>NC_072379.2:76790000-78040000 GCF_028885625.2 Pongo pygmaeus | reverse complement strand
AGAAAATAGTTTTATTTGGGTGGCAAAGGACATATAGAAATCTGTTTGGAAGAAAAGGAAATATATCAAACAGATACTTGGAAGGGGTACATGATTTCAAAGAAAGATTGCCAGTGAGGCTAATTGTGACCCAGTGATAAATGACAACAGAGCAGATTTGTATTAATGTTATTATTTTTCTTCGATTTTCCTTTATAGTTTGCATTTTTTAAATCTCAGATTTTGCTGATATCAATAATGCCTGATTTGTAAGTTTCAAATCTGATTACTTTACCATTTTATAACATATTTCAAGTGAGAAAATAACTGAACATGGATTAAATCTAAGAGTATTTGAATAAATTAAATTTAAAAAAAGCGAGTAATAAAGGTTGTGTTCCAAAAAAACCAGACTTGAGAAAGCATACACAAAATAAACATAAGCAGATAGATGACATCAAATAACTTACTTTTTAATTCTAATTAACAAAATTATCTGTTACTAAATATATATGTTTAACATATAAAGAAATATTTAAGGCATACTTTGGCTGTCTGACCTACCCCAAAGCCACCAATAAATGTTCTGGCTCTCAATATTTATTAAAATTTTTTTATTTAACATTTTTAGAAGTCAATATACTTATATCAAAAAAAGCCTTATCAATGTGGATGCCATATATATATAGACACAACAAAATGTTGAACAAAGTTATATTGCCCAATTCTCATGCTATTCTCAATAGCATAGTCTTTATTGAGTGAGACAAGGGAAAATATCCTATTTTTTGTTTGTGAATGATTATTTGGACATTGCAGAAAGATCTTTTATTCTCTTGTCAAGGAAAAAATGACATCATATGACAAGAGGCAATGAAAATAAACAGTGTTTAATGAAAATTTACTATAATGGAAGAATTGTAAAAATGAGTCAGATATACACAACCAAGCATCAGCATGGTCAGAAGATCTGGCTTTGGATTATTATGTGCTGGTTAAGAGATGCTAAGTAAGTTTCTTAATCTAATTTTTACCGTTTGGTGTCTCATCTGTAAAATGGACTTTATACTAGTGCCTGTACGTACAACTGTTAGGAGGAAAGTGAGGTAGTGTACGTAAAATATTTAGCTCCTACTATTTCAAAAAGCCAGCTCTTTTGGTGACTTTAGAACCATTATCTTCATTACAATGATGTCATTTGGAGTTGGCAGTGAATATTTGTGTTACGAGAAACAGTATATATATAGTGCTGTGTGAGGTAAAAAGCACTAGATTTGGAGTTAGCCCCATGTGGTTGAATCTAGATTCTTGTACATGGAAAATGTGACCTTGGGTATATTAACTCCTGAAAGACTGAATTCTTCAACTGTAAAATGGGAATAAAAACAATTGCGCCTTTCAGGGTAAGAATTGCTCTGCATAATGACAAACATTTAAGTCTCAAAAATTAGTCCTTCCTTTCCTTTAAATTATAGGGGATCATTTAGGTTAGTCACTTAAGCTCAATTCTTTGCCCACATTGATAGGAATTTACTGAACTGATACTGTTCAGGTTTGGAGGACTTTGAAGCCATTTATAAAGCTATTGATTGAACAACTGCTCAGCTACCACATATCAATTAGAAAGGCCACAGTCGCCAGCCAATCACCCTCATGGTGAGCTGACCAGTCAAACACCAAGAGGGATAACGCTTTGGTCTTTATACTTTACAATGGGATTTATCATGTGAACCTTGTAAATTTCTATGCAGTGAGTATAGTAAACAAATACTGAAGTAAGTAAATGGCCTAAGGTTATAGCCAGGGCATAAACACAGTTCTCCCAGTGTCTTAGACTGTATTTGAGTTCCCACAGCCTGGGCTTAAAGAGCTTGTTCTTTGAGTGGGAGATATATTTCTATTAAGGGAAATGAAAATATTTAGAAGTTCTAATGCTAATAGCACTTGTTTTCACTACCACCTGTGTGGTCTCCCTTCAGGTATCCCTCCTCCATGCTTGAACCATTGCTATGCCATAGAATATTGAACCTGTATTTTTTTGGAAAATTTAATCAAGTTACAGCCATTCCTCCTTGGCCTTTGACTTGAGTATATTAATAAGTCATGACCTCGCATTAAGGCAGCGTGTCTTCAACTATAAGGCAGGATTTCTATGAGATTAAAGAGCTCATAAGAACCATTGCACAGCCTTGTAGAAGTTGTAGGTATGAGCGCTGATGTTTCCTAAAGAAAGGAGTTGTCCGTAGCTCATTCTTTGCCCAGTTTTGATCTAGAATTGAAAACTGGCAGGCCAACTTTGTTGCTTAGTCTTCTATCATTTCAAATGTTTGCTTTTTTTTGTATTAACAGTAGTATTCATAGTAGTACTGGTAGTATTTTTACTAGTATTTTTGTGGGGCTCGTTAATTTAAAAAAGTTTAGAACAACTTCATTAGCAGAATAAAACCGAATTATTTCTGCAAAAACATTCTCTAGGTTTTATGTATTTGGGAGGAAGTTCACTTTTTTAAACATCTGCTTAAGTGGGGAGGGTGCCTGGAAATGAATGGGGTGGGGCTGCTTTGGCAGAGCAGGAGTGGTCAGATTACATATCATTCTTATCTCTCTCCTCATGGTGGAAGATATAACCCACCCAAGAGCCATGTGGATTTGTGTGGCCTGAGGCAAGACTGGCATTGATCGATCATTTCAAGCTTCACTGGCTTTGATGCAATCTAGACAGCAAAACATAATTTTGCATTTTTTAAACATGTACCATAATTAGATAATTTTATGTTTGTGTTTATCATAATCTTGCTAGATTCCATTAGGCCTCAGGGCATAGTAAAATCTGAAAATGCCAACAATTAAGTGTTTTAAATCACTTAAAAAAACAGCAATAAACAAAGTCACACTCTCTACTAATAAATGCACTTTTAACAATTTCAATTTAGACTATTCTTGAAGGAGTGAATAAGGCTGGCCAAGTTTACAGGAAAACAATTATGAAAACATGGGAAAATACTGTGCTCCCAACAGCCTGATACGCAAATTCAGCAAACACAAGCTGAAATCGGTTAGCCAATTTACAATACCATTACTGGCATCCAAATCCAAGCTTATAATGGTGCAATATTTATCAATTTACTCAATTATTTTCCCTGAGCTAGAGAATTTGAAGTCAGACATTAAGCTTATCTGTAGTCCAGAATTCTCTGATGGTAAGACCAAGGGAAATCAGAGAAAAATCCAAGTCCTGTGGCATCATTCCTAATTTAGGAATAGCTTCATATTTAGATATTTTAAATCTTTAAAAAATTGCTGTATTTTGGGCATTTCCACTTTAGTAAACATATTAAATGTGATGCTAGATTTTTGTCTTATATAATATTTCATTGTATGGAGATGTGATAGTTTTATTTATGACCTATGGCTGGAAATTTAGATGGATTGTAAATGACTGATATTTTGAAGAATTCTGGAATAAACATCTTTTTCAATAAATGTATAGATTTCTGATGATTTCCTTAGGATAGGTTTCTAGCATTAAAATTAGGGTAAAAAAAGTTAGAAATTTTTGTGTTGTTGAATGACAAAATACATTTTTAAATTGCATAACTATTTTCTAGATGGACAGAATGATAGACAATTTTTTCTTCAAAAATTTTTGTGTTCACAATTAACTAAAATCAGGAATGAAAGTGGGGACATTACTACAGACCTCACAAAAAAAAGAATTCTATGAACAATTGCATGCCAATAAATTAGATCAACAAACATGGAAAAATTGTTAGAGACACAAATAACCTAAACTAGCTCAAGAAGAATTAGAAAACCTTTACAGAACTGTAACAAATACAGAGATTGAATTAATCAAAAAAAACCTCTTAACACAAAAGTTCAGGGCCAGTTTCACCAGTGAATTCTACCAAATATTTAAAGAATGAACATCACTCCTCTTCCAAAAAATAGAGGAGGGAACACCTCCTAATTCACTCAATGAGGAATTACCTTGATGCTAACACCAATTAAAGACATAATATAAAAACAAAGTTACAGACATATTCCTTATGAATAGAGATGCAAACATCCTCAACGAAATACTAAAAACGTAATCTAACGGTGTTTGAATAGATTATACACCATGGTGAAGTAGGATTTATCCCAGGAACAGAAGCATGGTTTAACATAAGAAAATCAGTCAATGTAATATACCCAATCACTAGTATGAAAGGGAAAAAGCAGCTCATAATGATCTCGATGCAGAAAAAAGACTTAAGAGAAGCCAACACCCCTTCTTGATAAAACACTCAACAAAATCAGGAATACAAGGAAACTTATAAGGAAACATGACAAAGAGTAATTACAAAACAAACAAACAAAAAAACACGGTTAACATTACACTAAATGACAAGACACGGAAAGCTTTCCAAGATTAGAAAAAAGACAAATATGTCCAGTTTCTCCACTGCTATTCATCATTGTTCTGAACCTTCTATCAAGAGAAATTAGACAAACAAAATAAATAAAAGGCATCCAAATTGGGGGAGGAAGAAGTAAAACTATATATTTATTTGCAGATGATATGTGTACATAGGAAACCCCAAAAAATCCACAGAAAGCTAACAGAGCTAATGAATGAATTTAGCAAAGTATCACAGTACAATATCAACACACAAAAATCAGTTGTGCTTTTATGCATCTACAATCAATAAAAAAGGAAATTAAGAAAGACATTTACAGTAGCATCTAATAGAATAAAAATACCTAAAAACAAATTCAACCAAGCAAGTAAAACACTTGTCACTAAGACCTACAAAACATCGATGAAATAAATGAAAGAAGGCTTAAATTAATGAAAAGACATTCCAAGTTTAAGGGTAAGAAGAACTAATATGCCTAAGTTGTCAACACTACCCCAAAGTGATGTACATCTTCAATGCAATCCTTATCAAAACTCCAACAGCCTTTTTTGTGTAAATGGAAATGCTCATTCTTAAATTCATATGGAATTGCAAGGGGCCCCAAATACCAAAAACAATATTAAAAACAAGAACAAAGTTGGAATACTCACACTTCCCATTTCAAAATTTGCTATAAAGCTGCAATAACCAAAACATTGTGGGACAGGCCTATGTCTATATATTGATTTATAAAGATGCACAGGCCAAAGAAATAGACTTGTGAGTCCAGAAATAAACCTATACATTTATGCTCAATTGCCTTTTAACAAGGGTGGCAAATCCATTGAAATGAGGAAAGATTATCATCAAATGGTGTTGAAACTGGATTTCTACAGACAAATCAATTGGATCCCTTAAACTGTATAAAAACACTAACTAAAAATAGATTAATGACTTACAAATAAGAACTAAAACTGAAAAACTTTTAGAAAAACATAAGGGTAAGTCTTCATGTCCTTGAATTTGGCAACAGATTCTTAGATATGTCATCAGAAGCATAAGCAACAAAAGAAAAAATAGATAAACTTCAAAAAGAAACATTTTTTGTGCATTAAAGGGGATTATAACAAAACAAAAAGACAACACGAATGGAAGAAAATATTTGCAAAGCATATATCTTGTAAGGGTTTAATATCCAGAATATGTAAAGAATGTCTACAATTCAACAACAATTTAAGAAACTGACACAGGACTTTAATACAATAAGCCCCATGAAAGGAAACTCAACAATACTAGTCATTAGGGAAATGCAAATTGAAACCACAATGAGATACTGCTTCACACCTATGAGGATCCTGTAACAACAACAACAGAAAAATAAGTATATTCAGAGATGTGGAGATATTGGAACTTTCATAAATTGCTGTTGGAAATGTAAAATGATGCAACCATTATGGAAAACAGTTTAATGATTCCTCAAAAAAAAAATCAAACATAGAATTATCATATAATCCAGCAATTCCACTCCTATGTACATACCCAAAAGAATTGGAGACAGGAATTCAAACTGATATTCATACAGTGTTTCCAATAGCCAAAAGGTAGAAACAATGCAGGTTTCCATCAACAGGTTAATGGATAAACAAAATGCAGTAAAGTCATACATTGCTTGCTTAATGACAGAGATACGTTCTGAGAAATGCATCTTTGGGCAACTTCGTCATTGTGCAAACACCATAGAGTACTTACACAAAACTAGATTGAATAGTGTGCTACACACCTAGGCTATATGGCATAGTTTATTGCTCTTAGGCTACAAACCTAAATAACATGTTACTGTGATGAATACTGTAGGCGATTGTAACACAATGGTAAGTATCTCTGTTTGTAAACATGCTATAGAAAGGGCACCATCAAAATATGCAATAAAAGACAGAAAATGGAACACTTGTATGGGGCACTTACCATATATGGAGCTTTCAAGACAAAGTTGCTCTGGGTGAGAAAGTGAGTGAGTACTAAGTGAACGTGAAGGCCATGTTATTGTACACTATGTTGACATTATAAATATTGTACACTTAGGCTACCATAAATGTAAACAATGTTTCTTTAAAAAATTAACCTATAACTTTATAAATTTTGTTTTTTGTACTTAATGACTTTTAATAACACTTAGCTTAAAACACATTGTACAGTTGTACAAAAATTCTCCTTGTTTATATTGTTTTAATCTATTTTTATGATTATTTCATGTTCAAAACTTTTTTGTTCAAAACTAAGACACAAAAACACACATTAGCCTAGGCCTATGCAGGGTCAAGATCATCATTATTACTGTTTTTCACCTCCACACCTTGTCCTACTGGCAGATCTTCTGGGGCAATGACATACATGGAGCTGTCATATTCTATGATAACAATGCCTTCTTCTGGAATATCTCCTGAAGGACTTTGCCCAAGGCTATTTTACAGTGATTTTTTTTTTTAATGAGTACACTCAAATACTGATAAAAATTATAATACATAAACCAGTGACAGTCTTTATCATCACTATGTACTGTATATAATTATATATCCTATACTTTAGGACTGGCAGGGCAGTGTGTTTGTTTACACTGGTATCATCACAACCACATGAGTGGTATGTTACAAATATGACATTATGACATATACCTTATCATACAATCCTTATGACAGGAATTTTTCAGCTGCATTATAATCATATCAGACTACCATTGTGTACATGGTTTATGATTGACTATAATGTCATTGTGCAGAGCATGACTGTATATACAATACAGTATTATTTCACCGTAAAATGAAGCTATGATATATAGTACAACATAGATGGGCCTTGAAGACATTATACACTAAGTGAAGGAAGTCAGGCACAAAAGGATAATATTGTATAATTCCACTTGCATGAAATGTCTAGAATAGGCAAATTCATAGAGACAAATTAGAATAAAGGTTACCAGGGGTTTATGAGAGACGTTAATGGGGAATCATTCCTTAATGGTTTCTGCTTGGAATGATGCAAAAGTTTGGGAAATATGGTAGGTAGTAGTGATAGTTGCACAGCATTTTGAATGTAATTGATGTTACTTAGTTGTACACTTGACAATGGTTAAAATGGCAAATTTTATATTTTTATCACAATATTTTTTAAAAAGTGTGTATTAGTCTGTTTTCACACTGCTGATAAAGACATACCCGAGACTGGGCAATTTACAAAAGAAAGAGGTTTAATGGACTTAAGTTCCATGTGGCTGGGGAAGCCTCACAATCACGGTGGAAGGCAAGGAGGATCAAGTCCAGGCTTACATGGATGGCATCAGGCAAAGGGAGAACTTGTGCAGGGAGACTCCTTTTTTTTTTTTTTTCTCTCCCTGAGACAGTCGCATTCTGTTGCCCAGGCTGGAGTGCAGTGGTGTGATCTTGGGTTACTGCAACCTCCACCTCCTGGGTTCAAGCAATTATCCTGCCTCAGCCTCCCAAGTAGCTGTGACTACAGGCACCTGCCACCACGCTCAGCTAATTTTTTGTATTTTTAGTAGAGATGGGGTTTCACCGTGTTAGCCAGGATGGTCTTGATCTCCTGACCTCATGATCCATCTGCCTCAGCTTCCCAAAATGCTGGGATTACAGGCGTGAGCCACTGTGCCCAGTCGAGACTCCCGTTTTTATAGCCATTAGATCTCATGAGACTTATTCACTATCACGAGAACAGCACAGGAAAGACCCACCCTCATGATTCAATTGCCTCCCACCAGGTTCCCTCCATGACACATGGGAATTGTGGGAGTTACAGTTCAAAAAGAGTTGGTTGCAGACACAGCCAAACCATATCAGAGTGTGTGTCATTAGAAGTCATAGTAATAGACCCAGCAACAGCCAATGATTATCTAGGGCTATATTTTAGTTTCTCCCTGAACACTTCATAGTAACTAATTTACTGTACACTTACAATAAGTTTATGAGGAAAGTTCTCTGGCTATATCTACTTTACACACGAGGACTATAAGACCAAAAGATTGAGTGCTTTTCTCAAGGTCACATTATGTACTAGTGGCGGATCCAGGATTGAAACCCAGGCACTTTGTTTCCAGAAGCCATGCTTATCCAATATACTGTTCTGCCTTTATTCAACCACCATATTCTCTAGTCATTACTTTGCAGCATACGCTTAGTGTAATATTTCAAATATTTACATAAAAGCATACATCTAAGTTTTGCATCATTAAGTAGTGTACTGGGTTAAATTGTAGGCCCCGAAGTTCATGTCCCCTCAAACCTATAAGTGTGTCTTTATTTGGGTATGGGGGTTTGCATATGTAATCATATTAGGTTGAAGTCATACTAGATTAGAATGGGCCTGTAATGCAATATAACTAGTGTTCTTATTAGAAATGGACAGTTGGAACATTGACAAACGGAAGAAGGTCATGTGAAGACCTAGGCAGAGATTGGAGTGTTGTAAGCTGCCAGGCAAGGAATACCAAGGATTACAAGGAGCACTAGGAAGAGGCAAAGAAGGATCCTCCCTTGGAGCCTTTACAAAGATCATGGCTCTACCGACACCTGGATTTGACTTCAAGTCTCCTGAACTGTGAGAAAATAAATTTCTCTGGTTTTAGCCATCCAAGCTATGGTAATTTGTTATGTAACCCAAGAAAACTAATAAAATTAATATAGATAGCATACAGCTATTGCTTTTTTAAATTTTGCAGATATAACTGATGTTTCATCGAGATTCAGCCTGCTCTTGACTTACAAAACAAAGAAAATCTGCATGCAACTTTAAGTAAACAGCAGTGTATTATAAAAGTTTTAAAATTAGTGATACTAATGATGGAATTATATTTTGATAATGAGCTTTTGTTCTATAGTTTTGTTGTAGCAGGTGGTAAATAACAGAATAATCTGATGAAGAGTTTATTAAAATTAATTTGAAGAATAAAAAGGTCAGCCATGGAGAATTTATATTTTGAAAATAAAAGTCAGTAGACAAATTGCATAGCAACGTTTCTGAAATGTCTATATAGCATACATTTAATAATCATCTGCTTCTCTACCTCACCCCAATAGGTGTAAGTTCAGGCCCAATTTAAAATAAGCTCAGAAAACTCTACTACATACAACATGACACATGCCCATTGATAGAACTCACAGTTTAAAAAATTAAACCAAATGTGTATACAATTGAAGAAAACTTTAATAGGTATTTGAAAACTCAAAAAATTGCTATTCATGTGAATAGAGCTTAGACAAACAAGGGATAAATGCAATTTGTCTATTTTGGTGGGCACAGTATCTAAGTATTTAAGGAAAACAATACCAGAGATTGCAGTTTTTTTTACTGACATTTCAAAACCCATTGTGAAAGGATGTATAATGTTTATTTTTAAAGTAGTGCTACAGAACAATGATCTCCCAGAGTAATACTAAAAGATCACTTGCAACTATTAATCTTGGGTTTGCTCTTCCTTACTAAAAGTGAGACCCAAACCATTTGGCTTGATCAGAAAATCTAATCATGGCTGGACACTTGACTTCAGGTGGTCTCTATGTTGGATATTAAGCTAAATGATTACCAAAAAACAAATAAGAGGCAATTTGTCTTCACCATTACTTGCATATTTCTCTAAGCATTTTAATATTTATTAGAAATAGATTTAACCTTTGAGTTATTTTGGGTTCCTACTATGAACCAGACCTTCTGCTTGAGACAGGAGAACAGTAAGCAAGGCAGACATGATCCATGCCTGCATGGAGTGTATAATGCAGCAGGACAGATAAACACTGAGCAAATAATTATAAATAGTATGTTTTATGTAAATATGAAAATAGTTATAATTGTAAAAAAAGTAATGAAAAATGCTATTCTATATTAGTCAAATTCTTGGTTGTAAGTCATATAAACCCAACTCAAATTATTTTTAACAATAGAAATTCATCAGCATGCCTACCTGAAGAGTCTAAGGGTATTCTGGATTCAAGCATAGCTGGATTTATGTGTTCAAACACAGAAGTCAGAAATCAATTTTCCTCCATGATTTGGTTTTGTTTCCTTTAGTCGGCCTTTACTCTCAGAATGGAGTGGCTAAGTTCACCACCAACAGGTCTAGGTTTATATTCTACTAGCTTAGTAACACAAACGGAAAGAGAATCCCTCTTAAACATTTTAGCAAAAGCCCTGGAGCTGACTTTTTTGTTGGCAGTTTCTCCATTTGTGAACTGATCATAGATTCATTGGCTGATTCTTGGTTACCCATTTAGGTAAATTCACACATCTGGGGTAGCTAGAATTGACTTGACTCAGACCACATGGACTAAAATAAGAAAGTAGTTGATTTTCTAGAGGAAAACTGATACGTTTAAAATATTTTAAAAAAACCCAGAATAATCAGTGAGAAAGCAAACAAAAATATGTGCACAGCAGGTCGGTATATTTCACTCCACTGCTCACCTTGAATGCTAAGTATACACTAATTACATAGAAATGCAAATTTTGAGTCCAGCTTAAGACTGACTATATTGCCTGTAGTATTTTAGAAGTAGACTATTTCCATGAAAAGTTAAGAACACATTTTCTGCATAGTTCCCAACACTGTTTGCCACAAAATTCTATGAGTTTAGGGTATATGGATTTTATTGGCAAGCCAGGTATAATTTCATTATCTGAATGTTGTTGAATGTTAAATGGCAGCCTTTAAGCACTTTGCCATTTGAGATAAAAATGACACCTTAATGTCTGGAAATACGATTCGACTGCTTCTTGAAAACATGTGCGGCGTGTTATAAAAGATTAAATAGAAGAATGCAAGTTTCCCCCCACCCCGTTCTTAAGTCAGTTTTTGTTCATGAATGCAACTAGTGTTATGACTTTATCATATTTTTCATAGATATGAATGCATATTTTTTTAAATCAAAGTTATTTGAGATATATATATTATTATTTACATTACCTTTTAAATATACTGTATCTCAGGTTTTTGCAGACAGAGCTGACAAGATCTCTTTAAGGGCTGCATTGTATTTTATTCTATAGCTATGATTTTAACCATAACATCTTTATAGCTGGGTATTTAAAAAATATTTTGCTAGTATTTAAGGTAGTGCAATGGATATCCTTGCACATAATCATTTCACACAAATGAGAGTTTATCTGGAGGAAAATTCCTGAAAGTAGAACTCCTGTGTCAAAAATAAAAATGTGTGCATTTAAAAATTTGATAGCTATTGGGGGAAAAAAAAAAGAGAAAACACCTGCTCACCATATGAGTTGTGCTAATTTTATCAACAGTGTGTAAGTATGGCTGTTCTCACACTTGTTTTGTACTTAGTGTGTTATCAAACCTTTTGGAAATTTGTAATACTAATGGGTGAAATGTGGTTTGCCGTAAGTTTAATGTACTTGTCTCCTATTATGAAGTTGAGCATTTGTATTTCTTTATATGTAAATTTAACTTTTGAAAAATTTAAAATGTGGGTTGTAGGTTTTATTACTGAATTTTAGGAGCTCCTAATATGTATTAAATAAATTGATTCATTTTCTGTGATATAGATTAAGATTTAAAAATTGGTTTGTTTTTAAATTCAGTTTGTGGAGAGTTTAGGGGGAAAATTATTTTTAGATACTTAAGTATTGTCAACTTTTTTTTTTTTTTTTTTAACAATCCGTTCTTGGTACTTAAAAATATATCTGGAGAACATCAAATTATTCTGTCACTTTTTTTTTCCCTATGCTGTTGAGATTTTTGACTTTTATGTTTAAACCTTTGATCCATTTAGACAATATTTTTTCAGGTAATAATTTGTATTCTTTCCATAGTCATATGATACTGGTTGAATAACTAAAGCTTTAAGAGATTTAAATCTGACAGAGCTAGTCTCCCCTTATTATTCAGATTCACCCCCCACCCAGTTTTCTGTTATTCTTGACTATTTTTCCTTATAATCTTTAGAATAAGCTTATTTAATACTCTTTCAGTGCTGTTTTGGGAATCCTATTGGGATCTCATTACGTTTATAGATTATTTTAAGAACAATTTACATCTTTATGATATCTAATTTTTATGTCACAGAATAAGGTCTTTCATTTAAATCTTCCTTGAATTGCTGAGTGGCATTTTAACTTTTCAATGTTGATTTTGCATATGAGGAAAAAAAAAAAAAAAAAAGCTTCTCATGTCAAAAAGATTAAGCATATTTTAAAAATATTAAAATTAAATTTTCTGAAATAAAAGATACTTGAGATTAAAATATATAAAGACAACAAGTGACTTAAAAGCAGATTATGCACAACTGAAAAGTAAATAACTGAATTGAAAAATAAGTCTGAATGGAGACAGAGGTGGAAGTAGGGAGGATAATGTAAAGAATTTGAAACAGAATAAAATATCTTACATATTTTTAATTAAATTTGAAAATACAAAAAATTAAGATAGGACAAGGATTAGTGATTTAGTTTGGGTATCTGTCAATCTTAGGTTGAATTGAAATCCCCAGTGCTGGAGACGGGGCCTGGTGGGAGGTGTTTGGATCATGGAGGTGATCACTCATGGCTTGGTGCTGTCTTCGTGATAGTCAAATTCTCCTGAGGTCTGGTCATTTAAAAGCGTGTGGCGCCTCACTACCCCCGCTTTCTTGCTCCTGCGTTCGGCTGTACGACATGCCTGCTCCTCCTTCCATCTGCCATGATTGAAAGCTTTCCTGAGGCCTCCCTAGAAGCTGAACGAATGCCAGGACCATCTTTCTTGTAAAGCCTGCAGAACCTTGAACTAATTAAACCTCTTTTCTTATAGACTACCCAGTCTCGAATATTTCTTTACAGCAATGTTAGAACAGCCTAATGAGTATTCAAGTAATTAATGGCTGATTATTTTCTGGAATTTATGAAAAATCTACACTTTCAAGTTCAAGAAAATTTTTTAAAAAATCAGTTGACATTTTCCAATGCTCATAGACACACCATAATGAAGTTTAAAAATATCGAAAACAAAGGAATATCTAAAGAATACCTGAAATAAGACAGGCTGTTCCCACCAATGAAAAATTGACTGCAGACTTTATCTACAGCAAGATGGAAGCCAGGTCTTGTAAGCTGTTGAATGGAAATCACTGTCAACCTCAAGTTATAGATAACCTTATGGCTGTTGAAGAATTAGGGTACAATATATATTTTCAAAGTGATAAAATCAGATATTTATCACTGCTTCCAATAAGAACTTTCAGAGATGTATTTCAAGAAGGTGGTACATAATCTCAATAGGAATATCTGGAATAAAAGAATAGAAAACAAAAGTAGACAAATAGGTAAATCTAAAATATTGTCAGCAAAATCAGTATTAATAATGCAAAGAGATTATTTGCTTCTGAACATGTTACCAATAACCAATATTATACAAATTGAGTGTAGGTTTCAAAAAAAAAATAGAGAAAAATCATAATTACAAGAATTTTAATAAATCCAAAGATAGGAAACTAGAAGGAAAACAAAATAGCAAAACTAAAGAGCACAAAATATAAAAGTAAATCCAAATGTGTGTAATTCAATAAATGCAAGTGAACTAAATGTGCCAATTAAATGCATGCTGTAAAATTGGATTAAGAAATAAAATCCATTTTTTTTTTTTTTTTTACAATAGGTGTACCTAAATAAGTAGAGATATAGTTTAAAAGGCTGGAGAAAATCAAATATTTTTTAAAAAACAATGAAGTTTAGTAAATTTAGATAAAAAGACAAATATTAGTGATAATGTATGTTGCTATGCAATATAGTACTCAATTCACCAAATGAATATAAGCATTGTAAATTTGTATTCATTTAAAAACATATTTCCTTAAATAAAGTAGATAGAAAAAGGGAATTACAAGGAGAAATTGACAAGCCTACAGTTTGAGCTAGAAACTTTAATTGTTTTCTTTGCAATTGATAGATTAGGTTAAATACTTGAAAAATTGTAGAAAAACATGGTAAGATTGCTGAACCCAATAGTTGGAAAATGGACATTATTGTCAAGCACACAGAGCTTTTATATAGCTTGACTGCTTGATCAGAAAATCTCCAGTAATCAGAAAACTGAATTTTTTTCTTAATGTATTACAATTAAGGTATCAATCCATAACAAAAATGTAACTTTAAAAAGATATGTTTGGAAATTTAAAAATTCACTGCTCAATTCATAGGTTAAAAACATACTGAACATTTTTAAATACATAGAAATGAGTAATACTAAAAGTTATGTTAAAAATTGTGGGATGCAACTAATAGCAGCACTTTGAGGGAAATATGTAGCCTTAAATGCTTAATTAGAGCTATATAATTGCAATGCACTTCACAGAAATAAGGACAGCAAGTTTTAGTAAAATATACATAAGTATTAAGCATATACAATTCTCAACCATGAGATTATTCTACATATTGTTTAGAGATGCCTACACATACAGCAAAAACTATGAAAAAATACAAAAACGTAATAAACGCTAAATTTAGAAAAATATTTCTTCTGGAGAGAAGAGATGCAATTAGTGAGATGGACACAGAACTCTTAATAGTATTAGTAATGTTTTATTTTTATTTTTTAAGCTGTGGGGTGGTTATAAATGTGACCAAAGTCTTAATTGGTGTAGTATTTTTTTCTGCTTTAAACATTTAGCAATTATTTTAAATACATACAAATAGTTCAAATACAGCAGTGCTGTCAACTAAATATTTTTTTTGTAAGGCATTGTTGAGAGCCTTAACTCTCTGCACATATGTTGAGAAGGTAGAATTTGATGTATCTATAATAATTTATTCGACATCTATCTAGTGAAAACTAACTGTATGCAGTATATTGCATTAGAGTTTGTAGAGCATAAAATACAAAATCTAAAACATCATATCCTTGAGGAGCTCAGTCTAGTAAGAAAAATAAAATTTGAATATAACTCAAAATGTATGTGGTATTGAAAGGCTAAAAATACATAGTTTTCTAGAGTGGGAAGAGATTAATTTTAGCTGGGAAACAGGGAGGAATTCCTGGCAATGATGACGTGACAAAGATTTTAAAATTAGAAAGATTTAGATAGAGTAACAGGACATTTAATGCAAACGGAGGTACATGACCCAAGGCCCAGGGCAGAAAGGCAGAAGATATGCATGGAGAATGATAAATCTTAGGATCGTTGGTGATAGGGGCAGTTTCCCTCAAGACTGGAATGTAAGTTAGTGTCTAGAAAATGGAGAACACAGAATACATGATGGTGTAGGGAATTTGTCCTCAGAAAAATTAAATATTTTTGAACAAGAAATTAAGAATCTATCAAAAGTTTATACGTCAACAATATGTAAACTAAAATGTAGGCAGATATATTTGGAGTTGATGGGCCCTGTGAACTTGTAAGTGCTAGATAAATGGAAGTATACAAAGTAGAATGAGGGTCGTGGGAGTGAAAAATGAGATTAATGGGATTTTAAATGAAAAAAATCAGTAAGACTTGTCAACCAATTTGACAGAAAGTGAGAGAATAGAGTTAAAACAAGTTTGAGGTTTTGACTTCAGTATCTGGCAAATGAATTGTGCTACTATGGACTGAATGTATCCCCCTCAAAATACCCATGTTGAAATCTAATCCTCAATGTGTTGGTATTTGAAGGGGGGCCTTTGGGAAGTGCTTAGGTCACAAGGGTGGAAACTTCTCCATGAATGGTTTAGTGCCATTATAAGAAGTGCCCATTTAAGAAGGGACCAGAGAGCTTCCGAGCACCCTTTCAACATGTGAGGAAACAGCAAATGGTCCACTAGATTCTAAATCTGGGTATTTTGATCTTGGGACTTCCCAACTCCAGAACTCTGAGAAATAAATTTGTTGTTTTTATATGCCATCCTGTCTATGACAGCCTGAACAGACTAAGACAGATGCTCCTGATGAAAATTGGAAACATGATTAAAAATTTGACCAAGAATAAATCCTTGAAGAGGACTCAATATTGGAAACAATCAGATGTTGGAGAAGTATGAGAAACCAAGGCCACCCGTTAATAACTATAGAGAACAATGAGTGGGAAAAATCAAGAAATGACTATTGGTTTTAGAGACAGAACATCAAGAGCCTTTGAGAAACTCCTTTTGGTGTTGTAGTGAGGATGGAAGCCACGTATTAAAGAATACAGAGGTATTTTGCTCTGTAATTTTCTAGTTCTGTGAATACCGTCAATGTTTCATTCATTCTTGCCAGCTTAACCCTTGGCATTATTCTCAGTACTCCTTCCCTTTCTGCTACTCTCCATAACCAGTTCAATAATTTCTACTGATTTTACTCACTAAATATCTGTTAAATATATCCATCACTCTCCTTTCCCATTCCCAAAACACTTCTTTCAAGTCAGGTCTGTCAGTGACTCCGTACTTAGCCACTGCAATACCACCACTCAATCCATTCTCTGTATAGCAGCATATATCTGATTTTGGTAATATGCCACTGAATATCCTTAAATATCGTCCTTTTAAGATAAAGACAAAATTCTTTGATATGGCTTCCTTAGAACTAAACTATTCGGGTCCCACATATCTTTCCAGACTCATTTAGTAATTTTCTTCCCCAGACATTACAGTCCAGTCAGAGTTCTCCAAATATACTTGGTCTCTGCTACCTACTAGATTGGAATGCTAATTGGGAGGGAAGATATTTTCATTATAATTTCTCCCTTTTGTACCTCTTCTAACACATGGGATATAGTAAAGCCATAGGTTTTCAATAAAAGCTTGTGGAGAAAACGCACTTGACATGGTACATTTCCTCTCACTTTGGTGACAGTGCCCAGTATCATTGAATGATAATTTAGAAAGACATTCAAGGTCAGTAAGACATACTCTCAAAGTGCCTTTTGTGAGCAGAAAGCAGTATTTTTGGATAATTCAGATGAACACAAACTGCTGATTGTTAAATATTTAAATCAGAGCTTCCTGTTGAAAAGCATGATCTGAATTGAGGCATTATCTGAGGGTATTTACTCTCCTGAGGAGATAAACTAGGAAACCACTTAGTAGCTCATACTACCTCTTGACCTGCAGTATTTATATTTACATTTCCATGTTAGTTCCTGTTTATAATCTGTAGTTCAAACATTGGTCTCATCAGCCTGCATGAAGTTTGGTATTGTCATGATATAAATGCACATTGTCAATGAAATAATTTTAAGGCTTGTTAATATTTGTATTTCTGGAAACTAGTGGATATAGATTTCAAGTCAACGTAATTTTAAGAATATTGATTCATTTTCTAGTTGTAATCTAATTTAGGTTAACTGTTTAGTATTATATGTAATTTTTATAACAAAGTGTTTTCCTTATACAGGTTGTACATCAGCTGGGTTTCTTTACCCTTGCTGCCTGTTGTGCTCCCCTCTGCTACAGTTGTAGGCTCCTATTCTGCTGATGCATCAGAGGGAATATAGACTTTTCCATTTTTGCAAAACAGGATTGATCATGTTTCCCTAGCATCGCCTATTTCAGTGACTAGCACTTTTCTTAGTTGGGTGAGTTGAAATTTGCTTGCATCTCACATGTAGTTCATCAGCTCCAAAAATCTCAGGAGCACAGTGATTAAGGCACTAAGTAACACCTCTCTCTTTTGCTTCTCCTTTCCAAGGGTAGTAAGCAGTTTCTTCAGTTATTATATCAATCACCAAGTAATTTCATTTATCTTTTGTTTTCTGGTTTTTCCAGTCCTTTAATGGTATATTAAATCCCTTTACATAGCTTGAATGACTATAGAAGGATGGCCTATGCTGGCTAGTTGTCTGTTGGCTTGCTCCTCAATTCTGCACCATATCCTCTCCTCTGTATTGCAGAGCTAGAAGTTAAAGAGATTTCCCTGACAGTAGAATTCCAATTAATTTCTTCAAATGGGAAGCACAAGCCAGGATATTGAAAATTGCAAAGAAAGGAGAAACAATTTATATCTATTACTGGTAGAGTTTCAAGCAACAGTAGCTGAGAGGTGCGCAAGTGTGGGCACCTGACTGCATGGGCAGCATGGTTTTACCAATATGAGAAGTAATAGCATCAGTCAACCTAGACCCAGCACTCATTGTCTCTGAACACATAGCAGTAGGTGTTGTTCTCCTAGGCTTCTGCAGTGACAGTAGTTGTCTGTGGGTCCTGTAAAGCCACCATGGCAGTTATTCTTCCAGCAGATGCATCAGCAGAAGTGTCCTGGACTCTCAGATACATTATTCCTTTTTTTAGTCCAGGAGTTGTGTCACCTTTCTACATTTACTATTCTCTAAGCATCTTAATTTTAGTCTTATTTCCTAGACTTTTCAATACTTTGGTAGCTAATTATCTGTGTTAAAATTCACTTTGTATGAAATACTGTTTTTGTGAGGTTTCTCTAGAGGCACAGGACTAATAGGATATATATGAAAGGTAGTTTATTAAGAAGTATTGACTCACATGCTCACAAGGTGAAATCCCACAATAGGCCCTCTGCAAGGTGAGGCACAAGGAAGCCAGTTTGAGTCCCAAAACCTCAGAAGTAGGGAGCTGACAGTGCAGCCTTCAGTCTGTGGCCAAGGCTCAAGAGCCCCTGGAAAACCACTGGTGTAGGTCCAAGAGTCCAAAAGCTGAAGAACTTGGGAGTCTGATGTTCAAGGGCAAGAAGCATCCAGCAAGGGAGAGAGATGAAGGATCTAAGACTCAGCCAGTCTAGTCCTTCCATGTTCTTCTGCCTGCTTTTATTCTAGTCGCGATTGCAGCTGATTAGATGATGCCCACCCAGATTGAGTGTGGGCTGCCTCTCCTAGTCAATGACTCATATTGTTAATCTCCTTTGGCGATAAGCTCACAGACACACTCAGGAATAATCCTTTGCCTCTTTTAATCCAATCAAGTTGACATTCAATATTAACAAACACAAATACCTTGAAACAAATACCTTTTAAAAAAATAACTAGACACTATATACATTTTATACATTTTAAAGTACTATATACACTTGTCTAGATTTCATTTTGTAATTATAAATTAATCATGTTGATGAATGTATCATTGTATTATACATTTTTAAAACTTCATATTTCCATGATGCCTCAACATTCTCACAAACAGGCTGTGAACACTCTGCTCAGGCAACCAGAGGCACTAGTGTGATAAGACTGGTCTCTTCCATAAGCACTCTTTTTTGCCCTCACTGGACTATGATCTGGTGACATTCATACACACTAATGAAAACCCTTCATGCCCTTTGCCTGACTTCCAGTATAGGCACTTTCTCAGGGGTCCACCTGCTTGATTGAGCCCACTCCCTGGGAGCTGTTTGTATAGGACCTCCTGTGTGGTGTGCTATGCCTCCCTCTTGTAGTACCTATAATAAATCTTTTAACTTCAAATGCCTCTCAGTGTAATTTCTGATGTCATGTTGTAATGATCTACAAAGATACTACAAGGGAGACTTCCCCTCTTACAATACAATCATTAGTTCTTTATTTCATATTACTGTGTAACATCACATAATATGGTATAAATTACATTGTATTACATTGTATGAATAAACCCCAGCTTCCTTATCCATTCGAACATTTAGATTATTTTCATTTGCTAGATATTAGGAAAATGTTACTTCTATGAATATTCTTATATGTCTTTCAATATTCTTACATGTATTTCAGTATCTATTATATATTAGAATAAATATACAACTTGGTATACAACTTGACTTGAAAAATTGGTTTTATAGAATATTAATGTATTCTTAGCAGACACTACCAAAATATTTCCTTAGTGGATGTACCAATTCATATTCTCACCAAAACTGTACAAGTTTCATTTCTTTCACATTCTTTCCAATACTTGGTATTTGTTTTACAATTTACTTTCAGTGCCTTAAAACAAAAGCATGACTTTTTCTTAGAAATGAGCAATTTAGGCAAGACTTGGTGAGACAATTGTCTTTGTCCACCCACCATTTGCATCAACTTGAAACCTAATGACTGGACTTATCTGCATTTTCATTAACATATATGTTTGGTGGTAGATAACTGGTCATTGGCACACATATAAGGCCTTTGTACATGTAGCTTTCTCACAGCATGATGCCTAGATTCCTGGGGAAAGCACACGTGTGCAGAAACATACAAATAGAGAGGGAGGGGAGGGGAGGGGAAAAGTGGCAAAGGATGTGTATCACTATGACTTAGATGTCAATTTTACTGTATATGAGTTGTTAGAAGCAAATTGCTAGATATGGAGATTACGACAGCTTTGTAAGAGTTTATTTAAAATATCCTTACCATTTCTCACTTATGATTGTTGATAAAGTCAACAATCAAAATACAAACTAAAATATGTTTTCTGGTAACCCCAATATCTGGATTTGAGGGTCTCACCTCATTGTGTACTTTGACTTTCAGTGCTGGCCTTTTTTTCTGCTATAAGTCATAATTTTTAAATATTCGTCTTATATAGAATTGTGGTGGATGGCTCAAACATAGTGTTAGTTCTCATTATTTACAGTAGTTATGTTCTATGAAGTCACTGCAAACACTGAAACAGTGGATATTGAATCAATTATCCCAAGAAAAACACAAAGTTAGGTTTGAGGGATCTCTAGTCATAACATTCTCATTTAAATCAATCTTGTTTTATGTGTGTTTGTTTTAAAACATCTTATTTAGCATACATTGTTGATTCATATTAAACTCATGGCCAACAGCACTATATAACTTATGTCTAAATGTAGCTTATCTAATGCGTGCATTTTCTCCATAAGGCAAATATAGCCTTCTCGTACTTAGGAAGAATGGACAGCACTTCAGCACTATATTTGGGCTCATTTTAAAAAATGAAATCAACAAAAAATAAAAAAAGGAAAAAAGTGACACTAAGTAGAACACAAGAAAGAGACTTATAAGAGCTGAAACAAGAAGGCAGAATAGTACCTTTAGTCTCAGCTGGGAACATTAAGTTTTGGGAAACAAATTTTTCACCACTTTGTGCATGTCCATATAATGGCTTCAAAAGCACTGGAAGTATTGATTTGGGATGCCTACTAAATTTCAGTGAGTAAGCAAATTTGCAAATAGTCTTCAAATAATGAAGATCAACTGTATCTTTCCAGAACATAATTTAATTTTCTCCTGGCGGACAAATTATCTTTGCCCCATCAGTAACTGAGGTGATTCTAGGCTCTCCATTAAGAGCATTTAGCAATGTTCTTCTTTGGTGAATTTTACACTTCGATTTGTGTCTCACAAACACCATATTTCCAAAGTCTCTTTTTAGATTTTTAGTCTCTTTGAGGCCATCTATTAAACACTTACTCAGTGTATATGTGTGCCTTAGGAATCCCCAAATGCCCTTAGAGAGAATTATATAAGATTGGACTTCCATGTTTGTTGTTTATCTCTAATCTTAGCTCCTATCTTTCTTGCTTCATTGGTAGCCTCAGACTCCAACTTTTGACTTTTTAACCCAGTAAGACATTCCCATGCTCCAAACCACAACTTTCTATTGGAAATCTATGCTTTTTCCAATGCAGATTAAAAAAAAAAAATGTCCTGAGGAAAAAAAGCAGTGCTGAATATAGGGCTCTAATACGTTTTCTTTTTTTACTTTAGGGCCTTAATCTCCTGAGTACTGAGTGCCTTAGTTGTTCCTCTATGCTGCTAAAGAAATGTTTTTGTATTTTTCAATGTTCATATTTGTTATTGGTGAGAAGGTCAGTCTGATACAAGTTACCACTTTTTTTGCTGATAGCACATCTGATATTTATTTCCTAAATAATGGACATTGAGTTCTCTTACCAAATTATTTAAACATATATTTTTAACACCTTCTATGTGCCAAGCACTTGGTATACTGCAATGAATAAAGCACATGTGATGGATCTTCTCAAGGTGCTTATCATATAGAAAAATATAGAAAAGAAAAACATTAACATTATAAGTGCAATAAGAGCAAAAATTCGTTGTGTTACAGAAACACATTTGGAGAGAACTTAACAGACATGTGAGCTTAGGGGAAAAAAAAGAGAAAAAGGAGTGTTCATTTGTAGTCTTGAGGATTAAATAGAAGTTATTCACACAAGAGGTAGGGGAATTTGAAAGAAAAAGACAAATTTTGGTAATAGAAAAAAGTTCACTAAATATTTATTGAAGAAAGAAAATCTGTTCTTTAAAGAAAGAAAAATATGCCAAAAGAATAGTATTGGATGAAGTTAAAAAGAAAAGATGAGAACAGCAGTTCATAAGAAGCCTGTAAGTTCTGTTAAAAGGCCTAAATTCCAACCTAATATGAAACCAATTCATTTAGGAGTATAAGAGTGTGCAACATTATTTTAACTTTTGCATTTTGAAATAATCGTTCTGGTTTCATTGTTAAGAATATATAAGAAGATGTAAGATTAAAAGGTGGAAGACCAGAAAGAAGCATTAAAAAAGTGGCCCAGGTGAGTGCAGAGAGTCGATTAAAATATTTTACACAAAATATTTTAAAAACTCATAAAGCATTTGATCAAACCAGACATGAATGAACAGAGATTATGAGTCTTCCTTCTCTCAGCCTTACTCCCCAGAAAAAACTCCCACAACTACTATCAATAGCTTGGTGAATACCATGATGTAATTCTGAAATATATATATTCATACACAAGAAAATATATTGAAACTTATTTTCCCCAGGAACCGGTTATGAAGAGTAATTTCTTCATATCCATTGTTCCTGGGAATGAGAATTGTTTAGGAAAAAATATTTAAAAGACTAGTATGAGGAAAGGTGGGAGCAAGAGAGGGTGAGAGAATGAGAGAGGAGCAAGTGACATAAGAAAATTTGGCAAAAAAACCAAAATGTTCCATAGAAGTTATAAAATTATTTTGCTATGCTGTGTGTAATGTTTTCCCCTTTATTTCCCCACAATATCTTGAGTAAAGTTACCTAAAGCTTTATGGAATGGATTTGATTTTGGTGGAAACTTACAAGTTTTGGATCCTGACTCAACCTTCATCTGAGCCTGAAATAGGATAGCCATAGGGTGATTTCTCAGATAGTATGGAATAAATAGGAAGATATTGCTTATCTGTACATATCTGTATCTGTATTTATACATATGTAATCTTTGCACATGCATGGCCTTTTATGTCAGTTCATTTGGGCAGCTATAGCAAAATCTTAGATTGAGTCATTTATAAAAAACAAAAATTTATTGCTCACAGTTCTCAAGGCTGTGGAGTCCAAGATCAAGGCTATGTCTGGTCTGACAATGTCCAATGTCTGGTGAAGGCCTGGTCTTCATGGATGGTGCCCTCTATGGGGCAAACACGCTCTCTCTAACCTCTTATATAAGGGCATAAATCTCATTCAGGAGGATGGAGCCCTAATGACTATCACTTCCCAAAGCCTGCACCTCTACCACATTGGGGATTAAGTTTCAACAGGTAAATTCTGGAGGAATGCTAATGTTCAGGCCAAAGCACATATACATATATAACCTTATAAATTACATATATATTAAAGATATACATTATATGATGTATGTGTGTATATATCATGTTATATATAATTGTACAACCTATTTTCATTATATACGGCAGCTATCTTTATGTTCATACGTGTGTGTGAACATATAATTCACTGAAGTGTTTCAAAAGAGTAGTTCTTAGGATTCCATGCTTTTACCATAATTAGCCAATTGCCTTTCTGACTATTTTGGTTGTTTTTATTTAGAAAAACATCTGATCAGCACTCCCATTGAACATTCCTGGAGGGAAATCTTTTTTGCACATTCATATTAAAATCCTAAAGGGCAAATTCACTTGTGCAAGACTCAACGTATCAGCAAGTTTCTTTGAAAGTTCTGTTATGTATATTAATTTGATGTTCAGAAAATCTTTACCTGTGTTCCCATCAGAGACATTTGAGAGTGTCAAGCCTTTTCCAGCCTGGACATTTTGATTTCGGTAAAAATATTCCCTTCCGGTGTCAGTAGAGTTGCTTCAGAGGCAATTTGTACCGCCTGGCTTTCATGTCTGCTTGCTCCATCTTTTTTTCATCTGGAGCATCGTGATAAAGCTCCTCTTATTGCTAGTTTTGTCCTTGTGATACTTACCTGGTATGACAAGACATTCTACTGTTGACTTTGCATATTCCTGATTCTCTGTTCACCTAAAGGCACCTTAGTTTATATTAACCCAGTTCTGACACTTTGACCACCCAAGTGAAATATAAATTTCCCATACTGCATTGGGGACACATCTTCGCTAGAACCAGTTTATCACGGTCATTCCAAAAAAATTCTAGAGTAGACATTAGTGTACAATATCAAAATTAGTCTATAAATTTACAAACATAATAACACTCTTAAAATCTAAGGTTTAGTAGAGAATTGTAATTACAAGAAACAATATCATTTCCCAAAATTGTAAATATAGTGAAGCATTTATGTGAATCATGTATAATAAACTTGGAAATTTTTTTAGTAATACTTAAGACAAACATTTAAAACATAATTCTCTTGTCATATTTGTGAGGGTTTGCAAACATTTAGCTTAAGATTTACAAACATTTAGCTTAAGATTTCAGCTATGTTATCCAAAACACTACCTATTTAAGATAACAAATTTGGTACTTAAAGGACTCTAATGATTTATACCCATTATTAAATATAATTTTTAGGAAATGTGTTCATTGTTACGATTTTTTGTTTGACATTATACATTTAGTAATTTATTTCAGAATCTTTTACTCCATATTATGCCTTTTTACTGAAGGAATGCATTGCCCTAATTTGTTAATTTACAAAATGCTGAAAGAATTTGTCGAAAAATGATGAAGTCATAGTAAGAACATGCAATGGCTTCTATTGGGAAGTCACTGGTTATTGAATGATCAATGAGGATCTTTTGATCTTACAACTCCTTTCCCATTTATTATGAGACCATCTCACTGTCACCTAGACTGGAGTGCAGTGGCACAATCGTAGCTCATCGTAACCTTGAACTTCTGGGCTCAAGCGATCCTCCTGCCTCAGCCTCCCGAGTATCTAGGGCTACAGCTACGTGCCACCAAGCCTGGCTTACTGTTTTGTTTGTGGAACTGAAGTTTCATTATGTTGCCCAGAATGACAACTCCTTTCTTTAGCATTGCCATAACCATGATGTGGTATGGATCTCATGAAGATTTAGGTCAAAACTCTATTTGAATCAGTATTAAATACTTATTGAAGCTTTCAGTTATGTCTAAAAATTATATTTGAATTTATAGAATAACACAAGTGAATAAAAATGTTTAACATTTCAATTCTTTCAGTCAATATTGGAACATATTAAATATGTTAATCAGGACATTAGACATTAAAATGTTTACCACTCAAAAATTTAACTATTCATAAGAAATTTTGAATGTCCATGAACATATCTGTCCTGTTCACCACTGTGTCTTCAGTCCCTAGCACAATACTTTACCCTAAATAAAAATGGGTACAATGAAGTGGTATGAAAGACTGAATTCATTAGGATTAGCCTAGATAACTACCCATCTGCATTTAAATAATTTCTTTTAACCCTCATAGTAATTCCCCAGTAGTTACTGCTATTTCCATTTTCTAGGGAGAAAATGTTAGTAGGGCTTACAAATTATAATTTATCAAATTCTCATTTATGTAAAAATAACCTTACCAGTATAAATATGACTAGTTGGAGGAGTTGCTAATGTGTATTGCATGCTTACAATATGCTAGGGACTGTTCCGAGTTTTACAATTAATCTTCATGCCAACTTTAAGATAGGTACTATTATTCTCTCCAATTTAGTTATGAGTTAATATTTTTAGATCTTACATATCTATTATGATGTAGAATACAGTTTTTGAAACAATGATAAATTCTCTTTTCTTAAAATTGTATGTAGCTATTAAAAAGTCAAAGTAGCCCCAAAATGTGCAAAGAAAAAAAAAAAAAAAAAGACAAAATCTCTCTGAAGTACAATCATTTGTAACAATTGGGTAACATTGTTCCAGGCTTATCTTTGTAAAAATACAAAGGCTGTCAGATATAATTTTAAAACCTGGGTTGTATTATACATGATTTTAATATAAACTTAAATAAAATGTATTTTACAAAAGGAAAATAAAAACCGCAGGATTTCTGATAAATTTCTGATAAATATTTCTTTATAACAAACGATACACGCACCTAAAGAAATGTATCAACTTACAAAAGAAATGTTATGGAGACCCTTAATGTTATGAGTTCATTATATGTGTTTCTTTTAACATTATGTGTCCATTTTAGGCTATATTAAATTCTTGACAATTCTTATTTTCTTTATATTATTTATATTTTTATATTGTCAAGATATATACCAGTTATTTACAGGTACGGAACCTTCATCCCCCACCTTTACTATTAGTTTTATAGTTATATAATTGAGTATTAGTTATGTAATAGATAGTTACATGTGTTCAAGATCTATTATCATGACATATGAATTCCTGGATTCTTTGGTTTGATTAGTCTGTTAGTCTGATGTAGTTTATCATCAAATAGAAGTTTCATATATGCTGTATTTCCAGTGTTGAAGCTTGCTGAAAAATATTTTATTCTGGTAAGACAAAGTGCCTACATGTAAGTTTCTTGTTGCTCTTTTTCTTTTCTCAGAATTTGGAAGATATTACTCTGTGTTCTGAAGTTGGGTGTTACTAAAAAAGCGGCTAAATAGAATAGCATGTTCTTACAGCATATGATTTGCTTTTTTCCTTTTAAGACCTCGGGTTCAAATCTTCAGTTTCAGAAATTTTCTTCAACTAAAATTTTTAGTTATTTTGGCTCATTTTTCTGTGCTTCATTTTATTCTTCCCAGGGTCACACATTGGGTCCTCTTTTTTATATAAAATATATTCTTTTGTAATGTCTTATAAATGTGTGCTTTTATATGACATTCAATTGGATATGGAGGGTAAGTTTGTAGATAGACTTTAATTGCTGGATTATAAATATTAGAATATGCACTTGATTATATAAGTATTGGTTTGGGTAAACATGAGGTTTTATGAAGAATAAGATATTCATTCTGAATGTAATAAACCAAGTTGAGAATCAATGTTTTTTGTCTTTGTTCTTTGTTGGGTGATTTCTTATAAAGATTTATTAAACGTGTATAGAGCTGTTGAGTTCACTTTAACCACTAAATTTTCCAAAGATTTATTTCTACTATGTAGGATTTGAAAGGTAAAAGAAAAACTTAGAAAATTGAGCCATCATTGTGATCCGTGCTTATTTTGGCAGTACTTTCATGGGATAAAATATTTTCATTTTTTATCTTGTGCTCCCAATGAGCTAAGCAATGGATCATTTTATAGCATTTCAAGTAAGGGATGCTTGTTTTCTCATCCTTCTGCCATAAGTCTTTATGATATCTTAATATTAACTAGTAATCTTTAGCAAATTTCAATTTTAGTAGCATTTGCATTCTCTGTACAACTCAATTTCTAAGAGATTACATTCTCCAGAGCTGCCCTGATTCCTGTGGCTTCTTAACACCAAATGCTAAACTCTTTCTTCAATTCTGTGAACCACATAGTATCCTACAAATATCTTCATTTTGGCTTAGTTTCTATTTACAACCAAATGACCACTTGTAAGTAAGAATAAAAATATTCTTCCCATTAAAAAAAATTCATGATCTCAGGCGAAAAATAAAATCGATGCTTGCAAAGTTATATTCAATTTTATGTCTTGAAATATTTGTGATCATTGAATAAATCCTATAAAAAAACTAAACTTGATCTTTACTGTTTCTCAATCGACTCTTGGAATAAGTTTTCTTTGTATTAAAAAATTTTAGTTGTAAATATTTTTAATAGGAAGAAAATATAGATTTAAAAGTGAAGTAGATGTTTTATAAAACACATAACTTGGGAAAGGCAAAGAAGCTCCCATCTTGTCTTTGAGATACTGGGACCCAGATTTGCATAAAGAGGCACCCTCAAGGACATGTGGTCTTATCACATCGAAATGGGCTAGAAAAGGAAGTTCATAGGCAGAGTATTAGGAAGAAAACTGGAAATATAACATGATTCCATATGAAACTACTCTGGCTCTACTTAACCAAGGCAATGCAAATATTGTGAAGAGTTTGCTATGCCTCTAACATGCAAATTACTCTTTCTCCAGAGGCAGCAAAGACTTAAAATTATTCATTTAGTTGCAAAAGGAATTAGAAGATTCATTGTTCGGGCTGCAGACTATTAAATCAGTTTGCTATTTTGTATATTACTTTTATACTTAAAGAAGGACTTATGTAAAGTGAAATCCAAAGATCAACTAAGTATTTGTTGAGAAACCCACATTCTGTATTTCTGTAACAGTATCAATTACATTTTTATAATAAGTTTTCATTCCATCCTTTGATTTAGAAGAGTTGCTAAACTATTTGACCCTGGTAATTTGTTCCAGTGAAAATTATAAAGGAGACTTGGGACAAAGTTAACAGCAGAGGATAAGACTAAACACCTCATTTGGGATCCAAGTAAAGATTTGTGAAAATTGTAGTCACAGTATAAAGGTCCAGCAAAAATAAAACATCTCATGTCAATAGCCAAACTACAGACCTATAAGAGTGATACTACAATAATACATGTAACAAAACACTCAAGTGTCCTAATTAGCTACGTTTTTAAAGGGAAATCAATTTGATAGTAGTAAAATCACAGCAAGAAATTGGAACTAGCTATATGCAGAAGATTTCGGTGATAGGAATTTGGAGGGGGGGACAAAGTTAGCCTATGTTCAAGTCCCAATACCAGTAACTCAGAAGGTGGTTTGTCAATGGGACCTTTAAAAAAAGTAATTGAGATTAAATGAGATTATATAGGTAGGCCCTAATCCATGGGACTATATTTACAAATAAGGCATTGAAAGAGATGATTAAGTTAAAATGAGGCCCAGAGGGTGTGGTATTAATCCAATATGACTAGTGTCACCCAGGGATTCCTGAATACAGGAAAAAGGACAGAAAAGGCCACATGAGGATTTAGCCAGAAGACAGCCATTAGCTAGACAAGAAAAAAGGCTCCAGGAGAAAAAAACCTGCTGACACCTTGATCTTGGACTTCCGGCCTCCAAAACCATGAGAAATAAATTTCTGTTTCAGCTGCCCAGTCTGAAATATCATTACGGCAGCCCTAGTAAACTTAATTCAATTCTCATCTTCCCAAAGTTCTCCTTTATACAGTGTTTTTACCCCTTTTGTATGAAGTAATTATTTTCTCTTCACGTGGGGGCCATTGTACAATTAAAATACTATTTATGATGTAATTTTTCAAGCCTCCAAGTGTCCAATGTAGAGCAGGCATTATGCATACTAAAATTTATTCAGTGACTTAACCATTGTTTTGTTTTTGAACCCAGCCCTTAATTCTATATGCTGTAAAGTCTAATGCTTTGATTTTTGTAGTGTGCTAAAAATTCAAGTGCATCCTGTTGAAATTCTCAGCAGCAGAGAATAAATTTAGCAAAAGAAAAATGTTTAACTGAATTAAATTCATGGTACTTGCACAGCCTGAGAACACACTCCCAAAGATCTCAATAATATTTCACTGTTTTGTTAGGCTACAAACATTCCCAGTATGAACTTTCGACCAGATCATTATTCTAATGCCTATATTGATCAAAAACCAATTATGTCTTTCTAGCACAGTTAAGTGAAATGTAGGTGCATAAAAAGTAGCTGAAGCCAGTCTTGGAGAATTTGTTTTTATTTATCTACTTTACCAGGTTTTGCTTTGAGAATACTGGTGACCATTACGAAATTACAGGTACTTTGTACTTCCAAAGTCTGATATTGTACATTGACAAACGATCATTCATTTCATATGAAAAAAATCCCTTATGTCAAGACAAACTCTGGTAATTTTTTTCATCTTTGCAATTAAGTCACCAGAATTCTAGTTTCCTGTGGCATTCTCCATCCTGCATTCCAAACATATTTCCAAGCATACAGCTAGATAATTAAAAAGGTATTACCCCTTTCAATTGCCAACCATTTGTGGCAATTCTGCCCATTATCAGACTGGTATATTTTGGGGGCTTGTAAATTGGTATGGATTGAATGAAGGTTGCCAAATACTGTAGTTTTTACTGTTTAGGAACATACACAAAACATCAGCAGCCTGGCATATAATAGGATAAAAGATAGGAGTAGTGTTGCACACCTCACTTGTGTCAGGTACATGCTATGAGACTTTCCAATACCATCACATTTTTCCCTTCCCAAAACCTTCTAAAGTAGATATTTTAATCCTCAGTTTAGAGAAGAAATTGAGGCTTTGATTAGACTAAAATATTCATCAAATGGGTATCTAACGCTATCTCAAGAGCAATTCCGTCTAGAGTCATTTAGACCAACTGAGTCATGTCCGTCTCTTGTAAATACTTGTTAATCCACTGTGCTTGCACTGTTCTTTGTGACATTTGTGGTCACTGTGAGCAGAGATAAAAGTTTCAACAGCAAGTAGCTATACTACAGAAGAAATCCTTACATAATGAGGCATTTGGCCAGAAAGTGTCAGATGGACCATGAGTCAGCAGTATTTTCCCATCACAGAATCAGAATTCACTCAATTGGGTTCCTTTGTTAAAATTGTGTAATGTCAGTGAGGACAAAATTTCCAAGTAAAAACAGTTACTTGGAGTTATGTGATGTTTTCTGAAGAAATTAACTGAATTTTAAAAATCTGACTAACACATGGGGAAATGCCTATGTTATGGTTTAGGATTTATAAAAACAATATTTAGAACCCCTATGCTGGGCACTATGCTAAGTGATTTCAGTTATTAGGGTGGAGAGGCAGAATAGGTTAAGTTGCTTAATAAATAAATCTTATAGAACAGTGGATAATATGTAAATTCACCATATTATTGCTTTACTGGCACATTCCTTTCTTATTCTCTTTTACAACTCAAAAGAGAATCATACAAGATTCAGTTGCTTGTCATTCCTTTTTCACTAGACAAAGAGCAAAGAAATAAAGCAAGGCATTTGCTAGTGCTAAGAAAGCCTCCTTTAGGAAAGCTGAAAGGGGCTGTAATTAGTTCCCAAATACCATCTTAAATTCACTGTGCATGTATTTTTCACACACAAAAAATTGAGCGTTGGAGACCAAAGGACATGGAATGTAAAGTGATGCCACTAAACTCCATTTAGAAATAGTTGTAATGCAATTCCCAGTTGCTGGATTGATTTTATCTGCTCATCTTGAAAAGAAATTGAACCATGAAATATCACTAATATTTCTTATCTCTTTTCTTGTTACAAATTGACAGTGATTGATTTTGAGTAATTATCCTGAAAAAGATTAAAAAATAATCTTCTAGATTACAGGGCAGTCTAGTTCATGTTTTTAATTAGTCCCTTTTTTGAAAGTATGATGGTATCAGATTTGAATAGCACAGTGGATTTCTTAAATAACTTGACTTTACTATGAAAAAAACTATGTAAATTAAGAGCCAAGTTTTTAGTAAAAATCTCAATTGTGGATTAAATTCTTCTGGAAGAAAGCAGCATAGAAATAAAATAGCCAGGGTATCAAAATCAGGGAAGCCTGACATATTCTTGGTTTAGCCATTAGTTACCTTCGTGAAGGCAGATGACCTTTTTGGCCCTGATTTCCTGAATCTGTAAAGTAAAGGAATTCAGGGAGAAGACGCTCTCCAAAGGCCCTTTCCTCTTCTAAGAGTCTGTTTTTATGTATTATATAATTCCATCTTACTTAAATTAACGGTCCATTTTCCATGCAGGCCTCTAAAGTAACATTGGAGAGTGATTAAGGGAAAGTGTAAAGAAAGACTAGCTCATAGAGGAAATAATAGTTCCTTTATGATTCATTGCTTATAGAAAGATGCTCTCAAGAGTAGTGCTTCTTAAGCTTAATTTGCATTCAAATTGCCTGGAGATCTTGTTAAAATGCTGAGTCTGATGAAGTTTGGAGAGAGGCCTGAGAATATGCATTGTTAGTGCACTCTGATGTCCTTGCTGCTGGTTCCAGAATATATTTTGTAAGTGTATTTGCACTGGTTGTAAAATTACTTTTAATGGCAAAACTGCGATTACTTTGCACCAACCTAATATAAAAATCTGGGAGTTGTTAAAAAATATAGATTCCAGGAGTTAGGTCCAGAGATTCAGAGATCAGGATGGGACCACAAATTCTGAATTTTTAAGATGCATCTTTGTGCAATACTGACGCCAGAGGTCTAGGGACCACACATCATACACTTGAGTATACTATCAGAGTCATGGAAGAGAACTGTCTTCCAGCCCTTCTCTAGTCTGTTCAGTTTTTTTCGAATACGGGCGCTGCCTTATTACTGCATTTATTTTTAAAGTAACTGTGAAACCAGTTCTATGGTTGTCTTGTATAAGTCTTTTCGTTTCATGGAATACCTGTTGTCTGGTTAAAATGACAGATTAATATGCATAGGTCTTTTGTTCATCTTTTTTAAACTTGAAGTGCAAGGATATTTCTACCTCTTTAACAAGTATTCATGAAGTTGCCATAAAGGAAATATGTTGAAGTGGAGAGAAAACCGTGGTAGGATCAGGCAAACCCAAATCTCAATTCTAGCATTCCTCAAGCATTCTCAATTCCTTTATTCTGTGCTTTCCTCATACCTGAAACTACAGAAGATCTCAGCCATTAGCAATACAATTAGACATGCTCAACAGCATGGTGGCCTAGTAGGAGTTGCCAACTAAAGTAATTAGAGTTTAGATAGGGTTACAATTCACAAAATAGTCACTGAAGTTTTCTTACAATACATAAGTAAAATAGTTGATCTGCCCATTTTACTTGTGAGAAGACATGAGATTAATATGCCAACTTGAAATGATATACCTATAAAGCATGTACACATTTCTGTTGGATCATATTGAAGTTAGATTTTCAGACAGGGGAAAAAGGACATCAAAATTTCATAGCTTAGAGATAAAAGTTGGAATATTATATTAAATCCTTAAACATGTGATACAGTACTTTTTCCTTCTCTGAATTTAGGGCAAAGGTTCTCTTGCCCTTCCCATGTTCAACAATATTTGCCCTCAAACGTGTATGAGAAACTGGTCTAGACTCGGGTTAAACTAGGAAACAAGTGAAGCAAAATTGTCAAGTATATTCCAATATTCTAAGAAGGAGGCAAACAAATTTTAAAAATAAATTTTTCCCATTTAGATTTTCTTCCCCACTTTAATTTTTTTTATTATACTTTAAGTTCTAGGGTACATGTGCACAACGTGCAGGTTTGTTACATATGTATACATGTGCCATGTTGGTGTGCTGCACCCATTAATTCATCACTTACATTAGGTATATCTCCTAATGCTGTCCCTCCCCCCCTACCCCCCACCCCCCACCCCACAACAGGCCCAGGTGTGTGATGTCCCCCTTCCTGTGTCCGTCCAAGTGTTCTCATTGTTCAATTCCCACCTATGAGTGAGAACATGTGATGTTTGGTTTTTCTGTCCTTGTGATAGTTTGCTCAGAATGGTTTCCAGCTCCAAACATGTCCCTACAAAGGACATGAACTCATTTTTTATGGCTGCATAGTATTCTATGGTGTGTATGTGCCACATTTTCTTAATCCAGTCTATCATTGTTGGACATTTGGGTTGGTTTCAAGTCTTTGCTATGAATAATGCTGCAATAAACATGTGTGCATGTGTCTTTATAGCAGCATGATTTATAATCCTTTGGGTATATACCCAGTGATAGGATTGCTGGGTCACCTGATATTTCTAGTTCTAGATCCCCAAGGAGTCACCACACTGACTTCCACAATGGTTGAACTAGTTGACAGTCCCACCAACAGTGTAAAAGTGTTCCTATTTCTCCACATCCTCTCCAGCACCTGTTTCCCGACTTTTTAAATGATTGCCATTCTAACTGGTGTGAGATGGTATCTCCCGTTGTGGTTTTGATTTGTTTCTGATGGCCAGTGATGAGCATTTTTTCACGTGTCTGTTGGCTTCATAAATGTCTTCTTTTGAGAAGTGTCTGTTCATGTCCTTTGCCCACTTGTTGATGGGGTTGTTTTCTTCTTGTAAAGTTGCTTGAGTTCTTTGTAGATTCTGGATATTAGTTCTTTGTAGATTCTGGATATTAGCTCTTTGTCAGATGAGTGGACTGCAAAAATTCTCCCATTCTGTAGGTTGCCTGTTCACTCTGATGGTAGTTTCTTTTGCTGTGCAGAAGCTCTTTAGTTTTAATTAGATCCCATTTGTCAATTTTGGCTTTTGTTGCCATTGCTTTTGGTGTTTTAGACATGAAGTTCTTGCCCATGCCTATGTCCTGAATGGTATTGCCTAGGTTTTCTTCTAGGGTTTTTATGGTTTTAGGTCTAACATTTAGGTCTTTAATCCATCTTGAATTACTTTTTGCATAATGTGTAAGGAAGGGATCCAGTTTCAGTTTTCTATATATGGCTAGCCAGTTTTCCCAGCACCATTTGTTAAATAGGGAATCCTTTCCCCATTGCTTGTTTTTGTCAGGTTTGTCAAAGATCAGACAGTTGTACATGTGTGGTATTATTTCTGAGGGCTCAGTTCTATTTCATTGATCTATCTCTCTGTTTTGGTACCAGTACCATGCTGTTTTGGTTACTATAGCCTTGTAATATAGTTTGAAGTCAGGTAGCATGATGCCTCCAGCTTTGTTCTTTTGGCTTAGGATTGACTTGGCAATGCAGGCTCTTTTTTGGTTCCATATGAACTTTAGTCGTTTTCCAATTCTGTGAAGAAAGCCATTGGTAGCTTGAGGGGGATGGCATTGAATCTATAAAGTTACCTTGGGCAGTGTGGCCATTTTCACAATATTGTTTCTTCCTACCCCTGAGCATGGAATGTTCTTCCATTTGTTTGTATCCTCTTATTTCATTGAGCAGTGGTTTGTAGTTCTCCTTGAAGGGGTCCCTTTCACATCCCTTGTAAGTTGGATTCCTAGGTATTTTATTCTCTTTGAGGCAATTGTGAGTAGGAGTTCACTCATGATTTGGCTGTTATTGGTGTATAGAAATGCTTGTGATTTTTGCACATTGATTTTGTATCCTGAGACTTTGCTGAAGTTGCTTATCAGCTTAAGGAGATTTTGGGCTGAGATGGTGTTTTCTAAATATACCAGACTTATTTTAGATCCAGGGGTACATGTGCAGGTTTGCTATATAGATAAATTGCATGTTTGAGGTACAGATTGTTTCATCACCCAGGTGATAAGCTAAGTACCTAACAGGTAGCTATTCAATTGTGACCCTCCTCTCCCACCTTCCAACCTCAAATAGGTCCCTATGTGTATTGTTCCCTTCTTTGTGCCCACGTGTTCTCAACGTTTAGTTCCCACTTATAAGTGGGAACATGCAGCATTTGCTTTTCTGTTCCTGCATTAATTTGCTTATGATAGTGGCCTCCAGCTCCATCCATGTTGTTGCAAAGGACATAATCTCATTTTATGGCTGTGCAGTATTCCATGGTGTATGTGTCCACGTTTTCTTCATCCAGTCTACTGTTAATGGGCAGCTAGGTTGATTCCATGTGTTTGCGATTGTGAATAGTGCTGCAATGAAGATGTGTGCATGTGTCTCTATGGTAGAACAATTTATATTTCTTTGTGTTTATTACCCAACAATGGGATTGCTGGGCTGAATGGCTATTTCTCAAAAAAAAAAAAAAAAAAAAAAAAAAAAAAAAAAAAAAAGACAAAAAACACCACACACACACAAAAACAAAAAACCACCACCACCTTAAAACTACCAAACTGCCTTCCATGAAGCTCAGCTAATTTACATTCCCACCAGCAGTACATATGCATTCCTTTTTCTCCGTAGCCTCACCAGCATCTGTTTTTATTTAAAAAAAAACAAAACAAAACCAAAACACTTTTTTCCAGCATGCCAGCAGGTGTTAAAACTTTCCATGGAGAAAAGCAAAGCAGGAAAAGATGCAACATTGTGGGAGGAGATTTAGTTGTAATTTCTCAGGGAAGAAAGGCTTCACTGAAAACTTGACATGTGATCAAGGACCTAAGGAAGGTGGAGAATGAGCTCTGCAGTTTTATGGGTTGTTCTGAGTTTGAAAGTACAAACGCCCTTATCCATGTGGCAAGTTCAAAGAACAGAAAAGTCAGTGTATCTGGAACACAGGAAGAAAAACTTGGGGCAAACATACTTCTTAGAAGCTCAGTGTGCCATATGAAGGATTTTGGGTTTTACTGAGTGAATTGAGCAGCATGGGACATTTTGAGTAGAGGCATCATGTGCTGTGATTTTTATTTTGAAATGGCCACGGTGGCTCTTGTGTTGAGAATGTATACAAGGAAACAAAGTCAGGGAGATGAACTAGAGCAGATACTGGCAAACTCCAGTACAAGGATCTGATCTGGACTGCTGCCTGTTTTGGTAAATGAAGTCTTATTGGGACATGGACATGCTCATTTAATTGCATAGTGTTGATGGCAGTTTTCACATTGTGGCAGAATTAAGTAGTTGAAACAAGGATCTTGTGGCCTATTATATCTAAAACAACTTTAGATCTAACTCTAAATACAGAAAACAGTTTGCACATCTCTGAATTAGAAGGCTATAATCCAACAGATATAATGGAAGCCTGTATCAGATTAGTAGTGGAAGTGATTAGAAATACTTAGATGCTGCATATATTGAAAGTAGAGCCAACAAATATGTTGATAGGAGAAAGGTCTAAAAGAATGACTTTCACCTGAGCAATGGGAAATAACTGCATTTACTTAGTTGAAAGATTGTGGGAAGAGCACATTTAGAGGTTCAGATCATGAGTTTGGTCTTGAGATACCTAACACATCCAACAAATAGGTACAGTAAACAGTTGCACATTTAAGTCTAGAGTTCAGCAGAAAGATCTTAGCTAGTAATATAAATTTGGGAGGTTTTGGCATGTAGCTGGTATTACACATCATGGATGAAATCACAGGGCAGTGATGTTGGAGAAGGAAAGGTTCAGAGGTTACACCTGAAGCTTTCGAGATTTTGGAAGTCATGCAGATATGGTAAAGTCAGCAAAACACAATGATAAAGAGCAGCTAAATGAGATAGACAAGGACACATGAAATCTTTGATGCCTCAATAATAAGGTCATCAGCCAAGTTAAGTGCTGCAGCTCTTTTAGGTAAGATTGGGAAGGAAAATTTATTGCTAGCTTAGAACAATGTGGAGATGATCGATAAACCTTGAGGGACATTTTAGTGGCATATGGGGTAAAAATCCTGAGTGGAATGAAGCTAGGAGAAAATGAAGAAACTGAAGATGGCTCAAAAAGAAAATTGGAAGTTTTTCTCTGAAGGAGAGAAGATAGCAAAACGATGTGGTACTGACAATTCTTTAAATTTCTTTTTCTGAAGAGAAATAGCAGGATGCTTGTATGCTATTGGATAATTTGGTCAAGAAAGGAAGAGGATAATGCCTAAAAGAAAAAATTAAAAGCAATGTGTTTGAGCAAGTGCACAAGTGGAAGGGATGTCCTTCAATGAGAACACAGATTGTTCAATCAAAGCAAGAGAAGTAAAAGCAGAATATATAGGCAATATAGAAACAGGTGAGTAGATGGGAGTGTAGCAGCTGGGGATAGTCTCTTCTGATTACTTTTTAAAAGCTTTTTTCTTTCTTTTCAACATAAGAAGCAAAGTCAAAAAACTGAGGGGAAAGAGGTCTTGGAGGTATGAGAGAAGAGTAGAGGGTATGCAATATCCATTAAGAGAGGAGGCAAGTGAGTAGGGGAATATAGAATTTCTGTGTAATACGTTGGGCTAAGAGTCACAACAAAGCATACATTAACATACAATGAAAATATTCTAAATATCCAACAAGAGGATAATAGTGAGAAATAAGGATTCTAGAACTTTCAGTAAATGAACTACTATGAAGTTATTAGTTTTTTAATATGCTTAACATAGGAAAATCTCAATGTGGAAGAATAAAGCTACAATTCTTTATATTCTATATTGTTACCAGGAAGTGCAGGAATCCTCAATTCTTAGACTTGGAGAAAGTTCTGCCAAGTGATGATTTAACCAAAAAAAGGAGAATTTATTGAAAGAAAGTAGAGTGCAGAGAGTTTGCTTAAAGTGACAGTATAAATCTGAAAAGATGAGTCAGAGCCAGGTACTTAAAGGGAGTGGGACAGCTGCAGCCCCTGAGTGTTCTGCATTGGGTTTTTATGATATCAAATTCTTTCTTGAAGTTCCCTTCTGTCTTAAGTCTCTTTTTTTGGGGGGGAGGTCTAGTTTTTCCACTCCTACATTAAGTCTCCTTCCTTTCCCCATGGACTTCTCAACCCAGGCTCGTAGGACCCTCCCTTATCACTATTAGGGTGCATGTGTGGGTCTGGTGTCAGATACGACTGGCGCCTGCATTATCCCTTATAACTTTCTTCTTTGCCTTTTGCCTCTTGTTAGGCATGTAGCTAGCTCCATTCTGACAGGTTAAATGCAGAGTGAATGGTTATGGGGCATCTTACTGGACATTCCTTTCCACATGGATATTCCCCTTCTTTTTCTTCATATCTATAGCATGCAGGTTTCAGGTGATCCCTGGGCTGTGATATTTTCCAGACCTCCCCTTTTTTGGGGGCTTCCTTCTCCTGCTCATGTCTGGTTCTCTGCCTACTCTAACATTATTATGCAATTTAACAAGTGACAAAGGCATTAAGACTCCAAAGTCACATTACTGGGAATTGATAGCCTAGGTTACAATCTAGGTTTGACTGATTTCAAACTGATTTCCAGGCCACTTAATTTGAATTTTAAGTATTATGTTTAAAATCTCCAAAATTTTTTAAAGAGCTATTACATAAATATTGTTTTCTAATTGAACAATTGTTTCAACTAACATATAAGTTCATATACATTGTGTTTCTAATGTTCCAGGTCAATCACCCTGAACAGTTTTTGGGCAAACTATTTCTGTCATTCAACACCTCAGTCAGTTTTGTAAAAACTTTAGCCAGTTCTCTGTCGTTTTTAAAGTACTCTAATGAAATCTTCATGTAAATCACCAAAATCACTAACATGCTAATTGACTCTTGAAAATAGTAAATGAAAGTTATAGAATTACAGAAGCTTCTTCGACCAATGAAAATGGTCTTATATAACTAAAAGGAATACGTTGCTAGATAGAATTGTCGAAGTTCTTAGCATTTTGAATAAAGAATTGAACAAAATTCACAAAGTAGCAAAAGATGGAAGCAAGAGAAGATAGCCACAACAACAAAAGAACTGAGTAAAGAAGGCACAGACTTATTCAAGATAATTCAGAGCGGGAGAGAGCTCAAGAAAATAGTCCTAAGAGCTCCCGACTGCATTCCTCCTCAGGGTTTTTATAAAGCCAAAAGAACTGGCAACAGGTGCCCTTTAGAGGCCTCCAAATGGTTACACCCTATGACCAATCAGAGGCTGAAGTGGATGCTTGGCTCACAGTCAATCAGAGGCTGAAGTGGAAACTTCTGTCTCCTGATCACAGGCGTGAGGATGTGGCCTGTATGCGCCCAGTCTTGCCAAGACCTGGCTGCACCTGCTGTTGTTTAGTTTATGTCTCAACCTCCGTTTACACTAATTCCCTATTCTGCCTCAGAATGAATTTCTGGCATAAATGAATCAAGAAACAAAACCCAAATTTGGTGTAGTTTGCTCCTTTATGATAATCTCTTTAAGCAAACATAGTTTAAGTTTCAGGTTGTATCCTCCAAAGACTTTTTCGGTTTTTTCCACATGTGAGACTTACCCCTGATCTCTAACAGCTGACAGTTAGATGATCCCACCTTGTCCCATGACCATTAATATTTTCTTATATGTTAATGACTTCCAGATTTATAGCTTCTATTCAGTTCTCATCTTTTGAGCTTCAGTCAGGCATATTTATCTGTCTTCTTGACATCTCCCTTAGGTTAATTCAAGCATAATATGGTCAAAACAGATCATCTGAGAGTTTTGCCACATCTGCAAGAATAAAGATCATACTCAGTAATCAGACTGCTGGCACTCCAGAGAATGTTGACATCACTCTGAAGGAAGGCCTAGTTATTTTGAAGGGGCCCTGAGAAACTCTGTTGAGGGACTTTAATTATGTGAATGTAGAACTCGGTCTCTTTGGGGGATGGGGGGAAGAAAGGTAGAGGCTCCAGCTTGACAAATGGCAGGGAAATAGAAAGAAACTGGCTACTGTGCACACTATCTGTGGCCATCCAGAGCATGATCAAGGCGTTACAACGAGCTTCCATTACAAGAAGAGACCTGTGCATGCTTACTTTCCCATCAATGTCATTATTCAGGAGAATGGGTCTCTTGTTGAAATTCAAAATTTCTTAGTGAAAAATGCATCCACAAGGTTCAGGTGAGTCTGGGTGTTGCTTCTTTAATATCTCAAACCCAGAAAAATGAGTTAATTCTTGAAGAAAATGACATTGAACTTATATCAAATTCTGCTGCTTTGATTCAGCAAGCCACAACAGTTAAAAACAGAAATCAGGAAAATTGTGTGTGGTATCTACATCTCTGAAAAAGGAATAGTTTAGCCCCCTGATAAGTAAAGCCTAAAAGTTGTCCAGCTTAGGAAACAAAATGCTGATTCCTCAAATCCATTTATGATGTTTTAAAGATTTAACAAAAACCCTCTACTGAAAAAGAAAACAAACAACAACAAAAAACACACGCAAAAAAACCAAGCAACCAACTAATCAGAATATCTGAATTATAGCTCTCCCCTCAAGTTATTTCCCATTTTTATAATGTCACCATCATTTGCTGGAGCCAAGAACCATCTTTAATTCCTCTTTTTCTCTGAAACCATATTTACTCAATGAACAAGTTTTCCAGGACTTTTTCTACAATACATGTAAATTCAGTCCTTTGCTCCCTTGCAGCTCTCTAGTCCAAGCTCCAATCATCTTCAGCTGGTTTTAACAGTCTTCTAAATAGTCTGAATATTTTTCCAGTTCCTCTAATTTATCTACACACAAAAAAATGTTTTTGAAAGATAATTCAGATAACATCACTTTCCCATTTAAAACCTCTTAATGCTTATTGTTAAGCATTATTAACAATATAATGCTTATTGTTAATATAAAACGGAAACTCACTCTTCTGGTCTATAAGATACTACATGATTTGGATTATGTCTGGATTTCTACGTATCACTCTACCCCCTGGCTTTTTCTTCAGTTGCACTGTTCTTTGTGTTCTTGGAAGACACTAAGATTTTCTAGCCTTAGATTCTTTGTATCCACTCTCACCACTGCCTAGACCACTTCCCATCGTTCTTATATTTCAGATCTCCTATGAAATGTCACACACTGGGAGAGTTTTTTCTTGACCATTCTATCTAGGATAGATTTTCCACCTCTGAATGTATGTTTTCTCTACCAAAACATCTGTTTATTTCTCCTATGGAACCTAACACAATCTTTAGGTATTTTGTTTATCCATGTGTTTCTTTATTTTGTCTAATTTTTCATAGGTTTTTTACTGAAACTCCAGTGCCTATCACCTATCATGTTCTTAATTTTTGAATGAATGGATAAATGAATAAATGAATTAATATACCATTTTCACTCATTGCAGAAGCGATAGTTCATTTTGATAGTTTATAAATTCATTAGTTTCCATGCACAGTCAATTGATATTTAATTACAGGTGATAATTGTCTTCTTAACACTGCTTTACTCCCCATTTTTAGGTGGTAAGGATTCTGTGTTAGTCAACTTCTGCAGCTATTTGGTACACCAAACATCTTTTTTTTTTTTTTTTTTTTTTTTTTTGCCTTCTTTCTTTATAATTCCAATGGATATTGATAAGGAAACTATTTAGCTGAATACCTCCAGCTCTTTCTCATTTTCACTCAAGCCCTAACCTATGGGTGGATATTTTCCCTATTTTAACCACCTCTGACCAGTTTTAACATTGCATAAATCACAATACAAATTTATAAAACACAGGATCTGTACATAAATTTGTAGAAGGTAGTAAAAATATGTTTTTAAAAAATGAATTTGAATCAGAGGGAAAAGTGTTTAATCATAAAATCTCATCCCAAGTGGCTGAAATCAGAGCATGAGACAGAATTTATTAAGGCAATATATAGCCAGCTGAAATAGATCAGATTTTTTTTTTTTTTTTTTTTTTTTTTTGAGACGAGACGGAGTCTCGCTCTGTTGCTCAGGCTGGAGTGCAGTGGCGCGATTTCGGCTCACTGCAACCTCCGCCTCCCGGGTTCACGCCATTCTCCTGACTCAGCCTCCCGAGTTGCTGGGACTACAGGTGCCTGCCACCATGCCTGGCTAATTTTTTGTATTTTAGTAGAGACGGGGTTGCACCGTGTTAGCCAGGATGGTCTCGATCTCCTGACCTCATGATCCGCACCACAGCCACTCGTTATTAATTTTAGAGAATGCCACTTCCAAACTTTTGGTGATCTTTAACCTAAATTCCAGAATCTCACAGAAAGATGTAACTGGAGATTGTAATAACGTCATACCTCAAACATCTGCAATAGAAATTATTAAATTGTCTTTGGAGATTCAGTAAATTTATACGTATAATATATAATAAGTTATCCTTTTTTGTCACAGAAAGCATTTGCAATGCACCTTTTAGATTCTGTTTTACAGTCTGCTGGGCCAAATGGACACAGCCAGAGCCCACTGTTGCTGGTTTCTATACTGGCCCATATTAACCTAGCTAATGCTTCAACAGAGTAGAAAGCACATTTACTTTCACTGTCTCATTTAATGTTCTTTATCCATCAACATGTACTGAAGAATGTTTAATGGGGAGACAGAGCATGGCTAACCAGATAGACGTAACTTTTTACCGAGCTATGCCTTATAGAGGCTGACACGTTTTAAAGGTATAGAACAAGGAAAGGAGTGTCACAAAAAGTATCAAGTACAAGTACCCTCACATCGATCTTATTGGTTGAGGGGGATTGAAGAGTACATGAGGTAAAGAGAAAGACCTATGTGAAGAACTCAAAGTACTTCTAAGAAAATCAAGGAAAGTCAACATAGCTAATAATCAGAATGTGGGTGAAATATTACTGAGATGAGATAAGGGAAGGAGAAGGAGGCCCTAATCAAGCAGTTTGTTCTTAGGAAAATGAGAAGTCACTGAGAGTATAATAAGGATAATAATCCTTTTGAAACAGTTCTCAATACTGTCCCCCTCACTGATTTTTTTTTTTTTTTTAACATCTTGGCTCCAAGAAATGGAAGAGCAAATTGTAAACTCAGAAAACTGAAAGTAGAAGTAGCCATTCCCATTGCCAGAAGAGAGCTGGTAGGCAAAGACAGAAAGTGAAGGAGAAAACTTTCCTGTTGGTCCTCTACTTTATTTTACCTCAGTCAGCAACATCATAATTCTAGCAATGGAAACAACCAGGTAATTTTTCAGGAGGGTGTTTCTCACTTTCCAGCTGCATATTAGGAAAATTTAAGTTTCCTGAGAGGGAATGCCAGTGTAACCTAGGTGGTATGTAAAGCAGTAGCATAAACAGTTGAGAAAGGGAAGATTCCCAATTTTCCACAGGTCTTCTAGTTTTCCATTAAGCTTCAAGAAGGTCGTGGAAGATAATTGGGATATGATCGGGCTTGCCACCTCACGCCAAGGTCTATACAGTTAGGTAAAAAAGCCCCATAGAGAAGGGAAAGAAGAAGTGCAATTAGGCCTCTGACAGTATCTGCAGAGCCACGAGGCTGCAGAGAAAGTTCTCAGCTGGGTGTCTGAAGGCACTGAATGCTCCCACAGCAGAGTAGTATCCTACCTAGCAAGACCAGGTAAGAGCCAGATCAGGTAAGAGACAAACCAGGTGAGCCAGACCAGATAAGAGCATTTATAAGAGCCAGATAGAGTGAAAAGCAGGCCACAGGTTTCCCTTGCAATAGACATCAGCAGCTGTTGACAGTTAGTGCAAGGGGATTTACACTGGGGCCCAGGAAATTTCACATAAAACTTTCACAAAAATTAATGTCAGAGGAGTGAATAATGCAATCTCTGCAGAGTGTGTAGTACAAGAAAAGGGGTCAGGTGCAGTGGCTCATGCCTGTAATCCCATCAGTTTGGGAGGCAGAGGCAGGCAGATCATGTGAGGCCAGGAGTTCAAGACCAGCCTCACCAACATAGAGAAATCCCCATCTCTATGAAAAATACAAAACAATTAGCCACGTGGGGTGACTCATGCCTGTAATCCAAGCAACTTGAGAGGCTGAGGCAGGAGAATTCGAGCTGGGAGGTGCAGGTTGCAGTGAGCCAAGATCCATCCCACTATTGTACTCCAGCCTGAGTGACAGAGGGAGACTCTCAATTAAAAAAAAAAAAAAAAGAAAAGAAAAAGGAGGCATAGGACAGAACTCCGAGTTTTGGAGGAAGGTTCCAAAAGAAAATAACATTCTGAGTAAGGAATGTTTGATTGCATTGACTGAAAATTTCCACTGGACTTGAAATTGGAAGACATTAGTGACCTAAATAAAAACAGATTTTGCGAAGAGGAGAAGAACTGAAGAGAGAGTGAAGTAGCTGTTGAGTAAATGAGAGAGTAAAGGATAGATGAGGAATAGAGGCAACAACTATAGGCTTTTCAAGAAATTCAACAGTGAATGGGAGAGAAGATAGGTGATTCTTGAAAATGAAGTAGAGTGAGAAAAGTTTGTCTTTTGTTTGTTAAATAATTTGTTTGTTTGTTTTGAGGAAGAGTCCTGAGCATATTTAGTTGTATGAGGGAAGGAATCAGAACACAGAGAGAATAGATAATACTCCATGTGGGCCACCCCAAAAAAAGAGCAGCAGGAAAGGCATTGTGGCTTCCATTTTACAAATAAGAAAACTAAGACTTAGATTTAGTGGTTTGCTGAAGGTCAGGAACTGTTGATGTATTTGGACAAGAAGAAAGCCTTTTTTGTTCATATGTTCCAATTCTTTCAATGTATTTAATATCCTCATTTGCATTAGGACACTGCTGGATGTCGAGATTGGTTAAATGACCTATAACATTTCATCTCATTGCATTGAATTCATAGACTACTAAGAATTGTGGAGTCCCTGAGTGATCAGTACATGAGGTTCTTGTGAGATCATTGCATGTGAGGTAGTTAGGTTTGTAACTCCTACTACTGTTTGTGAATTTTTTTGGTGCTGGTTACAGCAACCTCCACCTCCCAGCTCAAGTGATTCTCCTGCCTCTGCCTCCCAAGTTGCTTGTGTTACAGGCATGAGTCACCACACTCAGCTAATTTTTTTGTATTTTTAATAGAGATGGGGGTTTCTCTATATTGGCCGGGCTGGTTTTGAACTCCTGGCCTCACGCGATCCACCTGCCTCAGCCTCCTGAAGCGATGGGATTACAGGCGTGAGCCACTGCACCCAACCCCTTTTCTTGTACTACACACTCTGCAGAGATTGCATTATTCACTCCTCTGACATTAATTTTTGTGAAAGTTTTTGTGAAATCTCCTGGGCCCCAGTGTAAATCCCCTTGCACTAACTGTCAACAGCTGCTGATGTCTATTGCAAGGGAAACCTGTGGCCTGTTTTTCACTCTATCTGGCTCTTATAAATGCTCTTACCTAGTCTGGCTCTTACTTTGTCTGGCTAGGTAGGATACTATTTTGCTATGGGAGCATTCAGTGCCTTCAGACACCTGGCTGGGCACCTTCTCTGCAGCCTCATGGCCCTGCAAATACTGTCAGAGCTACTGCTTTGCCCTTTGTAATCCTGAGGGAGAAAGACAGGGAAAGATCAAACAATGGAAAAACCATGAAAACGCTTCTAGTCTTGGACAATGGGTAGAGGAAATAATGTTTCCAGTTCTTAGTGCTTGGTCAGCTGAAAAGCAAGAATTTTATCTCTTTTCATAAGTTTTGGGAAAACTACAGTGTGGTTTTTGCTAAATGTAAGGAAAGGAGAATGCTGATTGATATTTTATCTATATTAATATAAACAGCTAAAAATGGATAACTTTTATGAATCCTGGCTATGTGCTAGGCACACTAGTATGATAGCACTAAATACCTCATTGAATACTTACAGGGTTCTGAGACAGGATATGCTCTCTCCATATTAGGAATAAGTAATAACTAACTTCAACTCCTCACTCTACCACTTGTAAGTGATGTGACTTTTGGCTAATATGTTAGTTTTACATGGCTATAAAGAAATGCCTGAGACTGGGTAATTTATAAGGCAAAGAAATTTATTTGGCCCACAGTTCTGCAGGCTGTACAAGGATGGTGTCAGCCTCAGGAAGGCTGACACCATCCTTGGTGAGCCTCAGGAAGCTTTTAGTCATAGCAGAAGGAAAGGGAAACCAGCGTGACACATGGCGCAAGACGGAGCAAGAGAGATGGGGTGGGAGTGGTGGGTCTCAGACTCTTTTTAACAATCAGCTCTCATGGTAACTCATTACTGTGAGAAGGCACCAAGCCATCCACTAGGGATTTGCCTCCATGACCCAAACACTTCCCACCAGGGTCCACCTACATCCAACACTGGGATCCCATTTCAACATGGGATTTGGAGGGGACAAACATCCAAACCATCTCAGCCAGCTATTCAACCTATTGTGCTTCAGTATCCTTATCCATTACATTTAAATGAGAATGACAATAATACCTTCAATGTAGGGTTGTTATGAGAAGCACATGAGTTACCATTTTTTCAAAGAACCTTACAGTGAGAATATCTAAGTTTGTGTAATATAATTATCTGATTTTAAAACAAATTCTGCTCCACCAGCTCAGAACTATACATCAGTTTCTTGAATCCCGTTGGAACCGATAATATATTTTTCAAGAGCAAAATAAGCAAGCATAATTATGTTAATTCTATAATTCAAATAAGTCGTAGAGTTTCTGGACTACCTTAAAGAACAAGTGATCATGCATTACAGTAGAATCTAGAATATGTTTTTGATTGGAAATGTTTACAAGTGTCAAGGAAATATTTTTTGTGAGATGAGTTGGAGATTGCTTGTTGTTTACATATAGAAAACGGGAAGAAATTTGATACCTTCCAATGAGTTATCAGTCAGTTTCTCCATTTACTTGGCTCAGGTTATTTATATTTACTTGGTTCAGTTTAATTGCAGCTTGATACACCTGCTGGAAAGATCACCAACGAACCACAGCAGAAGAGTTTAGGTGAGAAAAGCAGTTAAAATTCTCCTCTGTAGTCTTCACTAGATCATACGGAAAGGAAGTGATTTCTGAATAACTGAATTCATTTGAACTTGTATTAGATTATCAGGCAGTTTTGTTTTGTTTTTGACTGCTAAAAACGCTGTTTTCCATAAAATCCAGATACCTCCCTTACCTCAGCCAACTTGTAAGTATCTTTTACTATTGATTTTTTCCTTACCAGTTGAATTCTTGAAAATGCTTTGAAAAATAAAAATGCACTATTAAAGATATTTATTTATAGCATGGTGTTATTTTCTTTTTCTTTTTCTTTTTTTTTTTTGAGGTGGAGTCCCGATCTGTAGCCCAGGCTGGAGTGCAATGGCGCAATCTCGGCTCACTGCAAGCTCCGCCTCCTGGGTTCACGCCATTCTCCTGCCTCAGCCCCCCCGAGTAGCTGGGACTACAGGCACCCGCCACCACGCCCGGCTAATTTTTTGTATTTTTAGTAGAGACAGGGTTTCACCGTGTTAGCCAGGATGGTCTCGATCTCCTGACCTCATGATCCATCTGCCTTGGACTCCCAAAGTGCTGGGATTACAGGCGTGAGCCACCGCGCCTGGCCCATAGTGTTATTTTCTGTGTTTCAGAACTCTGCTAGGTTAAGAAGTACTGAGTTTACTCCAAATTATTTTATTAGTAAGCATCAGTTAGAGGGATTATCTAATCTTGAGAAATGAGATGCTTTTCTGGCATTTAAAATATCTGCTTAGACATGTTATTATAAAGGTCAAGAAAAGAAAGAAGAAAATGATAAAACTTTGATCAATGAAATGTTTTTATCTTCTGGAAAGTCTCTCAAATGTCCAACATTTTCAGTAATTCCTAATAATAATTTCTAAATGCCTGATCTCATAGAGATGAACAAACATATTTTTAAAGTTGACATATTGAATAATGTCATTAAAATACCACAAAATATAAACCTTATACATCATTCTACAGGTATAAGAACACATAATTTTAGTGACATATTCAGATTATTACCAGAAATATGTGTATTTTAAATTTCTGCATGTATGTCTTTTATCTGAGCAAGATACAGTAAGTTCTTAACAATTGACTGTTTCTATGTCTATAAAGAAGTTGAGTGAGGGCAGGGTGCTGCTACCTTCTGTTTCTGCTTCCGATTTCCTCTCTACCCTGCTCTGTCCCCAAGAATCTGAGATGAGCCACATCAATGCATTTCTTTGCCCTCTGTTTCTAGTTGGATTTGTTCAACAGGCTGCATCAACAGAAGATCAGAGGGAGAGGGAGAAGTGATGTAGGAGTATGTTTTTCCTTTTTGCTGTCTCCATGCCAGATTGAGGTCAGGTGATTTTGTCCCTCTAGAAAAGGCTGTAACTTCTGTCAGGAGGCCCTGTTCCTGCAGCTGTTCTCTTCAGCTTCCGGTAATAATTTGCATCCCTTCACCTGAGGCCCAGAAAAAATACTTTTTTCTCTTGCTATTATTAGTCTCAATATATTGCATTATCTATGGATGAGGTCTTTAAACCTTGGCCTACTTTGACAATAATTCCTTTAATAAAATTTTCTCAAATTACGCCCACTTGAGTGCTCTGTTCCCTGGCTGAATCTGTTAAAGAGTGGGGAATGGATTCCTCAGAGTACTGAGTTTTAAAGCAGTAATTTTCAATGGCAGCATCGTCTCTTACTTGCCTTGTTGCAATAATCTCTTATTGGTCTCCCTTCTTCTAACCTTGATTCATCAAAGTGGATCTTCAACACGGCTGCCAGAATAATCTTGTTAAAATGTAAGGAAGATCAGTTCATTTCTCTGCTCAAAGGTCTTAGAGGATTTTAAATCTAAATATCCAAGATATTTCCATGTCCTTGGAGCCCTAACAATCTGCCCCCACCTGGCTCCCTTACAGCTTTGCTCTGGTCTCCTCTGCTAGTTACCCCTTACCTGTTCCACTGCTCTGGTTGGCAATGTTTCTTGAACACACCAGACATTCTCCCTGTTGAGGATCTTAACACTTGCTCTTCCTGCTGCCTGGATTGCTCTTCCATATGGCTTTTTCCTTCACTGACTTCAGATCTATCTATGCTACGATTTCAGCTTCCAAAGTAGTCCTTTCCTAAACACTCTATTTAAATGAAGCCACATCCTCTCCTGGGCTCCTTTACACAGTTTTTATTTTATTTTTTCTCTAAAGTACCTATCACTAGCTAACATATTTATTTTGTGCTATTTCTCTTTAAAAAATGTAAATTGCATAAAAATTGATTTATTTCTGTTTGCCCCTACAATCTATATCTGCAGAGCAGCACCTGGCTCTTAGTAGGCACCTACTATATACTGACTGAAAGAATGAAGAAATGAATGCATGTAACTCACTAGAGTTAAGCAACATTTTACTCAGGTCACATTTACTTTAGCTGTAGTATATTGATGATTAAATTAATTAAATCAATTATTTAATAAATAGCATTGATACAGTTCTATGCTGAAAATTTAATTGCTCCCTGATATTTCCATCTTTTTAATATACACAAATAGACAGATTGCAAGTCTTAATTTACCCTTAAAACAATATTTGTTACATAAGTAAAATGAATCAGTAAACGGATTTTTGAACTAGCTCTACTAGTAATTTACACTATATAACATAAGGCAAAGTCATTTTAATTTCTCTGTGCTCCAGTTTCCCCACCTATAAAATTAGGGATAGGATTAGATGATTCTTAAGGTCCATTCTTCTGAAATTCTGAGAGGTGATTGTTACATAAAATGTCTTTTCAATATGTTTATATATTTTAAAATGTCATCTAAAATTATAGTGTAATTGATGCTAAGTACAAAGAGTAAGTGACATCTTCAGGAAACACACAGGCCTTATTTGTCTTTTCATTTTCTTTGCTAACAATATATTAGAAAGTCTCTTTCTGGAGGATAAAAACAGATAAAATTATCAGGAGACTAGTGATCACAGATAACACATTGAAATAAAGGTATAATTTTGAGTTGACTGTTTTTCACTAATGTATTAAGAAGCAGATGAAGTATGTCTGAATTCCAGATTATATTGCAATGAATATTTTTGTTTTTTATATGTCTGGAAATTTACGGAGGATTATCTCTACAGAGGATCATCTCACAAATTTCCAAATTCAAAAAATGACTTTACATTGATCTCAAATGAGTACTTTAAATTGAAATGAACCTTTTATATTTGACATATTTTTTGCTTATAAAATTGATACCGTACTCCCAGAAAATTCATGTAAAATTTATAAGAGTCTCTAGACGGTTCTTATCTATTTATGGATCTGAAAATACGAAGTGACAAGTTTCTGAATTTTCGTCAGCACTTGCATTGTGCCAACACAGCAAAAATTAGATGCTATTTATCATTTTTGAATTTTCACCACCAGAAATGTCATTAATTTTAATGATAAAATCCTGTTATACTTTGCATGGAGTTGACCTTTTGAGCTCTCAGAAAAAATGTATCATATAACCATAAGATGGTATTATTGTTACTTGGAAATGAAGTAGATTTCTCATCTTTTCATAATAGTATGATGGACAAAAATGTTTGTGTCTTTTGTCATTTTTACTTTCTGCATATTAAGTGCAATATTCATTTTGAAAATAAGTACTTGTATATTTACATGTATATTTTATTTTAAACTACTGGAAAGTAAAAACAAATACAATTATTTACATACCTCTAGCAGGCAGCTAGAAAGTGTTTTTATTACATTTATTGTTTTATCATCTCAATTATTTTCAATAAAATCTGAAGTAAAATTATTACTTATTAATAAACTCAAGCCCATAAATATCTTTTATCCCCCTACAAAGTGGTTTTTTATCCTGCATCAATTTATCTTGATTATGAAACAAATTCTCAAATGAGTAAAAAATGTAATGTCTGCTTGTCAGACATTTGGGCAGTGAAAAATTCTTTTGTTTGGAAAACAAAAGAACTCACAATTTCTGGCTTCTTATAGCTTGATGATATTTGTTTCCATCGTGCCATTTTACTTATTGTACAATACATAATAGAATGCTTTTTATTGGCTTCAAACATAGGGTTAGAACAGGCATCGTTCAAAGAAAAGGCTCTCTACATGCATCACAATTTCTTCCTTGCCGCTGCCGTTTCGTATATAGTTAGGTGATACATCCATCCTCATTAGGAACCACTCCTCTTTATGCACAGACGATTCCTGACAATCAACCAAGCCAGTTCTTCTCTTGGATTTAAAATATGCTCACAACGTTTATTCTCACTGCTTTGCTGTTTGTGGTCCCTAATTAGTAGTCATTTTTTTCAAAGAATAATACCTCCTATATTTATTTGTGCCAATAGAATGAAACAGACTTCATGGGTGGAAGGATACAAGCAATACACAAGGCAACAATAAGAGAGGCACTGCCAAGTACTGGATTTAAAAAAGTAGAACTCACAAAAAGCAGCCCTTAAAGAGTATGTTTAATCATTGCTAGAAGTGTAAAGTATAACTACCTTATATGACTGGTCCACCCACCATTTAATATTTATAAAGCACATTTCTACTTTTCATGAAGTTTAATATTTTATGATTATTATTTCTATAATTCCACAAGAACCCCTCAGAGAAAGCATATTACAAGTTAAAAATTATCTGATAGGGCACGGGGAACACGTTTATATGACAGGTTATGTGATAGAATGAATTAAAATAACTCACTGGGAGATGGTGATATGGGTTGCATTCTGGTTCCTATCATTTACTACATTTGTAACAGAGCAAGTTCCATGGTTCCTATGTTCTTTAGTTTTTATTCCTGGTAATGAAAGACATGACTGTCCTGTTCTACCTTTTACACTATTTTGGAGTTTATTGATAATGTGTAGGAGGATACTTTCAAAAGAGAAAATGTTCTTAAAATACTACATTTAAACATCCTAAACTCTGTATTCCTTGCTATATACCTATGTAGAATCTACTTGACCTGTGAAATTGGTTCTAACTTGCCCTTTTCCTCATTGTTGCAACCATTTAGGTACAATTCTGTTAAATTTAATCTTTAAAAAATTAGCCTTTATCTCTATAATTTGATCATTTTTATTCTAAGGTTTACAAATGTGATTCTACCTCTCTTACCCAGAATCACCTCCCTTCTTTAAGGTATTTTACAGTGGGCAGTCTTTTATTCATCACCTGAAACTGAGCTAAACACTGATGCTATATTTTGGACATGAATGCTGTATTTCCCACTATAAATCTTTAACCTTTCACACTTTGTGGTTAAAAGATGGACTTGGCAATCTCACTTCTGGGTATAAATCCAAAGGAAATGAGATTAGTATCTGAAAGAGATATCTGCACTCCCATGTTTGTGCAGCACTGCTAACAATAGCTAAAATTTGGAAGCAACTTAAATGTCCATCAAAAGATGAATGAATAAAGAAAATCTGATACTTATCCACCATTCAGCCATAAAAGAATGAGATTCTGTTATTTGCAACAACATGGATGGAACTGCAGGTCATTACACTAAGTAAAATAAGCCCGGCGCAGAAAAACATCACATGTTCTCACTTATTCGTGGGATCTAAAAATCAAAACAATCAAACGCATGGAGATAGAGAGTAGAAGGCTGGCTACCAAAGGCTGGGAAGAGTAGTGAGCTGGGGGTAGGGAAATGGGGTGCTCTGGGGGAGGTGGAGATGGTTAATAGGTACAAAAAATTAGTTAGAAAGAATGAATAAGATCTAATTCTTACAAAACTTAAAAACAGATTTACCATATGGCCCAGCGGTCTCATTACTGGGTATATATCCAAAGGAAGATACATTTTCCCATCAAGAGGACCCATGAATTCATATATTTATCTCAGTGTTATTCACAACAGCAAAGACATGGAATCAACCTAGGTGCCCATCAACAATGGACTGGATAAATAAAATGTTATATATCCAGTTCACTGTTGATTGGATATCAACAAAGGATATGTAGGATATCAACAAAGGAGGTATATATCTATAGATATAAATATAGATATATAGATAGATATAGATATCTATAGATAGAGATCTTGCCACTGCACTCAAGTCTGTGTGACAGAGCAAGGCTCCTTCTCCCAAAAAAAAAAGAAAAAAAAAAAAGAATAAAATCATATCCTTTGTAGCAGCATGGATGCAGTTGGAAGCCATTATCCTAAGCAAATTAATGCAGGAACAGAAAACCAAATACCATATATTCTCATTTATGAGTGAGAGCTAAACATTGGGTAGACGTAGACATAAAGATGGCAACAGTAAACACTGGGGACTACTAGAGGCGGGAGGGAGGGAGGGAAGGAAGAAGGCAAGGTTTGAAAAACTTAGGTACTATGCTCACTGCCTGGGAGACAGGAACAATCATGCCCCTGGCCTCAGCATCACACAATATAACCATGTAACAAACCTGCACATGTACTCCTGAATCACTAAAGTTGAAAATTATTTACAAGAAAGAAATTTGATAAGAGAACAGATTGTAAGTGTCTTCATCTCTTACACCCATACACATAAATCACAACTATGGTTGGTGATGGAGGTGTTAATTTGACTGTGTTAATCATTATACGTCGTACATGTATACCAAATTATCACATTGTACAGCTTGGATATATACAATTTTTATTGGTCAATTAAGTATTTTAATACTTAGGATGACCTGCGTTTGAAACTTTGCTTTACTGTTTACAAGCTGTGTAATCACATGCAGGATGTTAAATCCTAAGCTTCAAAATGGGAATAATAATAAAACATACCTAATGTAACCTTTAAGAGTAGTAAATGAGAGAACTGATTTGAGTGATAACTCTAGTTGTCCTGTGTGGGCTGGCCTCAGGTCGTTTAAACTCCTTCTCTATTGCAACACCATGGTCTCAGTGAATTGACTTTGTGTAGTGGGCAGGAAGAACCCATTAGGCGAGTACATCATGCTGCTGCCCACCTGACCCAGCAGGGAACCAGTCTCTCGCAGAGCCCCATATTTCTTGGCATCCTCAAGTTAGGTGGGAGCTGTTGTATGTGGTCACAGCATAGTACCTGCCAGTTCTGCCTCTCCTCCTCCATCTCCTACCTGATGCCACTAGCGGAAGTCTCACAACTGGTCCTCCTGACAGTGTGTGTAGTGAGAAAGCAAAGATCAGTATCTGGCATGGTCTCCACCAGTTGTCTGGGCACGCAAGGAGAAAGCCAAGGGCTGGGCCCAGCATGGGCGCCACTGGTACTACTAGCACCTGAGCAGAACTGATTTCCCTCCACAAGACAGTTTGAGTTGACTCCCCTCAAACTCAATGTTTTACTGTGCCACAAGGAACCAAGCAGCTCGGTTTAGGCCAAAATCCCAAAGTCACAAGGATGAGTTTCATAGTTCTAGGTCCTCAGATCATGCCCAGAATTTTACCAAGTGTTATGGAATCACTTTCATCAGTTTTTGGTTTTCTCTTCTTTTATCCCAAGAGCTGAAATCCAGAAAAGATGTTAAGTCATGCCTATTCAATTTTCTCCGGACCCCCTCAGCTAAAAACAGGCAAACAAAGAGTAGTAAATAAGATTATGTAAAGGGCTTACTTCATGTTTGGCACTCCATCAGTTGGGCCTATCATTATCAATGCAGCATGCATTCTAGTTCCTTTTGCTGCCATTTCTGACTTTGCAAAATTTATGCTAGATTTTCCACTATCTTTCTTTTCCTTCCACAAAAAATGAAGTTGCTCTTTTTTATCACAAGCGTATAAACATGCGGAAAGCTCCTCCTCATGAGCCTCTACAGTCTTAGGCATTCCCTTTCTTTATTGATTTTTTTTGTCAGATTTTGTGCCAACTGTCTCATGCCACCTTCAAAAATCCTGAAATGATAGTGTAATCAATAAATAATAACATTACACATACCTGGCTGTCAGTTTCAAGATACTCACACTCAATGGCATCTTATCTTAACAGAGACGTATTCCCAAATAGTCATTTCTAAAACTTGTGATCCACTACCCTTTAAGCCCAATGTTCATTCCCCATACTATATATATTTAATTCTTTTTTTTTTTTACTCAAATCATCCACAAATGGGCCATTTCCCTCATTGTGATAGCCCCTATTCTGTTCACCAATTTTAGATGCAATTTTGTTTACTGGACAATTACTTATTACTACTCAGTGCTTTATTTTCTCATTTACATAAAAAAGATGGAAAATAGTACATAAAGTTTTTATTTGGATTAAATGAGTAAATAAAAAAATAGTGTACATATAGATTACTTGGAAGAAAGAGCCATATGGTAGTTCATGTATGTTTGTATATTTCCTATAATATTTAACACTAAATAAATTTTCTGGCCATGTATACTATATATCATTTGGCATGCAGAGGCCAGATACGTAATATATTTATGTGTATTCATAAAACATATATACACACACACAGTATCCACACTTTTAGTTCAATTTTTTATTTAGTATTAGTATTCTCAAAAGAACTCTGTCAGGTAGACATTATAATCTTCATTTTACATATAAAGAAACTATGGCTTCAAGAAGTTATAATTTCTTTGGAACCACTCAGCTAAATAGCACAGAACAAGATTCCAAATATATGCTCTTCTCTTATAAGCAAATGCTGCTTACACCACTTCCTCTAATTACCAGTGTTTTATTCAATGATGAGGGTTTGTGATTTAGAGTAGCCATGTCCCATGTCCAAGCCTGAGATCTCTTCGTCAACTATTTCAACTGGATGAGATAGGACATCATTTCATCACTTTGGAAACTTGAGTTGAACATGCCACTTTCATTCTCCTCTGAGAAAACACAAGTGACTTTCTCCACCTTAAATCTGGGAATCAAACATCTTTGAAACATCCTCACCCCACCCCATGCCCAAGCATTATCAGCTTTCGGTAAGTAAGTTTTCCCCTTCATGAATTAAAAATAATGAAGATGCTCTTTGAGAACGCAAGAATTCCTTCATTTCAGTCATAGATGTGTTTCAACAAAATTGGTGAAATTTAATTATCTAATTATATTCCAGCCTAAGATTGGCACCGGTTTTAGAAGTAGTTTCAAATAATCACAAATGAATTGGAAAACTTGATGAGCCAATTATTCTCTGGCCATGACACTCTCAGTATTTTAAAGTGAGTGTGTTTCTGTAGGTTGTCCATAAATTATTTTCATCTTTGTATTAAGCAGAGTCAGTTTCTTAAATGTTTCTGAAGTATGCTCTATAATGTATTTCAGGTAGAAAGTTCTTGCATTCTAAGCTGCCCATTTCCTTAAACTTAATAGTTATTCACTTTAATCCTGTGGATTCAGTGTTCTGTAAAATGAATTTACTTCAGATGAAGGTTTTTCTATAAACATCCACGTGCATAATTTTAGCTCTCTAGTGAGTCTGGTTTTATTGCTTTAAGCAAATATTCCTTGATTCCATTTGTAAAATATTTCTGAAGAAACAAAGATGGCTTTGAACATATTTTCATTTTTCCTATTTTACTGAGATTATGATTCCTTTGAACAGTCCTCAGATGAATTTCACCTTTCCTTTTTGTCTATTTCAAAGAAAGGGAGCCTTTGAAGAGTGTTTTTTTTTTAATGTAATATATCTAAAGCTTCTCTTACATGCAAATGAAATTTCCATTTAATATTTTGGGTTTTCACTGAGAATAGGCTATGCTCAGTGGAGAAAAGAAAACAAACTTATTTGCATCTATTCCTACTTTCTATGGGGACCCATGTCCCAGTCACCACTTTTGCTGCTCTGAACACAACATGGATGTAGCAGGCCCCAATTCCAGCACAATTTGCTGTGAGTATGGGGACCCTAAGTGTGCATACAGCTGGTGTCATATACCTTTTCATTTTCATGAGTTATGAGTTTAGGAGAAGACCATGGGGGACATGAGAAGCAAGCTGTATTTCACCCCTTATGTACTTCCAAACATGCCTGACCAGAGACACAAAGAGAATTCTTCTACTCCTTCACTTTGGTGGTTACCAAAAGCATGAATGTGCCTATTTTAATTTCAATGAAAGAAACAGAAAATGTAGAAATTATTTCTATGGGATGCAATATTCATGCTATAGCTGCCATAGACTTTCTGGGAATCCTTTTTGCTTTTCCTCTTTGAGTGGTTGCAGAATCGCTAGAGCCCAGGAGATTGAGGCTGCACTGAGCTAATATTGTACCACTGCACTCTACCCTAGGCAACAGAGACAGATGTTGTCTCTAAAAATAAATAAAATATTATTCAAGTTACATATAAGTGTGAATTCTTGTTCAGTGGCAATTCTATTTAGAGTACTTTTTATGTACCAGCAAAAAATATAAACCATGTTTGATTTTAGAAATTAAAATATGATAGGCTATTTAATTTTATCTGAAAAATTACAACTTGCATAGAAACAGACATTAGAAAGAGGACCCTGGAGACTAAGTTACAGGACACGTACTAATTAATTTTAAAATTCAGTTAAATGATGACAGTACTTCACACAAACACATGACAATATAAAAGTGAGAACTGTAACTGTTCTTTCTTTCAATATTTAAATAAATCAAACTTTGCATTTATAGAATTAAAGTAACAGAAAATAGATGTTACAGATCTGTGATACTGGCCAGAGATGAGAGATGAAAAAAAGACTAGGTACCATTTTAAAGTCTTGGACTGTGTAGTAGGCATCTTCCTACTCCCATCCATTCTTCCTGCTTCCTATTACTAAATAAATAAGTGAAGATAGTCTCACCATACATTTTCTTGCCAAGCAAACTTTCCGTGTTTTACTACTTATACTAAAATGAATAAATCCTGAAATTTTTTCACTGTTAAAAGTTCTAGATGTGTCCTGATCTACCTTTTTAATAATTTTGACTTACTACTTGCTCTATAAAACAAAAATTCTCAAATGGTTCTATTTGTTATTCCCCAATACTTTCCTCTCATTTCAGCTTTGTTTATGCCAGACATGTAGTGTTTTAATGCACATTAAGTACTCCTTACCACATATCTTCAATCAAAACCCACTCTCTTCTTCAAGGATATGTTCAAATACAGCCTCAAACATAAAAAGCCTTCCTGATTGACTTGGCCAGTTAATAATTCTGAGCACTTGTTTTGTACCATTTGTAGCACTTTCCCTGTACTACCTAGTATATTTTGGTTTATATATTTACTCAACTACACTGTTAATTTTATGGAAAGGAGTACCATCAAGATTTTAACACCTCTAAATTCCCCTCAGTACTAAAGTCATGTTCTATAGAAAAAATGTGGATGAAACAATGGATTGTTCTTGCCTCTGAATCTCTTGATTCCATGACTCTCATCATAAATGAAGGTCTCATAATTTTATACCTACAATGTTTATGGTCTTGGCTACTATCAAAATCCATTTGTATATTCAAACTTTCCAAAGAAACTAGCCATAGACGAATATTCCTGGGGCTTCTGCTTTCCCTTCTTAGTTTGCATCTTCAGTCACACTTCACACTACCTTTAGCTATTTTTTAATCACACCTTATCACCTCAGTTTGTTTCTCCATCAACGAACCTTTGATGCATTCCTGTATTTACCTGAAAGAAATGTCCAATTTCCTCAACCTACTTTCTTGGTCTTATAATCACTTTATTAGGCAGTTCAGCTTCTTCCCAACCTCTTATCCTTTCAGCCTAATTGGTCTATTCCTTTTCACAATTTAACTGTTTTTACAAAATAAACATTTCCCATTAAAGAGGAAGACATGAATGTTCTTTATCCTATTATTATTTAACATTGTGCTGAGTTACTAGCTAATGCAATTCATAAAGAGAAAGAAAAAGGAGATATGAAAATTAGTCAAATATAAAGTAATAATTACCTGCAAATAATAAAGATTTTTTGTCTGGAAAACTCAAGATAATCAACAGAATTTTTATAAAAAGCAAGAGAATTTAGTAAAGTGGGCACAGAGTATGATCAATTGCCTTCATATATTGAAAGAAGGAGCTCAAGATCTAATAAAATAAACAACACTTTTTATAACAGCAACAGATAGAGGAAATACCTAGGACTAAAAAAGGAGTGATCAATACCTAAATGAAGAAAACTGTAAAGCACTATGGAGATTCAAGAAAGGATATTTTAAAAAATGGAAAGTACAGCATGTTCTTGCAGAGGAAGGCAAGCAATCATAAAGATACCTCTTTACACTAAATTGACCTAGACATTTAACATGATCCCATTAAAAAATACCAGTAGGATAAATTTGTACAACTAAAAAGGCTGATTTAAAAATATATTTAGAACAATTGGACATATTTCCCTAAATCAGTGTTGTACCCCTGCTCATCTATAGCTTCATCTTGCTCATCTACAGCCTCAGCCAAACTTATCTTCCTATAGAACTGGCCACAGTGTTACCTCTGTTAGGTAGCCTTATTCGCCACTAACTACCACCAAGTCATAGAAGGCCTATTAATTCCTATGCTCTTCATTTGACACTTAAATTATTTTTTTTGCTATTCTCAGGCATGCCTTCATATGACAATAGTTCAATTCCCCACCTACATATTAAGTCTAGATGTCTTATATGTATCTGAATATTTCTTGGTACAAATTATAGTGTCTGTATAAGCATTAGTTATTTAGAGTAGGAACTTTTATCCTACTTAATTTTAGTTATCTTCTTTATTTATTTTCAGATGTCTTATACATGCCAGCAGAGTTGATCCCAACCTAATTACGCCCCAGGATTAAATTTTGTCACTTTGTTCCAGGTGTTCTAAAATGTGCTGGATAAAATTGGGTCTAGGAAGTTGGACATATAGCTTATTAGTCTATAGCTGAAACAAGCATGCATATTCTGGGAAATTGGTGCTTATTTTGGCTTAATCTCATGATCTTATGCAAAATATAAGCATCCTTAATAAAGCCAGCCTTGAGCCAGGCTCCAGGTTGCCTGATATAGTCTGGAAGTTAGAAAATTGAGGAGAAAAGGTAGAAAATGGCTCTAATAACAGATACGATGCTTAGTTGCCAGGAAGAGCAAAGATGATGTGAAAATAGAGACAGGAAAGCCTAAGCAAAATTCTTTGAGCTGTGGAGTTGAAGGCAACTCAGTCTCCTGTCAAGATAATGAAGCAGGAGAATACAAAAGCAAAGATCAATGTGTGTGTTATCTACTGTTAGATTTTAGTCTTGAGAAGTCCTGTAAATATTCTTTCTTTTTTATTTTGGTATATTTTATTGAATCTGGATGGTTTTTAAAGTACTGTAGGTCTATAAGATAAATATAAATTACCAAAGAAAACAGAACAGTATTAGTGAGAGGTGATTTAAGTGCCTGGGCTTAGTGAAACTAGCAGACTTGAATTTGAATTCACTAGCTGTGTGACTGTGGAGAGTTTACTTAACCTCTCTGGGTCTCATTTTCCCATCTAATAAAGGAAAGAATCTACCTCATTGTGAAAATGAAAGGAAATTAGCATTTGTTTATGAAAATACTGAACACATCACCCAACCCTTGGTGCATTCGAAAAATACTAGTTTAAAATTGCAACCTTCGTTCTTCTAAGGTTCAAAAATATTCTAGTTCTTTTAGATACCTAATTTCTGATAAATCCTAAGAGCAGATGTCTTGCTTTTACTTGGCCATAAAATTAATCAGAAATAGGCCGGGCGTGGTGGCTCACGCTTGTAATCCCAGCACTTTGGGAGGCTGAGGCGGACGGATCATGAGGTCAGCAGATCGAGACCATCCTGGCTAATGTGGTGATACCCCGTCTCTACTAAAAATACAAACTATTAGCCAGGTTAGCCAGGTGTGGTGGTAGGGGTAGGCGCCTGTAGTCCCAACTACTCCGGAGGCTGAGGGAGGAGAATGGCATGAACCCAGGAGGCGGAGCTTGCAGTGAGCGGAGATCGCGCCACTGCACTCCAGCCCAGGAGACAGAGTGAGACTCTGTCTCAAGAAAAAAAATTAGAAATAGTCTGTCATTTCTCAGAAGATTATATACAGTAGTTAATTTATTTCAGGGTCAAGAGAAAAGTTAATATCCCAGTAAATAATTCGGGTTTTCGCCAGAATTGAAATTTATGGATTATCACAGCTTCTGAATTAAACTTAGAAAATTTTTATTTTTCTTTCTCTCGTGGCAATGGAATAATGACATACATTTTTCGGGGTGGCACCTAAAGCAAAACAAATATTATCCTAAAACCTTCCTTCCTTTCAAAATCTTGTATGATCTTAGTTCAGGCCATCCTCCAAGTTTCTCAATTACAGTCCAGACAGTCTTGCAAATGTGGTGTCTGCGGGAGGTCACAAGAGCTTCTTGCAAATAATGCCTCACTTCTATAAAAAGGGAGTAATTAATATGTGGCTGTCAAAATGTGGTGAGGATTAATTAGGTGTTTATAAAAGTCTTTAAAGGTACAAAATGCTGTAAAGGCTGTTTCTTTGCTTTTTAAATTCATCATAAAATGTGGAGATTTTCCAGGAAAAGTATTAAAAATATTAGAATTCCATTGCTCAATTTCAGGAGATAATTAAAATAAGTAGCATTTTTATTATATAATTTCTTGATAAGAATCATAGCTCTTTTAATTAGAGAATTTAGGAGAAGTTAAAATCAAGTTTTCATAGCTCTTTTAATTAGAGAATTTAGGAGAGGTTAAAATCAAGTTTTCATTGATCCTCAATGATCATATAGCAGAGGTATTTTTTGATGAAAGTTATTGTAAATGAAAAACGAAGAATCCATGAATCTATGTGCATTAACATCCTTTTTATCAAATGAGCTTTGATTGTCTGAAAGAGTGGCCATTCTTTTCTTCATTTCTAACCCATGACACACTATTTCTATCACTGCTCTCCTTTGGACACCTTATTAGTTTTCATTTAACACAAAATTCTTAGCAAGTTTAATTATTTGTTTTCCCACTGCATACAGAATCTCTTAGAGCTAAGCACAAGGAGAACAGGAAAAATTGTATTTGATGGCACAAAAGGTGGGGAGAACAGAAATGCTGTGGATGTCAGTGCACTAGGTGATGGTTGTACTGCTGTGTTCAATGGCTTGTCTGAGGAAGCATGGATGTTAGTAAAATTCTTTAGTGGCATATCCATCAACAGTAATTGAGAATAAAGCATGTGAAATCTGTAGCACTTGAAGAGTTTATTTTGAATATGGAATGTCTTTTTGCTTTATGATATTACATACTATGAGACTTTGTTGCACATAAAATATGCTGAGGAAGAACTCTGTATTTCATTACATAAGTATGGAAATAACAAAGTATTTTTAGAGCATTCCTAGGGTAGCCCAAACCTAAACATAGAAACTATCCATGAGTAGTTTCTCTCCAGTTCTATGGAGCCAAGGATTCACTAATTAGCCAGGCAGAAAGGGAAGAAAGAAAGAGAAAGTGTATGTGTGTTTGTCCATGTGTGTGTTTAGTGTGTGGTGCACATATTTATGTCATGCAGGAGGTATTGTGAGATAGTGGTAGATGCTCTTGGGTTCATGGAAAGACAGTATTGCACATGGATATAGACCTTTGGGTTAGATTTTGGGTTGAGGTGACTTTATAGCCCAGATTCCCCACTCATATAGTTGGGTGAGTGGACAAAATCTCTGAAATAATTTCTTTTGTAAAATGGCGGTAATAGAGATACATGTTATGTAGATTACTTATTAGGAAGCCTTGTGTTAATTCATGTTAAAATGCTTAGCAGGTTATCTAGTAAGCAGAGAGTAAACACTTCAAAAATATTAGCTATTATTCTCATATTTATTATTGACACAATATTTCTACTGATAGTCTTGGAAACAATAATAAAGTTCTGTTCAAGCAGCATAGAACAAAATCCACCCCCCATCTGCCCTCACCATCCTTCCCACACGAATGTCTAAGCAGTTAAACCAGTGATTCTTCCCTTTTTCCAAGCCTAACACACCAATGATAGGTATAGCACCCACATATCATTAATTGTATTCACCAACTAGTAATACGGGGAGAGGTTCTCAGGGGTGAGTAGGAGGAGGAGTGGATCATAGAGACCTGTATTATATAGAGGATCCTCTTCAGCTTTCTAATACACACTTGGTCCTTGCTGAGTATCTAAGCACAATATAAAATGAGGACTTTGGAAGAGTATGGAATAATCTCAGGACTAAACCCAAGGCCATTTTTTTTAAGTTGATAATACTTTTAAAAAACTTTTTGGACATTTGAAAATTCTGGCATCTCTGTGTCACTGTTTTATATGCTTACTGAGTATACGAAAGAAAACCATACTGGTGCTATTAGTGGAACAGAATTCTAGATTCAAGATCCACTTCCATGAGCAATTTTCAGAGACCACATAATTACAGAATTATATGTATATTGCCTGTTAAGAGACGGGCAGTGCTCAAGTTAAAAGGGCTGGCCCTGGAGCCAGATGTTCTCTTCAAATCCAGCATCTATCTCCCCCTTACTGCATTGGATTCTTGAGCAAGTTACTTAATCTCTGTGCCTCCATTTACTCATTGTAAAACAAAGGTAAAAATAATTACCTACTACCTCATGGGATTCAGTAAAAATTAAATGAGATAAAATATGTAAAAAGTATAGAGTGGCTTCTAGCATAAAATTGCTCAGAAATACGTTATTATTATGTTTTCCTATGGAAAGGGCATTCTCAAGTACTAAATTAACTGTTAATAATAATTGAATTGAATAATGACACTATATGTATTTGAGTGACCTTTAATTTCCTTATATCAATTATACTTACAGATAGAGGAGAAACCAGAATGAAGCTGTTAGTTGTGCAATTGTGCTTAGTGGGAAAACAGTAACTTCAGCTAATAATAATCTTCTACAGTTTTGGGGCCTTTAGAGATCACAGATTTCTATGTATTATGCTTGACAATTTGCAAAGTGCTTCACAACTATTGCATCATCTATCCCTGGCAATAATCAAACAATTATGTTTATTATTTTTTAAAAAACAGGATTCAAAGTGGTTGTCATGCAACCCTAGTCAAACACTATTGCTGGTTACCATAAGTCTAATAAACAAAAAGGGCCAAAAACATATAGCATCCTGCTCTTTATCCCTCCTTTTCTCTCTGCCTTTTCCCCCTTTCCCTTTCTTCTTTTTGTTCTTTTTTTCCTTTCTTCTATCCTTGCAAAATATGGGCTAAACTTAAGCATGTGTCATGTACTGTGCAAAGTGCTGGATCTAGAGTGGTGCAATGAAGACGTATCGTTGCCTTCTCTGCAGATCACATTTTGATGGGAGAGTCATAGCATGTAAGCAAGAAAACAAATCTGTTACCTTAATGACTATATATTGTGAAATGATGAAGAAACAAAGGCAGCAGCGTGATAGAAAGAAAATGAGTTGGGAGTGGGGGCTACTTTTAGGCAAGATGGTCACAATACACTTCTCTGAGGAAGTGGCATTCCTGAAATTTGAAGGAAGTGGAGAGCCTGTCAAGGGAGGAGGCAGGTGAGGTGCATAAATATATTACAGTCAGTCTGGCATAAGTTGTTTCAGATCCCTATTGTCTTGCAGGTTGAAGTACTTGAATTGAGTCTGGAATACAATTCCTCCAGGGAGCCAAGAGATTTTCAGGGTCCTGATCATCAGTGTAACCCTGATCATCAGTCTTACCCCTAGTAAAGGGCTAGGACTGTGCTTCATGGTTCTATAAGGGCTACCACAAAGTTTTCTCTTCTGTAGGCACCATAGCTATGACAAGTGGGGCCCACTCTCTATTAATTCATTCCTCTCCAAATGTATCTCCGAAAGCCCTTTCTTGTAACTGCTATATTCAATGTGCAGTTTAAGTATTCCTTAAGCTTCATCACAAGGTAATTATTTTTTGTTTTTGCTGCTTTTTTCTCTATAGCTTGTTGGACCACCAAGAATATTCTAATTCTACACTGAAACCTAGAGTTCTCATTCTAGTCTGATATAGAAGATAAAAATCTTTTGAAAAATAACAGTGGCCTAGACAGGATTAAAAAGAAATCTTATCCCCAAAAGGATGCAGCGTAAATAGAGCAGCACACGGCCAGCTGTCAGAGGAAATCTCTTTGGCTTTATACTCCCCACAAGAGTGCAGTGAGCAGGTCCTTTTAGTATGTCTACCAGGATACTAATAAGATGCTAAATGAAAACATCTTTTAAATATCTGTATCTGCCAATAAATTCCCAGGCTTATAAATCCAGTGGATATGACATTCTGTTGTCACGTTACTTACACTCAGCATTTATTTTGCACCGCCTGAACCAAACTCTTTAGCATCAGGTACAGAATGCCGAAAGATGCTGCTACATTACATTTAAGTATTTCTGCAGCATCTTTGGCATTTCCCATGAGACATCATCATGTACGTAGCTTTGAATGCAGAGTGATGTAATAAAGCAGGATGAAATATGGCTGCAGAATACAATGATGGCACCACGGCAGGCCTCTTTAGCTTTTTTTCATATTGAAAATTCAGCAGGACTATTAAAGTGTAATGGCACAGAACATCTTGTTAAAAAACAAAAAGCCACAGCCTTGTATGATATTCTTGTTTGTGGATGATATTTATTACTTTTGTATTCTTATTGTGTGCTTCGAAGTCAATTGAAATGCAAGTGCTAATGAAACCTCCACCATAACACATTTATTCTTCCCTACCCCAAATGAGTCTACAAGATGTAAATGACTTACATATATCAACTGCTCACGTTTTATTGTTTTGGGTTAATTTATTCACTGTAATATTCTTAATGAAAGCAATGACTCTTATACTAGTTTGTATATTCACATACTACAGTTTTATTAAATCATGCTGGGAAAGTTCACAATGAAGGTCCTAAAATAAAGTTCCATGTTTTGTCAAATATATAAAAGCAATCCACTTACCAAATATCAATACTACATATTTTGTTATTCATTGTTTCCTAATTTCACCTCACCAAAATTTTAAGGTTAGGGTAGTACAGGATCTAACATATTAGTCATATGTTCATATTGCATACTTTTTAAAAAGAATACTCAGACACTGCTGCTGGTACCTAGGCAAACAGGGTCTGGAGTGGACCTCTAGCAAACACCAACAGACCTGCAGCTGAGGGTCCTGACTGTTAGAAGGAAAACTAACAAACAGAAAGGACATCCACACCAAAACTCCATCTGTACATCACCATGATCAAAGACCAAAAGTAGATAAAACCACAAAGATGGGGAAAAAACAGAGCAGAAAAACTGGAAACTATGAAAAGCAGAGCGCCTCTCCTCCTCCAAAGGAACACAGCTCCTCACCAGCAACGGAACAAAGCTGGACGGAGAATGACTTTGATGAGTTGAGAGAAGAAGGCTTCAGATGATCAAACTACTCTGAGCTACAGGAGGAAATTCAAACCAAAGGCAAAGAAGTTGAAAACTTTGAAAAAAATTTAGACAAATGTATAACTAGAATAACCAATACAGAGAAGTGCTTAAAGGAGCTGATGGAGCTGAAAGCCAAGGCTCGAGAACTATGTGAAGAATGCAGAAGCCTCAGGAGCCGATGCGATCAACTGGAAGAAAGGGTATCAGTGATGGAAGATGAAATGAATGAAATGAAGCGAGAAGGGAAGTTTAGAGAAAAAAGAATAAAAAGAAACAAACAAAGCCTCCAAGAAATATAGGACTATGTGAAAAGACCAAATCTACGTCTGATTGGTGTACCTGAAAGTGACGGGGAGAATGGAACCAAGTTGGAAAACACTCTGCAGGATATTATCCAGGAGAACTTCCCCAATCTAGCAAGGCAGGCCAACATTCAGATTCAGGAAATACAGAGAACACCACAAAGATACTCCTCGAGAAGTGCAACTTCAAGACACATAATAGTCAGATTCACCAAAGTTGAAATGAAGGAAAAAATGTTAAGGGCAGCCAGAGAGAAAGGTCGGGTTACCCATAAAGGGAAGCCCATCAGACTAACAGCGGATCTCTCGGCAGAAACCCTACAAGCCAGAAGAGAGTGGGGGCCAATATTCAACATTCTTAAAGAAAAGAATTTTCAACCCAGAATTTCATATCCAGCCAAACTAAGCTTCATAAGTGAAGGAGAAATAAAATACTTTACAGACAAGCAAATGCTAAGAGATTTTGTCACCAGCAGGCCTGCCCTAAAAGAGCTCCTGAAGGAAACACTACACATGGAAAGGAACAACTGGTACCAGCCACTTTAAAATCATTCCAAATTGTAAAGACCATCGATGCTAGGAAGAAACTGAATCAACTAACGAGCAAAATAACCAGCTAACATCATAATGACAGAATCAAATTCACACATAACAATATTAACTTTAAATGTAAATGGACTAAATGCTCCAATTAAAAGACACAGACTGGCAAATTGGATAAAGACTCAAGACCCATCAGTGTGCTGTATTCAGGAAACCCATCTCACGTGCAGAGACACACATAGGCTCAAAATAAAAGGATGGAGGAAGATCTACCAAGCAAATGGAAAATAAAAAAAGGCAGGGGTTGCAATCCTAGTCTCTGATAAAACAGACTTTAAACCAACAAAGATCAAAAGAGACAAAGAAGGCCATTACATAATGGTAAAGGGATCAATTCAACAAGAAGAGCTGACTATCCTAAATATATATGCACCCAATACAGGAGTACCCAGATTCATAAAGCAAGTCCTGAGTGACCTACAGAGACTTAGACTCCCACACAATAATAATGGGAGACTTTAACACCCCACTGTCAACATTAGACAGATCAATGAGACAGAAAGTTAATAAGGATACCCAGGAATTGAACTCAGCTCTGCACCAAGCAAACCTAATAGACATCTACAGAACTCTCCACCCCAAATCAACAGAATATACATTTTTTTCAGCACCACACCACACCTATTCCAAAATTGACCACATAGTTGGAAGTAAAGCTCTCCTCAGCAAATGTAAAAGATCAGAAATTATAACAAACTGTCTCTCAGACCACAGTGCAATCAAACTAGAACTCAGGATGAAGAAACTCACTCAAAACCACTCAACTACATGGAAACTGAACAACCTGCTCCTGAATGACTACTGGGTACCTAACGAAATGAAGGCAGAAATGAAGATGTTCTTTGAAACCAATGAGAACAAAGACACAGCGTACCAGAATCTCTGGGACACATTCAAAGCAGTGTGTAGAGGGAAATTTATAGCACTAAATGCCCACAAGAGAAAGCAGGAAAGATCCAAAATTGACACCCTAACATCGCAATTAAAAGAACTAGAAAAGCAAGAGCAAACACATTCAAAAGCTAGCAGAAGGCAAGAAATAACTAAAATCAGAGCAGAACTGAAGGAAATAGAGACACAAAAAACCCTTCAAAAAATTAATGAATCCAGGAGCTGGTTTTTTGAAAAGATCAACAAAATTGATAGACCGCTAGCAAGACTAATACAGAAGAAAAGAGAGAAGAATCCAATAGACACAATAAAAAATGATAAAGGGGATATCACCACTGATCCCACAGAAATACAAACTACCATCAGAGAATACTACAAACAGCTCTACGCAAATAAACTAGAAAATCTAGAAGAAATGGATAAATTCCTCGACACATACACCCTCCCAAGACTAAACCAGGAAGAAGTTGACTCTCTGAATAGACCAATAACAGACTCTGAAATTGTGGCAATAATCAATAGCTTACCAAACAAAAAGAGTCCAGGAACAGATGGATTGACAGCCGAATTCTACCAGAGGTACAAGGAAGAACTGGTACCATTCCTTATGAAACTATTCCAATCAATAGAAAAAGAGGGAATCCTCCGTAACTCATTTTATGAGGCCAGCATCATCCTGATAACAAAGCCGGGCACAGATACAACCAAAAAAGTGAATTTTAGACCAATATCCTTCATGAACATTGATGCAAAAATCCTCAATAAAATACTGGCAAAGTGAATTCAGCAGCACATCAAAAAGCTTATCCACCATGATCAAGTGGGCTTCATCCCTGGGATGCAAGGCTGGTTCAATATATGCAAATCAATAAATGTAATCCAGCATATAAACAGAACCAAAGACAAAAACCACATGATTATCTCAATAGATGCAGAAAAGGCCTTTGACAAAATTCAACAACCTTCATGCTAAAAACTCTCAATAAATTAGGTATTGATGGGACGTATCTCAAAATAATAAGAGCTATCTATGACAAACCCACAGCCAATATCATACTGAATGGGCAAAATCTGGAAGCATTCCCTTTGAAAACTGGCACAAGACAGGGATGCCCTCTTTCACCACTCCTATTCAACATAGTGTTGGAAGTTCTGGCCAGGGCAATTAGGCAGGAGAAGGAAATAAAGGGTATTCAATTAGGAAAACAGAAAGTCAAATTGTCCCTGTTTGCAGATGACATGATTGTATATCTAGAAAACCCCATTGTCTCAGCCCAAAATCTCCTCAAGCTGATAAGCAACTTCAGCAAAGTCTCAGGATACAAAATCAATGTACAAAAATCACAAGCATTCTTATACACCAATAACAGACAAACAGAGTGCCAAATCATGAGTGAACTCCCATTCACAATTGCTTCAAAGAGAATAAAATACCTAGGAATCCAACTTACAAGGGACGTGAAGGACCTCTTCAAGGAGAACTACAAACCACTGCTCAATGAAATAAAAGAGGATACAAACAAACGGAAGAACATTCCATGCTCATGAATGAATCATGAGCATGAGTGGGAAGAATCAATATCATGAAAATGGCCATACTGCCCAAGGTAATTTATAGATTCAATGCGATCCCCATCAAGCTACCAATGACTTTCTTCACAGAATTGGAAAAAACGACTTTAAAGTTCATATGGAACCAAAAAAGAGCCCGCATCGCCAAGTCAATCCTAAGCCAAAAGAACAAAGCTGGAGGGATCACGCTACCTGACTTCAAACTATACTACAAGGCTACAGTAACCAAAACAGCATGGTACTGGTACCAAAACAGAGATATAGACCAATGGAACAGAACAGAGCCCTCAGAAATAACGCCGCATATCTACAACTATCTGATCTTTGACAAACCTGAGAAAAACAAGCAATGGGGGAAGGATTCCCTATTTAATAAATGGTGCTGGGAAAACTGGCTAGCCATATGTAGAAAGCTGAAACTGGATCCCTTCCTTACACCTTATACAAAAATTAATTCAAGATAGATTAAAGACTTAAACGTTAGACCTAAAACCATAAAAACCCTAGAAGAAAACCTAGGCATTACCATTCAGGACATAGGCATGGGCAAGGACTTCATGTCTAAAACACCAAAAGCAATGGCAACAAAAGCGAAAATTGACAAATGGGATCTAATTAAACTAAAGAGCTTCTGCACAGAAAAAGAAACTACCATCAGAGTGAACAGGCAACCTACAAAGTGGGAGAAAGTTTTCGCAACCTACTCATCTGCCAAAGGGCTAATATCCAGAATCTACAATGAACTCAAACAAATTTACAAGAAAAAAACAAACAACCCCATCAAAAAGTGGGCAAAGGACATGAACAGACACTTCTCAAAAGAAGACATTTATGCAGCCAAAAAACACATGAAAAAATGCTCACCATCACTGGCCATCAGAGAAATGCAAATCAAAACCACAATGAGATAGCATCTCACACCAGTTAGAATGGCAATCATTAAAAAGTCAGGAAACAACAGGTGCTGGAGAGGATGTGGAGAAATAGGAACACTTTGACACTGTTGGTGAGACTGTAAACTAGTTCAACCATTGTGGAAGTCAGTGTGGCGATTCCTCAGGGATCTAGAACTAGAAATACCATTTGACCCAGTCATCCCATTACTGAGTAAATACCCAAAGGACTATAAATCATGCTGCTATAAAGACACATGCACACGTATGTTTATTGCGGCACTATTCACAATAGCAAAGACTTGGAACCAACCCAAATGTCCAACAATGATAGACTGGATTAAGAAAATGTGGCACATATACACCATGGAATACTATGCAGCCATAAAAAAGGATGAGTTCCTGTCCTTTGTAGGGACATGGATAAAATTGGAAATCATCATTCTCAGTAAACTATCACAAGAACAAAAAAACAAACACCGCATATTCTCACTCATAGGTGGGAATTGAATAATGAGAACACACAGACACAGGAAGAGGAACATCACACTGTGGGGACTGTTGTGGGGTTGGGGGAGGGTGGAGGGATAGCTTTAGGAGATACACCTAATGCTAAATGATGAGTTAATGGGTGCAGCACACCAGCATGGCACATGCATACATATGTAACTAACCTGCACATTGTGCACATGTACCCCAAAACTTAAAGTATAATAGTAATAAAAAAAGAAAATAAAAGCTAAAAAATAAATAAATAAATAAATAAATAAAATAAAATTTTAAAAAAAGATTCTGTAAAGACAAAAAAAAAAGAATACTCATCAGAGTTATCTACTTTACTACCTGAAGTTTATTGCACATTTTATTGATTATGATGACCCAAAACAATCACTTTAAACTTTTATTCTCAATGTTTACATTTCTGTGAACATATGTACTTTAGACAAAAGCAAACATTTTCATAGGATTATGGACATTCCAGATGGAGTGAAACAGAAGCTTTCAATATACAGTTAATTCTAAACTATGTCCTAGAAAAACAACAAAAAAATCAATAAATAAGACCACTGTGTAATATAGTTTTAGAAAGAAACCTAAAAATTTTTGTATGTTTATTCCATGTTATATACTGGATGCCTGGTACTGGCATGACACCTAGGAAGCTCTCCCAACATTTTGCTGAGTAAGTGAGCAATCTACTAATATTTAACCTCTTGTAGCCAACAATTTTTTTTTTTTTGAGATGGAGTCTTGCTCTGTTGCCAGGCTGGAGTGCAGTGGCGTGATCTTGGCTCACTGCAACCTCTGCCTTCCGGGTTCAAGCGATTCTCCTGCCTCAGCCTCCTGAGTAGTTGGGACTACAGGTGCACGCCACTATGCCCAGCTAATTTTTTTATTTTTAGTAGAGATGGGGTTTCACCATGTTGGCCAGGATGGTCTCGATCTCTTGACCTCATGATCCGCCCGCCTTGGCCTCCCAAAGTGCGGGATTACAGGCATAAGCCACTGTGCCCAGCCTGTAGCCAACAATCTTAATCTGTCCAAAAATTTGCCTTTATTCCTACTTTTTTCTCTAGTCATTTTTTGGTCATGTATTTTTTATTAGAAGATATTACTTATTTTGCAGACTAGTCTTAAAATTTTGAGATAATAGTCAAATCAATCTCCCTGCATGACCCAGTTTAATCAAGTATACCCTCACAAGTCATTTCTAAATATGTTCCCTCTTCTTCATCACCACTGCATATTTCAGCCCTATGCTTTTATGTTTTGTACTGCAATAATCTTTCAATTGGCATTGCTGATATCTTCCACCTCCAATTGATCCCTATATGGCAATCTATTTCTCTTCCTAGCCTATAACACTGATCGTGTAACTTCACTGCTTGAAAATTATAAAGGCTCCAAAACAGTAAAAGTTTTTCATAATCCCAATTCCCTGGTATAACATGTAAGTCTGAGATCTAATGCCAACCTACATTTTTTAGACACTTCCCCTCCCCTTTCGTCATTGATCTTATGCTATAACTAATCTTGAAGTCTCAGTATCCCCAGAATCCATTGCCTTTGATCCTTCTCTCAATTTAGATTGCCTTCCTGAATCTTTAGATCCACTTCTATAGCTTTAGCTCCATATAGCCTTCTCTGAATAAAAACCAGTGAAAAGTATTTGTTTATTTCTCATAACCACTCTTCCCCCCAGTTATCTGTCTGAATCTTCTTTAGAGCCATTGAAGTATTTACAACTAACTGTAAAATATTTGCATACTTAAAAGTATTTGCCTTCTATATTAAAACCCCTTGAAGGTCGCTATCTTGTCTGTTTCTTCTTTATGTTCCTGTATGATGCTTAGTACAAAACTGTTAACATTTTTAGTGTTCAACAAACATTTGTTGAATTAAATTGAATCACCATAAAATACATTACACACTTAAAAACTTCAATTCTCCATCTAATGTCTGCCAAATAACCCTTAGCTCCTTTAATCTCAATTCAAAGCCTTATTTTCTAAATTACAAGTTATTTTAATTGCTCTTACTTGAAGCAGAAGAATAAAGAAAGTGGGGAGATGAGGAAGAGAAATGCAAGATGTAGGTTCTATGAAGGCACCCAGAAAAGTTAAATTATGTGTGTGATCTAATGAAAAAAATCGGAGAGCCGCAGTCCTCAGAAGGCTCGTGCATGCTTCTTGAAGTAGCAAGTGGTTTTATCCATTATACGAAAAGCATTTATCACATGGTCAGCATTTCCATTTTAAAGAAAATATGTTTTCTGAGTTTACAAAGGCACTTTCTTCTGGTACTGATTTTCCATCCATATGGCGGTAATTTTAAGCTCATCTCTGGGTGACAGCTAATGTTGCATCAGTGCGAACTGGTGAATGATAGCTTCCAAAGAAACAGCCAAGAAACCCTTCAAGGTATCAGAAAGCTTCTGGTGAATAATCTGGTTTTGATTTAGAACCTGTAAGAAAAGGGCTTTTTAAAGATGTCATGAGTTTCACTGTCCTTTTCCTTCTGTATCTCCCCATTCAGCCTCGGGTATTTATAGCACAGTAATGGTTACATTCTTTGTGCTCAGGGCAGTTTTTCATTTTCATTTCTTTTATAAAATTAATTATTCACATGGCGGAGAAAACTTTTTAAAATTAGACTTCACATTTTGATCTTCAACATAGTTTGAAACTGATACTTTTTTTGTTGGTTTGTTTTTATTTTCTAGATGACAACACTAAGAATTGATGGAATCTTTTTTGCAAACTCTCAAGAGAATCTGGGATGACTGTCAGTTACAGAAATGGAGGTGGGAGGTGATCTTAAAGTGTGAAGATATACCTCTCATTTTAGTGTGCTGAATGTCTATTTAACCACATGATCAGAAAATTCTTCCTTATACTCAATGAGATCTTCTTTGGAGTGAGATGAGCATATTTTTGTCTGACCCTATGGAGTTAAAGTCAGACATTTTCTAATAATAATTACCATCTATTTAATGTTTATATATGCAGAACCTATGGTAAGTATCTTACATACTCTTCTGATAAATATGCATTGGTATGAAAACGTTTAGGTTAAGTTGCCCAAACTTACATGAGCGGAACCTGGATTTTATATATGTATCAAAGTCCATAGTACTTTGAAACCCATGCTTTTAATCAGTCCACTCTGCTCACTCTTGACAATAAATTTTCAAGTGTTTAAACTGCAATGATGTAAGCAACCACCTCTTACTGCTCTTTTAGTTTTGCCCCTGGGAGCATTGGCCACCTCAGTTTATTGAATATGACAATATTCTTCTCCAAGTAGTGATACAAAATACTATCTGTTGGATTTTTTCCTAATGGTGCTGACAGATAATTGTACCTATGGCATACATCATTAGTATATGGGTTTCACTACCATAAGGCTTTAGTCTGGTTGTTGTTGTTGTTGTTTTCCTCTCCAATTGTAAATGCCAGCTTCTAGGCTTAGTTTTTATTTTCAAGACTCTTTTTGCTTAGATTCCCATTTTGGAAGCATAATGGGATTGTTCATTTTTAATAAAGTACTCTGTAAAGTGAAAGTTGAGAGCTAGATGGAGATTTTGTATGACAGTAAGTCTCTGGTTTCAAATTGCTTGAATTTTGCATTATCACATTTTCTCTTTTTGGTTAATTAGTCTTATCTTGATCATACTACTTAGATACTTGGAATATTTTTTTAAGCTTCCCATTCTAATTTTTATTTTTAGAAGAAACCTGATTGCAACTTTAGAAACATAATTGTAAATCATGTTAAGGGATATATAAAGCCACTGCATTACTTTTATAAAAGGACTTATTTGTGATATGAACTATGGGCAATCACTTGCTACTAAGACATAGCCTTAGCCTACATTCTAGAATAGTAAATAAAAATTTACATCATTGTTATAAGAATTCAACATAAAAGGGTCATAAGAGTTCCAAAAATGAATTACACCATTTCAGATAAAGAAGAACTTCTTCCCAATAATTCCTGGAGATTTCCTTGGAACAGGTAGCATGCTTTTTGTTTTGTTTTCATTTTCCCATAAAAATATATTAATTTTATAGTTAACATGAATTTTGCTTTTAGAATAAAGCAGGTAGAATCTGTAGACATAGTAGAAGAGAACAAAGTGGAAAGTATATATTCTACACATTTTAAATACAAAATATACATTTCACCTTGAAAAATAAAACACCTGAGCCCTACTACTGATTTTTCTGCCATGATAATCAAAAAGGAAAGAGAGTGAGAAAGGTAAGGAGGTTATAGAGGAAAGAATGAAAAAAGGTTGGCAGGGAGGAAGAAAGCAAAGCCAAATAAATATTTTGGCTATACTTATTAACCAAAACTAAAAACTAGTGTGTGTAGATGAAGCATAGGAATATGCACAGTTTCACACAATATCTCAGCATTTCCTCCTCTTCCTTAGTTGTTATTGTCTACATGTAACATTCATATTTATATTTGCAAGATTTTCATAGTTGATCATTCTTGTGGTTATGTGCACCCAGTCCTCTTCAATAATGTTGAGAGAGTTGGGTAATTCTCATTCCAAACAGTTCTTGGTCATTTAACTCTTAATGTTCTTCATTCCAGAGAACAAACCGATTCTATTCTAGGAAATATTAGCTTTCTCTCAGGTGGCTAACAATTTTATAAGAACCAATTTTATCATGTCATTGTACAATTTTGTGCAAATGAGTTAGTTTGTAAATGACAGGCAGTAACATTATAGTGTTTTCAATGCTATTCAGATAGTGAACAGCCAGAAACATCATAGAGCTAGTCTGCTATTGAAATAGTAAAATAAATATTTTTATTGAAATGCATTAAATGCTTGGAGAGTCATAGACTGAAATAAAATAGAAAAGGAACACTCAGAGATAAATTTGACGGGAGATCTCAGAGCTACTTCCTACATAATCATAGTGCAAGGAATGGGGATCCAGTGGCAGAATTTATAGCAATGGTTTAGCCTTGAATGACTATAATAAAGAAAGTATGGAGGCTGAACATTTTATCACTTTAGGAAGGATACTTGAGAGTGCTTCAACTGCTTGAATATAATTCAGCCTCTTCAGTTACAAATATGACCCAATCAAATCCCAAAGACCTGAAACAGTGGGGGTCAGTTCCCTTTTTTCTGTGCTTAGAGAGTGATGTGCAAACATGAAGCACATATTTACTTCAACATGTTTGTGTGGAGAACTGTGGTTGTAGGCACTGTTTTCAATTGTAACTGTGTTGGGAAAAAAGAAAATAAAGGGAAAAGGATCAAAGCATAGAATGAAGCCTAAACATATTTGTAGATGTCCTATTGATGGAGAATGGTATTTGTCTTTGAAACAAGAAGCTTTGTTTAAATCCATAACATTTTTTTTACTAAGAAACAATGGTTCTTTGTTAATAATATGTGATAATCATACAAAAAGTTCAAACATCAATAAAATAATAATAATGTTATTGTTGGTTTCTGGATTTCTGCTGTTGTGAATCAGGAATAGTAAAAATGTAAGCTTGTTGACTATTTGTTTTTTCCATAAGTAGTTAGTGAAAAGAAATCTTGATAGGTGCCAGTGAAATAATGGCAAGTATTGAGATAACTTCCAGTTTTGCTAAAAGGAAAAAATACAGTACTTATTTGGAAACTCTTATTAAAAGCTTCAAACAAAATGTAAAGCTTTGAATTTATCAAAAAAATCTGTTAATAAGACATTGGTATTAACTCATAAAGATATTGGTTCATAAAATCCCCATAATTAGGATGTCCAATTTTTTGAGACTACCAAAGCTTCAAAGGCCTTTAGACCTCTTAAAAATAATATTTTACTTCATTTATATTAAATCAGTATTTAATAAATTAAATAATTATTTAGATTTTAGACAATTTCAACATTTGAAAAAAATACGATTAATGTGCTTAAAATCTTGCAAAACTTTTAAAAAGTGATCACTGCAAAACCAATAGTCTTAACAATCGAATGTTGTCACACATACCTACTTGAGGTGACATCATAGAATATTCAATCTTCTGCCAGTCGCAGAGTTTTATAGTTTCAGGTCTTACATTTAAGTCTCAAGATGAATTTTGAGTAGATTTTTGTGTATTGTGTAAGATAGGGTGCAATTTCATATTTTTCAACTTGGATATCCACTTTTCCCAGTACCATCTATTGAAAAGAATATCTTTTCTTCATTCTGTATTCTTGGCACTCTTGTGTAAGATTAGTTGGCCATATATGTAGAAATTTATTTCTCTGTTTTCTATTCTGTTCAATAGGTCTATGTTTCTGTTTTTATGCCAGTACTATACAGTTTTGATTATGATAGCTTTGCAATATAATTTGAACTCAGGAAGTGCAACAGGTCCACTTTTGTTTTTCTTTTTCAAGATTGCTTTGGCTATTCAGGATTTTTTTTGTGGTTCTACTTGAATTTTAGAATTTTTTCTCTTTTTCTGTGAAAATATAATTGCAATTTTGGATTACTTTTAATCTGCAGATCACTTTGGGCGGTATGGACATTTAAAAAATATTACTTCTTCCAATTCATAAACTCAGAATATCTTTAAATTTGTTTGTGTCTTCCTCAATTTATTTCATCAACATTTTATAATGTTTAGTGTACAGATCTTTTACCTTCTTGGTTAAAATTATTTCTAAGTATTTTATTATTTTTTATGCTATTATAAATGGGGATGGTTTTTTAATTCCATTTTTTGATAATTTATTTTTAGTGTATTAAGCACAATTGGCTTTTGTATGTAGATTTTGTATCCTTAGGTGTTAATGATTTCATTTATTCTAACAGCTTTTTGGTGGAGTCTTTAAGGTTTTCTGTATATAACAGCAGACCATCTGAAAACAGAGACAGTTTTTCTTCTTCCTTTTTGATTTGGATGCCTTTTCTTTTTCTTGCCTAATACACCTGGCTAGGACTTCCAGTACTATTTTGAATACAAGTGACTAGAGTGGACATCCTTGCCTTGTTCTTGATCTTACAGAAAAAACCTCTCCATCTCTCACCAGAGGATAATGTTAGCTGTAAGCTTGTCATGGCCAATAAATATGGCCTTTATTATATTCAGGTACATTCTTTTTATATTTAGCTTGTTGAGCATTTTCATCATGCAAGGGTGTGTTACATTTTGCCAAATACTTTTCCTGTGTCTATTAAGATGATCATATGACTTATGATTCATTTTGTTAATGTGGTGTGTCATATTTATGATTCGTGTATGTTGAACTATCCTTCTGTTTTAGGGATAAATTCTACTTGACTGTGATCTGTGATCCTTTTAATGTGCTGTTTGATTTGTTGATTTTATCTATCTATCTATCTATCTGTCTATCTATCTATGTATACATATATATGTTAATCATGGATATTGGCTGTAATTTGCTTTAAGAATTTGTTCTGCTTTGATATCATGGGAATGCTGGCCTTAATAGGGTGAGTTTCAAGGTGTTCCTTCCTCTTTGATTTTTTTTTTTGAAAGAGTTTGGGAATAATTGGCATTAATTCTTCAAATGTTTGGTAGAATTTACCAGTGAAGCCATGTGGTCTTGGGCTTTTGTTTGTTGAGTGGTTTTTGATCAATGAGTTAATCTCCTCATTTATTGTTGGTTTATTTAGATGTTCTATTTCTTCTTGATTCAATTGGTATAAATTGTATGTTTCTATGAATTTATTCATTTCTTCTAGTTTATCTAATTCGTTGGCATAAAAGTGTTCATAGTAGTCCAATGATGTATTTGTATTTCTGTGGTGTCAGTTGTAATGTCTCAACTTTCATTTATAATTTTATGTATTTGAATCTTCTGTCTTTCCTAGTTAGTCTAACTAAAGGTTTTGTTTATCTTTCCAAAAAAAAATCAATTCTCTGTTTTCTGTTGTTTTTTTTTTTCTAGTCTGTATTTCCTTTATTTCTGCCTGATCTTTATTAACATCTTTCCTCGGGCTGACTTTGGGTTTAGTTTGTTCTTCTTATTCAATTTTCTTGAGGCATTATGTTAATTTGTTTGAGATTTAAAAAAATTTTTTCTTTTCTGGAGACAGAGTCTCACTCTGCCAAGCTGGAATGCAGTGATGCAATCACAGCTTACTGCAGCTTAGACCCCCTGGATTAAGCAGTCCTCCTGCCTGAGCCTCCTAGGTAGCTAGGGCTACAGGCATATTCCACAACACCTGGCTAATATATTTGTGTGTGTATATATATATATAATTTATTCACAAATAATAGAAAGCTAAGAGAGTTCATTACCACTAAACCTGAGCTACAAAATCTAATAAAGGATTTCCTTCAAGTTGAAATGGAAGGATGCTAAATAACAATATGAATTCATATGAACATAGTATCATAATTAGTGAATTAGCCAAAGAGCAAGATATTTTTCTTTATTTGTATTTTTTAAAACATTGGCCTAAATATACATATTCCATCCCCAAAACACATTGTTCTGACCCAGATGTCAATTCATGAAAACTTGCTGTCATAAAAATTTAGTAGTCAAGTCAAAATATTTATTATTTACTCCTTGGTATTTACCCAAATGAATTGAAAACTTCTTTTTACATAAAAACCTGTACAGAGATGTTTGTCAGCTTTATTTATGATTGTCAAAATTTGGACACAACAAAGATATCCTTCAGTAAGTTAATAGGTAAATAAGTTGTGGTTCATCCAGCCAATCAATATTATTCAGTGTTTTAATAAAATGCACTATCAAGCCAGCTATGAAAAGACATGGGGAAAACTTAAATGCATATTAAGTGAAAAAAGCCAATCTGGAAGGGCATATGCTATATAATTCCAACTATTATATGACATTCTAGTAAAGGCTAAATTTTGGAGACAGTAAAAATATCAGTGGCTCCCAGGAGTTATGGAGGATGGGATTTTCTTTTTTTTTTTGAGCTGGAGTCTTGCTGTGTCACCCAGGCTGGAGTGCAGAGGTGCAATTTCAGCTCACTGAAACCTTAATTTGGAAGATTTAAGAAAACCAGTTAGTGTTCTCAAAACAATTTCAAAAAGTTACTCTTTTAAACATGTAATTGCATAAAGCTGAATCTTACTTTACTACTTTTCATTTTGTAGGAAACTATTTCTCAGTATTCTTGGAACACGAAATTCTCAGTATGTATTTGTGTGCCACCAACTCTTGCCCAAAACATTCTGCTTTGTTAAAAAAGGCTCTTCATTTTGAGCGAGAGGGTAAAAGTAAGTGGAATCAACTGGTAGGCATGTAAAGAGAGGTTCATTTGTGGACTATACTCACATACATTATAAAATGCTTTTGGTATTAATAGTTTGACTTCAGTGCCTTTGTGAGTGGTTTAAAATGTAATACTCTATATTCCTGGGTGATATAGAAAAAAAAGAATTATACTTTTTGTGGTATTTTTTAAAATAAATGGACAGAGATGTGAGATAATGGGAAAAAAATTGAGGTATCATAGTATCTAATGCTAATGAAAAACTCCTGGTCCAACAATGTCCTTTACTGAATGATTATCTTCATTTGGACTGAATATGGACTTAGCAAATCTTGGTGACAAGCCTAAGGAGTTGTAGACTTTCTGATGTGCTGTTTGTTTCCTGGTCTCTCAAAACCACAGATAATCATAATTTTTAAAAAAGCAAGAATTTCTAAAAATCATCTTTTCACTCTCACTGCCAGGTTCCCCAAATCACTGAGAAATATTTGAGGACTTTGTTGCCCAGTTTAAAATTACTAGTCATGTCATGTTAGCACAATAGCAATAGGCACTAGTTATGTAGCCTGCTTGTGTTAACAATAAAAGATCAGGATTTAAGAAAAAATATATGGCTCCAATCAATGGCCCTGGTGTTTTTCTGATTAAAAGGAAAGAAGGCTTTACACAGAAGCCAAATGAAGTCATTGAAAGTTGAAAATAAACAATTACAAACATCGTGTTTTTCCTTTCTCTTACCATTTTATTTTCAGTTAATAAGGAGCATAATCTATTTGTACCTGCTTTTGCCTTAGGAGCTGGAGGAAGATAATGAAAATATTTTACTATCTGTTTTCAAATTATAAGCTGTGTTTCCAAAGAAAGTAAAAACTCATGTATATTATCACATTATTGTTCTCAGGGGATTGCAGTCACCATAGTGATTGTAATTACATGGCTTCATTAACTTTATACATTCTACCTGTTATGGGGGGCTCACATTAAGAAAATTTGCATATGCAGGAAATGAATGTCATTTGCAGAGAGCTAATGTCATTAAAATTTAGGCAGTCCCTATCATGCAAAGGGGTTTCCATTGGGATATGCTTTTCAGTATGCCCTTTATAGTCATCGTACAGAAATCTATTGCCAAAGCTCTAAAAGTAAAACCTTTAGAGGAAAATATTAGAAATAAACAACTATTTTAACAAATCTGGTTTATGCAGGAATTGAATTACTGACAAAAATGCTATTAAAACACACAAGTATAACATGGTTCTGAAAAAAATGTAAATATTCTGAATATTTGCAGTGTTCTTGCACAGCATGTGTGTGTGTGTGAGTGTGTGTGTGTTTGCATGCTTTCTTGTATTACTTGATTGTGTGACCAGTATTTTTTAAATGCATATTGTTGTTTGTTGGCACTTTCTATAGTTATTGACCAATTTAATCTGCTAACCTTCACTATAATTGTTTAAAATTTTAATATACTGTCAAGTGAAGAAATCACAATAAACAAACAGGAGACATAAATAAAAGAAAAAAAAGGAAATGAACTTTTAAAACAATAAATTCAGAATTAAGGCCCCTACAATGAATGCATTTCAGAAATTTTGAAAGGCACGATAATTTTTAAAAGGGCTTCATATATCTTTGTGTTTGGAGCACATGTACTTAAACTTTTGGTAATACCAGAATGCTGAGTAGTCTAGAGAGGAAACTATAAGGTGAGAGCAGGTGAGGGGCTGCCCATCGTTACCAAGGAAATGAACACCCATACCCTCATACGCTTGCACTAGCACACCTGAAGGCTGTATCAGAAGTTCTTGTCTTTCTAATTTCTGTTTGCCATACTAGGGTCAATATCAACTATTGAGAACAATGCCATTAACAGCAGTAAAGCACTCATTGTATAAATAGGGAAATGGGGGTGATATTTGCCATATGGCAGAGGCTATCATAATTCCTAAGGAACAGTCTTGAAAACCAGATTCAAAGCAACTCATAATTTATTTTTAGCTATTAAAATTCACAGTAGTTCACAATAATAAAGAAATTACCCATTTTCTGGTACAAAATTACATCCTAGGGAATTACATTACACATGTAAATTATGGTGGGCTGTTTTCAATCTGTATCTTTTTAGGTTAATTAATTCTTCAAGAAAGGTGATGTATGTCAGTATTGCGTGAAAAAAAATCACTTTATACAGGCAATTCACACAGATCTCAAAGTTAAAAGCAACAGAGTTAACAGTGACAGAGTTCAGAGGTAACGGGAAAAAAATCAATTTTTAATCAAATTATTCCTATAACTTCTGAAATTTTCTCTATCTGATTAAGAAGTTTATAACATTTACTTTAAATAATTTAGAAGAATGAATACATTGAGTGAATAAATTAAAATATGTTTTTCCTTTTGTGCTAGCCAGACAATTTTGCTCTCCTTTTGACTATAATATATAGGATGGACTTTCCTAGGGTAAAGGTAATCACCTTTTGGATCAAAATGACATCCTGATTTGTTGGCAGAACATCATGTAAATTAATTTATGCCCACTTCTAAATGAAAATGACCAAAATCAGTTGACCTCTTATTAAATGGGTTGTGTACCTACTATTAATTTTGGACACTGCAATCAATGCCTGTTTAGATTTGTTGGAAAAAATAACACATAGCCTTTTTTGGTTAGTTTGTTGTTTGAAAATACAACAGAAGTTTATGGACTTATTCCCCCAAATCTATCAACAATTATTTAGTTTGTATTTTGGAAGCAAGATAACTCTTTAAATAATTATATATTTATTTTAACTGTGACTCTTAAAAATATTCAGTTTAATCAACAAATGTGTTTGAGCATCTACTGTTCTAATCCAGTGTTTGGCAACCATGGCTGTTTCCTGAATCAGGTAGTAAAGTTTACAAAATTACATATGCATAGGTACTCCTTCAAACTTATTATATCAGAGTTTGTGGGGTGAGATTAGTTCTTATATATTTTTTAAAGCTTCAGAGAGTTTCTGATGTTTAATAATAATTGAGGACCAATTTTCTAGGCATTATAAAGCATATAGAAAACACACATGTGAATGACAAATATTTCACAATCTCTTTGACCTTGATGAAATAATTTTTTTAACAAAAATTCCTAAAACAACAAAATTTTATCAACTACAGTCCTCATGATGCACATTAAATTTCTAGGAGTGTTCATCCTATATATCTGCTACTTTGTATCTTTTGTACTATATTTCCCCATTTCCTCACCACCAGCCCTGCCCCCGATAACCACTGTTTTATTCTATTTTTGCTGTGTTTGGACCCTTTTAAAAGATTCTACCTATAAGTGAGATCATGATGCAATATTGTTCTGCCTCTGTTTTACTTCACTTAGCATAAAGTCTTCCAGGTCCATCAGTGTTGTGGCAAATGGTAGGATGTCCTTTTATTTTTAGAGCTAAGTAGTATTCCATTGTGTGTATATACAATGTGTTTAAATATAAATAATATATACATATATTTATAATATATATTATATACATTATATATAATGTATATGTAATATATGTAAATATAATATATAATATGTATATAACATGTGTATATAATAATACACATAGATTATATATACACATCACATATTATATGTATATATGCACATATTATATATGTATATATAATGTATATGATATGTGTATATAACCTAATATAATAATGTATATATAATATAAATACATATATACATATATTTATATATCTTATGTTAAGAAGGAAGTTTAATACAAAAAATTAGAAAATTACCCTTAGAACCACTTTGTGAAGAAGATTAGCTGAGTAATAAAGATAAAATACAGTTCCGAGTGAGATAATTTAGCACAGTACTCACAAATTTCTGCATGTCTTAATCCCTAGGAAACCTTGCATATGCAGATGGAGGTCAGCAGTGAAAGAATAAAGACTCTTTTCACCTAGAGGATGGCCCTGACAACCAGGGAAGATGGGAACACTCTTCACTTGCTGTGTCCCTAGATAGTCAAAGATGGAGAATGGAACTCAGAGCAGAGGCCTTGGCCCAGAGTTATACATTTGAGAACTGGAAACATATAGAATGCCACTTGAAAACTACAGAAATGCATGATATTACCAGTGGAAGGTATGCAAACAGAGAAAAGAATGTTCAAGATGAATCACTAAATATGTAAAACATTTTATTTTGAGATTAAGTGGAGGGAAATTAACTAACAAGGAGATTGAAAAAGGGTGGTCAGAGAGGTGGAAAGAAAACCAGGAAAATATGACTTTCCAGAAGATTAGTGAGGAGACCTATTTTCTTTAAGGGAGTGACTGTGTCTAAGGCTGATGATTTTAAGTCAGGTACACATAGAAAACTGTCCGTTAAATCTTGCAATATGAAAATTAGTGGTGGCCTTGCAATTTTGGCCAAGTGATGGGCACAAAACCTAGATTGGAATGGGTTAGGAATAAATAGTAAATGAGGAAATGACAGCAACGTAATATACCCTTTTGGGATATTTGACCGTTAAGAATGTTAAAGAATTAAGTGGTTGTTCCTAGGCTTGCTATGCCACTTGCTTTTACTGCCCCTTTGGAAAAATTAGTAAAAAAGTTGTTGGTAGATACATTAGAAAAAAAAAATCCCTGTTTGATGACATGCAGTTATAAGCCAGAGATATATTAGTATATTAGGGAGAATACAGACTGCATTTCGGCTTCTGTGTCCCTCTTCAGCCAGGTTTCTTTGAATGGTATAGTCCTGAATTGCATATGAAAATAAAAATTTGCTTAAGATGTTGTGATAAAATAAAAATAAATATTTGGTCTTTGTCTCCAGTTTCTGTCATACAAGTCCTAAAAACCTTGGATACCCCAGAGTTACGAGAGTGTCTTCTGTATTGCTAATGAGATAACTAGTGGCTAGGGATCGGTAGATGGCTTCAGTATGGGGACTGGGCATGAGAAAGATCAAGTCATAATTAGAGGAGTTGAACATTCAGCCCCACCTCCCAGAATCTAGTAGGGGAAAGGGGCTAGAAGTTGAGCTAATCACTGATAATAATGTAATCGATCATGCCTATGTAGTGAGCCTACATAGAAACCCCTAATTGATGGGATTAGAAAGAGCTTTCATGTTGTTGAACACATTGAGGTGCTGGGATGGTGGTACGCCTCGAGAGGGTATGACAGCATCTCACTCCTTCCCTCATAACTTGCCCCGTGAATTTCTTCTATTTAGCTATTTCTAGTGTATCTTTTATAATAAATAATAATAAAGTGACTTCCTGACTTCTGTGAGCCTTTCTAGAAAATTCTCAGAAGTGAGTAGGGGGCGATGGGAACCTCTTCTTTATAGCTATATATATATATATATATAGTTGGTGAGAAGTATAAATGACTTGGATTTGCAACAAGTATCTAAAATGGGGGCAGTCTTGTGGAACTGAGCCCTTGTGGGATCTGATACTAACTTTAGTAGATAGTGTCAGAAATTGAATTGAGTAGTTGGATACCCAGTTGTTTTCTGCAGATAAATGGATAATTGGTGTCAGGAGGAAAAGGACACCTCTCATGTGATGTCAGAAATGTGAGTAAGAACAGTTCAGATGGTTATACATGATGTTGTCCTTAGCATCTATACTAGTTTCATAATCTCTAAGCATCATGTCAACTAGTTGATTAAAATGAATCTTGGTGTTTCATGTCCCAGCATAGGGAATTGGTTTTGGAAATATTCAAGGCAATTCAGGTGTCTGGAAATAGCTTCCTAGAAACAGAATCACATGTTGATTGTTTACTAGTGAAAGTGTAAATTTGCTACTACTAGTTGGAGGAGCAAAAGTAATTGCAGAGATCAAGAGAATAAAAAGTGAGTTAATTTCAGGTTTGAAGTAGTGACAGAGCTATATGTCACTAGATAATTTTTGCAGGATCAGACACATTATTTTTGTCATGATATTTCCAACACCTAGCACAGTGCCTGGAATTCATTAAAATGTTTGTTTAATTGTACTGAAATTCCAAAAGGATAATTTAATAGCTAATAGTTACGTAAGTGTAGATGAGAAGCCATATAATGAGATGGATGTCAAGAATGGTGATTAATAGACAGAGGCTGGTTTTGAGGTTGGTAAACGTGGGTAAGCCACAGTGAAATCTACTTTTTTGGAAAACAGAATTGTGTCAAGTGTTGTGCTTTCCTTGAACCTCCCTGTATCCCAAGTGGTCCTTCCTTGTGTCCTGTCTTAGGGGGAAAGCACTCAGGGAGAATTTATTTGGAGGAATATACTAGACTTTTCCCTTTTTCAATAAGTTGGTAGTATGATAGACCAAACCAAACAAACAACAACACGAAGCCATATCCTGAGGGGAGTAGGTCATGCACTTAGAGGTTTTGATTGGTATTACATCAGATAAATTTGACACTTAGCTAGTAAATGGCATTAGTAAGCTACAAACAGACATCCATGTGGGTAGGAGTACACAGGAATTATGGTAAAAAAAAAAAAAGCAGACAGGGATCTTGACGGGTGAGTTAAATGCTGAAGCAGCAGGCAAGCAGGTATTTGCCATTAACGTGATTTCACAAGAGATAGAAGCATGTCTGCATTAAGAACAGAAGGAAGGGCGGGACCAATGACAGGATGATGGGAAAAAATTCAGAATTCCAGTACACTGCAGTTCATCAAGGCAGGGACTCAGACATTAAGAGAAAAGCCAGTCACAATGTGACTACGGTCAAGGTAGACTTGTTTCATATTTGTAATTGGAGCTTTCAACTGGCCTAGAACTCTACTTACCACACGAGCTGGGAAAATTGAAGAAGCTGATAAGTACACAGCTTGGCTTGCCATGGCAGCTGTATTTCCCCTGCTGTAATGTTATGTCACTTTATTGACTAAATTGCTTAATTTAGCACTTATATGTAGCCTTCATTTTTATTCAGCTTTATAAAAAACTGTTTTTCTCTTTTTAGAAAAAATAATTTCTATAGGATTGGCATTACTTTATATGCATTTTTTTTGTATTCCCACTTATTAGTACAGTGTTAGCGATTTAACAAGCCTTCAATAAGTACTTGTACAATTGACATGTTAACTTTTTCATGTTAGGAAATAATTTAGAAATTGGACTTTTCTAAATTAAGGGGATGAAGTCAAATGTAGTTATGTTATTTTTAAAGGAAATGAATGCATTGGAATATGCTGAATCCCACAAATAATATATGTATTTTTCTATGAAAATGAGTTTAACAGAGATTTTATAACTATTTTTGCATCTTTCTTGTACTACCTTGTTGCTGCCATTTTGATTGTTTTAGGATGTTTTGTGAAATCTGTATCTTTACATTTTGTGAAAGGGGAATGAAGCTTCTCTAAATTGATTGGATGCACTGAAGAAATTGTATGGGCAATCTCCCTTTGTTATATTAAATGACCCAAGACATAGAGTAGCTTAAAAATATTCTCTTACAAATGCTACTATTCAGAAAGGTACAGTAATATGGCATTACCAGATGTCTTTTTACTGTCTTTCTATTGAAAAATGCAATTTTTAAGGAAAATTAAGTACTTCTATTGTATAAACTTCATCAACAATCAAATGACCATAATCTGATTTGTTCTTCAGGGCCTTCCTTATCATACACAGGTCCTCCCAGAAACTCAAAATGAAAATGGTGGCACTGCAGGAATCTACAACCAGAGCCAGCATCTATTGTGATATATTTAGTTCCCACACAATGCCTTTTCCTTATTAACATTAATTATGTGGTAAAGGAAATTGGATGATTCATAAAAGCAGAAAGCATTTGGCTTGACCACATTTTATAGCAGTTCAAATAAGAATTCTTAATGCTGTTTAACAAATGTCTTTTTCACTCTTCATTAAAGCCCCTTGTTGCCATCCAATCTTGATTTTAGAAATTAAAGCTAACAACCAGATTGAGAGAATCAGGAGAGTGACAGCATGGGGCAAAGTCTCAAAGCCACAACTAACAGCATGGAGCAAAGTGAACCTCAAGCTATTGCAGCTCTCAAAGAAGGCTGGGAAGGGGAGGAATGCATTTGCAGGGAAACTCAATTATAGCAACCCTCAGCCATAGGAAGTACTTGTGAAATGTTGACATGAAAGCTTTTTCCCTTAATGTTTTAATTAAATACCTAGAAGCCAAAGCTTCTTCTCAGTTAGTGTCAGAACACTGCTTCTTGGTGGATAAATGTTTACAACAGAAGCTCAACTGAGGATTTCTACAAACATGACTCTAAGAACTAAGAAGGCTTTTGCTGAGGCGCTTGAGATCAAGAAAGCGGTAGTGATTATAAACTAGCAGCACAATAGCAGGATGGTTTAATCCACCCAAATGCCAGTTTTTGGTTTGCAAGTTGGCAATCCCGCCTTCATCTTCAGACAAAAGGGCACTGGTTAGTCATCTGTTTAATTCTTTAGCTTCAGTGTGTCATTCGGATATTGAAGGAAAATCCCTTGTTTCAGTCTGCCATTTCTGACAGCCTCCCTCTAGACCCCATTAATAAGCCTTTTAGAGAACAGAATGCAAAATAGGCAGCAGGCAGTCCACAATCAAAATGGAGATAGAATAGACAGTAGAAATATATTCCCTTTGTGAAGATGGTGCTTAGGTGACCTTTGTTGAAGAGATTTCTTTTTTTATTTAAACTGTGTCTTTCAAGATATTAAAGCAGCATTTGCGGTGTGGTAGATGTGGGAGGTCATTTGGAATTTGGGAGTTTATGATAGGATACAGAAAAACTCAAGTGATATTTACAAAATGTGCAAACAATGGCAAGACAGGAAGCCAGGCTGGCCTTGGGCATGCCTAGGGAATATCCTTCAGAAAACAAATATGCCACTCTTTAATGTTGGCTTGAATCTCATTATAAAATTGCAAGTGAAATGAGACACACTTTGCCTCTGAAATCGTGATTCCAGAAGCAAAGCAACTGTTTTCTAATAAAGCAGCCCTATTAAGATTTTTAGGATTTTAATGTGCTTTGAAAGCACATAATTTGTTAGATTATGGACTCTTTCTATTGAATCCCATTTTCCACTTTTAATTCATTAATAATTTTGAATTGAGAGTATGTGTGTGAGCAACATTGTTTAATGTATTTCAATTTTTAGTTGAGTGTGCGTGTGTATGTGTGTGTATATTCTGAGCAGCATTGTTTAATGTATCTCAATTTTCAGTTGACAGTGTGTACATTCTGAGCAACTTTACTTAATGTATCACATGCAGATTGATGTATCAAGTCTCTAGAGAAGTGTCATTCCAAATAACCTTTTCACAGGCATTGCCTGGTCCAAAGAAACATTTCAAAATGCAGTTTCCAGAGATGTAAGTTTGACTAGGGATGGAGATCTTTAAAGAGACCAAAACAACTACAGGATCTTGTAGGACAGTTCTCTATTAAACGAGCAAGACCTTTTAGAGACCGAGTTTGGATCTGAATCTGTGTTGTACTGATTTCGATGCAATGCCAAGTGTTCTGTTGTAATCAAAGACTGAAAAGCAAGAACACAAAAGAAATGGAGATATCAATTACCAGACAGATCACTTTTATTTATAGAGTAGCACTAGGGAAGTCACTTATTTTTTATGTATTTAGTCCTTTAATAAAACACTAATAAAGCTTTTATGTACTTCTATATCTCAGTAAACCATCAGGCATGCCTTTTAAAATATACAAAGGTGAAAATAGCTGTTTTCTGCTAGGAATTTGTTTCCAAATTGTCCTTTTATTAGAATGTACGTAAACCTGAATTCACATAGGTAAAACAGTAAAAATATGCTAAGAGTACTTGAAAAATGTACACACAAAATGGGCACTTAAGTAAGCTATATCATTTATATAATGCTTACTAAGTATGGAAGATTAGATTACATTTATGAAAGAGATTGACAACACATACCCGTGTGTGTGTGTGTGAATGTGTTGTGAGAGATCAATTTATTTTCAAAAGAAATAATTAAGATGTTGATAGCCTTAGGCTCACCAAGGTTTCCATGGACTATCTAGTATTGCTACCTGTTTAACTTTCCTGTAACCAGTGGTGGTAATTGGTGTGTTTATATTGGGCATATTCCCTTGGCTAAACCCTACTGAAGCATCTGTTCCTTGTAAAATAGTGTCTGAGCTAATCAGCCTGGGAAGTCATCTAGCCCTGTCCTATCACATTTTCATAGATTTTATGTGAACATTTTGTTGGTAACTCCAATTATAATTTTTTGTTATATTATTTATATCTGGGTCTATAGGGTTTTGAAAGCCTACTTTCATTAGAAGGGTCCTCTGAAGGACTATTCATTGATGCAGAGGATAGTTAATTGCTCTGTCCATTTTAATGGAACTCATGAAAAATATCCTGCATACTTACTGTGTGCTACATAATTTCTGTGAGAAATAATTTATATTTAAACTTTTTAAACCATAAATGATAACTTGTATTACATTTAACAAAAGCAATATTTTGCCTTCAGTGATGTCCTTTGTAGAAATATGAATTTCAAAATACATCTTGCATCTGAATGTCTAAATCCATACAGAAGAGGTGGGAAATAACATCCATCTTTTGATATCTCACAGTTTACTCAGGATATTCCCACACCTCCTTGGAGTCCTTAAGTAATAGGGAGAAAAAGGTGGCTTATTAGTAAGCTGTCACTCCCTATAAATCACAGGCACTGCCAATGGAGTGAACTCTGCATCTCCCAGTGCAAGAAGGCTGATAGCAGAGGAGGCAAGCAATGAGAATCTCATACTACCAATGTGTTTACACAGAGCAGCAACCGATCAGGGAGAGAAACAACAGGTGTACAGTATCACAAAATTTTCTAAATTTTTAAGTGTAGAGTTATATATTTATTAACTCACCGTTAACAATAACACAAACCTTTCTTAACATATTATTGTTATACAGTTATACGTTGCTTAACGACAGGGGTATGATCATAGAAATGCATCAGGCAATTTAACCATTGTGTGAACATTATAGAGTGTAGTTACACAAACATAGACCGCACAACCTCCTACACACCTAGGCTATGTGGTATAGCCAATTCCTCCTATGCTACAAACCTGTACAGGCTGTTACTATACTGAACACTCTAGGCAACTGTAACACAAAGATAAGTATTTGTGTATCTAAACATAAAAAAGGTATAATCAAAATACGGTATAAAAGATTAAAAATGGTACACCTGTATGGGGCACATACCTTGAATGGAGCTTGTAGGACTGAAAGTTGCTCTGGGTACGTCAGTGAGTGGTGAGTTAATGTGAAGACCTAGGATATTCTGTACAATATGAACTTGTAAACAGTGTACACTTAGATTGCACTAAATTTATAAAAATTTGTTTTCTTTCTACAACAATAAATTAACCTTAGCTTACTGTAACTTTTTACTTTAAAACTTTTTATTTTTTAACTTTTTGATTCTTTTGTAATAACAGCTTAAAACACAAATATATTGTATAGCTGTCTGAAATATTTTCTTTATAGCCTAAGCTTTTTTCTATTTTGAAAAATTTTAAACTGTTTTTCTACTTTGTAAACTTAAATAAACTAACACACAAACACACACACTAGGTTAAGCCTACACAGGGTCAGGATCCTCAACCTCACTATCTTACACCTCTACATCTTGTCCCACTGGAAGATCTTCAGGGGCAATAACACACATGGAGCTGCCACCTCCTGTGATAATAATTCCTTCTTATGAAGTATCTCCTGAAGGATCTTGCCTGAGGCAATTTCACAGTTTTCTTTTGAGGAGAAGGAGTACACTCTAAAATAATAAAAGTATAGCATAGTAAGTATATAAACCCATAACATTGTCATTTATTACCAAGTGTATGTGATGCACACAATTGTATATGCTGTACTTTTACATGATTGGCAGTGCAGTATGTTTGTTGACACCAGCGTCACACAAACACATGAGTAATGTGTTGTGCTACAACATATAGATGGCTACAATGTCACTAAGTGCTAGGAATTTTTCAGCTCCATTATTATTTTATGGGACCATTATCTTATTATTTGAGTTTCATCCTTGACCAAAACATCTGTATATGGTGCATGACCGTATACAGAACATTTGGGGTCTTATAGCATGGTCTTCAAATTAGGGTACATGTAACTATGTAGGTAATGAACCACTTTTGGCGTGGGGTAACTGGGCACAGGTAGAATTGAAGATATTATTTTCCATGTATACCCTTTCCAAAACAGATCTGACTTAGCAAACGATTAATGTGGCTTTCCCAACCCCAACTCCCTTTTGAGAATCTTGCTACAATGTTACAGAAGGAAGTGGAAACTATCACCAACTCATTCCAAATTCCATTAGGACATGGTTCCAAGATATAAAAATCTCAGCTCAGCATGGTGGCTCACACCTGTAATACTAGCACTTTGGGAAGCCCAGGCAGGTGGATCATGAGGTGAGGAGTTTGAGACCAGCCTGACTAATATAGTGAAACCCCATCACTACTAAAAATACACAAATTAGCCAGGCGTTGTGGCGGGCACCTGTTGTCCCAACTACTTGGGAGGCTGAGGCAGAAGAGTCGCTTGAACCTGGGAGGCAGAGGTTACAGTGAGCCTAGATCATGCCACTGCACTCCAGCCTGGGCAACAGAGTGAGATTCTGTCTCAAAAAAAAAAAAAAAAAAAAAAAGAAAATTCTCCAGGGCACCAAAAAAAGAAAAAAATCAAGAAATTAACTGCCTTTTCTACTTGTCTTTGCACTCCTGCCTCCTTCACCAGTCCATTACCTGTCCATCTATCTACCTTCCACCTATCTATATATCTATTTAACTATGTCTGTCAATCTATCAACCTCCCACTTATATATACCTATATATCTATGTCTACCCATATTTTTACCTACCTATCCCTTATAATTAAAAATCAAAACTGAGATAGGTTTTGTGGTGAAACTTTATAACATAAAACTTGAAATGAAAAGTAAAGTCATCTTTTTTCCGATATGAAGTGACACTGAATTTGAGAAAGATATGACTAGCTTTGTCATTTCTACTTTTAGATATATATTTCTACAAATTGAATATTCTAAATCTGCACTTTCAAAGTTTTAATAAAATCATACCTATTGTACACATGCAATATAATTATGGGTGTAATTACATTCTTTGCAACTATGAAAGTTAAGATAAAAACTTTAGGTGTCATTATAAGCATGTACGAATAGAAACAGTGTTTCAAAATACTTTTAAGGATACTGAAGCAAAGATTTGAACATGCATTTTATAGGCTTCACTGTCTGACCCTTGAAATAATCTAAGCCAGGTATCTAAAAACCCCTGCCCAGAGACCAAATCTAGCCATTGTCTATTTGTTGTTGGTTTTAGGGATAGAAGCTAAGAGTGGTTTTTGCATTAAAAAAAAAATTACATATTAAATGGCTTTGGAGACTAGGTAGCTTCCTCAATATTTAAATACTTTTATTTTAGTAATCTTCGGGCCAAGTGACGAAAATAAAGACACAGTTCTAATCCCAGAGGAGGTAAGAGGGAGAAAAGGAAGGTAAGGGGGGAAAAAAAGGCAGAAGAAGTATGAAACCATGGAGCAATTCTAAGAAAGTTTCAGCAAAGGTGATGGGGAGTTCTCAAGTCAAATGAGTTCTCGGTGGAGTTCACTGTCTCCAAGAATGCGTCCGCCCTGGTATCCTGCCTCAATCAGTCATGGCAGGAAAAGCCAGCAGGATGTGTGGTCTCATCAGAAATGAGTGACAGATTTCAGAGCACAGTGCCTGGAGTTGTTGATCACTTACACTTCCTGCTGTTTCTGATCTAAGAGACATATGTTCATGGCAGCCATACTTTGTAACAACAGAATAAACTCTAAGTTTTATTTTTTCTAAAATAATATCTGAACTTGAATATTAATATGCTTATCTCTCATCATGTTACTCTCCTTTTTATGTTGACTTTGAGATCCCTCTCAACCTGGAGGAAATAAGATATGTCATTATATTTGTTTCTAATAGTTTTAATAATATTTAGTGTTTGACTGAGCAGGGAGAAAAAGGAGAGAGGAAAGAAAAGCAAAAGGGAGAGGAGAGTGGGAGAGAGAGAAAGACAGGACATTATTTTAATTTAATTTCTCATGAAAAGGTAAATGCCCAACAGCATTTATCAAATAGATTGTCCTATATCTTCTGATTTTAATGTCTACCTAGTTATATACTAAAAGCTGCATATACGTTTCAACCTGTTTTTTGGCTATTTTATACCTTTGATATATTTGTCCATCTCTCCCAAAATAATATTGTGTCCTCATTTACAATGAATTTAAGTTTTAGTTTAAAAAAAGTCTTCCTTTTATTCTTCTGTCACAATTTTCTTCACTGTTGTTGGATCTTAATTATATCATATGGATTTTGTGATTGATCGGTCTATAAATTTAGGGAAAAAATCCTATTGGTAATTTGAATAAAATTGCAATATATTTTGAGAAAAATGACATCTTTCCCAATACAGAATATTTCAATCCAAAAAAATGAGAAACTTATTTATTTAGGTTTTTGATTATTTCCTTATCTGTTTTAATAATGTTTCATGCTTTCCCCCCCATAAATATCTTGTCTAGATTGTGTTAGATTTTCCTAAACACCTCATGAATTTTGTTTCCAGTGTGAATGGTGTCTACTTAAAAGTCACATTTCCTAGTTTGTTATTGCTAGAGTCTAGAAATTCTATTAATTTTTGCATGTTAATCTTTTAAACCAAAAATTTCCTAAATTATCTTATTATTTCTAAAATATTGTCTACAGATGTTCTCGGGTGTCTGAGATAATTGTATAATCTTCAAATACTGTCAGTTTTGTTCAATTTTTTCAAACCCTTATACATGTTATTTTTTAATCTTTATGGTTTTACTGGTTAGGACCCACAAGATATTTTTTGGTGTCTATTATTCTTATGACTTTTGTTTGATTGTTTGTTTTACTTTACATGAAATATTACCAATGTGTTTTCATTAGGTCCAATGTTTGTGTATTTATAGGTATTCCTTTTCAGGTTAAGGAAGTCACTTCCTGTATTATTACCAGTTGGTCATTTTCCTAATGTCCTTGCCTTCTTGAGCTCCTGGTTTATGGTGGGTTGGGGAGGGAGGCTCAAGAAAATCTGATAGATTCTGCCTTGGGAGGGCTCTAGGCTTTGCCTCCAGTCCTACTTGCTACAACATTTAATTATTATGAAAAATGAAAAATGATCCTTGGTTCAGCAATACCCTGGCTTCACTGCTCAGTCAAATATTTCTCTAAGGTCCTCATTTTGTTTTAGTTCTTCTTAATTTCCTACTGGCTTAAATGATTGAAAAAATACTTTGTTGATTATTTTTGTTGCCACCAATAATATAGGTCTAGTAACCAATGTACCATACGAGTAAAAACAAAATAATTTTTGAATAATTTTCACTAATCCTAGACAGCTATCATCAGAGTGGTTGCCTGAAGTGATACTCGGTGTATTTTCTTTGATTTCTGGGTAGAAACTTTCACAAGATTAGGTTGACAAATCCATATAATAACCTATGTATTTCTGATATAAATGTTCATGTATTACATAATATCTGATTATTTAAATGACCTGGTAGGATTTATCTAAGGAAAGTTTTGGGACATATTAAATATTGTTTAAAGGAAGGCATATTCTTTTCAAGTCTGTATTATCAACCCTTTCAGTAGTCATTTTATAGCACCATAGAAAATAAAGATTTAAAGTAAAATTAATTATACTAGGTTTAACACAAGAATACTTGCCTATTGTAACATTACCTTATTGAAATATCAGTTCTGAGAGCTGAATGCAACTCCTATTCAAAGACCTGTACTTGTTTTAAAAGCATATAGTGTATTTTATTATTATTATTATTATTTTTTGAGATAGAGTCTTGCCCTGTCACCCTGGCTGGAGTGCAATGGCGCGATCTTGGCTCACTGCAACCTCTGTCTCCCGGGTTCAAATGCTTCTCCTGCCTCAGTCTCCTGACTAGCTGGGATTACAGGCACCCATCCCCATGCCCAGCTAATTTTTGTACTTTTAGTAGAGACAGGGTTTCACCATGTTGGCCAGGCTGGTCTCGAGCTCCTGACTTTGTGATCCACCCTCCTCGGCCTCCCAAAGTGCTGGGATTACAGGCTATTATGTTTTTATATTTCCTTTATGCTGACCATTTTAAGAGATGGCATCTGGCTAATAAAACATTACAGGAAAACAGAATTATTAGAATGATTGTGAAACAAGAAATGTCATTTTGTAAGAATTGGCAGTTCTTTCCTAATAAAATGTTCAACATAACTAGTTGTCAAATAAATACAGATGTTAAAATAAGAAATATGCTCAGTATAGCATACAAAGAAGGTCAACATTAGTAAAATAAAATGAATTATTTTGATAATCTGCATAATTCAAGCCTTGGCTAATCATTTTGACAGTAAAGCAAGAATCCTGTCTCTGTTATACATTGCTGTGATATCACCACCCAAAATGTGCATGGGACATAGTACGTCTCTGTAATAGTTTATTTAAACACTGCTGTAAAGAAATACTTGAGACTGGGTAATTTATAAAGAAAAGAGGTTTAATTGACTTACAGTTCTGCATGGCTGGGGAGGCCTGGAGAAACTTACAATCATGGTGGAAGGCACCTCTTCACAGGGTGGCAGGAGAGAGAAGCAAGCAAGACAGAAACTGTCAAACACTGATAAAACCGTCAGATCTTGTGAGAACTCACTCACTATCATGAGAACAAGTGGGAACTGCCTCCATGATCCAGTCATCTCCCACCAGGTCTCTTCCTCAACACCTGGGGATTACAGTTCAAAATAAGATTTGGGTGGGGACACAAAGCTTAAACATATCAATTTCCAATACATCTTTATTAAATTGTTTATTAAATTTCAACAAATCCTGTTATTGCTGCTAAGATAAATTAATTCCTTATATAAAATTAATATTTCGTTTTCAGTGATGATGTACCCTTCCAACACTAGGCAGCTTCCAGGTAACAGTTATATTGTTAATGACAGCAGCAATTTACTTTCCAGTTTGAATTAAATTTGTGGAAACAGAAATCTATAAAGTTAAAAGATTCATATGTCTAAAATGTATATACACATACACACATATAATTTATATCACATATATGTTATATAAGATTATAAATAACATATGTGTATATTATGTATACTATGTGTAACATATACATACATATGTACATACAAATATATATATACATACATATGTATATACAGGCTCATATGCATGCATGTATATGCACATATATACATATTCACATATGTATGCATATATGACATCATATATGCATGCACATAATACATATGCAAATACATAATATATGCATATATGTTATATGTAATATGTAATATATGGTATATTAATCATGATACATAGTATATATGTTTATATGTGACATATAATATATGTAATATAGATATATGTTATATATAATATGCTATATATACTTTTAAAATATATAATATATAGTTATATATTTTATATAGTATATCTTATATATTATATAATTATATATAGTACATTATATATAACATATGTTATAATAACATATAGTATATTATATATAACATATGTTATAATAACATATAGTATATTATACATATAAAAGCAAAAGTAATGAGCCTTAGGCTTCTCCAGCACCTGTCTCATTTTAATTCTTTTTAATTGCTCTTGTTCTAGTACGTACATGTTACTTTCATATCTCTACATATGATGTGTATCCCAGGATTTCTTAATTTGTCAATGTAAACATTACAATCTTATTGGGATACATGTGAATATTTATATTCTTGCATTTCCACTCCTATAAGTTTTTCAAGGGTAATGTATGTATTACATATTTAGCATCCCCTGAAACCCTGTCCTCCGCCATTGCCACACTATTCTTATGGACTTAAAGTTTGTTTTACCTGTGTAAATTTTTACAACATATATATTTTGTCTGCCTATGTGTTTAATTCACATAAATAGTATTGCACTATAGCACAATCTGCACTATATACATATATATATATATATAGAGAGAGAGAGAGAGAGAGAGCGCCAGAGCCATTCATGTTGCTATGTTACAAATAACCCATTGCCACTAATTGCTCCATAATAGCCCAGTTATGGATTCACCACTGTTTTGACTTTCCACTCTCCCAGTTGTAAACCTGTACTTTTTCTACTTCCCTCAGCTTCACAAATGGGGCTGCAAAGAGTATCTTGAGCATGCTCTCTGACAGAACTGTGTGGGAATTTATTTGGTATATGCACCCAGGATTAGATTTGCTTGGTTTTAGATTTTGCTTGGATTTAGATTTGGATTCCAGCAAATATTTCAGGCTTGTTCTCCACAATGGCTACATTGATCAAATACACACACTACAGTAGGATTTTTCCTCCCTACATTCCTGCCAATATTTGGCATTAACCGGTTTATCAATTTCCACCTATTTAATAGATATTTCACATTTTTAACCTTACTAATGCTTTGAGCATCGTTGTATTTGCATATTAGCTTTGTTGCATATTAGCGTTGTTCCTCTTATGGAAATTGTCTCATTTTCCTATTTTTATTTTGGAGTTGTTTTCCTCTTGTTGACTATCAATCATTCTTATAATATATAGTATTTTATTGATTTTAAATTTTAAAAATATTTTGTCGTATTCAATTTTGTGATAAAGAAAAAAACTGATTTTCATGTAATCAGATTTTCAGTATTACTTTCATGAATTTTGCTTTACAAGTTGTATTTAATTTGAATCTTATTAAACACATTTATGTATATTGGTGGTGATAATCTTATAATTCTTCTCATTTATTTCATTAATGTGCTCAATTACCTTGATATATGTCCTACTATTAGAACATTTTTGTATTTCTTGGATAAAATCTATTTAATCATAATGTATAATGTAATGTTTCCTTTTGTATCATTAGATTTGGTTACCTAATTTATTTTTATTTCTTTAATTGACAGATAAAATTGTATGTGTTTATTATGTACAACATTATGTTTTGAAGTATATACACATTATGGAATAGTTAAGTCTAGCTAATTATCAATTGTATAACCTCAGTAGTTACTGTTTCGTGGTGAGAACACAACAATTTGCTAATATTTTATTTTGAAAACTCATTGTATATTCATAAATAATTATAATTTGTCTCCACTTTCTTTCTTTAATTTTGAATGCAGATTATGCCAGCTTCCTAAAGTGAGCCAAACATTTTTCACTCTTCTTCTATTTTCTTTAAAAACTTACATAAGAAAGGAATTAAATATTCCTTGATATATTGGTAGGATTCACATGAAAAACCATATTGGCTCCAATAAAAAAGAATATCACTATTACAATTTTTATTTTTTAATTGTTAGTGATATATTCAATTTATACAATATGTCTTGTTTTAATATTGTTTTAAAGAAATATTTATTTAGGTTATCGAATTTGTTCATATACAGTTCTTCCCTTAACTTTATTATTTTAAAAACTCCATCTGTGACTACGGTTATGTTTCTTCTTAATTCTGCACTTCTATTTTATCTATTCTACTTTTTCAAAAATTAATTATATTGAGGCATGCCATATTACTAACTTTTACTAAGAATCAAATTTTGGTGGTCTATTCTCTAAATTTGGTTTGATTTTTCATTTCCTATGTTATTTATTCTTTTATTTTTCTTATTCTAATTTCTCTTCTTTTTTCTTCTGGATTTGTTTTATTGTCCATTTCCAACTTACTAAAATGTATGATATTTAATTCCTTCTTTTTCCCTGGTAAGTATATTTAAGCTAAACGTGTTATTTCAGTTGTGTCCCCAAAAGTTTGACACACAATATTCTCATTATAGAGCAGTTTTAAATAATTATTTTCTTTTTATCAAGATATATTTAATAACACATTATATAGTTTCAATATATATAATTTTAAGCTGTCCTTTTGTTACAAATTTCTAATTGTTTTTATTGTATTTTGTTTAGTATTCATTAAAAACAACATATTCTTTTAAAAATAATTTTACTCTATATACGTAAGGTATATAACAATGTAAAAAAACAGAGAGAAAATAGATTTTTATAAGAAGACAGGACCTTGAAACTTGTGGAATTATAACAAAAGATCTAACATTTTTATGATTGGGATTCCAGAAAGAGAGGAAAAAGAGAGTGAGTTAAAAATGTACTTGAGGAGGCTGGGCACGGTGGCTCACGCCTGTAATCCCAGCACTTTGGGAGGCCGAGGCTGGAGGATCACGAGGTCAGGAGATCTAGACCATCCTGGCTAACACGGTGAAACCTCGCCTCTACTAAAAATACAAAACAAAACAAAAATTAGCCGGGCGTGGTGGTGGGCGCCTGTAGTCCCAGCTCTTAGGGAGGCTGAGGCGGGAGAATGGCGTGAACCCGGGAGGTGGAGCTTGCAGTGAGCTGAGATCGCGCCACTGCACTCCAGCCTGGATGACAGAGCAAGACTTCCCCAATTTGGCAAAATACATAAACCTATAGATTCAAAAAGCTGAGTGAATGTCATGAAAGATACCCTTCCAATTTATACCAAGATACATCATAGTCAATCTTCTGCAAGCTAAAGACATAAAACATTTAAAACATCAAGGGAAAAAATGTCACTTAGCATATAGGAGAAAAACAATTCCAAATGACAGCAGATTTTTCATTGTCATCAGAAAGGTGAAGCAAGAAAACACACACCATTTTCCAGTGCCAGCTGAAAGGATAATAAGGAACTACTATAAATAATTCTACATACATGAATTTGACAACTTACATGAAATGGAGCAATTCCTGAAAAAGAAACACAAAAGGAAAAACACAATGTTCTACAACTTATCCAATACAAAATCAATAATTTGAAAGCTCTGTAACTATTAATGCAATTTATAATTAAAACACTCCCAAAACACATCTCTGGGCTTAGAAGATTTCACTGGAAGGAATATATTTTATTAAATGATTCAATAATTATTAATAATTATACACAATTTCTTTCAGAAAATAGAAGGAGAACCACTTCCAATTCATTTTATGATGGTACTATTGTCCTGAGAACAAAACCAGACTATGTGGTACAAAAAAAGAAGAGTACAGAAAAATATTCCCCATGGCATAAATACAAAAATCCTTAAAATATATTAGCAAATAGAATTCAACAATAAATAAAAATAATTATAAATCAAGGCCAATGAGGTTTATATTATGCGAGCCTCAGAGCTTTAAAATTAATCATGTGATCCATCATATGAAGAAGCCAAAGAAGAAAAATCATAAAATTAATCAATGCACAAAAAAATTTAACAAAATTTAATATGTATCAATGATTAAAAATCCCAGAAAGCTCAGAATAGAGAAACTTCCTCAACTTGAAAATAGCATCCCAAAAACCTTGAAGCCAACATACTGAATGGTAAACAACTAAATGCTTTTCTTCTAAGATCAGGTACAAGGCAAGGATGTTCACCCTCACCACTCTTTTCTAACAGTATTGTAAATATAGCCAGTGAAATAAGTCCAGCAGTACTGTAAATTCTAACCAGTGAAATAAGTCTAACAGTACTGTAAATTATAGCCAGTTAAATAAGTCAAGAAAAAGAGAAAAAGGGCATTCCCATTGGAAAAGTAGAAATAAAATGTTCCCAATTTTCAGATGACATCTTTGCCTATGGAGGGAATCTCAAAGACTACAAAAAAGAAAAAATTCTAGAACTAATAAGTGAGTCTAGCAAGGTTATAGAATACAAAATCAACATACAAAAGTCAATTATACCTCCGTATACTTTTAATGAACAGGTAAGCACAAATTAAAAATATAATATTTATAATTGCTCATGCAAAAGAAAAACTTATGTATAAATCTAACAAATCGTATATGACTAATATGGTTAAAACTGCAAAATGTTGAAGGAAAACAAAGAAGATAGTAAATAGAGTGCTGCTTATTCATGGTTGGAAAACAATATAGTAAACAGTATTCTAATTTTCCTCAAATTGATATTCGATTTAACACAATTCCTATCAAAAAACCAGCAAAATGTTTTGTAGATGTAGATGTGATTATCTAAGAATTTTGTACAAGAGGAAAGGGACTTAATTGCTAAAACTATTTTTGAAAATTAAGAGTTAAATGAGAAAATTCAGTTGACCTTCATTTTAAGAATTATTATGTAGCTACATTAATCAAGACAAGGTAGTAGTAGAGGGATAGACACATAAATCAGTGGAACAGAATACAGAACTCAGAAATAAACCCACAAAAATATGGTTAATTGATTTTTAACAAAATCGTAAAAGCAATTCAATGGAGGAAAGAAAGGCTTTTATAAGAAGGAAAAAAAAAAAGGAACCTCATCTGAAGCTATCAGCTTACACCAAGATTAACAAAAAATTAATCATGGGCTTAATCGTAAACTATAAAACTTTTTGAAAAACACATAGGAGAAAAGCTTTAGGATCTCAGTTTAGGCAAATAATTATTAAGCTTGAAACCAAAAGTATGATCCATAAAAAGAAAGATGGGCAAATCTTTTGTTCTATGAAAGACATTGTTAAGAGGCTGAATATATAAGCTGAGGACAGAAAATATTTGCAAACCACATTCAACAAAGGACTATGTCTAAAACATGTAAAGAAATTTCAAGACTTAATAGTAAAAAAATACACAATTAGAGAACGAGCAAAAACATGAAGAGACATTTCACTGAAGGTACAGGTGGCAAACAAGCACATGAAAACATTCAACATCATTAGCCATCAGGGAAATGCAAATCAAAACCACAATGCAATATTACTACACATCTATTAGAATGACTAAAATAAAAATTAGTAATGACACCAAATGCTGGCCAGTATTGGAGCAAATGGATTACTCATTTATTGCTTATGATGTTGTGAGACTGCTAAAAGGGTACAGCCACTCTGGAAAATAGTTTAGCATATTCCTACCATGGAGTTACTAAAAATGAAAGAAGTCATTGATACGTGTGACAACCTGGATGAATCTCCAGAGAATTATAGTGAGTGAACAAAAGCCTATCCTAAAAGGTGTCATACTGTATAAGCCCATTAATATTATTGTTGAAATTATAAAATCATACAAATGGAGAACAGAATGGTGGTTGTCACCTCTTGAAAAAGAGGTTGGGGGTAGGAGGTAAATAAGCATAGCTATTAAAGAACAACATGAGTGATACTGTGGGGATGAAAATGTTCTGTATTTTTATTTTATTAATATCTAATCACTATAATTTTGCAAGACATTACCACCGGGGGCAACAGGGTAAAGGGTACACAGAATATTTCTGTGTATATTTTTTACAATCGCATGTGTCTACAATTATCTCAAATAAAAAAAGGTTTGATTTAAAGAGTGGCTTAAATACTACATAAGGAAAAATTCTGTTTCTGTTTAAAGTTTTATTTTTAGAAATCTACTCTGTTCCATTTAGTTGCATGCATAAAGACATGAGCTGTTCATAAGGTTTTATAATAAAATCTCAAATTTTCAAATAACAATATAATCATATTGTGGCTTGGCTTGATCACAAACAACCAAAACTTCTACATAGTTTTTGAAATACAAAATCTTCACATTTTTATCATCCTTGAACATGATTACTGTGGTTTTGTTTTTGTTTTTGTTTTTGTTTTGAGACGGAGTCTTGCATCTTGCTCTGTCACCCCAGCTGGAGTGCAATGGTACAGTCTCGGCTCACTGCAACCTCCGCCTCCCGGGTTTAAGCAATTCTACTGTCTTAGCCTCCTGAGTAGCTGGGATCACAGGCGTGCACCACCACGCCTGGGTAATTTTTGTATTTTTAGTAGAGGCAAAATTTTACAATATTGGTCAGGCTGGTCTCAAACTCCTGACCTCGTGATCTGCCCACCTCGGCTTCCCAAAGTGCTGGTATTACAGGCGTGAGCCACCGCTCCCGGCCAAACATGATTACTATAATTTTAAATGGAAACAAATGATTCATGAAATACCATTTAATTACTACTACTAATAAAATAGCTTTAGCATATAAATCTTTGAGTCAAATGTGTATGTACTTTTTAATCTCCTTTTAATATCAAACCTATTTATGGAACACTTGTCCCATTTAAATGTATATTTTCTGTTGATTAGTTTGACTTACCTACATACCGAGGTCAGACTTTGGATATTATAGGTTTTCTCCTGAAAATATCCCTCCACTATTTTCTCAGCACACCGGGCTGTATGGTTTCATTCCATCTATGTTTTGCTGTTGGCTAATTCATACCCATAGCCTCTTGTTCAAAGCTAAAGATGAACTATAGGTCCTTTAGTAACTACAATAGAGAATACACTTGCTTTAAGAAATGCTCACCATAATACTAACATTGTATTATAGGAAATTGTATTTAGACTTCTAAGGAAAACATGTGTAGCATTATTTACAACACTCTCTCCCGAGCCCTTGACATTACAAAACTGGCTCCTTCTACACAGACCTTTCTGCTCCTCCTGGATGCCTTTGGAACACTGCCAAACAATGGTAATAGTCATTGTCATGGGAAGGCTTTTATGTTCAAAACATACACCTCTATTAGAAAGTGAACTATATTTGGGGAGAAAAAAAAAACATGAATGAGAAAGCAGAGGATGATTGAAGTTATACTCACATTAAAAAAGTGAATGTGAGGGAATTATTTTCCAGACTGTCTGAGGAGAGAACAAAAAAGCAACCTACAATACCATAGAAAGGTTTAGCTAGAAATTTTAAATAACTCCTTGTTTTATAGGTATGAAAGCAATCATAATCTCTACTAGAGATCATAATTTTCTTTAACTAAAATCTTAAAATCCAGTAGCAGAAAATTCTTATTTTTATAGTTACCTTTCAAGTTATAGTCATTTTTCTCAATTTCAGTGCTACAGATGGTTTGGGCCAGATAGTTCTCAGTTAGGGGTCAGAAGGAACCATGTAAATTGTCAGATATTTTGTAGCATCCCCGGCCTTTATCCACTAAATAGCGGTAGGACTCTCTCAGCTCCTTTAACAAAAAAAATGTTTCCAGACATTGTCAAATGAGCCCTGCAGGAGGAGGGGGGAATCACCCCAGTTGGGAACCACTGCTGTAAATCATTGGCCTATCATATGGTAGAATGGAGAGGTCAATGTGTAAGATTTTAGGAGTCTTATTTTCCATCCTCAACAGTGACTATTTCATCTATATACTATTCCAACATCCAGTTTTGTTTCTCTGCCTTATCCCTCTTTCATCTGATGGTCTTCCTTATACTTTGGTCAAATTTCCCTAGTCAGTCTCCTTTCCCATCACAAAATGATTCTTCCCTCCCTTCATTTCTTTCTTCATTTCTCTCACTTACTTTATTCTTCCTGCATTGTCAATTAACTTTTATTCATTCTTGATTAAAAAATTACCACTCCTCAGGGACATTTTGCTCCTTCTTGATCACATGCACATTCTCTGTTTGCTGTTATACTAAATGTGTCAATCCTGGTCTAAAAGCAGGACAGTCTGTCCAGCTGGGTTCTGGGCTATATCTGCCATCGCATTCTTCGTTGCACCTCCCTTATCCTTTCTTTCTTTTGCATCTTTCATGTCTGCCTTACCAACAAATTATTCCCAGCAGCATGAAAACCTTTTCATTTTATAAAAAAACTAAATAAAATGAATCAAAGTAGTGTGATTTTCTATCCTCCTTCAGGATTTATCCCAAATTATGCTTTCCTGGATAGTTGAACTTCTCAACACATCAGTTCATACTTTTCATCGTCTATTTAGACACATCCATATTTATTATCCATCTATTTATTCTTTAACCCATTGTAAGTTGTCCCCATAGCAACTATTTCACTAAAACTACTCTCATCACGGTACTCAATAAATTTCAGTTTGTAAAACACTATGGGCACTCACACTTCTTTATTCTGAACTTACTTGACTCCCCAACTGATGTCAACACAATTGCTCACTCTTTTTACCTTAAAACCTTTTATTTTCTTATGTTCTCTGGCAGCTGTCTCTTCTGCTTTTCTTTTTCCTTCTCAATATTCTTCCTCATTCTTTTTATTTTCTCTTCATTCTTTGTTAGTGCCGTTTTTTTGAAACTGATGTCTAAAGGTTGGGGCCCCATTCTGATTGATATTTCACCTTATTACTTTCAGAGTACCCTATACTTTTTGCATATAATGTATCAGCTTTTGCCATTCATTTTTAGGATTATAATCCTCCCTCACCCTCAAGAGAGAAACTCCTTGATGACTGAGACCATGTTTGTTTGTTTGTTTTTCAGAATCTGTAGCATTTCCTGGCATACCACAGGCATCCAATAAATTAGTGAATTATCTAATGAATGAATTTGATCTGATGTGAAGCACCCTACTCCTAGCTCAATTCCCTACTGACCTGCTTCTAATTTCAGAATTTCTCCAATTTTTGTTATTTTTCTTATAGTGACAATTTCCTCTGCCCAAGGAGTGAAGGAATGAGTCCAGAAAACAATGTGTAATGGTGAAAAATGAAATCTCACCTACTTTTTAGTTGTGTCCAGGTCTTTATCTGTTCATACATGTTTAAGAGAATAGATGTAAGAGAATAGAGGAGGAAGCAGAGATACTTCTATCCTTGGCACTACCTCCTGAGTGTTGCTAGGATCAAAATATTACTGGATAATGGTTATCATATAGAATCATACCTGTACATTCTGTTCCATATATTATCTTTTTAGTAATCCCATCGTTTCACAGAAAGGTGTAATATGTTTGATGTGAATCTCAAATTTCAACTGAATGTAAGCACACATACACACACACACACACACACACACATGCACACACACTTCTCTACCCTTTTGAAGAGATCAGTAAATGGGCAGAGTTCATAGTAGGATTCTATAAAAATCATGGGAAATTTGAAGAGGATGCCCAATTACTTACAGTTCTGGCTTTTTTTTTTCCAATGGGATCCAACCAAACATTTATTCTGTTGTTATGGCTAAGATTTCAAATCATTCAAATTAAATAATCATTTTCTTTTCTACAGCATGACTATCTGAGGCTGTTGTTTGATGATCCCACAATAGTTTAGTGATAATGACTGGTTGAGCAGGTGGCCTTGAGATGTCTGGGGCAGAGGCCACTCTAGAGCAAGAAGAGACCTAGCCTTAAGATAAATATGAAATCTCTTTCTGCTCTGCCTTCAAATTCATGTCACCTTGTTTTGCTTCTGGCTGCTCAGAATTGAAATGTAGTTGATTGATGAGATACACTTGTTATTTATAATGATCATTTTATAACTTACTGGAAAGGTGTATTTCTTTTCTGATCAGCCCTTTCTGAGTAAATTTGAATCCACTGCTAATGTGAAATCTAACTCTGCACATTCCAGACCCTAGCCATTAGTTTTATTATGCATCAAAATATCTTAGGAAGCTCTGAAAAATAGCAAGTCCCTAGTCCCAGTGATTCTGATTTCTTTGCTTCAGTATGAGACCTACAATATAGAATTAATTATTCACAAGTATCCCATGTTAATTTAATGTGTAACTGGTGTTGAGGGTGTCTTTCAGAGTGGTTCAGGGAACACCTGCACCATATTTGCCAAAAGCACCTCTCCAAACCTGCTGAATCAAAAAAAAAAAAAATAGACTCCAGATTATTCCTTTCCAATTGAAACTTGACACCCTCTGTTTTATGTGGCTTTGGTTAAATGAATTTTCAGTTGGCTGTTAATAGTGGTAAAACTTTGCTTCTGTTGCATCAAATAGCTGTCCATCTTCTGCCTTATTTATATTGTCTCTAGACCTACAGAAATTAATCCGTACAGCACTACTTCTTTCAACTATATCCGGTGTTACTGGAAATTACTGGAGTCAGAGACATTTTCTGATAGCAAAACGCAGAGATTAAGCATAAAGGCAAACTGAGGAAAACAACAAAAGTGCAGAGGAAGTAGAAGTAGACTATATCCTTTATTCTAGTTTCATGAACTGAGTTTAATTGGACTAGTATTTACCTCATAGTTCGAAATAATTCATACTTCTAAGCTGTGTCACTAAGCTGAAGTAGTAACTGAAATTGGTGGGAATTTACATACCATATAGTGTTGGCACAATATGCAGGCACATACACATGGGACACAGTACAATCTTAACTGTCTTTCAGGATGGGAGTAGAGGATATACTCACATTTCTCTGGATCAGTCTTTGGAGCAGGGCTCACTTTTCTCTTTGCTACCCTTCCATCTACTTTTCTTTATTATGATTTCCTTTTAAACTAGTGGTACTTAATCCTGGTTGAATATTACAATTACCTGAACAATACCAAGAAATAAAATTTGGTGCCTGAGTTCCATCTCTGTATATTATAATTTAATCGTTCCACGAAGTGCCTGAGCATCTCTGTCTTTTTAAAAGTTCCGTAGATGATTTTCCTGTGCAGCCAATATTAAGAACCATTGAGTAAAGAGTTCTTGTGGGCTGTGGAAATTTATTTTGTTTTGCAACAAGAGAACATAAGAGAATCACTGAACATATCTCATTTCAATTATTATAATAAATTGATTCAAATGTATATACTTACATGGATGAGAAACAGCGCACCTTTATAGAAGAGGTTATTTGACACTGGTACAGCCCTTCTCCAACATCAGGTCTTTTCTTTCTTGGTAACATGCCAGAGATAAATGAAATCTGATTTCAGGGTAACAATGACTTTTTTAGGCTCAACATTTACTTTGATTCTCCAAATGTGAGAAATATATTCTTACATTAAAATGTCAAGTTAACCAATAAATAAAAAGGCTAGAAAAAATGTAAGAAACATGTAAAGAATGTGAAATGGTTTCTGCTCTCAAAGAGTCTATCTAAGGATGCCAGGTATAGATATAAGACAGTGTTAACAGTAAATAATAGTTAAAATATTTAGAGAAGATCACAGTATTTGTTTCCTAAAGAAGAGATGAGATATGCTGTCAGAACACACAGAATGAAAACACATTGTAAGCTAGGATAGTGAGTGTTTAATAAAAAAGATTTGTGAAAAGAAAAGATGTGATCCATGAGCAGATTTTGAGGTCCTTCTTTGGTACAGGGAAGCAGCAGGCAGGACACAGCAGATGACAGAGAAGCAGTGTGAAATTCAAAAGCTAAGCAGTTCTAGGTACACCCAGAAAATAAATGAGTAGCTTATTTTCAAAAGGTAAGTATTTAAAAATGCAACTTGAGATTTGTTCAAAGCATATATTAGAGTCAGTATAGAAGCCTTTAAATAGGCAAATACATCAAAAATTACTTCTAATTAAAAGGGACATTTGAAGGACTTTTAAAATCTCAAATGTAGAACAAACAAACAAAACAAAACTGAAGCCTTTTATGGGCTCATTGATTGCAGTCACTCATCTTTCTTTGCACTGATATAAAACATACCAAGGATTCTGGCAACATAAGCCCTCTGAAAATTATTTCAAAGCTGAATGCCTAGTTTATTGTCAGTCTAAAGAAAATGTTATTATATTGTATATTTAAAGGTTATAGAACACTTAATGAAGTTTGTGGTTTTTTTTCTCGCATGAATGTGGTTATGGAAGCAATATGCAGGCCGATGTTTAATATAAACTATCCTTCACATTTCTGAATAAAAAACATATGGAACAAGTAGCCATTTTACTTGATGTGCTGAAGTTGAAAACAGTTCAGAACAGATCTGTTTTGATTTAGCTTATCACTATTATAACACTATGCCAACCAAGATGTTACAGCAGATTACAATTAATATAGGGGCATACTGTTAAATTCTTTAACTTTAAAGCTGCTTTTAAGGTATACTACTTTGTTCAATGATATGGCAATGAGAGATATATTCACAGCTAGTGGAATTAAAAAAAACTTTTCTAATTAGTAAAGTGATGTGGGAGTTTCATATTCTGAATAAAAGAGAAATATATTCTAACCTGGGAAATGTTGGAATGAGAAAATATTATAAATAGGAATGATCTCTTTAATTGCTCAGATCTTGTCCAGAGAAGTAAATTGAGCTCAACTAATCCATTCTGTTCCTTTTTTAGCATATTTATGGAAAATCGGGTAATTAAATGACGAAAAAGGGAAAAAATAACTGATGAATGCATTTTATAGTCACATATTTTATTTTTAGACAGAACTTCCAGTATCATTTTATTGCAATAAAAAGTCTTTCATATCAACCAAAGGAAATTTAACATTTAAGTTGCATGTTAAAAATAAAATATACTGTTTTTTCCCCAATTCAAATTTAGTATATTTAGCCAACAAGAATGCTAACTATTTTATATGAACATATAAAATATGTTATATGGCAGGGAGTGGATGGGTTTCATGTATTGGAATGTATTTACATTGAAATGTTTTTCTTTCCCACACCACCTTTGTGCTCTAAATTCAAAGTTCATGGAAATATAATTTTTCAACATAAAAATTTTTCAGCGATAGAAGGAAGCCAGGAATCCAGCAAATTCAATAGTTTTTCCTAAAGTGGCTCTGACAGATGAACACCCAACCTCTGCTTTTACAAATTTTTATCACACTGCTAATACAGACAGTTTCCTGAATACCTCTCTAGGCACCTTGTCTTATTATTCAACAAATCTTAATTTAGTCATTTGACAAATGTGACAAGATAAAAAAAATGTATTTATTCTGTTCGCTTGCTTGCTTATTTGTTTCTCTTATCAAATAGAAACAAAACTGCTAAATCAAGGCAGTTCCATTTCTTCACCCTTTTTTTTTCATCTCCTCCTCAGCTGTGTCATATATAAGCACAACGGGTTCTTGGCCTCATCTTAGGGATCTGTGTACGCAACCCTAATTTACCCAGACAGAAAGCAATTCCTCAGAGGCAGATCCGGTTAAACAGGTTGCCTGTAGTCGACAAATTTCAGGCAGAAATTGTGAGAGCAAAGCCTTTCTAGGCACAGGTGGGCTTATCAATATCAAAGCCTAGCTTGGCTGCAAGAAGTTTTATTTTTCTTCTCTGCTACCTGTCTACATGAAAAGGCATTTTCCTGCTTGGAAAATAGTAGCTAAGAGAAAAAGTCCAGGCTTCCTTATCAGAGAGGTGGAAGCTCAAATCTGCTGCTCATATTTACTGATTTTTGGCCATGCACAAGTTATGTTCAACCTCAGTTTTCTTGTGGGGAAGAACAGCAATGCTATAAGGGACAATCTGTGGTGGATGTCATTATCGACACTTGTATAAGAGAATGCACTGCTCTGCCCCATTCACAATCTAAATATTCTGACTTGGGATGTAAAGAGCTTCCTACTCATCAAGGAAAGACTATGAACTAGGCTATGAATTTAGAGTCCCCCACAACTTCTTCACACACATAAATCGGTTTCCCTTTATATTACTTGTTATTTGTAGAAGTTCTTCATTTTAGAAAATACGAATAAACACCTATGGAAAAATAAAAAGTCTGTGGCATACATATTGTTTTTAAAGAAACAATTTATGCATCTTTACTAACTATATGACAATCTATATTTCTTAGTTCTTATGTAAAAAAAATTATTTTTATTTTTTATTAACTCAGTCTTACTATAGAATATCTACACAGAAATATACAAATCAAAAAAAAAAAAACCACACACTAAAAAAAGGGGCCCTTAAAAATCAGTGACTCTCTACTAGGTCTTATAGTGGTAAGGGGATTGAGATGTGACTGTTCAATACTTTCTAATTGACCAAACATAAACAAACATTTGTATTTAAATAATGTTTTCAGAAACAGGTAATTAATTTACATATAAATACTTTATTATACCATTCTAGAAAAAGAATTAAGTATATTCTTATGATTAGTCAACTGATTTTTGGGATTAAGAAAGAAACTTAGAGGGTCGTAAAGATAAGAAAATTAGTTGATTTTTAATTATCTTATATTACATTTTGAAATGTTGTCTCATGTATTTTGATTGTTACGAGCTTTAAATCCATTTCTTCTGGGTTCTTATTTCAGGATTATTTTCTTATTAACTAAATACATTAAATGACAGAAAATATACCTTTTAAACATAGTGAGGAATATTCTTATTAGTGCCACATCAGATGCATACCATAAATTTCACTAATTCAGAGAACCATTTTCATAGGTGTTCGCTGTTTTAATTTTATGCTTACAGGTTTCAGAAAAAGACTGTCAGACTAGATGAAATTCATTTATAAGAAAAATGCGACATTCAACTGTTATGAAAGGCTATATATCATGCCGTTTCTGGTATATGGAGTAATTTGAGTATACTTGGAACTTTAAAAAAAGAGATACACTAAAATACCAAAACAACTTTTACAGATAAAATGTTAGAATCAAAGATTAATATACTCAGAATTATTTTTTGTCAGACTTTATTTATTACTGACCAAAACTGTGTTTCTGTAATGAGAAGGCTTAATGCAACCAGATTCATATACATTAAATATAAAATAAAATATTGGGACAAAAAACAGTCTCAGAAATTGCCTGTTTTTTGGGGGGGATAAACTATCAGACCGATCATATACTCTTTTAGATTAAAAGCTTTATTCTATATATTGTGGTATCCCCAAACTTGTGTAATCCCCACCCCATAGTAGATACTTCATAAAATTTGGCTGAATTTTAATTCAGTGAGTGAATGACCGGCTTTAATTCAGTGAGTGACTGACTGGCTTGAAATTCCATAGGAAACTCCCACAGTGCAACATCCTGGAGTATTCCGGGCTTTGTGTCTAGGACAGATCCGTCTGTGACAATACTGGAAAGTACTTTCCAGCCATGAAAATACTGGTTATGTTTGGTGAATAATCTCAAAAATTAGTCAGGATTTGGGGACCAATTGAGACAAGAATACACAAATGGAGAAAGGCTTATAATTCTCCCAATTTTGATATCAGCTAGATATCATTAAAATGTTAGTGCCAATAATTCAATTACACAAATTCATGTGTCTAAGTATTTCCTATGCCCTGTGTGTCTACACAATTAAATACTAATAATACAGAACATTAGATCTAAATTAAAGCTCTCTGTTTCTCTGTCTCAGCTATGAACTGTGTAATTTTAAACAAATTTCTGGGCCTCTGTGGCTTCATCTGTTAATATGGTATAATGGGATGAATAAAGCCTACAATGTAAAAAAATGATTTTTTATTTCTCATCCTCCTTATCTACCATTAGTCATAAGATCTGTGGCAATTACTTTCTGATATTTGTTTTCTTAACTCATACAATGGAAATTACAATACAAATTATAGTAAATTTCTACTCATCATTCATAAATCATTCAGTTGTTACCATTTTGTGAATAGTAACTCCATTGTCACTCCACTCTCCACCCAGGAAAATTTAAACATCCATACATATTTTTATAATAGCACTTTAACACTGGTTTATAATTGTTCATTTGCTTTTTTCCTCCCCCGCTAGATGGTGAACTCCTAGAAAGAAAACATTATTTTCTTTATCACTTTATCGCAATAGTGTGTGATACGTGATATGAGTTCAGTAAATGTTGACTAATGAATGACTGAACAAATACCCTGTCCATTCATTCATCACTAAATATTTATTTATGCTTATTATAGGCCAGATTTTAATTTCATAATGTTAATTAATTAAATCAAATTTTTTTTCTCAAGACTTAAGTCATACATGTCTCCAAGTTGGCTTCCCAAAGCATCTTCAATATGACTTACATCATTAGCACAAAGAATGAGAGACACAATAGGTATGCTGTCTAGATATAAATCATTCACTTGTTGTTATATGGTCTTATATTCTACAAACTGATGCATTCATTGTGATTAAATGGTACATTGTCCATATAATTAAAATTCTCATTCTCATAGATTAATGTAATTACCCATTTCTCAGAATAATATATACATGTTTTTCCTACTTATGTTTTGACTATGTTATTTACAACAAGAGCTCAGTGGCAAATGGTCTGAAGTATAAACTAGTTTGTTTTTACATAGTACTGATGCATCTAGTGGAATCAACAAGTTGATCAGAGCACCAAATAATAGCTCAAATAATTTTTAAAAAATTATTAATAATTTTAAGTTAATATGCATGCATGGAAAATTGGATATACCTTGGTGGAGCTTGCCTTTCTTGCATTTATTGGAAATTGGGCTGTTTATATATGTGCATAGAAAAAATCTGGAAACTTATGCTGTGAAATATTAAGATTAGTTATCTCTGGTGTGATTTGGGATGATTTTTTTTTTTTCTCAAGTGTTTTCTTTACTCCATGACTTACTTTTACAATAAATATATATCATGTATATAATCAGACAAAACAACAGTTATTTCTCGTTTAGAAAAATAATTAAAATCATCATGGGGATTGTGCAAAAATAAAAATTAAATATTAGTGACACAAAATAGGGAGCTTAAAATAGAGTTATTTTTGGCCAAGTGTGGTGGCTCATGCCTGTAATCCCAGCACTTCGGGAGGCTGAGGCAGCGGGTCACGAGGTCAGGAATTCGAGACCAGCCTGACCAACATGGTGAAACCCATCTCTACTAAAAATACAAAAATTATCTGGGCATGGTGGTGCGTGCCTGTAATCCCAGCTACTCGGGAGGTTCAGGCAGGAGAATCCTTCGAACTCAGGAGGTAAAGTTTACAGTGATAGCACCACTGCATTCCAGCCTGGGCAACAGAGTGAGACTCCATCTCAAAAAAAAAAAAAAAAGGAGTAATTTTTACTTATAAAATTTCCACACTTTAAAGCATTATTTAAAAGGTGATTTACTGAAATTGAACTTGAACAATTAAGTTAGTAAATCTTCCTTAAAATTATGTTCTCACAGTTATTACCCAAGGCCTTGAAGCCTCTAAGCCAACAAAGATTTATTACCTTATAGTCAAGGTCTGAGCAGGGTTTTTCCAGCTTTTGACCAGATAGCTTTATTGTTTTAGCAGATCTTGGCTCAGCAATTTCTTCTGCTCTCAGTCAATACTCCCTTCTACCATCTGCAAGCCTTCATCAAGCTGATCCTAAATGTACCAAACAACTTCCTTCCCCTTAATTGCTGCCCAGTGTTCTTTCCTTTTAAATTGTAGATCAGGCCCACTTCCTTGATTTAATACCACTAATTTTCTAAACCTACCATTTAATTCTTGATTCATCACATTCAGCCCACATTTGAATTTTCATAAACATGTTTATCTGAATGTTTTATTTGTCTTAGCCTCATTGAAAAGGTAAGCTTTGAGTCAGATCTAATCCGAGTTTTACCACTTACCTTGAGAGTGGTGTAATTATACAAACTCCAGAGTCCCTTTTTTAAAAAAATAAATAAAAAAAAAAGTTAATAGGTTTGGTGTAGGAATAGGCAAGTACCTCTGAGACAGTAAGTTGTCAACATAGAGGACCTATTGCTTTTACAAGATTCCAGCCTGAATTTTGGTTAAGGCCAGTCTTATTCTGAAATACCTGTTAGATATATAAACTAATTACTCGTTCCAAACCAAGCTAAATTTTATCCAAAACATTCTTGTTTTTACTCTTTTAGTCATTAGACTGAAAAGTTTAGTGATACCCAGTATCATACCATTCCTCATACAGTCAACTGAATGCTTTCTGTTTCTTGTTTCAAATTTATGGCCTTATGGCCTCATGCTCTAACTGTAATGGTTTGTTTTTGTGGTCTTTGCTTTCAAATATTTTTTCTTTCAAATCTGTTTTTATGATATTTTCCATATCAAACCCCCCTGAAAGTACTCTCAGGTGAAATTATTTTTTCTTATGTATAAGTAGCTCTGCAAACTGATTATCTGTCTCATCTGTTCTCATCATAGCCTCAGGCCTCTCCACCAATGCTGAAGAAACCTCCACTTCCCCAGTGCAGCCTTGGTCATACAGCATCCTCTGCCTCAAATTATGTCCTCACAAGTTTGAACTTATCCCAAGTCCACCATTCTTCAAGGTAAAATGTTATCTTTATCATGAAGACTTATTAGATACCCTCGTCCTTATGTGATATTCTGCTCTGAACTCCTAAACCCCTTTCTGCCAGCACCTATCTCTGGACTTTTTACTGGGTACAGAGTCTGTCTCTGTCTTTTCCCCCTCACCTTTCTATTTCCCAAGGCAGGCCCCTTACCACAAGGAAGGACACTTTGTACATCAATATCTTACCCACTGCACCTAACCATACAAACTGTTCAAAACAGATGCCCAATGGATATTCAGAATTTCCAGTTTATATAATGTATTAAAGTCAAAGAAATATTAGAGTACATTCAACGTTATTTTATGACTGAGGAAACAGAGTTTGACTTATTGAAAGTCACACAGTTAATTGGTAGCATAAGTGACATAGAAACACCAATCTAAAATGGTTAAGAACATACATTCTAACTATGTATTTTATATTCATTATGAATACACTATGAGTATTTGTTGATTATACAGTTTGTCACTCTGTAGATTGAGATGCTTTAATTTTAACAGGTTAGGGCAAAAACAAATCTTACAGATCTCTCAAGCTATTAAACACATGCGCATTCACCTTGCCACTTTCTGAAATATAATTTGTGATATTACATATTTTTTAAATTTTGGTTTGTGTCATTCTCCCAACATATTAGGTACACCCTCATCTTAGGGCCTTTGCACCTGCCTTTGCACCTGTCTGGTACACTCTTGCCCTGAACACATCCTTTAGTTGATATTCAGATATTACCCTCCCATGCAGCCTTCTATGTCTGGTCTATTTAAAAATGCACCTTTTCTACCCAATAGTTAGTATCTTTGTCTCTAGCTTTATTTATTTCCAAATAATTAATACCATATGATATGCCATTTATTTTATAAATTTATTTGTGTATTGTTACTCCCATCTAGAATATAAGTTCTAGGAAGATGAAGATTATTGAATTTGTTTATTATTCTATCCTCAATGTCCGGAACATAATAGGAGCTTAAAACACATTATGTTGAAGGACACTATGCCAAGAGATAGTTCTATTCCATAATATACACAATTCACTTTTATTTTTATAAACATATTTTTTGCTTCTTTAAATAGAAAAACAAATGGTATTTCTAATTTTAGAAGCAGTGCCTTCTGACGTTTAAGGGTTTTCATTATCATATTCGCTTGCCCACATATTAAATAAAAGACCACCAAATATGACAAGAAGAATAAAGATATAGACATTCTGAACCCACTTAATTAAAAATTGAGCCTTCTTATTTTATCTCTCTAGGTGTGAAAGTTTGAGTTGAACTTGATTCATTAAAAAGGTATTTTCTTGAGAAACCTCCAGAAAGTCTTTTAACTGCAAACTCAAATTCAAGTTGGTAGCAGTTTTTGAAATCTAGTTTTTTCTATGACTTTCTGCAAAGTCAGTTTTCAAGGAGAAAAAAAAATAGTTATTATAGTGCACTTCCATTGCAAGTTGCTGTAAGCTAATTAAATTCTAAAAATGGCTATCTTTTAATTTTGAAACTTAAACCTAGAGAGAGAGGCAATTGGTACTGCGGTCAATTATTTAACTCTTTGCCTAATCTCCACCCTGCCAGCTCTGTATAATATGTTATATGTTTGCATATGTTTCACTAATATTTTGTAGCTCCTCCTAGTACTATCAACCTTTTACAGTTAGGAGATATAGAGAAAAATTTCTCTCAAATTGAGGGGTGGGGAAGCATATGCTTTATATACTCTCCAAACTCCTATAGTGGGATAACCTAAATATGTTATATTTATGAACAAGTCTGGCATTTGTATTTATGCAGAAAAATGCATCCTTGGTTGCAGAAATAGTCATCATGAGAATAGAAACTTTCATGTTTTTCTAAATATGATGCTTACTCCACCCTTCACCCAAAATTTCAGAATAAATTGGAACAGAAAATTTGATCATTGCCCTTTGGAATGGCCACACACACACACACACACACACACACACACACACACACACAGAGACATACACAAAGTTGTTAATGTTATTTGGGGGTCAGGGAAAATAAAATGCAGCCAGCAGATGGGTGGGCTGTGTGTGTAGGTGTGTATATGTATGTGTGTGTATATAGACTATATTTCTGCAGATACCATTTTCCCATTTTGTTGCTAATTTGGGGAACCTAAAGGACGCTAAAAGCTCATTTTCTTTGCTCATTTATTCTCTAAAGTAACCTAGTTTATGTATTCCTCAACTTGAACAAGACAGAGAACACAGTTATACATTTGTTGGTTTAAATTTTTTCATTCTTAATTCAATAAATATTCATTAACATCTATTTGAGCTAAACATCAGGGCAGATTCTGAGGAAATGAAATAGAAAGTTATTCTTTTTTTCTCAGTTTAATCAGGGAAATAAATATATAAACAAGCACAATAATTTGATAAGTATTCTAACTATACATTCAAGTGCTATTGACACAAAGAATAAATGTTTAATTTTGACTGAGAAGGTAAAATGACTCTTTTGGTAAGATAGTATTTGAGCTGGCCCTAAATCATGAGTAGGAAAGTAGCCTAATGTAGGTAGTAAGGAAGAGCATTCCAGAAAGAATATTCCAAGCTAAAAATGTGCTATGGCAGGCAGAGAAAAATAGAAGTTGTTTCAAATGATAGGAGATCATGGTATGTAGGGTGGAAAAGGAGGTTGAGTTTGAGGAGATGTGATTGTAAAGTTTGTCTCTTCAACAAGGACCTTTATCTCATGCTAATTAGTAGGAATCATATTTGGTAAACAATATATTTTTATTGCTATTTATAAAACAGAATAAAGCAAGGTAATAGGTTTCTAAAGATAACGAAAATTTATTTTCCATATATATTTTGGAGCAAATAATATTTAGATATAAGCATTTTTACAACATATGTCCTGATTTGTCATAAATATAGCTGAGAAATAATTGTTTCATAGTGAACAGTGCTAAAAAATTAATTTTATTAAATTTTGTATTAAATATATTTTGTTTATAATCTATGTATTTTGTTTATAATATATTCTAATGGAAAGTAGTTGGAAAAAAGTAGTCTGTCTAGTAATTGAAGTTCCATCTGCTTTGTGGATGAAATGATTTTGTTATTATTCAAATAAACATTCTCTACATTTATAAGTATAATCCCAGGCCATGCGTGGTGGCTCACACCTATAATCCTAGCACTTTGGGAGGCTGAGGCGGGTGGATAACCTGAGTTCAGGAGTTCGAGACAAGCCTGGCCAACATGGTGAAACCCCATCTTTACTAAAATTTAAAAAATTAGCCAGGCGTGGTAGCGGGCACCTGCAATTCCAGCTACTTGGGAGGCTGAGGCAGGAGAATTGCTTGAACCCGAGAGGAGGAGGTTGTAGTGAGCTGAGATCGAGATTGCACCATTGCACTCCAGCCTGGGCAACAAGAGAGAAACTCAGTATAAAATAATAATAATAATCATAATAATCATCATCATCATCCCATGCATGAATTTCATTTTGTTCCATATTCATTTTCTATTATATCTGTAAAGTATTTATCTCTTAAATCTATTGTAGTTGCAGATGGAAATAAGATGAGTGGATTAATACTCTGTGCCTCAATCTAGTTCTTCAGTTTAGGACTACAGGGCTTTGAAAAGAAACCTTGTATTGCCAACAAATGTTTTAACTCCTTGATTTTCTGTGTCCCTACTGGCTTTGATGATTATGAAATATATGAATAAAATGAACACTGATTAAAAACGGCTTCTGACCTACTTCAAGGCAGAGGTCCTCTCTTCTCCAAAAATAAGTATAGCTTCACCAAATGCTTTGCTGAAACAATTTAAAAATATTCTTTTGGTAAGTCTCAACCAACCAAATGCAAAGATCTATATCAAACCAGTATCAGTTTATCACTGTTTAGTACTTTGGCTTATTATTATTTCTTCATACATCATTGTTCTCAGGATTATGATGAAACCCTAAATTTATTAAGCAAGAAGTTTATTTCAATAATTGGGGACTTTACTTTTGACAAATATTTAAAATTATTTGGTTTGTTGTAAATTAAGTTGGCAGACCATGAATGGCTTTTATGTCCTTTGATCTCAGAAACCTCAGTAAAAACTACAGTTTTATGATAGCTTTATTGAGACAAAATACATATATAATTCACTTTTTTACATTGTAAAATTCAATGATTTTTAATGTAGTCACAGAGACATGCAGCCGTCAATTCTATCCAGTATTAGAACAATATCATCACCCAAAAAAGGTTGCATCCATTAACATCACTTGCAATTCTCCCCTCCCCTAGTTCCTGGGTAGCCACTTATGTACTTTCTGTCTCTAAGAATTTCTCTATTCTGGACATTTTATATAAATGGAATCATATGATATGTAATATATCTGTGAATAGCTTCTTTCAATCAATATAATATTTTCATGTCCATGAGACAGTATCAGTATCATGTATCAGTGACTCATTCCTTTTTATTGCTGAGTAATATTCCAATGTGTGGATAAAGCACATTTTGCTTATCCATTGATCATGTGATACGAAGTTAGGTTATTTTAAATTTTGGACTATTATGAATAATGTTGCTATGAATGCATTTATGTATACATTTTTGTGTGAATATATGTTCTCTTTTTTTTGGGTATGTACCTAGGAATGGGAATTTTGACTTATATAATAACTCTATGTGTAGCATTTTGAGGAACTGACAAGCTGTTTCCAAAGTGGCTGCACCATTTTAAAAATCACATGAGCCATGAATGAGGGTTCTAATTTCTGCACATCCTTACCAACATTGAATGTTGTCTGTATTTTATATTATGGTCATTGTAATGGGGTTTAAGTGGTGTCTCATTATGGTTTTGATTTGCACTTTATGATGGCTAATAATGTGGAGTATCTTTTAATGTCCTTATTGGCTATTTCTATATATCCATTGGTAAAATCTCTATTTGGATCCTTTGCCTATTTTTTAAACTGAGTTATTTGTCTTTTCTGTTCAGTTGTAAATTTTTATTATATATTCTAGATACAAGTCCTTCATCAGGTATATTATTTGCAAGAATATGTTTATGTAATAGATGACATATTTTAAAGTACAAATGTTTTATATTGAATGATGTCCATTTTATCTATTTTTTTGTTTGTTGCGTGTGATTTTGGTGTCATGTTTATCAAATCATTGCCCAATCCAAGCATAAGAAGATTTTTCACTCATATTTTCTTCTCACAGTTTTATAGATTTAAATCTTAAGTTTAGCTCTTTGGCACACATTTTGAGATAACTTTTGTATATGGTGTGAGGTAGGGATGAAACTTCAGTCTTTTATAGTGAATATCTTGTTTCCCTAATGTCATTTATTGAAAGACTATTCCTTCCCTATTGGATTATTTCTGTGCCACTGTCAAAAAACAGTTAACCATAAGTGCATCTTTCTGGAATATTGTTCTATTTCATTTATTTATATATCTATTTTTATGAATAGTACCACACTTTCTTCATTAGTAGCTTAATGATTAGTTTCAAAATCAGGAAATGCACATTTGTTCTGCTTTCTAAATTGATTTTTAGATTGTTCTGCATCTTTTACATTTTTATATAAATTTTAAAATTAGTTTGCCAATTTCTCAAAAAAATCAATGTTGGATTTTGATAGGGGTGGTATTGAACTTCCAGATCAAATTGGTGAATATTACTATTTTAACAATAGTATGACTTCCCATTAATGAACATGATATATCTTTCCATATCTTTGGTTTTCTTTATTTCAACAAGATGTTTTTAGTATGTAATGTATAAGTTTTGAATTCCAATGGTTGAATTTGTTAAGTGTTTTATACTTTTTTAGTTATTGTAAATGCAATTTTGTTTTTGATTTCATTTACTAATAGTCCTTTGCAAAATATAAGTGTTTTTGCACATTGATTTTGTATCCTACAGTCTTGCTGCTCTCATTTATTAGTTCTCATAGATATTTTGTGGTTCCTCAGATTTATATTTCTACCAATATTCTATTTACATTCACTTAGATAATCCCTGAAAAATCTTTAAGCTTTCTGTACAGCTCTTCTCTCCTTGTGAGTCCTTAACAGAATTACCCACAATGCTCCTTTCGCCACAATACAGATTTTCCTGCATGTATTTCAAAACTATCAGCATCCACCTATTACCTAATTCCAAAGCCACTTTTATATTTTCAGGTATTTGTTACAGCAACACTCTCACTCCTCTCTACCAATTTTGTCATAGTTTATTTGTGTTGCTATAACAAAATAAGTGACACTGGGTAATTTATAAATAATAAAAATTTATTTCTCACAGTTCTGGAGACTAAGCAGTCCAATATCAAGGTGCCAGCAGGCTCAGTGTCTGGAAAAGGCTGTTTCCTGCTTCCAAAATGGCACCTTGTTACTGCATCCTCTAGAGTGGACAAACACTATAACCTCCCAAGAAGAAACAGATAGAAGGGAATGAAGGGGTAACTTGCCCAATCAATCTCTTTTATAAGGTGTTAATCCATTAATGATGGCAGGGTCTTTAATGGCCTATGGCCTAATCACCTTCTAAAGGCCTGACTTTTTAATATGGTTGTATTGAGGATAAAATTTCAACAAAAATTTTGCAGGAGATATACACAATAAAACCATAGTAATCATATTGGTCTACAGTATTCTTGTAACATTTCTGGTTTCATCATGAGGTAAATTCTGACCTCATAAAATAAGCTTGCAGTTATTTACTTCTTTTGTATTTTGGGGGAGAGTTTGAGAGAGATTGCCATTCTCCTTTAAATGTTGAGTAGAATTCACAAAAGAAGCCATTTGATCTTGGGTTTTATTGTTGTTGGGAGGTATTTGATTACTAGATTTAGACTCTTTACTAGTTATAGTTCTGACAGAATTTATTTCTTCTTAATTTAGTCTTGATAAGTTGTATTTTTCTAGAAATGTATTTATTTCTGTTAGTTATCCAATTTGTAGGCAAATGATGATTCATGGTAAGAGTTACAGTTTCTTATAATCCTTTTAATTTCTATAACTCAAATTTTGATACCTCCTCTTTGTTTTCTTATTTATTTGTGTCTCCTTTCTTTTTTCATAATTAATCTGGCTAATAGTTTTTCAATTTTGTTAATCTTTTCAAAAAACCAAAGCTTAGTTTCCTTGATTTTCTGTTTTTTAAAATTATCTGTTCATTTCTATTCTCATGTTGATTGTTTCCTTCCTTCTTGTAACTTTGAGCTTAGCTTTTTCTATTTCCTTGATGTATAAAATGTTTTTTTAAAAAATTCAGATTGTTCCTCTTTTTAAAAGTTATCATTTATCACTATAAATTTCCCTCTTAGTTCTGTTTTTGCTGCATCGATATGTCATGTTTTCATTTGCATTTCTTTCACAGTATTTTCTAATTTCCATTTTAATTTGTTATTTGATGCATTGGTTATTTAAGAGTGTGCCTCTTTATTTTTTACATATTAGTGAATTTTATACTTTTCCTTCTGCCACTAATTTCTCATTTAGTTCCATTGTGATCAGAAAATATCCTTGGTATGATTTTAATCTTAAATTTTTAAAGAACTGTTTTGTGATCTAACATGGGATCTATCCTGAATGATGTTCTGTGTGCATTTGACCAATATGTGTATTCTGCTCTTTGGTGAAATGTTCTGTATATGTCTGATAGATCCACTTTTCCATAGATAGCATTGTTCAAGAATTTTTTTTTCTGATATTCTGTCTGAAGTCTATTTATTTTTGATAGGTTTTGAAACTCCCAACTATTTTTTGTGGTCTCTGTTGTTGTCTATTCCTTCATTCAGTTCCTTCAATGTTTGCTTCATATATTTGAGTGTTCTGATGCTGGGTGCATATGTACCTATAATTGCTATATCTCCCTGATAGATTGACCTTTTTCATCATTATATAATGTTCTTCTTTATTTGGTTTGACATTTGAGTTAAAGTTTATTTTGTCTAATATGAATATAGCCACCCTCACTTTTTTGGTTACTGTTTACATGGAATGTTATTTTTCACCCTTTTACTTGCAGCTTATATATGTTCTTAAATCTATAAGAAATTCTGTTGGCAGCATGTAATTTGATCTTTTTTTTTAATCCTTTCAGCCACTTTCTGTTTTTTAATTGGAGAGTTTCATCTATTTACATTTAAAGTAATTATTGATAGTGAAGGTGTTACTATTATTGTCTTATAGATTTTTTGTCCCTCTTTTTCTCTCTTGCTCTCTTATTTGTGTATTATTGTCTTTTTAGTGTCACGTAATAATCTCTCTCATTTCTTTTGTGTATCTCCCATACATATTTTCTTTGTTGCTACTGTGAAATTTACATAAAACAGCTTATAGTTATAACACTTTGTTTTAAGCTGGTAACAACTTCATTCACAAATATTCCTTTTACACACTTTATGTTATTGTTATAAAAATTACATCTGATTATATTGTGTATCAATTAAAATATCTTTATAACTATTTTTTATTCCTTGTGATTTTAATTTCATACCAGAATAAAAAGTAATTTATGTACCACTATTAAAATAATACAGTACTCTGTATTTTTCTATATAATTACTTTTACCAACAAACTTTTTATTTTTATATGTTTTTGTGTCACTTTTTATTGTTCTTTTGTTTGAACTTGAAGAATTCTTTTTAGCATTTCTTTTAAGGCAGGTCTACTGGTAATGAACTTCCTTAACTTTATTTAGCTTAGAAAGTCTTTATTTCTTTTCTTTTTTGAAGGATACTTTTGCAGATATAGTATTCTTCATTGGTAATTTTTTTTTCAGCACTGTGAATGTATCTCATTCCATTCTGGCCTACAAGCATTCTGCTGAAAAACCCACTGACAGTCTTAAGGAATTTATCTTTGCCTATAATGAGTCTCTTATCTCTTGCTGTTTTCAAAATTCTCTGCCTTTGATTTTCGACAATTTAATTATTTTTTTTAAGGTATGGATTTCTTTGGGTTTATCCTAGTTAGAGACTATCGCACTTCTTGAATCTGGATGCCCATGTCCTTTTCCAGATTTGAGAAGATTTCAACCATTACTTTGTCGAATCAGATTTCTTTTCTTCTCTTTATTCCTGCTGGGATAATTTCATGCATATATTAGTTCTCCCAATAGAGACCCATAAATCTCTAAGTCTTCCTTTACTGCTTTTATTCTTTTTTTATTATGTTATTCTGATTGGATAATTTCAAAGGACCTGTCTCTGAGTTTACTTCATCTTCCTTTTGCTTGATCAAGTCTACTATTAAACCCCTATATTGAATGTTTTAGTTATTATATTTTTCAGCTCCAAAATTTCTGTTTAATTTTTTATAGTTTCTATCTTTTTGATGATATTTTGATTTTGTTTATGAACAATTTTCTTGAGCTCATAGAACATCTTTATGATAGCTATGTTGAATTCTTTGTCAGATGATTCTTACACCTCTGTCCATTTAGAGTCAATTTCTGGAGACTAATTTGTTTCTTTGGTCCATGTTTCCCTGTTTTTCTTGTGTGCATCATAACTTTCTGTTGATATCTACATATTTTAAAATATAGCCACCTTTCTCTATTTTTATAGACCTCTTACTATCTTTATAGACTGACTTAGAAGAACCTCCACAATCAGCCCAGCTAATGATTCTGGGGATTCCTGATAAATTTTTTGGGGAGTTATACAGCTTCCCTGGGCTTGTGTGTGTAATTTCTGTGTTAGAGAGTATTGTCAATTTCTTTTTCAGCAGCTTGTAATCTGTTCCTGTATTCGATGTCTGCCTGTAGCACTGCAAATTCTCTGAGTCTACAGCATCAAGCTGCCCATTTCTCCTTTGTTCTTAGTGGCCATCAATAATTTCAAATATGTTGGCTTCCTATAAGTATCCAAATTAGGTGGAAGAGATATCAGTCCCTTAGGAAGCCCTCTGAAGAGCCAAAATGCCAGTCATACACTACTCCTCTCCACTCCTGGCAAGGAAGAAGCCTCAAATTATGTCCCTTCTCCTTATTACACTGAGTTGTGCTAGACACAAGAAGCCAATTCCTACTCATCTTTGTTTTCAGTGGCCCCCAGGTATCCAAACTATGCGAGTTCCATCAGCATTCTGAATGAGGTGAGACAAAAACCTGTGCCCTGGGAAGCCCTTTGAAAATCCAGAACATTTGATAATAACTCAACTCTTCTTTCCCCCTGAGGTTTAAGTTATGAGCCAGTGTTTTCTCTCCCAGAACTGAGCTATGAAGGCTTAGGAGGGGGGCTGTTGAATATAAAGTAAAATTTCTCTTCTTAAGCATTACGTAGCTGTTCTGGGTGTTGTGCTCACTTGACATACAATAACTTCTTAACTGGATTCTAGAATTTTTACATAGGTATTTTGTTGTGCATACCATTAATTTAAATTTGTGATTCTGTGGGGAGATTAGGGCCATCTTGCTGATGTTATTCTCTCCTCCTTTTTATGTACACATTTGAGAGTATAAATTTTCCTCTGAACACTGCTTTGCTGTATTCTATACTCTTTGGTATATTCATTTTTTAAATTAGACATCTTTAAGTATTTTCTTATTTTCCCATTATTTCTTCTTCTTTGAAACATTATGTGTGTTGTTTAATTCCGACATATTTGAGAAATTTCCAATTTCCCATTGTTGATTTTCAATTTCATTCTAGTTTGGTTGGAGAACATATAATATATGATTTAAGAATTTGTATGGCTTTCCATATAGTCTCACTTGGAGAATTTTCCTTGTGTACTTGAGAATAAAGTGTACACTTCTGCTGCTGAATGAAGAGTTCTCGATATATCTGTTAGGTATATTTGGTTTATAGTATATTTCAAGACTTATTTTCTTGTTCATTCTCTATTTTTCCCAACAATTATTGAATGTAAAGAATTAAAGTTTCCACCTATTATTATTGAATAATTTATTTTCCTCTTTAATTATGTCACATTTTCTTTCATGTATTTTTGTGGCATATTGCTAGGTGCATACATGATTATAGTTGTAATTTTTCTGATTATTTAACTCTCATAATTCAAAATGTCCTTTGTGCCCGATAGCCCTTTCTTTGTGTGTGTGATATTACTATAACCACTCCAGCTCTTTTTATCACTGTATGAATGGGTATATATTTTTTATCCTTCAGTAGTCAACTTATTCTTTATTTGAATCTAAAATGTGTCTCTTCAAGAAATTGTGTAAATAAATAAATTTTTTGTTCATTCTTCCAATGTTTGACTTTTAATTGAGGTGTTTAATCTATTTTACATTAAATATATTTATTTATACGGTAAGATTTAGGCCTAGAATTTATTTTTTATGTGTCACTTAATTTTAATTCTCTATAGTCGCCATTGTTTCCTTATATTAAATAGTATTTTCTAGTGTATGATTTTCTTGTTTCTTTTACTAATATTTTTAAAAATTATTTTTTAAAATTTTTATTATATATTTATATTATTTTCTTATATTTCTAATTATATATAATATATAATTATATATACTATTGAAATTAGATTGTATTAATATGAGTTACATTGTTTTCAATTACAATATTAATTTTAATGGCCAGGGCAAACCAATTATTTAAGAAAATAATTTTTTAAAATATTAGTAAAAGAAACAAGAAAACTAATGATACACTAGAAAATATTATTTAATACAAGATAAGGAAACAGTGAGACTATAGAGAATTAAAATTAATAAGTGACACATAAAAATAGAAAATTCTGAGCATAAATCTTACCTTATAAATAACTATATTTAATTAATATATTTATAATTATATATTTATATATTATATATAATTATATATTATAATTACCACATTCTAATTTCAGTGGTATGTATAATATATACTATATAGAGATTAGCCTGAGGAATAGAGATATATGTGTATGTATATATACATATATACTATATTCTGGGGGAGAACACACTGGCTCATAACTTATATAGTATATATATATGTATATATACGCACACACACATATATATATATAGCTCTGATATAGATACATTTTCTCCACCCTCCCTTGTGCTATTTATTGTCAAACAAATTATATCTTTGTAAATCATAATCCCATAAGCATAGTTTTAAAATTACCTTTTATGCAATTGTCTTTTAAATTATGTAGGAGAAGGCTTTAAAATTATATTTATGCTGTATTTTACATTTACCTTTGTAATTATCTTTTTCAATGCTTTTTATTCCTTCAAGTGGGTTCAGTTACTGTTTATTTTTATTTTATTTTATTATTTGTATTTTATTTTATCCTGAAGAACCCCCTTTAGCATTTCTTAAGTGGCAGGTCTGCTTAACAAAGCTCATTCTCATTTTTTTTTTCTTTTCTGAGACTATCTTAATTTCTCTTTCATTTTTGAAGCACCTCTTTCCTTCCTATAGAATCCTTGGTTGACATTATTTTCCTTCGGCCCTTTAAATATGTCATTTGACTGCCTTTTTCCCCACCATTATTTCTGATAAGACATCAGCTGTTTAATTGTACTGGGGAACCACTTATATTAATACATGATGAGGTTATTCTCTTACTTTTTTCATGTTCCTCTTTTTTAATTAGGCTTTTGGCAATTTGACTATGATGTATCTAGACACTGATGTATTTAAGTTTATTCTGCTTGGATTTTGTTGAGGTTTTTGTATATTGGGAAAAAGCTGAGTGTTAGGAGGGAAATTGAGGCAGGGCTTGCATAATGTCCTCTGGAAATGTGTCTAGACTTGCTGGCGCCTTGCTTCTAGCCTTCCTAGGCTCCTATTCCCATTATCTCAAGTAGCAGAACATGCTCCATATAAATGCTAAACCATCACAGCTGTGGATGATGCACCTGACCTTTATGACCTCCACATTCTCACCACCTGTTTCTTTGTTGGATCACCAATAAATACCGTGGGCTCCCAGGGCTTAGGGCCTTCGCAGCCTCCATATGGTAGCGATAGCCCTCTGCTGTTCCACCTTTTTCTTCTCTCCCTGTCCTTTTCGCAATCTTTTGACTTTGCTGGACTTTGTCACCCCCACGACCTAGCGTTGGGTCTGATCACCCCAACATTCTTGGCTGCCCAATATGGGGCGACAAAGACCCCAGTGAAAGAATGCTAGAGCGGGTGAAAGAGGATGCATTGTCAAAGGACACTCAACTTCTAAAAGAAGCTCGGTGGGAAAGCTGAGCACTTGGAAGAACGAGGGCGGGAAAAAGGGACAAAGTAAAAGCAAGCAGACATTCTGCTTATCTAAATTTCTTAAGGCATTTATTATGAAGAGGGGGAGTGAAAGTTAGTACTCAGAATTTATCACCCTTTAGTGTAGTAAAACAGTTTTACCCATGATTCCCAGAACAAGGGACTATGGAGTTGGATGAATGGGGGAGAACTGGCAGAGTTTTGTTACCAGTATAAACAAATCGTGTAGCACGAAAGCACTGACACCACTGACAACCCGTAGCCTTCCTATCAAATAATCCTTAGCCCAGTAACCCGTGGATGGCCCAAATGCATTCCATCGGTAGAGGCAACTGCTTTGCTAACAGAAGAAAGTAGAAAAACAACTTTTAGAAGAAACCTCATTGTGAGCACACCTCACCAGAGCTATCCTAAATGAAAAAGCAAAAAGATAGCTTACTAACCCAATCCTAAAGTATGGGGCTATTCTGTTTAAAAAAGGTGATTTAACATTAACACTGAAAACTCCCTTAACCCAGCAGGTTTCCTAACGGGATTTAAATCTTAATTACCATACAAAAGTCCGACCAGACCTAGTAGGAACTCCCTTCAAGACAGGGAGATAGAAGTTTCCAGGTGATTGAGGGGAAAAAAACAAAACAGGTGTTCAGTAATTGATAGGTAGGCTCTTGTGAAAGCAGTTAGAAAAATTGCCTAATTGTTCTGCTCAAAGGTGTGAGCTGTTTGCACTCAGCCAAGCCTTAAAGTACTCACAGAATCAAAACTTTCAATCCTGACTCAAAAGCTTACCTACACCCTGTCAAACGAATTTGCATAAGAACTGTTTATGGGAACGCATTTTGATGGGGAAGCTGGGTTGTTATGAAATACTCAGGAACCCAGCCCAGCTCTACAACTCACCCCTGAACACAAAGGCACTGTCGGGCACGCTGGTAAAGGACCACTAGAATCCAGCAGCCTAGACCCATTTCTTTGTGGTCAAGAAGGGCGGGAAAACAGGTGCAGGACTGCTACGTCAGTGAGCATAACTAATCTGATAAGCAGAGGTCCATGGGTGGTTACGCACCCTGGAAAGGAATAAGCATTAGGAACATAGAGGACACTCTAGGACTAATACTCATCGGACAATGACTAGGGGTGCTGGCATCTTTTTTTTTTTCCAAATGGGAAATGTTCCCCCCAAGGCAAAAACATCCCTAAGATGAATTCTGGAGAATTTGGCCCAAAGTGTGTGTACCTTTTTCCCTGTCAGACTTGAAGCAAATTAAAATAGACCTAGATAAATTATCAGATAACCCTGATGGTTATGCTGATGTTTTACAAGGGTTAGGATAATCCTTTCATGTGACATGAAGAGATATAATGTTACTGCTAGATCAGACACTAACCCCAAATTAGAGAAGTGCCACTATAACTGCAGCTTGGGAGTATTGGCGATCTCTGGTATCTCGGGTCAATGATAGGATGACAACAGAGGGGAGAGAGCAATTCCTTACGGGCCAGGAGGCAGTTCCCAGTGTAGACCCTCATTGGGATGCAGAATCAGAACATGGAGATTGGTGCCGCAGACATTTAACTTGCTTGCTAGAAGGACTAAAGAAAACTAGGAAACCTATAAATTATTCAATGATGTCCACTATAACACAGGGAAAAGAAGAAAATCCTACCACCTTTCTGGAGAGATGAAGGGGAGGCATTGAAAAAGCATTCATCTTGTTCACCTGACTCTACTGAAGGCCAGCTAATCTTAAATGGTGTTTATCTCTCGGTCAGCTGCAGATTTTTTATAATATAATGAGCAGGTGGAACGGGACAAACGGGATTTAAAAACAAAAAAACACCGTTTTAGTCATGGCCCTCAGGCAAGTGGACTTTGGAGGCTCTGGAAAAGGGAAAGGCTGGGAAAATCGAATGCCTAATAGGGCTTGCTTCCAGTACGGTCTGCAAAGACACTTTAAAAAGATTATCCGAATAGAAATAAGGGGCATGGATGAAGGGGCAGCTTATGTCAAGGGAATCACTGGAAGGCCCACTGCCCCAGGGGTTGAAGGTCCTTTGAGTCAGAAGCCACTAACCAGATGATCCAGCAGCAGGACTGAGGGTGCCCGGGGCAAGTGCCAGCGCATGCCATCACCCTCAGGGAGCGCTGGGTATGGTTGATCATTGAGGGCCAGGAGGTTAACTATCTCGTGGACACTGGCGCAGCCTTCTCAGGCTTACTCTCCTGTCCTGGACAACTGTCCTCCAGATCTGTCACTGTCCGAGGGGTGCTAGGATGGGCAGTCGCTAGATACTTCTCCCAGCCACTAAGTTGTGACTGGCAAACTTTACTTTTCACATGTCTAATTACGCCTGAAAACACTAGAACTAGTAGAAGGAAAAAGGGTAAAATATATACAGACTCTAAGTATACTTACTTAGTCCTCCATGCCCACGCAGCAATATGGAGAGAAAGGGAATTCCTAACTTCTGAGGGAACATCTATCAAACATCAGGAAGCCGTTAGGCCCCTAATTCTCCTTACCTCTGAATCTACTTTCTCTGATCCCTGCCTAAAGATAATTTTATGGGGAAGAGGATTTGCTTGTGTCTCTCCAGGTGACAATCAGGTGCCTATGTGGGTGCCCACCAAACATCTGAAGATCTATCGTGGGCCACAGCATCTAGTGAAACCACCTGTATAGTGTGAATTGAAGGTTTGAAAAGCCTCGATTTGCTTTCTCTATGCCTTCTGTTAATCAGAAAAGTCCTGTTTCTCATTATCGGTGGCCTCCCAGCTACAGTCACAGAAGTTTTTGCTTCTGTTTCAGTAGATTGACTAATGTGTGGGGGTGAAGGGTATGCTTATTTTTGTAGGAGATGAACCTTGTGGATGCCCTCAAGATGTGTACAACCATGGAACGGGAGACTGGAGGGACCCATGGATCCCAACCATGGACCGGGTGTCCCCAGTACGAGCCATGAGACATTTGAATCTGAATGTGACGATGGAATGAGGACCGACCTGAGTCACAATGCTTAATGGACCAATTCTTCCTGACTCATCTCTCTACCCTGAATACAAGAGATCCTAATAGTTAGGCAGGAATATCATCGCCCCTATTCAGCATGAAGAAGTTACAGAAGACGGACCTTAATCCTTTTGCAACCCCTAGGATTAAGGGTCCTCTTGTAAAAGGGAAAGGCAGAGGTATGTAGGAAGCATTCAAACCAGAGTGACTCCAGTTTGAATTGAATAAGGGCTAAGAAAAAAGAAGTGGGGTCACTGACCGGCAATTAAGAGCTGCACAGCCTGCAATTACCTTGCTCAGTTAAGAGGCCACCTTTTATGCTAGTAATGATAGTAATATCTTCTCTTTTACAAAAAAAGAAAAGGGGGGCATGTTGGGGAAAAAGCTGAGTGTTGAGAGGGAAACTGAGGCAGGGCTTGCATAATGTCCCCTGGAATGTGTCTAGACTTGCTGGCTCCTTCTAGCCCTCCTAGGCTCCTATTCACATTATCTCAAGTAGCAGAACATGTTCCATGTAATGCTAAACCATCACAGCTGTAGATCATGTGCCTACCCTTTTGACCTCCACATTCTCACCACCTGTTTCTTTGTTGAATTACCAATAAATACCGTGGGCTCCCAGAGCTCAGGGCCTTCGCAGCCTCCATATGATAGCTATGGCCCTCTGCTGTCCTACCTTTTTCTCACTGTCTTTTTCTCAATCCTTTGACTCCACCAGACTTTGTCACCCCCACGACCTGGTGTTGGGTCTGATCACAACACTTTTATGTGCAAATTTATGTTTATATCAATGTTAAGACATTTCAGCCATTGTTTCTTTGAATATGTGTTCTGCTCCTTTCTCTTTACTACTTCTGGCACTTCCTCAAGTGTACCACCATATGTACCATATCCATTACGCACATGGTGGTGCACTTGACCTGAGGCTCTGTTCATTTTTTCTTCATACATTTTTCTTTCCATTCCTCAGGCTAATCTCTATTGTACTATCTCCATATTTGCTATTAATTTTTACTATCTCAAATCCACTGTTGGCCCAACTGGTAAATTTTTTATAGCAGTTTCTGTACCTTACAATTCCAGAATTTCTATTTGATCTATTTTGTAATTTCTATTTTATTGATCTCTATTTAGACAGAAATTATTGTAATTCTTTAAACAGTTTTCTTGATTTATCTAAACATTTAAAATAGCTGATTTAAATTGCTTGTCTACTTAATCCAATATCTAGACTTCAGTGACCATTTTTATTGATTTTTACTCCCTTGGAATGAGTCATACTTCTGTTTCACAACTTTTGGTTGTTAAACTAGATATTTAAAACAACTTAATGTGACAACTCTGGAAATCAGATTTTTTAGTTCCTTTCCAAGATGTTTTGTTTCGTTGCTGTTTGCCTGAAGATTTTCCTGAAATAATTTCGTAAAGTCTGTTCTTTGTCATGTGTGGCCAACTAATACACCTGCTCAATTAATTCAGTAGTTGTCCATTTGGGTTTCTATAACAATACCTGAGGGTAATTTATAAACAATTTATTGCCCACTGTTGTGGAGGCTAGAAAATCCAAGATCTAGATAGCATCTAGATTCAAAGATAGCACCTTCTAGATGTGTCGTCACATGGAAAAATGGGTGAAAATACGTCTCTTAGACCCTCTTATTTTTGGGATAGGGTCTCACTCTGTCGCCCAGCCTGGAGTGCAGTGGTGCAATCTTGGCTCACTGCAACCTCCACTTCCCAGGTTCAAGTGATTCTCTCTGCCTCAGCCCTCCAGAGTAGCTGGAATTATAAGTGCCCACCACCATGCCTGGCTAAATTTTTGTATTTTTAGTAGAGACGGGGTTTCACTATGTTGGCCAGGTTGGTCTTGAACACCTGACCTTTGTGATCCACCTGCCTTGGCCTCCCAAAGTGCTGGGATTATAGGCATGAGCCACCACACTCAGCCTCTTAGACTCCTTTTATAAGGGCACACATTTCATTCAAGAGGACACAGCCGTTATGATCTAATCAACTTCCAAAGGCCACGACTCTTAATACCATTACTTTAGGGAGTAGGTTTAACATATGAATTTTCAGTGGACATATATTTAGACCATAGTTGTAGTCATCCAATGATTGAACTAATCGTTAGAACTTGTAAATCAATTGGCCTTTGCTGCAGAGGCATATACATACATACATACATACATAAATATATACACATACACACACAAACACAAGCCACAAATGTGTTAGAAAACAATTCTAACACTTTGACAGTTTACAACCCTGTCTAAATATTCACCTCCTGCTTGTGAAGAGCCTCAAAGTCAACAGAAGGATGGGAGATTATGATCTTCTGAGGTCTTTTATGAGCATGTGTGCAATTCTGTACTCCTGTGTGACCTTGTACAGCTCCAGGAATATATTAGAGTTTTGCAAGCCTCACATGGACAGTTCATTTTCCAGACCATACTTTGATGTTTTTGGTTAGCCTCTTATTATTCAACCGATTTTACCATTTCAGGCATCTGTGTTGTTAAATAATTTGCCCTTGATTTTTTTTTCAACAATAATCTGGATATGAAGCTTTTCTTAGTGAACCCTGAGTCAAGTCAAATAGTCAATCTGTGAATGAGGCTTTTCTAGGAAGCTGATACAGGTTAACTACTGACAGGTTTTCTGAGGTGTCACTTTTTGAAAGTTCCAAACACACTATGTCCTCTTGAGGCTGAGAGAAATACTAGCTGCTAGGTTTCTAGTATTTACAGTTACCTTGGTGTTGCAGTTCTGATAGCCAAGGTATCCGTGGAGCTGGGGAGAAAGGAACCACTTAAATGCCAGCAAACTTTGTTATACCGAGATTCAGCGTTTTTTTTTTTTGTTTTTTTGTTTTTTTTTTTTAATAAATGCTCCTAGGACTATTGTAAGACATTGGTAAATTTCCAAAGTTTGACAAAGCTCATATAGACAATACTTGTCAGTATTTTTGTTGCAGTTATGGAAAAGTGAATTGTTAACTCCATCATTCTGAAAGTGCTTCTCAACTTTTTATACTTTAACAAAATCTTTCAACTAATATCTCCCCTATAGTGTTTTAAATACAATGTATTTTCTGTATAATTCCTAAAGTATATGCTATTTTAGTCTTAAGGCAATTTATTCCATCCATTATATGCTAGCGACATCTGTTGCAGTAAAGTGAGACAGGACAAGACATAAATCATTGATATTTCTTAGATTCCATGCTGAAACACAGATATATCAACAGTGCTTCATTGGTTTGAGTATTCTAGTTCTCCAACAATAAGAAAAAGGCTATTAATACTGAACAACTGTTTCCATCTCCTCTTGGAATGACAATTTAAAAAATAAAAAAAATGCTCCCAAAGTGAAAAGCACTACTTTTTAAAGATTGCATTGTGAGAATAAAATGAGTTATGTTTTTACGCCAAAACTAATAGCATGAAAGATAAATGCATACATGTTTTTTAGAAGAAGGAAGTAGAGCACATATTGAGAGTTGAGGACAACACACACTCCACCAGAATTTAGGCCTGGCACCAGAAAAATGAACTTCATCATTTGCTGCAGCTGTGTGCCACACATATCACCTCAACTGTTTCTCATTGGATTATTTCTCAGCAATCTTTAAAAAAAATTTCTCAATATTTAACCAAAGAGACGACATCCATTTTCTCAATTCTGTCTCCTAATTACTTTCATCCTTAATAAATGGTACAGAAAAATGCCTTAAGGCTATGAATCTGTAAGCACTAGATGATGTAGTAGTTCTGAATAATCTAATGTACTGGGCAGTGACTGCATTAAGGAATCGGAAAAAGATTAGGACACAGATTGGAGGGCTTTATATCCATGTCTATCTGCATAATTATTAAATATTCTACTCATGAATTTCAAGGGACTTCTAAAAATAAACTTAAATAATGATTCATATCTTAAGAAATGTAGTTGCTTTGTAATATAGCTAGAGAAGCAGACGAAGAGAGAACCTAAAAATAGGGACTTTTGTCTCTACATGGCTATAGGCAAATAAGCATTGTTTTTCTTATGTTATCAAGAATAATAGCAGTTTGGGTGTAGAGTAAATTTTGAGTTAAATGTAACTGACTTCAATACAGTAAAATTTGAACAAAAATGGCTAAAAACACGAGAAAAATGAGTGCTCAAGAAATATTTAGCAAACATCACATGGAGGATGAAGGAGAATGGCATGATTCCTATCTTGGGGGATAAATTTGGAGTATAATACAATATATAAATTTCTGTCCCTCCAAGGCAGTCTTTGAAGACAATTTATGTGTCACATGTATAACCCACTGGTTATTGCATTCTTCTTCCTCCCTTAATGTTCTACCTGCGATTCACTTCCTGTCAATTTGTACACTGTTCAGGGATGGCCATAAAGTAAGCAAATATGGAACTGGAGGCTATTAAGAGTTATAACTCAGAGTAAAAAGCCACATGTTCTCATTAACAAGTAGGAGCTAAACAATAGGTACACATGGACATACAGAATGGAATAATAGACATTAGAGATTCCAATTATAGTAGGAGTGTAGGAGGGGGCTGAGAGATGAAATATTATCTATTGGGTGCAATATACACTATTTCAGTCATGGGTACATTAAAAGCTCAGACTTTATCACTATGCAATATATCCACTGTATTAGTCTGTTCTCACACTGCTGATAAAGACACACCCAAGACTGGGTAATTCATAAAGAAAAAGAGGTTTAATGGACTCAGAGTTCCATGTGGCTGTGGAGGCCTCACAATCATGGTGGAAGGTTAAAGGCCACGTCTTACATGGAGGCAGCCGAGAAAGAATGAGAGCCAAGTGAAAGAGGAAACCCCTTATAAAATCATCAGATCTCGTGAGACTTAGTCACTACCACGAGAACAGTATGGGGGAAACCACTCCCATGATTCCATTATCTCGCACCACATACCTCCCACAACACATGGGAATTATAGAAGCTACAATTTGGATGAGATTTGGATGGGAACACAGCCAAACCATATAGTCCACTAACACATCTACACTTGTAATTCTAAATCTATAAAAATAATTTTTAAAATGAGTACCAAGTATTACAAAAAATCAACAAAACTATAGAATAAAAATAAACTATTGAATTTATAGATTTAGAAAATAAGTGATAAATGATAAAGTATATTAAATCCTGAAAGTAGATATCAGATTGCAGAAAGTTAAGAAGGGTGTGAATTTTAAAAAAACACTGCAGAGATCTTATAAAATGATTATTTTGGATAAGTAAAGGGGTTAATAAGACAATCCAGGCAGCCTAAGCTATAAAGAGTGCAGCCATGCACCCTCTGCAAATTAATACATCAGATAATGGTAGGCAGTTGGGGATTTTTTGACTACTATGAGTTAAAAGATAAGCAATATTTTAAGTTGCTTTATTGTGGAGAATTAGATCAATAGGTGCAGGTGATGTAAAAACACCCTTGAATCTATTCTCCTATGAATTTAAAACTATTCAAAAATATAATGTGGTGTTGCGAAATGTTGCTTTCAGAAGGAGATAACATGACCTCATGGATCAGGTCATGACATTTTATTAACTGCAGTACAACTTTAAGTAATGCAACCTTCCTAGGCCTCAGATTTCTCCCTTGTGAAATTGATTGTTTAAAAATGAGTAATTATAACCCATGTGAAATCTCTCAGCAAAATTACTGATATATAGCGGACAATTTGATAAATGTAGGCAATTGATATTTTGCCTCTTGCAAAGATTTTCACTGAAAGTGCCAACTTGAGCTGTGTTGTTGTGGATGGTAGAGAAGAGACTAAGGTGGATGACTTAAATGGTCGCTTCAAACTTTAATATCTTATGACTCCTTTAGATGAAGTGTCTAACATCCCAGAGACTTGCACACTGGCAAAAGACAGAGCTGACTCTGGAACTAAGAACTATTGCTCCGGAATGCATGCTCCTTTCAAATCATCATATCTAGGCTGTATACAAAGATGTTGTTCAGAGCAGATTCACAGTGGATTCTTTCAACAAAAAAGATCACAGTAGCTTAATTGATTAGCAAAGTTAAAGTCAACTTACTAGAAGGAACATTTTTGTTGAACTCAAACTGGAAAAATTGTTACGTATTTTTAAAATGAATATTTTTTTGAAAATAAAGATCATGGATGTTATATAATTCTTTCCAAAACTTACTAGTTTAATTATATGAACCTTTTTTCAGATTTATTAGGGATTTGGGACAGAAAAACATTTTTAAAAGGAGCAAGGTTGAATGATGCTTTTGTTTACGTTTTCCCCCTCCTGCATATATATACATATCTATATATGTGTGTGTGTATATATGTATATACACATTTGTATATATTTGCATATATATGTGTGTATATATATGTATGTGTGTGTGTGTGTGGATGTGTTAAATTTTAATTCACTGTTACAAATTTTGGAAAACTGCATAAAACTTTGTCAGAAAGCTAGCTGGTTATGATAATTCTTGGATATTTGATGATCTTTAGGTCCTTCAGTTATTGAGTTATAATAATATGCCTTCATCCCAAGGATGAGGTCTTATGTTAAATGGCTTTGCAGCATTATCAACTGGGGATTTTATGAATCTTCTTCTGAAAAATAGATTTAGAGCTTTCACCTAATAACTCAAATATAAAAGCACACAATTTTCAAAGAAAGATTTTCAAAATGCAAATACCCCACAGCAGTGGATCATGCAAAAAATGGACTGCTCTGCAGTGTTTGAATCCTTCTGCAAAGCAAAGCAGATTTTAGTCCGTGGGTTTTGATTTTTTACCCTTCAACCATAGAACCTACAGTCTACAATTACTTGTTATGTGATATCTAGTTTCCAGTCACTAGTTAGGGATGGAAGTGATCAAAAAGGGAAATAATGCACATGGAGAAAAGAGGAGAGTTCAGGACAAAGAATCACCAGCATTATGATGTTTGATAAAGGAGGAGATAGAAAAGGAAACAAAGGGGTGAATATGACAGAGTTTAAGGTGTGAAAGTGAGCAGCTCTGTCAAATGCTCATGAAAGATCAAATTGTACCAGGATTGAAATACATATATTGAATGGTAAAATGCACAGAATTGTTGACGACAACATCAGAGTGGTTAAGTGGTAGGTAGTAGGAACTAGGAACTGATTTGGAAGTGAAGCCTGAAAAATAGTTAAGGAAGTAAAGGCACCCGGTTAGGCAAATTTAATTCAAGAAATTCGACTAGACAAGTTGGTAGAGGAAAGACTGGAAAAACGACAGAGGGTTTAAAGAGGGGTATCTGTTTTATTTTGTTTTGCTAAATGTTATTGGGAGAGGCAAGACCACATTTAAATAAGGATAGAAAACATTTCATATTAAGAGAAAGATAGAAGAATGAGCAAAGAAAGTCTATAAGACTTTTCAGTCTACACATCTTTAAGAAAGTTTATAAGGCTTTTTGCTTTTCAGTGGAACAAGATTCCTGAAAAGATGGAAAAAAAATATTTACCACACATTAGAAAAACAGTTACTGAGAAACGGAGGAAAACTTTTAAAAAGACAGAAGAAGCAGAAGACTGGTGTCAGGGAGTTGAGGAAGAAACCAATTTGATGACTTTGATTTCCCTGAAATATGACATGGACACAGTGCATTAACACAGAAGGGAGTGGAGGAGAGCTTGAAGGTTTGAGGAGAGAAGCAAACATCTTAGTTGATAAAAACTACAAAAGCACATGATTTCTAGAACAGCAAGGTGGCCTGGCTGCTTTGAGGTTTCATATATGAATTTGTTTGTGGTTGGTGATCATGACTTGATTGTGAAAACAATCTGTCCAGTTGTGGTTTCTCTGACCAACATTGCATTTGGAGTTGTGAGATGGGGCTGTGGGAGCAGAACACAAGTGTCAGAGGATTAAGGGGTCTGTAAGACAGTAGCAGCGCTGATGGACCACGAAATGCACACTGAAATAGGAAGGACATAAAGCCAGGAGGAGGCTGCATGATTCATAACTGGAGACCAAAATAAATTTGACTTTTTATGAGGTTTCAACATTTTTTTGTGTAAAGGATGGAAAGCTGCAGTCAGAGAGAGGGATAGGAGACTTATTGATTTCAGGAGTGGAGCTGAGTGAGATGTGCACTGTACTTTATTCAAAGTTGTCACAAGAATATCATTAAAGATGAATAGGAAGCATTATCAATAGTTGAGGCTTTAGAAAGTTCAAGTCCCCTTAGGATACTGGAAGAAGATGATGAAAAGATACGAAGCCAGATACTACACAAATGAAAATTAATAATCAAGAGATTGGTGCAAAAAGATATTGAAAAGAGAAGATGATGTAGTTGGGTAGAATAAACCTGAAGGAGGAGCAGCGTTGTTTTTCTAAGTTTATTTTATTTTTAATATAGAAAACAATTTCCTGGAAGGCATGTGTGGGAGTGAACGAGGAACTGACCTCACCTTCTGCTCAGAAAATGTGTGGAAAAAAATGGATGCATTTGAAACTGGAAGGAAATATTGACACAATGCTAACCAAACTAGTTAGTTCTACAGGGAGGATGGTTAATTTAAGAAACTGGTGTGAAGTAGATAAATGGAAAGCCACACACATAAAATATATTTCCTCTTATATTTGTCTGTAATTGCTGTGACCATTATATTTACCTTATCGAGTATGTATTATGTGCCAGACATATTGCAGATATTAAATCATTTTACTCTCACCAGAGAACTTGGAGGTGGTTCTTTTTATATTTTCAGAGAAAGGATATAAACCTCAGAACTTAAGTAGTTCTCCAGAGTCACTCAACAGGTACATATTGTTCTGAGGCCCAAACTTAGGTGTATTGAACATAATTCAACCTCAAGCCAACTTAACTATTCTGAGAATCAGTTTCCTCATCTGTAAAATTGGGACAAATTAACACCTTCATTGGGGGTAATATAAAAAGACAAATTATTTAGAACTCTGAGAAGCAGCATTAAATGGGGAATATATGTTAGCAGAAATATAAACTATCAATTTTTAAAATTTGTACCTGGTTGTGTAGACACAAGCTAAGACTTTCATTTTGGAAGCAAAAAAATACAATACACACTTACTTCTGATAACTTGTTTTTAAGGCTACCTTTCTAGTTAAGTCGAGAGGAAGGGCAAATAACACCTTCCATCCAAATTTATTTTTAAAATGTACTGGAAAGAACTTGTGTTAAATTAAGAGATCAGTAATTTCAAGATTCTTTCATAATGGAAGTTTTTACTCTTAAAATACTCATGAGGAAGCATCACATTTTATAGACAGCTCGGCCATCTGTGCAACCTAGGAAAAAAATTGACCAGCATTAATGGCATCCTTGCATCTGCTGCATTCATGAGTGTGAAAGTAGTAGGGCATGAGCAAAAATGGGTGGACCTGGCTGACAATGATTAAGTAAAATGCTAGAGTAATAGAGTATGACTGAGTATAACCACAATGAATCAGTATGCCTGAATAGACTTTCATATCACTGAAGAGGACAATGTACACTTTGACATGGATGAGAGCCGACTACCTTTGAGAGGAGAAAGGCGGGCGCACCTTACGTGACTCTTAAAGTGACTGTGTGCCAAATGAAAGATTAGTTGGGGCTTAGCAGGAGGATGCAATAATTAGGTTTCACTTGATAAAAATAAATAATGCCGAATGGGAGCAATTATTAGCAATTAAGTTTCTGTTAACACAAATTCTATTGTTTGAAATTTAGTTAAGGTTTTTCTGGAGGCAATACAATTTGTATTTGAACCATGGAGCCTTCCTCCATGTTTCTGATGCAGCTTTTATGAGCCCAGAGAGCAGTGAGCTGAGATCATGTTAGGAGAGGTGTATATGTCCCAGTTAATCTTATATGACACTTGTTATTTTATTACTGTTTCATCAGCTTTGCTGTAGGCCTGTGATACAGAAGCTCTTTCTTCACATGTCAAATACGTCTTGCCTTTGTTACACTTGACAAACTGGATGTCATAAAGTCACAGCTCTCAGTATTCGAGGAATGGTAAAGTTAAAAAAAAAAAAAAATTCCTGCAATATCCAGATGATTGTCTAAAACTTACTCAGTAACTGAGAATTGGGATGTAAATGGGGAGGGTACTACCCCAAACTGGAGCAACCTCTTCTAGCCTTGTCCCCCGACTCATCCTCTTTAGCTGACCAATACAAAGACAGTGAATGGGAGAGCAGAAGAAATAGGGGTAGGATACTCTGTCAATGCAGACCTGGCTGCGGCTGCTCCAGTGGTACTTTTTTTTATCTGCTGAGGTACCTTAGGAATCTAAAGTTGTTCAGAACCAAGGCAACATTCTGTGTCTCCAACTAACAGGCATTTCAACTTTCTAATACACATTCTTTTCCTATTTCATAGAAAAAAAGAAAAATATCAATTCTCAGTTGTCTTATTGTCTTTTTTTCCTGTCAGGTTTTTGGAAAACTAAAATGGGAAAAAGCTGCACAAATGTCTGCTTTTTTTTTATGATAAATGAACGAAGCAAAGATGGCAAAAAAGTTCTACCTTGTAGTGAGTATCTGACCAAGAAAGATTTTGGTTATGTACTTCTTGAGCAGTCTAGGCATCAAAAGTCACATATTAAAGTGTTGACAAAGAAAATACCATGCAGCCTCAGCTGCAATTACACTAACAGAGACAACATTTAGACCAAAAGGTAGAGTACAGAGCCTGACAGCTGTGTACTTATGGGGCAGGAGTAAACAGAACTGTCCTGGAAAATTATTGGTCATTTTAGTCATTCTACATACCAAAGTCTAACAAAAGTAATGAAATTTATTTATTCTTTTTTTTTTGCCCTTGGCCTTTGGAAGCAGCCAATGAGCACCTTTCTGAAGTTAATCTTTTGACCATGTCTCTTCAAAGACTTAACTCTAAAATTATGGCCTGTACTGGAAATATTAGGCCCTGTTTCCTAGATGATTAGATGACAGATCCATGTGAAAATCTTTGGAAATGTGAGAACAGAAGACACTTTTCCTTCCACTTTTAGAAAGAAATTAACTCGTTATTTTTGAACATGTCTCCAAAAGCTACATATTTTGAACATGTCTCCAAAAGCTACATATGGGTCACAGGTTTAGAGGCAATAGAGTCCTCAAAAAAGACATTAAACAAAAACCCCTGTAAAGAGAGCCACAGTGGTTTTGCATCAGCTATAAGACTTATTCAAATACATAATGATACCTTTTAGAGAGACTTCTTACAAATGACCTCATAAGTAAAGCCCCATGTAAAAATATTACAGAAAATGTCATGAAAGGGAAGTGACAGATTTTATGAATTGCCTATGGGGGAAAAACGTGAAGTATCAGAGTTTGTTATGAAGTAATTGAGAATGCTCAGGAAAACATAAAATCATTTGTATTGAGAAAGATTGATTCAGAGATGTTTAAAGGTATCTTTTAAAAAATAAACATAAATCATAATAGGACAATCTGTCAATGGAATCTAAAATTATAATTTTAGGTAAAGGAAATTAAGTATAAAAAGGCAACAGAGCAGGTGGTAGTGTGTGTGTGTGTGTGTGTGTGTGTGTCAAAAATTACATTAAAACTTCCAATAGATGAGGAAATAGTCATCCAAATTGCATTACTTGTTTGTATTAGTTTCCTCTGTCACTGCCTTTTTGTAAAAGTTGAAGCCTATCTCCTATTGGATATAATCAGTTATCAATAAGAATTATTATTCAAGGTGAGAAAACATTAGAAAGTTATTTTATTTTCTTAATTATGAATTAAAATATGAGCCCCTCATCATTATTTCTTGAATTCCTATATTCATGGAAGTATTAGAGATTTTAAGTGCCTATCCATTTACTTTTTTCTGCAGAGTGCTAGTCATATCAATATGTAACTTTAACAAAAGTCTTACTGTATACCAAATATGCTAAAAAAAAAATTCACATGCATTTTTTTCACTTTATTCTCTCAACAGCCCCAAGATTATATACTGTTCTGTACTTATTTTACAGATATAGAATCTGATGCTTAGAAATGGTGAGTTAGTTGCCTGAAGCTTTGTAACAACTCAGGTATGTGATTCCAAAACTCACATCACTAATCACTTTTTAATCACTAATAAGTTTTCTTCCAAATATAATGGACCCTAAAAGTTTTTTGTTTTTCATTTATTTGTATATTAAGCAGAGCTTTCCCTTCATTACTGTTGCATCATGGTTAGGAACCATATCTACCTCTTGGTTCCATAAGAAGGGTTCACATTTGACCTGGCTCTCTTCTCTTGATTTTTCCGGTAGTAGCTACTGAGCACTCCAGTAGACACTTTGTTCTAAGAGGCATCTGCCTTTATAGTCAGAGGAAACAGGGAACCCTCTCTGCCCACTGTCACCAAACACAAAGTGGGGAGACATACATATTCTTCTCTGTGAAAATTTGGCAAGGCTCTCCCCTTAGGACTAATTAGACTATTATTTTTACTCTTGCCTTGTGCCTTTTTTCTCCAAGGGCGCTTGGAGTCACTGCAAGTGTTTCGACCCTGTGATCCCCATGGATTTTGCTTTTTCCTGGGAGCAGATGTTCTGGAACATTTTGGTGTGTCCCTATACTGTGATTCTGCCCTGGCTATGGAACACTAACCATTGCTACAAATGCTAGGTATTCCATGACCGAGTTTTTCTTGGCAGCCACGCAACACCCATGTCACATATGCTGACACAACTGTCAGCTTCTAAAATTTAGTCAGTGATCATCAAGGATGCTCTGTCATATTTTCTTTCAACACAAAACTCCTAGGGAAGCTTATTTGGACAGTAGAGCCTGACAATGTTTTACGTCTTACAGAAATGTTAGATGTCTCTTATAAGAGACAAGTTTGACACAAGTAAATCTGCGAAAACTTTATTTGGCCACCATTCTTATTACTAACTCTCACACTTCAATATAACTTCATACTAGTTCCCTTTCCCTGAAGGAATGAGAAAGAATTCAGAAGTGTATTATATTCTATTTAAATTTAAATATAGTAAGTCAATCATAAAAAATTAAAACATATCAGTATTCATAACTAGAATTGCCACTTATCTTCAGGCTTTGAAGCTTCTATAAAGCTCCAATATTTTTCTTGCACGTTTCACTTCTAATGCCTCAATTTTAATTAAAATAGAAAATTTTAAATGCTTAAGCCATAGACTTGACAAAAGTATGAAAAGACTACCTACATCTTTCTATATACCTATACAAATGTAAACCACAGAGCCATCCATATGTATGGTTCTTTTGTGCATATGCCTATATATAAACATGTATATATAATCAGAATTATATAAACAAGCATATATAAATCTATATACATTTTGAAAACACATATACATTTAGTAGCATACAAAGTCATATGTTCCTCTTGTCTCCCCTCCCTCATTTTAGAGATGAAAGCTCAATATTTGTAGAGTCTTTAAGCAAATTATCAACTCAGTTTTCACTTTTGTTACACAGTTAACAGATTGTTAGCCAATGCAAAATATATGTGAATTGGAATAACTTTATAATTAAATAAATTGCAATGCTTGTAATCTATACAATAAGTCGTGTTTTCCAGTCTGTGGTGCCCTTTCCATTCTCTGCATGATATTCCTGTCTAAAAGGCACTAATAGAGACATTCTGATCTTGAAAAGAAAAGTAAGGAAAATCAACATCTAAAACTCAGAAAAGTCCTAGGTAGTAAAAGGTCTTTGTTCTGCAAAGTGTTCTCCCACAGAGGAACAGAATTTTCTTTTAGCTTTTGCATTTGACTCCCAGGCTCTAAAATATAATAATCAAAGCTCTTTGTTACCTTATGTTGAATCTCCTGTACATGAAATCTTTCTATTAGGCAGAAAAAAATGAAATTCTTGCCCCCAAATAATTTTATGAAAGCTTGAACATTTGCCAGTTAAAAATATCTTTTTTTTTTTAATATGCTGTTATAAGCAACTGCTGATAGGCCACTGGGATAATTAGAGAAGACTAGAGGATAGTTAATGAGTTTTGCAGGGTGCATTTCAGAATGTATTATATATTATCACATGCTTCTGATAATGTTATCGTTCTCTCCCCCGATGGCAAGATATCCTGGTGTTGTAATGCTTAAATTAGAGATCCAAGGCAATTGTGAAACCAAGAAAATACCTTTTTTTTTTTTCCCGCAAACTTTTTGTTAGGAGAAGTGAGGCTTCTTCCTCTGTCAGCTTCTCTGGGGCCTTAGATTCTTCCTCAGGGAAAGATCAGTATAAACCAATCAATAGCTCATCTTAAGGGAAGATGAATTTTACCTTTTCAAGGAATAAAAATGACCTTATAGTTAAATGGAAAGAAACATACGCAATGCTCTTGGAAGTTTTTCTGTATTCATTATGCTCCTTGATTATCTGCCCCAGCTTCTGTGAGGATGGAGGCAGGCATTTCAAGCTAGATCACTCAGCCTAGATCCTTCTGTAGATCCTTGAACAACTCAAACAAAACTAAAAACGTGATACTCTCCAGCAAAAGCTTTGACGAAAAATCTGCTGAGTGAACTCTGGGAGGAGATGCTGAGCTGAGCTAGAAGCAAAGCAATAGGAAAGTTGTGGAAGACACTGGTGGTCGTCCCACACTATAATCGGTAGGAACAAGCAAAGGAAAAGGAGGACTTTATTACTTTCTTGGAGTACAAAGATAGTGGGGGACTAAAAGAAAAGCAAAAACAGTACTATCATTCAAGAAGTAGTCAAGTAGTTTGTCATGGAGCATGAACTCTGAAGGAGTTTGAACATCTGTGTGAAATTTCAATCTAGGGGTGATAAGAACAGAATGAGAAAGGCTAGCTGGCGGTAGGGAAAAAGTGGATACGCACTATTGTGATCAATTCCTTGTAGCTCATGTAAAAGACATCTGTTTCTGGAATAGCAGTCCAGGTAAAATTGTAGCATCAATATCCGTAAGCTTTAATAGCTTCAAGTGTAGAAATGAAACATCACTCTCAAGCAGGTAGCATCTCTAGGAGGCTACATGCCTTAGGGCACAGATCAGCAAACTATGACCCAGAGGCCAAATTTGGGGAGCCGTCTGTTTTGTTCAGTAGAGTTTTATTGGAACACAGCCCCTGCTCATTCTTTTTGTACTGTCTCTGGCATCATGTAGAACATTGCCTACTTTCAAAGTTGGCTATGAGGCTTTTATACTGCAAGGACAAAGTTGAGTAGTTGTGACAGAAACCTTATGACCCACAAAGCCTAAAATATTTATGGCTGTGTACAGAAAAGGTTTTCAGATGACTGCCTTGAAAGTCATGGTAGTCTCATGCTCTGTTTTATCAAGTAAATCAGAAGCAACCCCATGGCAGACACAAGGCTGTGTAATATGAACAGTCAGGTGATAGGGAATCAATCCAAGATGGATTCACTTTGGAAATACCTTTTACAATTGTCAACCACTATCTTCCTTATTCTCCAAGAAAAGCAATTTCATTTATTTCCAGTAAGGAACAGTCCATATTCTTTTCTTTCTAAATTTAATTTTTGCTGAGCCTGCTTGTGATGGTAACCCACAGCAGTGCATTCATTGGTGTAAGGACCTGGTTTGATGTGGTTCCAGAACATGTAAGAGGGCAGAATAATTGCTGAACCTATGCTCTTAGCTCAATGGCAGCTCAGGGATTCTGTTTCAGAGAGGATTGATCGGAAGGTCTTGTTTTAAAACTGCATTTGCATAACAAGAACAATGCATGCCTTTTTATTAAATGATGCACGTCAACATGTTTAACATTTTTATTTCTAAAATTAATCTTATTTACATTCTGTATATAATTTTCCCTAGCAAATAATTTTTAATCAAAGTGACATTGGTAATGATGGAGATTGAGGGAGTTAAATATAGTCTAAGACACCTCTTGGAAATACCCTTGTGCTAATTATACTCGAATCTGCCTGAACAATTTCCTTCTACTGTTCTGCACAGAATTGCCCTGGCTTCAAACTCAAGATATTTAGAAAGAGTATAAAAAAGGTACCTGACAACAATTTGTATCTGTAGGCTAATTCAGTTTTCAAAGTACTTTCATATAAGCCACATTGTTTGCCTGCATGCTGCAGTGGATGTAAGGTAGCAAAATTAATGTTAATTCTGCTTAATGTGCATGGAATCAGAGACTCGGAGAAGTTGCATAAATTTCTTAAGAAAAAGGGCAGAGTGAAAATTGTAAGCCAAGTCTTTTTTTTTAATGTGTTCTGTTTAAGGTTAAAGGCAATGAACAACACACACCAAACAATCAACAAACACCAACATGTATAGCCCTGCTCACCACAGCTGCACGTGACTTCTGGAGTGGATGGAGAAAATGTAGGTTACACATCGATAGCATCTGCTATAGCATATTATACTTCAATTAAACAATGTTATTTGTTCCCAAACACAGAAAAAACCAACAAAGCATTATACTATCCAAAATAAATAAGTTAATACATCATCTCATTTCCCTGTGACTGGATGCTTTGCCGCATTACCTGCCAAGTTTCCCAGTCCTCTGAGGACTCTAGGTGGATTTTTCTCTGTTCTCTCTAGTCTTCCAGGAATCACAGTGCTGATGCCAAGCCCAGAAGTTATCATCCTGCTTGGCCATGTTTTCATCAGAATTCTTACCCTTCCCTGGGTCTAAGGTTATTGATGGGCAATAACTAACCTCAAAGTAGAGGGAGATAAACCCAGAGCTTTTTAGTAGGCCTAGCTTTTAAATGTGAATAGTCAGGAAGCTCTTTCTTTCTCCCTCTCCTTCTATCTTCTTATATATCTAGACTCATCTATATATATGCATATAGTTAGGAAATTGTAAAATAATACTATTTAAATTGGATATGCCTCTTTCCTCAATGTGGAAAAATAGAACAAGTTAATTTCTATTTTATTCTCACGTTTTAAAGCAGGATTTATGCAGTATTTTACCCAGAAAAAAATAAAATTTGAGAGAAAGGTATTGTTACAGGGGGGAAAAGGTATTTTACAAGTTAAAAAATTTTCTAATGCAACAATTACCCTCCACAACCCCCTTCCCGTGAATTCCTCCGCGTACCTACAAATCTCACACCACTCCTATGTGTGCAAATGGTGTGGTCGAGTTCACAGTGATAGGGGAGAGAAATTGAAGATCTAGCCTTACTAATTCTTAGCTCATTTGGACATGATAATACGGGGAGTGGAAAGAATTGATGGTCAAGAAGCCTGATCATACTTCACCATTAAATAAATAAGCTACATAGACATGGGCAATGTCTCTTACAGCTACAGGGCTTTGTTTTCCTCTTTTATGAAATGAGAGGCCTTTATAATAGTTCTAAGGTCTCTTCCAATTTTCTGCAGTTGAATTCAAGTAAAAGATTCTCGTGGATAGTGTCTTATTCTATTTCCTTTCTTCTTCATCATCTTTTCACTCTTTAGAAGGGCTAGTTTACTGTCTGGGATTCTAGGTGGTTTGTGAGTAGCAGAATACCTGGAAAAGAAGTGCTTAATGTATTCATCAAAAATGTAGGCTCCTTCCTTTCTTCTTTCTTTGCATTGTCTGCATCTATAGTAGAATATAATTACTGCACTTCCAGACATCAAATATGCATTTCAGGCAGTAAGAAAGAGACAGGAGAAAAATGAGAGCAGATGTTTGCTCAGGAGACAGGGACTTAAGCTTCCATCTTATTGACCAGAATTAGATCGTATGAACCTTTCACCCCTGTAAGCTGCATGAGCACAAGGAAGTCAAATAATCCATTTTCGATTCCTCTGGTTTAAGGAAGCAAGGGGGAAAAAAGGGATTGAAAGGGGTAATGAGAATGAGCTAACCCACAGGAAACCTGCCCTGGCTGGTATTTTGGAAAGGGTGACATCTTAACAGGACAAAGACATTATTTTGAGAATCAGTGAGAAAAGTTCTTGTCTTTTCATCTTATCTTTCTTAAAGTTCCCTTAAAACATGCATTGTAGAAGAACACCAATTGTAGGTAATACATCCAAATGATGAATTCAAGATAAAGAGTAATTTTCTGTTGCTAGTAGAAGTCTCATAATTGGCTAGGCTAGATAATAATCTTTAAAAGGTGTTTTTACTAGGACAGTACTATCTTGGCAGATTAATGAATCCAACCACTTTCAAATGTTCTAATAATTATTGGGCACATAAAAATACAATAGCAATGTATTCCAGCTCTTCCCTGATTATCAAACTTATTCAGATCTATTTAGAGATAGAATATAACACATTATTTTCATTACCATTAATCAACTTTTATCTGTGAATGGTGTGGCATGCTAAAGTGGATAGTTTACATCAGTTACAATAGTCAGCTCAAAAGAGGCTGGTAGTTTGAACTAAAAATGATTTACAAATTTATAAATTTGCATTATTATGTTTAAAAATTATGTGTTTTTTTAGGTGAAACAAAATTCTGTATTATTACCATTCTTACTGGTTAAAATATTGGCTGAACCTGGCTATTGCTGTGAAAAAGAAAATGTATGAATTTCTATTTCTCAGAGAGCTACTCTTTGTATGTTTTCTCTTTCAGACATTGGATCCTGTGTGATGAAGGAATAACTTCTGTCTGGGATTTATAAATTATTTGAATGTAGACTGCTTTATTTCTCTCCTTACATTGTATATCGGGTCAATCTCTCAAATTCTGAGTAGGAAAAAAAAACTTTGACAAATCTGAGTATCTCTTCAATGGGAAAGGAATACTGCTCATTCTGAGAAGAAAGAAACAAATGTCATTAAAAGCAACACAGTCAAGTTGTTGGCCTTTTAAAAATTATAAATTTTTATATAAAAGAAAGTAATACATCTTAAAGTATCCTTGCTTTAGTTAAAAAATAAAAACCAAAAACAGTGGAAGTGCTGCAAGCTGTGGTGTTTGCTAAAATGTGGCAACAAGTACAATGTCATAATTTCTAAACAGCTGAAATCAATCAAGGAAGTGAAATGTGAAGTTTGACATTTTTAATAAATTATACTATTTACCTTAATGCAAGTGACATAATTGAGGTAAATTAGAGGAAAGGAGCAACTGAACTGTAGCTAATTCATGTTTTAGACAGTGTTCAGTTTTCTTTGAAATGTATTCAGAATTTTTTAGCTTCTGGAATGATAGAAGTTGGAGTCTTTATAAAATAGAGCTTATCTAGCTACTGAATTATAAAATTACTTCAAAATCTATATACTCATGACAATAACAAAGCATATGTACTTTAGATGAAAAATATTAACACATCAAAATTATAATTGTGGACAAAAATGTCCTGAAAAAATTGCTATATGCTGAAATTCTCAGAATAGAAAGTGTATAATAATATACTCTCCCTGATGTTAATATTTTTCTGAAATAACAATTTTATTCATCAGGCAGGTAAACATCCATCTCCTTTTTTACATCTAAACAATATAGTTCAGGATTTCCTAAGGTTCTGAAGTTAATAAATGACGGAACCAGGACCGGAACCCCAGGTCTTACATTACTTGTCTTGCTTTGAGTTCTTTGTATCAAGCCGATGGGCATAACATTGATCATCATGTTAGCAGCAATGATAATAAAGATATTTCCATTTCATTAAATGTTTAAATTTGTACCAGGTACATTGTAAAAACTATCAAGCTACATTGTATCCTTTTTCTATGGTGAAAATGAGTTCTTCTAAAGAATCCAGCAAAATTTGTGTCTACTAAATGGCTTAAACTTCATTGAAGCTGTTTCTCTCTCTAAATCATGAGCTGTTATCAGTCTATTGCAAAATATATTGCTTGAATTATAGGTGATTAAACTGTAACTTCTACTAAGCAGATGAATTATAATATAGGACAAAACCAAATTCACCAGCTATGAATGCCCTCATAATCCTCTGTTCCATTAGAGGACTAGGTAGACAGGATTCTGGTAAGATTTGTAGGTGGGTCCTCCTTAGGAAATTAGTGAGGTATATTTACACTATGTGTCGTGAAACTGCCTGGCCCTTCCCCATGCTGGAGTGCCAAATGTGAGAGGTCTGGGGTCTTACAGACACTGTTAGATTGGAGGCAAAATGGAGCAGGAAAGCAGGAGGGTTTTTTTGGTGAGGGTGGACTATGAGAAATTTGAAGTCTTTTTGAAAGAGTAGTACACCTGAAGTTTATTATAATAGGATAGCAGATGGCAAAAGGGAAATGCAAATAATTTTATTTAATCAGAAAATGACTGATCTTTATATAACCTTAATTATGTTTAAGTTATTTTCTGGTAGATGGCTGCATTTCTTTGTTTTAATAAGCATTGCATGCATTAATAAGTAAAATAATTTAAAAAGCAAATTAGATCAGGTAAGTGACCCCAAAAGTTATCAATTGGATTACTTACATAGAGCAGGCTAAATCCCATGATTTTATTCTAAAGTTATTTTTTAAAAGGTATATGAATTTTTTAAATAAGCAATTTGATATCAGAACATGTTGCAGGTGACATCACATTTGAGTAAATAAATTCTATTAGATCTCATTTTGAACTGTGATTTCAGGATCATTTTTTCTAATTTAATCAATTAAAATTAAATTGCTAGTATTTAAGGGGCAGGGATTTTTTTTCGTCTTATTTCATGACCACTATTTTATTTCAGTATCTTCTTGATGTGCATTTTATTTCAATTAATTAGAATGACTATGAAGTTCCTACTCTTGTATAACCCCTCCAACCACAGCACATATGTATGTATAAAACTTAATCTATTTCTCTACCTCATTTATCTACCAGGCATTTAATATAGACACGTGAATAACATATAGGTCATATAGGTAACTTGATCAATAGTGATATCAAAACTGAGATTCGAGATTGAAGTGAAGTTTCTTTGGTTTTGCACATAAATTTTAAAATCATTGCATAAATTTAAGCAGATTTCATTATGTTCTATATGGTTAAACTGTCATCAAATTTACCTGTACAAATTGATTTCAGGGGGAAAAAGGTGAAATTTTCTTTGTAAACTGAAAAATGTGAAAACTTGATGGGACTACAAGTTTTTCCATTTCATTATAAGTATTTTTAAGATTATCTTCAGACATCCATTTCTTGCAGCATAGTAGACTACATATCTTAACAAACATCATAATAACTAAAATATATGCAATGATAAAAGATTAGAGCCCCTAAATAAATTATTTAGAAATGGATATTTAATGTCAATGCAATTGCATAAAAAACTGAGTTTTATTGTACAACTTTTAACAAACTTATTCTGTAAATTATTTAGAAGAGAAGGAGTCAAGAATAGTTAAAGTGGGGGAAATTTCTGTATCAAAATTATAGCAATTTGCTATAATTTTTATACAAATTGCTATAGCAATTTGTTTATGAAATAGTAATTAAAATTGTGTAATAAGGGCATAGAAATAGATACCTAGATCTGTGAAACAGTTCAGACATATATCCACATGTATGTGGAAATTAATATATGGCAGAACTGACATTGTAGATAAGCAAATGAATTTCTTTTTTATAAGTTTGGCTTGTACAAAGTATTAGGAAGGCAATATAGAAATTTATATCCCTACCCCATTTCACAACCAATATACTGTTTCAATGGATTAAAACTTAAATGTGAAACCAATTTATTTAGGAAAGATGGAATGTGAATTTCTTCTTGAACCTAGGCAGAGAATATTTTACCTAAATAGGAAGTCTGAACTGAAAAATTGAATATAAAAATATTGAATTAATTTAAGAGCTGTTCAGCAAAAGGCATGATAAATAAGACAAAATCCATATTTGAAATATGCATATTTGATGAATAAATGTCCAAAATATAATTTCTACAAATAAATTTGAAAAGATTAAATAAACCTATAATGAAGTTAATAAAAAGTTGAAAGAACACTTTTAATAAGTATACATGAAAATGATCAATAAACAGCTGCAATGACGTTCATCCTAATTAGTAATAAGGGAAAAGCAGTTAAGTACAATTTACATATAACTTTATATCTATCAGATTGGCTACTTACAAAAAGTCATTCAGCACCAAGTTTGGCTGAGGATTTAGAGAATCTGAAAGGCTCATCCATTACTGGTAGAAATCTAATCATGCATAAACACTTTAAAAAACTTTTATGAAATTATATTTTACAACACATATAACGTAGACGATTATCTAAATTAAATTTCAGCAATTCCATGCATACAGTATACAAATTTAAGTATATACTTCTGTAATTGCTATGAAAATCAAAATATAGAATATGTCTGTTACTCAAGAATATTCCCTCATGCTCTGTTGCAGTACATCTCTTCTTCCAATATATGCCACAACTGGCAACCAATGATCTACTCCTTACTTTACTAGGATTTCATGTAATTGTAATCACAGAATATTGACTTTTGTTCCTGAAGTCTTTCACATAGCATAATTCTTTCAAGATTAATTCATGTTGTTGTATATAACATTCCCCTTTATTGTTGAGTGGTATTCTAGTGTATAGATGAAGGAAAATGTGTTTATTCACTAGTTGATAGATAATTTTAGGCAATTAGGAATAAAACTTATGTGAACATACTAATGTTTAATTTCAGCTGTTATACTTTAGTCTGATCCATTTTGAGTTAAAGTTTTATATGGTGTGAGGTAAACATTGAGGTATATTTTTTCACATGTAGATATCTGATTGCATCAACTCAGTCTTCTGAAAATTGAATCCATTTCCTATTGAAATTCTGTGACACATTTGTCATTAATTGACCATGTATATGGGTATTTTTCTGGAGTGTCTGTTTTGTTGTTCTACATGCCTAGTCTTACACCAATAACACACTGTCTTGATCACTGTAGTATTACAGTAATTCTTGAAATGGGAATTTTATGTATTTTAACTTTTTTCACATTTCAAAATTGTTTTGTTCTAGGTCTTTATACTTCCATATCAATTCAGAATTTAGCCTGTTAATTTGTATCAAAAAGTCTGCTGGTATATTTTTAGGAATTTTGTTTAATATGTAGATTAATTTAGAGAACTGTCATCTTAACAATGTTGAGTCTTCTGCTTCATGAACATAGTATAGCTTTCCATTTATTTAAGGCTTGTTCATTATTTTCTGCAATGTTTTATAGTTCTCCTTGTGAATATATTACATGTCTCTTGTTAAGTTTATCCCTATACATTTTATGTGTTTGGATCTATTGTTAAAGGTGTTACATTTTTATTTAAATTTCAAATTGTTGATTGCTAGTTTGTAGAAATAGAGTTGAATTGTGCATATTGTTCTCATAACGTGATCTTGCTATATTATCAGTTCTCATAGTTTTCTTTTTTTAATTTTTTTTATTATTATACTTTAGGTTTTATGGTACATGCGCACAATGTGCAGGTAAGTTACATATGTATACATGTGCCATGCTGGTGTGCTGCACCCACTAACTCGTCATCTAGCATTAGGTATATCTCCCAATGCTATCCTCCCCCCTCCCCCCACGCCACAACAGTCTCCGAAGTGTGATGTTCCCCTTCCTGTGTCCATGTGTTCCCATTGTTCAATTCCCACCTATGAGTGAGAATATGCAGTGCCAATTTCTTGTGATTTTATGAATCAGTAGTTTTCTCCTTCCATTCATATATGTATGTGTGTATATATATATACACACACACGTTTTTCTCCCCTTTGTATTAACGCAGTGAATAATTGAATAACAGTGATGCAAGCATACTATTTTGTTCTTGATCTTTGGTGGAAAACATTCAGTTTGACAATTAAGTATGTTATCTGCACATTGTGGAAGTTCCTTTGTATGCCTAGTTTTCTGAAAGTTTTTTTCCTTAATTAAGAATACATAATTTTATTTAAGACATTTCTGTCAATTTGTATTATAATATGAATTTTCTTTTTTAGTGTATTAATGGTAAAAATTATATTCATTGATTTTGAAATATAAAACCAATTGTGTTATCTGGAATAAAACCCTCTTGGGCATGCTATACTATCCTTTTTATGGATATCTGAATTCAATTTGCTAATATATCTATTTTATAAATCAAAATTTTCACCTGTTATTTTCTTCTCAGAAAAATGTTTCACAATATCTCCCATAGTGCAGATATATTGGCAAAAAATTATCTCTAATTATTACATTGGTGCAAAAGTAATTGCAGTTCTTGCCATTGAAAGTAATGGTAAATTACTTTTGCAACAACCTAAATTTTCCTATGTTTAAAATTCACTTTTGTTTCTAAAAGATTTTCATAGGTAATAGCATTCTATGTTTATGAGGTTTTCTTTCAACACTTTAAAGATTTTTATTGTCTTCTGGCTCATGATTTCTAAAAAGTCTGATTTATTATTTCTCTCACATGTAACATGCTTTTTTTTCTAGTTTCCTTATCACTGTGCTTCAGCCTTTTGAGTATGATGCTTCTGTGGTTTTATCTAGGTTTCTTCTCCTTGGAACTTATTAAAGTTTTTGGATCTGTGTTCATAGTTTTCATAAAAATTTAGTGAATTTTCTGCCATTTTTTCCAAATATTTTTCTTTTTCCCTATTTCTCGTATTCCAAATACATGTAAATTGGAATATTTAATGTTGTTTCAGACATAATTTAGACTATCTTTATTTTCAGGCTTTTTTCCCCTCTATGCTTAATTTTATTTATATTGGTATATATATATTCAGATTCATTAGTTTTTGTGCAATACATAATTGGCTTTTGGTCTCATCCAGTATTTTTCATTTAGATATTGTATTTCAAAAATTTTTAAAAATTAATAAACTTTACTTTTTTAGAACACTATTTGATTTACAGAAAATCAGAGCATAGAACACAGGGAAATTCCAAACACCCCTTTTCCGTGCAATGCAAGAATTTTTCTCTTATTAACATTTGCATTAATGTAATATATTTGTTACAATTGGTGAAAAGATATTTACACATTATTATCTAAGGTCTGTAGTTTACATTAAGTCTGAATCTTTGTGTTGCATAGTTTTATGGGTTTTGACACATGCATAATGTCATGTATTTACAATTAAAATGTTGCACAGAATAGTTTCATCATCCTAAAAATCCCTTCTGCTCCACTTATTTACTCATTCTTCCTTCTTCCAAATACAGGCAACCACATATCTTTTAACTGTCTCTTTATAATTTTGTCTTTTCTAGAATGTCATATAGTAAAGTAGCCTTTTCAGACTTGCTTCTTTCACTTAATATATATCTGAGATTCTTCCATTTCCTTTTGTAGCTTGATAGCTCATTTCATCACTAAAGTTAATATATTTTTTCAGTTTTAAAAGTTCTAGTTAGGCCATTTTTATGCACTTCATCTTCTCATTAATTTGGTTATATTTCCCTTTACATTTTGACTATATTTGTAAGATTTATAATCTTTTAATTGTCTACTTATTTTATTAACTCTGTTATTTCTAGATCCATTTCTATTGATGATTTTTTTCCTGCTTATAGGTCATATTTCCTGAATTTTACTAGGCTGGCAATTTTTTTGTTATATCCTAGACATTTTGAATTTGATACTGTCATGTGCTCTATTTTATTTCCTTAAAGATTGTTGGATTTTGTCCTGGTACAGTTAAGTAATTGGCATATCAACTTGATATTTTTGAGGCTTGATACTTAGGTTCTTCTAGACCCATTTATAGAAAACTTTCTTATAAGACTAATTTAGGACCACTGGTAGGGTATGACCAGTCTGTGCATTCTAAACAATGACAGCTCTGGCAAGCAAGAACACAAATTAATCTCAGCTTTTTTTTTTTCTTTGATGGAGTTTTGCTCTGTCACCAGGCTGGAGTGCAGTGGCGCAATCTTGGCTCACTGCAACCTCCACCTCCTGGGTTCAAGCAATTCTCCTGCCTCAGCCTCCCAAGTAGCTGGGACTACAGGCACACGCCACCACATCCAGCTAATTTTTTTTTTTTTTTTTTTTTTTTTTTTTAGTAGAGATTGGGTTTCACCATGTTGACCAAGATGGTCTTGATCTCTTGACCTCGTGATCTGCCCCCCTGGACCTTTCAAGTTGCTGGGATTACAGGCATGACCACCACACCTGGCCTAATCTCAGTTTTTATGATGATTGTGAGTTGTTTGGTCTGCTGTTTTCTAGTAGTTCTTAACCTGACCTCAGGTAATTTCCTCTTTCATTTAGACTCAAAGGAGTCAAAAAGACATATATCCTTATCTCTGAAATTCTGAGTCTACTCTAAAAATTCGAGCTGTTTAAGACTCTCTAAACTTGATCTATATCTCATCAACTCACTAAGATTGTTGTGCTCTGTTTTTCTTCCTCCTTCCACTGCTAAGACCTGGAATATTCCTGCAGTCAACTATGGCTCCTTAGTTTCTCTTCCCTCAGAGATTGTAGTATTCTGTTACCTGTTGTCAGTTGATTGAAAATTGATACTTATATATTTTCTCTGGTTTTATAGTTGCTTATGATGAATAATTCCTGTGGTAGTTCATTTTTCATTGTCAAAACAAGATTTGTAAAAACAAAACCTTATAATTCATTTGAGTATATACTATGATCTAAACATTACACACTTAGGTAAATAGAATTTGTACACATGAACATGTTCATATCTTTGTTGATTTTTATTTTAACATAAAAATTGAAAAACTCTAAAGCCATTAGAATGAATAAATTGTAATATAGTCACATGATGGAATATTACAGTTATATATTTACAAATAAATGATAGTTACATGTAATATAGATTAATATCAGGTATAATGTTTTATAAAAACAAAAATTTGGGCATGGTGGCTCACTCCTGTAATCCCAACACTTTGGAAGGCTGAAGTGGAAGAATTGCTTGATTCCAGGAGTTTGAGACCAGCCTGGGCAAAACAGTGAAACTCTGTCTCTATTTTAAAAAAATTGAAAATTAGCCAAGTATGGTAGTGTGCATCTGTTGTCTCAGCTACTTGGGATGCTGAGGCAGAAGGATTGCTTGAGCCTGGGAGATCGGGACTGCAGTGAGCTGTGATCACACCACTGCACTCCATCCTGGGCAACAAAGACTGCCAAAAAGAAAAAAAAATTCACACGCCAAGCATGATGGTTCAATCCTGAAATCTCAGCACTTTTGGAGGCTGAGGCGGGCAGATCACTTGAGGTCACGAGTTTGAGACCAGCCTAGCCAACACGGTGAAACACCATCTCTACCAAAAAATACAAAAATTAGCTATGTGGTGTTGTGGCATACAGCTGTAGTCCCAGCTACTTGGGAGGCTAAAATGGGAGGATCGTTTGAACCCGGGAGACAGAGGTTGCAGTGAGCTAAGATCATGCCACTACACTCCAGCTTGGGTGACAGAGTGAGACCCTGTCTCAAACAACAACAAAAAAACAGTCACAGAAGAAGACAGGTTGGTTCCACTTAACAAAATTTCATAAACTTATAAAAAACAAGAGATATTTTAAGGTTATAAATGTATTTATTAAAGCTAGAAATAAGAACAAAGGGATGAAGATTCTTGTATAATTTTGATTACCTCTGAGAAGAGAGAAAAGAGCAAAGGATCTGGTGCGGGGTGGGGGGGCACATAGAGCCTCAAGGTAATTGTGTTTGATTTCTTTACATTGGAAGGTGAGTACTTAAGTACTCCTCATATTCTTATTCTTTACACAAATTTTAAGACATTGCTTGTACATATTTACTAATGCTTTAATAATGAACAAATTAGAACCATCGCATGTTGGGTTGAAGTGGCAGTGTTGACAACAATAATCATTTGCTGAGCATTTGCTATGTTTTGGGCACTGTACTGGGAGCTAGGGATTCAAAAGTGAATAATTCTTGACCTCTTCCCTTAAGCAGCTTAATGCTTATTGTGAAATATAAAAACTGAATTAGACTTCAAATATATAGATAATAGTAATATCAGTAAGTATGATTATGTGACACCTTATTTAGGAAATATGTCAGTTTCTTTACTTACACCCCTTTATATTATCCTTACTTTCCTGCATTTTAGGTAATAACTTCCTGCAGAATGAGAACCTAAATCTAAATTATTTGTCTGCATTGATGCAAAACATTAGCAATCAACTGGGGATCTGAGCCAACATGTTTCTGAGATTGAGGCCTAACCCACCTACACAAATCCATCCCTCACAGGGAGAAATTGAGACAGGTGAGCTCCTAAGTTGGCACCTCAGTTTACTTTGCTTTTGTCTAACCCATTGTCTTGACTCTGTTCTCCTTTTACAGGAGATGGCAAAAAAGCTCTATTGAATGAGTGAACAGTGAAATAGGGAACTGGTGATACTTTTGATTTGCCTTATTTACTCATAAAGATAGGCTCCAAAATGAGACCCCCTTTCAGGAAAGAGATAATGAAGTTTGAAATACCTCTCACTTTCTAACAAAATTAGTCTTTTAAAAAGTTATCTTAAAACTAGAGACATGTTTGCAATCTTTGAGAGGCTTTTTCCTCCCATTCCTTTTAACATTTTATATATAGCACAAATTCTGTATATAATTCCTCTTTAAATGTCTAGGATCCACAAAGAATATCTAATAGTCATCATAATATTATGGTCCTGACTAAGGGTATGCAGATGCTTAATTAGTGACTTTTATCCTGTCTTTGCAGTTTGCTGCTAATAGCCTCAAGTAAATGGGGGAGAAAGTTGCTGAAGTATCTCAAATGCAAATGAGAAAAGCAGTACGAATCTATCATTGTCCATATTTATACAGTTCACATTATAAGTATTTGAATTAAAGAAGCCATTTACACTTAAATTTTCAAAGGCTGTGGAAAGAAAACATTATTTATTCTACTTTTAGAAGATCTAACCTTGCCACTATATAGGTAGCTTCTAATTATCTACTATGAATGTGAACTGTTTCCATAACTGTGGTATAAAACAAAACCAGCACAACTATTTTAGCAAATATCAGAGGTAAAATTAACATTTGAAAATATGAGCTTGTATTCAAAATTCAAACTCGCTTAAAAAACGCAGCACACATTTCCCTCATTTCAGATGTGCTGGAATGAAGGAAATATTATCAGCCAAACAAATTACCAACTCTCCTGTGATTAGGAAAACCCAGTATTAAGGACGTAAGAAGATACAGATTGCTTCCAATTCTGGGAAGATGTCATAGGCATACTTTTCTCTATTGCTCCCATAAATACCAGCACATAACATAGCAGATATAATACAACTCTGAAAGATAAAGAGATGAGGCAGGCTGGGTAGAGACATCAGGACACAAGGAGTGACATGGTGGTACATTCCTTGGCTTTCCTTACATATCTAAGATTGGAACTCAAGCCAGCAACTCAGAAACACTAATGGACACAGTTTATTGTTTTGTTTTGTTTTTGTTTTTTTGTTTTTAAGTCCTAACAAAATCTGCTCTCTCTAGTCAAGGAGAGGAAGAGAGGAAGCCTAGTCATGCAGTAAATGTTTAGACTGTAAACTGCTCTACTCCAAATACCACTGTAAAAACTGTTGCCATCACCCCCACCCATGCCTGCAAAGATCTTAATGGGGGGGGTCTCAACTTCCAGAGAGTAATGAACTGGCTAATTCTTCCCCTTCCTGTGGGTGGTGTCAGAAAAGACTGAGTAGGGAGCTGAGACTTTCATTTTCACTGAGAAGTAACAAGATCTCCATTACACTTCAGCAATGTCAGCAAGACCATAGTGGGAGCAGGGACATACACTCCAGCCAGCAGTAATAAGACACCCCTTTTTCTCTCTGCCAGGAGGATACCAGAGGACAACTAGAAGAAAGGCAGAATTCTCATCAATCCCAGGAGTAACAAGACCACCCTCACCATTGTGTCTGTGGAAACCACTTGGGTGTAATAATGAGGCATTTCTATCCCTCCCAGCCAGAACAGTATCAACAGAGGCCTAGAGAGGAGTCAGAATTTCTACCCTCATCCATCACTGGGATATTTTGGTTGTCCAGGTTGGGTGGATAATGGGCGAAACTGAAGCCCAGTGGGGACCTGAATTTTACCTCTTCCTAACAGTAATGAGTTGGTGCCTACCCCTGCCACTATTACAGCAGTGTCAGAGAAAATCAGCTAGAAACGTAAGTTTTTTACATAAGATCTAGAATCTTGTAAAATAATAAAAAGTATGGGTTTAAATTGATATCACTCATTATAACAAGAACCAGGAAGACCTCAAACTGAATGAAAAAAAAATTCTAATATCTGTCATCTTGATGATAGAATTTATCTGAGAGATTTTAAAGCAGCTATCATAAAAATGCTTCAATGAGCATTTACAAACATACTTGAATCCAAAGAAAAAATAAAGTTTTAGCAAAGAAATAGACTTGACAAATACAGATAATGATATAAAGAAGAAAAAAAGGAATTCGAGAATCAAAAAATGTAGCAACAAAAATAAAAATTAAAACCAAAAACCCTCAATTATAGATGCCTATGCAAATTGAAAGAGACAGAGGAAAGAATCAGTGAACTGGAAGACAGAAAGAATAAATTACCCACTCTGAACAATAGAGGAATAAAACAAATTGAACAGAGCCTTTATAGCTCTGGGGGCTATAATAAAAAATGTAACATTTGTGTCATAATAATCCTGGGAGGAGAGAAGAATGAGGGAAGACTGAAAAAGTACTCAAGGAAACAGCGGCTAATAAGTTACCAAATTTGGCAAAAGGCGTAAATTTACAAATTCAGGAACCTAAGTGAACTCCAAATGCAATAGAGCCAAAAAAATATGCCAAGATACATCATAGTCAAGTATCTGGAAACTAAAAGCAAAAAAAATGCCATGAAATCACTGAGAGAAATATCATACTTATGAAAGAAAAAAAAATACACCTGACAAAGAATTCCTCTTCAGAAACTTGGATGCCAGAAAAAAGTGGGACAGCATTTTCAAGTGTTGAAAAGTGAGGAACTGCAACCCCAAATCCTACATCCAGTGAAAATGTCCTTCAGAAATTAGAGTAATCTGTTTAAGCAGATTTTTAATGTGTTTTAAAATCTTCCTCAGATAATTCTAACATCTTTTTCATATTGGTGGTGGAATTTTCTTTTCTCATTCAGACATTTTCAGATACAGAAAACCTAAGAAAATCTGTCATCAGTAGACCTACCCTAAGAGTAGCTAAAAGAATTTATCTGTGTATAAAGAAAACAATAGTAGGAATTTTGTAATGACAAAAAGGAAAAAAGTACATGGGAAGCAAAAACATGGGTAAATATAATAAACTCCTCCTCCTTGAATTTTCTAAATTATGTTTGACTGTTGAAGCAAAAATTACAACACTGACGTGGTTCTAAATATATACAAAGGAAACACTTAAAGCTATTTTATTATAAATGGTAAAGATAATGGATATAAAGGTTTGTTTCTACACTTGAACTGGCAAAATAATAACACTAGGAGACTGTTTTATGCTATGAATATGTAATGTAATCAATAGAGCAACTACTAAAAGAAAGCTATAGAAAGAAATACACTCCCAACCACTGTGATAAATTTTTAAAAAATCTTTAAAATGTTTAACCCCATAGAAATGTAGGGGGAAAAAAAGAAAAAACTGAGAGAGCAAACAGTAAACACAAAATTAGAATGGCTGACTTAAGCCTTAATCTAATAATTACTTTAGATCTAAGTGGGCTAATATACAAAAAACTGACATTAGTATAGTACATTTTAAATCAGGGGAAACCAAACAACGAAAAACATAGGACAATTCTCAATTTTAGTTGTTTTCAAAGATATGTTAATTAAAACAATACTTTAAAATTATATAACTCTCAGCAAACTATCGCAAGGACAAAAATTCAAACACCGCATGTTCTCACTCATAGGTGGGAATTGAACAATGAGAACACTTGGACACAGGAAGGGGAACGTCACACACTCTGGGACCTATCGTGGGGTGGGGGATTGGGGGTGGGGGATTGGGGGTGGGGGGTGGGGGGTGGGGGGAGGGATAGCATTAGGAGAAATACCTAATGTAAATGACGAGTTAATGGGTGCAATATAACAACATGGCACATGGATACATATGTAACAAACCTGCATGTTGTGCACATGTACCTTAGAACTTAAAGTATAATAATAAAAAAGGAAAATAAAAAAATTATATAACTCAAAATATTTTGGGATGCAAAACATTTTAAATATAATACCTATAGTCAGAGTTAATATAAAATCAACATTTTCACAATGATGACATTTAAATTATGAATACTTTTTTAAAAAGCCAATTAAACATATATAATGTTGTTACCATTTGATTGCAATAATTCTACATTAACAATTTACCATAGAAAATTATTAGAGAAATGGATGGGAGGATTTGTGTGGGATACAAGACTGAATGATAAATGACCCCAAATTTTTTGTCATCAAATTATAGTACATTTCTAATTATTATAAAAGTGTTACTTATAAAGTTTGAAGGACACTGATTAAGGCTATGCACAGCGGCTTATGCTTGTAACTCCAGCCCTTTGGGAGGCTGAGGTGGGAGGATCACTTCAGGCCAAGAGTTCGAGAGCAGCATGGGTAACATAGTGAGACCCTGTTTCTACAAAAATAAAAAAAAAATTAATAGTGTGGTGGTGCATTCCTGTAGTTTCAATTACTTGGGAAGCTAAGATGGGAGGATCACTTGAGTTAGGGAAATAGAGGCTGCAGTGAGCTGTGATTGCACCACGCACTTTAGTCTTCATTACAGAGCAGAGTCTGTCTCAAAAAAAAAAAAAAAGAGGAAAGATGAAAAAGACAACCTGATCAAATAAGTTATACATCTGTACTATAGAGTATGCCTCTATTAAACATTGTTTTTAAACAACAGTAATTAACATGAAAATAAATCAGAACATAAATTATTACATTTGATACAAAACTATATATGTAAAAATATACCTTTTGCTCTCTATTATGTCTTAAGTAAATGATATAAAACATAACGAGATTGGGTAAATAAACTGATAAATTTTACATGATAGAAAAACTAAAAATTATTAAAGTTTTCTCTAGACAATGTTATAGGTAATTTTTTCACTTTTGCTCTTTGTTATATGTAAACATTTATAAATATTTTATACAATCCTATTAACTTAGAAATACTTTTAAAATTGTTTTGTTTTCATTTTGTGTTGCTAGTTTTTCATTCCTCATTGAAAGTTAGATACAATTTGCAGTAGCCATTATGTCCCTTCACAAATGTTTAGTTTGTCTTATATTTTCTTTTTTTTTATTTTTATTTATTTATTTATTTATTTATTTGAGATGAGGTCTCACTCTATTACCCAGGCTGGAGTTCAGTGGCATGATCTCAATGCAGCCTCAACCTCCTGAGCTCAAATGATCCTCCTGCCTCAGCCTCCTAAGTAACTAGAACAACAGGTGTATGCAGCCACACCCAGCTAAATATTATATTTCTTGTAGAAACAAGATTTCACCATGTTGCCCAGGCTGGTCTCAAACTCCTGGGCTCATGATTCATCCACTTCAGCATCCCAAAGTGCTGACCTTACAGGCATGAGCCACTGCACTTGGCCTGTCATGTATTTGCTTCCAGTTATGTTGTAAGTTTGTTCTTTCCATTTCCATTGAACTCAGATATGGCTGTGTGACTTGTGGCTCATTATATGTGAGTGGAATAGTCATGTGTTATATGACAACAAAGAACACCAATTGTTACAAAAGCTGCAATAACAGGTAAATAAAAACAGCAAAATCTATGTATTTGTAAAGGTTCCCAATATTTAGAACCATACTATCTTTAAAATGTTGATTAAAGTATTTATATAATAAGTATTCTGGCATTTGCTACATTGAATCATTCTTTTTTCCCCCATAATGATTGTATAAATCTCCTCCCTTCAGGGCTAAAGATTTATAATCCTGTATTACAAGGGTTTTGTGTCTCCAGGAAACTGAATATATGGCACATGCCACTAATTCAGTTTGTCATTTAGCTTCCCATCTGCCTTCCATTTTCATCTCTACAAAGTTCCAGTGTTGATCAGCATGTTTCAGGTGTCAGTCAGTATGAAAAGCAATCCTTGGAGGATACAGCTTTGAACTTATATAAAGGCTCTGTCTCATCAGACTTAAGTTGTCCCTGCATCGATGACTTTAAGGGCTGTGACCCACTATATGTTGCAATCCTCTCCTTCTGCCTGTCATTTTCAGTTAACAGAGGCATCCTGTCAGCTCTATGATAGAGTGATGCCTTCTGTAACTCTCCTAGGAGATCATTTATCTTCTAGGTTCTTGTTAGGCTTTTATCATTGTTTACTTTAAAAATAAGTGTAGTTCTGAAGATCTAGACATGAAGTCATTGCAGATAAAAAAAAAAAAAAAAGTCTGTATCATCTCTGCTTTGACTACACAAAATATCTGTATAGCGATTTTAACTTTGTGGAGTCATAGACACCCAAAATATATAGCTACATAAACACAGTTCTTAATTCTAAAAATTGATATAGTTTGGCTATATCCCCACCAAAATCTCATCTGGAATTCCCACATGTTGTAGGAGGGACCCAGTAGTTGAATCATGGGGGCAAGTCTTTCCTGTGCCATTCTCCTGATAGTGAGTAAGTCTCACTAGATCTGATGGTATTTATAAGAGGAGTGCCCCCGCACAAGCTCTCTTTATGCCTGCTGCCATCCCTGTAAGATGTAACTTGCTCCTCCTTGCCTTCTGCCATGATGTGTGAATCTTTCCCCAGCCACGTGGAACTGTAAGTCCAATTAAACCTTTTTTTTTTTTTTTTTTTTGTAAATTGCCCAGTCTTGGGTATGTTTTTATCAGCAGCATGGAAACAGACTAATACAGTAAATTGGTACCAGTAGAGTGGTGTGCTGCTGAAAAGATACCCGAAAATGTTGAAGTGACTTTGGAACTCGGTAACAGGCAGAGGTTGAAACAGTTCAGAGGGCTCAGAAGAAGACAGGAAAATGTGAGAAAGTTTGGAACTTCGTAGATACTTGTTGAATGGCTTTGCCCAAAATGCTGATAGTGATATGGACAATAAACTCCAGGCTGAGGTGGTCTCAGATGGAAATGAGGAACTTGTTGGGAACTGGAGCAAAGGTGACTCCTGTTATGTATTAGCAAAGAGACTGTTGGCATTTTGCCCTTGCCATAGAAATTTGTGGAACTTTGAACTTGAGAGAGATGATTTAGGGTATCCTGCAGAAGAAATTTCTAAACAGCAAAGTATCCAAGAGGTGACATGGGTGCTGCTAAAGGTATTCTGTTTTATAAAGGAAGCAGAGCATAAAAGTTCAGAAAATTTGCAGCCTGACAATGCAATAGAAAAGAAAACCTCATTTTCTGAGAAGAAATTCAAGCCAGCTGCGGAAATTACATAAGTAATGAAAAGCGGGAAGTTAATCCCCAAGACAAAGGGAAAAATGTCTCCAAGGCATGTCAGAGGTCTTCGCAGCAGCCCCTCCCATCACAGGCCTGAAGGGCTAGAGGAAAAAGTGGTTTCATGGACCGGGCCCAGGGTCCCCATGCTGTGTGCAGTCTAGAGACTTGGTGCTCTGTGTCCCAGCAGCTCTGGCTGTGGCTGAAAGGGTCCAATGTAGAGCTCAGGCCATGGCTTCAGAGGGTGCAAGTCCCAAGCCTTGGCAGCTTCCATGTGATATTTAGCCTGCAAGCATACAGAAGTCAAGAATGAAGGTTTGGGAACCTCCTTCTAGATTTCAGAGTATGTATGGGAACACTTGGATGCTTAGGCAGAAGTTTGCTGCAGGGGTGGGGCCCTCATGGAGAACCTCTGATAGGGCAGTGCAGAAGGAAACTCCGGGGTCAGAGCCCCCACACAGAGTCCTTACTGCAACACTACCTAGTGGAGTTGTGAGAAGAGGGCCACTGTTCTACAGACACCATAATGGTAGATCCGCTTGAATTTCTTGCACTGTGTACCTGGAAAAGCCACAGACACTCAACACCAGCTCATGAAAGAAGCCAGGAGGGAGGCTGTACCCTGCAGGGCCAGAGCTGCCCAAGGCCATAGGGACCCACCTCTTGCATCAGCGTGACCTGGATGTGAGACCTGGAGTCAAAAAGAAATCATTATGGAACTTTAAGATTGGACTGTCCTGCTGGATTTCGAACTTGCCTAGGCCTGTAGCCCCTTTGTTTCAGACAATTTTTCCAATTTGGGATGGCTGTGTTTACCCAATGCCTGTACTTTCACTGTATCTAGGAAGTAACTAACCTGCTTTTGATTATACAGTCTCATAGGTGAAAAGGACTTGTCTTGTCTCAGATGAGACTTTTGACTGTGGACTTTTGAGTTAATGCTAAAATGAATGAAGACTTTGGGGGGACTGTTGGGAAGGTATGATTGGTTTTGAAATGTGAGGACAAGAATGTGAGATTTAGGAGAGGCCAGGTGTGGAATGATATGGTTTGACTGTGTCCCCATCCAAATCTCATCTTGAATTTCCATTTGTTGTGGGAGGGACCTGGTGGGGGTTAATTGAATCATTGGGGCAAGTCTTTCCCATGCTGTTCTCATGATAGTGAATAAGTCTCACAAGATCTGTTTGTTTTAAAAAGAGGAGTCTCCCTGCACAAGCTCTCTCTCTGCTTGCTGCCGTCCATGTATGACGTGACTTGCTCCTTGCTTTCTGCTGTAATTGTGAGGCTTCCCCAGCCACATGGAACTGTAAGTCCAATTAAACTTCTTTCTTTTGTAAACTTCCCATTCCTGGATATGTCTTTATCAGCAGCGTAAAATGGAGCGTAAAATGGACTAATACAAAAATAGCCAAAGCTCCTCATCCTTAAGTAAATGAGTTTCTCTGATGGTAAAAGCTCCTGTCCTTGAGTTTTATGTTGTGGAAACTAATTAATCATATATAAAACCGCAACAATCAATCATCCACAAAATTGTAAAGAAAGAAAAATGTTTCAACTGTTTCTTCTCCATTTAACTGTTTGGGGCCAATCTGCCCTTTATGCCAATAACTTTGTTCCCAAGCTGGCCTTTCGTTCCACAAATTCCCAACTTTTCTCTGTGTTGACACATATGTTTGGCACATCAATCTAGAATTCAGTTATTTACTAATCTTTGAGATAGTGTAACAGCAGAATACATTTATCCCAGACAACAGAATTTACGGAAGGGAATTTTGAGGTTCTAGGCACTCAGATAGGGTGGATGTTTCTGATAGTACTTTGAATCTTAAGAACATTTTAAATAAAACTAACCATCAATAAAGGATTGTATGATTTGTATGGTCCTTACAAATATGACAGTCTTAGGTTGCACACTTGATAGCTTAGAAAAGAATCATAATCTTAAAAATAATACTTAGATTTCAGGTGATGCTTCAGATATATGTGTATGGCTGCAGCATAGTGCAATGCCTGTCATTGATGCTCTTGATACACAGTTGCTGACTAAAAGAACAAGTCAAGAAATGAATGACTGAATAGCTCATGTAATGTGTAAGTTTGTGGCAGTTTTTATAGGTTTTTAGATAGTGCTTTATGTACTGCAGAATAGTCCTAAGCAAGCCTCTGATTTGGGTTAGCTTCTGAGGATTACATGATAACAGAAATTTTAAATTGGGCCTAAAAGTGAACAAAAAGCAAGATTCAAGTTTCAAATGTTATAGACTTCTCTTTTTTGAGAATATTGGAACAACAAAACAAAATGATAGCCTCTTATCAGAGACTCAAACACCTTCCAACTCACTATTTAACATTCTCAGGGCATGGATTTGTTGTTCTCAACCCAATACGATTGGTAGAGCTAGCTCTGGTTGTCACAAGCAAGTTTCAGGCAACTATACAGAGAAAGGGTGTAGATAGGCACACTCAGTCTTTTCTAAGGATACACCTTGGAAGAATTATACATTTCCACTTCCGTATCACTGAGCTGATATGACCACACCTAGCTGCAAGACAGGCTGGCTACTATGGTCTTGGGTGAGCAGCAATGTGTTTAGCTACAGTTATCTTTTAAGGAACAAAAGAAGAATAAAAATTTGGAAAGAGTATTTTTTGCCATAATTCTTACTCAAGCATAGATGGTTTCACCTTCTAATTATATGTAAAATTTAGAAATGTAGCACATAGAAATAAATAGCATATTCTTATGAATAATTAGAAAGATGCAATGTTGTGTCAAGATGTCAATTGAGCTTTCTAATTAATTATAGTTGTGTAACCAGGTGAAAACAAGATTAGAATTGAAATGTGTAAAATATTGGTATTATACAGTTATAGATGACATATAATTTTTAATTTAAGATGTGCTAGATATTGTCTACTGGCACTTGGAATCCATATTCTCCTGTCTTCTATGTGCCTTCTTGTGTTGTAGAGATTAGAATGCTTAAAACAGGCTAGATTTATCAGACTTCCTTATAGTTAAGGTTCTGGGTACAAGTTTGATTGATCCAATTAGATATTGCTCACAATAGGTTGGAAAGCATAAGTGAGGCGAACATATCTTCCTGCATTTTTAAAAAAATTTCATGGTATATATTTAATGCATAAAGCATGATTTTTAATGTATATATATATGAGAAATGACTACTAAAATCAAGCTAATTAATATCCATTCATTCACATAATTCCCTTTTTTAATTATTTTGTGGTAAGGGCACCTGAAATCTGTTCTATTGGCATATTTTCAAAATATAACATTGTTACTAACTATAGTCATCATACTGTAAATTAAACCTCTAGATTATTCATGCTACACTATGGAAACTTTGTAAGCTTTGACCAACATCTCCCCATCCTCACCCTTCTCTCTACTGGTGAATACCATTATAATCTCTGTTACTATATATTGAATTTTTAAAGACTCCACTTGTAAGTGAGATCACACACAATCTTTCTTCCTGTGTCTGGATTATTTCACTTAGCAAAATGTCATCTTGGATCATTCATGTTGCTGCAAATGACAAAATCTCCTTTTAAAGCCGAATAATATTCCCTGTATGTATTTACCGCAATTTCTTTATTCATCTGTTGATGGACATTAGGGTTGTTTTCACAGCTTGCCTGTTGTGAAAAATGCTACAGTAAACATGGGAGCATAGATATTTCAATGCAATCCCGATTTCACTTCCTTTGATTATATACTGAGAAGTGGGATATATGAGTCATATGATGGTTTTATTTTTAGTTTTTTGAGGAACCTCCATTTGTTTTTCATAATGCCCATAACCAATTTACACTCCCATCAACAGTGTACAAGGGTTTCCGTTTCTCCATACTCTCACCAACACTAATCTTTCATATTGTTAAGAGCCATCCTAACAGGTGCAAAGTGAAATCTCATTGTGCTCTTGATTCGTACTTCCCTGATTATTGATGACAAACAACTTCTAATTCACCTGGTAGCCAGTGTGTGCTTTCTTTTGGGAACTGGCTATTCAGACCTTTTGCACATTTTTTAAGATTTGTATTAATTTAAGGGGTACTAGAGTGGTTTTGTTGTGTGACTGTTTTGCATGGTTATGAAGTATGGGCTTTTAGTATAACCATCACCCGCATTTGCCCATTTTTTAAACATGTTGATTATGTGATAATTTAGCTATTGAGTTGTACTTGTTTCTTCTATATTTTGGGTATTAGCTTGTTATTGTAACTGAGGAGCTTAGCTTCAAAATGCATTTTAAAACTATTTTTTTCCTTTTTCTATTTTCTCTCTTGTCTCAAGGTGTAACTTTACTAGAGAAATCATTTTATTTCTCTCCTTACTCTTAATATATGGCCTTGAAATATACTTTCTTTGAAATACCACATCCCTCCCTTTCCCTTCATACACCCCATTGTCCCATGTACATTTTTCTAACTGTATGCTTTGTATCTAGTTGTGACCTTATGTTCTGGTGGATAATCTTGAGATAAACCAGATGTGTAGACCCAGCTGCAAAATTCAAGAGATTACCTTAAGGTGGTTAGTCTGCAACCTAGTCATTGTTAAGATGACACTAGTCCATGCTGAGAGCCACAAGAACAAGATTCATAGTCCTTGTACCCAACGGCCTGCATGCCTCCCATTCCAAGTTCCCTTTTTTTTTTTCTTTTTTAAATTATACTTTAAGTTCTAGGGTATATGTGCACAATGTGCAGGTTTGTTACATATGTACGCATGTGCCATGTTCCTAGGGTACATGTGCACAACGTGCAGGTTTGTTACATATGTATACGTGTGTCATGTTACATGTATACAAGCACCAATTAACTCATTATTTACATTAAGTATATCTTCTAATGCTATCCCTCCCCCTCCCCCAACCCCATGACAGGCCCCTGTGTGTGATGTTCCTCTTCCTGTGTCCAAGTGTTCTCATTGTTCAATTCCCACCTATGAGTGAGAACATGCAGTGTTTGGTTTTTTGTCCCTGTGATAGTTTGCTGAGGATAATGGTTTCCAGCTTCATCCATATCCCTACAAAGTACACGAACTCATCCTTTTTTATGGCTTCATAGTATTCCATGGTGTATATGTGTCACATTTTCTTAATCCAGTCTATCATTGATGGACATTTGGGTTGGTTCCAAGTCTTTGCTATGGTGAATAGTGCCACAATAAACATATGTGTGCGTGTGTCTTCATAGCGGCATGACTTATAATCCTTTGGGTATATACCCAGTAATGGAATGACTGGGTCAAATGGTATTTCTAGTTCTAGATCCTTGAGGAATTGCCACACTTCTTCCACAATGGTTGAACTAGTTTACAGTCCCACCAACAGTGTAAAAGTGTTCCTATTTCTCCACATCCTCTCCAGCACCTGTTGTTTCCTGACTTTTTAATGATCGCCATTCTAACTGGTGTGAGATGGTATCTCATTGTGGTTTTGATTTGCATTTCTCTGATGGCCATTTTTTCATGTATCTGTTGATGATGAGCATTTTTTCATGTAATCTGTTGGCTGCATAAATGTCTTATTTTGAGAAGTGTCTGTTCATATCCTTTGCCCACTTGTTGATGGGGTTGTTTGTTTTTTTCTTGCAAGTTTGTTTGAGTTCTTTCTAGATTCTTGATATTAGCCCTCTGTCAGATGAGTAGATTGCAAAAATTTTCTCCCAAGTTCCCTTTTTTAAGCACATCTCCCAGCATAGAGTTTGAAATAGTTTCTTTAGGTATGAGACAGGCTGTTACCCCAATGGCAGCTTGGAATAAAATCACTTTCCTTTCACTGTATCTTGTGCTTGTTATTGGCTTTGCAAGAGGCAAGCAGCCAAGCCTACATTCAGTAACATTAGATATACGATTTGCAAATATTTTCTCCCAATTTGTAGGCTGCTTTTTCACTTTTGTTAATTTTTTAAGTATGATACAGTCCTATATGTTTATTTTTGCTTTTGTTGCCTGAGGTTTTTGTGTGATATCCAAAATATAATTGCCAAGGCCAATGTCAAAGAATTTTTTCAATATGTTTTCTTCTGGGAGTTTTATGACTTCAGGTTTTATGGTTAAGTCTTGAATCCATTTTTAGTTGACTTTTATGCATATCGTTACATAATTTAATTTTGTACTTGTGCATATCCAGTTTTCTTGACATCATTAATTTTCCCATTGTGCATTATTGGTGCCTTTGTCAAAAATTAGTTGACAGCATATGTGTGGGATTATTTCTGGGCTCTCTATAATGTTTTATTGGTGTTTGTGTCTGTTTTCATGCCAGTACAATGCTGTTTTAATTAATATTTTTTAAACATAATTTGAAATCAGGAAATATGTTGCTTCCAACTTTGTTCTTCTTTCTCAAGATTGCTTTAGCCAATCAGTCTTTTGTAGTTTTAAACAAATTATAGAATTTTTTCAATTTCTGTTAAAAATGCCATTGATATTTTGATAGTGGTTGCATTGAATCTGTATATTCGGCCAGGCACAGTGGCTCACACCTGTAATCCCAGCACTTTGGGAGGCTGAGGTGGATGTATCACAAGGTCAGGAGTTTGAGACCAGCCTGGCCAACATGATGAAACCCTGTCTCTACTAAAAATACAAAAAATTAACTGGGCATGGTGGTGCACTCCTATAATCCCAGCTACTTGGGAGGCTGAGGCAGGAGAATTGCTTGAACCCAGGAGGTGGAGGTTTCGATGAGAGGAGATGGTGCCAGTGCACTCCAGCCTGGGTGACAGAGTAAGACTCTGTCTCAAATAAATAAATAAATAAATAGATAAAATAAGAATCTGTATATTACATTAGGTAGTATAGACATTTTAACCATATTAATTCTTCTAATCCATGAACATAGGATATCTTTGCATTTATTTGTTCTTCAAATTATTTATCAATGTTTCATAGTTTTAAGGGCACAGGTCTTACACTTCCACAGTTAAAGTTATTTTTATTTTTTAAATACATTAATATATTTAATTTTATTCTTTTTCATGCTGTAGTAAATAGGATTGTTTATTTGCTTTTTGGATAGGTCATTGTTGGTGTAAAATAACATAAGTTTTTTTTTTTGTTAATTTTGTATCCTGCATCATTCCTGAATTTATTAATTCTAACAGACTGTGTGTATGTGTTTTTGTGTGTGTGTATAGAGTCTTTAAGGTTGTCTACATATAGGATTATGTCTTCTGCAATCAGGGGTACATTTACTTCTTCCTTTCCAAATTAAATGCATTTTATTTTTATTTCTTGTCCAATTGTTCTGCCTAGTTCTCTCAGTACTATAATGAAAAGAAGTTGTGAGAATAGGCATCCTTGTTTTATTCTTTTTTGTTTGTTTATTTTTGAGACAGAGTCTCACTCTGTCACCCAGTCCAGAGAGCAGTGGTGCAACCTCAGCTCACTGCAACCTCCACCTCCCAGGCTCAAATGATTCTCTCGCCTCAGCCTCTGGAGTAGCTGAGATTACAGGCATGTACCACCCTGCCCACCTAATTTTCATAGTTTTAGTAAGGACAGGGTTTCATCATGTTGGCCAGGCTGGTCTCAAAATCCTGACTTCAAGTGATCTGCCCACCTCAGCCTCCCAAAGTGCTGGGATTACAGGTGTCCTTGTTTTATTTTTAATTTTAGAAGAAAAGCTTGTTGTTTCTCCCACTGATTATGATGTTAGCTGTGGGCTTTTCATAAATAGCCTTATTATGTTGAGGAAGTTTCTTTCTATACTTATTTTGTTGAGAGATTTTGTCATCAACGAATATTCAGCTTTTTCACATGCTTTTTCTGCATCTATTGAAACAATTTGTCCTTCCTTCCTTCCTTTCCTTCCTTCCTTCTTTCCTTCCTTCCTTCCTTTTTTTTTTTTTCTCAGGGTGTCACTCTATCACCCAGGCTGAAGTGCAGTGGCACAATCTTGGCTAACTGCAACCTCCACCTCTTGGGCTAAAGTGACATTGCCACCTCAGCCTCCCTAGTAGCTGGGAATATAGACACACGCCACCATGCCTAGGTAATTTTTGTAATTTTTGTAGAGACAGGGTTTTACCCTGTTGCCCAGGCTGGTCTCAAATTCCTGGGCTCAAGCAATCCATCTTCATTGACATCCCAAAGTGCTGCAATTACAGACATGAGCCACCATGCCTGGCCTATCATGTGCTTAAATCCTTCATTCTGTTAATGTAGTGTAACAAATGTATTGATTATGTATGTTAAACCAACTTTGTATTCTAGGGATAAATCTTACTTCATTATAGTATATTGTCTTTATGATGCATTAGTGGATTCAGTTTGCCAGAATTTTTGCATCTATATTTCTCATAAACACTGGCCTTAAGTTTTATTTGTTTTTTGTGTGTTGTCTTTGTATGGCTTTGGTATCAGAATTATGCTGGCCTTATATAATGAAGTATTAAATGGAGTTTGGAAGTATTTGGCCTTACATAACAAAGTTTGGAAATATTCCCTTTATTGCAATTTTTTGGAAGAGTTTAAGAAGGACTCCTATTAATTCTTCTTGAAATTTTGGTATAATTCAGCCATAAAGCCATCTGGTCATGGGTTTTTTTGTTGAGAGGTTTTTGATTGCTACTACAAACCCCTAATTTGTCTTGATTCAGTCTTGGTCGGTTATACATGTCTAGGAATATATCTCTTTCTTCTAGGTTACCCTTTTTTTGCATATCATTGTTCATAACAATCTCATAATTTTTTCCCTGAGGCATCCATTATATTATCTCTGTTTCGTTTCTGATTTTGACAGTTCTCTATTTCTTAGTCTAGGTAAGGGCTTGTTGATTTTGTTTATACTCTCAAGCAATCAACTAAGTTTTGTTTTTTTCTTATAATTTTAATTCCCAAATATTGTTTATTCAACATAATTGTATACATTTATGGGAAACATTGATGTTTTGCTATATGTATACGATATGGAATGTTAAATCAATCTAACAATCTACAACCTCGTTTACCTTTTTTAATGGTGATACATTTAAAGTTTACTTTCTTGGTTATTTTGAAATATATGATTATTATTGACCCTAGTTACCCTGCTGTGCAGCAGATCAAAAAACTGATTACTACTGTTTTTCTGAAACTTTGTAACCATCAATCAGTAATGGTCTTTCCCCTCTCTCCACTCCCACTCCAGCCTCTGGTAAATATCATTGTACTTTCTACTTCCTTGGCTTTAAATTTATCAGATTCTACATGTAAGTGTGATTGTACAGTATTTTTCTGGCTATGCCTATCTTATTTCTCTTAGCATAATGTCCTCCAGGTATATATATTTTGTATATATACCTCTCTTCAGATGCACAGCTTAGAGATATTTCATTCTGTGGGTTTTCTCTTCACTCTGGTGATTCTTTTTGTTTTTTGAAATGGAGCCTCGCTCTGTCGTCCAGGCTAGAGTTCAGTGGCATGATCTCGGCTCACTGCAACCTCTGCCTCCCGGGTTCAAATGATTCTTCCACCTCAGCATCCCAAGTAGCTGGAATTACAGGCAACTGCCATCATGCCAGGCTAATTTTTGTATTTTTGTAGAGACAGGATTTCACCGTGTTGGCCAGGCTGGTCTTGAACTCCTGACTTCAGGTGATCTGCCTGCCTTGGCCTCCCAAAGTGCTAGGATTACACATGTGAGCCACTGCTCCTGGCCTATTTTGTGAAACTTTTATAACTATATTATTGTTTTAGTTACAAAGGAGCTTACATAAAATGTATAATAGTTTTAGTTGTCTATTTTCAGCTGATAACTGCTTAACTTTACTTGCATGCAAGAACTCTACACGTTTTTCTCCTCCTCCGACATATTATATTCTATCAATTTCCCAAATTATATCTACTTATATTAAGTATCCATTAACACAATTATTTATAACTGTTTTAATGCTTTGTCTCTTTTATAGTGGAATTAAAAGTGATTTATCTGCCACTGTTACAGTAATATAGTATTTTCAATATTTGTATATATTTACCTTTACCAATCAGTTTCCTACCTTCTTAAGCTCTCCTAGTCCTTATTTATTATACTTTTGTTTCAAGTTGAAAAGTTCCATTTACATTTATTTTAAGGCAAGTCTAGTGGTGATAATTTTTCTTAGTTTTGTTTGTCAAAGAGATTATTTATATTTCCTTCATCTGTGAAAGACATGTTTTCTGGGTATAGTAGTTTCGTTGGCAGGTTTATTTTCTGCAAGCACTTTGAATATATTATCTGTCTCCCTCTGGCCTATAAAGTTTCTGCTGAAAAATCTGCTGACAGTCTTATAGAAATTCTCTTATACATAACAAATCTCTTTTTCTCTTGCTGCTTCCAAAAATCTCTCTTTGGCTCTAACTTTTTACAATTATAATGTATCTTGATATGGGTATTTTGGGATTCATTTCATTGATGTTCTATGGCTTCCTGAATCTGGATATTTCCCCCTAGCTTGGAAAGTTTCCAGCTGTTACTTATTTGATTAACTTTTTGTCTCCTCTCTGTCTCACTCTTCTTCTTTGCTCCCATAATGTATATATTGGTCTGCTTGATGATCTTTAAGTTTTTTAATCTATTAAGCTACCTTCACTTTTTTCTTTTTTGTTGTTGTTGTTTCTAACTGTATGATTTCCAATGACCTATCTTTGAGTTCTTTGTTCTACTTGATATACTCTGCTGTTGAACACCTCTGTTTAATTTTTTAATTTGGTAATTGTATTCTTCAGTTCTATGATTTCTGTGTGGCCCATTTTGTGTTTTCTTTCTCTTTCTTCAAAAACTCACATTTTTCATTTATTGTTCTCCTGATCTCAGTGAGCACTTTTTTTTTTTTGAGAGTCTCATTGTCACCCAGGCTATAATGCAGTAGCACAATCATGACTCACTGCAGCCTCAAGCTCCTAGGATCAAGCAATCCTCCCACCTCATCCTCTTGAGTACTTAGAGAGCATCTTAATGACTATTATTTTGAATTTTCAGCCAGGTAAATCATTAAGTGTTCATTTCTGGAAATTTACCTTATTTTCTTTGTAACATATTTTTCTGTTTCTTTATTTTTATTGACTGTTGTTTGCCATACATTAGATAAAGTGGTCACTTCTCCCAGTCTTGTAAGACTGGCCTCCTCATATAGAAGATGAACTCGCCAATCAGCCTGGCCAGAGATTTTGGGTGCCTCTCAAATCCTTGTGCTTGTTTAAACCACTGTCTTAGTTCTCTCTGGTCCCAGGATGTTCCAAATCTCGTTAGTGTCCCCAAGACAGGAGAGATAGAAACTAGTCTCTAAGTAGCATCTGGAAAAGTTGGGGTGCTAAATGTGTGCTCTAATTCCCTTCTCTTCTCAGGGATAAGCTGGAAGCTGGCTTTTGTATCTAGCTCACTCCATAGTAAACAGGGTAAAAGATCTGTGGCAAATGCGTGCACTCTCATTCAGAATGGAAACCCATTCCAACTATTGCCTCGCTCTTGGTCGCTTCTATGGTACTAGAAGATTCTGGGTCTTATCAGTCAGAGACAAGTAGGTTAGCTGGCTGCTTGGTTCTATCTCTGGAACAAGCTGGCGGAGGAACTATGGAAGTACCCATATGCCTATACAGGCTGTCAGAGGACTACCAGTTACCCTCCACCTCCACTCAATAAGCTCCTAGATGCAGGCTAATCAAGATACATATGGATAGTTGCTGAGAAAATTGTGACATTGGGCATGTGGTCAAACCCTTTACAGTTACAAACTGGGTGCTGGGTGTTTTTGCCTGCTTCTTTGGTGCTAATGTAGGAGAAATGGTCACTGGTGGTCTCCCCACAACTGTTTAAAACTACCTTTTTGTTTTCTGTGATTGTGGAGTACTCATTAATGCCAAGCCCTGTCACTCCCAGAGCTGGATGATTAAGTAGTCAGTCTCCCTAGTGGGAACTTTAAAAGGCAGGGTGCTCTATGTGCTGAGCGACTCCTTCCAGGGAGAAGCTAGAGAATTGGTTTTATCATTGTAGTGAGCTGGGAGAATCAGGTGCATGAAGTTTTCACACACCTGTTCAGGCTCCCGGGGGTCTTATCAATTCCCTGTACTGCAGATGACATCTGCTTAGAGGCCTGACCTTAGACAGTAGCTGACAAAATGTTCAGTTAAACCTCTTTCAAGAGAAACTGGGAGATGAGTATTGCCTATTTGTGCTTTACTGAGCCCAGGGATATTGCAGCAGGGCATGTTCACACACACATTGAAAAAGTCACCTCTTTAGTTCCAGGGAACTTGTAATTGCTGAACCCCTTCTGTTTCCAGGGCTAAGAGACCTAGGAGCCAGTCCCTCACGTAGGAGCTGTGAAAACTGGATTGTTGTGTATGTGTTCTAAACCCTTCACTCTTCAGGAAAAAATTGAGAGTTGAGGATTCCTTTCCAATTGTGGGTTTTGTTGCATAAGGGGGTCTCAGCTTTTCCTACCTGTTTTGTTGTTGTTGTTTGTTTTGAGACAGGGTCTCATTCTGTTGCCTAGGCTGAAGTGCAGTGGTGCCATTATGACTCACTATAGCCTCAACTTTCCCAGGCTCAAGTTATCCTTCCACCTCAGCCTCCTGAGAAGCTGTGACTGTAGGCATGCACCACCATGCCTGGTTAATTTTTTTAATTTTTGGAGCGACAGGGTCTTCCTAAGTTGCCCAGGATGGTCTCAGACTCTTGGTCTGAAGCAATCTTCCCACCTCAGCCTCCCAAAGTGCTGGAATTACAAGTATGAGCTGCCACACCTGGCCTCCTACCTGTTTTCGATGTGAATATTTCTTAGTGGTACTATGTGTAGGAATCTCTCAACTATTTTATGAATTTCTCTCAGAGGGAATTCATCCGTGTGTAGCCATTTATTTGCTGTGTCTGTGGGAGGAGAAAAAGCCAGGAACTTCCTATTTTGCCATCTTACTGACATTTTTTTTAGGCAATGAAGATATCTTCCATAAAGCTTGCCAAACCTTTTTCCTTAACTAATTACAATCACATATGCACACACATACACACACAGTGACACACTAACATTTTGCTAAGGTCTTGAGATGGCCTGTTAAATTCTTGATGACAGAATGAGTTGGGTCATCTTTGAAAAGGGCATTTAAACAAAAGAGATAACCAGATAGCCCTTAATCACAGTTTCTATTCACCGTCTTACTCGGGGTACTTCAGAATCTACAAATGGTCTCAAAGGGAGATCCAATCTCCAGGATGCTTTTTGAGACGGATTTGATTTTTTAAAAAGTCCTGTTTTCGCCTTCTTCCCACTCTAACATTTTATTATTTGACTACCTGAAATAAAAATTATCTTTCTATAAGCATAATTGCGTACTGAAGTAATTTTAAAAAGGCACATTTAAGTTTTAGAATAGAAAACAGAAAAAAATATTTCTACCTCCCTTTTTGGTACAAAGATTAGAAGGTGTCTAAATATTACTGTCTCTGAAATTATTCATTAAATGATCTTCATATTTTAAGTTCAATTTGCATATTCCTTTACCGTTAAGGGAAGGATTAGAAATGCCACCCCTCCCCTCCTCTCTCCACCTTCAACCCACGCATTCCTCACTTTCTCATTTTCTGATTGCATATTATGAACCACACACTGTGTGAGGTACTGTAGACATACAACAAAAGTCCTGCCCTGAAGGGGCCCATATTTTAATGGGGATGCAGATGTGTAAGTGGATTAATTTTCAAACTATATCTTAAGTGTTATAATGGAGATACTGCTGAGTCATGTGATGCCATAAAGGACAAAGGGTTTAACTCTTCCAGAGGAATTATAGAAGAAAAAAATTCATAAATTTCACTTCATTAAAGTCAGAGTAACGGTGCCTACTAAGTATCATACAGTAGACCATAATTTTTGCTCACCTGATTACTATCTATTCTTGTATTATATTTGCTAGGTAGGAGTATTAGGATCAAGTTAGGAAAGCAGAAACCACTCTAGGTATGATAGAAAGGGGAGGGACGGGGAGAGAAAGAGGGAGAGAAAGAAAGAAAGATTTCACCCAATTGCAGCAGAATACAAATTCTTTTCAGGTAACACAGCTAGGAAATAGAGAAACCTATATTTGACTCCAAGTCTTTCCAAAACCTCTTTCTATGAATGAATTTAAATAGTGAGAAGGCTCAGAATAAAGAGTTAAGTTTATTGGATTAAGTGAGAATAAATAGGCTTTGGAAACTCTGATCCTTACTTATTATACAACCTTTTCTCAGATCACTACTGACCTCCAAAACTACATGGGGAGGAAGTAGAAGCAGAGGGGCATCTCTTTTATAGTGACATCGGCGGACTGTTTTATTACCCTGAAACATTTGCAGGACTTTTTTTTACAGACACATGTTCCCCAGAAGAGGATTTGCCATTCTGACAAATCTCCATCCAAGGAATGGGAAATTCATTATCCCTTCCACTAGAATTAAACTGTGAAATTATTTATAGGAAGAAGAAGTAGTAGAATAAAGACGAAGTTATATTTGTCTTCTTCACTATAAGAAAAAAATGCAAAATCAGGAAAAATGTATCTTAACTATTACTTTTACAAAGGCAAAACAGGCTGTTTGCTATCTAATCAGTCCTGTTATTAAAATTCAGGCTGTACTGTTCTCTTCAGAGAGAGGCAAATGGGGGGAGTTATTAGATTTGTGGCCTACTGTTGTTAGTAGAATGAACAAGACAGAGTAAAAGCCACAAGTGGAATTGTACTAGTATTTCCTCTATAATTAACCCAACACTTAGGTAGCCTTTCAAGTGAAAGGAGCCCTCCAAATGATGGAGGCACACAGGAGGTAATTATGTGCTTTCAATAAATGCCTGAAAGCTCACAATTTCTTTGGGGAGATACAATCTCTGGAAAGGCTTGCATTGTCACTCCAATTTCATTTATTATTTTAACAAATTCTGTGTTCCATGGAGGAACTTTATTTCCCAAAAAGATGAATGTATAATAAACCAGTTCTTTATTTTAAAACTTATGGTGAGAGAAATTTCAATTTTAGATAATTCCATTGTCTATAGTCTCTATTAAATTAGCTTAAGTTCCAAAAGATACTGCCACATTATTATTGTAGGTAGCCATTATAATTCTCAAATTTCTATTGTTATATTCTCCAAGACAGTGGTAAGCAAACTACAACCTCTAGGCCAAATCTGGCCTCCCAATTGTTTTATAAATAAAATTTTATTTAAACATAACCACTCCCATTCATTGACTTGTCTCTGGTTGTTTTTGCAATACAACAGTAGGGTTAAGTAGATATAACAGGCTGTGTGTCACATGATGAAGCCAAAAACATTTGCTCTCTGGCTCTTTACAGAATGAATTTGCTTATATTTCTTCTAGGATGTCAATTTGTCTGCTTAATTCACAGAAGGACAAATTTTAACATACCTTACTTCTATGGCCTGAATGTTTGCATACCCTGAAAATTCATTTGTTGAAATCGATCCCCAATTTGATAGTACTAGGAGGGTAGGTCTTTGGAGATGTGATTAGATCATGAGGGTATAACCTTTATTAATGTGATTAGTGCTTTTACATGGGGTTGAAGAGACCCAGAGCTCCCCTTCCACCATGTGAGGATGCAGAAAGAAGATACCTTCTGTGAACTAGAAAGCTGGCCCTCACTAGACACCAAATATGCCAGTATTTTGATCTTGGGCTTCCCAGCCTTCAGAACTTACAGCAGTCCAGAAAGATTAAGACACCCACCTGAAATGTTAATTTTGTCCTAAAATAATCTTGCATGTAAGATCTGAAATATGACCTAAGTATTATCTGAGGAGTCAATGCTGATTTATTGGTGGTGGATACTGTGATTCTGCATTAAGAATGGATCTGAAGCCACATAAGAAAGATAACTGTGATTACTTAGCGCTATTTTCAATGGCTGTGAGAAGACAACCTTGTGACCAGAATTTGAAACCCTGCATAAACAAAACTGTCAACATGTTTTGAAGGCCTTTACACTCTCCTCAGGTTTTAGAAGTATTTCCACTGATGACAGCTTTCAGATAAAATACTCTTATTTTGAAACCAACGTTCACCAGTTTTGGAAATTTTAGTCTGGCTAGGAAGGAAAGGAGTAACATTGTGAGTAGGACACCAGCCTTAGGCTAGTCCAAGTCTATAATATCAAAAGGCTAGTACACTATGTTATATTATGGTATATGTTATAATCATGTAGCCAGCTCTCCCCTTTGAGAAATAGGAGCAGGCATTATCATGTGGCCTTATTCCATTAAAGGTCATGGAATATAGCTGGGGAAATGCAAGTAAAAACAAAGTCATCCCCCAAGCCAGGAAAATGCTTCACAAAGATAGAACAAATATTAAGCATTATTACTGAATTAGCATTAAACCAGAATATGACATAAATCACAAGCAATCCACTGAAGATAATGAAAAGACAAAGAAATCTCATCTTCTCATATAGACAAGCAGATACAACCCATAAAATACATGTTCTCAAGATAAACAATAACAAGTCCTCAAGTCAGAAGGCTTCACAGCATGTGATTCATCCTAAATTCATTTGGTAATTAGGTTGACAGTCTGTGTTAGCAAATTGGCTTGAAAAATAAACTTCTCAAATGTTTAAGATGGGAGTAGATTTATAACTTGGAGTAAGAGGCCCCACATAATTAGGCACCTATCCTCCCATAGGAACTGGAGAATGGGAGTGCTATTTTCCTTGATGATTACATTTTAAAGAGATGATCTTATATATTATATAAAAAATGGTAAGGATTCTACTAAGAAACTATTAGAACTAACAAACACATTAAGTAAAGTTGCGAGCTAGAAAATCACACAGAAACAGTTGTGTTTTTTTAATTTGTATATTTAGTTCTGGGGTACATGTGCAGGATGTGCAGGTTTGTTACATAGGTAAACGTGTGCCATGGTGGTTTGCTGCACCTATCAACCCATCACCTAGGGAGTAAGTCCAGCATGCATTAACTATTTTTCCTAATGCTCTCCATCCACTCAAGCTACCCTCTGACAGGCCCCAGTATGTGTTGCTGCCCTGCCTGTGTCCATGAGTTCTCCTTGTTCAGTTCCCATTTATAAATGAGAGCATGTGTTGTTTGGTTTTCTGTTTCTGTGTTAGTTTGCTGAGGATAATGGCTTCCAGCTTCATCCATGTCCCTGCAAAGGACATGATCTCATTTCTTTTTATGGCTGCATAGTATTCCATGGTGTAGATGTGCCACATTTTCTTTATCCAGTCTATCATTGATAAGAATTTGGGTTGGTTCCAAGTCTTTGCTATTGTAAATAGTGCTGCAATAAACATACGTGTGTATGTGTCTTTATGGTAGAATGATTTATAATCCTTTGGGTATATACCCAGTAATGAGATTGCTGGGTCAAATGGTATTTCTGGTTCTAGATCCTTGAGGAATCACCACACTGTTTTTCACAATGGTTGAGCTAATTTACACTCCCACCAACAGTGTAAAAATGGTCCTATTTGTCCACATCCTCCCCAGGATCTGTTGTTTTTTGACTTTTTAATAATTGCCATTCTAACTGGCGTGACATGGTACCTCATTGTGGTTTTGTTTTTATTGGTGTGTAGGAATGCTTGTGATTTTTGCACATTGATTTTGTATCCTGATACTTTGCTGAAGTTGCTTATCAGCTTAAGGAGATTTTGGGCTGAGATGATGGGGTTTTCTAAATATACAATCATGTCATCTGCGAACAGAGACAATTTGACTTCCTCTCTTCCTATTTGAATACCCTCTCTTTTGCTTGCCTAATTGCCCTGGCCAGAACTTCCAACACTATGTTGAATAGGAGTGGTGAAAGAGGTCATCACCAGTTTTCAAGGGGGATGCTTCCAGTTTTTGCCCATTCAGTATGATATTGGCAGTGGGTTTGTCATAAATAGCTTATTATTTTGAGATATGTTCCATCAATACCCACTTTATTGAGAGTTTTTAGCATGAAGGGCTGTTTAATTTTGTCGAAGGTCTTTTCTGCATCTATTGAGATAATCATGTGGTTTTGTCATTGGTTCTGTTTATGTGATGGATTACGTTTAGTGATTTGCAAATGTTGAACCAGCCTTGCATCCCAGGGATGAAGCTGACTTGATTGTGGTGGACAAGCTTTTTGATGTGCTGCTGGATTTGGTTTGCCAGTATTTTATTGAGGATTTTCACATCGATGTTCATCAGGGATATTCTTTTTTTCTTGTGTCTCTGCCAGGTTTTGGTATCAAGGTGATGCTGGCCTCATACAATGAATTAGGGAGGATTCCTTCTTTTTCTATTGTTTGGAATAATTTCAGAAGGAATGGTACCAGCTCCTCTTTGTACCTCTGGTAGAATTCGGCTGCTAATCTATCTGGTCCTGGGCTTTTTTTGGTTGATAGGCTATTAATCACTGCCTCAATTTCAGAACTTGTTATTGGTCTATTCAGGGATTTGACTTCTTCCTGTTTTAGTCTTGGAGGGGGGGTTATGTATCCAGGAATTTATCCATTCTCTATTTTCTAGTTTATTTGCATAGAGGTGTTTATAGTATTCTCTGATGGTAGTTTGTATTTCTGTGGGATCACTGGTGATATCCCCTTTATCATTTTTTTTATTGTATCTATTTGATTCTTCTCTTTTATTCTTTATTAGTCTGGCTAATGGTCTATCTACTTTGTCAATCTTTTCAAAAAAAAAAAAAAAAACAGCTCCTGGATTCCTTGATTATTGGAAGGGTTTTTTTTGTGTCTATTTCCTTCAGTTCTGCTCTGATTATAGTTATTTCTTGTCTTCTGCTAGCTTTTGAATTTGATTGCTCTTGCTTCTCTAGTTCTTTTAATTGTGATGTTAGAGTGTCAATTCAAATCTTTTCTGCTGTCTCCTGTGGGCATTTAGTGCTATAAATTTCACTCTAAACACTGCTTTAGCTGTGTCCCAGAGATTCTGGCACATTGTGTCTTTGTTCTCATTGATTTCAAAGAACATATTTACTTCTGCCTTAATTCAGTTATTTACCCAGTAGTCACTCAGGATCAGGTTGTTCCGTTTCCATGTAGTTGTGCGGTTTTGAGTGAGTTTCTTAATCCTTAGTTCTAATTAGATTTCACTGTGGTCTGAGAGACGGTTATGATTTCTGTTTTTTTTTGTTGTTGGTTTTTTTTTTTTTTTTTTTTTTTTGCATTTGCTGAGGAGTGTTTTACTTCCAATTATGTGGCCAATTTTAGTATAAATGTGATGTGGTGCTGAGAAGAATGTATATTCTGTTGATTTGGAGTGGACAGTTCTGTAGATGTCTATTAGGTCCTCTTGGTCCAGTGCTGAGTTCAAGTTCTGAAAAACCTTGTTAATTTTCTGTCTTGTAGATCTGTCTAATATTGACAGTGAGGTGTTAAAAATCTCCCACTATTATTTTGTTGGAGTCTAAGTCTCTTTGTAGGTTTCTAAGTACTTGCTTTATGAATCTGGGTGCTCCTTTGTTGAGTGCATATATATTTAGGATATTTAGCTCTTCTTGTTGCATTGACCCCTTTACCATTATGTAATGCCCTTCTTTGTCTTTTCTCATCTTTGTTGGTTTAAAGCCTGTTTTATCAGAGACTAGGATTGCAACCCTTGCTTTTTTTATTATTATTATTTTTTGCTTTCCATTTGCCTTCTATCCCTTTATTTTGAATCTGTATTTGTCTTTGCACATCGCATAGCAATTCTATGAGCTACTCATCATAATCCCCATTAATAGATTCAAAAAGTGAGACTTGGAAAGATTAAATAATTATTTTACTATTACACAGCTAGTAAATAGCAGAACAGAACTTAAAGTTGATTTAACTCAGGTCTGCACAGTCTGCTATCTCAAACAATTTTTTTTTTAACCTATGTTACCTCTTTACCTCTTAGCCAATCCACCACTCCATCTACCCTTTCACTACCCTGTAACTTATACCAGTAGACAGTTAACCATCCTGTCTGAGATGATACATCATGTAATAAAGTTAGCATGAGCTTCGGACTCACAAGTCTGTCTGAAACATATCTTTGCTGTTTGGTAGTTGGATTAAGTAAGCAAGTTATTTAACTTCTCTTAGCCTCAGTTTCTTCATATAATAAAATGATGATAAAAAAACCACATCATAGGAAGTGCCTGTAAACTTCCTGGTACATAATGAGCACTCAATTAAGCTATAATATTCAATTTACAATTAAAGCATTAAAATTTTAAAAATACAGCTATTACTATCAATAAAGATATTGGCAATCATTTTTTCTTTTAGTATTAAGTAGTTGCATTGATTGCCAAAGCCTGAACTAGTGAAGGAGTATGCTCACATATAAGCTATTTCCGCAGCCGGGCGCGGCGGCTCATGCCTGTAATCCCAGCACTTTGGGAGGCCTAAGTGGGCAGATCACAAGGTCAGGAGTTTGGGACCAGCCTGAACAACATGATGAAACCCCGTCTCTGAGAAAAATACAAAAATTAGCCAGGCATGGTGGTGGGTGCCTGTAATCCCAGCTACTCGGGAGGCTGAGGCAGGAGAATTGCTTGAAACCATGAGGCGGAGGTTGCAGTGAGCCAAGATCCCGCCACTGCACTCCAGCCTGGGTAACAGAGAGAGACTCCATTTCAAAAAATATAAAACTAAAAATAAAAAAAGAGAAAAATAATTTACTTCCAGAATGAAGATGAGCAGAATACTGAAGTTAGGATACTTGCAAGAAGTAGGAGATATGGAGTTCAGAATCTGGAGAACTGAGTTATTAAGAAAAAAATCCAGAAGTTTAAACAAAAATAGAGAAAATAATTACAGAGTTCTAAAGAATGAAATTGTTATAATCAGATAAAAGACCTGAGCCCAGAAAGCTGAAGTGCTTCTTTGAACATTGGTGTTTGGAAGAACATTTAAACAATCAATAAGTTTATTCCTTTTGAAAATCTCTGTAGGAAATAACCATAAATATAAAATATTTTTAAAATCCTAAGGTGTCTATCAAATAGTCATAAATAATATTAAAAAGTAGAGCGAACTAAATGATTACTAATAACTATTGAAATATGTTATATTCAATTTATAGTAAAGTATGCAGGTATTAAATATTTTAAATGCATATTTGAGAATGTGTATATGGTTAAATTTTAATATTAAAATGCATTATTTATAAAAGTATAAACACATACATGAGAACTGTATATCTCCTTTTCAAATATATATGAAGAAAATAAGACTGTTATCAATGATTTACTTTCACGGTAGAATCGTGAACAATTTTTTCACTCTTTTCTACTGTGTGTGTATGCATGTGCATGATGTCCAGATTTCCATAAGAAACATGCACTTTATAAAGGAAAATAATCTTTATTTAGAAAGGATCTGCCCTAGGCTGGTGTGCACAAGTCTCCTATGCCCCATTTTTTCCCCTTACAACATCAGCTAATGTTTACCACTGTGGCACAAAAGGATGCAAATATTTACTTCTTAAACAGTAGGAAGGCCTTTCAAGATGCTCACTGGTTGTAGGTTCTCTTACAGTTAGCTGATTAAGATTTGTGCACCCATAAAAAGTGTAGAAATTAAAGAAGAGGCCTGAAAATGTATTCATAATTAGAAAGGGGACCAGGGTTGTGTTTGGGACATGATTAACTGGTAATCAGTAAAGAACAAACTGATTATTAGCTGTTGAATTCTTGTTGTTCTTAGGGGATTCCACTCAGTGGTCTAATTAAATTGAGCTTGAAGTCTTCACATCTCTATTCAGTGGCAATTTCATCATAATATTCAGTTCTTTGCATGAGATTTGCCGTCCCCCTCTTTAATCATATGTTTTGCATTTGTGTAACACCTTCCTTGATTAGTTTCTCTACAGGATTAGCTCTTGATAACTGCATGGTTTATGAAAGCAAATGTCACATATAAGACAATCTGGATATTAAAGTTTATTGTCGGTCTGGGAATTTTTTAAAAGGAAAATCAAACAAAAGATACGTACTTGTTTTAATTAAAATCGCTTTCTTTGCTTTCTGAATTGTTTGTTTGACTCTCAATATTTTATAGAGATAACATTTCAGAAAAAAATTCAATGACTCCAGGGAAATAGAAAAATGTTTTACATTTTCAACTGAAACTCAAGAGAATTTTTGTTAATTACATTATTTCCATCATATAGTTTGCCGTCTAGATAGCAGTAAAACTTAGGCTCTAGGCTACTGCTTATATCATTAGAAATGTCAGTGCTGTAACATATGGAGCACAGGAGCTCTAGATGTGTATCTTTCACATAAGTATTTGGTGACAAAGCATTTTTGTTGGCTATATAATTCCCGATAACCTAACTCAAGTACCAATTTTAAATTCATACTCCCCATCATAAGCTTAGGTAGGCAAAGTGGGCTGACTCTAAACATATAGAACAGTATAATAATTATGATTTATTATAAGGGAGATAAGCAAACCTGTTATAGATTTTAGATACCACTAAGTTTTCTGTGTTTGATTAGCAATAAACAAAATAATCTGGTACATTTTCCAGTGCCAGATCCTTATTTAAAGTCACAATCTTAAATTTATCCCATTTTTAAACTTCCAAGAAGTAGTATATCTTAACAATGCTTTCTATAAGCTGGTAAGTAGGCCCTTAAGAAAAAAAACTCAGCAGAACCACTTTCAAAATTGCTTGGATTTTCAACATTTCAGTATATATGTAGAGTTTATCCATCAACAACAGTAACACACATATATATATTTAATAACATTCAACACATACTACATACAATGTATATTTCAAAACAGTTTTGCCTGACTAGGTTACAATTTTGTTTATGGATATTTTGGTAATAAATTAATTTTTACTTGAAATGGACTGTGGAAAATAATTGAAAACATAGCTAAATTTTATGCAAAAGACTATATACTCAATATATTTACACAAACGTGGTAATGATATAAGTGAATATTGATGATTCAGAAGTGACTTTAATCTGTAGAACATATGCTATTGTAGAAAAATATGAAAACAGTTCCAGATATTTGTTGTAACAGGGTTTGATTTTTGGATTATGAATCCATTATTTAAGTTTATAATAATTACTCAAGCCATAGGGCAAAATTATTTAATATATTCTAAATTAAATAGTAAGATATAATATATATTATAGCAAGACTATTATTTGCATCCAGACAGGAACTTTAGCAGTATTTCTCACGTCTATATTTCCAGCACATAGTTCTATGATTACACAGAATAATCATGGGCACAGAAGGAAAAATTCTGAAGGATGTTTAAATCTAAAAATTTATTCTTGCTACTTAAAGTTGACTCTTAACTGGGGGGCATGACCCTATGTCTCTTGCCTATGTCCAATCTCGAGAAGTATTTATATTTCCTGGACCACTTCTCCAAAACACCCTCTCATCAGCCTTCATTGTTGAATCTAGCACCAGTTCTTCCAGCAAAGAGTATGGGTTGGAAAAGTAGAAGCTAAGGTTAAAGAACAAGTTGTCTAAAACCGTATCAAGTGATTTATGTTACAAAGAGATTTCTTTACTAGCTGTTTGAACCTGGACAATTTGAACCTGGACTTCTAGTTCCAGCAAAGCAATTAAAGAAACATTAAGTAACTTCTGGGGTGCTTAGTCAAAAAATGAATTAAAGTACTACATATAAGAGGTGTCAAATAAGTAGCTTTTACTAAATAAGTAGCTATCATTATCAATTTTATGATCTTACTTATCTTTGTCATCATCATTGCTTTTGTTTTTTCCTAGATCTGGAATGCCTAGTTCCCATTGTTGCATGGAATTTTCTATTTTTCATAAAGAAGCACACAGCTACCCTTTCTAGACATACACACAAATATCTCCAGGATTTATTTGTTTGTTTTTAGAGACAGGATCTCACTCTGTTGCCTAGGTTGGAGAGCAGTGGTGCAATCACAGCTCATTGCATCCTCAAACTCTTGGCCTCACGTAATTCTCCTACCTCTGCCTCCCAGTGCTGGGATTACAGGATTGGGCCACGGCACCTGGCTGCCAGGATTTTTTTGTTTTGTTTTAAGATTTTTTTTTCTTTCCCACCTGCGTAGCAGAAATACAATTCTAAGAGCGCGCTTATGTGTGCGCTCGCTCGCGCTCGCTCGCGCTCTCTGAAACAGGGCCTTGTTTGGTCAAACAGGCTGGAATGCAGTGGCATGATCACAGCTCATTGCAGCCTCAAAATCCTGGGCGCAGGTGATCCTCCCGCCTGCCTCAGATTCTGCAATAACTAGGATACCAGGCGGACACCACCATGCCCAGCTAATTTTTGTAATTATTATTATTTAGTAGCGACAAAGTCTTACTATGTGGCCTGGACTGATCTAAAACTCCTAGCCTCAAGCAATTCTTTCACCTCAGCCTCTCAAAGTGCTGATATTATAGATGTCAGCCAGTGGACCTGGCCCCATTCTAATAATTTTAATAGTAGTTACACACTTCCTTGAAAAATATTTTAATTATGTCTCCAGTGTTTATGGCACTAGAGAATGTTTTATCTATGTCAATAAATTGTGAATTTTTATGGGTATGGCTACCTACTATTTTAATTCTTTTAAATTTCTCCCAATCACCTAGCTGTGTACTATGGGAAATATTTGAAACTTGTCAAATATTGCATTGTTAAATATTGAACCTTGTTAAATACTGTGATAGCTAATAATTTCTGTGGTTATGTGTGCCCTGATAAATATGTGCACAGAGAATAGTCAGTGCATCCACTAGATGTGTCTAGAGTTAAGATAACTTTTTTTTTGAGATATTCTTTAAAATCTTTTGTTAAAACTTTAAGTTAAGGGTACATGTTCAGGATGTGCAGATTAGTTACACAGGTAAAGGTGTGTCATGGGAGTTTTTTGTACAGATTATTTTATCACCCAGGTATTAAATCTAGTACTCCTCAGTTATTTTTCCTGGATTTCTCCCTCCTTCCACCCTTCACCCTCCACCCCCTGGTAGGCTCCAGTGTGTGTTTTTCCCCTCTATGTGTCCATGTGTTCCCATCACTTAGCTCCAACTTATAAGTGAGAACATGCCATATTTGATTTTCTGTTCCTGCATTAGTTTGCTAAGGATAATGGTTTTCAGCTTTATTCATGTCACCGCAAAGGACATGATCCCATTCTTTTATATGGCTGCATCTTATTCCATGTTGTATATGTACCACATTTTCTTTATCCAGTCTATGATTGATGGTCATTTAGGTTGATTCCATGCATTTACTATTGTGAATAGTGCTGCAATGAACATATGCATGCATGTTTCTATATAATAGAATGATTTATATTTCTTTGGATATATATCCAGTAATGGGATTGCTGGGTCAAATGGTATTTCTATATGTAGATCTTTGAGGAATTACCACACTGTTGTCCACAATGGTTGAACTAATTGACACTCCCACCAACAGTGTAAAAGCATTCCTATTTCTTCACATCCTCTCCAGCATCTGTTGTTTCCTGACTTTTTAATAATAGCCATTCTGACTGATGTGAGATGTTATCTCACTGTGGTTTTGATTTGCATTTATCTAATGATCAGCAATGTTGAGCTTTTTTTTTATGATTGTTGACTGCATGTATGTCTTCTATAGAGAAATGTCTGCTCACGTCATCTTCCTACTTTTTAAAGGGTATTTTTTTTCTTGTAAATTTCTTTAAGCTCGTTATACACGCTGGATATTAGACCCTTGTCAGATGCATAGGTTGCAAAAATTTTCTCACATTCTGTAAGTTGTCTGTTTACCCTGTTGACAGTGTCTTTTGCTGTTCAGAAGCTCTTTAGTTTAATCAGATCTCATTTGTCAATTTTGGCTTTTGTTGCAATTGCTTTTTGAATCTTTGTCATGAAATCTTCACCCATGCCTATGTCCTGAATGGTATTGCCTAGGTTGTCTTTCAGGGTTCTTACGGTTTTGGGTTTTACATTTAAGTATTTAATCCATCTTGAGTTAATTTTTGTATATGGTATAAGGAAGGGGTTCAGTTTCAATTTTCTGCATATGGCTAGCCAGTTATCCCAGCACCATTTATTGAATAGGGAATCCTTTCCTCATTGCTTGTTTTTGTCAAGTTTGTCCAAGATCAGATAGTTGTAGGTGTGCAGTTTTATTTCTGGGTTCTCTATTCTGTTGCATTTGTCTATGTGTCTATTCTTGTACCAGTGCCATGGTGTTTTGCTTACTGCAATCCTGTAATATAGTTTGACATCAGGTAGTGTGATACCTCCAGCTTTGTTCTTTTTGCCTAGAATTGCCTTGGCTATTTGGGCTCTTTTATGGTTCCATACGAATTTTTAAGTTTTTTTTCTAGTTCTGTAAAGAATGTCAATGGTAGTTTGATAGGAATAGCATCAAATCTATAAATTACTTTGGGTAATATGGACATTTTAATGATATTTATTTTTCCTATCCATGAGCATGGAATGTTTTTCCATTTGTTTAGGTCATTTCTGATTCCATTGAGCATTGATTTGTAGTTCTCCTTTTATTGATCTTTCCCCTCCCTTGACAGCTGTATTCCTAGGTATTTTATTCTTTCTGTGACAATTATAAATGGAAGTTCATTCATGATTTGGCTCTTAGCTTGACTGTTGTTGGTGTATAGGAATGCTAGCAATTTTTGCACATTGACTTTGTATCCTGAGACTTTGCTGAAGTTGCTTATCAGCTTAAGAAGCTATTGGGCTGAGATGATGAGGTTTTCTAGATACAGGATTATGTCATCTGCAAACAGTTAGTTAGACTTCCTCTTTTCCTGCCTGAATGCCCTTTCTTTCTCTTGCCTCATTGCTCTAGCCAGAACTTCTAAGACTATGTTGAATAGAAGTGGTGACAGAGGGCATCCTTTGGGATGACATGTTTGAGAGCAATTATCAAATATATCCAGAGATGAAAGCACAGCTTAGTAAGAACATGAAATGCCCTCTCTAGTTTAATTTTAATCTTGGCATTTCAACTTAACATATAGCTTGTTTCTTCAGGATTACTACATCTTTGAATTATTGATTACAAAATCTACTTTGAAATATTATACCACTTATCATATAATGCAACATTCTACTTCTACTTAGCTTTCCCCATTCTTTGTGCCAATGTTTCATGTATTTTTCTAAATGCTATAATTCCTAAAATGCATTGTTATTTAAAATTTAAATTATAATTTCATTTCCTTTACTATGCCTTAATTTTTCTAATTTCTATTGACATGTCTATAAGTTTACTTATCCTTTTTCATTGTTTCCAATTTTGTTAAGCAAATGAAATAAATTTTTGAATGTAGACATTTTATTTTTCAGTTTTACACTTTTTACTTGATTTTTTATATATAGTCTCCATTTCACACCTTGCACATCTCATCACTTTACTTCTTATATGTGTCTTTCCTCATAAAATATTTAACTTACGTATACTTTTTTCAAGTTCTTAGATGCTAATTCCAAAAATGGAATCGTCTGAAGGTATCTTCTTTCTTGACTGTTTTTCATCTTGTTTATGAGTCACAGTCATCTGTCATACATATTTTCTTATCATGTCATACATATTGTCTTATCATATTGGAGGCATTATGCATAAAAAGAACATTGGAGATCTAAGTGAATTTTAATTTTGTTTGCTTATTTTCCAGGGAGTTGTAAAGATGAGTTGCTTGTAGTTCAGATTTGCCCTTACATGAAGTTGAGTTAAAACTGGGTCAAAATTTAAATTAGATTGAATTTATCTGTGATTTGTCCAACCTGCAATTCCCATACTTCTGCCATTTGACTTTGTCTGTTTGAGCTAGGAATAGGTTGGACACACTGTTTCAGATTATTTTGGTTTGCTTTTGAATTCCATTCTGGCAGGGCTCCAGAACCCAAGTACTGCAACAGTATGCAGGGGTATGTAATTTTCTCAGTTTTCTAGTTCTTTCCGCAAACCATTTCGCCCCACCCCCAACAAAAGTAGCATAAGGATAGAACAAGAAGTGTTGGGCTGAGAAATGTATTGTATTTGGAGCTCTTTCTCCTTCTAGTATATTTTATCAGTTCACACTCTTGCATAAACGTCAGCTGATTTTTTCTGTCTCTGAAAATTCTCTCTCTTCCAATGGAAGGACTGCCCCTTCATCCATCTGTACTCAGACTAAGTGATGACCCAAGTTTGGAAGTTGCCATAGCTCTCAGCTCACTTTTAAAGTACTAGTTTCTCAATGGAATTCACCTTGTATCCTCTGCTCTTTGATAGTATCACAAAATATATGGTTTTAATTTCATCTAGTATTTTTAGGGGTGAAGGTATTTTGTACCTTTCCATATGTTCATTGACAGCAGAGTCTGAACAAATGTAATTCTAATATCATTTAAAATAAGAATGTAACCCTTTAATTTTACGTTTTTTGTTTGTTTTTTCCTAAAGGAAAGCGAAGGAGAAAGGGAGCCAGAAGACAAGTGCTTACGCTTTCTAAACTCTCTCACGTGAGGGCTCAGGACACATGTCGTAAAGTTAGCCAATTTACTCTTTGCTTGAGAATTTGAATATCGGAAGAGTTTAGGGTCGAGAGGCACAAATACTTTGGGTATTTGTGGTGACTTCCAGTGGACAATGGCAATGGCATCATGGTGACATCCAGTGTCCAGTAGCTGATGTCTCACGTGGACTGATTCTGTGATGTGACCACAGTAGAAATTCTTGGAGCACAGCTTCTCTAAATTCCCACTCATTTCCCTAATCTAGTTTTCCCACCTGCAATATACACTGCCAATAGTTTTTTGGTTTTTTTTTTTTCATTTCATTTAGAATAAGATTTTTGGTTTTGTTTGTGTATTTATTTTGATTTGAATAACTAAAAATGTCTTTTCTCCTTTAATAATGCCTATTTTTTAAATTTAAATTCTGTTAAATTAAATAAAATAGCATACTTAAATTGCATAACATGTACTGTCATGGAATGAGTACTCTGCCAAACTTATTTCCCTTTTTCCTCACAGATCTATATGCTATTATTCTATTTCTTTTGTATCTACATCAGAGCTAACCACACTGTTGAATACAGTTGCTTTTTCATATATACTTGTCAAATGAAAGAGTAAATTGGGTACTGAGGATGATATACTGAACTCATCTTGCCTCTAAGTAGTAGGTATTTTCCTACTCTTTCAAATGACAGCATACAGGTAAAATTTAGAACTATGAAGAGTATAAAATGTTACAGATATGGTAATATATTGATATTATCACTGATCAGTTTGGAAATTATATATTCATATAGATATATTCATTGATTTATGTAATTTGTTTCTACCCACCCATTTAAAATAACTTGAAATAGCTCTTGTGAATCAGAGAACATGTCTGAGTCTCACATATAAGTGAGTAAAACAATGTTCCTGGAGCAGAAATTTTGTGGACAAGTTTAATTTTTTTTTAATTTTGTAGAACCAGTGGTTAAAATAAATTATCCATAATTTAAATTTTTACCAAATCTTATGTAAGGCAATATTTAAGAACATGTGAATTAGAGCACTAGTTGTCATTATGAAGAAAAAATTAACTCTCATATCATTAGACTTTTCATTAATTTTTAGACTATTAACTGAAATTATTACTCACATTTCAGTATAGTCTTATCTAATATAACATCCCATGTCAAACAGAATATTGCCTCACTTGGCTTTCTAAGAATGTTGGTGTCTACAGGTCTTTTGTATTAATTTTTTAAAAAGGAAACAAGCTGCATTCTAAAGATACTGCCTTCAGGAGTTTTAATGATTTATTATGTATAAGTCAAAGAGAAATTAAGGCTATTTTTCAGCCAGTTATGACAGTGAGAGGGGAAAACACCCAGTTTTGCTTTGCAGTTTTTCCAGATCCCCAGTTTGTCTGTGTTTGAGTAGGTATAGTCATTGTTTCTAGACAAATAAACAAAAATGAGAACATGTACAGCTATTGGTCTTATAGGACAAGTAGTATTCCATCATCACGAAGGTCCCTGGGAAACCATTTAAACAGCTTTATTGGTTTTCCCTTGTTGGTGCATTTAGTTCAAACAGCTCCCAAGAAACACCTCTGTACTTAAGCTAGGATTCTTTGACAACTAGTGAAAAAACTACCAACCCATGAGTTGCTTTTACTTTTCTTTTTGATTATGCAGATCAAAACTAACACTGAGGTTGTAATATAAAGTTTAAAAGTACAAGAAGTTTGAAGCAATTTTTAAATTGACTTTATATTTAGAGAAGTTTTAGATTCACAGCAAAATTAAGTGATAAGCAGAGTTTCCATACATCCCGTCTCCACACATGCATACCCTACCCCATTACCAACATCTCTGGGCTGAGCGGTACACTTGTTGCAATTGGTGTGAACCCAGATTGACATATCTTTATCATATAAAGTCAATAGTTTATATTAGGGCTCACTTTTGGTGGTGTACATATGGATTTAGACAAATATATAATGACAAGTTTCCACCATTATAGTGCATACAGAATAGTTTCACTGCCCTAAAAGTTTGTGTTCCACCTATTAATCCCTCACTTCCTGTAAGTCCCTGGCAATCACTCATCTTTTTATATCTCAATAGTTTTATCTTTCCCAGAATGTCGAACAGTTGGACTTATAGAGTGTGTAACTTTTTTGTGGACACTTTCACATAATATGCATTTAAGTTTTCTCCATGTCTTTTCGCAGCTTGGCATCTCATTTCTTTTTAGTGCTGAATAAAATTCCATTGTCTGGATGTACCAAAGTTATTTTATCCATTCATCTTCTGAAGCACATCTTGGTTGCTTCTAAGTTTCGACAATTATGAATAAAGATGCTATAAACATCTGTGTGCAGGATTTTGTGTGTATTTAAGTTTTCAATTCATTTGGGAACCAAAGAACATGATTTCTGGATTGTAAGTTAAGAGCGTGTTTAGTTCTATAAGAAACTGCCAAACTGTTTTCCAAAGTGGTTGTACCATTTGCATTCCCACCAGCAATAAATGAGAATTTCTATTGCTCTGTCTACATCTTTATAAGCATTTGGTATTGAGTGCTCTGGGTTTTGGCCATTTTAATTGGTATGTAGTGATATCTTATTGTTGTTTTAATTTGCAGTTCCCTAATAACATATAATGGTAAGCATCCTTTTACAGCTTGTCATCTGTAGATCTTTGCAGAGGTGTCTGTTTAGGTTTTTCACCTATTTTTAAGTTGGATTGTTTCTTTTCTTACTGTTAAGCTTTAAGAGTTCTGTGTATATTTTCGTTAATAGTCTTTCACTAGGTATGACTTTTGTAAATATTTTGATCTCAGTCTATGGTTTCTGTGACTTGTCTTCCAATTATTTTAAAATTTGAAGCAAATTTTAATTTACAATTTGATTATGGTAAATTTCAAATATATATGAAAGTCAAAAGCAAGGGAAGCCCATGTATATCTAATATCAACTTATGTTTCATCTATGCACCCTCATATTCTACCCTCCTCCTTACTCTATGGGATTACTTTGAAAATGCCAGGCTTAATTTAATGTCAGCTGTAAAAATTTCAGAATTTATCTCTACATAAGAACTTTTTTTTGAAACAATCATTATATAATTACAGCTTATAAAAACTTGACTCAATTCTTTATATCATCAAGTATCTAGTCCACAGTTCTCTCATAAGTATTTTTTTGTTTGCTTAAGTTTTTAAAAATATTTGATTATTTCAAGTTGGTATTCAAAGTTCAAACATACAATTTAATAAACATGTCTTCTAAGATTATCTTAAGGTATTAGTTCCTGCAGTTTTTTCTGTCCTCTTGCAATGTATTTGTTGAAAACAACTTGGCCATTTGTATTTTTTGTATTTAGATCTAGAAGCTCTATCTGATTCAGGTTTGATTTCTTTTTTAAACAAAAATACTTCAGATATAGTTGGGTGCTGGTTAATAAAGAATACCAAAATTTCTAATTACCTCTCCTTTTAGTAATGTAATTTTCAATTTTTCATCATAAATTAATGAAATGGTGACATTATGTATTTTATTTTTAATTATAAGATAGACTATATGTGTAGAGAGAAACTTGACTTCATCAATCGTTTTGTTACTGTGACATACATTCGTATAAGAAATGTGACATACATTCGTATACGCATAGCATGGGTGGTTCCTCTATGCTCAGAGTGTAACAGGCTGTGAAATGTTAGCTTGCCTAAATTCTTATCTGGAAAGCCACTCACTTCTAAGCTCTTCGGGTATCTAACAGATTATCTTTCAGCTGTATGGAAAAGGGCCCCAGCTTTCTTCTGGCTGCTGCCTGAAGACTTCCTGGCATTCCTTTTGAATTCATAATTGATGTGTTTTCAGAATACTTCACTGTGTTTGTAACATCTTTGAAATGTGACCATTAGTAGGTTTTTGTTTGGTTTTGTCTATATGATCATTAAAATGGCAATATATTTAACATGTTTCAACTCAATGCAGTGATTCTTTCAATGAATATTTAATTTTTTTCTTTTTTGGTCATAAGGGATTTCTTCAGGTTGGCTCCTGAGTCTTGACTGAATCCTAGTATTTTTGGAAGCTTCTTTGGTTTCTGCTATGAAAAAATGAGCAGGCTTACCTTACATATTTCACGCCTGGAATCGGCCATCTATCCAAGGAACTCTGGTTACTTTTAATGGAAGATGGTATTGAGACGCCAGTATTATTACACCAATGCTCATTTTTACTAGGTTGGTCATTGTGTTTAGGATTCTTCAGTTAAAAAAAAACTAAGAAATAGGTATTATTGTTATTTTAAGACAAAATAATTAAATTCACATTTAGGAATTTTTCATTATGTTTTTGATTTGATATTTATATTTTTTTCTCTTGAGTTGAAATATTTCCCAATGACTCTAAAATTATTACCTACATATTTTATTTATTTATTTTGAGACAAAGCCTCACTCTGTCACTTAGGCTGGAGTGCAGTGGGGCAATCTCAGCTCACAGCAACCTCTGCCTCCCGGGTTCAAGAAATTCTCCTGCCTCAGCCTCCCAGTTAGCTGGGATTACAGGTGCCCACCACCATGCCCAGCTAATTTTTGTATTTTTAGTAGAGACAGGGTTTTACCATGTTGGCCAGGCTGGTCTCAAACTCCTGATCTCAAGTCATCTTCCTGCCTTGGCCTCCTGAAGTGCTGGGATTGTAGCCATGATATTACTTACATATTTTAACACACACACATATTTTTCACACACAAATAAATTAAAATGATTGTACCAATATTATTACAACTTAAAACAACATATATTTATTATCTAACAATTTCCATGGGTCAAGAGCCTAGGCATGGCATGGGTGGTTCCTCTATGCTCAGAGTGTAACAGGCTGTAAAATGTTAGCTTGCCTAAATTCTTATCTGGAAAGCCACTCACTTCTAAGCTCTTTGGGTATCCAACAGATTATCTTTCAGCTGTATGGAAAAGGGCCCCAGCTTTCTTCTGGCTGCTGCCTGAAGGCTTCCTGACATTCCTTTTGAATTCATAAAGAGCAAAAGCAGAGTCTTTAACTTCAGGGAGAGTCTAGTCCCTTTTTTTAAGAGATTTCACTTAGGTCAGGTCTTCTCAGGATAATCTTCTATTTGATTGACCTGAAACTTTAATTACATCTGCAAAATCCTTTCACTTTTGCCATATACTATCCATAGAAGCAAGCCATAGTTTCCACCCACATTAAAGGAAAATGAATTATTCAGGATAATAGCACTAGGGAGAGAGGATCATTGGGGCCACTTTAGGATTCTATTTGCCCCAGGGATAATAAGATCTAAAAAAAATAGAATTCTTGTTATAATTAAATAATGTAGCATAAGTAAGCACTTGTCAGAGCCTGTACCCAAAATACAGTTCAGTTATGAAAAATAATATTAGACCATGTGGTGGGGGTTGGGCAAGGGTGGAAGCAGGGGTCTGATGGTGAAGAAGGAATTAAAGATAAATATAACACCTCCTGGAACTTTGACTCAAATTTCAGAAAGAGATATACAGAAGATTTAATGTAAAACAGATCAGAATGTATGGGATAATAGATGTCAGCACACAAGACATTTACACCCTTCAAAAATAGGTAAGTCAAAATTAATAACAGACCTAAATATAAACTGCAAAATAAAATTCCTAGATGATAAGCAGAGAAAATTTTTGGTATTGTAATGACTTTTTAGAAATAACACCAAAGGCAAGATCCATGATAAAAAGAATTAGACTTTGTTAAAATTAAAAAATTCTGCTCTGTAAAAGAAACTGTCAAGAGAATGAAAAGATAAGGCATAGACTGGAAGAAAATATTTACAGAAGATATACCTGGTAAAGGACTATTACCCAAAATATACAAAGATCACCTAAATCTCAACAATACGAAAACATCCCTATTAAAATACGGGTCAAATACCTTAACAGACACTTCACCAAAAAAGATAGACAGATGGAAAATAAGCATAGGAAAAATTGTTCTACACCATATATCATCAGGGAAATCCAAATTAAAACAAACAATGTAATATCACTACATGCCTATTAGAATGGCCCAAACCAGAACCCTGACAACATGGAATGCTCGCAAGGATGTAGGGCAACAGGAGTTCTTATTCATTGCTGCTGGGAATGCAGAATGGTACAGCTACTTTGGAAAACAGTTTGGCAGTTTGTCACAAAACTAAACATACTTGTATATATAATTCCAAAATCATGCTTATTACTATTTACCCAAATGAGTTAAAAATTTAAATACACTAATTGGCGTGGCAGTGTCCAGGGCTGGTGTCCCCCATGGAGGCAGGGGGAAGCTGCATATGATGTCCCTGTGTTTCAGAAAAGCACAGAGAAAGGTTTTGTAGAGAAGATTGAGAAGTACTGGATAACAGTACAATCAAGTGCTTTTTATAAATGTTTGAACTTGTTCCTGCACATGCCCTGTGGGGTACTTAGCTCTAATCTGATTAAGCATTCTTATGGATGGCTCAAATATAGACATAACAGGAGGTTTCACGAAGCGAGGGCAGACGATCTTGCAGATGATCCTGCTACCACCAGCGACATAGCTGGTCTGGAGGCTGCTACAGCTCTACAGACATTTGCCGCTGGCAGCTGCCGACCAAGGGCATCCAGGAGCATTATAAGCATGCTGTCAGGCAGAGTTTCCAGCTTCATTCAGATGAAGACAACACTGAGAGAATCCAGTAGATAATTTAAAAAGCCACTGAAGATGCTGATTAGGTCATGAACAAATATATATATATATATGAACCCAGAGAGTGAGCTGTGATAAAGACATTGGAAGCTGAGAGACTTCTCTTCTGGAGCTTAGCAGCAGCAGTGGCAGTTTTGAAAGATCCACTGGCATTGTTGGGAGAAAGAGCTGTTGGGAGGAGAAGCTGACCTTGCTCAGAAGGCCCTTCTTGCCAGAGTCTTGTTTCCAGCATCATTTACGTTTGCACTTCTAGTTGGTTATGATGTGAAATTTGGGGAAAATGTGTTTTTTTTTTCTTTGCGTTTTTAAAGTTTTTCTTTTCTTTTCTTTTCTTTTCTCTAAAAGTGATTCATTGATTCTGGGAGGTCTCTTTACCATTCTTTGAGTCCCAGAGCAGGTGTCCCCTCAGGTGGTAGCCTGTACAAGGGAAAAGCATAGATATGTTTTAGAACCAGGAAGATCTGGAGCTGAATCCCAGCTCAGTGGCTTTTCAAGGGTATTGTCTTTGAACTCACCTTCCTCCTTTGTGAGAATAAAATAAGGTGGAGTTGAAGCGCCTCACACAGAATATGGCACAGGGTAGTGCCTGTAAGTGTCCTCTCTGAGGATGCTGTCCTGCCCTGCCCCTTCCTCTGCTCCCACAGTGTTCTGCACATCTCTGCTCCAGCATGCACTGTGTTGGGTCTTAGTTATTTGTTTGTAAGCTTGTCCTGTTCCTGCTTTATAGCCCCTGAGCCCTCACAGTTGTCACACACTAAGCAGTCTGCCAAGGAGCTGCTCTTGCTGACCACTGTCTCTCCATGCCCAAGGAGGCAGAAGCCCTGGGCCTTTCCTTCCAGGAGTTAACAGTGTCCTTGAAGTGGTGTGATACATACTATGTGAACCAAGGAAGGACGCCAGAGCAGCTGTAGTGGACACTGGCCTTTTCAGTCTTCTGTGCACCTGTGATCTGTCTCAACTGGATCTTCCCTGCCTTGCCGCCATGGTGGAAGACTGGAAGGGAAAGAGAGTAGGAAGGTGGGCTCAGGGAGAACTGGACAGAGCAGCCAGAAGATAGAGAGAAGCCTCAGTAGGACTTGAGTATTCCCCAGAGGCACTCAGCCACAGGGATGATCTAGCATGTGTTTGTATCCTTGCAATTATGTGACTTAAAGTGACTCAGAGACATCTATATGTGTGTATGTACTCCACTGACTGACAATGAAGTAAATATATGAATTTGTGGGAAATAACGTATATACACACAAAAGTCTGCACACAGATAATTATAACATCTTTACTCATAATTGTCAAAACATAGAAGTAACCAAGATAAGATGTGTTCCCATAGATGAATATTTTAAGTTAAAATAACTTAGGTACATCCACACAATGGAATTTTATTCAGCACTAAAAAGAGATATCAAGCCATGAAAAAAACATGGAGAAACCTTAAATGTGTATTATCATGTGAAATAATCCAATCATAAAAAGATACATACTATGTAAGTCCAACTGCATGACACTCTGGAAAAGATAAAATTGAGACATTACAATGATTGGTGTTGCTAGAACTTAGTGGGGAGGGAGGAATAAATAGGTGAAGTACAGAAGATTTTCGCAGTAAAACTATTCTCTACATTACAGTGGTGTATGTGTAATTATATATTTGTCTATACTTACAGAATGTAGAACACCAAAAGTGAATTCTAATGTAAACTAGACTCAGGTGATAATTTCGTGTCAATGTGGGTTCATCAAATGTAACAAGTGTGCCACTCTTGTAGGGGATATTAATAATAAGGAAGGTTATGTGTGTCAGGACAGTGTTATATCGGAAATCTCTGTACTTCTGCTTAATTTTGCTGTGAACCTAAAAGTACTCTAAAAAAAAAAAAGTCTATTTTTAAAATTAAAGATATGTCATACTAACATAATCAAAGAAAGCTTGAATAACCATATTAATTTCAGACACAGCAGATTTCAAATTAAGGAAAGTTATTAGGCATAGAGGGGATATTACATAAAGATCAAGGGATGATTCTCCAAGAATACCTGACAACCCTTAATAGGTGTGAATGTAAAAACAGGTTCAAAATTCATGAGACAACATATAGAACTGCAAGAAGAAATAGATAGATCTGGAGTTTCACACCTCTTTATCAATAATTGACAGATTTAACAGGCAAAAAATCAGTAAGGATATAGTAAAATGAATGACACCATTAATCAACTAGATCTGTTTGACATTTATATAATACATCATTCCCAAACAGCAGAATACACATTTTTCTCAAACCTATATGCAACATTCTCCAAGACACATCATATTCTGGGCCATAAAACACCTCTTAACACACTTAAAGTATAAAAATTATACAAAATATGTTCTCAGATCACAATGGAATCAAATTAAAAATTAATAACTGAAAATATCTGAAAAATCCCAAATATTGGGAGACTAAACAACACACATCTAAAGATCACGTTGGTCAAAGAAGAATTCTTAAGAGAAATTAAAAATATTTTGAAATAAAAGTAAAACACAACTTAAAATTTGTGGAATATAGAAAAACAGTGCTTACATGGAAATTTATAGAATTGAATACATATATTAGGAAACAATGATCTAAAATCAATAACCCAAGCTTCTACTTCAGGAAACTAGAAATAAGAGTCAATTAAATTCAAACGAAGCAGAGAAAAATAAAAATTGTGGCACGTATCAATGAAATTGAAAACAGAAAATTAATAGAGAAAAATCAAGGAAATAAAGCAGTAAAATTGCTAAACCTGTAGCCAGGCTGTATTAGTTTGCTGGGGTTGGTATAACAAAACAGCAAAGCCTGATGGCTTAAACAATAGATATTTATTTTCTCATAGTTGTGGAGGCTAGAGGTCCAGGATCAAAGAGTAGGCAATTTTAGTTGCTCCTGAGGCCTTTCTCCTCGACTTGCACATAGCTGCCTTCTTGCTGTGTGCTCACACGAATTTTCCTTGTGTGCAGAACCCTGGTGTCTCTTTATGTGTCCAAATTTTCCCTTCTTATAGGGACATCTATTAGATTAAATTAGGGTCTGTCCTGATGGCCTCATTTTAACATAGTCACCTCTTCAGAGCTGTCTTTCCAATTGTAGTCACATGTTGTGGTACTAGGAATTAGAACTTTAACATATGAATTTTGGGGGCACAATTCAGCCCATAACAAAGCCTAACCAAAAAAAAAAAAAAAAAATACAGAAAACACACATTTGTAATATCAGAGATAAAACAGCAGCCATCACCACTGTTCTTAATGAGTACTAGGAGAATTTTAAAGAAATAAAGGAACAACTCCATACTCTCAAATTTGTTAATATAGATTAAATGTACCAATTTCTTGAAAACACAAACTACCAAAAATAATACAAGGATAAATAATTTGAAAAGGGCTAGATGTGTCAAAAAGAAGAATGATTGTTGTCAAAGGCTGAGAAGGGTATTGGGGAGGTGGGGGAGAAGTAGGAATGGTTAACAGGTACAAAAATATCATTAGAGAGAATAAGATCTAGCATTTGATAGCACCACTGAGTGATTACAGTCATCAATCATTTATTGTACATTTAAAAATAACTAAAAGTATAATTGCAATGTTTGTAACACAAAGCAATAATAAATGCTTGAGGTGATAGATACTGCATTTACCCTAATGTGCCTATTACACATTATATTCCTGTATATAAAAAAATTGAATCAGTGATAATAACCTTCAAAAAATGGAAATCACCAGGCTCAGATGGTTTCACTAGTGAATTCCACTGAACATTAAAAAAAGATTCTGATTGTGTAATCTTTTTTTTCCAGAAAATTAGAAGCAGAAGGAACACTTCCTAACTAATTCTGTGAAGCCAGAATTACCCTAATACCAAAACCAGACAAAAACATTACAAGAAAGAAAAATTATAGAGGGATCTGTTAGATGAACACAAAAAATTTTTCAACCAAATATTAGCAAATGAAACTGAAAATGTATAAAAAGAATTATACAACACTACCAAGTAGTATTTATTTCAGGTTTTTTAAGGATGGTTCAACATTAAAATAATAAAGAGGTAAACAAACAATAATTACATAGAAAGGGCTAAAATAGAAAGGACAATTTTTCAATGGAAAATTGCTAAACAAGCAAGATAGTAAATTCTGATAGATTTGGCTAGTCTTTTTCTGTGGCCTTAGGAAAAAAAAAAAAAAAGAGCTTATTTTAGTCCATTCAGGTTTCTATAGAAATACACCATAAACTTGGTGGCTTACCAACAATAAATATTTATTTCTCACAGTTCTGGAGGCTGGGAAATCCAAAGTCAAGGTGCCACAGAATTTGTGTCTGGTGAAGGCCTGCTTCCCAATCAAAGGCCATTTCTCACTGTAACCTCCCATAGAGGAAGAGTGAGGGAGCTTTCTGGGGTCTTTTTTATAAGGACATGTATCCCATTCATAAAGGCTCCAGACTTCATCATCTCTGAGAAGCCCTACCTCCTAATACTATCATCTTGAGAGTTAGGATTTCAATATACCAATTTTGGGGAGACATTTCAGGGCAGGTATCCTTAATTAAATTTAAGAATGTAAGGCAAATGCATGATAGCCTATAGGGGCTTCCCAAGTTAAGAAAAACAGTTCGACTGCAGTTGTCAAAGAGCACCAAGAACAGTAAGTTCACTCATAGTAACACTCATAGTGCATTGTAAAATGGGGAACTGTATTTTAGGAAATATAAACAAGAGGAAATTCATACAGGAGGTATCACTGAATCAGGAAATTTGGATATGATCTGTATTAATTCCAGTGATATTTGTATCTTCCTGGTACATATTTTGTGGAAGAAATAAGCTTATTTTAAAAAACTGGCCTGGGATAGAAAATTACAGATCTTGCCCAGTTCCTGTCCTATCCCAAAGACTGTTTACTTCCTTATTGTGAGCAAAGTAGCTTTCCAGTAGAGCCTTATTTTTTTTAATGCATGCCTATTATTAGTAGCCAAATTCTAAATTATTGAAGCACATTTTACATTAAGGAAACTATTCTTTTCATTGGAAAGAATTTCATACATATATCAAGAAATCTTACTTCAGACTTTCTGGCCAAGATGGATGACTAGAAGCAGCTCGTGTGTGCAGCTCTCATGGAGAGAAGGGAGAGTGGTGACTAAACACTAGCTCTTCAACTGGAGCATCCAGGTGGACACATTGGGATTCATCAAGGAAACAACTTGATTCACAGAGAATAGAGACGAATGAGACAGGACAACTGCCCATCTGCGAGTGGCATGGAGCCAGGTTTCCCCCACTGTGGAAAAACAGTGAGTGAGAGTCCCCAGGGACCCACACTTCTGCAACCCTGGGCTCAGGAGGTCCCCCATGACCCCTCACAACAGAGGCCTCCAGACCTACATGGAGAGCTATGTGGGCAGAGACATTGCTTAATCACAGACAGAGTCCTTGGAGCCTTGGATCCCCGAGAGCTCCAGCACCAGCAGCTGCAGCTCTGGCAACAGGGGAGGCTAGGCTCCTTTGCATGCCCCCAGAAAAGGGTCCAAATCCACAGAGCTGAGCAGTAATGGACTACAGGCCTTACTTACACTACATCTCACAGGATAAGGCCCACTTGCCTGAAACCCTAGCCAGGTTACCCCAGTTCTGCCTGAGTTCTCAGGCCAGAACCACCTCTGCACTTCCTTGGGACAGCAGAGAGAAAGCAGGCAGGCCACAATTTTGGCTGCTCCACAGCCCTCACTCCTGTTGCCCTCAGGCTCAGGAAGGTTTGTGGTAATTAGGAACTAATGTGGACTCCAAGCACAGTGCAGCTGCCTTACAGGAAAGTGGCCAGACTCTTTTCTGCATGAGTCCCCACCTCTGCTACTCTTCATGGCCTCTGAGTGCCTCTCTACCTGGTCTCCCAGCACAACCACTCTGACCCTGGCCTAAACACTTCAGTCAGTGGCCACTCTGCAGAGAAATCCTGCTGCTTCTCTGCCATTGCAGCTGCATTGCTACTGCCCTTACCGTCCTTGGGCTGGGGAAGGAACAAAGGGCCTGGCGTCTTCAGCACACCACAGCCATAGTATGTTAGAGCAGCCCAGTCTTTCTTCCCTGTGAGCCATCCCCAACTCTTCACCAAGGAGGGGCCTTGGCTTGGAACTGCAGAAGAGCTTTCCCATCCCTGGATGAGCATACCTACTGGTAGTGGCTCCATGATTCCCTGGGGAGGGGCTCCCAGAGGTAACCAACCAACCCTGTGCCACTGCCATGGCCACAGTTCTGCTTCTGCTGCCCTCAAACTGGGGAAGAAACAAAGAGCCTGAGGGCTTTACTCATACTTCTAGCACTACACAGTCACCACATAAAGAGGAGCCCAGTCTCTCTTCCTTGTGAACCCTTGACCCCCAACTCTTCACCAAGTGGGGCCCCCAGCTTGGGCCAGCAGCACAGTGGCCCCACCCCTAGCTGAACATTCCAGTAGCAGCTGCTCTGCGTTTCTCTGAGGTGGAGCTCCCAGAGCAACTGAAAGCCCCTCTGCCACTGCTGCTGTAGTGGTACTGCCCTTGCTCCCGTTGGACTGGGGGAGAAGCAAAGACCCATAGTGCTTTAACCACACATCTAGCAAACCACAGCCGCCCTAAGGAGAAGAGGCCAGTCTGTCTCACAGAAGAATCCCCTGCCCTCCTTGCTTATAAAGCAGGGGCCCCTGGCTCGGGCTTACATTGCAATGACCCTGTCATGGGCCGATTGCACTGGTTGGTAGCAGCTCTGTATTTCTCTGGGGTGAAGCCCCAAGAGACAAGTGAAAGGCCTTCTGCCACAGCCACTGCCAAGGTCTTTCATTAAAGCTGGGAGAGAACATAAAGCCTGAGCTCACCTTAGGGCTGCAGAACGCAGCCGAGGAGTGTCAAATAGAGATCTGCAACCAGCACTTGAGTGGGAGAGGAGCCCACACTTTCAGAGCACTGTGAGGGAGCATGGTTGCAATTGTGAGGAAATAGGAGCCAGGTGACTGAGCAAGAGCCTTTAACTATTGGCCATTACACTCGGGCACCATCTACTGGGTTACATCTGAAACTTCAACAACAAAAATATTTTGCTGATATACCCCCCTGTGAAACCAAGAACAAGAATTGAGTTAAAAATAAAGACCCACATAAAACCTTGATCTTCTGAAAACATCCAGAAAAGAATTCAACTGACTGTATTCAAATTAATACCACAGTTAAACATCAACCCACAGAGATAAGAAAGAACATCAACCTACAAAGATGAGAAAGAGCCAGCACAAGAACTCTGGCAACTCAAAAATCAGGGTGTCTTTTTTCCTCCAAAGGATCACATTAGTTCCCCAGCAAGGGTTCTTAACTCGGCCGAAATGTCTGAAATGGCAGAAATAGATTTCAGACTGTGGAGAGGTCTGAATGGAGAAAGATCGTTGAGATTCAGGAGAAAGTCAAAACCCAATCCAAGGAATCTAAGGATTACAGTAGAATGATTTAGGAGCTGAAAGATAAAATGACCATTATAAGAAAAAAACAAACTGATTTGATACAGCCGAAAAATACACTAGAAAAATTCCATCATGCAATCACAAGTATTAATAACAGAAAAAGCCAAACTGAGGAAAGAATCTCAGAGCCGAAGACTGATTCTCCAAACTAACTTAGACAAAAATAAAAAAAAATGAACAAAACCTCTGATAAATATTGCATTACGTAGAGACCAAATCTATGACTCATTAGTGTCCCTAAAAGACAAGGGGACAGAGCAGGCATCTTGGAAAACATATGTTAGTATATTTTCCATGAAAATTTCCCCAACCTCATTAGAGAGGCCAACTTACAAATTCAGGAAATGCAGAGAACACATTTGAGGTAGTACACAAGAAGACCATCTGCAAGACATAATCATCAGATTCTCCAAGGTGAAAATGAAAGTACAAATAATGTTAAAAGGCAGGTAGGAGGGGCAGGTCATCTGAAAAAGGAACCCCATGAGTGGACCTTTCAGCAGAAACCCTGTAAGCCAAAAGGCATTAGAGACTTATATTCAAGATTCTAAAAGAAAATAATTTCCAAGCCAGAATTTTATATTCAGCCAAACTAAGTTTCATAAGCAAAAGAGAAATAAAAATCCTTTTCAGACAAGTAAATTATAAGGGAATTTATTACCACCAGACCTGGCTTACAAGAGGTGCTGAAAGGAGTGCTAAATATGGAAAGGAAACACGGTTACCAGCCACAACAAAAACAAACTTAATTACACAGACCATTGACACTATAAGGCAACCACACAAACAAGTCTGCGTAAGTCAGCCAACAACACAATGACAGGATCAAATCCACATATATCAATGTTAACCTTGAATGTACATGAGCTAAATGTCCCAGTTAAAAAGCATAGAGTGTAAAGCTGGATAAAGAAGCCAGATCCAACAGCATGATATCTTCAAAAGACCTCTCACGCAATAACACCCATAGGCTTAAAATGAAGGGATGGAGAAAAATTTACCAAGCAAATAGAAATCAGAAAAAAGCAGGGGTTGCTATCCCAATATCAGACAGAACAGAACTTTATACCAACAAAGATAAAAAAAGACAAAGATGTGCATTACATAATGGTAAAGAGTTCAATTCAACAAGAAGACCTAACTATCCTAAATATATATGCACCCAACACAAGAGCACCCAGATTCATGGAGCAAGTTCTTAGAGATCTGTGAAGAGACTTACTTCCACACAATAATAGTGGGAGACTTCAATACTGACAGTATTAGACAGAACATCAAGGCAAAAAACTAACAAAGATATTCAGGATCTGATGTCTACACTTCACCAAATAGACCAAAGAGACACAACTACAGAACTCTTGACCCCCAAACGTTAGAATATACATTCTTCTCATCTGTACATGGCACACACTCTAAAATTGATCATACAACAGGCCATAAAACAATCTTCAGCAAATTAAAAAAAAAATACCAACCACACTTTCACAACACAGTGCAATAAAAAAATAAAAATCAATGCTAAGAAAATTGCTCAAAATGATATAATTACATGGAAATTAAACAACCTGCTCCTGAAAGACTTTTGGGTAAATGGTGAAATTATGGCAGAAATAAAGACATTCTTTGAAACTAGAGAAGAAAGACAACATATCAGCGTCTCTGGAACACAGCTAAAGCAGTGTTAAGAGGGAAGTTTATAGCACTAAATGCCCACATCAAGAAGTCAGAAAGATCTCAGATTAACAACCTAATATCACATCCAGAGGAACACAGGAAATAAAAGCAAAACAACTCCAAATCTAGCAGAAGACAAGAAATAACACAAATCCATCCAGGAGCAGTGGCTCACACCTTCAATCTAGCACTTTGGGAGGCCGAGGCAGACAGATCACTTGAGGTCAGGAGTTTGAGACCAGCCAGCTACAACAAAAAGTAACCCAAATCAGAGCTGAACTGAAGGAAATAGAAACACACACACAAGATCAATTAATCCCTGAGTTGGTATTGTGAAAGAATTAACATAAATAGACTAGCTAGACTAATAAAAAGAGAAAGAATATTCAAATAAACATAATCAGAAATGACAAGAGAGCATGACCACTGACCCCACAGAAATACAAAAAAACCCTCAGAGGCTACTATTAAGTTGGTGCAAAAGTAATTGCGATTTTCACCATTACTTTCAATGGCAAAAACCAGAGTAACTTTTGCACCAACCTACAACTCTATGCACACAAGCTAAGAAATCTTAAAGAAATCAACCAACTCCTGGAAACACAACCTCCCAAGATTGAACCAGACAGAAATTGAATCCCTGAACAGACCGATAATAAGTTCCAGAATTGAATTGGTAATAAATAAGCCTACTAATAAGAAAAAGCACAGAACCAGATGGATTCAGAGCTAAATTCTATCAGATGTATAGAGAAAAGCTGATACTATTCCCAAATGAATAAAAATTACTCTACCGTAAAGACACATACCTACATGTGTTGATCACAGCATTGTTCACAATAGCAAGGACATGTAATCAACCTAAATGCCCATCAGCGGTAGACTGGATACAGATATTGTGGTACTCATACATCATGGAATACCACACAGCCAAAAAAGAGAAAAACAAAAACACAAGACCTTATTCTCTGCAGCAACATGGACAGAGCTGGAGGCCATTATCCTAAGCAAACTAATTCAGGAACAGAAAACCAAATATCGCATGTTCTCACTTATAAGGGGGTGGTAAACATTAAGAAAACATGGACACAAAGAAGGGAATAACAGCCACTGGGCCTACTTGAAGGTAGAGGAAGTGGGAGGAGGGAGAGGTTGAAAAAAAAAACAAAACTGCGTATCGGGCACCATGCTTATTACCTGGGTGATAAAACAATCTGTACACCAAACCCCCATGACACCGAATTTACCTACATAATGAAACTGCGCGTGTACTTCTGAATGTAAAATAAAAGTTTTAAAAAAGAAATTTTATTTCAGTGATTGGACCGTTTGACCATTAGCAATGACATATTGCCATTTCAACTGGTTACACTACTTTCATGCTATAATAGCAACATTGACTACTCAAGGTAAAAGACAAAATTTAGGCCATCAGTAATGGTCAATAAAACATTAATACTGTACCAGAAAGTTTCTTCTTTTATGTGAAGAGACACAATTTGATTATCCTGAAAAATTATTTTGTTTACATAATTGTAATCAAATGTTATCTCATTATACAGATACACACATTTTCAAATATAGCAATGTATATATTTTTAAAGAGCATGAACTTATTTTTAGGGTTAGATGTGTAGAGTTTTAGTAGGAATCCCTTGAACAACCACAGTCCAATCACTAATTTTAAATGATAAACAACTGTGATCCAGAAAGGTCAAATAGCTTGTGCAAGAGGACTGAGAAGGTGAGTGGCCAGGCCAATGTCATCACCAAAGTCTTCAGCCTTTGAAGAAATGACATTGATGCCTGAACTCCTAATGCCCTTCTTACAATGTCCTGGGAGAAAGGCACACATTTTTTTAATTCATTATTTTTTTAGTCTGCTACTAACGTGTACAGTGGTCAAACAGGATTTGACTATTTAAAATCATTAATATTTTACAGGTCAGGGTATTAGTAACCGACAGCTAGTGAAGTAACACATTGTTTCAATTTGTCTCATTCCAAGTGATGATGTTTGCTTTGATTACTTGACCTAGGTGGTATTTTCCAGAGTAAAGTTATTCCCTTTGTAATTAATAATTATTTTATCAGGAGATACATTAAAACTTTAAGAATACACTGTTTCTCATGAAACTTAATTTTTTCATATATTAATTTATATCAGAAAAGACACATAGTTTTCTACTTTGTCAATGGGTTAACTCCATATCATTGTATCATTATTTAATTCGCTCCTTAAAATGGTCCTGGTTGGGCCAGTGGGAATCCGTTTAACTAGTTTCTATGTCTTTTCTATGCATCTGCATCATTATTTTAGAGAGCTCCCTTGCTTTCTGGCCCAAGATACCCAGAATCATCTTGTAGTTTTTCTGGCCCAGCCATTAAGCCAGCATTTTTCTGAGGATACTAGATGGTTTTTTTATTTTTAGTGGAGAATAATATTTAGAAGTTATAATCTGTGTTGGGTATGCTCATTGCTGTTGAGACATTATTGTTCCCCAGCCTTTTCAATGGACAGGGCTAAGGAATATATGTATGTACAAACACAAGTAATGTAAAATGGTTACATATTATAGTACAATATATTACAGTGGAAACTTATATTTGTTTCTGTATCCATCTGTATGTTTTGAAAACCTTGAATTCACAATGAAGCCTCCAATTCCGGACTATCATCATACTTTCTTATAATTTCATTTTCCATCTTTATAATTTCTTCTGTAACAGTATGAAAATTAGTTCACATTGTTTTCTAAACATATATATTCTAAACATATGTTTGTGTGTGTGTGTATATTTATTTATTTATTTATTTATTTATTTATTTATTTCATGAGTCCTCACATGCATTATCAAACTCCTATTGCTGCCATTGCTACCAGCTTCCCCCAACATGGCTGCCTCCTCACACTGCTCAGAAGTCTGTTGCTCTTTCACCACTGCCTTCCTCACCACACTCTGGCAATGATACCATGCACCTGAACTTCACCCTGCCTATCTTTTCCCTTCTCAGCCACTTTGCGTACTTACACTTCACTCCAGGATACCCTTCTCTAAGGATGCCCTCCTTACCCTGATCAAGATCTGATACTCTTGCTAGATTGCTTCCCGTGCTGATGCTTTCCTCACCTTGCTGAATCTCTGGCACGTCTCACTAGATGGTGCCTCTAGTTAACACCCTGTTTTTCCTCCCGTCAGGCTCTGACACCTTGAACTGGACTGCCTTTCTCTATGCACTTTTTTGTTACTGTGCCTGAGCTCTGACAAAACACACTTGGCTACTCCTTCACCTGCACATTCTCTACTCAAGCTCTGACATTCCATGTTGGACTATCCCTTTCCTTACCTTAATTTGGCTCTGATATCTCATATACCTGCAGGGGCTGTGACACCTTATGCTAGGAAGTAAGAAGTCCTTTGCAGCCACTGAGGGCAATATCCCCTCGAAGCCTGCTCTGAAACGCGAAGAAAAGGATAAACAGCCAATTCTGTGTCATTTCCTTTAGCTTTAGAGATGTCTGAGGATTTGATCCTTGGCCAATTATTCTTACAACATATACGCATAAAATCATTTAAAAAATTCTATACTAAATTCAAGGGAGATATGAACCTTATCAAAATATCTGTTGAACCAGACACTGTCAACATTGTTTATTAAATAAGGAAAAACCAGCTTTGATGACACACAACTGCATTTGTAGAAGGAAGCCGGTCATGGACTCCCAGTCATATATATTGGAAGGGCTATGTGATTATCTTGTTATTAAAGGCTAAAGGGACCCTAGAGCTTATTGGCTTCCCTGAGCTGAGGTTGTCTGCACATATTCAACCTCATTCCTTAGCATAAAATGACTGGGACACCAGAAGCTGAGTCTAGGGATCACATATTTCCACTATAGTCTGGCTGTGGATACTGTGTAGGCTGTTCTTTTCTTTAAGCTTTAGCTAACTAAACTTGGTGCTTGCTAAAGGCTATTACATTTAATAAATTTAATTATTGATAGAAATCTGAGCCTGTGGCTGCAGGTAGAGCATAGTGGAAGTTGTAGCACTCTTGGCCCATTAAAGAATACATAACTAAGCAAGTCTGGGTTGAGAAGAAAGGCCATAAAATCACTATACTATATAGTGTGTGCTTCTGTGAGTCATTCAACATAGGCAAAAATGTTGATCAGTCTTCTGAAGTCTTTGAAAAAGGTTGGTTGTGGGAATAGAAGACACAATTCTGGGAATCTAGCCAAGGTTAGCTTCCAGGCAGGGGATCAGACCTTTGAGTCAGCAACAAATAAGAGACAAGTATTTTCTGTTAGGAGGTAAAGGATATAAATTAGACTGAATATATATATGTGCTCTTCTTAATTGGTTATGGAAGTACCACTCCTTTTTTGGATTATCTACATCTCCAGATTTTAAACAAAATGAGAGAGAGGAAAAAGCCTAAGAAGTAGATGCCAAACTGCTGGGCGCAGTGGCTCACACCTGTAATCCCAGCATTTTGGGAGGCTGAGGCAGGCAGATCACCTGAGGTTGAGGGTTCAAGACCAGCCTGACCAACATGGAGAAACCCCTTCTCTACTAAAAATACAAAATTAGCCAGGCGTGGTGACACATGCCTGTAATCCTAGCTACTCGGGAGGCTGAGGCAGAATTGCTTGAACCCGGAAGGTGGAAGTTGCAATGAGCCGAGATCGTGCCACTGTACTCCAGCCTGGGGAACAAGAGCGAAACTCCGTCTCAAAAATAAATAAATAAACAAAAGAAGTAGATGCCAGACGATATAAGAATGAATACTTAAGTAAATACAAATATTTTTCACTTTATGTTCATAATTTACAAGTGCAAACTAGCTATCTGCACAGAAACACTAACCAAACTAATTTTTAATTATAATCTTTTAATTTTGTGATAATTATTGATTTGCTTGCAGCTGAAAGAAATAATTCTGAAAGATTCTGTGAATCATTTACTCGAGTTCCTACAATGATAACATCTTACAAAACTATGGTGCCATACTACTACTAGGATATTGTCATTGATGCTGTCAAGATGTAGAACATGTCTGTCACAACGAGCATCCTCACATTAACTTTTTATAATCACACCCACTTTTCTCCTACCTCATCCCCTCTTTAACCTTGGCAACCACTAATTTGTTCTCCATTGTCATAATTTTTTAAATTTCAAGAATAATATAAATAAATTCATATACTATATAACCTTTTGGGATTATTTCTGTATTCCTCAAAATTATCTGGAGACTCATCCAGTTTTTTGTGTGTAACAGTATTTTTTTTAATGCTGAATAGTATTCCATAGTATGGCTATACCACAATTTGTATAACCACCTATTGAAGAACATCTGATGATTGTTTCTAGTGTTTGACTATTATAAGTAAATCTACTATAAACATTAGTGTACAGGTTTTCTATACATTAGTATAGAAGTTTTTATTTTCCTGGATAAATGCCCAGGAGTTCAATTACTGGGTCAGGAGGTAGGTGGATGTTTAGTTTTTTAAGTGATTGTCAAACTGTTTTGCAGAGAATCGGGACCATTTCTTTCATATCCTCACTAGCAACAAAGTGAAATAAATTCTGCACATTCCGACTGGCATTTGATGTTGTTAATATATTTCATTTTAGCAATTCTGATATGTGTGTAGTAATACCTTATGGTGATTTTATTTCCATTTTTGTAATGGATAATTATTTTGAAAATGTGTTCTTGGCTGAAATGTGTTTTCGTATAATTTGCCCATTCTCTAATTGGATTTTTTTTCACTGTTGAGTTCTGAAAGGATTTTTGGTACTAATATTTTCTCACTACTCAATATGTACGCTATTTTTTTTTCTTGTATTATTGCACTAGCTATGACTTCTAGTGCAATTCTGAATAAAGGGTGATGAGGAGACATCCTTGCCTTACTCTGGAATGGAGGGAGAAAACACGCAATTTCTTACTGTTAAGCATGACGATAGTTTTAGGTTTTTTGCAGTTGTTCTTTGTCAAGTTTAGGAAGTTTCTCACTATTTTTAGTTTGAGAACTTTTTTTCTTTACCATTAATGAGTTTTTAAAGTATCAAATACTCTTAATGTACTATAGCCTGTTGGTGTGCCGAATACATTATTTTCAAATGTTGAAACATCATTGCATAGCTACTAGAAATCTCATTTGGTCATGGTGTATAATTATTTTTATACATTGTTGGAACTGATTTCATAATATTTTGTTGAGAATTTTTGCATCTGTGTTTATGATAGCTATTGTCTGTAGTTTGTTTCTTGTAAGATCTTCAACTGCTTTTGTATTAGATTAATTCTATATTTATAGAATTATTTAAGAAGTGTTGCCTCTTACACTTTTTGGAAGAGACTGTTATATATATATTTATAAATATTAATATATATATATTTATATATTATATATTTATATCTATTATATATTATATATTTATATATTATATATATATTATATATATATATATATATCCATGAAACTTGCACCTCAGTCACAATAATGAACAGATACATCACTGAAAAACTTTCTTCATGCTCCTTGGTAATTATTGCATCCTACCTCTTCCCCTCCTCCAGCACTTTCTGTCACTATTCATTAATTTGAACTTTCTAGAACTTTAAATGGGTTGATAAAATATGCTTTTCATTCTGACATCTTAGATTCAGCACAGATTTTGAAATTCATTTGTATTATAGCATGTAACAATAGTTAATTCTTTTTTGTTACTGAGTGGTATTTCACGCAAGAATATATATTAATTTGTTCACTAACTTGTTCATGGACATTTGGATTATTTCTACTTTTTAGCTATTAAAAATAAAGCTGGTAGAAACATTCATGTATCAGCCTTTGTAACACTTTCTTTTCTCTCATGTAAATATTTAGTTGCAGAATGATTGCATCATATTCAAAGCGTATACTTAACTTTCAAGAAATTGCCACACCGTTTTCCAAAGTAGCTTTGCCATTTTAAGCATCCATCAGCATTGTTGAAAGTTTTAGTTGCTCCATATGCTTACTAACACTTGGTATAATCAGTCAGTAATTTTCATTTCAGCCATTTTACTAGCTGTGTAATGGCATCTATATATGGTTTTAATTTGCATTTCCCTAATGACTAAAATGTTGAGCATCATTTTTCTGTTTATTTTCCATTCTTACATCTTTTTTGGTCAATGGTTGTTAAGATATTTGTCTCATTTTTAAAACACCGTTATCAGATATATGATTTGCAACTATATTGTCCTAGTCTGTAGGTTGTATTTTTCTTTTTTAAACTGTACCTTTGAAAGTGCAGAAGATTTTAGTTTTGATAAAATCGAATTAAACAGTTTATTCTTTCATAAATCATATTTTTGAAATCATATCTAAGAAGTTTTTGTGTAACCCAAGGTCAAAAAGCCTTCTAGCTGTCCTCTATAAGTATTGTAGTTTTGCATTTTATGCTTTTTTATGATCAAATTTAAAGGAATTTTTATATGTAGTCAAAAAAAATTTTTTGTTTTGCCTATAGATATCTAATTATTTTAACATCATTTGTTTAAAAAAAAAAGACTGTCTTTCTTCCACTGAATTGTATTTGTATCTTTGTCATAAATCAATTCTCAACAAATGTTTGTCTCTTACTGGATTCTCTACTTAGCTCTATTGATTTCTTTTTCCTATCTTTGAGTCAAATACCACCTGTCTTCATTACTACAGTTTTATAATAAGTTTTGAAGTCAGATAAGAATCTTGATTTTATTCTATAGATAGGAATTAGAGCCAGGCACCATGGCCCACCTTGTAATCCTAGCACTTTGAGAGGCAGAGGCAGGCGGATCACTTGAGCTCAGGAGTTTGAGACAAGTCTGACCAACATTGTGAAACTCTGTGTCTACTAAAACTACAAAAGTTATTCGGACATGGTGGTACATGCCTGTGACCTCAGCTACTCTGGTGGCTGAGGCATGAAAATCACTTGAACCCAGGAAGTGGAGGTTGCCGTGAGCCGAGATCACGCCACTGCACTCCAGCCTGGGCGACAGAACGAGACGCTGTCACCACCACCAACAACAATAACAATAATGACAACAGAAATTAGGAAGTACTTCAACTTTGTTCCTCTTGTAAAATATTATTTTTTGTTGTTTTGGGAACTTTGCATTACCATGTGAATTTTAAAATTGGCTAATCAATTTCTGAAAAAAACCTTTCAGTTTTCATTTAATATACACATTAATTTAGGAAAAACTGATATCTTAAATTCACAATTCATAAACATTTCTCTGTTTATGTCTCCTTTGCATTTCTCCTTTTCTTAGGCCTTCATTAATTTCTCTCATAATTGTTTTACAGTTTTTGATTTGCTGGTCTTGTATATCTTTTTGCATTTTATATTTTAATGTTATTCTAAGGGTGTTTTTAAATTTCAATTTCAGATTGACCATTAGTGGAATATAGAAATGCAGTTTCTTTTACTATTTTGATTTTGTATCCTGCAATATTGCTAAATTTGTTTAGTATTTCTAGGATTTTTTAATATTCTATTTGATTTTCTATGTAGATTATGACATCATCTGCAAACTAAGATAGTATTACTTTTTATTTTCCAATTTGAATTCTATTTACATATTTTTCTTGCCTGTGTGTACTGCATATACCTTCTAGTTGAATATATGTGATAATAGCAGACATCCTTGTCTTGTTCCTAATCTTAGGGATAAAGTGTGTAACTTATTACCATTAAATATGATGTTAGCTGTAGGATTTTCATGGAAGTTCTTCATTAGGTTGAGGATTTCCCCTTTTGGCTATATCTTTCATCAGAAATGGATGTTGGAATTTTGTAAAAGTTTTTTCCTGAGTATATTGAGATGGTCATACTTTTTTGTTGTTAATATGTTTAGTTGCATTGATATTTTAATTTTAAACTAGGTTTTCATTCCCGTGATAAATTCTTATCCTTCTAATATATCATTAGATTCAATTTCTTAAAGTTTTGATTAAAATTTTTGCATTTATTAATGAAGGATATTAGTTTGTACGTTTCATTATCTTGTAACATCTTTGTCTGGTTTGAGTATCAGTGTATTGCTGCCTTCATAGAATGAGTCGGAGAATGTTCTCTGCTTTGCAATTTTCTGGAAGAGATTGTATAAAATTGATATGATTACTTTCTTAAATGTTTGGTAGAACTCACCCATATAGTTGTCTGGCCTGGGGTTCTTTTTCTCAGTAGGTTTTTAACTACATATTCAATTTCTTTAAATGATATGGGACTATTCATGATATCTATTTCTTCTTAAGTGAACCTTCATAGTTTGTATTTTTCAAGGAACATTTTCATTTCATTGAAACTATGAAATTTAAAGCCATAAAGCCATTTATAAAATTTCTTTATTATCCTGTAAATATTTATAGAACCTGTACTGATATCACATCACCTACCTCATTCCTGATATTAGTAATTTGTTTCTTCTTTCTTTCCTGGTAAGTTTGGTGAAAGGCTTACTGATTTGGGGTTTAATCAAAGAAACTGTTTTATTGATTTTTCCATGCTGTTTTTCTGTTTTATATTTTAGGATATTCATGTTTATTTTTATAATTTTATTCATTCTCCTTGCTTTGGGTTTATTTTGCTGATCTTTTCCCAGTTTTTTAAGTTGAAGTTGTTTATTTGAGGACTTTATTCTTTTTTTATATTGACATTTTGTACTATACATTTCCACCATGTACTACTCAGTGGCAAACGACATGTTTTGATATGCTGTGTTTTTACTGTTATTCAGTTCAAAATATGTTTAATTTGTATTCTGATTTTTTCTGTTACCCATTAGTTATTTAAAATGATTTGTGTGGTTCCAGACATTTGAGAATATTCCAAATGTCTTTCTGTAATCAATCTCTAATTTAATTTCATTTTGGTTAGAGAATATTCTTTGTAAGAGTTGAATTCTTTTAAACTTATTAAAACATTTTATTGCTCAGAAGATGGTCTATCATACTAAATGTTCCAGGTGCACTTAAAAAGAATGTACATTCTGCTGTTGATGGGTGGAGTGGTCAAAAAATTTTTAATCACTTCAAGGTGATTTAATGTGTTTTTTTTTTATAATTTTACTGATTCTGTCTACATTTTCTGTTATTTATTGAAAGAGAAATATTGGGATCTCTGGCTATAGTGGTGGACTCTTCTATTTCTCCTTACATTTCTATCAATTTTTGCTTTATGTATTTTGAAGTTCATTTATTAAGATAATAAACATTTGGTAATGTTATGTACTTTTGCTAAATTGATGAATCTACTTTTACTGACATGGTTATAGCCACTGAAATTTTGTTTTTAGTGGTATTAACATGGTCTATTTTTTCTATTGTTTTAAACCTATTTTTGTCTTTATAAAGTTTGTTACTTATGAACATCATATAGTTGTGACATGTGATTTTATCCAATCTGAAAATCTCCTCCTTTTAATGGAAGTATTTATACCACAGCAGTTTAGTGTGATTATTGATATAGGTAAATTGCACTATGTCATCTTGCTGTCTGTTTTTTATTTGTCTCATCTTTTGTTGTTTATTATTTTACACATTTATTGTTAAAGTTTTTCTCCCTTTTTGGATTATTTTATGATTAAATTTTATTCCCTTTGTTGTCCTGTTAACTTTTTTAATTTTGTTATTTTAGTGATTAGGGTTTAGTGTGAACATCTTTAACTTACCACAGTCTGCCCTTAAGTGATATTATATCACTTCACATGTAGCATAAAAGCCTTTTAAAATTTAGTATTAGAATAACTATGTTTCTTAGATAATTCGGGCTACTTAACAAAGTACCATGGGCCATATAGCTTATAAACAATGTAAATTTATTTTTCACAGTTCTGGAGACTGGGACATCCAAGATCAAGTCACTGGTAGATTTAGTGTCTGGTAAGAGTCTATTTCCTGATTCAAAGATGGTGCCTTTTAGTTGTATCCTCACATAGTCAAAGGGGTAAGGCTTCTTTCTGGGGCCTCTTTTGTTAGAACACCAATTCCATTCAGGAGGAATCTACCTTCATGACCTAACTACCTCCCAAAAGACCCCTACTTCTCATACCATCACTTTGGTGAAAAGGTTTCAACATATGAATTTTGGGTGAACACAAACTACATAACTATAAAGTATTTTTGTGTGTGTGGAGCATTGGTGAAGAGTGTTAAAACAATACAAAAAGATGAGTAGGACTTTGCAACTGCCTTTAAATATGTTATACTGCTGCTTCTGTTTAGAACCATGAGCAGAACAACGAAGTTATATTAACTTGGTTCTTCCGGTACAAGAATTCTAGAAATAGATTGTCTAAACAATGTCTTCAAAATGCCAGAAACCTTATAGAAAATACTACATTTGATTAAAGAGAATTTTATTGATAAGATCTCAGAGTTTTATGGAAAGGCATTATCTTACAAGGTTTTATGAACCATTATTATATGCTATTTGACATGAAAAATGTAAATATTTGTCTCTTGAAAAAAAATTTCCAGGTCCAAACTTGTTTTGAACACACTGATTGTTTCCAATCTTACAGAGTCTCAGTAGAGATTCTCAGTAAAGATTTAAACATTCTCAGTAAAGAGATCCTGTGAACAAACCTTTTAATTAACTAATTGTTTTCAGAACTTATATGACTATATTGCTATATATCTTCTGTTTTTCTTACCTATATTTCTCATCCATCCTTCTCTACTCTGCTCTCTGCCTTGAAAGACTGACCTGTATGTGTTGCAGCAACAGATTTCTTAGCCCTCTAACTTTACTATGGGTTTGACTTATACCAATAAGAAGAAAGAAAGACATTCAGGTACTTGTTCCTTCAGTTTCAATTCTACTTGGGTATTCCTATTTTTGTCCCTGATAGAAAATCACATCTCCTAAACACAGCCTTTCACACATGACTCTTTCTTTTCATGTTCAGGTTAGGTTCTCCTCCTTTTATCCTTTTATCTTATATCAGTAACAGGTAATAACCCTGGGTTACTGTACTTTCCCTTTTGGCTTATTTAGAATCTGTCCATACCTTGGAAATAGCAAAGCTGTTCCTGAAATGTCCTTCCTGCTGAGGTTTTCTTTTATTTTTTTTCCAGAAAAACTATTAACATCTATTAGAACCCTAGTGTTCCAGAGACTGTAATTTAGGACACTTGAGTGCTATAAAGGGCCATGGAGTATTACTCAGTGGGCATGGTATTTAGTTTCAGCTGTAATAAAAAAATGGTTTTGAAAACTTTATTGAATCACTTGACCTCTTTAGGATTTATTTTCAACATACGTACAATAAATTCATCATATTAGGTGATTCCTAGAGTTCTTTTAAACTTGAATACACTTGAGATACTATTTTCTTAGCCATCATACAAGGTACTCTATCAGCGCATTAATAAATTTACAGTGGGTTGAGGTAGAGCAAAATGGTGGAACAGACTCCACCAATCATTTCTCCCACAAGGATACCAATTCAACAACTATTTACACTACAAAAGCACCTTAATAAGAACCAAAAATCAGGTGAGCACCACAGTACCTGGTTTTAACTTCATATCTCTGAAAGAGGCACTGAAGAGGAAAAAAAAAAGCCAAAAATCGCTGACAGCACACTTCCCTGGCAGTGGTGGCATGCTGCAGAGTGAGTTTTGTGCACTAGGCAGAGGACTGGCTCAGTGCTGCCCTATTATAGCAGAAAAACAAAACTGGACCAAAGTCAGGTGACTCCTGCCCATTGAGGGAACATTTAAGCCAGCCATAGTCAGAGGATAATCTCGATCTCAACATTCAAACTTGAGATCTCACAAGGGGTAAAGTGCTCTGCGGCCCTAAATAGTTTTGAAAGGAAATCTAGGCCACAAGGACTGTAAAGCCTGGGTGAATCCTAGTGCAGATGTAGGCTCAGAGCCAGAAGACGGGGGAACATGAGACCTGTTGAGACACCAGCAAGGGCAGCTACAGGAGTGCTGGCATCACCCTTCCCCTAACCCCAGGCTGCACAGCTCATGACTCCATAAAAGACACCTTTCTTCTGATTGAGGAGAGGAGAAAAAAGACTGTGGAGGATTTTGTTGTGCCTCTTGGACACCAGCTCTGTCACGGCAGAATAGGGCAATGGTCAGAGATGTGAGGCCCCTTTTCTAGGCTCTAGCTTCTGGATGACATTTCTAGACACTCGCTAGGATAGAAAGGAACCTGCTGCCTTGAACGGTATGACCCAGTCCTGGCAGGATTCATTACCTGCTAACTGAAGAGCCCTTGGGCCCTGAATAACCAGCACTGATACCCAGGTACTACATCGAGGGCCTTGGGTGAGACTCTGAGATTTGCTGGCTTCAGGTGAGACTCAGTGCATTACCAGCTGTGGTGGCTAGAGGGCGAGACTCCTTCTGCTTCGAAAAAGCAGAGGGAAAAGTAAAGGGGACTTTGCCTTCCACCTTAGGTACCAGCTTGGTCGCAGAAGTGGAGGCTCTGGGGGCCTCAATTCTGGGACTTGACTCTCGAATGGCATTTCTGGACTTGCCCTGGCTCAGAGGGGAGACCACTGCCCTGAAGGGTGAATCCTAGCCAGGCAGCATTCACCACAAACTTACTGAAGAGCCCTTGGGGCTTAGGGGTATACTGGCTATAGTCTGGCCGTACTCTCCATGGGCCTGTGATGGTAGTGGCCATTGGATGAGGCTCCTCTGGCTTTGGAAAGGGAAAGGAAGAGTGAGAAGGACTGTGTCTTGTGGTTCGAATGCCAGCTCAGCTGCAGTACAATAGAACACCAGATAGACTTCTAAGGATTTTTACTCTAGTCTCGGGCTCCCAGATGGTACCTCTGGACCCATTTGGGAACTGGGGCAAATCACCACCCTGAAGGAAAAAACACAAGTCTGACTGACTTTGGCACCTGGTGTTTTTAGAGGGCCAGGCCTTGCGAGAACACAGGTGGTAGCTAGGGATTGGTTACAGCAGGCCTTGGACCTGACCCTGAGCCGTACTGACTTTAGGTCTGATCCAGCACAGTCATAATGATGATAGCCACAGGGTGCCTGAGCCACTCCATCCCTAGTTTCAGGTGGCTCGGAATAGAGACAGAGACTCCATTTGTTTGGGAGAAAGTAAGAGAAGGGAACAAGTGTTTTCCTGGTAATCCAGAGAATTCTTCTGGACCTTGTCCAAGATAATCAAGGTGGTACTTCTATAAGTCTGCAAAAAGCACAGTATTACTAAGTTTGGGGTACTCCTAAAGTAGATTCAGCTTAGATCACAACACCCAAAGTCTTTTGAATATTTGGAAAACCTTCCCAAGAAGAAAGGGTACAAACAGCCCAGAGTGAGAAAACTACAATAAATACCTAATATTTAATGCCCAGACACAGACAAACGTCTTCATGTATCAAGAGGATCCAGGAAAACATGACCTCACCAAATAAACTAAATAAGGCACAAGGGACCAGTTCTAGAGAAACAGAGGTATATGATTTTTTGGATAAAGTATTCAAAATAGCTGTTTTCAGGAAACTCAATAAAATTCAAGACAACATGGGGAATAAATTCAGAATTTTATTAGATACATTTAATAAAGAGATTTAAGTAATTAAAAAGAATCAAGAATAAATTCTGGAGCCGAAAAATGTGATTGGCATAATGAAGAATGCATCAGAACCCTTTAACAGCAGAACTGATCAAGCAGAAGAAAGAATTAGTGAGCTTGAATACAGGCTATTTGAAAACATACACTCAGAAGAGACAATTGAAAAATGAGTAAAAAGACTACTGCCTAAGTATTCTCAAGACCTAGCACTCTATAATCAACCTACAGGATCTAGAAAATAGCCTCAAAGAGGCAAACATAAAAGTTATTGGCCTTAAAGAGGAGGTAGAGGAAGAGATAGCAGCAGAAAGTTTCTTCAAAGGGATAATAACAGAACTTCCCAAACCTAGAGAAATACATAAATATCCAAGTACAAGAAGGTTATAGAACACAGGGTAGATTTAACCCAAAGAAGACTACCTCAAGGCATTTAATAATCAAACTTCCAAAGGTCAAGGATAAAGAAAATATTCTAAAAACAGCAAGAAAAAAGAAACAAGTATGATACAATAGAACTCCCCTATGTCTGGCAGCAGACTTTTCAGGGGAAAACAGACCAGGAGAGAGTGGCATGACACATTTAAAGTGCTGAAGGAAAAAAACTTTTACCCTAGAATAGTATTAGGTTGTTGCAATAGTTAGTGCGATTTTAGGTTTGTGCAAAAGTTGTTGCATTAAAACGTAATGGCAAAAACTGCAATAACTTTTGCACCAACATAATATATCTGATGAAATTATCCTTCAAACAAGAAGAAGAAATAGAGACTTTTCCAGACAAACAAAAGCCAAGGGATTTTATCAAAACCAGACATTTTCTACAAAAATTCCCAGAGAGAGTTCTTCAGTCAGAAAGAAGAGAATGTTAATGAGCAATAAGTAATTACCTGAAGCCACAAAACTCACTGGTAATACTGAGTACACAGGAAAACATGGAATATTATAACAGTGGGATTAAGGTGTATAAACTACTCTTATCCTAAGTAGAAAGACTAAATGATACATCATTCAAAAATAAAAACTTCACCAATTTTTGAAGACATCAAAAATATAATAAGATATAAAAAATAAAAAAGTGAGAGGGTGAAAGTAATATGGGGAGTTTTTATTACTTTATTTTTTGATTGTTTCTTTATGCAAAAAGAGTTAAGTTGTTATCAGCTTAAAATTAGGGGTCATACGATAATATTTGCTACCCTCATGGTGACCTCAAACCAAAACCTACAAGAGATACACAAAAAATTAAAAGGAAGAAACTAAATCATATCACCAGAGAAAATCACCTTCACAAAAAAAAGAGGACAGGAAGGAAAAGAAGAGGGAACAGAGGACCACAAAACAACCAAAAAACAAATAACAAAATGGAAGAAGCCAAGTCCTTACTTATCAATAACAACATTGAATGTATGGACTAATCTCTCTAATCAGAAGACACAGAATGTTTGAATGGACAAGAAAATAAGAACCAATGATCTGTTGCCTACAAGAGACACACTTTACCTATAAAAGCACACAGAGACTGAAAATCAAGGGATGAAAAATATATATTTCATGCCACTGGAAACCAAAAAGGAATGTAAGTAACTATACTTAAATTAGACAAAATAGATTTCAAGACAAAAACTATAAGAGGAGACAAAGTAGGTCACTATATAATGACAAAGGGGTAAATTTAGCAAGGTGATATAACAATTTTAAACATAGGTGCACCTAACACTGGAGCAGCCAGATATGTAAAGTTAATATTATTAGAGCTAAAGAGAGAGATAGGCCTCAATACAATAATAGTTAGAGACTTCAACACCCCACTTTTAGCACTGGACAGATCTTCCAGACAGAAAATCAACAAAGGAACATTGGATTTAACCTGCACTATAGACGAAATGGATGTAATAGATATTTACAGAACATTTCATCCAAGAGTTACAGAATACACATTTTTTTCTTCTCAGCACATAGATCATTCTCAAGGATATACCATATGTTAGGCCACAAAAGAAGTCTAAAACATTCAAAAAAATTGAAATAATATCAAGCATCTTCTCTGATGACAATATAATAAAACTAGAAATTAATAACAAAAGGAATGCTGGACATTATGCAAATACATGGAAATTAAACAATATGACCAAACTGAATGACCAATGTAGGTCAATAAAGAAATTAAAAACGAAATTTAAAAAAAAGCTTCTTGAAACAAATGACAGTGCAAACACAACATACCGAAACCTAGAGGATACAGCAAAAGTGGTACTAAGAAGAAAGTGTATTGTCATTAGTTCCTACATAAAAAAATAAAAAACTTCAAATAAGCAACCTAATGTTACATCTTAAAGAGCTAGAAAAGCAAGAGCAAATCAAACCAAACTTATATATAATAGAAGAAAATAATAAAGATTAGAGCAGAAATAAATGAAATTACAATGAAGAAAATAATACAAAAATGAATGAAAGAAAAAGTTGGTTTTTTGAAAAGTTAAACCAAAGTGACAAAATTTTAGCCAGAGTAACTAAGAAAAAATGAGAGAAGGTCCAAATAAAATCACAGATGATAAAGGAGACCTTACAACCGATAAGCGTAGAAATTGAAAGGATCATTAGTGGCTGCTATGAGCAACTATGTGCCAACAGGTTAGAAAATGTAGAAAAGTGGGCGAATTACTAGACACATAAAATCTACCAACATTGAACCATGAACAAATTGAAAAACTGAATAGACCACTAAGTAATGAAATCAAAGCTGTAGTAAAAATCTCAGTTGGGGCTGGATATGGTGGCTCATGCCTGTAATCCCAGCACTTTGGGAGGCCGAGGCGGTGGATCACGAGTTCAGGAGATCAAGACCATCCTGGCTAACATGGTGAAACCCTGTCTTTACTAAAAATACAAAAAATTAGCCTGACATGGTGGCAAGTGGCTGTAGTCCCAGCTACTTGGGAGGCTGAGGCAGGAGAATGACGTGAACCTGGGAGGCGGAGCTTGCAGTGAGCCGAGATCGTGCCACTGAACTGCAGCCTGGGCAACAGAGCAAGACTCCATCTCAAAAAAAAAAAAAAAAAAAAAAAAAAAAAATCTTGTCCAGGCATGGTGGCTCATGCCTGTGATCCCAGCACTTTGGAAGAGGTCAGAAGATCAAGACCATACTGACCAACATGGTGAAACCCCGTCTCTACTAAAAATACAAAAATTAGCTGTGTGCGGTGGTGCATGCCCGTAATCCCAGCTACTCAGGATGCTGAGGCAGGAGAATCACTTGAACCAGGGAGTCAGAGGTTGCAGTGAGCCAAGATCATGCCACTGCACTCCAGCCTGGGCAACAGAGCAAGACTCCATCTCAAAAAAAAAAAAACAAAACAAACAAAATCCTCTTAGTCATGAAAAGCCAAGCACTTGATGGCTTCACAGCTGAATTCTGTGAAACATTTAAGGAAGAACTAATACCAATTTTACTTAAACTGTTCCAAAAAGCAGAGGAGTATGGAGTACTTTCATACTCCTTCTACAAGGCCAGTAATACCCTGATATCAAAACCAGCTGAAGACACATTCAAAAAAGGAAATTATAGGCCAGTATCTCTGATGAATATTGATGCAAAAATCCTCAACAAATACTAGCAAACTGAATTTGGCAATACATTAAAAAGATCATACATCATGACCAAGTGTGATTTATTCATGGAATGCAAGGATGGTTCAACATATGCACATCAAACAATGTGATATATCATATGAACAGGATGAAGGACAAAACCGTTTGATCATTTCAATTGATGCTGAAAAGTATTTGATAAAAAACAATATTTCCCTATAATAAAAAGCCTAAAACAACATTATAGAAGGAACATACCTCCTCAACATAATAAAAGTCATATATGCAGACCACAACTAGGATCATACTAAATGGCGAAAAACTGAAAATCTTTCCACTAAGTTCTGGAACATGACAAGGGTTGCCACATTCACTACTGTTATTCAACATAGTACTGGAAGCCCTAGCTAGAGCAGTCAGGCAAGAGAAAGAAATAAAATGTATCCAAATTGGAAAGACAGAAGTCAAATTATTCTTATTTGCAGATGATATGATCTTATATTTACAAAAACTTAAAGGCTTCACACATAAAGTTGCAGGATATAATATCAACATATGAAAATCAGTAGCATTTCTTTATGCTACAGCAGACAATCTGAAAAAGAAATAATAATGTAATCCCATTTAAAATAGCCACAAATAAAAGTAAATACCTAAGAATTACTAAGAATTAAATACCAAAAATGCAAAGGTCTCTATAATAAAAACTAGCAAACAATAATAAAAGAAATTGAAGAGGACACCAAAAAAAATGAAAAGATATTCAATGTTCATGGATTAGAAGAATCAATACTGTTAAAATATCTCTACTACCCAAAGCAATCTACAGATTCAATGAAATCCCTATAAAAATACCAATGACATTCTTCACAGAAATAAAAAATAACAATACTTCAATGTATATGGAACCACACAAGACCCAGAATAGTCAAAGTTATCCTAAGCAAAAAATAAAATGGGAGGAATCACTTTACCTGACTTCAAATTATACTACAGAGCTATAGGAGCCAAAACAGCATGGTACTGGCATAAAAAACAGATACATAGACCAATGAAACAGAATAGAGAACCCAGAAACAAATCCACACATTTACCTCAAACTCATTTTCAACAAATGTTCCAAGAACATATACTGGGGGAAAAACAGTCTCTTCAATAATGGTGCTGGGAAAACCGAATATCCATATGAAGAAAAATGAAGATATATACAAAATAGCCATATACAAAAACCAATCTGAAATCGACTAAAGACTTAAATCTAAGACCTCAAACTATGAAACTACCACAAGAAAACATCAGGGAATCTCTCTCACAGATTAGCCTGGTCAGAAGTTTCTTGAGCACTACCCTACAAGCACAGGCAACCAAAGCAAAAGTGAGCAAATGGGATCACCTCAAGTTAAAAGGCTTCTGGGGAGGCTGGGGCAGGAGAATGGCGTGAACCCAGGAGGCAGAGCTTGCAGTGAGCTGAGAGCCGAGATTGCGCCACTGCACTCCAGCCTGGGTGACAGAGTGAGACTCTGTCTCATAAAAAAAAAAAAAAAAAAAAAAAAAAGCTTCTACACAGCACTCCCATATTTGTTGAAGCACTGTTCAAAATAGCCAAAATTTGGATGCAACCTGTGTCCATCAACAGATGAATGAATAAAGTTGTACTTATACACAATGGAGTACTATTCAGTATTGCATGTTCTCATTTATTTGTGGAACCTAAAAATCAAAACAACTGAATTCATGGAGTAAGAGAGTAGAAGGATGGTAACCAGAGGCTGGGAAGGGAAGTGAGGCAGTGTAGGGAGAGATGTGAGAGTGGTTATTGAGTACAAAACGTAGTTACAAACAATAACGCCTAGTATTTTATAGTACAACAGAGTGACTATAGTCAATAATAATTTAATTGTACATTTTAAAATAACAAACTATAATTGGATTGTTTGTAACACAAAGGATAAATGCTTGAGGGGATGGATATCCCATTTTCCATTATGGGATTATTAAGCATTACATGCCTGTATCAAAACATCTCATGTACTCCATAAATATATATACCCACTATATACCAACAATAATCCAAACAAAAGTTTTTGAAAGATTAAAAAAATTGTATACTATTTTTCACTGAGAATTTGCATTATTTTAGTTATAATACAGGTAGAAGCCTCAGAAAACCAAATTCAACCTATTATTTCAACTAAAGAAATAATAAAAAAGAAAAGCTATCAAATTACTTACTTTTGAAAAACAAAACTGTGTTATACATAAAGCCTTACTCATTGAAATTCATTGTGGAATGGGCACGGTGGCTCACGCCTATAATCCCAGTGCTTTGGGAGGCCAAGGCAGGTGGATCACCTGAGGTCAGAAGTTCGAGACCAGCCTGACCAACATGGAGAAACCCCATCTCTACTAAAAATACAAAATTAGCTGGGCTTGGTGGCATATGCCTGTAATTCCAGCTACTCAGGTGGCTGAGGCAGGAGAATCGCTTGAATCCAGGAGGCAGAGGTTGCCGTGAGCTGAGATTGCACCATTGCACTCCAGCCTGGGCAGCAAGAGCAAAACTCCATCTCAAAAAAAAAAAAAAAAAAAGAAAAAAAGAAATTCAGTGTGTACTCAATCAACTTGGTAGACATTATTTAGAATTTATATATAAGCTGTTAATAATTTAGTGAACTAACTTGGTATGTTTATGGTTCAAGAAGCTCAGCTAAAGATAAAATTGATTTTAAAAATTCAGAAATCCATAAAATACACCTATATGCACACACACACAAATATATATACATACTTCTTAACAACCAATAGAACAGGGATAACCAATAACTAAAACAATTAGACTTGGTTAATCTCAGCCCAATTATGTTGAACCTGTGTGGCATGTTATTGATACTAGTTAATACCTTTTGGATGTTTAACTGATTACATGTATTCCTATGTCTTCAACTTAAGATTATTTTGTGAGATGATTTTCTATCTTTGGGATTATTATTTCACATTAGTGAAATAATAATTATTAAGATGATTGGAGCCCTTTTAGGTTGCTTGTAGTTAAGTCTAGCTTCCTTAAAGCTCTCTGTGGTTTATATATTATGTTTTCTCAAGGTCATAACAACAAAATGTAATAGTTTAGAATTAGTAAACCGGAGGCAGGAACCTTGGTAGTAAAGTGGATAATTAAAGGAGAGCTATCTAGTAAAAGGACTGTGATAAAAGTCATAGAATCTTTACTATAGATTCCATAGTAAATAGAATGCTGCTTCCTATAACTGACAAATTGCTTTTGAATTATTATTTAAATTATGCCATTCTTAAATATAGTCACGTATACCTATTAAACACCATCTGGTAGTTTGGGGGTGGGCGGGATATAACTACCAAACTTCTTTATATTTTTTAATTAGCATTTAGTCTGAATTATACTTATCACTTCATTTGTATTAAATATTTATAGAGCACAGCTATTGCTGCTGGATATTTACAGCGTTGGACATCATAAATTGAATTTCAAAGAGAAAGGACAAAATTGCCTGTCCTTTCTTTGATACTGATACAACATTAGCATTGCCTTATGGTGAGGGATATTAACTATCTTTCTTGTCTCAAAAATGAATCCCGAAGTCACATTTGAGTTTTTCATATTTTTCTGTTTCCTTGACTTTTCTAAATTCTCTTTTATAAATCCTCTTTAATAGCATTACTTAAAGGGCAGTGTATTATAGTGAATAAAACCACATACTCAGGAGTCAGCTTCCTGGATTTGATTCCAACTGTACATCAATGAGCAGATAGTTAGTGAATATCTCTCTACTTTGATTTCCTTAGATGCAAATGAGAATAGTAAGTTTCCTATTAGGAATACACACACACACTCACACACACATACAAACACACGCGCGCGCGCAACCCGGTAGCCTTGCCTGACATATAGTGAGCACTACATAGGCATTTGCTATTAATTCCGCCTTCTTTTATCATTCACTTATTCACATTTTCTTTTCACTATGCCTTCTTGCTAATCTGCTTAATATTCTAAGTTTTTACTCACAGCTTTTTGACTCCATATTTTACCCAAGTTCCTATTAGAAAAAATATTTTTAATTCTGTTTAGCTATAAATTTTTTCCTAAAATGTAAATGTTTCCCTTCAGACTAAAACATAAGGTATTTTATAAGATCTAACATGTCTAAAATAACAAATACTAAATATTGTTAACTATCATTTATTTGTCCTTATTCTGTACAACCAAAATAGCTAGACAGGAAAATGACCAACTTGTACACATGTCTGTAAGGCAAATGGTTTGGCAGCCATCATTTTCTTCATTTTTGTCTAAATATTTTCTGTTTGTTTTTATTGTGAGAAGGGTTTTATAATTCACATTTTCTTGACTACTAGTTCTGATTACATTGCAGTAGATAAGGTAAACAAGAAAGTGTCCAGCAAGTTGTTCAAAACTGTGCTCATCATATTTCCAGCCCACACATTTCCTGGTGTTTGAATGTTGTCCTCATTTTCTTGAACACGGTTTTATATTGGAAGTAATAAACCTACTTTGTGAAATGTAAGGACATATCCTTTTTTGTTCTAAGCTTACCCAAAAGTTTATTTCTATATAAATGGATAACATTTTATAACTTCTCTCTACAAATTAATGACATCAAATGGGTTATTTAAAATTTGAAGCGGATAGCAACAATATGTCCCATTGAAACCTATGCATGATTAATATGAATGCAGTGAATATCAATAACATGAAGAAGTATTGGGGCTGACAAAATATTGGGACTGTTTGGATATAATCTTTTAGTGTTGTGTACTGGCTCTGAGACACTACCAATGAGAGCAACGTAATTTTCAAAAACACTTCAATTATCTTGGTGATCTTCACAGCTCACCTGAATCTATCAAAAGAGTATTTCCTTTCCCTCCTAAAAATTTGTGAGCTTGTATGCTTTTAGTTCAGTCTTCTGTTTCTGGATGCCAAGGCCTTCCCTTAGAAGGGCATATTGCTACTCTTTTGTATTTTACTCAGATAGTCCTGTGTCTGCTTTTATTGCTCAGTAATTCAATTAATCCTAATTGTTCTCAACTTTATTATCACCTTCTCCCATGGGAAGTTTCCTAGTATAATAATATATTGGATGATTTAAAATTTTTTCATTGACTCTGTAGTAAGACCAATTTTTAAGGTATTTTATTGAAATGCAAATTTTATACTTTTAAAATTTTATGTACCTGAATATATATGATTAATTGAAAGATGTAGGAAGGGGAAGAAACATCAGGACAATTTATATTATCTTCTTTTCTGAACCATTTTCAACAGACAGGGCCTTCTACATATGCAAATACACTCTCATTATACTGATTTTTTAAAACTCAAGACAAATGGAAACTGGGAAGACAAAAGTCGTTAGCACAATTTTTCCAGGCACAATAAAAAATTTATCGTATCTGTTTTTAATCCCTCCTCTTTGTTACTCTCTTCTGATCCACAGCCAAAAATGCAAGACAGGGTATATGGAACTCAAAATTTAGTCTCTGATAGCTCAGTTTTGTTTCTAAGGATTGGAAGATCACTTCAAAATTAAAACATTACTCTCACCTCTACTGCTGCTGCAATAATTTCAGGGAAGATGAGAGACTGGGTGGATTCCAGACAATGAACATAATTCATAGCCTGCTCTAAAGCTCTGTAGGACACTTTCTTTTAAATGTATAAGATATTAACATATCAGTCATTTTAAAGACTCATAGAGAATGAAAGACTTACCAGATAGTTTTTGATGTGTGAAATTTAGGGAAATGGGAGGTGAGCTATGTAGAAGGCAATGGAAGCAAGTGTGTGTATTACCTGGTGATGTCACAGCATCATAAGGGGAGAGGAGACAAAGGATAAGAAAGGACCTATGAAGAACTTAAAAGGTCAGCAAAAGGAAAAAGAAACAGAAATATCATTATTTTTAATTTTTTGTGTAAAAAGACAAATTTGGGGGCTTTTTTCTTAACGGTACACCTGGATATGATAATGAATTCACAGACCAAGAGTAGGCCTACACTCACACAAATGGGTAGTTCTTTTGTTAATGTAGGAATGTAGAAAACTTGCCAGTGTTTAAGCTGTAAGTTCCCATGTGTCTCTTTTCATTTTCATTATATGCCTATTTCAGTAAATTATTGGGTAAAAAGCATGTTTTCTTAAAAAATACACTAAAATGGTTTCAGATGGTGATCATGTTTTTCCTTATTGGATATAAAATAACAGATACACACTTTAACTATTCCACAAAAATTACAGGTTCTCAAACCAAAAATAGTACCCTTAATATGTATGTGTTTTATCTTCATTGCCCCTTTTCCTTAAAATGTTTAGACTGACAGCTCTTATTAATAGGTAAGTTGATTATGGGTATCTTCTTTTCATTCAGTTGAATGGCCTCCTGCAGTTTTTGAATGAATAAGATATTCCTACATTTTTAAAATTAGAATATAGAAACTCAAGACATGAAATTGACCATATCATGCATAATTCACACTTGAGTTTTGGGTACATTTTTATTTTTGTATTCATTTAGCATTTGAACTGTTGTGTGGCTTATGTTTCTTGTATATAAAAATCATTTGCCCTTATGGCCAAATGAAGTTATGCAAAAACAAAGTATTATGCAAGTAATTCTAGTCCCCACCCAAACAAAGATACATAATTTCCGTAATTGTGAATGGGAAAAATGACAAAATTAATTTGCATGAAGTAAAACAGTTTACAAATAGCAATCATGTTACCCTTAAAATAAATATTTTTTTCCTATATTACAAATTTTCTTCTGGAGAACTCAGTTTAAAAAATAAATCATTAAAAGAGCTTTCATAGTGTAAAGGGCAAGTGGGAATCAGAGTGGAGGCTTGACTATAAGCTTCATGAAGGAGAGGACTTGATCGCTCTCATTTACTATTTTATTCCCAGTGCCCAGAGCAATGCCTAGCTGAAAGTAGTTGACAAATAATTATTAATATAGCAATAAACTGTTATTGATACCAGTTGGCTGGGGAAGTCCTTGAATGTCAGGGGGACCCCACCCCAGCCAGTGTCCAGGCTCTTGTCACCATCTCGAAAATGAATTCAAGGATGGGTTGGCAAATACTGAAAGTACAGAGATTGTAAAGTGAAAAGTACACATTCAAGAAACGGGAGTGCGGGTGTACTCAAGAGAGAGTTGCAAAGTGGAGTTTGGGGTTTCTTCTTTTATGGGTTTTTATAACCAAGGGGTGGAATATTCATGAAGGTTTCTGGAAAAAGGTAGAGATGTCTTGGAATTGTGGTGCCACCCATTTTTACACCAAATATGGGTGTGCCTGGAACTGCCACGGTGCTAGTGAATGTGTGATTTAATATGTTAATGAGCATATAATGAGTCCTAGATGAAACCTAGGTCAAATCCATGCCATGTTGGGTCCAGTCAGTCTTAGCCAGCTTGGGCCACACCCTGGTTTTTCAGGGTCTCATCAGCTCCTAGCTTCTATGGCTATTTCAACAGTTTCCTTTCTCTAGTTACATGAAACTGCTGCCTGGAATTTTCCATTCTCTTGCAACCAATTTATATTATTCCTGTCTCATTATCACTTAAACTTATCTTATATATGCTTTGTATCTTATTGGGATTTATTTTGTGTGGGGGAAAGCAGAGATATTTCCATATATAGGCAAAATCTATACTTGAAGAGACAAAAGTTAAGCATTCCATTTAGCTGTTAAAATCATATCCAAATTATTGCATTATTGATTAAACTGTGATTTAATACCCAAAACAAATTAAATGGGGGATATGCTACGGACAGCTTAAAATGTTAATTTTATTTGCTTATTCATATCATTGAAGTGATATGCTTAAAATCACCTCATTAAAATATGTTTAAAAATTACATTTATATATGTTTTATCTTTGAAAGCATGAAAAAGAGGCTCAGAGTGGATCTTGTTGCTGAGCTTGTTTCATAGAAACTTCTTTAAAGCTTCAATATAATAGTAGAATTGTTTGTAAAAATTTCACATATTTTCTTTTTCATATTAACAAAATAAAAATAACAAATGTAGGTTTCTTGCTAAAAATATGAAGGAAAAATCCCATTTCCCAGTTATCCTTATCTTATTTTCCAAAAACTGTCGATCTCTTTTTTCAAAATTTTCCTACAAATATGTATGCCATCACTGAGTATAAGGTAATGATTGATGAGCACACTGAATAAAAAGCATCTTGCTTTTACAGTTCTTTAGTTACATTAAGAATATTCACATTGATAAAGCATGATACTCATTACCCATTTGGTGTAGTTTTAATTTGCACAAGTCAGAGTCATTTAATTTAGACCATTAAAATTAATATTGAAAAAGTAAAAAAGCCTTTTACATTTTTGTTTCCTATTTCTCACAAGGTAAATAATTTTTCAATCTGATAAAAAATTATACTCAATTCAAAAGTATACATTTACATTAAAATAAATAGGGTTTGTGTTTCTTTAAGGTAAAATGTTCATGATTATAATCGATATTTTTGCTTTACAGAATGTTGTCTAAACTCTAGTTTTTTTTTTTCTTAATGCAAATAGGCTATTTTCCTTCATGAGCTATGTAGATATTTTTGCTAACCCATCTGGTTTAGAAGCCACAGCTTGAATTTTAATGAGGCAATATTATTTACTGTACTTGTTCATGCAAATTTTTCAGTGTTTGCACTGTGTTGATAATCCTGTCTGTGAATGGGTCAAATTACCTCTGCCTTTCTTGGGAACTTGGAAATAAGTTTTGGTGCTGGATCAGACAGTGAAGTTCAGGGTTGTGAGAGCTTAGTATTTACAAATCCAAAGTGATCCATCCTAGATTTTAAACCAGGAGTCAGATTTGTTTGCTCACTGTGTTACTTCCTGTAGACAGTCAGATGACCTTCCGCTGGAGCTCTGTTATTTTTTTTCAGGCTCTTGGGACATTGTTACATATAAAGAAGCGGAAATATATTAACTAGCACATTTCTGAGTTTTAAAGAGTTAATTCAAACACATAATGACAACAAAACTATTGCACTGAACATTTATAATGTTATTGTGAAATGTGTTACATTAGTTGAACTCACCTCTTTGTAGGGCTATCTTGATGATTTTGGGGTTATATTAAGTCATATTGAGATAAAATCATAGCCTGAATATTTAAGATTTATATTTTTCCTAAAATGTAAGAGTTGGGAGAATATTTTCTAACATTTACATTGCATGCCTTGATAGTCTATCCTTTAGAAAAGGGTACTATAGTGTTTTAATATTGACGCTGTTTCCATTCAGTTAATTTTTTGTTTTGTTGGCAAAACAAAAAGTTTGGCTTTGACTGGAGATTATTAAGAAAGGAATATTTCAGATGGTTGCCCACAAGTTCTCTTTTTCTTAGGTACTTCTTTTCTGCAAATGAATAATCACACAAAGTTTAAGTCATTAAAATTTCAGAGTAAATTTACAGAATGATATAGATTTTCAGAGGTCTTAATTAAAGTTCATAGAACTTTAGAAAATTGAGAAATGCCCTCTCTTGACACTTTGTCTACTGAGTTATTTGGTTTTCTGATTTAAGTATGTGTTTAATTAGTTATTATTAGTATGCAATAGCCTACAGAGAATTGAAGTGATTCTGACTGTGAGACAATTTGACACTTTTCAGAGAGAGTGGAATTAAGGGTTATTGATTAACGGGCTCTAGCCTCTTCTAAAGCGCTCACCTCCCATGATAACTCTCTGGAAATTACCAGTCTCTGGAAACACTGAGATCAGACACAGCAGAAACCACATGTCCCGTTCTTAGGAGTTTGCAGCTCTGTGACACACCACAGATATTTTGTCTAGTTTCCCACATGTAATCCACTTAGTCTTACTTGAATAAATGGGCAGGAAGTTAACATGAGGAGCTGAACATAAAAGCTAGTGAGCGAACCAGTAGAAAAAGTAGAGGTTTCTATCTGTACATCTTTTGGTCTCTGACAGGTGTTCTTTGCTTATAAAGGTGACGCTCCTCTGGCAACAGACCCAGAAGTGACCAGAGACTTCCAAGCCAAGGTGAAACCCATGCTTTTTTGCTAGTTATGGGAGTGTCCTTTTACCTGTTCCCCAATATTTGGGAAAGATATTTCAAATATGACTATTTAAGGAATAGAAACACATACTGATGAGTTAGCTGAATGAGCTCCTTGGCTCCAAATACTTAAAATCCATTTCATAAGGTAGGGTTAAGAGTCTAGAAACATTTTTCACAGAGTCCCACACTATATTTTTGAAATTGAGGCTGCTCTTTGAAGGATGCAATGTAATGGTGGCATTTTGGATTAATAATATTCCATCTCTTAGAATAGAGCTTATATATTAAACTGTTCTATGAGGAAACATTACTTTGGCATTTAAATTTGCTGCTTGATTTTACCTTTTTTGAAAAAGAATAGAATTCCCTTTAGTTGTGACTTTGGATCTTCCTGCTAGGGTTTTACAAATCTGACAATAGAAGTTCTGGCTCATAAGCTTAGAAGGTTTTTCAAGTTATAAGTCAAAGGACACACACAGAGATGCACATAATGAGAACTCACCCTCATGTACACTAGCGGTACAACCCCCTTTCTCCTTTCTCTGCCAAAGTCACAGAATACAAGATTCTGTTCTTAAATACTTTAAACCAAATTGTCTTTTAGGGTAGGCAGAATAAATGGGAGTCAAACAGAAGCACAACAGCCTAACAAAATTTTGCTGAACTCGATCCACAATCAGTCAGTCCAATCTTGGCTTCAAACTTTTAGGGATATAAATGTATTAGCAATGATATTTTTCCCACAAGAAATATAACTTGAACACATACTATAAGGTAAGGAGCTTCATTTTAAATCTCTAGTCATGATCACTGGGGAAGACTTGTCAAAACCCTTTCTTTTTCCTATTAGCAACTACCAGGCAGCAGATAGTGTCAGTTTCCTCAGAGCATTTTTATAGAAGGGGTCATTTTTTGTGTGGAGAAGCAAGTCACTTCACTTAGAAAGTTGTGACCGGGCCCAAAATTTTCTATGACGTGTACTTTCTCATTAAGGAAAAAGACAGCCAGGAAAAGTCTTTACTGCTCATTAATGAAAACACATATTAGAAAAACCTAATAAGTCAATTTTGAATCAATAGCGAATAACTGTTAATTTCTCATGTGATTATAAATATTTGTATTTGAGGCTACATTTGTATTTGAGGCTACATAAGATTTTGTTTGATAATTTGCTTATTATTTTTCAGATTATAGGACCATAGACATGACTGATCCTTTTTCATTTGAGTATATACATTAGAGGTTAAAAGATGAGAGGCATGGCTGGAGGAGGAAGAGGCTCAAAAGACTGCAGGGGATCTTGTTAGAATGTGTCAAATATTTCACAGATATTTACTTCAAAAACATATACAGATGGCCCGTATGATCTAAAACTCTGTTTTTTTAATTAAGATTTCTTTTTCAGGAACAAATCAATTATGCCATAATTCTAAATGAAGTGACTTGCTTCTCTAAATTCAAATTCAAAATTTACCATTTAGAATCCAAGTTAAATTAACTCTATTATCTTCTGGCTAATACAGCACTTCAGCTACAAAATACATGTCGAAGGAATATATTTTCTTGTTACTTTTGGTTGACTAGAGTTCAGGGTTTTTTTTTTTTTTAATCTTTAAGATACACACCTGATACTGAATTCTGATTATATGAATATTTATACATAATATAAAACATTATAGGAAGATGTCATTTAAAATTGCTAATATGCCTGCTCCAGTGTTAAGCAAGTCAACCAACTCTCTTGGCCTCGGTTTCTTGTATGTAGAGCAATCTTCTCTGTTGAAATTATTCTCTGGAAAACCTGAAATTTCTTGATGGTTTTTACCTATTCAGTCAATAATAAAAGTCTATTTTTTTCTCATCTTAAAAGAAAGTAAAAGTATAATCACAAGGAAAAATGTTAGTAGTGATAAGAATGGAGCATGGGTTATTACATGCCGTTAATAATTTGACAACAGCTAAAAGCCTTTGGGTTATGGTTCCATTTTTTTCAAATTAAACCAAATTCTCAGTCACAGCCGGAAATGGAATGTGTAATTTTTTGTGGGGGCAATAGAAAACAAATTTGTGAGAGTTCAATTAATTTCCCTGCCACATAAATTAGGTAAAAGTTAAAGTATTATTATTTTTAGGTAAAGAGTCTCTGAGTGAATCATGTTTTTGTTTTATAAGAGACAATGTCCAAAATTGATTCAGTGTTTGCTCTGCCTTACAAAACTCCCTAGGGATGCAGTGTATACAAACAATGCCTTGAGGAAAAACTAGTTTATAAAAGGCAAAAGACTACTTCAGAAGTAGATGGCTTTCAAAGACACTGCATCAAAGATGGTTGAGTAAATAACTAGCTTGTTTGAAATATTGGAATCTATACAAGAATTTCTACAGAATTACATGTAGGGCTATTTCATTAACTTCTTGTGAGAACAAAGAAAATTCTTTGTTTTATACACCCGACAACTTTAATGTTATAAAATGCTACCACTAATTGGAATAAATTCTTACCTTCCCCATTGTAAGTCAGTGCTGCTCAAAATTTCTTTCTGATAATGTGGCAAGAGTAGCCTCACTTTCATCTATTAATGTCATCTCTTGTGTGCCTGCAAAATTTGCCAGAACTGATTAGAGAAGATATTAAATGATAATTGGACATCTAGTGCTCGTCAAACAGAAAGTGACAGATGGGGCACTAATTAAATTATGGTTTTGACATTATTCACAATGGTTTATGACTCTTCAGTGATGACCTTCATGCATCTCTTCTCCACATTTTTTCCTTTGGTGGGAAGGAAGGATAGATTGTTGATTGGTAGAAACAAAAATTGTATTTTAAAAACACTGAGCAAAGCAGAGATGTTTAAAGTATGGAATTTCTAAACCTATCTATTACGATAAAACATTGATCTGTGCTGAAATGAATAATCATAAAGCAAAAAGAAAATTCACTATGAAACTAATGGAGTGGAGAGAAAATATCTAGGAAATCATAAAGAATACACAAAGAAAGATCAAAACACAACAAACCTATTTCTAGGAAGGGTAAATACCTTTATTTTAATTTGAATTAAAAAATATAATTTTGATATCATAAATGAGAATGCAGTGATTTTTGATAATGTCTTTTTGTGTGTTAATTCAAGCTCGCATTACTAGTTACCTCGACCAGCTAAATGAAGAAGCTTGTTAAAATGGAAGGGGAGGGGGGAATTAAAAGAAATTCTAAGCCACAGTTGCTAAACCAGAGCTGCATTTTCCTTTTCAATTAAAAGAAAAAACACAGTATTGATTACTTTCTAACTTTAGTTTCTTTAATTTTACTCCAGTGTTTAGTAGTTGTCTAAAAACAAAAAAATTTAAAGACTTGGATGCTTAGCTTTAGATTCCCATAGTGAACCCACTTTGTCTAGTGATTAGCAATAGTTTAAATTTAAAATTAAATTGTTTTGTATAATGTCTCTTCCCTGTAATTTTCAAGGTACACTTTCTGCTGACATATATGTACTGCTTTAGTTACTATTAATGAGATTTGAGTCTGATGACTCATTAGAACCCATTTCCTCTCCTACCCCTACTGTACAATGAGTAAAACAGGAGGGAAGATGATTTGTTCTGACTGATTTACATCAGTCAGAACATGTAAAGGTATAGAAAGGATGGTAAATGAATATATAATTTGTATAGATTATTCTGCCTAAATACATTATGTAATTTAGATATGATAATCAACTAGCCTATTCAATATAAGGGACTAAATGGAATGGACACAGTCATGAGTTTCCAGTTGTGCCTGGCTATCCCTGTGAATTTGGTGAAGTATGTCACTGTATTACTCAATGAAATGCAAAAGTATCCACTTAATACAACTGAACAATAGCATTTAGAAAATTTTCTGGTTAATGGTAGGATACTTATCTATTCAAAATCTTTATGATGTTTCATGTTTGTTGCATGTTTGTTATGTAGTAAAAGGCTAAATACGCAGGCTGCAGATATGAGTGTTAAGGATGTTTGTGTATGTTAATGCCTTTTTAAATATTTATTTATTTATCGATTTATTTATTTATTTATTTACTTATTTTGAGATAGGGTCTTGCTTTGTTGCCCAGGCTGGAGTGCAGTGGCACGATCTCAGGTCACTGTAACCTCTGCCTCCCAGGCTCAAGCAATTCTTGTGCCACAGCCTCCCGAGTAGCTGGGATTACAGGACTGTGCCACCCTGTCTGGCTAATTTTTGAATTTTTAGTAGAGACAGGGTTTCACCATGTTGGCTAGACTGGTCTTGAAGTTCTGCCCTCAAGTGATCTGCCCACCTCAGCCTCCCTAAGTACTCAGAATATAGGCATAAGCCACCACACCCAACCTGTTAATGCCTTTTTATTAAGCATTCTTTTACTGCTATTTCTCTATCTCTTGCTAAATATAAGCAGCATGATATACTCTGCTCTCCTGTTCTTTTAACTCCATTGAGCTTCTTCTTTTCTTCATTTCTTCTTTCCTTTCCTTTCCTTTTTCCCTTTCCTTTCGTTTTCTTCCTTTCCTTCCTTCCTTCTCTCTTTCTGTTTCTTTCTTTTCTATTTATTATTGTGTACAATTTTTCTGTCACTTCATGACAGGGATATTTCTGAGAAATCGATCCTTAGGCAATTTCCTTGTTGTGTAAACATCATAGAATGTACTTACATAAAACTGAATGATATAGCCTACAACATAACTAGTCTAGGTGGTATAGTTTATTGGTCCTAGACTATAAGCCTGTGCTAAATACTATAGACAATTTTTACACAATGGTAAGTATTTGCACATCTAAATAATAAAAAAGAAGGCAGTAAAAATATGGTATAAAAATGGTACATCTCTGTAGGGTCCTTACCATAAATGGAGCTTGCAAGACTGGAAATTGTTCTGGGTGAGTAAGGAGTAAATTTGAAATGATAGGACATTATCATACACTACAATAGACTTCATAAACACTATATATTTGGCTACACAAAATTTATAAAAAATATTTTCTCTTTCTTCAATAATACGTTAACTTTAGCTTATTGTAATATTTTTACTTCATATATTTTTTTTTAACTTTTGGACTCTTTTATAATAACACCTAGCTTAAAACATAAACACACTGTACAGCTGTACAAAAGTATTTACTTTCTTTATATTATATTCTTATTCTATAAACTTTCTCCTATTTTTAAATTTTTACTTTTAAAACTTTTGAATAAGACCCCCAAACACAGAAAACAAAAGCAAAAATAGACAAATGGAATTACAACAAACTTAAAAGCTTCTTCAGAGTAGAGGAAACAATCAATACAGTGAAGAGACAACCTATGGAATGGGAGAAAGTATTTGCAAACTATGCATCTGGAAGGAGTTAATACCTAAAATATATAAGAAACTCAAACAACTGATTTGCAAAAAAGCAAATAATTCAATTAACAAATGAGCAAAAGACCTGAACAGATACTTCTTGAAAGAAGATATAAAAATGGTCAACAGATATATAAAAAATCCTCAACATTATAAATCATCGGGAAAATGCAAATCAAAACTACAATGAGATATCACCTCACCGCATTTAGAATGGCTATTATCAAAAAGACAAAAAATAAATGCAGACAGGATGTGGAAAAAGATCTGTTATGCACTGTTGGTGGGAATGTAAATTAGCACAGTCATTATGGAAAACAGTGTGGAAGTTCCTCAAAAAATTAAAAATAGAGCTACCATATGATCCAACAGTTTCATTACTGAGTATATGTCCTAAGGAAATGAAATCAGTATGTTAAGGAAATATCTGCACTCTTATGTTTTTTATTGCAGCACCATTCCATACACAGTAGCCAAGATATGGAATCAACTTAAATGCCCATGTACAGATGAATGGGTAAGGAAAATGTGTTGTGCACACACACACACACACACACACACACACACACACACACATACACAATGGAACACTATTCAGCCTTAAAACAGAATGAAACTCCTTTATTCGTGGCAACATGAATGAACCTGAAGGACATTATGTAAAGTGAAATAAGCCAGGCACAGAAAGACTAACAATGAATGTTCTCACTCATATGGGAATCTAATTGATTTCATAGAAACAGGGAGTAGAAGGATGATTAACAGAGGCAGGTGCGGTGTGGGGAGCAAGGAATGAGAGAGATTGGTCAATGAGTAAAACATTATATTAGACAGGAAAAATAAATTCTGGTGTTCTATTTCAGAGTAAAGTGAAAATAACAGTGTTGTGTATATTTCAAGATAGCTCCAGGAAAAGATTTTGAGTGTTGTCACCAGAAAGAAATAATAAATGTTTAAAGTGATGGACATGGTAATTACACTGATTTCATCTCATGCAAAGCGCACATGCACTGAAATGTCACACTGTACTCCTGATACAGTTTGAATGGTTTTCATCTCCAAATCTCATATTGAAATGTGATCCCCAGTTTTGAAGATGGCATCTGGTGGGAGGGGTTTGGGTCATGAAGGCCGATCCCTCATCTCAATGGGTTGGTGCTGTCCTCATGATAGATCGAATTCTCACTAGATCTGGTAATTTAAAGTGTGTAGCACCTACTCCTTTGTTATTCAGCTTCCACTCTTGCTATGTGATGTTCCTGCTCCCATTTCACCTTCTACCATGAGTACAAGCTTCCTGAGGCCTTCCCAGAAGCCATGCATGCTTCCTGTACAGCCTGCAGAACTGTGAGCCAATTAAATCTCTTTTCTTTAAAGTTACTCAGTCTCGGGTATTTCTTTGTAGTTAGCCAAATGGACAAATACAACTCCATAACTAAGTATATTTATTATATGTCATTCTAAATTTAAATATTAATAATTTTTGATAAAAACTAAGATACAAAATCACTCAGTTTACACAAAGTCAGGGTCATCAATAGCTCTGTCTTCCACATCTATATCTTGTCCCACTGAAAGGTCTTCAGGGCAATAACATGCATGGAGCTGTCATTTCCTGTGATAACAATATCTTCTTCTGGAATACCTCCTGAAGGACTTGCCTGAGGCTGTTTTACAGTGAACTTTTTAAAAACATAAGTTAGAGGTACACTCTAAAAATAAAAAGCATAGGAGAGTAAATACATAAACCAGTAACATAGCTGTTTGTTTTTAATATCAAGTATTATATACTGTATATAATTGTATATGGAATACTTTTACAGAACTGACCATGGAGTAGTTTTGTTCACACCAGCATCATCACGTGAGGAAAATGTTGTGCTATGACGTTACGTTACAATGGCTATGATGTCATTAGACAAAAGGAATATTTCAGCTTAATTGCAGTCTTATGCGACCACCATCATATATGTGGTCGATTGACTAAAAACATCATTATGCAGCACATAACCATACATTTAAGATATACAGAATGTTTATATATAAATGTATATATAGAAATACACGGTGAGGTGACTACTACAGTTGAGTAAATTAACATATCCATTGTCTCAGTTATCATTTATGTGAGTGTGTGCACATAAATGTTCATACACTCATATCTTACCACATAAGATCACCTAAAATCTACTCTCTTAGCAAATGTCTGTACATAATGCAGTATTATTAACTAGAGTCATCATGTGGTACATTGGATCTATAAACTTATTTATTCTAGATAACTGTTTACCCTTTTAGATATCTCTTTACCCTTTTATCTGTATCTTCTGATTTCCCCTCCCTCCCACTCCTGATAACCATCTTTCTATTCCTTGTTTTTATATAGTTGATTTCTTTCTCTTTTTTATCTTCCACATATAAGTGAGATCATGCGGTATTTTTCTTTCTCTCTCTGACTTATTTCATTGAACATACGCCCTCTACGTTCATCTATGTTCTTGCAAATGGCAAGATCTCCTTTTTTTTCTTGAAGGTAAATAGTATTCCATTGTGTATATACAGCACAATTTCTTTATTCATACTGACCATCATGTAGATTATTTTCATATCTTTTCCATTGTGAATAATATTACAATGATCATAGGAATGCAAATATCTTTACTTTCATGTTTCTCTTCAGATTGTACACATCTTTCTTTTTATTTCAGTACAGATTTTAAATAAAGATGTTATCCTAGTTTATTATATATTAGAAGCATTTCATATTAGTTTGCTATTGCTACTGTAAAAATATTACCATGTTTTATTACCCTAAAGCAAAACAAATATATTATCTTATACTCCTGCAGATTGGAAATCTAATGCAGGTCTCATTGGAAAACTCAAGGTGTCAGCAGGTCTGCATCCCATTCTGGAAGCTGCAGGGTGATATCTGTTTACTTGCTTTTGCCAGCTTCAGGAGGCCAAACACATTCCTTGGCTTGTGGCCCCCTTCTTTAATCTTCAAAGGCAGAAATCTGAATCTCTTTGGCCATTTTCTGTAGTCACATCTCCCTCTGACTCTTGCATTCTGCCTCCTTCTTTCATATTCAAGGATTCTCATGATTATAATTTGCCCACCTGGATAATCCAGGATAATCTCTGTGTTATAATGTAAGCAACCTTAGATGAATCTCATCTGCAATCTAACTCCCCTTGCCATGTAAAATAACATTCACAGCTTCTGGGGATTAGGATGTGGAGCATATTTGGGTTTAGAAGATAATAATGTGTTAGCATTATTGTGCCTAACACATTCTTAAGTAAATTTTTCTTTTCTTCCCCTTGAGTATGAATAAGCCAAGGAAATATTGCCTGGTAGAGATGCTCTGGTAACTTCTTTTGCTGAAGAGATAAGAATGGTTTTATTTTTTATTTTTAATTGAACAAATAGTAATTGTATATATTTATGTGTTACAATGTAATGTTTCGATATATGTATGCATTCTGGAATGATCAAACCAATAGGCAATACATTATTGATTATTGAGACATTTCTCAAAGGAAGACATATAAATGACCAACAGATAAAAGAAAAAATGCTCAGCATCTCTAATCACTGGCTTAGATACAATGGAAAACCACGATAAGATATGACCTTATAGCTGTTAGGTTGGCTGACAACTATTATGTCAATTAAAAATATTATTATGTCTCAATAATCAATCATAACTTAGTTAATATATTTATTATTAACTATAGTCACCAAGCTGTACAATAGCTCACCAGACCCATTCTCCCATCTAACTGAAATTTTGTACCCTTTGACCAAAGTCTTCCTTTTCCTTACCCGCCCTCTTTACATACAACCTTCCCCCACAACCTCTGGTAACTATCATTCTACTCTCTACATCTATGAGTTAGACATTTTTAGATTCCACATATAAGTGACATCATGTGGCATTTGTCTTTATGTGTGTTGCTTATTTCACTTAGTTTAATGTCCTCTAAGTCTATCCATGTTGTCACAAATTACAGAATTTCCTACTTTTTAATGGCTGAATATTATTCCATTATGTATTCTATAATAGACTACATTTTTTTAACCCATCTGTTGACCTCTTCAGTTGTTTCCATATCTTGGGTATTGTGAATAATACTGCAATAAGCACAGGAGTACAAGCATCTCTTCAACATACTAATTTTAATTCCTTTGGATATATACCCAGAAGTGGCATTGCTGGATCATATGATAATTCTATTTTTTATTTTTTGAAGAACCTCCATACTGTTTTCCAAAATAACTGTACTAATTTACAATATCATCAACAATGTACAAGATTCCTTTTTCTCCACAACCTTGCCAACAGTTATTATCTTTCATTATTTTGATAGCAGCCAATCTAACAGCTATGAGCTGATATCTCATTGTGGTTTTAATTGTTTTTAATTCAATGATTGGAGATGCTGAGCATTTTTTTCTTATATCTGTTGGTCCTTTATATGTCTTCCTTTGAGAAATGTTTATTCAGGTCTGTTCAGGACACCTTGTTCTGTTAACGGTGCTGGGATAACTGGCTAGCCACATGCAGAACATTGAAACTAGACCCGTTCCTTTTACCATATGCAAAAATAAACTCAAAGTGGATTAAAGACTCACATGTAAAACCTAAAACTATAAAAACCCTAAAAGAAATGTAGGAAATATCATTCTGGACATAGGCTTAGGCAAAGATTTTATGACAGACTCCAAAAGCAACTGAAATAAAAACAAAAATTAGGTGGGGCTTAATTAAACAGAAAGAGCTTCTGCACAGCAAAAGAAGCTATCAACAGAGTAAACAGCCCACAAAAAGATGAGAGAAAATATTAGCAAACTGTGTATCTGACAAAGATCTAATATCTAGAATCTAAAAGGAACTGAAACATCAACAAGCAAAAAACAAACAAACTCATTAAGAAATGGACAAAGGACATGAACTTTTCAAAAGAAGACATACAAGTGGTCAAAAAAACATGAAAAAATACTCAACATTACTAATCATTAGAGAAATGCAAATTAAAATCACAATGAGATACCGTCTCAAACCACTCAGAATGGCTATGATTAAAAGGTAAATATATAATAGATATTGACAAGATTGCAGAGAAAAGCAGCACTTATATGCTGCTGGTAAGAGGGTAAATTAGTTCAGCCTGTGGAAAGCAGTTTAGAGATTTCTCAATAAGCTTAAAATAGAACTACCATTTGACCCAGCAATCCCATTATTGGGTATTTACCCAAATGGAAAATAAATTGCTCTACCATAAAGGCACATGCATACATAAGTTTATTGTACCACTTTTGGCAACCACTGAGGAACTAGAGAAAGAAAATGTGCACCATGGAATACTACTCTGCCATTAAAAAGAATGAAGTCATGTCCTTTGCAGCAACATGTATGCAGCTGGAGGCCATTATTCTAAGCAAATTAACACAGGAACAAAAAACCAAGTACAGCATGCTCTCACTTATTAGTGGGAGCTAAACGTTGAGTACACATGAGCTCAACGAGGGAAACAATGGATACGGGGCCTACTTGAGGGCTGAAGATGGGAGGAGCGTGAAGATTGAGAAACTACCTATCGAGTACTATGCTCACTACCTCCATGATGAAAACATTTGTATATCAAACCCCTACACAATTTACTCATGTAACCAACTTGTACATGTACAACCTGAACCTAAAATAAAGTTTGGAAGAAAAATAAATAATAAGACAATTGAAAATAAAAAGAAAGAAATGGTAAAAGAGATTCTTTAGCCTGAAGAGAATTAATACCCAACCAAAATCCGAATCTACTGAAAGGAATGAAAAGAGCTAGTAGTGGTAAATATGTAGATAAATATGAAAGACTTTTTAGAATTTCTTAATTTCTTTTCTTTTTTGTTTTTTTCTTTTCTTTGAGATGGAGTCTCGCTCTGTCACCAGGCTAGAGTGCAGTGGTGCGATCTTCGCTCACTGCAACCTGTGCCTCCTGGATTCAAGTGATTCTCCTGCCTCGGCCTCCTGAGCAGCTGGGACTACAGGCGTGCACCACCACACCCAGTGAATTTTTGTATTTTTAGTAGAGACGAGGTTTCAGCATGTTGGCCAGGATGGTCTTGATATCTTGACCTCGTGATCTGCCCCCCCTTGGCCTCCCAAAGTGCTGGGATTACGGGTGTGAGCCACCACCCCTGTCTGAATTTCATATCTTAATTTCTTTGAGAACTGACCTTCTTCAGCAAAAAAAAAAAAATTGTTTAATATCATAATCCTTCTGGAGTTTATAACACATACTGAAATAAAAGCAAATAACAAAATAACAATAGAGGTTTAATGAAATTATGCAGTGATAAATTTCTTACACTTTACCTGAGGTACTATAACACAAATTATTTCCAGACTGTGACATTTTAAGAATGCATACTATAATCTCAAAATCAAGTACTTAAAGAACATAAAAAACCAATAGAGGAAATAGAATGGAATAATTTAAATTATTAGATTAACCTGAAGGAAGATATCAAAGGAAAGAAAAAAATTATATGGAAATAAAATATCAAGATGATAGTCAAACCCCAATTAAAAGGGAAATTGTCACACTGGTGGAGGGAGGAGTCATAGGTATGTTATCTATAGGAAATGTACTTCAGATTCAAATACAGGCAGATTGAATATAAAAGTTAGAAAAATATATGGTAATGAAAATATATACATAAAATATAGTGTGTCTGTAAAAAGATAAGAAAAAGCAGGCCTCAGGACGAAAAATATTATAGAGATATAATTGGAAATTTCATAATGATGAGAAAGTGAATTCATGAGGAAGAAACGGGAAGTAAAAACTGACAAAACTAAGAGATTAGCCAAATTTATAATTACAGTAGGAAGCTTTAGTACCCATTTCTCATGTGTAACCCTGCATGTAGGTTGGTACCCCATCCTCTAAGTAATTCAGATCTACTTCATTTTTACAGTGTACAGTTCAAACAACAAGCCTGTTAACTGCTCCTTCTGAAATAGATATTGCATTATCCTTTAAAGAAGGGAGCTCTTTTCCTGTATCTACTTTTTCATTTCTGGAAAGCTTAGCTGAGGGTTTGCCTGTGACCCACTGAGCAAAATCATCTCTATTTGCTTGAGATCTGAGAATCAAACTTTCCTACATAGACTGAATATCCTGGGATTTGAGAAATCCGATACCCTTCACAGGGCACTGAGAATATACCCTAATATTTGTGTGTGTCTGCATGCATGTGTTAAAGTATATTGTAGAAGGTTAATAATATATAGAATGTGGCAGTTAATAATTTACAGACTTTTTAGAGGAAAATTTACCTTGTCTCAAAGTTTTCCTTAAAGCCCAATAGTGTTCAGAATTCAGTTTTATCAGCAGGAATGAAAATTAACAATCACGAAAGGAAAGTAAATCTTTTTATTAGGTAAAACACATACAATGCAAAAACAATTGATAATGCCTTCTCTGATAGATACAGTAACAGTCACAAAGGCTGTAGAGCACTGCTGAAGTATTTATTTGACATTTATTAAACAGAGTTTAATGGCAGTGACATTTTAATCTAATTCATCAATTTAATAGTTTTCATGAAAATGCTTCATTTACTTAGATGCTCTATGTATCTTTCCTATTCCTACTAATCATTTTTGTTCATTTGCTATTGAAGTAGGTTGTCTTGAAATAGTGCATTAGAATCAGAAGAATATAGCTTCATAAAGCATTATCATTAAAAACCTATCTAGATTAAGAAGTAGTAAGTAATTATAATTTTACAGGATTATTTTTTCATTTGTCTCAATGACAGTAAATCATTAGGCCTGAGAAACCATCTGTATGGATCCATAGATACACGCCAGAGGTCATCTTTGGAAACATAATCATACATTATTATGATGTCCCAGTTTAAAAAGGGTTTTCTTCTTTAAAAAAATCTTTAGTAGTGATCTCTTCTAATGAACATGATAAATCTGATAATCTTCAAGGGAGTTTTAGTTTCAAATTTCCTTGACAAATCAGTAGAACCCCTGGGGTGAAATAATGAGTAGACAAATAATCTAGTTCTGCCCCTTAGGGTAGATATTTTGTACTGATGATATTTCTAGTGCTGACCTTCCACATTCAAGTATCTAAGTTTATAAGTAATTAATCAGTATTCCCTGGCACTTTGAAGATTTGAGCCTAAGTGGATATTTGCTTTCTGCTAACTGGTTTCTAGTGTTTTAACTGCCTGGTTGTAGAGTAGTTGAAGGCATCTGATACCTGTATTTCCTTAGCCCAATAAGGACCTCAAGAATGGCTATACAGAGAAGAGATAATTTTTAAATATGGATTTAACTGATATAAATATTACATGGTAAAAGGAAAAAAAGTTGCATTATTAATTTCTAGCAACTTTTTTTTTAAAGTTATTCTAGTACAGTTTGTCTGGTCTGAGGAAGTACTGCTCTGTAATTATTCTAGATGAATTGCTTCATTTAGTTATACGTTGAGGTTAGTGTCTTCAGAGAAGGCCAACTAGCTGGATATGAAGTGCCATCAGTTTACAGTCTTGACCAATAAGCCTCCCTCTAGAAACTGAAATTGTCAGTATGCTGGATTTCTCAGACTTAAATTGATAATGATGATTACTACATTCTCAATGTAGCATAGATTAGAATAGCAGTTTACTTAATTAATACCTCAGGTAGAACAGACATCAAGTGGTCCAATGGTGTTACTCTCTTTTAAAAAGAAATTTTCATGTGAAGCTGAAATATCAGAATTTGAAAACAGAGCAGGGGGAATTGTTTATGGGATATGAACATTGAATATTATCAGACTTTTGTGTATAAATTTACATTAGTCTCAACAACACAGATAGATATGCTAGGCAGATGTAATATGTTTATCACACCTGTTGGAGAAATTTCTTTTCTGAATCATGTTTGGGTGAGTTTTTCCAGTATTCAGTGGCCTGTTGATAAATGATTAACAGTTGGCTCTTTAAGGAAAACCATCCTAATTTGTAGGTTTGTCAGTTTTTGTGGTATAAATATTACCATTATGGCTAAGTTGAAGCCACCAATATCACTAAAGATGCAGCTGGGATACATACAATCCAGTTCTCAAAAGTCACCACCAGCTGATTCTGTCACACCACTGCAATGCCTGCCTTTCAAATATTACTTATATGCCTGCTACTGAAAAGCTATTATGTCCTTTGGATGTTATCTTTAAGTGTATAAGTATATAAATATAAGTATGTAAATATATAAACATAAACATGTCTGATTATAATATCTTAATATTTAGTAATTTAAAATGAATTTTCATATCTTTTCTTCTGGCCTGTCACATTCTTAACTGATTTTGTGGTTTAATTTTCAGAAGTACTTTTTATTTCTAAGTTCTTAGGGAGCTTCATGGTTATTGCTTCATGTATTTTCAACTCCAGACTTTCTAAAGTGTTTTTCTTATGCTATCTGCATCAGAATCTCTGAGAAAAGAGGACTTAGCATCAGCATTTTAACACATTCCTTTGGAAAGACATTGTTAAGCTTTGATAATTTCTGTTCTAAAAGACCTGCCTTTCCATTAAAGATAAAATTATTTTAATATTGACTTTCAATATTGACAAAATGTAACCGAAATAGAAGTGGGAAAACAAGAAGTAAGAAATGATGAGAAGTTAGTTTTATGATCTCATGAAAATATAGTCTTGATGGACTTGACTTTGGAATAAGAACTAACTTCTGGAAGAAGGCTTTCTTTTCTCTAGTTTTGTCTATTTTGTCTGTTCTATTTTGTCTATCTATTAAGTAGATTATTTTTGGTGGTATTTCTCAGCCCTCAGGTATAGCAGCATTCCCTGGTGAGGTTAAATTTGTATTTAATTTCGCATGATGCTAATAAGCAGCTAGAATTGTGAAACATTCCAGCAGGGAGCCCAAATTTTCTTGGTTTACGATACCCAAAGTTAATTTTTTCCTGTAATTCCTAGATCAGTAAAACAAACAAAACACCTAAGGGTCCCGTTTGAGTATTAGCTTGCAGTATGTTAATATATATTTATGTCTTAAACTTATCAGCAGTTTGAAAATTAATATTTATAAATTGAAAGAAGAAAATACTTCTATTTCTTTCTTAACCAAAATTATTTACTTATGGGATGTGTGCAGTTTCTTGTGGGCAATGCACCGCTTCTCAGAACTTGAATTCGGATTGAAGACCGTCATCCTCCATTTTTTTTTTTTTTTTTTTTTTTGCGCGGGGGGAGGGGGACAGAGTCTCGCTCTGTCGCCCAGGCTGGAGTGGTGCAGCAGCGCAATCTTGCAATCTTGGCTCACTGCAAGCTCCGCTTCCCGGGTTCATGCCATTCTCCTGCCTCAGCCTCCCGCGTAGCTGGGACTACAGGCGCCCGCCACCACGCCTGGCTAATTTTTTGTATTTTTAGTAGAGGTGGGGTTTCACCGTGTTAGTCAGGATGGTCTGGATCTCCTGACATCGTGATCCACCCGCCTCGGCCTCCCAACCTCCTTTCTTATTCTACGTTAATTTTCTCAGTGTGCTTGCCTTTTAAAAGGCTGCAACAAGTAAAATCCAAGCTTTGAAAATATATACTGTCATTGAAAGAAATATACTGTGATCCTTTTTTGGTAGTGTCTACGTGTCTCTAGAAAAGTTAAAATATGTAGGAGTACCTCTGTTAGCTTTCTGCAGTTTCCCAGGTGACTTGGTACACACTTTCAGAGCCAGGAACTTATAAAACAAATCTTATGTAAATGACAAAAACAATTTTAAAGTCTCTAAATAGGGTGATAAAAAAACAATAAAAATCTAATAAGGGTCAGGCTTGCTCATTAAGTTATGATTTTATCAATTTTTCAATAATGATGAAGGAAGTGATGATGATGAATGGATAATGATGATGATAGTGATAAAAATAATGAAATAATTATGCACCAGTCACTAAAGCATATGTAAATGCATTTCTAAGTAAGTGCATTTTGTACAATATCCTAATTATTTTTTGTAACAAATCTAAGAAATAGATACTATTACTATGCCTAGGTTTTAGGTAGAGAAAACGGAGACTTAGAATGTCAGTGATTTCTCCAGCTAGTAAGTGATACAACAGGTTAGGGAAAGTGTTTGGCTTGGATTAAGAGGCTGTAAATTCTTCTTGAAAGGAATCTGCCATGATCATAAGGAATGGAACTGGTGGGGAGTCTATGGTCTCAGTGAAGGCAGGCAGATAAAAACGTAAAACAATGAGAAAACCAAGGATTCCTGGCATCATTGGCACATGTCTTATAGGACTGGTGAGAAGAACAATTGTAAAATCTAGGTAGTTTGGAGGAGTGAGAGCCCAGGGGTGTGTGCGTGTGTGTGTGTGTGTGTGTGTTGTATGTGTGTGTGTTGTGTGCATGCAAACACACATAAACATTCAGAAATCCCAGATATCATTTGGCTAGCGTCGTGTCCTATTACAAATGACAATTAGATGAAAAAGCAAAACAAGCAAAATGAAACATTAGACACAAAAGGATGGCTAAAGTAATACAATAAAATGAAGATAAGGGAGAAGACAGAGACATGGCAGTAGCTTCTGTTACCTTGTAACTTCCTAAACCTATTTATCACTATTGCCCTTTACTTGAAATATTAAAATTCTTGAACATCTGTATTTCTCTTAAGGTAGCTCCTGTTTCAAACATGCTGTATAATTTAAAAATAAAGTTTGGGCCCGGCATGGTGGCTCACACCTGTAATCCCAGCACTTTGGGAAGCTGAGGCCGGGGAGATCACTTGAGGTGAGGAGTTTGAGACCAACCTGGCCAACATGGCAAAACCCCGTCTCTACTAAAAATACAAAAATTAGCTGGGTATGGTGGTGCATGCCTGTAATCCCAGGTACTCAGGAGGCTGAGGCAGGAGAATTGCTTGAACCTGGGAGGTGGAGGTTGCAGTGAGCCGAGATCATGCCACTGCACTCCAGCCTGGGCAACAGAGTGAGACTCCGTCTCAAAATAAATAAATAAACAAACAAATAAATATAAAGTTTGGACAAAAGACTTATCTTTTTAAAATATTTTCTTCTTAGGAGCTATGTGTTATGTCATCATGTGAGGCTGGGTTTTGAGAAAAAAGGCAGAGTTTTTGAGTTGGATGTATATTATTGAAAGCCTGTAATGACAAGTGCTAATTTGTATTTATGAAGAAATGTTAGGAAATAAAATGTCATGCAATGTCAGAAACATAAGAGCTTATTTTAATTAAATCTTTAAAGACCTTCCAGAGAATTTAAATCTTCTCTATCTGGCATTAGGCTGGAAAAGGATAAGAAGCAGTTTGATGTTTTCAACTCTCTCCTCTATTTATTCCCTGCCTTCCTTATTCCAGAATACTTTATTTTAGTCATTTGGTACTCAGGACATATGCTATTAGGCTGGATTTTTTTTCCTTTATAGAGACAGGGCCCAGCTCTGTTACTCAGGCTGGAGTGCAATGATGCCATCATGGCTAACTGCAGCTTCCAACTCCTGGGCTCAAGTGATCCTCCCATTTTAGCCTCCCAAATACGTGGGACTACAGGTGCGTATCACCACGCTCAGCTAATTTTTTAATTTTTTTGTAGAGACAGAGTCTTGCCATGTTGCCCAGACTGGTCTTGAACTCCTGGATTCAAATGATCTTCTCACATCAGCCTTCAAAAGTGCTAAGATTACAGACATGAGCCACCACACCCAGCCAGAATTGATTCATTTCTAAGAACCGTGACATGTTTATTCTGATACTTCCCTGTATTTACTCTGATGCTTCACCCTGTTGGTGGGTGACCTTTTGCATTTCTCTACTCCATAATTTAAGTGAGCACAGTTCTTGGCACAAAACAGTCAATTAATAAATATGTGTTGGATGAATTAATAACACTACCATATAGATTTCAATTATTGTCTATATAATTTACTTGATGTATTTTAAGTTGTAGCTGTCTAACTGAGCATCTTCAGGTCAGATTTACTCTGCACACAGAAAATTATTTAATGACAATTGAGAGACTCATCTAACTGGTGTCCCTGCTTCCAGTGTATCAGCCTCTCTGAACTTCATGCTGCTGTTATCTCCAGCACCAAGTCCTAAGTTACTCATCAGTTTCACACTCCAGCTACTACTTATTTTGTTGTTTTCTCACTCTGGAAATCTCTTCTCATCTCCTTTAATTCTTCCCCTTTCAGGCTCATGCTCTCACCCCTTAAATTCTTCTTCCTCCTGGAAAGTCAATGTAGACATGCTTTTTTTTTTTTTTTTTTTTTAAATTATACTTTAAGTTTTAGGGTACATGTGCACAACATGCAAGTTTGTTACATATGTATACATGTGCCATGTTGGTGTGCTGCACCCATTAACTCGTCATTTAACATTAGGTATATCTTCTAATGCTATCCCTCCCCCTTCCCTCCACCCCACAACAGGCCCTGGTGTGTGATGTTCCCCTTCCTGTGTCCATGTGTTCTCATTGTTCAATTCCCACCTATGAGTGAGAACATACGGTGTTTGGTTTTTTTGTCCTTGCGATAATTTGCTGAGAATGATGGTTTCCAGCTTCATCCATGTCCCTACAAAGGACAGGAACTCATCCTTTTTTATGGCTGCATAGTATTCCATGGTGTATATGTGCCACATTTTCTTAATCCAGTCCATCATTGTTGGACATTTGGGTTGCTTCCAAGTCTTTGCTGTTGTGAATAGTGCCCCAATAAAAATACGTGTGCATGTGTCTTTATAGCAGCATGTTTTATAATCCTTTGGGTATATACCCAGTAATGGGATGGCTGGGTCAAATGGTATTTCTAATTCTAGATCCCTGAGGAATCACCACACTGACTTCCTCAATGGTTGAACTAGTTTACAGTCCCACCAACAGTGTAAAAGTGTTCCTATTTCTCCACATCCTCTCCAGCACCTGTTGTTTCCTGACTTTTTAATGATTGCCATGCTAACTGGTGTGAGATGGTATCTCATTGTGGTTTTGATTTGCATTTCTCTGATGGCCAGTGATGATGAGCATTTTTTCATGTGTCTTTTGGCTGCATAAATGTCTTCTTTTGAGAAGTGTCTGTTCATTTCCTTCACTCACTTTTTGATGGGGTTATTTGTTTTTTTTTCTTGTAAATTTGTTTGAGTTCATTGCAGATTCTGGATATTAGCCCTTTGTCAGATGAGTAGATTGCAAAAATTTTCTCCCATTCTGTAGGTTGCCTGTTCACTCTGATGGTAGTTTCTTTTGCTGTGCAGAAGCTCTTTAGTTTAATTAGATCCCATTTGTCAATTTTGGCTTTTGTTGCCATTGCTTTTGGTGTTTTAGACATGAAGTCCTTGCCCATGCCTATGTCCTGAATGGTAACGCCTAGGTTTTCTTCTAGGGTTTTTATGGTTTTAGGTCTAACATTTAAGTCTTTAATCCATCTTGAATTAATTTTTGTATAAGGTGTAAGGAAGGGATCCAGTTTCAGCTTTCTACTCTCTTTCTCTCAACTGCCACTAATATGCGCAGTTTTAATCACCCCTTTTTGTATTAAGAGGCCTTTGCATTTATTTTTTGCATAGCATTTATTTTGCCCTTTGCTATGAATTTTGTATGAGAGTTAAAATGTTTGTTAACTAAGTGAATGAATGTTCTATCATTCATTCTCAAGCAGAGTTTGTTAAAGTATAATTCATCATGTAATGCTCAACTCCATTTCACTTACTAGGTTATGGATATATAATTGTGTTACATTGTTACTGTTTGGGGTAACTCTTTGTGGGGTAAATCGCTCTCCTAACTGGAGAAAAAGTATGAGAATATGACAGACACTGGAGTGCTAGATTCTACATTTCTCTCTGCAGTCAAAATTACCTTTTTAGTGTTCTCCACTACTTTATTGTTTTGTTTTTCTTGTATGTATGTGTGTATAAATGTTTGCAAACACACACACTATAAACACTATACATATATATATATAAACACATACTCATGCACACAGACAGAAATGCAAAAAAAAATTTATAATTTTAAAATAAACATACACAGATGTTTCTCAACTTAAATTGGGGTTGTGTCTTAAGTTGAAAATATAAATTGAAATTACATTTAATACACTTAAACTACCAACATCATGGTTTAGCCTAGCTTACCTTAAATGTGCTCAGAACAATGACGTTAGCCTACAGTGAAGCAAAATCATCTAACACAAACCCTATTTTATAATAATGTGCTGAATATCTTCTGAAATGTATTAAATACTGCATTGACAGTGAAAAACAGGATGGTAGTATGAGTACTGACCATTAACATACATAGCAGAAAGCACACTAGGTCTGAAGAATGCTTGAAGACTTGAACTAAAATTAATTGCTGGATGATGGGGTTACAACAAAGAATGAGTACCCAGATTCTTTCTCTTCTGATGAGGGTTAGGAATACCAGGTAGAAGGTGCTGAGGAATGTGACACTCACCAATAGTTTAACAGGCATAGTGATCTTTAGGAAGATATCAAGTATTCCATGTTTCCTCTTCTGATGATCTGGTTGACTAGGAGCTGTGGCTCGCTGCTACTGCAAAGCATCTTGAGAGAGTATTATACCACTTATTGCTAGCCCAGGAAAAAATAAAAATTCAAAATATGGTTTCACCTGAATGCTATCACTTTCATACAATTGAAAAGTGGAGAAATCATAAATGAAACCATTATAATTACATTCATTCAGAGAAATGCATCGTTAGGCAATTTCATTGTGTGAACATCATAGAATATACTTAAGCCTAAATGATACAGCCTACTACATACCTAGGCTATGTTGTATAGCCTATTGCTCCTAGTCTACAAGTTCATACAGCATATTACTATTCTGAATACTGTAGGCAATTTTAACACAATGGTATGTGTTTGTGTGTTTAAATGTAGAAAAGATATAGTAAAATATGATATAAAAGATGAAAAATGGTACACCTGTACAGGGCACTTACCATGAATGGAGCTTACAGGATTGGAAATTGCTCTGGATGAGTCAATTGCTCAGTGAATGAGTGGTGAGTGAATATGAAAGTCTAGGACATTACACTACTGTAGACTTTATAAATACTGTACACTAAGGTTGTACTAAATTTAGTTTAAAATATTTTCCTTAATAAATTAATTTTAGATTACTGTAATTTTCTTCTAAAACGTTTATAACTTTTTAATTTTTTTAACTTTTTGACTCTTTTGTAATAACATTAAAATACACATTGTATAGCTGCACAATATTGTGTTTCTTTATATCCTTATTTTGTGAGCTTTTTCTATTTCTAATTTTTGAAAATGTTTTTAAAAATTAAAATTTCTAAAAAATTTAAAAAATTAAAAATTAAAAAAAAATTTAAATGTTTTTTTAAAAATGTTATGTTTTTACTTTTTAAACCTTTTTGTTAAAAACTACATAGAAACATATACCTTAGCCTAGGCCTACCCAGAGTCAGGATTATCAATATCACTGTCTTCCACCCTCACACCTTGTCCCATCAAAGGGTTTTCATGGGCAATAACATACATGGAGCTGTCATCTCCTGTGATAACAATGCCTTCTCCTGGAATGCCTCCTAAGGAACTTGCCTGAGGCCATTTAGAGTTAACTTTTTAAATATATATATATATATATATATATATATATAAATAACTAGAAGGAATACACTAAAATGATAAAAAGTATACTGTAGTAAATACATAAATCAGTAGCATAGTAATTTATTATTATCATCAAGTAATTGTACTGGACCTAATTGTCTCTGCTATACTTTTACATGGCTGGCAGTGCAGCAGATTCGTTTACACCAGCATCACCACAAACACTTGAGTAAGGTGTTAGGAAGTCTAGGAGGTCACTAGTTAATAGGAATTTCTCAGTTCCATGACAATCTTATGGCACCACCTTTGTATACGTGGTTTGTGATTGTCTGAAACACCATTATGGGGCACATCAGTGTAGAATTTTAAACGTAAGCAATCTCCCAGATTATTTTTTATCTTTTTTGTTCTCTTTTGATCTTACCCCTGCTCCTGGAAAATCACTGTTCAAATGCTATTTCTCATGTTGGGTGATATTTATAAAATCAGCAGGCTAACTGAGCCTCTTGAATGTATGGAATTTCTTTTTTTTAAATGTAGTTGTAGAGATAGTGCTTTGCAAATAAGAGGAAATTGGCAGAGGAAGTTCAATATATTGCTATATGAGACCCAAGTGGTAAAATGTGTTTTAATGTAGATTGAAGTCAATTGTATTTCTTGATGTGTCTTTCCACACATTCCTTTTGTGTATGATAATATCACTCTTGGGCAGTGGATGCAGAGAGGGGAAGTGAATAGGTAATGATGCTAATTTACCTCGTCCAGGAGTGGGGCAAAAGTGCCCTTCTGCTTTTACTAGGTTAGAGGGAGAAAGTGATGTGGGAGTTTGCTTTAGAAATACGTAGTAAAAGAAAAATTGATCTTTGTCTGTGTTTGTCTTCTTTTGTTGATGTGGGAACAATATTGAATGGCTTTTGGCAACTACTAATCAATTGCTATCTTCCTCCTAACAATCTTTTCTGTCATTGTTTGATAGTCTTTTATGTCTTTTCTAAGTATATTCTTATATTAGTAGTATTCATTTACACAGACATTTTATTGAGTGCTTACCTGTGGTCCACACTGTACTAGGCATAACAAGAAGTAAATATAAGTACAGAAGAAGAAAAAATTTAAAAGTTTTTGCCGTAAAAGCACAATCAGTTATCCTATACTCAAAGACCTGTTGCTCATGAAGTATGTAATTAATATGTATGTTGTCACCTAAATAGAAATGTTATGCACAGGCCTATTATAAACTTATCTTACATTATTTATCAACTTTTATAAATTGCTTCTAATTTATTTAAAATAAAATATAAAAATTCAACATTTTTCAGATAAAACAATATTTTTACCATATTGATTTCATTATTAATTTATTTCTTTAAATGTTGCAGTAAAATAAATTTCTTATCGTCTTTTAGAAAGAGTCAGTCATTCAATAAGCATGCCTTTATAATTGTGATGGGGATAAAAGAATTGTAAGTGTTTTCACTCCTCCTACTCCCAGAACCTAAGGTGATTTTAAGAATTCCTCTTATCTCCTGGTACTTATAGAGTCATGGGGGAATCTGAAAGAAGCTCTGGCAGTGACTCATGTAACAAACTGAACCAGTAGAAAAGAACAGGCACAAATTTGTGTTGGTTAAAATTTGAGGAAGAGAGTTTAGAAAACAAGAGAATTAGGGACATAGAAAGGAGAGAGTTGAAGACAGCTATTGAACATACTCTGAAGAAATAGATGAGTGAAGAATGTTAGGATATTTTTGGAATGCCATGAAATATGTTGACCCTGATCCTTCTGCATTTCACCCTTTCCTCAACACTTCCTCAGAAGGTATCAGAAAACAAATACACATTTTAGTTACTTTCAATGAATTTCAGAAGAAATTAAGATGGCTAGTTACAAGGTAGGACAACAACAGATTAAGGTTATTTGGATGCCAAAAAGTGGGAAAGCATACTAGATATGTGATATGAGTGATACAGCATGAAACTGTAGCTTTCTGAGGCTACTTATTTAGTAGTCAAAGGATGAACTTTTTATTTCTCATTAAAATGTTAAGGAAAAAAAACAACAAACATTCATAAGAATACTTTTATTTTAAATAAGCATAAGAGATAAAAAAAAAAAAAAGTCCTGCAAAGTTTCTGACTTAATTGTCTGGGTGTGGTGCAAACATTTATTTTTGCAAATGTCACCAGGCAATTCTAGTAAGCATCTTTGAACCACTACTGTGCACCCTGACAGCCTCCATGTCTGGGAGAATTTCTAGTAAAGGTGATGTGATGACAATGATAGTGACTGTGCTGGATTTCAAATGGCAGTGGAAGAGGTTTGCCCATTAAAAAAAAAATAAACATATGCACTCTAAAACAAATATTGGATCTAATGTTTTTAGTGAGTTTTCATTTGCCTTTTAATTAATTACATTTTAAACATGCTTTTTATTTTAATTGCAAGGTCTAAACATTCTTTATAGTTTCTGTCTTTAATGGCGTTTTTAATGACATTATCTTCCAAAATTATATAGCTATTCATTTATACTTCTTGTGATGTTTTCAATATACTATCAGTCAGTATCTTCGTGTTAATTAGGAGAGGGAAATAGGGCAGAGGAGTGAGTCCCAGTTATCACTGGGTTTTGATATTCCCAATGCTAGTTTCATAAAATTAACTTGTATGCTTTCCAAATATTTATATTTACTAGAGCAGTTTAAAAAATTTTTTTTCTTAAAAGAGTGAATAAATTCTTTAGTAAGCCAACCGTACTGGCCTTTGTGCTATGTATTTATAAGCATTTTATAAAATTTTGACTCTTATGGTGTTCAAATATTCTGCCTTTTCAGTAATGAATTTAACTGTATTTTTTTCATAAATTTCCATTACATATATATTTTTAAAAGGTTAATTTTTATGCATATTTTTACAACTTCTTAATCCATTCCAAATATAAAGTCACAGCTGCTTTTTTACTTTATGCTATGCACCCTTACTTTCTTTCTTTTTCTAATTTTCTTTGTCAGCAGCTTTTCCATTTTGTTGATCTTTTCAAAGAACTAGCTATTTGAATTATCTTCTTTAAAAAATTGCATTTTCACCTACATGCAAATTGTTACATCCTTAATGTATAACACTTGTGTCTTTATAGCATTTTTAAATTTTATCAAAGTCTTAATAGAGATTATTTTCAAATTTATAAATTTTTGATTAGGTTGTTTTAGTGGGTTTTTGTTTTTGTTTGTTTGTTTTTTGTAAATGGAATTTTGTTATGTTGTCCAGGCTTCATTCGAACTCCTGGGCTCAACCTCTCCTTTCAGCTGGAACTATGAGCATGTGCCACTGTGCCTGGCGCTAGTGTTTTTTGATTGTTGTGTGTATGTGTGTTTGTGTTTATGGCAACCTTAATGATTTTTATTATTACCCAAGTGTGTTTTGAATTTTTATATATTCAATTTGTGCATATATGAGCATGCATATACAAATGTATTAATTTCTATGAAGATAAATTTAAGCAAGGGTAATTTAATGATTTGACTCAGCATAATATGAGTTACAATTACATTGTCCCCAAACAATGAAGACCACAAAATTAAAGATTACAATGATGAATTCTTCCTTTTTATATTTGTATTCTGGAAAATACTTGATATAACGTGATTTAATATTTTTCTTGTTTATACTTGTATACATATTATTCTTGCCACCATATCATGCTCTTTCCTTCCGTTCATCAATCACCACTGTCATTTACCATTTCTTAGTTAACGACATGACACTCACTCCAAACCACTCCTCTTAAATCCAGTACTCACAACTATTTTGTTATATAAAACATTTGTGTATTTATAAATGCACCCCCAAAACCACAGTTAAAACCAGTAAGCAGCTTTCTGAGCATAGTTTTTGAATACTGGGAACATAGAAAATGTATCGTTCAGTCTTTGCTTTGGAATTGAGAATGCTCAGAGTCAGAGATTTTGATTTACCCACTTAATATTACACAGCTGGATGGTCATCAGACAAGAATAAACTCTTTCTCATTTTCAGATATTTAGCCTGTCATGAAGAATTATAGATGAATAAATAAATTATATATGTATATATTTGGTGGCATGTAAAATTGAGATATTCCACAGAGTTCCCAAGGATATTGTATTAGTGCTAAAGAACAAACTAGAAATAAAACCTCAAGTAAAATAGTGACCTTTTTTATACTAAAGTGCTATGATTATTATGTTTCTAATCAAATTCAATTCAAATTGTCCTCAAATTCTTTTTTGCCTGCTGTCATCTTGCAATTACGTTGCCTTTTTTTTCTGTGTTTAGTCTCTTTGAATGCAATTTTTATCCAATTAATACTTTTATTGTCCAATCAGAACACTCTTAACATTTTGGTATTTCATCAATAAAATGTCACAGCTCTATCTTGGAGGTTCAAGTCTTTAGCTTCTAACAATGGGAGACTCAATTGCGAACTTAGTTTCTCTAAGTACAAAGGTTTTAAGTAAGACAATATCAATGAATATATTAGAAAATACATCCATACACATGTATGTATGTATGCATATATGTATCTATATGTATGCATATGCTATGCTAAAAACATAAGATGTTTAAATGTTAACTAGTTGTATCTGTGCACATATTTAAAATTAAGATGAAGGTGATATAAAAAAATACATCAGACACTTGTTAAAAATGGCAAAGAAAACTTTATTCAAGACTATTGTAATAGCAGAGAAAGACTACGCTGTAACAAAAGATGAAAAAAAATGTAAACACTTTGGTGACCTAATAAAAGGTGCTATAAGATGTTATAGGGAGTCTGACCAATATGATTAGTCCACCTGTGTTTGCTAATTGGTGCTTATCAAAGAAAAGTTCCTATACTCCCACAGAAAGGAGGAGAAGGGGTTCCTGTCTTAAAGAGGACATTTCAAAGGAATGGCTCCAGGGTCCTTGAGAAAGACATTCCTGGAATGTGAAGATTTACATCTCAAAGGGAAATAATTTATAATTGCAAGTTTTCTACTGTAGATGCACTAAGAAAAGGGAAGTTAGAGGTCCATATTCAGGAAGAAGACTGTGTAAAGTTTAGTCCAGTTGAGGGGAAAGTTAAGGCCTTTTTGCTCAACTAATCTATTAGTTAAATAACCTCTTATTGCTTTATCAGAAGAGCCAGCATAAAATATATTTGATCACACTTTCTGTTATTTAGTATTTAACTGGATACTTCTAAGTCTCTCTGTCTCTCTCTCCTTTTGGTGTTTATGCTTGCTTTTTAGAATTATCACGGAAAGGAGAGAAGGAGAGATCTTTTTATAACCAGGGAGGCTTCATAGTGCAGAATGTTTAAAAGGAGAAAGAAGTGTGAAGACAAGTTCCACATTAATTTTTCAAATCATTAAATGTCAGTTGTATTAATTTATATTTTCTTGAACATTGAAATAGGTTTTCATTAGCACTGCACATGAAGTTTACAATTGTCTATTCATATAATTTCCAGTATTACTATCAGCTTTTAGCACTATGGCAAACCCTAACTTTCATTAGTCCAGTAGTCTCACGTTAATGATCAGAGAATAGGTTCTAAGACCCCTAGCTGATGTCTAAAAACTGTAGCTAATACCAAACCCTCCATATACTGTTTTCTTTTTTCTTTTTCTTTTTTTTTTTTTCTTTTATCCAGTAACAGAGAGGGTTACTAAGTGAGTAACAGGTGGGCAGCATGTGCAGCATGGATCTCCTGGACAATAGGATGATTCACATCCTGGGTGAAACTGAGCAAGATGGTGAGAGATTTCATCATGCTACTCAAAAGAGCATGCAATTTAAAATTTAGGAATTGTTAATTTCTGGAGTTTTTCATTTAATATTTTTGGACTGTGGTTGACTATGGGTAACTTAAACTGCTAGAAGTGAAACAACGAATAAGTGGTGGACTTTTGAGGAGTCTCAGTGACATGACTCGTTTTTCGTGACCTTTCTCCAAGCACCAAAATAGGCTTATAAAGTCACATTCTCTAGCTTTCCAAAAACTGTGTGCAGATACACACTTTGATAGGCAATAATAGACTCTATCTCCAAATTGCTAAAGTTATTTACAATTGAAAATCTGACACAAATACAGATTAAGGAGAAACTATAACAGAATTCAGTTTCACAAAATAATTTATTTCTTGATTCTCAGCCAGTTAGTAGTCATGTAAAACCTATCTATGATAAGAAAACAGGATTGAATAGGGCTATAACCAGGAAGGTTAAACTTGGATAATTGCACAATTGCATTAAAACCGTCTATCAAGTCTAAATGCCTACCATTATTTTGGTGGATTCTGATTTCTTTTTTGATTCATCATTTTCAAATGCAAAATAATTGTAGGATTCCAAACTTTTGACCTTTAGAAAATGTCAAAAGAAAGGAAAATGCTTTGTATAATGTCAATAGGTGGTTTCTTTCCAAATTATGTGGTGATTTGTTTCTTTAACTTAGTTCAGAACACTTTTGATAACTAACTAAATTCCCTTTAAACAAAAGCCTAAAACAAAAGAATGAACTTCTTTGATTCATTAGATTATCTTGATGGTTCTTGGTAGATAAAATTTATTTTACCTACGGGAACCCTTTATCACAGTTTGCCTGGCAAAGTTCTACTTTCTCCCTAGTTTACTGACATGATTATTACTAGTGTCTCTTTCACATTCAAATGTGTACCAGCTTGGATGATAAATTATGTAATCACTCTATTACAAATTCTATCAGTCAGTATTCTACAGAGAAATAGATCTAGAGGGATGGATGATAGGTAGATAGATGTATAGATAGATAGATAAAGATAGAGATATATAGTGAATTAGAGTTTTATTTCAAGGAATTGGCTTTTGCAATGATTGTATGGGGCTAACAAATTTGAAATCTGTAGAAACTTCAGGCTGCAAACTCTGGAGCAAGATGTGATACTGTATTCTTGAGGAATAATTTCTTCTTTCTCAGATAAATGTTTTGCTTTTAAGACCATTCAACTGATTGGATAAAGATCACCCTCATCATCAAAAATAATATTTAATTGAAGTCAACTGATTATAGATGTGAATCACATCCACAAATACCTTCATGACAACACTTTGAGTGTTTAATTGAATAGCTGGGTACAATAGCCTAACCAAATTGACACATAAAACTAACCATCACACTAATCAATACAAAAAGTAGGAAAATTTTTCACTAGGTTATTAGCAATGGGGAAAGATGTTTAGGCTCACTTAATTGACTTATGTAATTAACCAAAACCTTTCTATCCCTCTATAAAGCATACTAATTGATGCCCATAGCACACTTAACAGTCACAGTTAAAAGTTTATTCTCTTGCCCTCAAACTTCTGCTCTTATCAGTTGAGTGATATGTATACCATAAATCAGTTGTGTTTCACCCAAATTATGTATTTATCCCTTTAGCTCAAATGTTAGCAATTTTCAGTGCATAAATTTGGCTCTTACCGCATGTCCATTCAGCATATATTCATATTTCAAACTGGCTATATTTTGGTATCATTGAAACAGATGCCTTACTTACAATGTTATGGAATGCGATGAAATCACCTTTGCAAAAATTATAACAGAGATAATTGTGACAGTGAAAGAGATGTGACCTGACACCATCTTGCTTTAAAACCTCCAAGCTGTTCTTATTCATTCCTGGGCATAAACCAAACTAACTTTGGAGGAACTTAGTTTATAGTTTAAGTTTGAAACAAAGATGGTAACAGCTCCTTCCGAAAATAAACCCCATTTCTGCTTGGGGACTAGACTGCCTTTGCCGGACTCACAAATTAGCTACAAGATTAGAAATTATGGTTTAGAAGTCATGCAGCTGGAGGCTGGAAGATTCTAAACCTCCCAAATTGCTGCTGAGGGATAACATCACTATTGCAAAACTTAAGATCAGTCCTTAAGATATTTTGCAGACCCTGCACTGCATAGATCAGCTGGCACCATCCAGATTGATAAACAGGCTCCCGGGAACTGGCTCAGCAGAAGAGAACAGCTTCAACTCCCTGTGGTGTAATCTTTGACCTGACCAATCAGCACTTCCTGTTTTCTGACCCCCTACCCACCAAATTATCCCTAAAAACCCCATCTCTGAGTTTTCAAGGAGACTGATTTGTTATTTTAAGTAATAATACAACTCTGGTCTCCTGTACAGCCAGTTCTGCCTAAATAAAACTGTTTCTCTACTGCAATTCCCTTGTCTTAATAAATTGGCTCTGTCTAGGCAGCAGGCAAGGAGAACCTGTTGGGCACTTACAGGGATAGATCATTTACATTGCATGCCCATGCAAAATTGAAGATCCATTAGTGTTTCACCCCATGCAGGCTGCTATAACAAAAATACTGCTAACTTCGTGGCTTATAAAACACAAACATTTGTTTCTCACAGTTCTGAAAGCTAAGAAGTCCAAGATCATGGTGCTGATGGATTTGGCGTCTGGTGAGGGCCCATTTTCTAATTCATAGATGGTACCTTCTCACTGCGTCCTCATGTAACACAAAAAAATGAGCAATCTCTCTGGGGTTTCCAAAGACATTAGTGTGAAAGTTCCACCCCCATGACCTAATCACCTCCCAAAGATTCTAGCTCCCAATACATCACCTTAGGGGTTAGAATTTTAATACATAAATTTTAGGGGGACACAAAGATTTGGACAATAGCAATTACATGTTTCTCTTCCTTGTCCAGAGTTACTTCATCTTTCTTACCCCATTTACCCTACAGAGTTTTGAACGTTCTCCCCATAGCATAATTTTCCAGAAATATTTGTTTCTGATTCATAAGTTGCATGTATCTTTTTAGGAAAATAAAATGTCACTAGGTATCTTCCCTCTAAACATACCTCTCTCTAGAAAAACAGCTCAGGTCAGTGTGTATTTATAACTACTCCAATAAATCCTCATGTTTCATAATTCAATTACTTACCATATTCACTAAAAAAAAAATAACTTTTTTTGCAGAGCTAGAAAAATTCCTGTCAAGGAGATAAGATTTTCTTCTTATAGTTAAGGGGATACTACTTTTTTCATAGAAATATTGTTGAGTTCTAGAGATAATATATGCAAAATACCTGTTTCAATGATTGGTACATAATAGTTGCTCAAGAGAAATATTATTATTGACTTCAACATGTTGCATTCATGGCGAGCTTTTACTTTTTTTAGAATGTGTACTTGAAAATAACATGTATTTTATAAATGCAATAGGACCTGAAACAAAATTTTACATTAGATGTTTAATTCAATTCTCTGTGCTTTGTTCTATACTACTTTTTATCTCAACACATCTTTTTTAACAAAAGATGAAATAATGTATTAAAATGTCATATTTGCTCAAATATCCATTTCAATTTTTTAATGTCATCTTCTGTGTTAACCTTTTCAAGGGTAAGACTTTCTTCTAGAATTTTATGTTACAAACGTTTTCAAACATACAAAAATTTCAAAGGATAGCATGAACATCTATGTACTAAAAACCTTGATTTTTTTCCATTTGAGAATAAATCCACACATCATAACATTTCATACCATAATACTCAGTGTATTTCTTCTAAGAATAAGACCACGCTTTTACATACTCACAATACTGCTTTACACCTAAAAAATTACCAGTATTTTCCAACCTCATGTAACTTAGAATGTATATTTCCCAAATTTCCCTTAAAATACTTTTTATATTTTATCACCTGATGAAGTATTAGAATTTGAAAATGCTGGAACTGACCATATAAATAGGGTTGAGTTTTTCACGTAGAGTTTTTTATGTTGCCATATTTAAACTGATATACAAAACCAGTATTTCAATATATAAAACTCCAATAAGAGGTATGATAGTGTTTCAGCTACTTGCAACCATTTGCTAATTTTGTTTGATAAATTTAGAATTCAAACAAGGCAGCTAGTTATTTAATTAGTACTTAAAAATAAGCAACTCTATGCAGAACAAGTGCCAAATAGTATGAGGATGAGACTGGTTGACTCCAACCAGAAATATTTCTTGCCCTTAGAATTGTCCCTACACAAGTCTTCCTTCTTAATAACTTGAATGAGTCCACTTTGTTTTATCCCAACTACCACTATCTTAGTTTAATCTTTGTTTTTATTTGACTTATAATTCTGGTTCTATTGTTATATGACAATAACCCCCTGCCCTCAAAACAGTGGCTTAAAATAACATCATCATGTCTTTTGCTCACAAATCTGAAGATACAGGTCTTAGCTAGGCAATTCTTTCCTGGGATGTCACTTAGTTTTAGTCAGATGGTGGCTGATGTTTTTTTCAAAGGCTTCCTGACTTGTACTTCCGGTGACTGGGGCGGGAAAATTCAAATAACTGAGGATCTTTGATCATCGCTTTCTTTTTCTTTGTGGGCACACTTTGGGTCTCTTGACATGGTGGCTGTAGGCTAGCCAGACTTGTTCAATGTATCATATTTTATAGAGAAAGCACATGAGAAAACAGCTCTCCATTTGTGTCATCAGAGGAGTAGCACACTTCTCAGGAGAGCAGTAACTCTTTTCAGCTCCTGTATTCTCTGTCCCTGGAATAATCAGTTTGGAGGAAGGGCAAGCATGAGTGAGAAAGAATTTTTGTCATCCAGACGTTCCCTTGTGTTGCCCCAGAGGGACAAAATCAAAGTTTCTTAGAACATGAGGAAGATAGGAGATCAGGCACTTATACTAATTTTACATCCAGCTTCTTAAGTAGTTTTACCCATGCGTCTTTCTTTGAATTCACAGCTCACATGGAATTGCACGAACGGAGCATAAACAGACCAAGGAAAACAACTATTCCATCTGCATCAGTCAGACACATCTGTGAGCACATGATTTCAGGAATGTATCTCAGTTTGGATTATAATGTTAGTTAAAAAAAAAACAAAAAACAAACAAAAAAAACAGGGTAAGTGTATCATACTACTGGAGAGACTGGCCCTGTCCTCATCAGCAACCCACTATAACCCCCCAAACTCTCTCAGTCTTCTGTAGTGTCAGGCCACCTCAAACAAGATTGGGTTTCATTTCTTTTTCTCTTTTTTTTCCAGCTTTATTGAGATATAATTGACAAAAGTTGTATATATTTATGATGTATCACATAAAATGATATACAGGTATACACATTGTGAAATAATTAAATCAAGCTAATTAACATATCCATCACCTCACATACTTACCATTTTTTATGTGGTAAGACTATTTAAAATCTATTCTCAGTAATTTTCAAGTATGTAATAGATTAACTATAGTCATAACACTATATAGTAGATCTCCAGAATTTATTCATCCTATATAATTGAAACTGTGCCTTTTGACCAACATCCCTGATTTCCCCACAATACCTAGCCTCTGCAAACTACCATTCTACTCTATGCTTCTAGGAGTTCAACTTTTTTAGATTCCATGTATGAGTGAGATCATGGAGTACATTTCATCCTAAGCCTGGCTTATTTCACTTAGCGTAATGCTCTCCAAGTCCATCCATGTTGTTGCAAGTGACAGAACTTCCTTCTTAAAATAGTTTTTAACTTACAAAGCTTACAAGTAGAAGGCCAAGGTATTTTCACAAGGGATGTGCAAACTACTCTTTACAAGAAGGTGAAAGTCTTCCAAGGAAGATATGAGGAAGAGATAGCACAAAAGGGCCAAAGTCTTCCTCTTTTATAGCAGACTTTAATTTTCACACCACTGCTCCGAAGGAGTAGCATTGGGTCACTTCACTGTCTTAGCCACTCCTCCTAAGTACTTGGGCATCACCTACAAACAAGCTCCTGCTAGAAAGCTATATGGAGAAGGGACAAGAGCAAAATCTCCAGTCAGATGTTGCAAGAATTAAAAACAGTTTACAGTTAGAATTGAAGATTTATCTGCATAAGGTAGTAGTAGTGAGAATTTTGGATGCTAATTCTCCCACTTTTTATGTTCCTGAGTTTCATTAAATTGAAGCCTCTTCAACTCAGTTGAAAAATAGTGAGAAAAGTGGTACACACCACAGAGGGCTGTAAATTCCACGAAATGAGATAACCTATAAGCTCTTTTAGCTCAGTGCCTGACATACAATAATGCTCAATATATATTTACTGTTTCATTATTATTACAGGGTGACTTTTAGAAATAAAATCTTTTTCAACAATAAATATAATGGTGAATGCTAAAATCAGAAATTTAGCACCCATTAGAGCTTAAAGGCGTAGAAATGGTACAGTGATACCAATAAAATGGTCGAGTTAGATATTCAAGGATAGGTTTAAAGACAAACAAGATGCATTTAATGGAAATGAAGGAATTAACAATAAGAGCTGATCACTTATTAATCGAAGTGATCTAAGAGCTGATCTACTTTTAATCTAAGCTCATCATAAGTTTTGACAACTGTGACAGGCAAATTCTTTGATAAAAAGATTGGAAACTACCGAATGTGGAGCTTGCCTCCCCATACCCCCCATCTCTTTTCTCTTTTTTTTTTCTTTTCTTTTTTCAAATGGAATCTTGCTCTTTCACCCAGGCTGGAGTGAAGTGGCATGATCTCGGCTCCCTGCAACCTCCGCCTCCCTGGTTCAAGCGATTCTCCTGTCTCAGCCTTCTGAGTAGCTGGGATTACAGGTGCTCACCACCATGCCTGGCTAATTTTTATATTTTTAGTAGAAACGGGCTTTCACCATATTGGTCAGGCTGGTCTCGAACTCCTGACCTCAGGTGATCCTGTTGGGACTACAGGCGTGAGCCACCGCGCCCCACCACCCTCTATCTCTATATCTATCTTTACCCTTTGCTTTACAGCTCAGGTTATGTGTTCTATTTTCACAACTTAATAAACTCCCCAGAAACTGTTTCAGTAAGGCAAATTGTTTTAATTTATCCAAAAAAAAAAAAAAAAAAAAAAAGGAAAAACAGAAAAAAAAGTTTGTTTTTGTCCTCTTTGAAAATATTTTGTTTGGTTCATAACCAGAATACGCAGGACAGCTTCTGACCGTAATGCGTGATCTGACATTCATTTGTACATTGATATATTCTAGCAGAGAAAGACAGAAAAAAATGAGGCCAGGTTCTGCAAATGATTCAGTCACAAAAAGAAGAGAAGTGCAGCTTTTAATGTACAAAGTTTACAAGTGGAATGGATCTTTTTCACAAAACTCATCTACTGAATAATAATATGTTGGTATTATAAAAATGAATCATAGTTTTATAAATGTCATCTAATCTTACAGATAGAGCCTAGAAAGATTTTAAGCCCTTTGACTTGCTGTTTGATAATCCAAAATTAATTGTGATGATTATCACTAAAAATAATCATTCACACATATTTTGATATCTTATATGTACAGTAGGCACTAAAACTACTCCCTCTTGTTCTCCCAGTTTCTCATGTCATTAAGCAATACTAGTTTCCATCATTAAACTTGAACACAATCAAAGTTAACATTGGAATTTAGTTTGCTCGCCCCTTCTTTCCCATGGCTTAACCAAAGCCCACTTTTATTGCAAGCCTAAAATCAAAATTTGAGATTATTAGATTAAGACAATCTATAGTTGGCCTTGTGAGATTTGCCAACTTCCAAATCCCATACTTTTTCTTTGACTTCCATTAATCTATGCATGATGGTCCTAGCCCTTGAGATAGTCTTTTCTAGGCCAAGCACAGTGGCTCATGACTGTAATCCCAGCACTTTGGGAGGCTGAGGCAGGTGTTTCACCTGAGGTCAGGAGTTTAAGACCAGCCTGACCAAAATGGTGAAACCCTGTCTCTACTAAAATACAAAAATTAGCCAGGCATGGTGGTGCACACCTGTAATCTCAGCTACTTGGGAGGCTGAGGCAAGAGAATCACATGAACCCAGGAGGCAGAGGTTGCAGTGAGCTTAGATCACACCACTGCACTCAAGCCTAGGAGACAGAGCAAGACTCTGTCCACCCACCCTTCCCCCGCCCCCCCAAAAAAGATGGCCGTTTCTTTCATTGAGACAGCAATGAAAAAACTTACTGCAGAAAAAGCTGAATGTTATTTACTTATGTATCTTCCAATTTGATAGTTCTTCGAATTTTACAGAAAACATAGAAAGAGTCATTACTATCTTAGGCAGACAGTGCAGTCAGAAGATCAAATGCTTGTGTTGCACTTTGAATTTCAAGGGAAAGCAATATATGTTATCACTTCTTTAAAACACAGTGTTTTAGAATCCCTTAAAAATCTTTCCACCACATAATCCAAAAGAGTGTCATCTCTAACTTTTATTTTCTGAAGTTTAGTTTTTCCTTACAATTGTCTTTGATGAAACAACCTGTCTACTTGACAACCTTGGTGGAAAAAGAGAAAATAGATAAAATAAGAACTAACATACTATCATTTGCAACAACGTGGATAGAAAAGGAGTTCATTATGTTAAATGAAATAAGCCAGGCACAAAAAGGCAAATATTGCATAGGTTCACTCATCTGTGCGGGCTAAAAAAGTGTATCTCATAGAGAGTAGAATGGTGGTTGCCAGAGTCTGGGAAGTGTAGCTGGGAGAAGGAATAAAGAGAAGTTGGTTAATGGGTATAAAATTACGGTTTGTACTTACTCAAAGAGTAAGTTTTACTGTTCAATAGTACAGTAGGATGACTATAATTAACAATAATTTATTGTATAATTTAAAATAGAAGAAAATTAGAATGTTTTCAACAGAAAGAAAAGATAAATGAGGTGATAGAAATCCCAATTACCCTGATTTGATCGCTATGCATATATATCTATCTCACAAATACCCTCCAAAATATATACAACTTTTATGTACCAATTAAAACAAAAACTTCAAAAGCAAAAGAATTATATTGATACTTACAATTATTAGAATATTTACTGATTCACTGTTAAGAATGAGGTATTTATTTGGCTTGCTTGTATTTATTAAAAAGTAATAGCATATATATAGAAAATAGCACAATTCAGAATTTGTTACTTATTATGAACACTGAAATAAAATAATTACTACCAAAATACATGAGTAGAATTGCAACATTACTTTACCATTTATACAGCCTATTTGAATTATGCATAATTTTACTTGGTTGTACATTAAATCTATCACAAAGAAAGCAAAAAAAAAAAACAAAACAAAAGAAACAACGAAAAGAGCTAACAATGGCAAAAGTAGAAAGGAGGAAAACCAATTGACTAGTATGTAATTTAGGATTTGATAGCTTAGAGTAACACCCTCTCCAATGTTAATGAAGTCAGATAATATTTATAATTCAAACCACAACTATAAACCATGGTTCTCATACTTTCTAGGAGCTCCAGCAATCATCATCAACAAGATATAAGAAACAGGCTAAAATTATAACTTAACAAGGTTAAGATGTATTTAGATGTGTTTTCTTCTAAAAAGATTCTTTAGGAAATGGTGAAACAGAACTTAGGAAGGTATAGAAAGGCTATGAAGGAGAAAAAAGAAATTGGTTAGTGTAAATCTGCATTCTACACAAACACCTTCTACTTAGGCACTGTGGTGTCTCCCATTTAATTAAGTTTCTGGAGTTCTACTTGCTTTTCACCTGAATACTTTGCCACTGTATTGAATTTTCTAATTCATCCTATGTTATTTCAATATTTTATGTTTTTTATTTTTAAATTTCTTGTGGGTACATGGTAGGTGTGTATATTTACGGGGTACATGAAATATTTTGATACAGGCATGCAATGTAATATAAGCACATCATGGAAAATGGAGTATCTATCTTCTTAAGCATTTATCCTTTGAGTTAAAAACCAATTACAATCTTTATTTCATAATGTACAATTAAGTTATTATTGACTATAGTTACCCTGTTATGCTATTAAATAGTATGTCTTACTCGTTCTTTCTAACTATTTTTTTTTTGTACCCATTAACTAAACCCACCTCCTTTGCAGCCTTCCACTACCCTTCTCAGCTTCTGGTAACCATCCTTCTACTCTCCATGTCTATTAGTTCAATTGTTTTGGATTTTAGGTTTCACAAATAAGTGAGAACATGTGATGTTTGTCCTCCCATGCCTGGCTTATTTCACTTAACAGAATAATCTCTAGTTCCATTCATGTTGTTGCAAATGACAGGATGTCATTTTTTATGGCTGAATAGTACTCCAATGCATACATGTAGCACATTTTCTTTATCCATTCATCTGTTGATGGACACTTATGTTGCTTCCAAATCTTAGCTATTGTGAACAGTGCTTCAACAAACACAGGGGTGCAGGTATCTTTTTGATATACTGACTGATATACTGATATATCCAGCAGTGGGGATTGCTGAATCATATGGTAGTTTTTAGTTTTTTGAGGAACCTCCAAGCTGTCCTCCACAGCGGTCGTACTAATTTACATTCCACCAACAGTGTATCAGGGCTCCCTTTTCTCCACAACCTTGCCAGGATTTATTATTGCCTGTTTTTTTGTTTGGTTTTTTTTTTTTTTTGATAGAAGCCATTTAAACTGGAGTGAGATCATATCTCATTGTAGTTTTGTATTTCCCTGATGACCCTAGATGCTGAATACCTTTTCATATGCCTGTTGACCATTTGTATGTCCTCTTTTGAGAAATGTCTGTTTAAATCTTTTGTACATATTTTGATCGGATTATTAGATTTATTCCTATAGACTTGTTTGAGCTCCTTATATATTTTGGTTATTAATCCTTTGTTAGATTCATAGTTTACAAATACTTTCTCCCATTCTGTGGTGTGTCTCTTCATTTTGTTGGTTGTATCCTTTGCTGTGCAGAAGCTTCTTAACTTGATGGGATTCCATTTGTCCATTTTTTGCTTTGGTTTCCTGTGCTTGTGGGGTATTGCTCAAGACATTTTTGCCCAGACCAATGTCCTGGAGATTTTCCCCAATATTTTCTTGTAGTAGTTTCACAGTTTGAGGTCTTAATTATAAATCTATAATCCATTTTGATTTGATTTTATATACGGCAAGAGATAAGGGTCTAGTTTCTTTTTTTTTTTTTTTTTTTTTTGCATATGGATATCTTGTTTTCCTAGCACCATTATTGAGAGACTGTCTTTTTTCCAATGTATGTTCTTGGCACCCTTGTTAAAAGTGAGTTTACTGGGTGTGGATTTGTTTCTTTGTTCTCTATTATCTTGCATTGGTCTGTGTGTCTGTTTTTATGAAAGTACACTGTGTTTTGGTTACTATAGCTTTGTAGTATAATTTGAAGTCAAATAATGTAATTCTTACAGTTTTGTTCTTGTTGCTTAGGATAGCTTTGGTTATTCCGGGCCTTTTGTGGTTGCATATAAATTTTAGAGTTTTTTTTTCTGTTTCTGTTAATAATGTCATTGGTATTTTGATAGGGATTTCACTGAATTTGTAGATTGCTTTGGATAGTATGGACATTTTAAAAATATTCATTCTTCCAATCCATGAAATCGGAAGCTCTTTCCATTTTTTTGGTGTCTTCTTCAATTTCTGTAATTACTGTTTTGTAGTTGTCATTATAGGGGCCTTTTGCTTTTTTCATTAAGTTAATTCTTACATATTTAATTGTGGCTATTGTAAATGGGATTTTTATTTCTTTTACAGATTGTTCACTGTTGGCATACAGAAATGCTACTAATTTTTGTATGTTAGTCTTGTATCCTGCAACTTTTTTGAATTTGTTCAGCAGTTCCAATAGTTTTTTGTGGAGTCTTTAGGTTTTTCCAAATATAAGATTATAACAGCTGAAAACAAGGATAATTTGACTTCTTCCTTTCTAATTTGGATGCCCTTTATGTCCTTCTCTTTTCTGATTGCTCTAGCTAGGACTTCCAGTACTACGTCAAATAACAGTGGTGAGAGTGGGCATCCCTGTCATGTTCTAAATCTTAGAGGAAAGAGTTTCAGTTTTTCCCCATTCGGTAAGATACTAGCTGTGGGTCTACCATCATGGCTTTTATTATGCTGAAGGCATTCCTTCTATCCCCTGTTTTATGGGTGTTTTTATTATGAAGTGATGTTAGATTTTATCAAGTGCTATTTCAACATCAATTGAAATGATCATATGTTTTTCGTCCTTCATTCTGTTCATATGAAGTATCACATTGATTGATTCTTGAACCATCAATATCTTACATATGTTGAGCCATCCTTGCATCCTGAGGATAAACCCCAATTGGTCATTATCAATGATCTTTCCAATGCATTGTTCAACTCGGTTTGCTAGCATTTTGTTGAGGATTTTTGTATCAATATTCATCAGAGATATTGACCTGTAGTTTTCTTTTTTGGATGTGTCTTATGCTGGGTTTCATATCAGAGTAACTGGCCTTGTAGAATTAGATTGGAAGTATTCCCTCCTTTAGTTTTCATAATAGTTTGAGTAGGATTGGTGTTACTTCTTAAATGTTTGGTAAAATTCATCAGTGAAGCCATGGGGTCCCAGGCTTTTCTTTACTGGGATAATTTTTATTATGGCTTCTATCTCATTTCTTGTTATTGGTCTGTTCAGGTTTTGTATTTCTTCCTGGGTTAATTTGTATGTGTCTAGGAATTTTTCCATTTCTTCTGGAATTTTCCAATTTATTGCCATATAGCTGCTCATAGTAGCCACTAATGATCTTTGGATTACTGCAGTATCAGTTGTAATGTCTTCTTTTTCATTTCTGATTTTATTTATGTGGATCTTCCTTCTTTTTTTAAAAAAATCTGGCTAAAGGTTTGTAAATTTTTATTAACTTTTCAAAAAAAACCAACTTTTTGTTTTATTGACCTTTTGTATTATTTTTTATTTCAATTTCGTTTATTTCTTTTCTGATCTTTATTATTTATTTTCTTCTACTAATTTTTAGTTCAGTTTGCTCCGGCTTTTCTAGTTATTTAAGATGGATCATTATCTTGTTTAAAGTTTTCCTATTTATTTTTTATGTAGGCAGTTACAGCTATAAAAGTCCCTCTTAGTACTGCTTTTGCTGTATTCCATAGGTTTGATATGTTGTGTTTCCATCATTATTTGTTTCTACAAATTTTCAACTTTCTTCTCAAATTCTACACTGACCCACTGGTCATTCAGGGGCATAGGGTTTAATTTCCATGTATTTGTGTAGTTTCCATAATTCTTTCTTTTTATTTTCTAGTTTTATTCAATTGTGGTCAGAGAAGATGCTTGATATAACTTCAATTTTCAAAAATGATTTATGACTTGTTTTGTGACCTAACATGTGGTATATCCTTGAGAATGTTCCCCATGCTGAGGAAAAAAAAGTGTATTCTGCAACCATTGTATGAAATGTTCTGCAAATACATATTATATCCATTTGTTCAATAGTGCAGATTAAGTCCGATGTGTCTTCGTTGATTTTCTGCCTGGAAGATGTGTCCAGTGCTGAAAGTGGGATTTTGAAGTTGCCAGTTATTTTTGTATTGGGGCCAATCTCTCTCTCTCTCTCTTTTACTATCATTATTATTATTATTATTATTACACTTTAAGTTCTGGAATGCATGTGCAGAACGTGCAGGTTTGTTACGTAGGTATACACGCGCCATGTGGTTTGCTGCACTCATCAAACCATCATTCACATTAGGTATTTCTCTTAATGCTATCCCTCCGCTAGCCCCTCACCTCCCAACAGGCCCCATTGTGTGATGTTCCCCTCACTGTGTCCATCTGTTCTCATTGTTCAACTCCAACCAATGAGTGAGAATATGCAGTGTTTGGTTTTCTGCTCCTGTGTTAGTTTGCTAAGAATGATGGTTTACAGCTTCATCCATGTCCCTACAAAAGACATGAACTCATCCGTTTTCAAGGGTTCATAGTATTCCATGGTGTATATGTGCCACATTTTCTTTATCCAGTCTATCATTGATATGCATTTGGGTTGGTTTCAAGTCTTTGCTATGGTGAATAGTGCCACAATAAACATGTGTGTGTGTGTCTTCATAGCGGCATGACTTATAATCCTTTGGGTATGTACCCAGTAATGGGATTGCTGAGTCAAATGGTATTTCTGGTTCTAGATACTTGAGGAATTGCCACACAGTCTTCCACAATAATTGAACTAATTTACATTCCCACCAACAGTGTAAAAGCATTCTTATTTCTCCACATCCTCTCCAGCATCTGTGGTTTCCTGATGTTTTAGTGATCACCATTCTAACTGGCATTAGATGGTATCTCATTGTGGTTTTGATTTGCATTTCTGTAATGACCAGTAATGATGAGTTTTTTTTTATATGTTTGTTGGCCACATAAATGTCTTCTTTTGAGAAGTGTATATTCATATCCTTTGCCCACTTTTGGATGGGGTTGTTTTTTTCTTGTAAATTTGTTTAAGCTCCTTGTAGATTCTGGATATTAGCCCTTTGACAGATGGATAGATTGCAAAAATTTTCTCCCATTCTGTAGGTTGCCTGTTTACTCTTTTTTTGCTGTGCAGAAGCTCTTTAGTTTCATTAGATCCCATTTGCCAATTTTGGCTTTTGCTGTCATTGCTTTGGTGTGTTATTCATGAAGTCTTTGCCCATGCCTATGTCCTGAATGGTACTGACCTAGGTTTTCCTCTAGGGTTTTTATGGTTTTAAATCTTACATTTAAGTCTTTAATCTATCTTGAGTTAATTTTTGTATAAAGTGTAAGGAAAGGGTCTGGTTTCAGTTTTCTGGATATGGCTAGCCAGTTTTCACAACACCATTTATTAAATAGGGAATACTTTCCCCATTGCTTGTTTTTGTCAGGTTTGTCAAAGATCAGATGTTTGTAGATGTGTGGTGTTATTTCTGAGGCCTCTGTTCTGTTCCATTGGTCTATATATCTGTTTTGGTACCAGTACCACGCTGTATTGGTTACTGTATCCTTGTAGTATTAGTTTGAAGTCAGTTAGCATGATGCCTCCAGCTGTGTTCTTTTTGCTTAGGATTGTCTTGGCTATATAGGCTCCTTTTTAGTTCCATATGAAATTTAAAGTAGTTTTTTTCTAATTCTGTGAAGAAAGTCAATGGGAGTTTGATGGGGATAGCATTGAATCTATAAATTACTTTGGGCAGCATGGCCATTTTCACGATATTGATTCTTCCTATCCATGAGCATAGAATGTTTTTCCATTTGTTTGTGTTCTCTCCTATTTCCTTGAGCAGTGATTTGTAGTTCACCTTGAAGAGGTCCTGCACATCCCTTGTTAGCTGTATTCCTATGTATTTTAACCTCTTTGTAGCAATTGTGAATGGGAGTTCACTCGTGATTTGGCTGTCTATTGTTCATGTATAGGAATACTTGTGATTTTTGCACATTGATTTTGTATCCTGAGACTTTGCTGAAGTTGCTAATCAGCTTAAAGAGATTTGGGGCTGAGATGATGGGATATTCTATACAATCATTTCATCTGCAAACAGAGACAATTTGACTTCCTCTCTTCCTATTTGAATACCCTTTATTTCTTTCTCTTGCCTGATTGCCCTGGCTAGAACTTCCAACACTATGTTGAATAGGAGTGATGAGAGAGGGCATCCTTGTCTTGTGCTGGTTCTCAAAGGGAATGCTTCCAGCTTTTGCCCATTCAGTATAATATTGGCTGTGGGATTTTCATAAATAACTCTTATTATTTTGAGATACATTCCATCAATACCTAGTTTATTGAGAGTTTTTATCATGAAGGGGTATTGGATTTTATTTAAGGCCTTTTCTGCATCTGTTGAAATAATCATGTGGTTTCTGTCATTCGTTCTGTTTATGTGATGGAATATGTTTATTGATTTGCATATGTTGAACCAGCCTTGCATGCCAGGTATGAAGCCATCTTGGTCATGGTGGATAAGCTTTTTGATGTGCTGCTGGATTTGGTTTGCCAGTATTTTATTGGGGATTTTCACATCAATGTTCATCAGGGATAATGGCCTGAAATTTTCTTTTTTGTGTGTGTCTATGACAGGTTTTGGTATCAGGATGATGATGGTGGCCTCATAGAATGAATTAGGGAGGTGTCCCTCTTTTTCTATTGTTTGGGATCCTTTCAGAAGGAATGGTAACAGCTCCTCTTTGTACCTCTGATAGAATTCGGCTGTGAATCCATCTGGTCCTGGGCTTTGTTTTTTGTTTGGTAGGCTATTAATTACTGCCTCGATTTCAGAACTTGTTATTGGTCTATTCAGGGATTTAACTTCTTCCTGGTTTAGTCTTGAGAGGGTGTATGTGTCCAGGAATTTATCCATTTCTCCTGGATTTTCTTATTTATTTGCATAGAGGTATTTATAGTATTCTCTTATGGTAGTTTGTATTTCTCTGAGATCAGTGGTGATATTAACTTTTACCATTTTTTACTGTCTGTTTGATTCTTCTCTCTTTTCTTCTTCATTAGTCTGGCTAGCAGTCTATCTATTTTGTTGATCTTTTCAAAAAACCAGCTCCTGGATTCATTGATTTTGTGAAGGCTTTTTTGTGTCTCTATCTCCTTTAGTTCTGCTCTGATGTTAGTTTTTTCTTGTCTTCTGCTAGATTTTGGATTTGTTTACTCTTACTTCTCTACTTCTTTTTATTGTGATGTTAGGGTATCGATTTTAGATCTTTCCTGCTTTCTCTTGTGGGCATTTAGTGCTATAAATTTTACTCTAAACACTGCTTTAGCTGTGTCTCAGAGATTCTGGTATATTGTGTCTTTTTTCTCATTGGTTTGAAATAACTTATTTATTTCTGCCTTAATTTTGTTATTTACCCAGTAGTCATTCAGGAGCAGGTGGTTCAGTTTCCATGTAGTTGTGTGGTTTTGAGTAAGTTTCTTAATCCTGAGTTTTAATTTGATTGCTCTGTGTTCTGAGAGACTGTTTGTTATAATTTCCATTCTTTTGCATTTGCTAAGGAGTGTCTTACTTCGAATTATGTGGTCAATTTTAGAATAGGTGCAATGTGTTGCTGAGAAGAATGTATATTCTGTTAGTTCGGGGTGGAGAGTTCTGTAGATGTCTATTAGGTCTGCTTGGTCCCAAGCTGAGTTCAAGTCCTGAATATCCTTATTAATTTTCTGTCTCATTGATCTAATATTGACAGTGGGGTGTTAAAGTCTCCTACTACTATTGTATGGGTGTCTAAGGGTCTTTGTAAGTCACTAAGAACTTGCTTTGTGAACCTGGGTGCTCCTGTATTGGGTGCATATATATTTAGGATAGTTAGCTCCTCTTGTTGCATTGATCCCTTTGCCATTATGTAATGCCCTTCTTTGTCCTTTTTGACCTTTGTTGGTTTAAAGTCTGTCTTATCAGAGACTAGGATTGCAAGCCCTGCTTTTTTTTTCTTTCCATTTGCTTGGCAACTATTCCTTCATCCCTTTATTTTGAGCCTATGTGTGTCTTTGCCCATGAGATGTGTCTCCTGAATACAGCATACCAATGGGTCTTTACTCTTTATCCAATTTGCCAGTATGTGTCTTTTATTTGGGGCATTTAGCCCATTTGCATTTAAGGTTAATATTGTTATGTGTGAGTTTGTTCCTGTCATTATGATGCTAGCTGGTAATTTTGCCTGTTACTTGATGCAGTTTCTTCATAGTGTCAATGGTCTTTACAATTTGGCATGTTTTTGCAGTGGCTGGTACTGGTTTTTCCTTTCCATATTTAGTGCTTCCTTCAGGAGCTTTTGTAAGGAAGGCCGGGTGGTGACAAAATCTCTCAGCATTTCCTTGTCTGTAAAGCATTTTATTTCTCCTTTGCTTATGAAGCTTAGGTTGACTGAATATGAAATTCTGGGTTGAAAATTATTTAAGAATGTTGAATATTGGCCCCCACTCTCTTCTGGCTTCTAGGGTTTCTGCAGAGAGATCTGCTGTTAGTCTAATGGGCTTCCCTTTGTTGGTAACCCGACCTTTCTCTCTGGCTGCCCTTAACATTTTTTCCTTCATTTCAACCTTGGTGAATCTGACAATTATGTGTCTTGGGGTTACTCTTCTAGAGGAGTATCTTTGTGGTGTTCTCTGTATTTCCTGAATTTGAACGTCAGCCTGTCTTGCTAGGTTGGGGAAGTTCTCCTGAATAATGTCCTGAAGAGTGTTTTCCAACTTGCTTCTCTTCTCCCGCCGCTTTCGGGTACACCAATGAAATGTAGGTTTGGTCTTTTCATATAGTCCCATATTTCTTGGAGGCTTTGTCCAATCCTTTTCTTTTTTCTCTAATCTTTTCTTCACACTTTATTTCATTAAGTTGATCTTCAATCTCTGATATCCTTTCTTCTGCTTGATAGATTTGGCTATTGATACTTGTGTATGCTTTACTAAGTTATTGTGCTGTGTTTTTCAGCTCCATCAGGTCATTTATGTTCTTCTCTAAACTGGTTATTCCAGTTAGAAATTCCTCTAACCTTTTTTCTAAGCTTTCTTCAAGGTTCTTAGCTTCCTTGCATTGGGTTAGAACATGCTCCTTTAGCTCGGAGGAATTTGTTGTTACCCACCTTCTGAAGTCTACTTCTGTCAATTTGTCAAACTCATTCTCCACCCAGTTTTGTTCTCTTGCTGGCCAGAAGTTGTGATCCTTTGGAGGAGAAGAGGCATTCTGGTTTTTGGAATTTTCAGCCTATTTGCACTGGTTTTTCCTCATCTTTGTGGAATTATCTACCTTTTGTCTTGGATGTTGGTGATCCTCAGATGGGGTTTCTGTGTGGACATCCTTTTTGTTGATATTGATGCTATTCCTTTCTGTTTGTTTGTTTTCTTTCCAACAGTCAGGCCCCTCTGCTGCAGGTCTGCTGGAGTTTGCTGGAGGTCTACTCGAGACCCCATTTTTGTGGGTATCACCAGCGGAGGCTACAGAATAGCAAAGATGGCTGCCTGCTCCTTCCTCTGGAAGCTTCGTCCCAGAGGGGCACTCACCAGATTACAGTCAGAGCTCTCTTGTATGAGGCATCTGTTGACCCCTGCTGGGAGGTATCTCCCAGTCAGGAGGCAGGGAGGGTAGGGACCCATTTGAGGAGGCCATCTGTCCCTTAGCAGAGCTCAAGCTCTGTGCTGGGTGATCTGCTGCTCTCTTCAGAGCTGACAGCCAGGAACACTTGAGTCTGCTGAAGCTGCGCCCACTGCCGCCCCTTCCCCCAGGTGCCCTGTCCCAGGGAAATGGGAGTTTTATCTATAAGCCTCTGACTGGGGCTGCTGCCTTTCTTTCAGAGATGCCTTGCCAAGAGAGGAGGAATCTAGAGAGGTAGTCTGGCTACAGCGGCTTTGCCAAGCTGCAGTGGGCTTTACCCAGTTTGAACTTCCTGGTGGCTTTGTTTACACTGTGAGGGGAAGCCTCAGTAATGGCGGACGCACCTCCCCACACCAAGCTCAAGCATCCCAGCTGACTTGCTGTGCCTGCCAGTGAGAATTGCTGTGCTGGCAGCGAGAATGGATCTTAGCTTGCTGGGCTCTGTGGGGGTGGGTTCCACTGAGCAAGACCACTTGGCTCCCTGGCTTCCACCCCATTTCCAGGGAAGTGAATGGCTCTGTCTCGCTGGTGTTCCAGGTGCCACTGGGGTATGAAAAAAAGAAAAACTGCAGCTAGTTCAGTATCTGCACAAACAGCCACCCATTTTGTGCTTGAAAGCCAGGGCCCTGGTGGTGTAGGCACCCAAGGGAATCTCCTGGTCTGTGGGTTGAGAAGACCATGGGAAAAGCATAGTATCTGGGCCAGAATGCACTGTTCCTCATGGCACAGTCCCTCATGGCTTCCCTTGGCTAGGGGAGGGAATTCCCCGACCCCCTGTGCTTCCTGGGTGAGGTGTCGCACCACCCTGCTTCGGTTTCCCCTTTGTGGGCTGCACCCACTGTCTAAACAGTCCCAGTGAGATGAGCGGGCTATCTCAGTTGGAAATGCAAAAATTACATACCTTCTGTGCTGATCTCTCTGGGAGCTGCAAACCAGAGCTTTTCCAATTCGAACATCTTGCAGCCACACCAAGCCAACTATCCTCCCTCTTTAGCTCTAATAATATTTGCTTTAGGTAGCTGGGTACTCCAGTGTTGGGTGCATATATATTTAAATTGTTATATCCTCTTGCTGAATTGACCCCATTAACATTATGTAGTGACCTTCTTCGTGTCTTATAGTTTTTGTGTTGAAATCTATTTTGTCTGATATATGTATAGTGACTCCTGTTCTTTTTTTGGTTTCCATTGGCACATAGAATATCTTTTCTTATGTCTTTATTTTCAGTACATATTTGTCTTTATAGGTGAAGTGTGTTTCTTGTAGGCAACAGATCAGTGGGCCTTGTTTATTCATCCACTCATTCAGTCTGTGTCTTTTGATTGGAGAGTTTAGTCTATTTACATATAACGTTATTACTACTTACATCTGCTATTTTGTTATTTGTTTTCTGATTGTTTCATGGTATTCTCCTTCTTTCTTTCCTTCCTGTTATCTTTAATTAAACATGATTTTCTCTGGTGATATAATTTAGTTTCTTGCTTTTTATTTTTTTGTATCCATTGTATGATTTTTGGTTTGAAGTTACCATGGAGCTTGCAAATACTATCTTATAACCCATTATTTTAACCTCACAACAACTTAACACTGTTTGTGTAAATAAACCAGCAAAAAGGAAACTAATAAAAGCTCTCTGCCTTAATTTCTTGCTTCTAAATTTATTTTTGTTTCTATTTATATCTTATTGTACTGTGTTTTGGAAAGTTGTTGTTGTAGTTATTTTTTATTGGTTCATCATGTAGTAGAAATGATATACATTTAGTGACTCAATCTTTTGTTTGCATTGGCACATACAATATCTTTTTATTTTTTTTATTTTCAGTACATGTGTGTCTTTATAGGTGAGGTATGTTTCTTGTAGGCAACAGATCACTTTATATGTAAAATGCGATTTTCCCCCAAATTAATATAATTACTTTCTGTTCATGGTTTACAAAATGACTGATATTTCCCTTCTATCCCTTTGTACAATATGTGTATCTAGCAGAAAAGTTTTTAGCTCTGGCTATGGACACACAGAAACTTCCGATAGATGATTACGTTCACATGTTTATTTACTTTCACCAGAATAAATTGTGGGGGTGGAAATGCCTGTATTAATCACAGGACAGATACTCAGGAAGCTCTGATCCTCTTGAGCTTCACATTTATGAGCAAAAAATGAACAGAGTGGTTCTCTAATAAAATTTTTGGTGAATCTAAAGATATGGCTCCCATCACCAACATTGTAAAAGGAAATAAACCTCATACCTACATTCAGGAAAATTTCCACTCTGTTGAGCTGGGGCTCACTCAGAGAGCAGTCAAAAGTGTAGTACTGGCAGCAAAAGCCTTCCTTTCTCGAACTCACAGCCCAGAAGCTGAGTTTTGAAGAAAGAATGGGTTCTACATCATTTAGTAGAAATGATAAACCCATCAAAAATAGTAACTATGACAAATTATTTTTTATTGGTTTACCATTTAATAGAAATTATGAACTAATTTCTACCTAGTTTTTTAATAGAAAAGGTGAACTCATTTCTACTAACTGTGGTTAGTGTTATGATAGTATGTGTACTTACTATTACCAGTGAGTTTTGTAGCTTCAGGTGATTACTTATGGCTTACTAATGTTTTTTCGTTCTGATTAAAATACTCCCTTTAGCATTTCTTATAGGACAGAACTAGTTTTGATGAAGTCCTTCAGTGTTTGTTTGTCAGCTAATGTCTTTATTTCTCCTTCATGTTTGAAGAATATTTTTCCTGTATATGCTGATCTAGGGTAAAAGTTTTTTTTTTTCTTTTTGCCAGCTCTTTAAATATGTCATGTCAGTTTCTTCTGGCTTTTGAGTTTCCACTGAAAACTCTGCTGCTAGATGTATTGGTTCTCCATTGTATGTTATTTTTTTTTTCTTGCTGCTTTTCAGATCCTTTCCTCATTCTTGACCTTTGGGAGTTTGACTATTAAATGCCTTGAGGTAATCTTTGAGTTAAATCTGCTTGGTGTTCTATAACCTTCTTGTACTTGTATATTGATATCTTTCTCTAGGTTTGGGAATTTCTGTATTTTTTTTCCTTTGAATAAATTTTCTAACCCTATCCTACCTGCTCTTTAAGGCCAATAACTTGCCCTTTTGAGGCTATTTTCTAGGTCCTGTAGGTGTGTTTCACTTTTTAAAATTCATTTTCCATTTCCTCTGTGTAATTTCAAATAGCATGTCTACAAGCTCATTAATTGTTTTTTCTGCTTGATTCATTGTGCTAAGGATTCCAATGCATTCTTCAGTATACCAATTGCATTTTTCAGCTACAGAATTTGTGCTTGATTCATTTTAGTTATTTCAATCTCTGTCAAATTTATCTGATAAAATTCTGAATTCCTTCTCTGTGTTATTCTGAATTTCTTTGAGTTTCCTCAACATATCTATTTTGAATTCTGTGTCTGCAAAGTCACATATCTCTGCTTCTCCAGGATTGGTTGCTAGTGCCTTATTTAGTTTATTTGGTAAAGTCATGTTTTCCCAGTTGGTATTGATGCTGGTAGATGTTCTTCAGTATCTGGGCATTGAAGAATTAGGTATTTATTGTAGTCTTCACTGTCTGTGATTATTTCTTTCTGTCCTCCTTGGGAAGGCTTTTCAGATATTTGAAAGGATTTGGGTATTGTGATCTAAGGTATATTGCTTTAGGAGGCACCTGAAGGCCAGTGACACTGTGATTCTTGAAGACTTGTAGATGGTCTTGAACAAGATCAAGGAAAATTATCTGGATTACCACGCAGAGACTCTTGTTGTCTTCCCTTACTTTATCCCAAGCAAACAGTATCTCTCTTCCTCTGTTCTGAGCCATCTAAAGCTGGGGTTGGAGTGACACAAGCACCTCTGTGGTCACCATCACAATGACATGCTAGGTCAGACCTGAAGCCAGCACAGCACTGGGTCTCACCCACCACCTGCTGTAACCACTCCCTGGCTACTGCCTATGTTTGGTTAAGACCCTAGGACTCTACAATAAGCTGGTGGCAAAGCCATTCATGTCTGTGTTCTTCCCTGGGTGGGTTGAGAGATGCTATCCTGGAGTCAGGGACTATGGTAAAAAACCTTAGATGTCTACATGATGTTCTATTTTACTGCGGCTAACTGGCACTCAAATCACAAGACACAGTCCTTCCCTCTCATCCTTCCCCTTTCCAAAGGCAGAAGAGTCTCATTCTGTAGCCACCACCACCCCAGGCTACACGGACTACTGCTAGGCTACCACTGATGTTTCCTTAAGGCTCAAGGTCTTTTCAGTCAGCTTGTGGTGAATGCTGCCTGCCCTAGATCTCACCCTTTAAGGGCTTTGGGCTCCCCTCTGGCCCAGGGCAGGTCCAGAAATGCCATCCAAGGGTCAAGTCCTGTAATTAGGGACCTCAAAGGCCCACTTGGTGCTCTATACCTCTATGGCCACGATCTTACCTTAGGTGCAAGGCAAAGTCCCCTTTACTTTTTTCTCTGCTTTTCTCAAGCAGAAGGAGTTTTGTCACATAGCCATCACAGTTGGTAATGAGCTGAGTCTCATCTGAAGCCAGCAAATCTCAGAGGTTCACCTAGAACTTTTTATGTAGTACCTGGGTATCACTGCTGATTATTCAGGGCTCAAGGGATCTTCAGTTAGCAGGTGAGAAATGTTGCCAGGACTATTTCCCTTCCTTCAAGGCAGTGGGTTCTCTCCTGGCTCCCAGCATGTCTAGAAATGTCATCTGGGAGATAGGGCTTAGAACAGGGGCTTAGAACACAACTCTGACTGGTGCCCTATCCTGCTTTGACTGAGCTGGTATCCAAGATGCAAGACACAGTCCTCCCCACTCTTCTCTCTCCTATTCTCAAGTGGAAGAAAGGAGTCTGTTTTGTGCAGCCTGGGGTTAGGAGTAGGGTTTTGTCAGCACCTTTTTGGCTGCCCCAGATGGTGTCTCAGCATGTTGTATACCACTCCATTCCACTGTCTCTTGGCCTAGTTCAGCACTAGGACTCACCTCAGAGTTGCAGTCTTTATGGCTTAGAAATGCCTTTCATGTTTACTTGGAGACACAGCACTGTAGGCCTTGGTGGAAGGTTTGCAGCAACTCAAGTTCAGATGACTGCTGGGATCTGCAATTCCCCTCTGGCTAGAGCTGGTTTAAATGCTCCCTCCATGGGCAGGTGTCACCTGAGTTTGGTGTGGTTTTCCTCTCTGCTCCAACAGAACAGCACTGAATTCAATGCCTAACAATTGCTGTGCTCTCCCTCTCCCAGTGCCCAGGGATGCTCTCTGTGCTAGGCAGCTGCTACCAATGGTTAAAAGAGGGCTGGCATCAGTGATTCAGGACTGTTTTTCCTATCTCTTTAGTGTCTCAGCAATATGAAGTTAAAATCGGGTACTATGAGTGCTCACCTAATGTTTGGTTCTTATGAAGGTGTTTTTTTCTGCATAGGAAGTTGAATTGGTATCCTCGTGGATGAGGGGATGATCAGTGAAGCCTTCTATTCTGCCATCTTGCTCTGCCTCTGAATCTATTTTCATAGATTTTGCTCTCAAATTGTTTAGCTCAGTGATCACTACATTATTCTTTCTAAAGTCTGCCTTAGCCACGTGTCTTTGCCTCTGAAACCTATAATTGCTTCACATTGCCTGTTAACATAAAGACTTCTCAGACAGTCATCTTCCTTCATTTGAGCTCCTACTTCTCAGTCCCAGTATTCAACATGAGCCTTACCCAACAGAAGCCTACTCCAGTGGTTTCCAAAATATGACTAACAGCTTAACACCATCTGGAAATTTTTTGGAAATGAAAATTCCAAGATTCGACTTCAGACCTACTGTGTCAGAAACTCTGGGAATGGTGCCTAGTAATCAGTGTTTAACGATTCCAGGTGATTTTGATGGGTGCTTAAGCACACTAAAGTTTGAGAATCATTGCTCTAACCCCTGAATGTACAACATATGGTCTGATTTAAGTAATTTCTTCAGCCTATTTCATTAACTCTCCCCATATTATCACCAATTGCAATATTTCCTAAACTTTGTTGATTTTTCATACATTTTTCAAGTCCCCATTAACCTGTATTGTAATTTTCTTTAAATGTCTTCGAAATCTGCACATATTTTATGCTAATTTACATTAAATTTATTTAAAAATGAAGTATATCAATAACATTAATAAAATCAGTAGTTCTGGCAACAAATAAAAGGTAATTATAAAACTAAATATAAGAACCAGGGATTATAGATATCAGAGTGGGATATAGAAGGGTGAGTGTAGTTATCAAAGTGTTAAACAAAGGATTTTTGTTTTGATAGAACTATTCTGTATCTTGACTATGGTGGTAAATATGCAGATCTACACATATGATAACATTGTATAGAACTAAATACACATATGCACACACACACACACAGGTAAAACCAGGAAAATCTCAATAAAATAGGTGGATTATAACAATATCAGTATTCTGATTTTGATATTCTGGTATATTTTTGCAAGATATTACCACTGGAGAAAACTGGGAAAAAAGGTACACAGGATCTCTGTATTATTAATATTGAAATATTACACTATTTCAGAAACAATACAGATACGTTGGTAGCACCAATGTTAAGTGAAAACATATGGACCAGATAATTATTGGGCTGTCAATCTACAGAAATTGTAAAGGTTCAAATGAGGGATGATCTCTGGGTAGACGAAAGGAGGTTGTGTAGATGAATCCAACACATGCACATACATGTGCACATACAACTCATCAGAATTTTTGTGGTCGGAGAGAAAAATCATATCTGATTAAGGTAGAGGGTATAATTGGTAATGAACAGTACTTTTGCTAATTATCTTTACTGTCCTCCCCTGGAGTATAGTGAACAGAGACCAAGTGAGCCAATATCTTGTGTCATATGGCTATAGAACAATAAAAGGGGAAATAAAGTAACATGTATTCCATTTTGTTCATTCCCTTGACTATTTAAAATCTGATAGGAACACATTCATTGATTCCTGGCCTTTGGAAGGTTTATGGATATGTAGAGTGTGGAGTGTTAGGCAACTACGCAAAGCAAAGGACCTCTGTGTGTTTCCTGCATTTGGCTGCCTGTGAGAATTTTCTGATGGGAGCCCCCACAAACGCTGCCAGGAAAGAAAGCAGCATAGATTTTTGTAATTAAAAGAGCCCCTTGTTTTAGGAAGCATATCAATGAAGCCCTTGGTTTAAATTCTATTTAAACAACTACCTTGTAATTTGGAATGCTTATCAGGAACTATGTGTCATTAAGCAGCACAATGTGACTTTGTAAAGGAGCCATTTTAGAAATTGCATTCCATTCTCTACTTGTCTTTTCCGGGAGAAGACCCGAATATTTAGGAGGGAAGTTACTTTACTTCTTGAATTCTGCTCCTGTGTTTATTATTAGGTGTGAGTAAAAGTTTCATTCTTTTTTTTAAAAATACATTAAAACATTCCTAGATCTACCAATTAAAATAGCAATTCTAACTTTTCAAACTAATATTTACTAATTGTTAGAAAGACAATTGGTTTAACAGAATTAGGAACTTAGAGAAATGCTGTATTAATTTATTATATTTTTCAAGTTTAAATAAAACTTGATAAATGTGACATAGATATAGATGACTATTATTGACATACACACACGGACACATATAATCAGATCTATATCTATGCTTTTGTCATGACCTTCTAAATTAGCTTCATTTGTCTGTGTTTCTCTTCCTTGGTCAAGATTAACAAATAGTATTAACCTTTCATGCAACCCCTTTCTAAAATAACACAGAACACTGGGCAAACCATATTTTTCCAACCACAGTCATTTCTCTCACGTTTTTTTGACCCAGATAACAAATTCTATTTCTGACTGTTTACCTAATCCCTATTTCAGTATAATCATGTATTGAAAACCAGAATTTAGTATGTATATTCAGTAGTATTGAATATATATGTATGTGTGTATATATAAATATAAAATTATGTATATACATAATTTTAAGACTTTCATGAGACAACAGAAATAAAATAATAGGCAACATAGAAAAACTATCGTATTTGCCATTAAAATAGCCTCCAGACTTAGAAACAGGTCAAATATCCCCTTTTATAACAATAGTTAGTAATAGGGAGTAATAGTAATAGGGAGATGAAAGAGACAGATCATCATGTCCTCCTTCACCTTTGGCTATATTCCTAGTACAATGTCTTGATGCTACATAGGAACTAGCTCCTCTGCTCAACTTTTTAAATTCTGATATGACAGAAATACAACAATTGTTAAAATATCCCAAGAACATTAGTTTTATAAACATGGATTCATGAAGTCCTTGCCCATGCCTATGTCCTGAATGGTATTGCCTAAGTTTTCTTCTAGGGTTTTTAAGGTTTTAGGTCTAACATTTAAGTCTTTAATCCATCTTGAATTGATTTTTGTATAAGGTGTAAGGAAGGGATCCAGTTTCAGCTTTCTACATATGGCTAGCCAGTTTTCCCAGCACCATTTATTAAATAGGGAATCCTTTCCCCATTTCTTGTTTTTCTCAGGTTTGTCAAAGATCAGATGGTTGTAGATATGTGGCATTATTTCTGATGGCTCTGTTCTGTTCCATTGATCTATATCTCTGTTTTGGTACCAGTACCATGCTGTTTTGGTTACTGTAGCCTTGTAGTATAGTTTGAAGTCAGGTAGTGTGATGCCTCCAGCTTTGTTCTTTTGGCTTAGGATTGACTTGGAGATGCAGGCTCTTTTTTGGTTCCATATGAACTTTAAAGTAGTTTTTTCCAATTCTGTGAAGAAAGTCATTGGTAGCTTGATGGGGATGGCATTGAATCTGTAAATTACCTTGGGAAGGATGGCCATTTTCATGATATTGATTCTTCCTACCCATGAGCATGGAATGTTCTTCCATTTGTTTGTATCCTCTTTTATTTCATTGAGCAGTGGTTTGTAGTTCTCCTTGAAGAGGTCTTTCACATCCCTTGTAAGTTGGATTCCTAGGTATTTTATTCTCTTTGAAGCAATTGTGAATGGGAGTTCATTCATGATTTGGCTCTCTGTTTGTCTGTTATTGATGTATAAGAATGCTTGTGATTTTTGCACATTGATTTTGTATCCTGAGACTTTGCTGAAGTTGCTTATCAGCTTAAGGAGATTTTGGGCTGAGACAATGGGGTTTTCTAGATATACTATCATGTCATCTGCAAACAGGGACAATTTGACTTCCTCTTTTCCTAATTGAATACCCTTGATTTCCTTCTCCTGCCTAATTGCCCTGGCCAGAACGGGATCTAATTAAACTAAAGAGCTTCTGCACAGCAAAGGAAACTACCATCAGAGTGAACAGGCAACCTACAAAATGGGGGAAAATTTTCGCAACCTACTCATCTGACAAAGGGCTAATATCCAGAATCTACAATGAACTCCAACAAATTTACAAGAAAAAAACAAACAACCCCATCAAAAAGTGGGTGAAGGACATGAACAGACACTTCTCAAAAGAAGACATTTATGCAGCCAAAAAACACATGAAAAAATGCTCACCATCACTGGCCATCAGAGAAATGCAAATCAAAACCACAATGAGATACCATCTCACACCAGTTAGAATGGCAATCATTAAAAAGTCAGGAAACAACAGGTGCTGGAGAGGATGTGGAGAAATAGGAACACTTTTACACTGTCGGTGGGACTGTAAACTAGTTCAACCCTTGTGGAAGTCAGTGTGGCAATTCCTCAGGGATCTAGAACTAGAAATTGCATTCGACCCAGCCATCCCATTACTGGGTATATACCCAAAGGACTATAAATCATGCTGCTATAAAGACACATGCACACGTATGTTTATTGCAGCATTATTCACAATAGCAAAGACTTGGAACCAACCCAAATGTCCAACAATGATAGACTGGATTAAGAAAATGTGGCACATATACACCATGGAATACTATGCAGCCATAAAAAATGATGAGTTCATATCCTTTGTAGGGACATGGATGAAATTGGAAATCATCATTCTCAGTAAACTATCGCAAGAACAAAAAACCAAACACCGCATATTCTCACTCATAGGTGGGAATTGAACAATGAGAACACATGGACACAGGAAGGGGAACATCACACTTCGGGGACTGTTGTGGGTTGGGGGGAGGGGGGAGGGATAGCATTGGGAGATATACCTAATGCTAGATGACGAGTTGGTGGGTGCAGCGCACCAGCATGGCACATGTATACATATGTAACTTACCTGCACATTGGGCACATGTACCATAAAACCTAAAGTATAATAATAATAATAATAAAAGAAAAAAAAAAAAACATGGATTCTACTATTCTCTAAAAAAGTTATTTAACTAAGTCATAAACCCTAAGAAATTATTTTGAAGGCCTGTTATTAAATATATATGTGTGTGTGTATATATATGTGTGTGTGTGTGTGTACATATGTATATATACAGAGAGAGAAATGCCTCTTGCTGATTCTATTGCAAATAGTCATATTTTAGTTCCTCATTCAGAATAACTTCTTTAGAAATTTTCAAAGGTGTCTTTGGTACTTCCGGTACAACAAATATATCATCTGCAGATAAAATACACAGAGCAAGAGGAAAAAATAAGGCATTTATTATACAGTTCGAGTAATTTGATAAAATTAATAACTACTTTACTATCCTCTGAGCTGTCTGAAAAGCCTAAGGGCAAACAAATACAGTAGCAATGAGTGTGTGTCTTGATTAACTCAACAACACTTGCTATAATATAATTATGTGGTTTTTTTTTCTGTAGTTATTTCTACTCTAGATGGATTATTCCATCTAGAGTGGATGCTTTTCATTTCTAACTGAAGTGAGCTGTAGGTATTGTACGTGTATTTATGCAATTAGTTAATATAGGTCACACTGGATTAATGTGGGTCCTGATCCAGTGTCTCATGTCCTGATAACAAGAGAAAACAAACACAGAGGCATTCAGAAGGAAGATGATCATGTACAAATTGTACACGTACAAAGTGGGGAGATGCCATGTGAGGATCGAGGCAGAGATAGGAGTATCTATTTTATGTTAGAGTCTACAAGCCAAGGAGCATCAAAGATTGGGAGGATACACCAGAAGCTGCAAGATAAGCACGGAATGGAGACTGTCCCTCAGAGCGTCCGGAACTGCACTTGTTAAAAACATGATTTCAGACTTCTAGCCTCCATAACTGTGAAAGAATAAATGTCTTATTGTTTAAGCTATTCAGTATATGGTATTTTGTTATGATAGCCCAAGAAAATTAATAAAGGTAGTAAAAGAGACTTTGTAAATGAAATTAAGAGTCTTGACATGGTGATATTATTCTGGATTATCTGGCTGGGATCAATGTAATCACAATGGTCTCTGTAATTAAAAAAGAATCACAAGGAAAGAAGGAAGCAGGAGAGTCACAGAAGGAGATGTGATGATGAAAACAGAGGTTTGGAGTGACATGAGCAATAGTCCCTTAAAGCCTCCAGACAGAATGCAGCTCTACTGACACCATGATTTTATCTTACTTGGATCCACTTTGAACTTTGTAAGATCATACACCTGTACTGGTTTAAGTCACTAATTTGTGGCTATTTGTTACAACAGCAAAATAAAGCAAATATAGATTTCTAGGCTCATTCTTAGCCCTATCCTCTTTACCTGTCCATGACTGTAACCCATTCAATTTTTATTGCCCAAGAATTATTGAACAACATAACTGGTATTTTGTCAATGCTACTATGTTGGATATGAAATGATAATTTCAAATCTGAACTTCACCCAGAGGGCAGCAGAGAAGCTAGAAATACATTAAGACATCACTTAAAGTTGTCAGTAGGTTCTTGGGAAACTGTAACTTTAAGGGAAACAACATATAAAGAAACCATAACTGATATAAACTTAACCCTAGTTTAAACTAGGCTCTAGTTTAAGACCAACATACTTCTAATATTGGTGATATTTAGAATCACCAATACTTCTAGATGAAGACCAAAGTACTTCTAATATTAAACTTTGAAATAAATGTGAGCCATAGATACAAGTAAGACAAATTAATAAAAACAAGTAACATAATTATTTATCTGCTTATTCCAGTTCAAGGTTGCAGATGGTGGGGGGCTATCCCCGCAGCTCAGGGTGCTGGGTGGGAACCCATCCTTGACAGGATGCCACACTGCAGGGCACACTCCCAAATCAGCCAAATGATTTTGCTTGCAGAGCAGAGGATCAAATGTATAAGCAGTGGTAATGTGTCCTTCCCTATTCCTTTGTGAAGCTACTTATTTTCTTAACCATTCATCCAATAACTTACTAACTTATTAATTAGAGTATCTACTGTATGTCAGACATGGTGGGACATACTGGGAAAACAAAGACAATTAGTGCACATTTCTTCCTCTAGTCAAGGGTTCACAGTGTAGTTGTGGCAGAAGGTGGTAGTTCGCAGAGAGACTTTAAACCACACGTATAAAATTATGTGGTGAGTAACATGATGGAGACAGTCCGATGAGTACTGAGCAGCACAGGGTAAGTTCATTTAACCTAAATGCAGTGGAAAGTGGTGAAGACATCTTGCAGGAATATTTGGCAGTTGAGCTATATTCTAAAATATAGATAGATATTAGTCAAATGTAAAGTCAAAGAGCAATACATCAAAAGCTAAATTAGAAAAAGCCTGGCACAGTAGGAGAACTGCAAGCAGTTTAGTATAACTGAAATTTGGGATCCATGAGGAGCAAGGTAAAAGAAGAACCTAGATTCGTAAGTAGAAAGCAGAATATGAAGGCTGTTGCATGTTATAGTATGGGTTTCTGAAGCAAATGAGAGACTGTTGTATGATTTAAAGCAGAGAAAAGACATATAGATTTATGTTCTAGAAAAATTTATCTAGCTGATTTTAACTTACATTGTCTGGGTCAAATGTAGCCCCAGATTATCTCAGCACCCTCAGCTCATGAAGCTTTCCTTATTATCCTAATCTCTATCTAGCACTGTTTATTGCAAAGCTCCTGAATTGCATCAAGCTCCTTATTGCTTTAAGACGTGTACCCATATGTTTTCCTCTTCTTACAAGACTGTAATCTCATTTCCTCTCTTACACCTTTGCCTGAGTAGCTCCTACTAATCACTCTTCTTAGTCTCAAAGCCCCAGATTGTCCACGTTCGTGTTCATTCAGCTGAAGTATTGGTGTGAGCCAGACACTTTGCTGAACTTTAGTTTATAGGAAATTAAACAAATAAAGACAAGTTGATATGTATTTACAACTCAGGATAAGTGCTCTGAAGATAAAGAACAGGTTAGATATGGCCACTGTGAAGAAGTGATATCTGAACTGATACTGGGGATGAAAGGAAGCCATCCATGTGAAGATGGTGAATGCAAGTCCAGGTTGTCTCTTCCTAAACTTTGTCAAATCAAAAATTGCACTGCATAAAGGTAAACAATGAAGGAAAACTTTTTTCAAGGCTATTGAAATAGGGTAGAGAAACCAGAGCACAGTCTCAACTCAATTTCACATAAACAAAGGGCAGAGAAATTTTTAAGATGTGGATGAGGGAGGGGGATCTTAGGCCATCTGTGTTTGATAATCGGCTTTACCCAAATGAAAAGTATACTTTTTCATATCTTCAGGGCAGGAGGTAGTTCTACAACTATAGCAAGGTCCCCAGAGAACTTAAGCTCCTACCATTTCACCGAAACTGGGAGATAGAGGCCCTATCTTCCCTGATTATATTTCAAAAAATTGGCTCCCAGATACTTGAGAAAGACATTCCTGGGTTGTAAAACTAACAGAATGCTTTTAAAAAAATTTACATCTCAAAGGGTCAGAGGACTAATTTGTAATTAGAAGTTTTCTTTAACTAAGTGCTCTAAGGAAAGGGAGGTCATGGACCTCTCTAATTAGGCTATCTGGATTCTGTGGAGGCTGAAGTGAGAGGGAGGTCAGGGCTTCACAGGCAAGAAGAAGCCTATCTAAAGTTTGGTTAAGTTGAAGGAAACGTTAGGTTGTCGTGGTCAACTCTTATTATGAACTTAAGTAATGTGGTAGTGGTAGTGTACGTGTGTGTGTATATTTCCTAGCAGCCTAAAACTTCTCTGAGGATAGAGACTGTGTAGAATTTATTCATCATCGTAGCTCCAGTACAATGCCTAACATGCAATATGCACTTAACTTAGATTTATTTGTTTTTGTTATGTTGTTGAATTAAGACATAAAGGTATTGGGTAGGGGATGGCTGTGGCTGAAGCAAGACAAGATTAAAAAGGCTAATTTAAAAAAATGTTGCATTATTCTTGTAAGAGAATGAAGGATGATAGTAGAGTGAATATGTAGTGAAGACAATTAATTTAACAGATATTTAGGTATGGAACTTAATCACCGATTTGCAATTTGTGAAGGAGACATTGGAGTAACTGGCCCTCAGATTTCTGCCTGAGGAAGCTGGCTGGATGTCAGTGACAACATGACATGAGAAAAATGGAAGAGAAAAGCTGGTTGGCCCTGCTATGGAGATAAAAACTAGATTAATGAAAATAAACAATCTTCAAAGTTGATGAGAATCATCAAGGTTTCTGGTTTTATGTGTCAAGAACTGAAGAGTTGTCTGGAATAATCTCATTATTATTTTCCTTTTGCTTGCATTTAACTCATGAAATTGTTAATCTTTTACTTTTAAACTGCCTGAGTCATTTCCAGCAAAGTGCTTAAGTCGTAGAGAGCATATGGTTGAGCTTTTTCTTTTAATCAATTCTATAGAGTTTTTTTCATTTTCATAGATGAACTCATACTGTTTGCATTTATGAAATAATAAATGCAACATGTTTTGCACTAATATAGTTCTCTTATTTTGTGTTTTCTCTTTTTAAATTTTTTTTTTTTGCCATTTTCTTCGTTTCATTTTCCTATATCTTATGTAGGATTGCTTTTTTTCCCCTTTCTGAATGCCTCAGTAGTTTCGAAAATATAATTCTAGTTTTGCTAATTGTGCTGTACACCATTTAGAATAAAATGCTTAAGTTTTTGTTTGCAACTTACCAAATGTGAAACAAAGAAGGTAGGATGACAGTGGAATAAAGCATTTAAACTCTTTGTCTTTGTGTCTGGGCACAATCTAACCTATCTACTTCTTAGCTACTCAACTTAAGGCAGATCATTAAGCTCTCTGTGACTCAACTCCCTTATCTGTAAAATGGGGAATGGGGATAATAACAGTATCTAATGCCTCATAAGTGTTTGCTACAATTCCCCAAAACTGCCCCTGGGTTTTATGTGTGGTTATAACAGCATTATAGGACAAGATGACTTTTACTACTTTCTCACATTTTTAAATTGTTTTGTACATCTAATTTATGCAATAATATTTTATCTTCTCGTGTTAATTGAATTGAATATTCACTAACCAACAAATATTAAACATATTATCTTTACTTTTACGATAATACTGTTAGATATCACTATCCCTGATTTACAGATAAGAATACCGAGATTCAGTGTTTGAGTTAGTTGTGGATAATTATACAACTAATATGTGAAAGATTCAATAATAAAACAAAGATCTACCTGGTACTAAACTTTTGCTCATTCCCTACTTTCGTCTTTGTATTTACTTAGAAAATTACTGGTAGCTAGTCAATCTCGAAAGGCTTGAATCTTGCCCGCATATGCATATTTTAAACTTACTGAAAGTAAAATTTTATCACAAACTCTTTTCTGATTATGCACCTCTTTGCCTTCGTACAGTGTTAAATCTGGAGGAAAACGATCAATAAATTCCCCCCAAATAAAGTGGCAGAATATTTATTTGTGACAATAATTTATTATAAAGGTTAATGATGTTTTTTACTATCTGGAAGGAGAAAGGTCCTGATGAATAACATCCAAAAGAAATGCTGTGCAGACATTTTTATTTCCTACATGTTTTAAACTTGAATTTAAGTTTTCTTCAAACAGTTTTTAGAAAGATCCAATTTGGCATCCAGCACGAGGTTATTTGAGAAATAATTAAGTGAGGTGGTAAACTTGCCAAAATATCAGTGTTCCCAAGAATTTTATTCCTGACTTAGCAAATAGTCTTTTATTTGTGACTATTCACTTTTTTTTTCTATCTGATATCTAAATATTGTTTCCAAGGAAGAACCAGTATGACTACAAAAAAGTAATACGCGGATTAGTGACTTCTCTTTCCTACTCATCAAATCTCCTACTAAATTGAGATTCAAGGATTATTTTTATTTTTAAAATAAACTAAACTGGTTATTTGCAACAACCATGACAATAACACAAATCTCATTGTATGTAATATGAAATCTTAAAATCTCATCTTATTAATTGGAAACTGAAATCACTTGAAGAAGAGATTTAAGGATTAATTTTTAAATCAGTTTTTAATCTTTTTCATTTTTTATCAGTGCAATAAAAATTTATAAAAATACAGTCCTTAACCTTTCATCACTTTTCTTTTTTTCATTATATTTAATTCTAAAGATTCAAAGTTTCTATATGCCAGAAAAACAAATCAGAATACAAAAATGTATGGCCACTTTCAAAACATATCAAGTTCAAAGACAGTTTTATTTACACAAACAATTGTGCAATGGTGCTTTTTGATAGATATTGCATTGTTTATGGAATAAAATATCTTAGTTTGAAACTGGATTTGGCCTAGTTTGTGCATTTGTGTAATGTGTGAGCTAAACTACACATTTGATAATGACACTTTAAACTCTTAAATTGCTATTATATTAGAAAAATAGCCTGCAGAAAATGCACCTATATTTATTCCAATGTATGCAACTTATCTGTGTCTGGCTAATGCTGTTAGAAAATGTTTAACTGAAGTATGTGGAAATCAATTAACATAAATTCAAGCACTTCTTGAACTTGATAAGTCTAAGTAAACTTAGAACCTGGTAATTTGAAAATACCCCATTGACAGTATTGACAAAACCAACTACTTGCAGTTCTGAAATGAATGCAGTTGTTTGCAACATGACAGCTGTAAAAAGAGAGAAACCTGTTACCCAAACAATTTCAAGCATCTCCTACTATGATTATCTGCCTGTCCATGAGAACCAGGCCATTGACAAAAAATCTAATTAAGGTGTTGCTTTCCCAATCAAAGTTATTGCTTTAAATGGCCTCATGGTACCATCAGTTCCTTGAAAGGGAAATGAGCAGAACATGGAGGCCAGTAAGTAAAGAAACATACTCTTCAGGCTCAAAAAATATTTCTGGAGGTGATCTTTGACTGTTGGTGCCTGCACATGGACCTGAGGAAGAAAAGAGGTCTTTCTAAGAGTATTTGAAGAAATCACAAGCCCGGCCTGTAAAAGACTATGACAACTTAACCTTAAAGCTCCTCCTTGGACTCCAATTTGCTCCAATATGAATCAGTCTGAGAAAAATGTGCAGGCCTATGCAGGGTACATAGTGAAATGTCAACTTCTACTATAGCCACTGAGGATAAAAAGTAGGGGAAAATCCCTCAGAAGTCAAAACATCGGGGATTTGGGGAAAAAAAAAGGGTAGGGATTTCCATTCCTCTTGAAGAGCTGAACCAGAAGCTACCAGATCAGTTTACCAAAGAACTCATTCTGTCCTCAGAACAGGAGTCTTCTTAGTCACCATATGATAAGATTTTATCTTTATTTTTGATCAGTTCTTTCTGTATTTGTCATTTTCCTCTTTCTGAATGTGAATTATTATTCTGCTAATCTTATTCCTACTGTATATGATTATACCTTAATATGCTGAGAGACAAATTGCTCTTATTTTATAATTTTCTAGTCAATGAGAGCCACATCTACACCTGATGTCTAGGACTGTGCGTCACCTTGAAGTTCAAGGTAGGTGTAGTCTCTGAGCATGCTTGGCTGGTATTCTTTTTGGTAAGGTTCAGTTTAGAGAGGATGAGTGTGTTCTGTTTTTGCATAAAAGCTTGAATTTGGATATTTGAATATTCAAGGTAGACTGTAGCAGAGACAGCAGGTTGTAGCCCCAATGTTTTCTCCTATTTTTGTTTATAGTAAGAGAACCTTGAATATTAGCTGGTTGCCAAGAATAAATGCTATTTTCCAGTATCATTTGCAGCCAGATGTAACCAATAGACTAAGTTCTTATGAATGGAATAGGAGGGAAAATCTGCTTATGATATGTAGGTAAAAGGAGGTAGACTGACTCCCTTCCTTTTCCATTCTACTGCAATGCTCTAGTGTTTAGAGCTCTACAAGTCAGGAATATACATCTACAGATGGCTCATGGACAAGAGTTTACCTACAAACTCTGAACTGGTAAGATAATTTTCAATATCATTAACTCAATCTCACTTTTTTAACTTCTTTTTTTTGTACACACTTAAGATGTATAATATAATCTTCTGACATACACATTAATAGTCAAATGATTAATACGGTCAAATTAGCAATATTCATCACCTTTCATAGTAATCATTTTTGATAAGAATACCTAACTTCTACTCATTTAGCAAATTTTTATATACAACACAATATTATTAACTATAGGCCTTATGCTATACATTATATCTCTAGACTTATTTGTCCTACCTAAGTGCATATTCAGACTGTCCACATATAAGTGAGATAACACAGTATTTGTCTTCTGTTTCTGGCTTATTTCACTTAGTATAATGTCCTTCAGACTCATACATGTTGTTGCAAATGGCAGTATAGTTCTCTTCTTCTTTTAAGGCTGAAAAATATTCCATTGTATATATGCACCACAGTTTCTTTATCCACTTATTTGTCAGGGAACACATATTGTTCCTATATCTTGACTAGTAAGAATAATAACCTGATTTCACAGTTGATCTCAACTTACAAGAAAGTGTATATCCCATTAATAAGCTAAGTAAAGGAAGGATGAGTGGAAAGTATGAAAGAAATGTTGCAAGAAGAGAAAATAGGAATTGTGCAGTCCTGGAATTAAAATAATTTATGGCCCATTTGAGTGTGTTTGGAGTAAGTTGTCATAACAACATAAAAAATTAAAACAAATCTAATCTGGCTAAGTTAGAGAGTCAAAGATAGGTTGCCTTTTCAGGAGGGGCATTGTAATTGCTTTTAGTTGAAGAAATAGCAGGGTGTTAGAATTTACTCCCAGTGCCAAAAAAATAAGAAGTGAGATGTTTGTAAGTAAGAGGACAATCTACAATGGAGTACAAAAAGTTGCAATCCCTGGGGACCACAGAAAGTTTTTCTTTTCTTTTTTTTTCTTTTTTAAAAATTATTTTTATTTATTATTATTATTATTATACTTTAAGTTCTAGGGTACATGTGCACAACGTCCAGGTTAGTTACATATGTATACATGTGCCATGTTGGTGTGCTGTACCCATTAACTCGTCATTTACATTAGGTATATCTCTCAATGCTATCCCTCCCTCCTTCTCCCACCCCATGACAGGCCCTGGTGTGTGATGTTCCCCACCCTATGTCCAAGTGTTCTCATTGTTCAATTCCCACCTGTGAGGGAGAACATGTGGTGTTTGGTTGAATCAGCAAAGAAAGAAACATTATTTTTGCCTTTAGAATCTCACAGAGGCATACATTTAAACAAATACATACAATGTAATGTCTTAAGTGCTGATGTGGTTCTCAGAAACCCACTCAGGTTATTCATAAGAAATAGATACAATTTCTCAAGAATGAGTATGTGTTTGTATGTGCATGGGTTCACTGAGACTGGGAAATTGGAAAAGTCGAGTGAACCCAGAAGGATAAAGTAGGCAAAGAACTGTGAAAGTCCAAAAGCTAAGCGTGAAGTTTCACACCTCTAAATAGCTGAGTGCCATATGTGTTAAAGGAGTAGAAAATATGCGAACAAACATTTTAGATGACCATGGATGTACCTGGTCTCAGTAAACACGCTTCTTGAAACTTTATATATAGTTTCTTCAACTATCCAACTATTTATATATTCTCTAAGTTGTTGTAATTTGGCATCTACTCCTATTATTCTACTAAAACCATTCTCTTGTAGGTCAGACATAACTTGCGCAACCCTATTATCAATAAACATTTCACAATATTTTGTCATATTGTGAAATATTCTTTTGTCTTTTGTGATTTTGCATCTTTCAAGACCTTTTTTATTTCTCTGACATATTCTTGTTCTCTCTTGTTGAATATTCTCCTTTATCTTTCCTCACCTCCACACTGACTCCTGAACACTGTAAGTGTTCAATAATTTTTTTTACTTCTATTTTTACTTATGTGAGGCTGGGTAGCTAGTGTCTTTCAAGTAGTTTGTCTATTTCATCTAAGTTGCCATATAATTGGCATGAAGTTTTACGTAATCTTTTATTATTATACTGATAATATATTAAGGATATATTATAACTCCTCTATCATTTGTCACATTGATCCTGTCTATTTTCTCTCCTTTTCCTGGATAGAAATTTGGCTAGAAGTTCCCTCAACTAATGAAGGAAGGGATTGGTGTAAAAATATCCTTCCTTCTCCATTCTCAAGGACAATTTTGAAGTATTTCTGTGTAGTATTCAGTTTCCTCACACACTTGAATCCAGTTGCTCAATCCTCTTAATAAATATTAAATTGGCCTTTCTTCTCTGTTCTTACTTTCTCTACTACTTCATTGGTGCTTATATCATGATTGGCTTCTGTGAAACCCAAACTAAGACAAAACTTCAAAACCAGTATCAAGTGAAGGGCACTCAGGTTTAAATATTATTAAGTAAAAATGAAAAAAAAATCTCCAAATATCAAAATTAGCAAAACAACGCTACACAATCTTTACTATGTTTTATACAGAAGGGTCCAAGAATGCCATAGTCATTTCCCCTAATAATGAACCTTTGGTCCTATTGAAATATGACATATTAGGCAGAAAAAATAATCGGATTATTTTAGTCTCACAAACTAGGATTCTGTTATGTACTAACATGTGAAAAGTTAGTGATTTTTGCTTTAAAAAATACTTCATACCACCATGGTGATTGCCTCTTAGTTATATACTTTCTATGAAATTTTGTGGTATATAGAATTATTATATAATTTACATTTTTCTAAATATCGGCTTCTTTATTTTACTTCTGAGGACACTGGCTCATGGAAGTTTTGTACCTCATTCACATTTATTTGTATTCTATCCATAAATGACATACAACATTAAGAATACAGCTGAGTTGAGACTCATAAGTTCTAATTTCCAAGTCAAATTCTCCCTATATCATTGCACAGTATTTCTCTTCTACTGGTGAGAGTAATTTAAGATTTTATCTCATTCAAAGAATAAGTCCACATATAGTCTACTCTGAGACCATGAGAATTTATACTTTGGTTACATGTTTCGAACATAGTGGTGGAAGCTTAAGAATGTGTATTTGAGGCCAGGCATGGTGGCTCAAGCCTGTAATCCCAGCACTTTGGGAGGTTCAGGTGGGCGGATCACGAGGTCAGGAGATCGAGACCATTCTCGCTAACATGGTGAAACCCTGTCTCTACAAAAAATACAAAAAAATTAGCCAGGCGTGGTGGCGGGCGCCTGTTATCCCAGCTACTTGGGAGGCTGAGGCAGGAGAATGGCCTGAACCCGGGAGGCAGAGCTTTCAGTGAGCCGAGATGGCACCACTGCACTCCAGCCTGGGTGACACAGCGAGACTCCGTCTCAAAGAAAAAAAGAAAAAAAGAATGTGTATTTGAATTCCAACAAATAACCTACATTAGTAAAATATGGTCAAGTGGTTCATCTAAGTCTTTGCTTCTTAAGTTTTATTTTTCCTTTCAATCAAGAAAAGGTAAATTTCAGAATTCAAAACACATCATGATTAATTAAATGGGTAAGAATAGGGCAAAGTGAATAAAATAATTGAGTAGCAAGGTGAGAAGAAATTATTTGTAGAAAACATTACCAAGAAACTATGTTGTGTTTGTTTGGGGAAACAGATATAAAGCTAATTGGAAAATAACCAACTAGAAATCTTCATTTTTCTTTTGACAGTAATGCATAATACTGGTTCCCTGGGGCTATGGGCTTCTACAGATTTCCACATTTTTATTAAGATGTTAGGAGAAAAAGACTTCATTAAGCTGAATATTTACAGATGACTATAGTTTACTATTTAAAAATACTTATCAAAATTTATTTAAATATTTGCTTATAACTTACAGGAATTTATCTTCTGTTTAATTCTGGATTTGTTTTATACTCTATTTTTGGGGGAGACAATGTGGACTTTATTTTAGGGGGGACAATGTTGATTTTAAATTTAGGTCCAAAATATTTTTGACAACTTGTATGAATTATTTATATGTTTGAAGGGACATGGGCCAATTTTCCAATGATAGTCTCAAGAGGAAACAGAACATAGTTCTAGAACACAGTGAGCTGTTCCAGGTTACTGGTGGCCTGCTCTATTTACAGCAGAAACTCTTAGCTTTTCTTTCCTCAGAATGCATTCAAAACCAAAGCAGCTTGAAAGAACAAATTCATCTCCATAAACTGTGGTTTATAAGTAGGCTAAAATCACCCAGTCGGATGTTGTATTCTTTAAGCAGAGAAGCCAAGAATATGACCACGTGAATTTGCTACTCTTGAAGATTACAATAACACACCAAAAGGAAAGGACAGAGTTGGTGTCTGCTCCTCTACTCACCGTTCCGATGAATGTACCTTGGGATCCCGGCTGAGATTCCCAATATGAAGCGGGGTAGTTGTCTGGGGTAAATACCCCGGGTTTGTCGTCTCTCGCTAAGAAGATTAAGGATATAGACACCCAAGAGGAGTGAGTTTAGGAGTGGAGGTTTAATAGGAAGAAGAAAGAGAAAGGAGAACAGCTCTCTCCCTGTGAGAGAGAGGGGCTCCCAAAAGGAAAAATCCAGCCTGCAGCAGACAGCAACAGATTTTATAGGCAGGCTTGAGGAGACAGTGTGTGATTAACATAGGGCCCACAAATTGGTTCGACCAAGTGTGACATTTACATAGCGTGAAGGGAAGGGTGGTTGCCCCACCCTAATCTTATTCTGTAAATTGGGTCTTTGCCTGGCCTGCACCGCATTGTCTTCTCCTTACTGTACACATGGTTTGGCGAAGAGAAGAGAAGATGGAGCCGCCATTTTGAACATGCCTAATCGCAGGTAGCCTTTTCCTAATTGGCACAACTGCCGGCATTCATGCGTGAAAGCTTCCAGCTTACTAGTCTATGTCTGCAGCTTGATTTTTAGTGTATGTCTGCAGCTGCTCTTTGTTAGAAAAGAAAATGATTTTGGGGTTGTTTTTCACTAAAAGGAAAACCTTACCGAGGACTCCCCTACCCTATCAGCCTAAATGATTTCTCCTTAACTCATAAAGAATTGTGGACCACAATTTATTTATTCACTCATTGCAAATTTATTCATTTCTTTATTCACAGTAGTATTCATTTATTTATTCATATAGTCATTCATTTCATTATTCATTTCTTGATTCACAGTAGTATTCATGATGGAATATTACTCCATGATAAAAAAGAATGAATTAATGGCATTTGCAGCAACCTGGATGGAACTGGAGGCTATTATTCTAAATGAAGCAACTCAGGAATGGAAAACCAAATATTGCGTGCTCTTACTCGTAAGTGGGAGCTAACCTATGAGGAGGCAGAGGTATAAGAATGATACAATGGACTCTCAGAACTCGGGGGAAAGTGTGGGAAAAGGGTGAGGGATAAAAAACTACAAATTCGGTTCAGTGTATACTGCTTGGGTGGTGAGTGCACCAAAATCTCACAAATCACCACTAAAGAACTTACTCATGTAACCAAATACCACCTGTTCCCCCAAAACCTATGGAAATAATTTTTTTTAATTGAGCATCTAATACATGCTCCTTTTATTATTTTCTATATCTATAAAGATAGAAAGTAAGAAAAGACATGGGTAAGGAGATAACTTATGGAAATAAATAATTGCAATGAAATGTGAATTTCCTCATAAAAAAATAGAAAAGTAGAAATAATTTCTCTAGATTCAAATGTGTTTACGGAATATTTTAACCATATTCAAGTTATAGGCCTGTTTGTTTCTTATTTAAAATAATAAATCATAAAAAGACAAGATAAATTGTAGTATCAATTTGGCATCTGATAATTCCAAGGAATTGTTACTAATATTTCTATGTAGAATAATGCTATTATGACATGTAAAAAATTCCATATAATTTTCAGATTTATAGTATATGCTTTAAAATAATTCAGAGAGAGAGAACGAATTTTATGGATGAAGCAAAAATGGTAATATATTGATAATTATGAAAATGGCTAGAGGTGTTAGTGGATATGTCAGAGTTTATGAAACCATGCTATTTTTGTGTATAGTAACATTTTAATAAAATTTCTCAAAGTAGAATGCGTGAAGTAACTTAGTATGCTCATAGTCACTTTAGTAATAATGGAAGAATGGGATAATGAGTGAATTGAAATAAGTGATATGATTTTGTTAGTAACTTTCTAGGTGGTCTGAAATCTTTTTTGACCTGGAAAAGAGTGCCTTTACTTTTGCTCAGTGTTTATTATCAGCTGAGAGCTGAGTTCATGCTCATTGGTGGTATGACAATATATTAAGTTCTCTGGAGAGTTAACCAAGAAAAAAACTGATTTGACGGGGATGTCTAAAGGTAGGCAACTTTGCAGAATGAAAGATAGCAGAATCAACAAGTGAATACTCCAAGTAGAGATGGTTTTCAGTGTGAACAGTGCTTTTTGAAAAGCTCAAGTATGAAGATGACAGTGTAATATTTTTACGGCCCTTTTTGTCATCTAATTCCTAGAAGCACTTTGCTCATGTTTCGGCCTGTGTGTGTGGATATTTTTAACCACGTGGAAGCATCATTCCCTGAAGAAGGTATAACCTAAATTGTTTTAAGTTGTTTACCTACAGTGTTTACATTGGCTTAAGAGGTAGGAAATATTCTGTGAAATGACCTGAAGGTTTTTGGCCCTAGATTTAGAAGAGGCGGTGGGAGTCAGATGGTAAAGAAAAAGTTATCAATGCTGAATTGATGAGTGTGTTTCCCAAACAGTTGGAAAGGTAGTGTAGGAACTGTTATTTCTTTTTCTATGCATATCGTTTATAATAGAGAAGTGACTGAAATGTGAACAAACAGGTTTCCTAAAGTAAATAATGTCTATGTTCATCAATAGTATATATTCTTAAGCTGTAACTTTTGTGAGAAAATACTTTAGAATTGGTTTTGGCATTGTTCCCTGAAGCTATGTATCTAAATTATTTCTCAATTTCTGAGATCAGAAACACCCTAATAGTTTGGATTATGAGCAGTAAATTCTTCATTTTCAAAGGCGACATGGCTTTTTAGAGGTAGAGTAGTGACAAGGCAGGAAAACTGGAGTGTAATTGGCTGTAACTGGCACCCATATGAGCTGTTAAATTTTTCTTTACAGCCAAATGTGGTACTTAAAATTATGAGAAATAGTGTCCTTAAACTGAAAACACAGAAATTTTAAAAAATCATGTATTATTCTTAAAAATTAAAGTTACATTAATAGTAGTAAACACTGTGTATCTACACACACACGTAACTTTCCCTATTGCAACTAATATTGACTATATAATGTGTGATATTTATTAACTTCTTAAAAATTTTGTATTTTTTATAACAGATCAGCTGTGCCTATTTTGAATGTCATATAGAGTGAAAGACAATGGCACTCTTTTGTGTTTAGCTAATTTTGTTTAGCATAATGCTTGAGGCCTTTGTCCATGTTGCTGCATGTATTAATTATTAATTCTTTCTTAGTACTGAGTATAATCTTATTATATAAATATACCTAAAATTAATACGCTTTTCTTATTGAAAAACCTTGAATTTTTTTTCTAACTTTTACCTGCTAAGAATGAAGCTCCTATCAATGTTGCTATGCAGTTGTTTTGTAAAAATAGATTTTCATTTATCTTGGGTAACCTTCTGGTTACTCACATGCAGAGTAAATTCTTAGGATTTGTGCTGGGCATATTCATATATGTTTTGAGGATGAAATGGGTCTTCAAGGGGCAACATTCATAAAAATGTATGGATAACAGCAAATGGTTATCACAATGTTTTCAGACATGTCATAGAGGCTGGCTTAGTCTGCATGTATAAATTCAGGAAAGTTGACATCTAGATTCATCTGATAATCACTCAAACAACACATCTTGACTTGCTGTGAATCATCAGCATGCTTTTAAACTTTTAGACACTTAAGCTGGGCCCAGTAGAAACGCAGGCTATTAAGGTTGTTGCGAAAAAACCTTTAAAGTGGGTTTTATTAAACCACAGGTGAACGAAATAATGTGAAACTGAAAATATTCTTTGATTAGATGATTCAGTGTTGTACGTTTAGCCAGATTGTTGTAAAACTACTCTCTTACTCCATTTGAATAGAGCCAACTGGACATGATCAGGATATTCTCAAGGGACAGATTTTTATTTTTAATTTTTGGTATTGTGGGCTTCATACAGAGTAAATACATTCAGCAAAATTATTTTAGATATGAGATTGAAAACATACATTTCTATTTATAGACTGAAGAATATATATGTAACCTGTATTCCCATTCCACTGAAACAAAAATATATACCAATGTATTTTATAATAAAATCTTATAACATGTTCACCTCTTTTTAATAATCTTTTAAGATAGGTATGGTGGCTCATGCCTGTAATCCCAGAACTTTGGGAGGCTGAGGCTAGAGGACTGCTTAAGTCCAGGAGTTTGAGACCAGCCTGGGCAACAATGGTGAAACCCCGTCTCTATGAAAAAAAAAAGTATATTTTTTATTTTCTAAAAAATGAAAAAAGTAAATAAAAGAATTTTTAAGCCTAGAGGTGAAGAATGGGCAGACTTTCCACAATTGTAGATTTAATTAGATATTTTCATTTCTCCTTCCTCTAACACCTACTCTAATCCCTTATATCCTTCATAATGGTCAGTCTATGATATGAAGAGTATTAAATACTTTTTGAAGCAATTGTTGATGACATTCATTGCAAATAATAAATTCATGAGCCCTTTTCAATTCTCTTTTCCTTTCACAATTCCTTTTTAATCTCTTAATTATTCCCTTCCTATTTTAATTGTTGGTAACTTAATTTTGCTAGTGATAGTTGTACTCAAAAATAAATGAGTTGTACTCATTTATTTCAAAACTGAGGCATTATAGCGCCAGTATAAGATAGTAGTGAAGGTCTCAAGATCTAGAGTATGACTGCTGGTTTTCAGCCTGTCTGTTTTGAGGTCATGAAATCTCTCTATGCTTCAGTGTTCCTCTCCAATCTATTATCAATAGCACCTAATCTATAAATTTTCCTGAGGAAAGGTAAAATAATATGTATAAAAATCTTGCACAATTTTTAGCATATAAGAATCACTCAATATATACCAGCTATAATGCTATTATTGCTGCTTACTGAGAAAAACTAGATTCAGAATATTAGGACTACTTTAGGTACTTGAGCTATTTCACTACTGTTTTAAAGATACCTGGGGTAAGAAGTAAAAAAAGTCAGGTACATTCTAACGGCATGTCTCAGATGCCTGAAAAGATAGAGTATTTTTTCCTACATTTACAAAGTCTCTTTCACTGACCAGTGCCTGGCATTTCAGAACTCTATGTCCAGCCCTTCAAATACGTACAATAACATTGACAACCTCTGACTGTGAGGAGTGTTAGTTAGTCCCTCCCTCCAAGAGTTGCCCTCTTGTGGGAGGATTTTTGAGGAGAGGCATACACCAAATGTTTAGCTCAATATTTACCATTCTCTCAATTTCTACATCTTCTCATGTCTTAATGAGTTGGTAAGTGCACAGCCTGAAATTTTTGAAAGAAAGCACAATATAATGTAGGTATTTTATAAATACATTAGAGATTAGTGTAAAGTTGGAACACATTTGGTAATAGAGACAGGCAAATGTCTCATACCCAAGCAGCTAAGTAAAGCATGCAACATGGCAGTCAATGTGCAAAGCTAGAACTAAGTCCTAGTGCTGGTGTCACTAGAAGCAATATGCCCACTCTCCTTTAGTGGAGCCTCAAGTTAAATTTTACAGTGTGCTTTCTCACAATAACAATGGACTTTATAATGAGTTGGTATAATTTAAAATCTTACTATAGTATTATATAATAATGATGATAGTACTGATAAAAATGGTATACACTAAATATATACCAAATATGCTGATACTGTGCTAGCTGATGCTGTGCCATGGGTTATGTAGGAACTATATTATGAAATTCTCACAATGAATTTCTTTTCAATGGCAGGTATAATAATACCTACTTTCTCATGTGACAAAATGGGCAGAACGAAATTTAGAAGCTTGCCAAAAGAACATGTGGTAGGCAAATGCTAGAACCAAGCTCCCAACCTAGAAAGAATTACTTCACTCAGCCAACACAGGATAAATATCTTTTGTGAATAATATATGACATTTATGTTCTGAACCAATATAATAGATTGCATTGCTTAAATCAAATGAACATTATTAACTGGCCTGCAACTATCTACTCTCATAAACATTGCACATTCACATGCACATATACGCAGAGGCAAACAGGAACACACACGCGTGTGTATGTATGTATGTTTTAAGCGCACAATGCATTTTAGATTAGAGATAACACATATAATTTCTAAAGTGTAACTTCAAATGGTTTCTACCTATACAATTCAATAAATAGCACTTTTCATGTTCAAAATGGCAAATGCTGCATATGGATATGCACCACGTTTTTAGCTCCAGAAGCATTTTGGATTGGTTTCACATAGGCTTCTCTGACATTCTTCATTTTGCTACATTATCATTTCTTACATTTTGGTCCGAGAAAAGTATTTAAAAGCTTAGAGGTCAATGTAACAAATCATCCAGTTGTTTATAGTATACATCAGTTGAGTTCCTAGATGTTTGAACAAAGACATTCTCTTAGATATAAAAATGTGAAAGAAAAAATCTCTCTTTTACTTTCTTTCACTGAGTTCATGAGTGTCAAGAGGTAAGATATAAACACATGTACTTGTAATACGTTTAAACTGAAGTAAAAATTATAAGTTGATTCTGACTTAAAAGAAAATCACTTATTGCTCATTAACGTTTACATATTTGTGACTGAACTTTTTTTTTCCCCTAGAAATCTCTTAATCAAGTGATTCTTTCATAAGTGTTTACATAGAGCTTGGGTTAATTCTCACAGGTCAAAAAAAATTGGAGATTGAAACATCACTATTATTAATTCAAGACTACAAATTACTTCATTTTTCTTTCCAATTTATGCCTGCTGTGTATTTAATTCTACCATCTAGATTTGTTACAAATAGAAGATTTCATTCAACTACTGGAGAAAATACTCAATTTAGAAAGACTAGTTCTTTTCGTAACTTTTTATACCTCAATAGTTCAATTGTATCATTTCCAGCAATGCCTGCCCCCCGAGTTTGTCTAAAGCATTTTTTTCACAAATGGTGATGAAGGTGCATGATGGAAAGAGTTACAGAGCTCAGAAAATAATTCCCATGTTAACCTTTTTGTCTGTGTCTGTAAAAATAGTTTTTCATGCAATCTGTTTCCCTTATGGCTGGGCCAAATATTTGTGTACATTAAGTTCCAAACTGTGTTTTTAAGTCAAATAGGAGATATTTGAAAATTTTCCATAGAAATAATGGCAGATAGCATTATAGTTCTCCAGGTCATCATTGATAAAGATAAGATTGAGATTTGAGAGAAACAGAGTCAATTGAAAGGGAGAAAAAGCAAGATATTTCTATTTCTAGCAATGTAATCTTCTAGATAGTCTGGAAAATCCTTCCAGTATAAAATACTAGAAGGCAGAAAACCAATAACCATTTTTGCAAATATTTAGCTAACTTCTCCCCAAAACTAAGGAGAAATCCCAGTAACACACCCTCTCCTCCTGCAGAGAAAGGATAAAAACCTAAATGCTAAGCAAACTCAGAAGCTAAATCTACCTAAGGATACTAAATGACATTTGAGAGCTGACATTCGTAATATGTAAGCACTATTTTACAAAGGCTGAACTATTTTACCTTGGCTGAACTGGGTCCTGAAAACCCTTGATGAATTATGAGCAGGTACAATGTGAAAGTGAGAATGGCCAGCCAGGCCAGGATGGCCAGAAGACACTCGTGGAGCTCAGAAAAGCAGTTGTTAACAAACTTTTGTAGAAATATTTCAATACTTTCACCATAGTGTGGCAGAATATGTTATCATGGTGAATATTAGTCATGCTGATATCAGGAAACTGGGGTCTGAACTTTTTAAAAATCTCATAAGAAAATGCAAGAAAAGGCCATTGGGCTGCTCAAGACAAGGAATTGGAAATGAGAACCACATGCAAAGCCACGGACTATAAACTCAGATAAAGGATGAACCAGAAAAATCTGCCTGCCAGTAATGGGAGTAATAAGAAAATAAAGTAATAAAATTAAAAGCAAAAATTATTGAAAGAGAAAGAAATACATTGGGAAATAAATAAGAAATTCAAAAGTTGGTTCATTGAAGAGCTGAGAAAATAGGAATACTAGTCAAAGAAAAAGAAAAACACCAATTACCAATATCAGGAATGAATAAAAGGGAACATAATCACTACCAACAGAAACTAAAAACTAGTAAGAAAATAATATGTACTACTTTATGGAAATTAATTTCATGATTTAGGCCAGCCATCAAAAATATGAGATACCTTGAAATACACCTAAAAAGATATTTGTCAAATATTTGAATGGAAAGTTAAAAACTTTACTAACAGAAATTAAGCAGATCTAAATAATTCAAGGCAATTGTAATGTTCTTACATTGGAGAAGTAAATGTGTATAGATTCAACATAATTTTATTCAAAATACCAGTGGGATTTATTAGAGAAATAGAAAAGCTGATTTAAATTTATACACAAAGGCAAAAAAAAATTAGGAAACCTAAAAATCGAATCAGAAGAAAGATGAAGGACTTGAATTATATGATTTTAAGAGTTATTATAAAGCACTAGAAATCAGAAAAAAAGATCTTGACAGACTTTGTACAGATCAAAGGAGCAGCAATAGACCCACATGTGTATGGTCAATTGATTTTAGAGAAAGATGGAAAAGCAAAAGCAATTCAATGAAGAAAGATAGTTTCCTCAACAAGTGACGCTATAATATTTGGGGATTGGGCATCACCTAGAAAAAAGAGAATGCCGATTCATTTTTTAAACTATACACAAAAATGAAACCAACATTTTTCAAATAATTGTTCATAGACATCAATATAAAATCTAAGACTATAAAATTTCTGAACTAAAACATAGGAAAAAAATTGCTGTAACCTTGAGTTAGTTCATGATGTTTTTGATATAAGACCAAAATATCATTCATGGAACAAAAAGTTGATAAATTGGACTTTCTGAAAATTGAAATTATTTTGTAACATAATAAAATTATTGTATACATAAAACTCTATAAATTTAGTCACTAAAATAATTTCATATATATACCATATATTTAAAAGTTTAAAAATTTTAATATTCATTATTTTCAGCATGTTTTGAGGGACTGATATTATGTGTATACAATAATGCCCCAAATCCTTCATACTTCTTGAACAAGTCAGAAATTTAAGGTTTATATTTTAAACAAATGATAGCCAATGCCATAAAACACCATTGGCACCTTAATAAAACCTCAATTATTAGAAAACAGGTAATTAAAACATGGGCAAAAGACTTGAATAGACATTTTACCAAAAACAATGTATTTATAGAAAATAAGCACATGAAAAAAATATCGATGTATTTAGTTACAAGGAAATGTAAATTAAATCCGGAATGGGACACCACTAAACAGCTATTAAAATGTCTCTAAGAAGCAAAAAAACCCAGTAATGTAAGGACTATAAATCATGCTGCTATAAAGACACATGCACACGTATGTTTATTGCCGCATTATTCACAATAGCAAAGACTTGGAACCAACCCAAATGTCCAACAATGATAGACTGGATTAAGAAAATGTGGCACATATACACCATGGAATACTATGCAGCCATAAGAAATGATGAGTTCATGTCCTTTGTAGGGACATGGATGAAATTGGAAATCATCATTCTCAGTAAACTATCGCAAGAACAAAAAACCAAACACCGCATATTCTCACTCATAGGTGGGAATTGAACAATGAGAACACATGGACACAGGAAGGGGAACATCACACTTCAGGGACTGTTGTGGGTTGGGGGGAGGGGGGAGGGATAACATTGGGAGATATACCTAATGCTAGATGACGAGTTGGTGGGTGCAGTGCACCAGCATGGCACATATATACATATGTAACTTACTGCACATTGGGCACATGTACCATAAAATCTAAAGTATAATAATAATAATAATAATAATAATAATAATAATTACAATAAAAGAAAAAAAAAAAAAGAAGCAAAAAAACTTACTATGCCACATGCTGGCGACACTGTGGAACTGGAATTCTCATTACAGTTTTAAGAAATTTCATTAAGATGTACCTTTGATGCAGTTTTCTTCCTGTTTCTTCTGATTGTGTTCTGTTGAGCTTTTTGATCTATGGGTTTATATTTTTCATTAGATTTGGAAAACTTTGAGTCATTATTTCTTCAAATAACTTTTCTGTCTGCTTCATTTTCTTCTCTCCTTCAGATACTTACATTACATATGTATTAGGATTTTTGAAGTTGTCCCATAGCTTACTAATAAACTGTTTTTTTTAAAAAAAATATTTTATGTATCTTATTTTGAGTAATCTCTATTGCTGTATTAAGATCATTGTTTTTTTTCTGCAAATGTCTAATCTATTGAAAATGCTTGTCCAGTTCATTTTCCATCTCTAGAATTTCCATTTGAGTGGCTTTTGTATCTCTTATGTCTTTCTTTAAAACACTTGTTTTCCTCTGTATTCTTGAATATAGATTATAGTTACAACCCTTGTAAAAGTTTCTTATCCACTTATTCCATAACTGGTGTAATTTCTGAGTCAGTTTTAATTGATCTTACTCATTATGGGTTATATTTCTCTGCTTCTTTGCATACCTTGTACTTGTGGAATTACACATTCTAAATTTTAAGTGTTTTTTGTTGTTGCTGGATAATCTTGATTTGTTCTGTTTTGGTTAATATTCTTAAGTTTTGTTCTGGGACACAGTTGATTTACTTTGAAACAGTTTAATTTTTAATAGGTGGAATGGGCCAGGAAGTTTAAATAAAGAGGAAAAGAAGATATTTTATCCAGATGGCATAAGCCTTAAAAGAGAAATCTATATGTAAACAAAAGTGAAAAATAACTGTGTATTACCGGTCTTCGAGTATTACTGAAATAATGATTCCATTTTCCAAATGTAAGTATATAGGTCTTGGAAGAATACAGTAGAACTTATCTGAACACAATCTAGTGAAAGCAGCCACCTATAGGACCAAGTTACATTCAAGGCAAATAAATGGAGGGAAAATTTGAAGAGATTGATATTTTTAAAGGGCCATTAAGTATGAATATAATGTAAATAAGTAAGATGAATAAACATTGAAAATGAAAAAGAATAACAACAGAAATAAAAATCAAATTACATATTCTTTAGCTTTTACAAAGTATTAAAAACAAAATTTTTCTGTTTGTATATTCATCAATTTTTAAATGATTTTAAATATTTTATAAGGTCATCTTCTGATATATTTAGGATGTAAACATGCATATTACTTATTTTTTAATTTTATTTTACCACATTATACAAGCAAGTATTCACGTATATAAAATATTAATATTTAATGACTTATTTTGAAAACAGAATCAAGCATTATACATAGCATGTATACTTTGAAATCCTTGGATCTTCTCAAGAGATTTTGGGCTAAGGTAGTTTAGCTAAGAAAGAAAACATTAAACGCAAATCACTACATCTGGTGTATTATACTTCCATCAACCAGTTTCCAATGAAGCACATATACTACATATTTGGCGAGCTGTGGTAAAGTAACAAGACAATAAAGAAATGAAGCATCTGAGATGAACTCTTAAAAAGATAACAGGACTATTAAAAAATAGTTCTGTTTTAAGAGAATGAATGATTAAATGTGTCAGAATTTAATCATTAATTAATGATTAAATTTGTCAGAAGTGCTATTAACAGATCCTTTTAACTTTATTTCTCAATAAAGAATTTCCCTAGGAGAATGCCCTACAGGGCCCCAGATAGCAACTTTGCCCACAAGTGTTCTAATTAACTATACCAGAGGGTCTGCTTCGCTGTCTAGTTAATGCTTTCTATCTGGTTCTTTGCTGGCCATCATGTATCATTGTTCAGCCAATGACAGCAGTCAGGTTATTAAAGGTGTTGATATTAAATTAACAACAGTAGTAAACATTGTAGCCATACTTCACATCTCAGCAGAACCAATGAAGTGGATGACACTGAATCCATGCTGATATGCTGCAATGACAGATGGGCGTCATTTAACACAATACATCAGTGGGCAACCCACGTACCACAGCTGTCCTCCACTAAATGAATTAGATCAGGGTAATTAATCTAAGGCAGAAAGTCTTACTAAAGTGGGTCCTAAGCAGAATTAGAGAAGAATGAAATCTCCTGCTAAAAAAATGAAAAGGATTTATGCCTTAACAGTTTTAGTTCTGATAAGAAATGTTCTAGAAGGTATTTTGTTTCTTAAAATACATATAAATCATCCCTTTTGTTGAGAAACAAACTCACCATCTGGGGCTAAAATAGGTGTGCCTGTTACTTTATTCCTGTACTAAAAATAGATGCTGCCAAGAAATGAAGCTCAACCTGGGATATTTGGATCAGTTCTTTAAGCTAAAACAAAGCTCATTATCTTTTATCAGATATGCTTGCTCCAGATACAACTATCCCAACACTAGTTGTTACACAGATAATAATTCAGATGTCAAATTCTCATTTTTTATAGGTTTTATACAGAGATGGATGGATAGATAGAGGCGGATAAGTAGATAAATAGATAGATAGATAGTTTTTTTCTACCTGATTTCAGACCAAAGTATGTGGGTTTACAAGGTTGGCCTTGCCATAAACAAGGCATACATTCTTATGTATTTTTCTTAAATTTTTCTTAAATATCTTGTTTGTTTTAAGCATATATTCATGGAATATTTTAAAAATATATTTAGTAATTTATCATTCCTTTTGCTCATTTTTCATAATTAACATTTAAGACCACGATACTCATAATACAAACTCTTTGTTTCTAAAATGGCTATTTTAAGTCTTTTTATGATCTTAAAGTACTGATTTATGGTGTATATCTTTAAAAAAGAAAATGCTCTGGATGTTATATTTAAAAATTGCCAATAAATCAAAGCCATGATTTGAACAAGTCAGAAACTATATTTAAAATAATCAAGTAAATAAATGTTTCTAACGTTTAGCATTAAAACAGTATGTGCCTAATTGTACTTATCTTTTTTAACGTTAAAAATCACAAAGCTGAGACATAATTTTCTAATTCATGAATATCTTATGAATGTAATTTCTAATGTTTCACTGTACAAAGTTCTGATACCTTCCTATGAAACATATTTATTATGATGGTAGCAATTGATCAAACAGCATGTCATCTGCTCAATTGTTACAGTTCCCCTCTAGTTTTTGCTTTCTTTATATCCTCCTTTCCAGGGGCTCCTTTCTTCTGCCTATCATGCCCAGATGGAAAAAACTGCTGCTAATTACTGCCAATGACATTTTTAACACAGCAGGAGATATCCAAACACCAATCGTTCTTTTTTAAAAGAATTTGCTAGCTTCTTGTTAAGTTAGCAACTCTTAGTTGGAGGTCTATACCAGTCACATCAAAAGTATTGTATGTTTATTGTAGAAGCATAGCAAGTTGCAGCTGGCAGAAGCTACCACATGCATGGTATTTGATTTTTAAACTTCATTATCTTGATCGTCTGTGATTAGAGTAAATTGTGGACTAACTGCTGGTCACATTTAAGTATTAAAATTGAAAACATAAAAGAACAGAAAAACATAAACACACCTCAATATGCAAGGATATTCACCTCTCTACTTAAATTCTTAAAACTAAAAAAAGTCTAAGTATGTCAAATTGCATAACTATTATAATCAAATTTCTATTTTAAATAAACTATTACATTAAAAAAAACTAAGATCTTTAATTTACCTCCATTGAATGAGAATTGTTAGCTGTAAATTCAGCTTGCAGTGGCCTCTCTATCTTAACCAAATAATCCATTTAGTTATTTCCAGAATATCAATAAAGCTAAAATCACTGAGTTTATTTCTTTTCTACTGTGGACAACTGGGCCACGATATTATGAGTTCTTAATTTTGAATGGCCACTGAGCAGGAATAATTCAAAGACAAATTTCAGTTGTTGCTAGAGATATTTTCATTATGTTCAGAAGCTCTTTATCCATAACATTCTCTAGTGTCTTCATATAGTTTAAGTTTTACCCTCTGAGTTATGAGCAACAATAAAACACTGCTATAAACTAATTTTATTGCTATAACCTGTGATATGACAACATGGAGCAACAGCAATATCATCCTGTCCTTCACATACAAAGGTGACATTACAGAGTCACCAATATTATCGTGTATTTTTAAGTCACATTCACATATTCATATCCTGACCTTTTTGTTTAAGAGCTTGTCTATTTTTTACTCTGAGAAAATTATTTTAATTATCTGAATATGTGCTTTTTCTTTAAAATTGGAAGAATAACCTTGCACTGTTTTGAGGTTCAAATGAAAGCAAGAAAACATTATAGTTTAATGCTTTAATTTTTTTTTTTTTTTTTTTTTTTTTTTGAGACGGAGTCTCCCTCTGTCGCCCAGGCTGGAGTGCAGTGGCGCGATCTCATCTCACTGCAAGCTCCGCCTCCTGGGTTCACGTCATTCTCCTGCCTCAGTCTCCCAAGTAGCTGGGACTACAGGCCACCACGCCTGGCTAATATTTTGTATTTTTAGTAGAGATAGAGTTTCACTATGTTAGCCAGGATGGTCTCAATCTCCTGACCTTGTGATCCGCCCGCCTCGGCCTCCCAAAGTGCTAGGATTACAGGCGTGAGCTACCGTGCCTGGACGCTTTAATTGTTTATAACAGAAGACACACAAATATTTTCTACTGCTCAAAGTACAAGGAGTGGTGCAACATATTTATTAATTAGTTTTGGCATGATAATACACACACGGATTTACCAGAAGACAAAGATTTCTTTGAGCAAACCTGCTTTCCTTGGTGACCAAAATGGTAGACTTCTTCAAAGATGGTCTTACCAACTGAATAAATCAAACATGTCCCTATACTAACTAAAACCAAAATTAAATCCTCTTGAAAGTGATTGTTATATATCACGGCACAATTTCAAGGACCATTGATTGGATTTCAGATTCAAATAATTTAGACACGTTGTTTCTTTATGGATAACAGCCATTAAAATGGTACTTAAACATAAAGGTTGAAGAATGGAATCTTATTATGATGATTTTCAATATGAAATAATTCATGATTCAGCAGGTAAGTCTTGAACTTCAAATTATTAAAATATAAAAAGGACTTTTGGGGGCTTTAATTATTTTTTAATTGACAAAATTACATGTATTTATCCTGTGTACAACAGATGTTTTGAAATACATATATACATTATGGAATGACTAAATTTAGCTAATTAACATATGCATGACCTCATAGAGTTATCATTTTTGTGGTGAGAACACTTAACATCCACTCTCTTAGAATTGTTCAAGAAAACAACACAATGTTATTACTGGTCCCTCCTTCAATTCAGTAGGAACTTACTAAACAAGAATGAGGTGCTAGTTGCAGGTATTTGATGTTTGCAGATACTCGAAATTATCACTTTTTGAGGCCACAGGTGATACAGATATTATAAAGAGGTAAACAAACTTAGAGGTATTATTTAGAGGTAAACAAACTTAGACTTGCATACTGCCCGTATGATCGTGGGCAAGATACTTAGGTGTATTTGGTCTAGTTTCCTCATGCAGGAAATGGAAATGATACCAAAGTTGCAAGACCACTGTCAAGATTAAATGGCAACATAGTCAATGTAACACAGGCAGCAGGATGTCCGACACATAAAAAAGGCTCAACAGTTGTTATTATTACCTTTAAATACAAAACCAAAACAAGGGTAAAGTTACTAAGGAGGAAAAGCTTTTGGATTTCTTTGTGCCTACGTTATCAATGATTCACTTCATAATTCACATACCTACACTTCAAAAAGGCAGAGAGAACCAGTCTCTGGGAACTGTCTTATACAATGTGGGAAGAGATTCTTTATAGGAAGTCACTGAAGCTTCTAGACTAAATGAATGATGTCATCATTAACTAAGATAAGGAATTGAAACTAAGGACTAATCTGCTTAGGCTGAGCAAACTTAACATGCCTTGCTTGCTTTTAGTCCCTGGTTTCTAGTTAATCTTAAAACCCATATCAGCTAAGTCACATAGCTAACCCTTATGTTTTGTTGACTTTATAGAATCAATAAAAAGCCCTTTGAAAAGTCTGGCCTGGTAACTACCATGGTTCTCTGACAAGTTTTGTGTCCTTGGTGTAAGCAAAAAATGTCACTTTCTGACAGGCCCAGGAACCTAAAGATACTTTAGGGCCACGAGAAGAAAGAAACACCAATTTATATAGGAATTACAGGCACAGTCTGTTAGCAAATCTTTGGCTTGGTTAGCCCTAAGGCTTTTACATGTCTAGTTAGGGGTTCCTTCTAAAAAGTTTCCAACAAAGCTAATTTTAAGAAAGTCTATATGGTCAATCATTATTCTTGTTGCACTTCATGCAAATAATCAGTTCAAGTCTAGTAAGACTAAAACTTATTTTACAAGTAATTTGGTCCTACTGTGATATGTCTTTGACAGGTATGGGAGTCTGGAGAGAGAAAAATTATGTTTTAGAAGAAAACTATAGTACACCTGTTACTAGAGTCTAGCCTTGTGACTTCTTTTGAGTTTTTATTATTTGCCTACAACTTGGACTGAATCCTAAACTTTTCCTGAATACAAATCTCCAAACTAATGTTTCTCAATTTTTCTTCAATTTTCTGACTTGCATTCAATAAATTGATACTATCTTGTTCCTGAGGTGCTGCAAGCTGAAGCTCATATGCAAAAGCTTATTAGATTGCCAGTGACTACTTTCACTTTAACTAAAAATGTTTAGAATCTAACATCTAGACACCTCAAGTAACTGCCCTTCAGACTCTAAAGAAACTGGTTTAAAATCAACTTCATACTCACTGGACAGGAGTATATGAGATGCTGCTGGTGACTCATTCCTCATTAAAACTGAAAAGACTAAAACTATGGATCTACCATTCTTGGACAAAGCAGGCTCCTCAAGAGGTATCTGACTTTCACTATGACTATGCAACAAGAAATGGGGACCACAGCATAGAAGAACGTCACAATCCTGGTCATTGTCTTACTCGCTTTTACTTACTTGCTTCTAGTTGACCTTGGAGTCCATATAGTTAGAAGTTACATAGCTAAGCCTTAGAGGTAACATTTCTGACTTATGGGTCACCATAGTAATAATTGCTTCAGTTATTTTTCAAGAACTTAAGAGTCAGTTTTTGTTCAAGCCTGCTAAGCCCACCAATTCTTCAACTGGGCCTATATGAATGTCCAGTGGTAGACATTTTAATGTCAGAAGGCGAAAAATTTCACTCTCAGATCATGCAAATAATGCCAGTTTGTGAACATGCATCCTATGAAGAACTTGACTATGTTTGCATAGAACACCAATTACCTCACTTTTCCTTATCCCCAAAACCTTTCCTTATTCCTCAGAAAACCTTACTCTTTTGTATTATAAATATCACTAAAACCGCATCTTCGATGAGGCAGGTTTGAGACCTGTTCTCCTGCCTCCTTGTTTGACTGCCACATGAATAAACTCTTTATTGCAAAACTTGTCATCTCAGTGATTGGTATACAACACGTTGGGCAGAATGGGCCCGGTTCAGTATCAGAATGTCAGAAAAAAAAATCTTGTTTGGAGGGGTACAGAGAAGCCCAGTTTTAGTAATGCAAAATATAGGACATTTAGATAGAAATATTCAACAGTCATTTGTGAATGAAGCTAGGGGATACTAGAATACGTGGAAGCTTATGGTTTAGAAATAGACAAAATCATTCAGAAAAGTAACCTATAGAACAAAGAGAAATAAATACCAAATCAGAGATTTGGAGTATTTGATTATAAAAGGTGAAAATAATGTGTGTGTGTGTGTGTATCTGTGTGTGTGTGTTGGTGTGTGTGTGTTTTTTGATGAGAAGGATGACTAAAACATAATCATGAAGAGGAAGAAGAACTGGTCTCCTGGGACTGAGGAAGTAAGCAGAATTGATAAGATAAGTATATATAACATTTAAGTTAGAAAAGAAAATCTCAGAATTTCTACCTAGGGTATTAAGAGCCAACTGCATCTAAGAAGCTGAGGAATTGTTATTGAGACTAAGGGACTGAAAAAGGGAAAAGAAACAGAGCAGGAGATTAGAGTAACCAGGTTACACACTGAAGGCTCTCCACGGGGAGATAGGGTGAAGTGAGTTGGAGTTGAACGTAATAGATTTAATTCATTGAAGGAAATAAGACAATGTCCTGTATCTTTTCTAAGAATTTTAATGGGAAGATGGAACTTATAAAAACAAAAATACGTGATCTATCAAAACTGAGGTGTGTGTCACTCCCATAATATGTCACACAATTTGGTCCTGAATGAAAAGAGATAATCACTTAACTTGTTGGTTTATGACATACCCACGAGATTTTTCAAGGAAAACTTGATTTTTAAGGTATAAAACATTTTAAATCTGTCAGAATATAATCTTTAATTACTACTAAAATCTTCACTTTAATCACACTAAAATTATCATCCCCGCAATTTTGATAAAATCAAAAATTATAAATATAACCAATAAATTATTATTAAAATAATGTGTGAGAGAATTAAAAGCACTATTTAGTTAAGTACTTTAGTTACTTGGGTTTTGCAACATAATCATTTTTGCTTATGTGTTTACTTGGTCTTGTTGAGGAGGAGGAATAGGATTATGAAAGGCAGATGTTTGGTTAAGGCAGAATTGATGACTTAGTGTCCATCCTCTCCTTCTGCACACGTCGCATCTCACAACAGTGCATTTCTGAATCAACAACAATTTTCTGGTGATCATTGACTAAAAGGAATGAGCTATTGGTTCTGAAATCAGTGGCATGTGGATTTACCTCTAGTCCTGAAAAGATTATTTATTCTTATGTACAATGTATTACCCTTCCTTTATCATTCTTTATGTAGTTATGATTTTAATAATCATTCTTTAAGTAGTTATGATTCACATTTAAATTTCACCTTCACAGGAACTGTGTACTGTGCTTCTAGGTACGAAAATGCAAGGTTTTAGGAATGCTTACCAAATTGAAATAAAATTTCTAAGATTGATAGTCTCCAACTTACCAAGTTTTGATTTAAAATTTTTTGACTTTATGATGGTGTGAAAGTGATAAGTATTCTGTAAAAATGATACTTCAAATTTTGAATTTTGATCATTTTCAGGGCTAGCAATAAGCAGTTTCATACTCTCTCACGATGCTGAGCAGTGCCAGTGAGAGGCAGCTCCCAGTCAGCCACACAATCAAGAAGGTAAACAGCCAATACTCTACAATAAAGGGTGCTGTATTGCCAGATGATTTTGCCCAATGGTAGGCTAATGTAAGTGTTTGAGCACGTTTAAGGTGGGCTAGGTTAAGCTATGATGTTCCTGTGGTGTTATGTGTATTAAATGCAGTTTTGACTTAAAATATTTTCAATTTACAATAGGTTTATTGGGATGTAATCCCACTGTAAGATAAGGAGCATCTCTATATATACTGGCAAAAGTCCTCAGGATATGTTTTTAGGTTTCTAGAAATGAATATTGAGGAATAAAATAACTGTAATTTGGGGATACATTTACTTGAATGGTGTGTTTTACAATCTACTATTTGTATGTGTATTACCACTTTAGTTCAGAAGCAGGTCAGTGATAAGTTAAAACAACTTTCTCTTTTCCAACTTGCCCTTTTTAAGAATGTGAAATAAAGAAAATAGAAAAATCATTTGAGTTTAATGGCTAAGAGGAGGCAGACTTTCATGTTCCTTGAATATATACAAGGATTCTTTAATATTAGTAAATGTAAGAAAGGCCTACGTGATGCAAAGTAAAAGACAATCTTTACAATAAATGTACATATATACATATGTATGTGTATACATAGACACATGTATATACACATACCTGCATATATATGTATGCCTGTGTGTGTATGTGTGTGTATTCCTTGTACAAACAAGAAGATATTTACAGGAGTGTGTATTTTCTTACATTATGAAAGTAGCTGATGCAATGATCCAACTTGCTCCGTCTTTCTCTGACGAGAACACGGACTGTGAGAGATCAAGATAAGCTTCCTAAATAAATATATGTAGCTCATCAACAAAAGTGCTGTAGTGCATGCTCAATCTACACAATAGTTTCTGGCATCACCAGTCTTGCACAGTAATGGAGGGTAAGCCCAGAGAAGTAGGCGTAAGGTTGACTTCTCAACAAAGCTTATGGAAACTTGCGCAATATTATAGCTGTGAGAGCTATAGCAGTTGTTACTAAATTTCAGCAAAGCTAATGTTTAACATTTAGAACATTTCAATCACCATTATTCACTGATTCAATGATGTGTTTTTAACTCTAGCTAAACTTGTAGATATTAATAAGTATATGTCTATTATGTGATATAAACCCTTGGATGTCCAAAAGGCCTTAATTTACATCTCAACCTAATTGATTGCCAGCTCTATTATCTTACCATGTAATTTTGCCATGTTTTCCCTAAGTTCTCTCATTGTCAAACGTGTTTGGTTTATGTAATGCTACTAACATAAAGCTTAGCACATAGTACGCTCTCTATAAAAGTTAACTGGTATCTGTCTCTACCCTTTCCTTAAGTGACAGTAAAGATGCGAATTACCCTTCTTTAATCCTAAAAATTGCAGTTTCAAATAGAAATTGAGCTTAGTATATTATTGATGATAATAATGTTATCTTTGGTTATTAGAAATGTGGAGCATATAAACCTTAAAGAATGTATAGACAATTCCAATTTTCTATTTTTAACTATTATACTAAAAATTACTCCCATTAGAAACCACTCTGTTAACCTCTGACCTATCTTATTCTGATTATTCTTTTGATTGGACCCCTTCATAATAGGTATAATCTGATTCCTTATTGCCGTTTTATGGCAAATGACTTAGATAAAGATTACTAAAACTTTTTTGGTCAAAGGATGTTATGCCTCCATTCAGATATAATGGCAGAGAATGTGTCTTCTAGGTCTCTTGCAGCTCTAACTAGGAAAATCCTTTAGAAGTATTTAAATATGTCTGACATACCCTTTTATAAACATGTCTTAATGGAAAACTGAGTTCTGACAGCTTTGTTATTGAATACTTGTTGGTGAAAATTAAATAAGAATGTATTAGGTACCTTGTGCATGCTTGAAAATCTGCTAAATTCTTAAACTTGAGTGTCTCTCAGTCTACAATTATTTTTAATTTCCAAAATATTAACTTATTTACTACCTTAGCATAATTAAGGTAGAGAAGCAATGCTTATAGAGTGTATACTGTGCCTAAAGATTTTCTTTCCCTGAAAGACAGCATTGACAGAAAATTAGTGCAGCTGGGGAATCGCACACACACAAAGATCTATAATGTAAGTATTTAATTCTTTTCTTCTAAGATATCCTAAAAGCACTATATTTTTACAGAGAGATTAACTTGTTTGAAGACAGGAGCTATTAATCTTTCCCATAACAGGCTGCTGAATCATTCTCATTCATTCTGTCAATGTCGTTTTACAACTAAGTTTCAGACAATTTTTGCAAGAATAAAATGTATAAGCATTTGAAAATGCTAATATTCTCAGCTGAGTGTTCCTAATTATGTCTTTAGTTCATATCTGCTTAAGGTTTTTATGTTGAAATAATCCCCTCTTCAGTACTTCCTTTTTCAGTATATCATACTTGGCTGGTGCTAGAATGATGACATTCTTTGACTGTTGTCTCTACTTACCCTCTATAATGGGATGTTTCAATGGGATATGTTGAAATTAGTGATGAAAAAGATGGACAAAATTATATCTATTTAATCACTGTTTTAAATTACAAGGAGTTGCTTTAAGAGATAAAAAATTCCTTTGAAACACAAAGCAAATATTACTTTTGAATAAGCAAAGGGATACCATTATTTTACCAAGCTCCATAGACAAGATGTTTCCTCATAAATATTCTTCATAATGGTTCCCAAATGTATTTCTCATTTCTATCTTTTTGGCTGTGCAGAATTTTCTATATTTTATGATTTTTAATGAACAAAGTCATTTTTCCATTTGGAATGTTAAATTCATAATTTCACAAATTGAGAAATGATTAATCACATTGAAAATAAAATGAGAATCCACTATGGGCTTGTACTAAATTGTAGGTTTTTGTGACACCTTTACTTGTTTAAATAAATTTTTATTTTAAAATATATTTTGATTTACAGCTAAATGAAGATAATAAAGAGAATTCTTTAATCCATCTTGAATTGATTTTTGTATAAGTTGTAAGGAAGGGATCCAGTTTCAGCTTTCTACATATGGCTAGCCAGTTTTCCCAGCACCATTTATTAAATAGGGAATCCTTTCCCCATTTCTTGTTTTTCTCAGGTTTGTCAAAGATCAGATGGTTGTAGATATGTGGCATTATTTCTGACGGCTCTGTTCTGTTCCATTGATCTATATCTCTGTTTTGGTACCAGTACCATGCTGTTTTGGTTACTGTAGCCTTGTAGTATAGTTTGAAGTCAGGTAGCGTGATGCCTCCAGCTTTGTTCTTTTGGCTTAGGATTGACTTGGCGATGCGGGCTCTTTTTTGGTTCCATATGAACTTTAAAGTAGTTTTTTCCAATTCTGTGAAGAAAGTCATTGGTAGCTTGATGGGGATGGCATTGAATCTGTAAATTACCTTTGGAAGGATGGCCATTTTCATGATATTGATTCTTCCTATCCATGAGCATGGAATGTTCTTCCATTTGTTTGTATCCTCTTTTATTTCCTTGAGCAGTGGTTTGTAGTTCTCCTTGAAGAGGTCTTTCACATCCCTTGTAAGTTGGATTCCTAGGTATTTTATTCTCTTTGAAGCAATTGTGAATGGGAGTTCACTCATGATTTGGCTCTCTGTTTGTCTGTTATTGATGTATAAGAATGCTTGTGATTTTTGCACATTGATTTTGTATCCTGAGACTTTGCTGAAGTTGCTTATCAGCTTAAGGAGATTTTGGGCTGAGACAATGGGGTTTTCTAGATATACTATCATGTCATCTGCAAACAGGGACAATTTGACTTCCTCTTTTCCTAATTGAATACCCTTGATTTCCTTCTCCTGCCTAATTGCCCTGGCCAGAACTTCCAACACTATGTTGAATAGAAGTGGCGAGAGAGGGCATCCCTGTCTTGTGCCAGTTTTCAAAGGGAATGCTTTCAGTTTTTGCCCATTCAGTATGATATTGGCTGTGGGTTTGTCATAAATAGCTCTTATTATTTTGAGATACGTCCCATCAATTCCTAATTTATTGAGAGTTTTTAGCATGAAGGGTTGTTGAATTTTGACCCAGCCATCCCATTACTGGGTATATACCCAAAGGACTACAAATCATGCTGCTATAAAGACACATGCACACGTATGTTTATTGCAGCATTATTCACAATAGCAAAGACTTGGAACCAACCCAAATGTCCAACAATGATAGACTGGATTAAGAAAATGTGGCACATATACACCATGGAATACTATGCAGCCATAAGAAATGATGAGTTCATGTCCTTTGTAGGGACATGGATGAAATTGGAAATCATCATTCTCAGTAAACTATCACAAGAACAAAAAACCAAACACCGCATATTCTCACTCATAGGTGGGAATTGAACAATGAGAACACATGGACACAGGAAGGGGAACATCACACTTCAGGGACTGTTGTGGGTTGGGGGGAGGGGGGAGGGATAACATTGGGAGATATACCTAATGCTAGATGACGAGTTGGTGGGTGCAGTGCACCAGCATGGCACATGTATACATATGTAACTTACCTGCACATTGGGCACATGTACCATAAAACCTAAAGTATAATAATAATAATAATAATAATAATTACAATAAAAGAAAAAAAAATAAAAAATAAAAATAAAGAGAATTCTAATATATCCATCACCCAAATTTTTCTATTATTAACATCTTACATTTCTATATTATATTGATCACAAATAATGAACTACTTTGAGATATTGTTATTAGCTGAAGTATATACTTTATTCATTTGTCTCTAGTTTTGACCTAATGTCCTTTATCTGTTCCAGGATCCCATTCAGGTTATCATCTCACATTGAGTTGTCATGTCTCCTTAGGCTCTTCTAGAAAGCAGCTTTTTCTTGGACTTCCTTTGCTTTGATGACTTAGACGGTGCTGAGGAAAACTGATTAGATACTCTATAGGATGTCCTTCACCTGAAATTATTCTAATGTTTTTCTCATGGATAAACAGGACTTATTAGTGTTTGGGAAAAAATCCATGGGGGTACACTCCCATTACTCTCAACATGACTTATCCCTGTCGAGGTGAATCTTATTCACCTGGCTGGGTAGCGTTTGTCAGGTTTTTCCACTGGAAAATTACTCTTTTACCTTTTCTCCATACCACAATCTTTGGAACAAGATCAGTATGTTCAGCGGACATTTATGGAGTGGGGAATTACGCTCTACTTCCTTGAGGGTGTATTATCTACAAAAATTATTTATTTGTTTTTGTTCAGAAATTTGTCTATTCTTTCACAATTTATTTGTTTTCTCAAGCATTTATTTACATCAATATAGACTTGTGAATATTTATTTTATAGTTTAGGTTATAAACCAATACCACTTATTATTATTACTATTATTTGCTAAAATTATTCCAACTTTTAACCATTGGGCGTTCTTTCAGTTGACTCTCATGTCTCTGACATATCCCAATCTTTGTTTTTCCTGAGTATTTCCTCACTTTATAATAATATGAAATGCTTCAGACTCTTATATATTCTCTATTCTAATCTTAAAATCAGCCATTTCTTCAAGGAGACCTGATTTTTGTTATTCGAGGATGGTATTAGAAATCAACTTCAGGGTGCTAGATATGCCTATTGCTATTGAGGTGTCATTGCTTGTGGGCCTCTGACAGAGAAAGAACATATACGAGTGTATTTAACTAGTGTATTTATACATAGCTACAAATACTATATATATGTATATACACACACACTCATATATACTGTATCTGCAAGTATATATATACACAATATATATACTGTATATATACTGTATCTCCAACAGTATTCCATTACCACATACGTCATCCTAGCTTTCACTCCTTCCTTGTTTGTAACCTCCCATTCCAATAATGCATAACTTGACTTCCCCCACTCCTTGTTCAAATTCAGTATATATGTATATTTCTTTTGGAATTTTTAACCATACCTCAATGGACAATGACTTCATAAATTATAACTCAGACCAAATTTTCCATGAGGAAAAACTTTTTCATTGTTACATTGTCAATGTATAATTTATTCCCTGGAACATTAAAGGTACTGAAAGAATAATTGAGAATGAATAAAGCAAGTCATGCTTATAATTTAGACTAGAATCACAGCTGTAAGAATGTAAAATTGGGGAATTTATAACTATTACGGAGCAAATCAGAAGGTTCTAAATATATTCTACATAGCACTAATAAAATAAATGACATGGACGACTTTCAAAAGAAGTATTTTGGCATTAGAAGGATGATGATGCCACTAAGAAATTCCTTCATAATTTTATGGAACGTTTCATAATTAATATCACTATAATCATGCAATTAATAATTGTAACTGATAATCATGTTACTGTGATATTTTAGTTTATGTTTAGAGTTATAGGGTTAGCACAGAAAGCTGTATATTACCTTACAGGAATTTTCTCTGCCCTACAAGTTAACATTATTCTGTATCACAACTTATTTTGTTTGATCTGTGAGATGGGTAGAGAAAGCATAATATTCTCACTTTAAGGGTGAGCATATTGATAAGCAGTGAGATAAGCTTGCTTCTGTAATTGAGAAACATTGCAAATTCTCAACTATGAAAGAATGCAAATAAAATTTGAAAAAAATAAAAATTGATTTTACTAGATAGCTAGTGGATAAATTAAATGATCCTAAGTGTCTTTATAATGGATATTCATACATTTTTGCTACTAGCTTTTGTTCCGTTAACTTTAAGTATGTTAATTTTAAATAATAATTTTGCTATTTCAATAAATATAATGACCTCATTGAACTTAAAAAACAAGTAAAAACAGAATAAGAGATATTTCATAAATTTCAAAGAATTTTTCCTATGGATTTGTTTGTTTTAGTAGACACATATGATTGATTAGTCATTCTCTAATGGAAATGTTCTGATAAGAAAATTCAGTTAAATGTCTTGAGATTTTCTTTCCAGATATTCACAAATGGAAATGCAGACATTACCTATGTTAAAAGCATTACTATCTTCATTATTTCTAAATAACACCAAATTACATGCAAATATGACTTAAATTTAATAGATTTAAGTACTTTGTTATTTAAGGATCTAGAGTCACAGATGTATATTTTAGTGAGTATATATGTGTTGAAATTATGTCTAAAATTATTTTACTACAAATATTAGATACCTTAAAACCACAGTACTCTATACCAACTCAATATTAATTAAGTGTTTACTATGCCAAGGTGGTTTCCTAAAGCAAGGAAGAGAGCCACTGAGGAACCATATACCAAGTATTATAACATAAGTTGAGACTTTGGTGATCATTACATTCTTCTTAAGTATAATTGCTATGAACTATACTCAAAGACTCAAAGGAACTGGACCCCAGTAACAAACCAACTTCCACTGCTTGCTAGCTCTGTGATCTTGAACAAAGTGCTTCACATCTCTGAGTTTATATTCTTATTCAATAAAATATGATAATTCTATAGGGCTTACAGGCTTTTAAAAAATTTTAATGAGTGTATAAATAGATTTAAAACGCTAAATCCATATTTGACTAGGGAGATATTCCATCAATGTATCAGTGTATCAAGTTGTTAGTTACTATAGTTACTTGATAGTCAATAGTTTATTTTTATCCTATTTAATACTAGATAGATAGGTAGATAGATAGATATAGCATACATTTTATAAAACACAGACTAAATACCACATATGAATCTCTTTTCTATTTAAGAACAAACAATGCCTATATATATACATCTCATTATATTTTATCTGTAGCTAAGATGTAATCACAATCCTGAAATTTGTGTTTCCATTCCCTTATTTTCTCTCTATTGCTTTGCTCTCTCCAGTTTTTTGTACTGTGGGGTGGAGGACATCATATAATCTTCCAATTATATCTCAGGTTTTAGTGGGACTGTGACCATCATAAGTATTTCTCTTTGTATAGCCTTTTTTTTTTTTTTTTTTTTTTTTTTTTTTTTTTTTTTTTTTTTTTACCCTCAGGTGAGACAGAAGAGTTATAGGGGGCTTTGGTGGAAGTAACACCTTTATCCACACCCCAGGGAAAGTGTCTGATAAAGTATTTCTACTGAAGAGTAGGTCTTTGTTACAGAAGAAGCTCTGGGTATATTTCACAATGATTACTTTTTCTCTCTCCCTGTCAGAAACATTATGGAATCTTTCATGGCTCTTCATTGTAAGAACCTGCTGGGATTACGGAAGAAGAAAAAACATGAAAGTTTGAGCATTCCTTTAAGACTGGGGTCTTTGGGCTTTTCTCTCAATTTACTCAGCCTCTAGTAATTTGTCAAAAGTACAATTGGAATATTCTTTTTTTTAATTTTATTATTATTATACTTTAAGTTTTAGGGTACATGTGCACAATGTGCAGGTTAGTTACATATGTATACACATGGAATATTCTTTCCAGTTTATGATGTCAGCAGCTTCTGGTTAGATAAGCAGGTCTTGGCTGTGACCTACTGGATTTGCTCTTTTCTTCAGTTTTTAGAATGGTCGCTTGTACCCAAGCCCAGTCTTCTGATTGTTCTACCAAAAGTCACTGCTGTTCAGGTTTTCAGCTTTTTCTTGTGATAACAGGAGCAATGACTTCCATTTCCTTTATATGGCAGAGCTGAAATGGGAAGTTAATATCTTCACCTTTGAAAAATTGTTTCATTGGGTACCCAGTTTTACCTTAATATATGTTTTTATCTCATCTTTTGGAAGATATCATTATATTTTATTTTTCTATTATTGTGGTTGAGATCTGTTGTTAGTATAATTGCAGACTCTTTTTGGTTATCTGTCCTTTCTTCCTAGCAGTTTATATGATCTCATTTTGTCTTGGATATTTCTTAATTTCAGCACAATATGTCTAGACATGGATTTGTTTTTCTGCTTTGGACACACTGGGCTTCCTAAAGCCCATATACTCGTGATTGTCCATATGTTTAGAAGTGTCAGAATCATTATTTCTTCAAATATTGCCTTGCCAATTTTCTCTTCTTCTGGAAATGTGATTAGATATGTATTACCCATCTTTTTAATCCTCCATATTTCTTGTTTTTCACACTTTTTAAGTTGTTATATTTCTGCACTAAAACATTTCTTTATTTTTATTTTCCAGTTTACAAATTCTCTGCTTAGTTGAATCTAAATCTGAATTTAAAACAATATATTGAGTTTTGATTTCAATAATTACATCATTTATTTTTATAACTCTTATTTTTTGCATATTTGTCTGTTTATTCTTGTCCATCCAGACTTCATTATAATTAGCTCTTTTATTTCTCTAAAAATATATTACATAGGTTTGATATTCTGAATCTTACCATTTTTATATTTGCTGTCTTTGGTGACATAAATCTTCCTTTATTTTTCATTTGTCTCTAATAATTCTCATTATGGTAAAATGTCTTCTTATATCTTTTGTGGCATCTGATTTAAAATAATTATTTTAATCTCTATGTGTTTTGGAGGCCCAAACTGTGGAATCTTTCTTTTACTTAAAAACTAGTTTTGCTCCTAAAGATAGCTGGGAAATGCTACTTATCAAGGTTATTTTATCAACTCTCAAGAGACCTGCCTTAGGGTAGGAACTCTAGACCCTTCTGATTTGCTGTTAAATCAATGATCAATATACAGAACAGGGGTGATGCTATTTGCATATTTCCACAGAGTAAACCTTCTCTTCTTGGCTACCTCTTGGTTTCCAGCTCTGACTAAAATAATATTTTAGTGGCTGCAGATGTATCTATCCACAAGCATGTGTCATCCTGGGTTCTAATTATTCCATAGTAGGAGAAATAGTAAAATCTTAGTCTACAATATTGATGGAAGCAGAAGTTGTAATTTCCTAACACTTGGTATAAATTAGTTTGAACTATGATTTAGACTTATGTCTGCATTGTAGTCTTTCTATTAGAATATAAGACCTTCTCAATCAGGACAACTTATATACCTATTTACATACCTATTCCTTACTAGTTCCATATATAGTGGAATTATATAACTTGTTGATAATTGTTCTCAGGTGGTAATTATTCTTATTGTTTCTAGCTATGTCAGAAATGATGGACTCAGAGATCTCCTCTGCCAGGCCTTAAAGATTTTCTTTGACATTAAAGGCACTGTATAATTACCTCTCAGATTTCTCACTCTATAGTTATTTTAGTGTCTAGGTATTAACATGATGAAATTGTTGATCACTATACACTCATCTCAAGGATATTTTTCTTCTATAAGATAAAGATCACTATGCAAGACTAGGTGAAGAGATAATAAAAAAAGAACTCAAAAGTAGACCATGTAATGTGCTTGCCAGATAAAAAATATAGGATAAAGAGAATTTCAGAATTTTCTGGATTATATTACTCTAATATGTTGTGAACTTTCATAGATTTACCTTAACATCCTTTTACTTTTTCAAATAAAATTCAATTTTTAAAAGGTATTTTCATGACAGTATGCATTAAGCATAAGCATATACAGGCTTTGTGCAACTAAAGATTGATTTTCTAAAAAATTATATTTTACTCAGATTTGTAATTCAGAAAAACTAATATGTTCAGTATTTGAACATATAGTAGAAAACCCAACAGGTTATATATAATAAGTTGTCTTTTCTAACTTGTGCCTTATTTGTATTCCTTGCTTGATGTCTACTGAAGAGAACTTGTACCTCTCCTACAGCATAAACATCTAATTTTAACATGGATTAATGTTTCAAATCTACAATTCATTAGGTACTCTAATTTCAGGAATGGTTCTTTATACCATGAAGTGCTATTATAGGCAACATATGAAAGGGCAAGCTGCATGAATGGTAGTTTTGTAGGCAAAATAGGAGGTTTTTTCCCCCTGAGAATTGGACAAACCAGTTGAAGAGAGCTTAAGAAAAAAAAAAAAAAAAGCTTGATTTTTTAGAAATTTTATTGGCCTTATAAATCAAAACCCCTTAGGGAAGAAATTATCTCTATTCTCTTTTTCTCTTTCTTGTCCCCCTTTTTGGATGTCTTCCCAGTGCCATTGTGCAAACAGAGTAGGCACTAAATAAATATTTGTTTGTATAGTGAAGTTAAAATGTGGGTGTTTTAAGACTGAGATGGATTGTAGCTACTGTTACCTTCTCTAGAGTGGTTGAATAACTCACACTAGTTGAAAAATAAACTCTCTTTTAATTAGTAACGCTAGTAGAACGTTTAAAATTCTATTGAAGGTTTGTGTGTGTGTGTGTGTGTGTGTGTGTTGGATGCAGCAGAATATGTATGCCCTTACATTGCCAAATAATATTCATAAGGATTTTATCACACACACACCCACAGACCCACACGCCCTTATAGCCTGAGTGTGCAGTTTGGTTGAAAGATCTAACTCACTCTTTATTCTAATATAATGAGACTATTAATTCAAATTTTGAGGAACTGTCACAGGGAAATACTTAAATAATAGAGGATCAAGAGAATATGATGTAGGAAATGGACAGAGAAGGTTATGGGAAGTTGAAAATTATGCAGATAGTTGAAAAATAAATAATGTTTATGGGAGAGTGAACAAAAAAGGCTTTAGAACAAAAAATGTCTGATGTTTATTTTCAGAAATTCTCTAATACACAGTCTCGCTATTCACCCAAACTTGCAAACACATGAATATCTTAAGTGAATGGTTTTGAGGAAAAAAAAAATGACTGAGTTCAATATCTAGATAGTTGTGGAGTAAAAAAAGATGAGTATAGCCTTAGAATATGGGGGGCAGGGGTGGGGGGAAGGATGCTAAGGACCCAGCAAATGCAAACAGCTATAATTGGAAGGGATCTAATGTTAGAAAATGTGAGAAGTTCATTGGAGTTGGAGGAGTTTATTTATGCCCTATAGCATGCAAGATTGAGTATATTGAATTAAATCTCAAAGATCAGTCTGAGTCTCAGAGAAAGGTGAGTTGAAATGCTAACTTAATTAAATGCATACTTACACATTCTTGACAATGTGGAGGATTCAAAAGAGAAGATTCCCGCTTTTTGGAAGCTTCAGATTTATATTAGAGGGGCATGCAAAATCCACAGTTGCTCTGAAGATCAAATAAAACCTGGATTTAGTCCCTAAAATGTGAAATCACTATAAGGAAATTTCGCTACATAGATACTCTTTGACTTATGATGAGGGGATATCTCAATAAACCCATCATAAGTTGAAAATATAATAAGTGAAAAATGCATTTAATACCAAATAAACTCATTGCAAAGTTAAAAAAACCGTAACTCGACCAATAGTAAGTCCAGATGCCCCTCAACTTAGATGAAGTTGGTTTCCAATGAACTCATCTTGAAGTCAAAAAATTATAAATTGAACAATCATAAGTTGGCGACCATCTGTATGAATAACTGAGTAGCTTAAAGGAAAGTACACTGATGGATTAGTCCTATAGTCTAGTGGAGAACCAGCTTATGTGACAGAATTCTCTATTTATCAGTATTTTCCTGTGAACTTCTATCCTTTTTTTTTTCTTTCCTGAAGGTAATGCTTTTATCAGGCCAGAATCTAATATTCCCTTTTAAATAAGACCACCTTAAGAACTTCTTTTACATCAAAGGTGAAATTGGGACTTAAAATGTCTATCATTTAAGTTTTTGTTGAATTTTGGAAAGGATATTCTGTATCCAAATGAGAAACATATTGCCAGAATATAAATAATTCTCGAATTAATTTGAAAATATATTCAGAGCCAATAAATAAGCATGTTAATTCACAGGTTTCTAGGAACACAGAGGGATAATACCTTAGCATCAATATATATTACATCAACATTGATAAAATACAGACAAAGTGGTGCTAAAAGGGATATTTTTACCATTAAGTGCTTATAATAAAAGGAAAACAGGATCTAAAATGAAAAATCTTAGCATCCACCTAAAGAATGTAGAAGAAACGCAAATCAAGCAAAGTATGTAGGGTTAAAGAAATAATGAAGATAAGAGTGAAAATCATGTAATTAAAAAATAGAAAAATATCCAGAAATTGAAATCAAAAGTTGATTCTTTGGAAAGATCAACAAAGCAATAGACATTTATCTAATCTGATGTTAAGAAAAACAAAAAATACGACAACATATTACCAAAATTAAAAATCAGAGAAGGGACACGACTAAAGTCTCTAAATAAAATAATTAGAAGAAAATATTATGCAAAACTTTATGTCAAAAATCAAATGAAATATGAAATTTATAAATAGAAAACAATTTACTGAAGAATAAATAAAACCTGGATATACCAACAACAACTAAAAAGACTGAATTAGTAATAATGATAATAAAAATCTTTCCATGAAGAAACGCCCATGCTCAAATACCTTTACTGGGGATTCTATCAAACATGTAAAAAGAAGAAATAAAGAACATTGTAATGATGTTACAACATAAAGCAAATAAACAGTACACATGCTGTTCATTTGCTCAATTTTCAGCCTCAATTTTATTAGAAATATAAATTGAACAAGACAACAGTTTGCTTATCATATTAAAAAATTAAAAAAATTAATGAGGCCTCTGTATACTAAAATACGATGTAATAAATACTGCAAAGGCTGTAGATCATGAACCAAACAACTTTTATTGTATATCTAAATCTCAGGAAATGAAAAAAATCTAAAAAAGCCTTTTTACCTCTTCAAAGCCACAAAAATGTGAACAAAATTTATTGCATAGGCCTCTAGTTACTAAAATACATTGACACTGACATAGTAGCTAAAGAAAATAAATTTTAAAAAGTAAGTAAACATATAAAACTCCTTCAAACTTCTATTTATTTAGAAAATTTAAAACATACACCTAAATAACTGACGGGTCGAAGAAGAAATTATAATGGAAATTAAATTTAGATTTGATTGACAATCAAAATACTGCATGCCAAATCTTATAAAATGAAATTAATGTGAATATTTATAGTTTAATATTTATATTATAAAATATTTTATATTAATTTATGAATTGTGTTCAGGTTAAGATGCTTTTAAAAAATGATACACAGAATAAACCCAAAGAAGATAGGTATAAAGGTATAAGAAAGATAAAGCAGGACTTAATGAAAGAGAAAATACACCAGGCACAGTGGCTCATGCCTGTAATCCCAGCACTTTGGGAGGCCAAGGCAGGAGGATTACCTGAGGTTAGAAGTTCAAGACCAGCCTGGCCAACATGGTGAAACCCCATCTCTACTAAGAAAAATACAAAAATTAGCCAGGCATGGTGGCACACGCCTGTAATCCTGGCTACTCGGGAGGATGAGGCAGGAGAATTATTGAGCCTGGGAGACAGAGGTTGCAGTGAGCCAAGATTGCACCTCTGCACTCCATCCTGACCAACAGAGCAAGACTCTGTCTCAAAAAAAAAAAAAAAAAAAAAAAAGACAGAGAAAATAAAGTTAATACAGAGAAGTGCACAAAGAGAAGAACTTTTGAGATTGAAGAAGAAAGTAAGAAAGCATGAATATATTAGAAATTTGAAAGGAGACATAAATCCAAATTTAGTTTACACTAAAAATTATGTGAAAATACTATCACAATTTGATGTAAATAAACTAAAAATCTTACACAAAATGATAATTGGGCTAGGTTTGAAATTTCATGTGTTTGAATCCTCAACATACACTCTTCATTACTTGTAGTTTTATATCTTTATATTTTAATACATTTTCTTCCAGATCTTTACATCCATCTACCTCTATGTATTGTCTACATCTAGAAAATAGTACACAAATATCTTGCCAGTCTGTGGTCTATGTGTACTTGCATGTACATGCCTGTAGTTATATATAATATAAACACGAATAAGTCCCACATAAAATTGTGCTCTGGTATTTCAAAGCAGAGAATAATCACCCATGAATTTAAGATGGGAGTAAATATTAGGTGAGAATTAGAAAAAAAAATGAAAAAGCATTTATCCTTAGGGGAAAAATACTTATGGAAAAGTACATCTCAAATTTATAGAATGAGCATGGGCAAGATAATGGTAAATTCTGAATTAATATGAGCTAGTGGCATTTGTTTCCTTAAGAAGACTAGCTATTTGGAGGTATTTTGGGGGATATTAAAAAAATACCTTCTAGTATGTTTCAGAACATTGGATAATGTGCAGTAACAACCATAATAATGTGTTATTTCTAATGCCTTACTGGGTATTGGGAAACCACTATTCATAAATTTCTCACCTATTTACACATCTTGGCATTAACAGCACATACTCCAGAATTATATTTTCAATAATATATGTTAAGGCATCCTTGGAAGAGGAGAGACAGAGTTTTTCTCTGGAGCAAATTTATTTACATTCTCTGAGAGTAAACAGAGAGATATCCCTCTCCCTGGAGGACATTAGAGTGTAGTAAAGATTTCTTTTCCTGGAGATATATGATACATTTAAACATAATAAAGTTAGTGTCTCCCTGCAGAGAGGAGAAAGGACAGGCTTGCCATCATCTCCCGTAGATCAGAGTTTTCTAATCTCAGGTTTCTTCCCCTACAATGCACACCCATAGCATACGTAGGCAACACCCAAGTCTCATCACATCACCCTGTGGGAATTAGGGCTCAGGGAAATGACACCAGTAGCTACCATTTCTGTACCTAATAAACTGTCTACATTTATTTATATTTATTGTCTCCTTGCCAGCTGAATCTGTTGAAGTGTGGTAAGCCAACCTGGTAGTTGCCACCATGCTACTACTTAGAAATAGCTTGACTGATTGACATTAGGGTAATTTTTCCAAATTCTGGAATAGTTGGAGAATGAATTAGTTGATGTGAAAGTCAGGAGAAAATACAGATAAACGTCTACCAGATATAATTTGCTAACAAAAATACACTGTATATTTATGTTACCTTTATATGCAATTAACTTTCATTTTCAATTTAGTTCTTCACAAAAAATGGATGTACTAACAATCACCAGATCTTATCCCTCAACCTATAGAAGGTACAGGAATTTTAAAATTATTAAAATACATCAGATATTTATGTTACACATGAAGCTTATGGCTTAATTTTCCTACAGGATATTGGATAGATTTAAAATTATAAGACAAAATCATACAAAAACACAGAAAATATAGTGGATTATTCTGGATTTATGGTTATAAACAGGCATATCTTATTTTACTGCACTTCACTTTATTATGCTTCACAGATACTGCATTTTTTACAAACTGAAGATTTGTGACAATGCTGTGTCAAGCAAGCCTACTGGTGCCATTTTCCCAGAGTATGTGTTCACTTTGTGTCACTGTGTCATGTGTTAGTAAGTCTCACAATATTTAAAACTTTTTCATTATTATATCTCTTATGGTGATCTGTGTTCAGTGGTCTTTGATGTTACTATTATAATTGTTTGGGGTACCATGAATCACGCCCATATAAGATGGTGAACTTAATCAATAAATGTGTGTGTTCTGACTTCCACCTACCAGCCGTTCCCGATCTCTCTCCTTCTTTTAGGGCTTCCCTATCCCCTGAGGCAAACCTGTTAAAATTAGACCAATTAATAATACTAATGTTAATAGTCTCTAGGTGTTCAAGTGAAAAGAAAAAGAGTCACATGTATCTCACTTTAAATCAAAAGTTGGAAATAATTAAGCTTAGTTAGAAAGATATGTTAAAAGCTGAAACAGGCCAAAAGCTAGACCACTTGCACCAGTTAGCCAAGCTGTAAGTGCAAAGAAAAGTTATCCAAGGAAATTAAAAGTGCTACTCCAGTGAACACACGAATGATAAGAGAGTGAAAATACGAAAAAGAAAGTGGCTGATATGGAGAAACTTTGAGTGGTGTAGATAGAAGATCTAACCAGCAACATTTCCTTTTGCCAAAGCCTAATCCAGTGCAAGGCCCTAACTCTCTCCAATTCCATAAAGGCTGAGAGAAGTGAAGAAGCTGCATATATATTCCACTGCATATATATTTCAATGCATATACATGCATTACCATTCACAATAGCCAAGATATGGAATCCACCTAAATGACGATCTACAGATTCCATGGATGTGCATTCCATATCTGCACATACGTGTTTATTGTATTACTATTCCATAGCCAAGATATGGAATCCATTTAAATGCCTATATCTGAAGATGGGCATTTATGTGGATTCCATATCTTGGCTATTGTGAATAGTAATACAATGAACATGGGTGTGCAGATGTCTCTTTGACACAGTGATTTCATTTTATTTGGATATGTATCCTGAAGTAAGACTTCTGGATCATATGGTAGTTCTATTTTTATTCTTTGGAGGAAGCTCCATACTGTATTTCATAATGGACGTACTAATTTACATTCCCATAAACAGTGTATGAGTTCCCTTTTCTCCACATCCTCAACAACATTTGTTATTGTTTGTCTTTTGGATAATAGCCATTTTAACTGAGGTAAGGTGATATTTCATGGTTTTTTTTGCATCTCTCTGATGATTAGTGATGTTGAACTTTTTTCATATATCTTTTGTCCATTTGTATGTCTTCTTTTGATAAATGTTTGTTCAGGCCTTTTGCCCATTTTAAATTTGATTTCTTTCTGCTGAGTTGTTTGAGCTCCTTATGTATTCTGGATATTAATTCCTTATCTGATATATAGTTTTCAAGTACTTTCTCCCTTTCTGCAGGTTGTCTCTTTATTGTTTCCTTCGTTTGTTGTGCAGAAGCTTTTTAGTTTGATATAATCCCATTTGTCTGTTTTTGCTTTGGTTGCCTGTGTTTTTGAGGTCTTATTCAAAAATCCTTGCCCAATCCAATTTTATGAAGCATTTTCCCTATGTTTTCTTCTAGTAGTTTCATGGTTTCAGCTATCACATTTATGTTTTTAAGTCCAGTGTTGAGACCTACTTCTCAGAAAAAAATATTTATTTCAAAATATTACTGCTTATTGATAATGCACCTAATCAACCAAGCACTCTGATGGAAATGAATGAGAAAAAGCTGTTTTTTCATGCCTGCTAACACAACATCCATTCTGTAGCCCATTGCTTAAGGAGTAAATTTGAATGCCAAATATTATTTATTTAAGAAATACATTTCATAATGCTATAGCTGCCATAGATAGTGATTGTTCTGGATGAACCTGGGCTAAGTAAATTGAAAATATTTTGTAAAGGATTTACTATTCTAGATGCCTTTAAGAACATTTGTGATTTATAGGAAAATGTTGAAATAACAACATCAAAAAGATTTAGAAAGAAGTTTATTCCAACCCTCATGGATGACTTTGAGGGATTCAAAACATCAGTGGAGGAAGTCACTGCAGATATGGTGGAAATAGCAGGATACTTAGAATTAGAAGTATTATAGAGTCTGAAAGGTGACTGAATTGCTTCAATCTCATGATGACACTTGAGTGGAAGAGGATTTGCTTTTATAGCTGAGAAAAGAAAGCAGTTTATTGAGATGGACTCTATTTCTGGTAAAGATACTGTGAACATTGTTTAGATGACAACAAAATATTTAGAATATTACATACACTTAGTTGATAAAGCAGGAGCAGGTTTTGAGAGGACTGACTCCAATTTCAAAAGAAGAACTGTGGGGAAAAAATGCTATCAAGCAACATCACATGATACAAGGAAATCACTCAAGTAAAGAAAAGCCAATCAATCTGGCAAACTTTGTTATTTTAAGAAATTGCCACAGCCACTCCAATCTTTAGCAAACACTACCCTGATCAGTCAGCATGCATCACTGTTGAAGCAAGACCCTCTGTCAATAAAAAGCGTATGACTTGTTGAAGGCTCAGATGATCTTTTGCATGTTTTAATAATATAACATTTTAAAATGAAGTATGTACATTTTAAGAGATAATGCTATTGCACACTTAATAAACTACAGTATAGTGCAAAAATAGCTTTTATATGCACTGGGAAATCAGAAAGTTTGTGTAACTTGCTTTATTATATTTGCCTTATTGCAGTGGTCTAGAACCAAACTTGCAATATCTCTGACGTATGTGTGCATTTAATTGTTTATTGTCTTGTGATATTTTCAAAATACCTAATGAAAATTATGTTGCTAGTGACTCATCATTTTATTATTTTGTGAATGAGACTGAAATCTTTAAAATTAATTATTTTATAAATGTCATAATTTTTGGATTTCCATATACTTTTTACCCAGACCAAAATTTAAAAGTATATAATGATGTGAATATGGTAAGTATTGCTCTCTTGTTTGGCTAAATAATTATACATCACACATTTTTGTAGAATTCAAATATTTGTCCTTCAGTTCTGACTTCTTAAAGATTGTCAAAAGCTTTCTTTTTGGGTAGAGGAGAGAATGAAGAAGTAAGACTTTAGAAGGGCACACCTGAAAAAGTGTTATAACAAAATAGTTTTATCTTTGATAAAATTATAAATATAAATAACAATGCATGTGGACTATATGTATGCATTACAACAATGTATGTGGATATTTTACATATGTATATCTGATGTAATCCATTTTATCAGAAATCTTATACTTAGTTGCAATTACATCACCATGTCACAAGTGGAAGAAAATTGATTGTGAAGTGTATTAAGTATGATGTAAAACAGAAAATAAATCCCTTTTATATATTTCTGTTTATATAAAATATTTATTTTATGAAATGATAAATAGTGGTATGAGTTACAAATTCTAAATGATAATTATGCATTTGCAATCAGGAAAATATTTACACATATTAAAAGTTGACTTTATGCCACTTTGCCTTTATCTAAAGGAATACTGCGTGTCATTTATCACCAACAAATACATTAATTCATCAAGAGTAGGTGCTAAAGTTAACTTCCATTCCTTTTAATGGGAACACATTCTTCTTCATAAATACTAAGATAACATATTTAAAATATCCCAAATCTGACTCTTTTATGTTGTGAATGGGTTCCAAAGTTATATTATTGTGTTACTAAGGGTCATAAGTTTTAGGTGCAAATGGTATTATTACTTTATGCAGATGTTCACTCTTCAAACCATACAATAAATAAATGTATACAATAATATGTGCAGTTGGTTTTGTGCTTCACAAAACTTCCTGTCAGTAAAGTCCTCCTTTTGCATTGCTGAAGAATCTGAACCAGCAGACGTTTCTCGAAGTTTATTGGCCTGAGCAGGAAATAGTTTGACAAGCTGATCTAGGGACAAATGCAGAACTCGGCTTGGCACACAAGAAGTGCTCAACAATTATTTGTTGAATCGATGAATAATTATGTGTTAATTATGCTATGTGGCACAACTCAGAAGCTCTAGGCATTGTTTATATAGTTGTTTCTAAGGATAATAATTAGTTCCTTGCTATTAATTTATCAATTTTGAGTCCAGTATAATCCTAACTAAAGCTAATCTTTCAGTAAGTGACAAAATGATGTCACGATATATAAAAACTCCACTGAAACTGAAAGCATGTCAGCACTGATAAGTTGCAAAAGGAAGCTGTTATCAATGGATATTTTTACCTATGGCTCGGCTTATCTGACTTACTGAATTCAGTAGTCTTTGGAGGATGTGAATAGCTGTGGTGAATATTTTGTGCATCATAGACACATTTGGGGAGGGAGTTGGGGTTCTTGATTGATGAACATGAAATGGCATTTTATGTTCTTAATAATCTGGTTTCTGCCTACATGCATCTGTTCTACTTATATTACTATGATACAATATTTGTGCATTCACCCAAACAAATCTTATATGTCATGTATCTGTAATTTGAACATGTCTTCTTTCTCTCATCTTCATGAATACCTACTTATCATAAAATCCAGTTCCTGTGTCTGCTTCAGCTGTAAAGCCTTTACTGATCCTATATTCCAAAAGAAGTAACCCTTTTCTTGTCTTTGTGGCATTTTTATGTTTAATATATATTATTATATTCATCAAACTATATGATATGCATTTGCTTTGATAATATTTTTTTCCTCAGACTGAGAGCTTATTGGCTTTTTTATATGATTGAAGTATAAGAAACTACCTTTTTTATCCAGATCAATTTCATATGGTTTAATCTATTAGTCCCATGATTACAAACCCAATTATTATAAATATATAAGTAATATTGTATATAACATAACTAGTAACGATATTACTACTATCATCATCTCCAACACTTAATGCTCTCCCTGGCAGATAGTGAGTGCTTAATAAATGTTTCTATTTGAGTGAAAAGTGGTAAGATAAATTTCAAATGCTAAAACACTTAATAACTTTGTTCCTGATTTAGGAATCTGAAAGAGGTTTTCAATTCCAATTATGGAAAGGATGTTAGTGATGCTGGTATTAGACACTTCTTTGTGTTACTGCAGGTAGGTCAGAAAAACATGAAATAAAGTGCCAACGATTGCCTTCCTAGATCTCTGAGTATTGTAATGTGTTGTCTGTTGAAGGATTTTTAGGATCAACTGTCACTCTCATACAAAATGCCAGTCTATATCTCTTGGGTGGTTGGGCATTATAGTCTGCAGATGACCTGGGCTATACAGGTGATTTTTTTTATTGTGGTAGATATTGGTTAATAAAGAATAGAAAACACACAGTAAGGTATTTTCAGTAATAGTTTGAAGTAATGTTTTTCTCTTGTAACTCCTCCTCTTTCTGGACACCTTCCACTAGACTGTTCACAACAGGGTAACAATTTTATTTTACTTTTCATATTAAATATCTGTCAGCATCATATATACCCTATGGAAAATAATATTCCTTAATTTTTTTTAGAAAAACTATTGAAAAATTTACAACATCCTAAAATTCTAACGTGAAATTTTAACTTAAGAACTTGTCAGATTTTGTTTTTAGTATAAATGTCATTTGCAGAGTAAATTTTTGGTACTTCTTCCTCAATATGGCTTACTTTTACCTTTTGACACAAGAAGATAGTTAATTTACCATGTTCTATGCAGTCAATAGCCTGTGACAATCCTGGCACTGAAAGTTTTAGACAGCATGAGAAAAACAAAACAACAAAAAACAATTTGTGTTTGTACCCTCCAGCTGCTTCTATTATAATAAGAGTCAATGTTGTTGTTGTTGATATACAAGATACCAAAAAGTGAAAAAAAAAAAAACCCTTAAGTTGCTAGGTACTTAATTTCTCATTCATTCATATTTTTTCAAACATCATTTATTGATGGCTTGCTTCCATCTATAATGAATAAATAGAGGCCAAATTGACCCTGCCTCTTGAAACTGGAAACCAAAACTGGAAACAGTGTATGAAAACCTGGTTTTTAATACACTTGACGTCATGCATTAGTGGACAATGAGCCCTGAGAGATGGGAAACAAGTGAGTTCTATAGCTACTGCAGTTGACTACCTTGAGAGCTTCCAGCCCTATGGCAGGTGCAAGGAAGCCTGGAAGTTCTTAAGCCTTGAGAACTCTGAGTTCCGAACACATAGCTGGGAGTCAGAGAAGAGCAAGTGGCTAATATTCACATGTCAGAGTACTGGTGAAGTTTAAGAGTTGCACAGGGAACTTGGGAGGCCTATTGAGTATTCCATGAATATTCTGCAGAGTAGTGATCAACATATACATGTGACTTATGTGAGAATAGTATCTGAGGCTGTGAAATAAATCACCTCAAAAGGATTAGACAGAAGAGTACCTGGAGCTCACACTGGGCAGAAAATAGTGTCTGTGCCTATCTCCACCAGCTAGACAGGAGAAGCTCATAGTTGACAGAGCACTGGGTAGATTATGCAGAAGTATCAAGATACTTAAGTGATAAATAATTAGGCTTTGCCTTAAATATTGCTTCTGTCTTGTCTAATATATCTTAACAGCAAGATTAGAAAAAAACAAATGGCTTTCAGTAACTTAACTGTATTTCCCTAAAAGCACAAGAATATTTATGGGAATAAAAGAAAATTCCACATAGAGATTGGGAAAGGTAGTGAGAAGGAAGGGATAGGGAGAGATGGGTTAAAGCCTGAAAAATTACATCTACATAGGAGCAATAAGGTCAAGCATTCTGCACCACAGTAAGATGACTGTAGTTAACAATAATATATAGTTTCAAATAGCTATTTGAATATTTGTTTGAGTTGGAAACATTCAATGTTCTCAAAGGACCCATAAAAACAGAACAAAGTGACATAAAACAGATGATCAATTAAACAAAAATAAAATTATATGAAACAGGAGAACATTGGCTGTTTCCAACTCAAATAAATAATCAATGTTTGTGATGATGAATATGCTAATTACCCTGATCTGATCACTATATATTTTAGGTATCAAAACAACTCTATGTACTCCATGAACGTGTACAACTACTATTTGTCAATTAAAATAAATTTTAAAAAGAAAATGTCAGGACCCTAAAAGGTGAAATTTATAATGTCCAATCAAACATTACCAGGAATGCAAACAGGCAGGAATATATGATTTAGGAGAAAAATTAACTAACTTCAAAGGACCCATAACTTTCATGAAAGAGATGTTAGAATCAGGATATTAAAGGATATCAACACTGTTACTGTAACTGTATTCCAGATGTTCAAGAAGTTAAGTAGAGACACGGAAGGTGTAAAAATAACTTAAAATATCTAGAGATGAAAATTGGAATAAGTGAGATGAGAAAAAGACAAAATAGGATTAATGGGAGATTAAACATTTTAAATGAGTGAACTTGAAGGCAGCAATTGATGACAAAATGAAACACTGAGAGAAAAAAAAAGAACTTTAAAAAATGAAACAAGCATCAATGATATGAAAGAATCATGTATCATTTCCTCTGAGTAAAACAAAATTAAAACTATCAGAAAAAGTTAAACAAAAGTGTATTAAATTTGGGTTAAAATATATACATCCAAATAACCTAATGGTCTAAAAAGTATTATAAACTGAGAAAAATAGTTGGAAATAAAATGATCAGATGCAGATAAGATGGTAGCTGTAGTAAGAGTACGGTTTTAAATGTTTATATTAGAAAATAAAGTGAACAAGCATTTATTTTAGCAATATCCTTAATAAGTTAAAGAATAAAAAATAAACCCAAATAAATTGAAGAAAATAAAAAAATAGAGTTAAGAGCAGAAATAAAAATAGAACAAAGTGATATAAAACAGATGCTCAATTAAACAAAAATAAAATTATTTGAATAATAGAATTTATGTATTTATTATTTATTAATTCACCAAACATTTATTGCATATCTCTTAATATAAATCATGGGCCCAAGAAGACACAGAGGCCAAACTCATATTGGGGTGGAAGAGAATTTTGTGAAAGCAAAATTTGCAAAGGTGTTGGCAGAATTTAGAAAATAAATCAAATCAGTAAGAAATAGCCTAAGACCCTGGGTCTAGTAATGGAGGGACCCAAAGTATTAAGAGAGATTGGTGATGTCATACCAGCATGGAAAGCTCCTGTGACTTGAACTGAGGCTTTTAGTGGAGCGATGCAGTCAACTAATCCTGGAGACTTGGCATTGAGGAAGCCCTCCATACCCTCCTGATAACCTACAGCACAGAATGTAGTCAATTTTCAGTAGGAGCTCCCCAGTCCCCAGCCTGCTCCTGAACATCTAGTTCACTACACTGCAGAAAGTGAAATAAACTACTTTTATCTTTTTTATGCTCACCATGTCCTCCAAGGGTTTATATACAGAGAACAAGAAACATCCCTTCACATTTTAACTAAAGCCTCACTTAGTAATGAATTTCCAACTTCTGAAATTTACAATCTTTTAAAATTGGCCTATACAGAAAAAAAGCACTGTAGTTCCTCAGCCATAACCAAACACCAATAATCAATTGTAAATTTGAAGACTTGGTCTCTGGGGAGCCCTGCACTGGGAGTGTTCTTGAAGGATGGGTACCTTACTTCTAAGAAATTATGGAAGTTACAAGGTAATTAATATCTGAGATCCAGTGAGCCTGGGTTTGGAGTAAATGGCTGAAAAATCTTGAAACAAATGATTATGTACTTTACTAATATATCTATTCCAGACATAACTAAAGTTTATAAGTTATCTATTAACTTATGAAGCAAGATATATTGGTAGTTATTCTCTTATTTTGGCATCCATATTAGTGACACGATCTGGAATGGGATATGAATAAAACTTAGAGGGATGGTTTTATTTGTTTATAACTATGAATTTGGTGGAATCCTCTTGCCTTATTTTTTAAGTGGCTGTGGATTTCTATTAACTCCTGTGCCAAGTGCAATATTAAAGCCGATAAATGACAGTAGTTCACTAAGTCACCTGGGAACATTAATAAGTATTAAATACTATTAAATTATTAATTTATACAATAAATATTTATTATTGAATTAATTTCATTATATAAAATAACATATCCAGAGGAATATAATGTGCATAAATGCATTCTTTTAATTCTATAGATACCATATGCATACAATTAAACTTATAATTTTATTGCTTTAACATTTTTATTAAAATTATCTTATTTTTAAATCCCATGAAATGAAACTGAAATGATACATAAAATAAATGGTAAAAAATAAATATCTAAAATTATCTATAATCTAAAAATAACTTACATTATTATGACCCAAAGCACATTTTCTGGATATATTTTTGCTTTATTTTCCCATTTTCTCATAATTCTTTTTTATTTCTCAGGGATAAGTTATATTAAGTTACTGACCACTGAAAATACAATGCAAATAGAAGAGTAATAATTAACATATATTTACATGAAGTAAGGAATTTGATTACCCATTATTGTTTGTTGATTTAAATTAGGCAAATAGTGAAATACTTCCCAATTATATATAAATATAAAAATATAGAATTTTCTTGTAATTTGACATGCTCAAATCTTGAAACCCTCAAACAAGAGTCACTGCAATAATAAATTTGGAAGACACAGAAATACCCAGAAATCATAACTAGCAGTTGGTAGCAGCCTACTTTAAAAGATTTAGCACCAAGAAGAAAGAATTAAAGAACACAAAAGGGCTGGAAAGTAAGGCTTACTTATCATTAGTCAACTTCAAAACTATTACCATTTTTACCAGCTCATTCTTAGTAGAATTTCTTTCTTAACATGAGTAGTAATATTTTTCATCAGATTCTGTTGATAACTCTGAATTCCACATTCTTTTGCTACAAAGATGCTTCTTTGAGGGAATGGATATCCAAGTAAATAAATAAATAAACAAATAAATAAAAGTCTATTTTGACTTTAGGGATAAAAGATATTTTAAAACATGTGAGGTCATAATTAGTTAATTGATGCTGGTAACTGATTCAGGCAGCTATGAACTGAGAACATTTCAAAAGCCCTACCCAGGGGCTCATCTCACATACACAAGAGACCGAGGACATGAACTAAAAGAAAGCTACAGTGTTCCTCCTCTTCTGGCTTAGTCTTAACATTTTGTGGGAGCTGCTTACAGAATCAGGAATCAAAAGAAAGACGATTTGGGAGCTTATTTTGTAGAGAGGGATGGTTTAGCAGAAGCTTAGAATGGGATACACTGGCCTTGTGTTAAGCCCTACAGCACAGGCATCACTAATTATTTATATCCTGCTGTTAAGCGTAAAACAGGCTTGACTGCCCTTACAACAGCTGCAGTCTCACCACGTGTGCAGCACCATGAACTTTATGTGTGAGCTCTCCGGAAGAGCTATCAGGGGCACGGGGCACTACAAGCAGGTAGCATCATTGTCAGAAGAGCCTTCTGAAGAGTCCTGGTGCATCGGCAGCAATTAATGCAGGTGGTATTTTAGACAAGGGAGCTAATGAGCTTTAATATGCATGCAGGTGAGGGAGTGCTGAATCAGTAGAGCCATTAATGAACCTATGACAGCCTAATTAGCTACAATTTAAAATCTATGGAATCTAATCAGAAGAGCTGAACACTGCTGCAAATCTGTGTATGAATGAGTCTTTCTAAATACTCCAATCTGTTGCTTAGTCACTGATTGATAGTAATTGCTTTTTTTCCTCTATTGTGCATAGGAAAATGCCCAATTTTGCTCTGATAAGGGAGGACACAACACTGAAGTTAAATGCCTAAGATGTTTAGCTCCTTAAGTTTAATCAGTGAATGTTTAAAAAAATCAAAGTAAAATTAATTTGAACTCTGAATATAGATGATTTAAAATATACTACCAATTTCTTATATATTGGGTTGGCAAAGACAACATAGCTATTAACACCCAACAGCATATCTGAAAAGCAAGCAAAGATGCTGAAACATGCAAATGCATAAAATGCATTTATTAATCCATAATTTGTTTTAAAAAGCTTTATTTATGTTATCAGAGATAACAGGGCAACGTAGTTTTATTGAATACTTGAGATAATGAAATAGCTTTTTGAGGTTAACACAATCTATTAAGCATCAAATTTTTATGTGGCTGAACTAGTTTGTTTCAGAAAATGGGAATAATTTTATAAAGGTATGAGGTGATACTATTTTGTAGTGGCCATTTGGTAATAACTGACGTATAAAAGACACAAGCAGTTTTTCTACTCTGACATTTCACCCTTGTATAACACAATTCATCTGAGAACCTTAAAGAACTGTGTAGGCTCTGATTTATTGAGTCTTATAACACCACTTGTAGACAGGTCACTATGACTATACTCGTTTTACAGTCAGCTCATCTGAGCTCCATTTGCTGAAGGTCACAAGTGAGTCAATGGAAGAACTATAAAAAGAGAGTCAGGAAAGTCCAGAGTGTTACTTCTTTACTTTTTCCATTTGATAAATGGTGCATCTCTCAATTCTGACATTTCAGATAAAACTCTATGCATCTAATTTTTGAATATAAACAGAAAACATCTTAAAATGCAGATGTTCTAATCATGAATTATTTTTAAAATACTGATATTTGGTTTATAAGTATGGTATTATCAGTTTTGAACCAAACGAAGAGAACTGCCACATTTCCTTATTGTGTCAGTAGGAGCGATTGTAAAGTGTTGTTTCTATTAGCTTAATCACCAGGTACTAAGGTTGAAACCTAAAGAAAAGATAAAGATATTTTCTTTGGTTAGAAATTTCTAAAATAGAAGAAAGAAAGAAAGAAGAGAGGGAGGGAGAGAAGGGAGAGGTGAGGAGATGGATGGGGGAGAGAGAGAGAGAGACAGAACAGAAAATGTACACATAAATATACCTACCAAAAGAACTTCAGATGAGATGGCTTATTAAATAGAAGCTGATGACATAGAAAAGATACATAAGATGTATATTGTTTTATAAATTTGTTTTTTAGTGGAACACACACACAAACACAAGGGAAAGATGAGAACGTGAAAGGACACAGACAACTCAAATAGTATATCAAAATAGTTTTAGATTATGTACTGGTATTTCTGCAATTCATTTTTCCATGTAAAAAATGTACTGCAAGAGTAATTTTATGAAATGTGATGTTCAAATGAAATTTACCTGATCCCTGGCCCAATGGATTTTTTTTTCAAGTTTGATGACATTATGGTAAAATCATGTTAGTATTGACCCTTATGCATTAATATATGAGCCAAGTAATCTCTAAAGTAAATATTTTTGAAAGTGCTGCTCATGTGACTGTGTTTACAAAAGTGTCCCTTGTCTTTGAAACATCCAAGAACAAGGCTATCAAACTTCAGTATGTTGATGAATAAACTTTATTCTACCCAAGATATATCTGATTCTTAAATTCATAAAATTTGATCATTGTTTCCTTAAATTAGTTAGCAACAATAAATAATCCCCACATTTGGTTTTGTTTTCATATGCTATGACGTAATATCAGTTAGTTGGAAAATGTTCTATTATGTCTTTTGATTGATATTTTCCTATTATTGTTTTTGTGCATATAAGCTGAAAATAATTTGTCTTAATTAGTAGCTTCTTTAATTATTATATATTATTAAATATTATCATATATGTACCACTGTATTTGGTCTATCTAAATTTGATAGGTAAAACTGCCATATGCACTTCAGTAGCTGGAAAGTTGGAATTGAGAGATATTATTTAAAATACTAAATGTAAAATTTTTGGTACATGTTCAGTTTGCATTACTCCAATAAAAACAAATTCAAAACATTTTACACCATCACTTTATTTAAAGATAGCATTTTAGTCACAATAATAGTAGACCTCAATTTATAATAAAATAGAAATATACGTTAAATTAGTATAGTATAGAGATGAAATTATTTACATTTAAAACTTCAATGCCATTTCTTTTTCTTCCCTTTGCTTTCAAGAATAGCCCAATGTTTATTATGTTTTCTTTACAAAAGTCAACTTAGCTGTGTGTCTTTGGTATAGTTACTGAATCTCTTTAGCATCAATTTCATAACCTATAGTAAGGATGTTATAATGTGACCTTCTTCAACATGTAATAGGAGGAGTAATTAACATTAAGTACCATAAAACATGTGCGTAGTAAGAGCTCAACACAAATTGAATGATTTTTGGAGTTTCTAAAATTAGACTGTTTTATAAATAGTAGGTCCTCAGGAAAAAAAAGATGCTATTTCTGCTTCAAGGTGATTATACCCTTTGTTAAAATTAATGGAGTACTTGAATCAGAATTTTAAATAATTTTTTTAAATTGGTACTTGGTGATGGCAGATCACTCTACATTGAAAATGTTTCATTTAGTAGACCAACTTTCCTAGGCTTTATTTAATTTTGGAAACTATATTGATTTAAATATAAGAAATGAATAGAATCATTAGATCTATGAATCAATTATTTGTATTAAGATCTTTATTGATATAGATTAACCTACTTGATGAGTATGTTAGTAAGTTCACGTATGTTTGAAGGTGAATGTTTGGTTATATTAGAGTTTTCAAATCCTTTCGTATTTTATTGCAAACTATTTTACAGCATGATTTTATTCTCATTCTGAATATTTAAGATATTGATATGGGTTATGTTTTATCAGCATATACAATTGTAAATTTCGTGGAAGTACAGACTATACCTAGTATAGTGCCATTCATTCAATTAATCATTCAATACATGAAAGGCAGAAATTCAATGGATGAATGCATATATTCACTTAGGAAATATTAATTGTCTTCTTACTCTGTGTCCTGTACTGTGCTAAACAGTGAGTGTATAGAGATAAGCAAAATAAACATGGTGGATCCCCTCATGGAGGTGATAAATGATAAAGTATTAATTTTGAAAAATGCTATGAAAGTCAAGTTCATATTTCATTAGGGAACTTAATTTTAATTGAAGCATCAGGGAAAGCCTTCTTAGAACAATATGCAACTGAGCTGGGTAAAAGAATATCTAGGAATGAAAGCTCTCTTAGAACAATGTGCAACTGATCTGGGTAAAAGAATATCTAGGAATGAAGCTCATAAAGAGTGGGCCAGGGGAAGCATTCTGTGTAAACGAATTCCATATGGGAATATCACAAAGGTGGAAAGATCTCAGTCAAAGAACGAAAAGAAGGTCATTACGGCAGAAGAGAAAGGTAGAGAGAAATAGAATATAAGATTGATGAGTTAGATAGCAGATCATGCAGCAACTTGTTGGCCATGTTAAGGATTTTAGATGTGCTCTAAGTGGAATGAAAAATCTTGAAGGAATTTAAAGATGGGGTTTAAATCATTGTGTTTAGATTTAAAAATTGTCTCCTCTGTAGAGAATGGTTTGGCAAGAGACAGAAAAGCAGTTTATGGTCCAACTAGAGCACACACTGATATTATTCAAGGTTAAAGATATTGCTGGATTGGAATACAGTGGTAGCAGAAAAATTGGGAAAGTACAGACTTCAGTATATTTTGATGGTGTAACCTAAAAGGCTGAAGAAAATGTTCCTGTTCTAGATGAGAAAGAAAGATAAGTCTAGAGGACTTCCAGCCCTTAACCATGTAATAGTGAAGTACTATATAACTAGAAAGTGAACACTGAAAAAGAGAAGACAACACTTTTTTATTGGAAGACACATGCATGCATAATAGGTCATACTTAAGACCATAGAAATGGATGAGGTCTTACAGGGAGAAAAACTAAGGTGAGAAGAAAGTTGATATCCAGATGTATGGAACAATGCACAGTGAAAAATGATGCTAAGACTCCAGGAAAGATGAGGTCTATAACATTTCCATTGTATTTTGGTAAGATCAGTAATTACTCCAACAAGAACAATTTCAGTGATATGATAGGAAAGGTTCAAGTGAGATTTCAGACACTGAAGAGTAAATAAGGGTGTTTCCTTTGAAACATGCAAGAGTACAGATTATTTTTACTACCTTTTCTCCCAGTGTAATCTCACTAAAAGTCTCATAAAGCTAACTATGCACACACACACACACACCCCGCTGTACATTAAAAACAAGCTCATAATATGAACCTACAGCAATGAAGCCTCCTAGACAAATATTTTGAAACATGTATCAAAATAAGGGAGAAAACAGAAAGCTGATACATACCTTCTTGGAGTTTCACCACGAAATAGATTTCTTTAAAAATACTTGCCATAATATTGGAAAACCTATCCAAAGTGTTCTTTTTTATTAGAACAATGAAAAAAGTAATAGGCAGGTCACAGAAAAATAGGGATATTCCTAATCATTTGAAAGACAAAAAGGAGAGTCATTTTTTCAGGAGAAAGGAACATATAGTCTATATTGATGCTGCCTACCATACCTACTACTTTTCAAGAAATAGTTTTACCCAGGCAAATGTGAATAAAAATTTTAAGGAACACTATGCATAGATAATGCCCAGGAAATACAAGGAAAAAGATAAAAAAAAGTAATGTTATACGAGCAACATCATGAAAAAATAGAAAAAGAGAGCTTTCCTTGCCAGGAAATACAAAGAAAAGACAGAAAGTATTGTTATAGGAACAATAGCACAAAGAAATAGAAAAAGAGATAGCTTTCCTTGCCCACAAAAGAATTAAAACATTAGATAATTTTAAATATCTCAAAGAAGAGGAACAATAATTTTTTAAAAAGGAATTAGAAGTCAATAAAAGGAGATAAGAAAAACTGCCAGTGCTAATGGGAAAAATGTTGAAGAGAAATATATCAATATACAGAGATAAGAAACAGAAATAAAATTCTACTAAATATGACTATAAATTATGATGCTTTATGGCAGATAAGCTACAGGACATGGCAACAAAACCAAAACAGGTTAAATTTTTAAATACCTGCATAGGAAATTATAGATAATAGATTTAAAAAAAATCAAGATACACATCATTTAGGAAAACAAGAGAATAATAAATATAATAGAAAAAGTAACCAAAAATATAATATTAGAAAAATTTACTGAAATAAAAATTTGATAATATGTATCATAACTGCAAAATGTTTCCTTGGAAAATACTGATATAAATGTTAAAAAAGAATATATATCATAACGAATTTATGGTCTTAAATAATTATAAAAATACCATGTGGAAACCATGCTCAGGAAAACATATTATTTGGAGGAAAAGCCACTTGATTTGTCATGTATTTATAGCCATATTCAATGCAGGATATACTAGGACAATAACTCCAAGCTTTTAGGAGGAAGAAAGTCTTGGCCGGGTGCGGTGGCTCACGTCTATAATCCCAGCACTTTGGGGTGCCGAGACAGGCAGACTGCCTGAGGTCAGGAGTTCAAGACCAGCCTGGCCAACATGGAGAAACCCCATCTGTACTAAAAATACAAAAATAGCTGGGCATGGTGCCGTGTGCCTGTAATCCCTGCTACTCGGGAGGCTGAGGCAGGAGAAACACTTGAACCTGGGAGGCGGAGGTTGCAGTGAGCCGAGATAGCACCATTGCACTCAAGCCTGGGCCACAAGAGCAAAACTCCGTCTCAAAAAACAAAACAACAAAAAAAGTATGAAGCACAAAATTTATAGCAGAAAGACAATATATGATGGCATATATATATATATATACACACTATATATAACATATATATTACATAGATGCAATACATGATTTATATGAAAAAAAAAGTGGATTTGTACTATATGTAAAAATTGAGGCCAGGAGCAGTGGCTCATGCTTGTAATCCCAGTACTTTTGGAGGCCAAGGTGGGAGGATCCTTTGAGCCCAGGAGTTCCAGACCTGCCTGGGCAATACAGTGTGACCTCATTGCTACAAAAAATTCAAAAGTTAGCTGAGTGTGGTGGTGCATGCCTGTAGCCCCACCTACTCTGGAGGTTGAGGCAAGAGGATTGCTTGAGTCCAGGACGTGGAGGTTGCAGTGGGCCAAGATAGCATCATTGCACTCCAGCTCGGATGACAGAGCAAGACCCTGTTTCAAAACAAAATCTAAAAACAAAAAAAAACAAGTTTAATCTATCTTCTTATATTTAAATTTAAAGGAGTTACTTTTTCTTAATAAACTGGTAAAAAAAATCTATTAGACTTTATAAATATACCAGCTTTTTAAAAAATAAAACATTAGGTTAGGTGATAGATATGATACTTAGCTTGATTGCGGTAATAATTTCACATCATATACGTATATCAAAACTTCATATAGTACACCTTATGTTTATATAATTTTTATCAATTATATCTCAAAAAAGCCTGGAGAAAAAGGAGAGAATGTGTGAAATGAATTCATTTTGTCAAACTGACAAGGTATATATAAAACTTGCGTATTTTCAATCTGCAAGTCTGTATTATGAGTTATTTGAAATTAAATTCACTAAATTCGAAGGGTATCTTTATTTAGGTGGTGGAATGTTGCTTGTTCTTTGTACACCTATTAGTTTCTGAAATTGTTCGTAAGAAACATTAAATTTTAAAAAACACATAAGGTAATTTTGTGAAAGAATAAATAGGAATCAAGGGCATGAAGAAAGGATGTAAGAACTGTATTGTGAGCCTTCTCTGTGAAGGGATAGAGAAAATGAGCAATAAATTAGAGTTGTCTTATTCAGCTAAGGCTGCTATAACAAAATACCTGAGGTTGGGTGGCTTTAAAAAACAGAAATTTATTTCTGACAGTGGTGGAGGCTAGAAGTCCAAGATCAGGGTGTCAGCTTGACAGTCAGGCTCTTGATGAGGGCTCTTTTCGTGGTTGTGTCCTCATGTGGTCTTTCTTGATTGCGCACAAAAATAGAGTGATGCTTGTTTTCCCTTCTTTTTATAAAGACATCAATCCCATCATTAAGGGACACACCCTCATGAGCTAATCTAACCTAAATTATCTCCCAAACCCCCTACCTCCTAGTACCATCCTACTGGGGATTAGGGTTTCAACGTATGAATTCTGGGGGGACATAAACATGCAGACCATAACGATAGTTTTAAGTTAGAATTACAGAAAGTGTATTATAATACTAACAGAGAAGGGTAGAGATTCAGGATACTTGGCACAAAATCAGTCCTCCAAATATATTGCTTCAATTGAATTAAAATTGTTGTAAACAATTTGTTATGCTAGTTATATAATATTTCTGATTCAAAAGAAACAAGAACAAAAATATTTTATCTTGAAAATCTTTCATTAAAAAGTAAAAAAGAAAATTTTAATGTATATCGTTGGTGTTTAATACATATCATATATATTATTAATATGCTTCCCATATAATACAATATATACTGCTTAAACTTATAATGCTTTTATTAGATAATTGTTTGTTGTCATTTCTCAGGAATTTGTCAAATCTAAGAAAAAGCAGTCAGGAAATTCAGATCAGAAAAAAATTCCAATTATCTGGTGAGAATGAAAACAAAGGCAGAAATGTTACTTGATTGAAAGAATTCCTTGACTTGAAGTCAAACGCAAGAGGAGAAAACAACAACATAAGAAACAGCATAATACAAGAAGTCAATTTTAAGGTTGGTATTTCAGGAAAGAAAGGAAACAACAGGATCTAATCAGTTGCTCTTGCTTGAGGCGATTGCCATATTATAAATATGCGTTTGTGGCCCTGTGAACAGTGAGCTATTCTTTCAAATACACCAAATACCAATAAATTTATATAAATAGTATACTTCATACCAATCATATGAGTGTTTTCTCAGATATAAATATTGAAAGCAAAGTCAGTGCTTAAATACGTAATTTTGACAAGTGATTTCATGTAGTACCATTAATTTTGCTAGAAAATTAAAATGTTATATTATTCGAATACTACCAAATAATCTTTGCTGATGTTTTCCAACATGTGGATATTCACTGTAGGCAACAGATTTTTGTAAATAATTCAGTAGAAGAAATAAAAAAAGAAAACAGTGGAGATGTTTATGTGGCATACTGACATGAAGTCAGAAACCTACCTAAAATCTGAGTTAGGAAAAGCAGCATCAATTGTAATGACAAAACCAATATCAAGATGAACAGACAAAATTTATTTATTTATTTGTTTATTTATTTATTTATTTAGAGACCGAGTCTCCTCACTCTGTTGCCCAGGCTGGAGTGCAGTGGCGCGATCTCAGTTCACTGCAATCTCCGCCTCCGGGGCTCAAGTGATTCTCCTGCCTCAGCCTCCCGAGTAATTGGGATTACAGGTGCCCACCACCATGCCTGGCTAATTTTTGTATTTTTAGTAGAGACGGAGTTTCATCATGTTGGCCAGGCTGGCCTCAAACTCCTGACCTCAGTTGATCTGCCCACCTCGGCTTCCCAAAGTGTTGGGATTACCGGTGTGAGCCACCCCGCCTGGCCTATATTAATTTTTTTTAAAAGTATTGCACTTACATTAAGCAACATATAACCTAAGGTTCAATTTATTTTATTTCTTTTTTTATTTATTTTTTGAGACAGAGTTTCACTCTTGTCTCCCAGGCTGGAGTGCAGTGGCAAGATCTCGGCTCACTGCAACCTCCCCCTCCCACGTTCAAGAGATTCTTCTGCCTCAGCCTATGAAGTAGCTGAGATTACAGGTGCTCAACACCACGCCCGGTTATTTTTTATATTTTTAGTAGAGACGGGGTTTCGCCATGTTGGTCAGGCTGGTCTTGAACTCCTGACTTCAGGTGGTCAGCCTGCCTTGGCCTCCCAAAGTGCTGGGATTACAGGCATGAGCCACCACACTTAGCCCCTAATGCCCAATCTGAAGATGATTTTAGACATACTCAACAATCAGACCAACATCAGCACAAAATCCAAGAATATTTCAATGTGAGAAATATTTGACATTAAAGATCAAATTATCAAATAGTCAATTCATGCTTTGTAAATTTTAAGTCTTTATTGTAAAAAATTAAGTATTAAATAATTGTACTATTATTTTTCAATTTTAAATGATATTGAGGAAATTGATGTTTGTGTTAATGTTCCATTCTTTTGATATTTTCTATCTTAAATGTTTATATAAGATAAAGTTTAATTTTATCTGATACAGAAATATAAACTCTTATAACATATTGGTTTATAATAGTGAATTATGCATTTATTGTTATGTATTTACTACAAAGTAACCTCTGAAATGTTTAATATGTACCTAACACATGGGAAAAATTTTAAAAAATACAGTAACTATTATTATGATGACTCATTATGATTTAAAAACACATACATAAAGAACATCTCTTCAAATAAAAAGTCCTTGTGATCTCCTTTGGCAAAATATTTTTAATCAAAATGGGAAGTTTCTGCCAATACTGTAGATAGACATCCATTCAACTCTTACAAGCAATGTGCACCATCTTCTCTTCCCTTAAATCTGGTTAGACTGGTATCTCTTCTCATAGCTGTGAATGTTATGGTTATCTAAGCGTTAACATTTGCCCTTGATCATTCTCAATTGCCTGTCAAGAGGAAATGGGGAACAGTAGAATGAACAGATCACTTACTTACTCTGCCCTATTTGTTTGGTGGGCTCTTTAAGGATTGAGGATAAAAATTTAAAACCGCTCAAGGCAGGATACTTAAAAAAATGCTTTGAATATAATAGAGCCTTTAATTAAAAGCATTTACTCATAACTTGTTTTTAAAAATCCTCTCATGATGTCTACCTTTAACACGTCTGTCTATTATATGAAGTTGTTTGACTGACACTGAACACAAATCCCAGAAAGGAGAGGCAACTAAGGTAACACTGACATTCACTGACCGTGTCAGATGATCATGTCAGATGAGACCAAGAATCTAATTTCTGGTCTCAGCCCTTCTTTCACTACTTATTGCCTTGTTACCTTCTACATTTTCATAAGAGAAGATCACATATTTAGGGATCAGAATCAGACAAGGACACAGATGTTCTTATAAATCAACAAGGATACCTTAACTCATTGGTGGAGGTCAATTGATAGTATTAATACTTTTTTTTCAGTTGGCACATTTAAATCTGACAATATCAGAATTGGTTTGTAAATCAGACCTACGAAAATAAACTGCCAATTTTAAAAATCGTCATTTCTTCAGAATTTCTGAGGTCAGAAGCCACGGATACCAGAAGAAATTTGTTTAAAAGTATCAAACTTTTCAAAGACTCAGCGCCTTCAGCTAACAAAAATGAAACCAAAGACATACAAGGCAGCCGCTGCATGGACTTTCATTCCTTTTTTATTTTTGCTGTGCTTGGATGTGAAGATATCCTGTGTGACTGAGCCGTCTCATACTGAAGAGTCAGCACTGCTGTTGCTATTGAAAGAGCTATATTGAGAACTTTATTATGCTCATCTGAAAAGCAAAATCAGTGACTATGAACAACTTACAGGACAGCTGAAAGTAGTTAAATCATTTACTTGTAATACTCCCAAGATCTTAAAATGCTACAATATATAAAATACATTCAGTCACCACAGCACTTTTACACTCAGACAAACCCCTTGGAATCTATGGGAACTTTTCATTTAATCCCTTTCTCCCTATTCTGTTGTAAGACAAAAGTAGTCACAAGTAGACAGTTTCTGACTTTTTGCTTTGAGCTAGAGGTTTAAATTCATGGAGTGTTTCAGATCCAGAAAAAACAAGCAGCATTTTTAACAAGAGGATGTCTCATAATATATTGTTTATTTAGAATCTTAAAAGCCCCCACTTTACTCTGAAGGTCTTGGTCCATGTGTTCAAGTCCTAGCTGGGTCGTTTATTACCTGTATGCTTGTAAAATTACTTCTCCTTAACTGATTCCATTTCAATGTCTAGAAGATGAGACCAAAATAGCCATATCTAGTTTAGCTACTTACCAGCATTGTTCTGCACTTCAAAGGTGAGATCACAAGAGAAAGAGTTTGCGTGATGGTTGAAGGTTCTAGAGTCAGAGACATGGGTTTGAATCCTGGGTGTAATACCAGCTGCTGAATTTTGCTTGGGCGAGATTTTCTACTTTTTTTCCCAATAAGTTTCTTTTCCCACAAAAATGCAGAAAAAAATCGAGTGTACCTCATAAAGCCATATTGATATTTAAATGACATCACAAATTTAAAGCTACAGGCCTACATGCATACCTGTGTTTCATGCATGCCCCTCTCACCTGTTTAGGCACTGCAGACCAGACCAGTAAAGGAAGGCTGTGATTAAATCACTACCTTGGTTCTCACTACATAGTTTAAGAGAAGTCTGTTGCCAGTCACCCCAGGACTTTTGGCTTGAACTTATCCCGGTACTCCTGTGCTAGACTCAAAGAGTTATTCTCTGTGTCACATCTTTGTTTATGAGGGATACTACCAGAACTCCCACTCACCCAAATCAATCATCATTTTCATCCTCTTCATCATCATTTTCAATACCCTTGATGCTCTGAATATTCACTAATTAGAGCCAATTCTCGGGTCCTCTGTGTCTTTGCAAACTTTCCCAATGTGACTTCTTCAATGTACCATCTACAATTAAGGCTTCAATAAGGTGGTAATAGTGTTTGTTTCTACAATTTCATTTCCAAACCATTTCTCCTTTCTTCTTGTTTTAGAAACCACCCCCAACCCCAATTCCTCATCCGTATCATAATAGCTGCTCCACTGACTCTACCGTAATTTCATTAACCGTAGCTCTGCACATCTATTCTTATGCGGCTACATTTCCACAACCCATCTCAATAGGCACTTCCTTGCATTTATCCTCAATCCCCTTGCCCTGCTCTCCCTTTATTATACTCCCTGAATTAGTCTATGTGGTATCTGCACCTGTGCAGGTGCAGTAAGCTACACACAAACTTAAAAGTATGCTGACTGGTCTCATTTTAAAACAATTACCCTAAATCTCATGAGGGCATCCAGTAGTGTCTCATATACACACTAAATTTTTCTGTTTGCTCTTTCATCCCCAAAAATGGTCATTTCAGATATTCTTCTCGATCATTAAATCTCCATCTGATTTATTCATCTATATACCAGTCACACATGCAATGCACTTGAGCACACACACATATTTTCTGCCAATAAGTTGGTTTTCAGCTTTCTTCTGGAAACAGATGATTTACTATATAAACTCCCTCATCTTTATGTTTCCAAATATATCACCCTCCCAATACCTTCATTCAGATTTTTTTCTTCCCACTATTTATGTTGGATAAAATTTTTACTCTTATAAAAAAATTATTCACCTTCTCATAGACTTCTACCATTGCTACAATTAAACTTTAACAGCATTATATGCTGATAACCTCAATTTTATCTTCCGACCTGGTCTATGCTGTAGGAAAAGCTCACTTGGAATTGGATAACTTTGCCTCTGATAGGTATTGTCAGAGTCCAAAGCATAAAACTGCAATTGTCTTGTGGAATTCTGTTCTTGGCTGTCTAATAGGCCAGGGTGGCTTCATCCTGGGCATGCAGTCATATGGGGCCTTGCATTTAAAAGTTGCCTATACATGGGCGAGGACTTCATGTCTAAAACACCAATAGCAATGGCAAAAGAAGCCAAAATTGACAAATTGGATCTAATTAAACTAAAGAACTTCTGCACAGCAAAAGAAACTACCATCAGAGTGAACAGGCAACCTACAGAATGTGAGAAAATTTTTGCAATCTACTCATCTGACAATGGGCTAATATCCAGAATCTACAAAGAACTCAAACAAATTTACAAGAAAAATACAACCCCATCAAAAACTAGGTGAAGGATATGAACAGACACTTCCCAAAAGAAGACATTTATGCAGCCAACAGACACATGAAAAAATGTTCATCATCACTGGCCATCAGAGAAATGCAAATCAAAACCACAATGAGATACCATCTCATACCAGTTAGAATGGCGATCATTAAAAAGTCAGGAAACAACAGGTGCTGGAGAGGATGTGGAGAAATAGGAACACTTTTACACTGTTGGTAGGACTGTAAACTAGTTCAACCATTGTGGAAGACAGTGTGGCATTTCCTCAAGGATCTAGAAGTAGAAATACCATTTGACCCAGCCATCCCATTACTGGGTATATACCCAAAGGATTATAAAACATGCTGCTATAAAGACACATGCACACGTAAGTTTATTGCAGCACTATTCACAATAGCAAAGACTTGGAACCAACCCAAATGTCCATCAATGATAGACTGGATTAAGAAAATGTGGCACATATACACCCATGGAATACTATGCAGCCATAAAAAATGATGAGTTCATGTCCTTTGTAGGGACATGGATGAAGCTGAAAACCATCATTCTCAGCAAACTATCCCAAGGACAAAAAACCAAACACCGCATGTTCTCACTCATAGGTGGGAATTGAACAATGAGAACACTTGGACACAGGAAGGGGAACATCACACACTGGGGCCTGTCGTGGGGTTGGGGGATGGGGGAGGGATAGCATTAGGAGATACACCTAATGTTAAATGACAAGTTAATGGGTGCAACACACCAACATGGCACATGTATACATATGTAACAAACCGGCATGTTGTGCACATGTACCCTAGGACTTAAAGTATAATAAAAAAAAGTTGCCTATATTTGGTTTAATGTTTTGCTATCACCATGTTGAAATCATTACTAATTTATAAATAAGCACTCTACATACTTATTTTACACTGGGATCCCCAAGATAAGTAGGTAGTCCATCTTAGGCACCTCAAATTTAATATTGTCAAGCAGATGACTTGATTTTTACCAGCCTACCAAATTTGTTTGCTATTTATCCTATTTTTATTATTGCCAATGATACCTTTTAAACTGCTCAGTTGAAAATCTAGAAGTCACAATTGATTTTTTCCTTTTCCACCATTTTATATGACGAAAAGTTCTATAAGCTATTGCATCTGCATTTTATCCTATTTTTCTACACAATATACCCAATTTCTGCAGAACAACCAATAGAGAAATTGGATGAATTGAATATTGCAAGTCTTCTAACTTGACTCCCTTTTCCTCTCTTAAACATCTGTAAGCCATTCACTGCAAAGTAGCTAAAAACATTCATGCAAAATAAAATCAGATAATATTATTCCTCTGTTTAGATTTTTCTGGTGTTTTCCCCTCATACTTAAATTAAAATCAAATCTCTTTTTATTGCCACACATAATTTGTCATTGCCTATATCTCTGCCTCCATTGAATTCTATTCTTATTGTCTCTCATTGTATATCAGCCAGAAGGGCTACTTTTCTATTTTGTGAATATAGCTAACTTGTTTTTTGCATAGGGCATTTATTCTTATTTTGTTGGTGTGAAAATTCTGTCTCAAATATATGCGTCATGGCTGTCTGTAACCTGTCCTTCACATTTCACTTAAACTGATACTCCTTGAAAGATATCTTCCCTGATGCATAGTCTAAATTAGCACATATTCAGCTACTCACTGTGTCAGTATGTTCTTCCTTTTTAAAACTATCTTGCTCATGTTTGTATTTATTTATTTTACTCTTTTCATAAGAATGTACACTCCATGAGAACAAAGACCAAGTATGTCTAGTGTATGAATGCCTGGGATAATGTTTGCTAAATATATTGGAATTAACATACTTAGCACAGTGCTTGCCGTATTTTAAATGTTCAGCAAATGGCATGTATTATTGTATTATTTTAAATTATTTATAGAAGAGTTTCTTAAGTTAAAAACATTATAAAAATTATATTCAAATAAATGTTTTATATGAAAACTATAGCAGTGCTAAAGCTTCTGAAATTAATATTCATTAGTAGTAGTTAAGGTTTTCTTATTCTTTTGTTTAAGGCCCTATACTATAATTTTAACAGGGGAACAAATTTTGCTGTTTTTAGAAAAAAGACCTCATTTGTTTAATAAAGTAAAACTTAAAAATGAAAATGCTAATCAAAAATATTATTGGGAGAAGTACTTTCAGAATAGCAGAGTAAGGGCCTCCCAAAATTTGCTACTCCATTAAAGCAACACCACTGCTAAATGCATCAAAATAAACTTTTTCAGAATCCCGAACATTAACCAGGCTTATAAGTGTTCCTGGAGTGTTTATTCAAGGACTATAGCTGAATTTTTTTTTAAATGGTAAAATTTGTGGTGTTTTAACTTGCCCTCATCTCCTCACCGTCTCATAAAAAAATATCCTCAAAAGCTAGCAGATTCACAACAATGCTTGTGAAAACCAATAGCCTAGCATCCACTAGGGCATATGCACCATGTGACTAGAGGTCGCCAAAATGTATAAAACTCAGAGAATTTTCACTATTCGAGCTATCTGGCTTTATTTTACATGATTCAGATCAAACTTTGTGACAAAGGCACACTCCACAATGTAATTGTTAGAAAATACAATCATGGAGATTATTTAAATTTTCAGCTGCCTGAGATGGCAATACCAGTTGGGGCAAATGGGAGGTTGACTAAATAAGTTAAAAGGAAAGGGTGTGTATAGAGATTTTACAGTGTACTTTTAAAAGGTCTGACGTATTTCTGGGAATGTTGAACCCACACCCACATGCCTGGCTGTGTGCGTTGGCGGGAAAGGCCTGAAGAGACCCTAACATCTCAGCTCTGGCTGACCTTGAGGCACCACATAAGTAGGAAGTGAAGGCTAAGGTAGAAATGTAAACTACTGGAGCATTTGAGTCATGCCATAGCACATGCACAGATCCTGTGGACAAAGGCTCAAAGACTTATTAGTTCAAGGCATTTAAAGAACTTCTGTCCAATCACTAGCTAATCACTAAGCCAACCAGCCAAGACTTCAATGACCACATGTAAGAGAACATACAGGCTTTACAGAGTCGGTCCATAAAAGTCACTAAACAAATAGCAATACACCTAGGAGGGCAAGATCTGATTTCCAGAGTTGCCACGTTATATTTTTTTAAATGTTCAGTCCAGCAAAAATAAATAAAAAATAACAGGAAAAGTAGTCAATAGTAACTGTCCCTGAGTAAACCCTGTTATTGGAATTACTAGACAGACCTCAAATCAGCTATTATAAATATTTTTGAAGAGCTAAAATAAACCATATTTAAAGAAATCAAGAAAAATGTGATAATGACATCTTGCAAAAAGGAAAATATTAATATATTCAAATTATTCAGAAAAGTAATTCTGGAGTTGAAAATTTTAATAAATGAGACCAAAAAATCCTCACTGTAGGAGCTGAACAGATTTGAACCGGCAGAAGAAAGAGTTCACACACTTTACATAAGTCAATTGATACTATACAATCTGAGGAACAGAAAGAAAAATAAAGAAGATAAATGAACGAAGTTTCAGAGACTTATGGGACATCATCAAGCACACAGATACATTCATAATGGGATTTCCAAAGGAGAGGAAAAAGAGAAAGACTTATAAAGAATATTTAAGAAATAATGGCTGATAGCTCCACGAATTTGATGAAAAAGATTAATCTGCACATCCAAGAATGCAATGAACTCCAGGTATGATTCCCATAATTGGTAAAACAATCTTTTGGAAAATAAAAAATAAATAAATTACTAGATAAACAAAAAACAAAAAAAGCATTCATATCTAGTAGACCTGCCCTACAAGAATATTAAAGAAGGTCTTTCAGGCTAAAATGAAGAATGCTGGACAATAATTTACACATAAACAAATGAAGAGACTGATACAAGTAAGATTATAGGTAAATATAAAGACAGCGCAATTATATATTTGGTTGTAAGCATTTCCTTTTTCTAATTTAAAGGAAAGGTGCATAAAATAATTGTAAAACTGCATTGATGGGCTTATAATGTATAAAGACATAATTTGTATGACCATAACAGCATAAAAATATGTGAGTGGGAATGGTGCTATAGTGAAACAAATTTGCTAATACTATTGAAAATAAATTAATAGTAATCAGAAATGGATGTTTGAAGTTGCTAACTGAAATCCTCAGTGGGAAAAATGCCGAGAAACAGAAAGGGAATAAAATGTTACACTAAAATATTTGACAAAACAGAAGGTAGAAATAAAGGAATGGAGAAGAAAATATAGCAAAGCTGTAAAGGAAACAACCAGAAAAAAATGGTGGATGTAAAATCTAATTTGTCATTAATTACATTAGTAAATGATCCAAACACTTCAATCAAAAGGCAGAGATTGGCAGGATGGATAAAAAGCCATAATCTAACTATACGGTGTCTACAAAAGGCATACTTTAGATTCAAAGACAAAAGGTTGAAAGATGGAAAATAAATAGCATGCAAATAGTAAACTAAAGAGAAATGAGATTATAATACTAATATCAGGTGAAAAAGACTTAAAGGCATTAATTGTTCTAGAGACAAAGACAGAAATATTTGAAGGAAAAAAGAGTGAATCTATCAGGAAACCATAACAAAAAAGGAAATAAACAGCATCCATACTGGAAAGGAAGGAGCAAAATTATCTTTCTTCAGAGGTGACATTATCTTATATATAGAAATTCTGAAGGAATATACCATAAAAACTCGTACAACTAACAAATGAGTTTAACAAGTTTGTGAAATACAAGATTAATATACATTATTATTAACTATAGTAACCTCCCACCCCTGATAACCACCATGATAACCTGATAACCACCAATTTACTCTTACTGTGAGTTTGACTGTTTTTTGGTTAAGATTCCATATAAAAGTGAGGTCATGAAGTATTTATCTTCCTGTGTCTGGTTTATTTAACTTAGTATAATGTCCTCAATGTATCCTATACACAAAATTTGCTAGAAGAGTAAATCTCAAGTATTTTCACCACAAAAAATAAAAAAAAAGAGGGCGACTATGAGAAGTCGTGGAAATATTAATTAGCTTGATTGTGGTAATCATTTCATGACGAATACATGCATCAAAACATCATATTTTATACCTAAATATATAGTTTTTTAATTTGTCAATTATATGTCAATAAGGTTGGGAAAAATTAACATAGGTAAAAACAAATGTACAAAAATTAATTGTATATCTTTTTACAAGCAAGGAAGAAACTGAAGAAGAAATTAAGACATATTTTCAATAGAATAAAGGGGGCCGGGGCCAAGATGGTCTACGAGAAGCAGCAGCGATTAGAGGCTCCCATCGAAAAGAACCATATCAGCATGGGAACCCTGCACCAGCAACCGAGGTATCCAGGTTTTGTCATCAGAATTGACTAGGCAGCTGGCATGACCCACAGAGAGGAAGGAAGAGCAGTGTGGTGTGACAACCCACCTGAGAGCCACACTGGGCAGGGAAGCCCCCACCCCCCAGCCCAGGAAGGCATTGATTGAGTGTGCTACCCAGCCTGAGAAAACAGGCTTTTTCCATGGAACTGTGCAACTCTCATGAATCAGAAGATCCCACTTGTGAGTCCATGCCACTGAGGCCTAGGGTCCCAATAGCCACTCAGCTAGAATCTGCTTAAGTCTGCGGAGCTCCTGGGGGAGGGGCGACTAGCATCACAGCTGCAGCTGCCTGTTGTCTAAGCCATTCGAGCCTCTTCGGGGAGGGGTGACAGCCAACACTGGAACTGTAGCTGCCTAACACACTAAGCTCCCAGGGAAGGGGGAAGATGACAGCCATCCCTGTTGCTCCAGGCTATGCTTTTCCCCTGTTGGAGCCAGAGAGGCTGATGGCTTGGTCCCAAGAGGTCTTCCCCACAGCCCAACACACCAGCTGTGGCAGACTGTGGCCGGAGTGCCTCTTCAGTCCTGACCCTGACCCATCCCTCCTCACTGGGTGGGGTTTCCCTGCAGGAACTCCAACAACTCCAACCAGGGGCTCAGAAACAGAATGCTGATCTCCCTGGGCCTGAGCCCTAGAGGGAGGGGCGGCCACAGTCTCTGTGGACCAGCAGGCCTAGTCTTTCTGCCTGCTAGTTCTGAGGAATCCAGGTCACCCAGGCAAGTGTGTTTCCCCCCAGAGAAGCATACCACCTCCACCAAGGGACAGTCGAAGTGCTTGGTTAAATGTGTCCTCCTCCCTGTGCCACCCAACTGGGTGAGACCATCCAACAGGAGTTGTCAGACTCCTATTCAGGTGTGTTCCTACTGGAATCAGGTTGGTGCCCTCGAGGTCAGAGATCCCAGAGGAAGGAGCAGTCACCCATCTTTGCTGTTCTCCAGCCTCCTCGAGTGACATCTCCAGGTACAGGAGTGAACCAGATGAATAGGGCTTTAAGTGAGCACCCAGCAAACTGCAGCAGCCCTACAGAAAAGGGACCTGACCATTGAAAGAAAAACAAACAAGCAGAAAGCAATAACAATGGCATCAACAAAAAAAGTCCCCACAAAATCCCCATCCAAGGATCAGCAGCCTCAAAGATCAATACTAGACAAACTCATGAAGATGAGAAAGAATTAATGAAAAAAAGCTGAAAACTCAAAAGGCCAGAGTGCCTTTTCTCCTCCAAGTGATCCCAACACCTCTCCAGCAAGGGTGCAGAATTGGACAGAGGATGAGATGGACAAATTGACAGAAGTAGGCTTCAGTGGGTGGGTAATGACAAACTCCACTGAGCTAAAGGAGCATGTTCTAACCCAATGCAAAGAAGCTAAGAACCTTGATAAAAGGTTACAGGAGCTGCTAACTAGAATAACTACTTTAGAGAGGAACATAAATGACCTGATGGAGCTGAAAAGCAGCACAAGAACTTTGTGAAGCATGCACAAGTATCAATAGCTGAATCAACCAAGCAGAAGAAAGGATATCAGTGTTTGAAGACTATCTTGCTGAAATAAAGCACGCAGGCAAGATTAGAGAAAAAAAGAATCAAAAGGAACGAACAAAACCTCTGAGAAACATGGGACTAGGTAAAAAGACTGAACCTACAATTGTTTGGAGTACCTGAAACAGATGGGGAGAATGGAATCAAGTTGGAAAACACACTTCAGGATATTATCCAGGAGAACTTTCCCAACCTAGAAAGACAGGCCAACATTCAAATTCAGGAAATACAGAGAACACCACTAAGATACTCCACAAGAAGATCAAACCCAAGACACATAATCATCAGAATCTCCAAGGTCAAAATGAAGAAATAAATGTTAAGGGCAGCCAGAGAAAGGCCAGGTCAACTACAAAGGGAAGCCCATCAGACTAACAACGAACCTCTCAGCAGACACCCTACAAACCAGAAGAGAGTGGGGGCCAATATTCAACATTCTTAAAGAAAAGAATTTTCCACCCCGAACTTCAAATCTATCCAAACTAAGCTTCAGAAGTGAAAGAGAAATAGAATCCTTTCAAGACAAGCAAATGCTGAGGAATTTTGTCACCACCAGGACTGCCTTGCAAGAGCTATTGAAGAAAGCACTAAATATGGAAAGGAAAAACCAGTACTAGCCACTTCAAAAACACCGAACTATAAAGACCAATGACACTATGAAGAAACTGCATCAACTACTGTGCAAAAAAAACCCAAATAACATCATGATGACAGGATTAAATTCACACATAACATTACTAACCTTAAATGTAAACGCGTTATATGCCCCAAATAAAAGACACAGAACGGAAGATTGAATAAAGAGTCAAGTCCTATTGATTGGTGTGCTATATTGAGGAGACACATCTCACATGCAAAGATACGTATAGGCTCAAAATAAGGGGATGGAGCAAAATTTACCAAACAAATGGAAAGCAAAAAAAAAAGCAGGGGTTGCAATCCTAGTCTCTGACAAAACAAATTTAACCCAACAAAGATCGGAAAAGACAAAGAAAGGCATTACATAATGATAAAGGGATCAATTCAACAAGAAGAGCTAACTATCCTAAATATATATGCACCTAATACAGGCGAAACCATATTCATAAAACAAGTTCTTATAGATCTACAAAGAAACTTAGACTCCCACACAATAACAGTGGGAGACTTTAATGCCCTACTGTCAATATTAGACAGATCAACAAGACAGAAAATTAAAAAATAGATATTCAGGACTTGAACTCAGGTCTGGATCAAGCAGACCTAATAGACATCTACAGAACTCCCCACCCCAAAACAACAGCATATGCATTTTTCTCATGGCACTTATTCTAAAATTGACCACACAACTGGAAGTAAAACACTCCTCAGCAAATGCAAAAGGACTGAAATCATAACAAACAGTCTCTCAGACCACAGTGCAATCAAATTAGACTCAGGATTAGGAAACTCACTCAAAACCACATGACTACATGCAGGTTAAACAACCTGCTCCTGAATGGCTCCTGGGTAAATAATGAAATTAAGGCAGAAATCAAGAATTTATTTGAAACCAATGAGAATAGAGACAACATACCAGAATCTCTGGGACACAGCTAAAGGAGTGCTGAGAAGGAAATTTATAGCAGTAAATGCCAACATCAGAAAACTAGAAAAATCTCAAATCGATACCCTAACATCACAATTAAAAGAGCTAGAGAAACAAGAGCAAACAAATTCAAAAGCTAGCAGAAGACAAGAAATAACTAAGATCAGAGCAGACTGAAGGAGATAGAGACACGAAAAACTCTTCAAAAAATCAATGAATCCAGGTGCCGATGTTTTGAAAAAATTAACAAAATAGACTGCTAGCTAGGCTAATAAAGAAGAAAAGAGAGAAGATTCAAATAGACACAATATAAAATGATAAAGGGAATATCACAATGACCCCACAGAAATAAACTACCATCAAAGATTACTATAAACACCTCTAGGCAAATAAACTAGAAAATCTAGAAGAAATTGATAAATTCTTAGGCACATACACCCTCTCAAGACTAAACCAGGAGGAAGATGAATTTTTGAATAAACCGATAACAAGTTCTGAAATTGAGGCAGTAATTAATAGACTACCAACCAAAAAAAGCCCAGGACCAGACAGATTCACAGTCGAATTCTACCACAGGTACAAAGAGGAGCTGGTATCATTCATTCTGAAACTATTTCAAACAGTTAAAACGAGGGACTCCTCCATAACTCACTTTATGAGGCCAGCATCATCCTGATAACAAAACCTGGCCAAGACGCAACAAAAAAAATAAAACTTAAGGCCAATATCCCTGATGAACATCGATGCAAAAATCCTCAATAAAGTACTGGCAAAGCAAATCCAGCAGCACATCTAAAAGGTTATCCACCACAATCAAGTTGGTTTCATCCCAAGGATTGGAGGCTGGTTCAATATACCCGAATCAACAAACATAGTCCATTATGTAGACAGAACCAATGACAAAAAACATATGATCATCTCAATAGATGCAGAAAAGGCCTTTGATAAAATTCAACATCCATTCATGTTAAAAACTTTTAATAAACTAGGTATTTATGGAACCTATCTCAAAATAATAAGAGCTATTTATGAAAAACCCACAGCCAGTATCAAACTGAATGCGAAAAAGCTGGAAGTATTCCCTTTGAAAACTGGCACAAGACAAGGATGCCTTCTCTCACCACTTCTATTCAACATGGTATTGGAAATTTTGGCCAGGGCAATCAGGCAAGATAAAGAAATAAAGGGTATTCAAATAGGAAGAGAGGAAGTCAAATTGTCTCTGTTTGCAGACAACATGATTCAATATTTAGAAAACCCAATCTTCTCTGCCCAAAAACTCCTCAAGCTGATAAGCAACTTATGCAGTCTCAGGATACAAAATCAATGTGCAAAAATCACAAGCATTCCTATACACCAACAATAAACAAGCATAGAACCAAATCATGAACAAGCTCTCATTCACAACTGCGACAAAAAGAATAAAATATCTGGGAATACAGCTAACAAGGGATGAGAAGGACCTCTTCAAGGAGAACTGCAAACGACTGCTCAAGGAAATAAGAGCGGACACAAACAAATGGAAAAACATTTCATCCTCACTGACAGGAAGACTCAATATTGTGAAAATGGCCACAATCCTCAATTTATAGATGCAATGCTAATTTATAGATGCAATGCTATTCCCATCAAACTACGATTGACATTCTTCACAGAATTAGAAAAAAATTCTTTAAATTTAATATGGAACCAAAAAAGAGCCCGTATAGCCAAGACAATCCTAAGCAAAAAAGAATAAAGCTGGAGGCATCACACTACCTGACTTCAAACTATAATACAAGGCTACAGTAACCAAAACCACATGGTACTGGCACCAAAACAGACATACAGACCACTGGAACAGAACAGAGACCTCGGAAATGACACTACATGTATACAACCATCTGGTCTTTAACAAACCTGACAAAAACAACCAATGGGGAAAGGATTCTCTATTTAATAAACAGTACTGGGAAAACTGGCGAGCCATATGCAGAAAACTGAAACTGTACCCATTCCTCCCACTTTATATAAAAATGAACTTAAAATGGATTAAAGACTTAAATGTAAAACCCAAAACTGTAAAAACCCTAGAAGAAAGCCTAGGTAATAAGATTCAGGATATAGGCATGAGCAAATACTTCATGATGAAAACGCCAAAAGCAACTGCGACAAAAACCAAAATTGGCAAATGGGATCTAATTAAACTAAAGAGCTTCTGCACAGCAAAAACAATACAAAACAAAACAGAAAGTATCATCAGAGTGAACAGGCAACCTACAGAATGAGAGAAAATTTTTGCAATCTACCCATTTGATAAAGGTCTAATATCCAGAATTTACAAGGAACTTTAACAAAATTACAAGAAAAAAACAACCTCATCAAAAGGTGGACAAAAGATATGAAAAGACACTTCTTAAAAGAAGACATTTATGTGGCCAAGAAATATATGAAAAAAGCTCAAGATCACTAATCATTAGATAAATGCAAATGAAAACCACAATGAGATATCATCTCACACCTGTCAGAATGGCAATTATTAAAAAGTCAAGAAACAATAGATGCTCATGAGCCTGTGGAGAAATAGGAAGGCTTTCACACTGTTGGTGGGAATGTAAATTAGTTCAACCATTGTGGAAGACAGTATGGCGATTCCTCAAGGATCTAGAACCAGAAATACCATTTAACCGAGTAATCCCATTACTGGGTATGTACCCAAAGGAATATAAATCATTCTACTATAAAGACACATGCATACGTATGTTTGTTGCAGCATTATTTACATTAGCAAAGGCATGGAACCCACCCAAATGTCCATCAATGATAAACTGGATAAAGAAAATGTGGCACATATACACCATGGAATACTATGCAGCCATAAAAAGGAATGAGATCATATCCTTTGCAGGGACAGGAAAGAAGCTGGAAGCCATCATTCTCAGCAAACTAACACAGGAACAGAAAACCAAACACCACATGTTCTCACTCATAAGTGGAAGTTGAACAATGAGAACACATGGACACAGGGAGTGGAACAACACATACCAGGGCCAGATGGGGGTGGGAGGTGAAGGGAGGGAGAACATTAGGACAAATAGCTAATGCATATGGGGCTTAAAACTTAGATGACAGGTTGTAGGTGCAGCAAATCACCACGGCACACGTATACCTATGTAACAAACCTAAACATTCTGCACTTTTATCTGGGAACTTAATGTAAAATAAAATTTGAAAAAGAATAAAATATTTAGTAATAAATTTAACAAAAAGTTGCAAAATGTACACTAAAAACTACAAAATGTTGTTGAATGAAATTATGGAAGACCACAATGAATAGAAATAAATGTGCTTATGGAGTGGAAGATTCAGTATTACTGAGAGGGTAATACTTTGCAATTTGATCTACTTGCTCAATCTAGTCCCTATCAAAAACCCAGTTACTCCGTTTTTTTTTGTTTGTGTTCAAAATAGATAAGCTGATTCTAAAGTTCATATGCAAGTGCAAGGAAATAAGAAGTCAAAATAATATTGAAAAAGAACAAACTTAAAGCATTCACACATCCTAACTACAAAACTTGCTAAAATCTGTGGTAGTCAAGAGAGTGTGGTACTAAAATAAAGATAATGGTGTGTATCATTGGAATAGAATGGAGAGTCCACAAATTAATTCTTACATTTATGATTAACTGACTTTAAATATGAGTGCCAAGAAAATTTAATGAGAAAAAAATAGTGTTGTCAACTTCATGGTGTCAGGAAAACTGGATGTCCATATGAGAAGAAAATAAAGTTAGGCCTCTATTTTACAGCACAAATAAAAATTGATTAAAAATTAATCATAGATTTAAATGTAAGAGTTATACCTATAAAACTTAGAAGAAAACAGGAATAAATCTTTGTGGCCTTAGATTTGTCAATGCTTTCTTATAGATAGCACCAAATATACAAGCAACCAAAGAAAGAATATATAAGTTGTACTTTATCAAAATTAAAACCTTATACTTTAAAAGACATTATCAATAAAACAGAAAGTCAGCTCACAGAATGGAAAGCCATATTTACACATCATATATGATAATATATTTGTATTCAAAATATATAAATTACATTTACAACTCAAAATAAAAAGTCAATTACCCAATGAAAACATGGACAATTTGAGTACATGTTTTTTCAAATAATTTATAAAAATGGCCAATAAGTACTCTAAAAGACGTTTGAAGTCATTACTCATTAAACAAATGCAATTCTAAACCTTAAAGGTTTTTGACTATGTTTTAATACCTTTATGATGGCTAACATTAAAAAAGAAAATAACAAGTGTGGTCAAGAATGTGAAATTATTGCTATTCCCATATATTGGTGGTGGGATTGTAGAAAAATACAGCTGATTCAGAATACTGTTTGTTCTCATGAAGTTAAACATAAAATTACCATACAACTTAGTAATTCCACTCTTAGGTGTATAACCAAAAAATGGAACACAAATATTGAAACAAAACCTTATATATTCATATTAATAGCAAAATTCACAATCACCAAAAGTAGAAACAGCAGAAAAGTTCATCAACCAATCAATGGCTATATAAAATGTCAATGTTTTTACAATGTAATTTTAGGGGGCATTAAAAATGAATGCAATGCTGTTACACATAAAAACACGAATGACATTGTTTATCCTAAATAAAATAGCCACAAGAGGCCACATAGTGTATGATTCCATTTATAAAAATGACCTAAAATAGGTAAATTCAGAGTGTCACAAAGTAGATTAATGGCTGTCAGGACTTGGAGAAGACAGGTTGCATAATAACTGATTATTAGTTTTGGATTTCTTTTTGCGGTGATAATATTCTAAAGTTAGGGAGTTGTGATGGTTGCTATGTGAATAAACTGAAAACCACGTAAGTGTTCACTCTAGTTTACTGCTGTTAAAACTGTTATCACTATTTTTGAAAGTTTTGTGAATAGCAGTTCGAAAACCTTTGACTATATTATTATTGGAAGGAAAGCATCTAAAATAATTACATCTGTTTTCATTTGTAAAATATGCCCTAAAATAGTTAATTCATTCTTGGTTCTTTTGGTACTATATGTTTAATATCTGAATCAAAAGAAACCATATTACTTTCTGCTATGTTAAAATATGGCAAGTTTCAGTATGAATTACTAAATAGTGAAGTTTAGACAATGGTGTACTGTTGCCAGCTTACATTGGCTTGTGAGGGCCAATTGTTACATTTTCAGGAGTTTTGTCAGCCATTTGATATCCCCGCAGCTTGCAATTGGCCATGGTGGCAGCATTTATTCCAAACAAACCAACACAGATTACCAATAGGGGAGCCTTGCCCAGGGAGTTTGAAGTTAACCATTTACTTGTACAGCACTGATTTTACTTGCTAAAGACAAGGTTAAGAAAGTGAAAAGGCAAGCCTTAGACAAGGAGAAAATACTTACAAAACGTGTATCTAATAAAGGCCTTTGTTCACAGCATACACAACTCATTTCCAATAAGCTAATAATCCAATAGAATGTTCTAAAAATTAGTTCATTCTAAACAATATATACATTTGACAGCAAATTTATGAACACATCTTACCTACATTTATGAACACATCTACCTACAGTAGGTAATTACACAATTACCTACTACGTGGCATTATAGTAAACACTTTCACACACGTTATCATGTGAATCCTGAAGAAAGGGAAATGAAAACAGGACCGAAAAGAGAGGAGGAGCGGTGAAGAGACAGAGAGAGAGAGAGGAAAAAAGGAAAGATGAATCCCCATGATAGATATGGTTTGGTTTTGTTTTATTATTTTTTTAAATTATACTTTAAGTTCTGGGATACATGTGCAGACCATGCAGGTTTGTTACATAGGTATACATGTACCATGGTGGTTTGCTGCACCCATCAACCTGTCATCTTCATCAGGTGTTTCTCCTAATGCAATCCCTTCCCTAGCCCCACACCCCCCGACAGGCCCCAGTGTGTGATGTTCCCCTCCCTGTGTCCATGTGTTCTTGTTGTTCAGCTCCCACTTACAAGTGAGAACACGCGGGGTTTGGTTTTCTGTTCTTGTGTTAGTTTGTTGAGAATGATAGTTTCCAGCTTCATCCATGTCCCTAGAAAGGATATGAACTCATTCTTTTTTATGGCTGCATAGTATTCCATGGTGTATATGTGCCAGATATTCTTTATCCAGTCTATCATTGATGGGCATTTGGGTTGGTTCCAAGTCTTTGCTATTGTGAAGAGTGCTGCAATAAACATATGTGTGTGTGTGTGTCTTTACTGTAAAATGATTTATAATCCTTTGGGTATATACCCAGTAATGGAATTGCTGGGTCAAATAGTATTTCTAGTTCTAGATCCTTGAGGAATCGCCACACTGTCTTCCACAATGGTTGAACTAGTTTACACTCCCACCAACAGTGTAAAAGTGTTCCTATTTCTCCACATCCTCGCCAGCATCTATTGTTTCCTGACTTTTTTCTGATCACCATTCTAACTGGCGTGAGATTGCATCTCCTTGTGGTTTGGATTTGCATTTATCTAATGATCAGAGATGATTAGCTTTTTTTTCATATGTTTGTTGCCTTCTTTTGAGAAGCGTCTGTTCATATCCTTTGCCCACTTTTTCATGGCGTTATTTGTTTTTTTCTTGGAAATTTGTTAAAGTTCCTTGTAGATTCTGGATATTTACACTTTGACAAATGGATAGATTGCAATTTTTTTTTCCCATTCTGTAGGTTGCCTGTTCACTCTGCTGATAGTTTCTTTTGCTGTGCAGAAGCTCTTTAGTTTAAATAGATCCCATTTGTCAATTTTGGCTTTGGTTGCCATCGCTTTTGGTGTTTTAGTCATGAAGTTTTTGCCCATGCCTATGTCTTGAACGGTATTGCCTAGGTTTTCTTCTAGGGTTTTTATGGTTTTAGGTTTTACATTTAAGTCTTTAAACCATCTTGAGTTAATTTTTGTATAAGGTGTGAGAAGGGTCCAGTTTCAGTTTTCTGCATATGGCTAGCCAGTTTTTCCAACACCGTTTATTAAATAGAGAATCTTTTCCCCATTGCTTGTTTTTGTCAGGTTCGTCAGAGATCAAATGGTTGTAGATGTGTGGCGTTATTTCTGAGCCCTCTGTGGTTCCGTTTTTTAAGGAAATTATTATCCAGGTGTAGTAAGTAACTTGCCCATCCAGTCTCTCAACTTTCTGCCTCCTTGAATTCTTGCTATAAAAGCATAGATTCAAAGTAATTGTGAAATAGTAGTTTTCCAATTTTGAAATTAGTGTTCATTATATTTACATACCTGGATTGAAGACCAAGAGAAGAAAAAATATGTTGAAAATTTGGAGATTGTCTGTAATAAAACCTGGGAAAGATCTTTTTTTTTCTTTTTTTTTCAGACAGGGTCTTGCTCTGTCACCCAGGCTGGAGTGCAGTGGCAGGATCTCAGCTCACGGCAAGCTCTGCCTCCTGGGTTCACACCATTCTCCTGCCTCAGCCTCCTGAGTAGCTGGGACTACAGGCACCCGCCACCATGCCAGGCTAATTTTTTTTTTGTAGTTTTAGCAGAGACGGGGTTTAACCATGTTAGCCAGGATGGTCTCAATCTCCTGACCTCATTATCTGCCCTTCTTGGCCTCCCAAAGTGCTGGGATTACAGGCGTGAGCCACCGCGCCTGGCCAGAAAGATCTTTGAATGTTGTTAACATGCATGGCTCATAGTCTTTACAGAGAGGCTATGAAATATTTCACTGAGTACATTGCTTACAATGAAGAAATAAATGTAAGATTTGTAAGAATACTAAATTAAAGAATAGGTTTGTAGTAAATTTTTCTTAATTTTTCTCCTTAATTTTGACAGTATTTTTTCTTCGTTTAGTTTTAAATTCCAAACTTTTTAACTAATTCAACTTCAGAATGGAATTTCCATCAACAAGTTGGTAAAACATGTTGTAGTCATTCAAGCGCTTTTAGATTTAAATTTTCTAACCTTGAGCAGATTCCAAATTTGCTTTCAGCCAGAAAAGTCCTCTTAAATAAGACAGAACTGCAAAAATATTATCAACTGCAAATTCAATCTAGATGTAATTCAGCTGTTCTGTTCTTCACCAGACATTTCACCACGGAAATTAATTGCCAAAGTGTATTTCTGGCACTCTTCTTACTTTTTGAAAATTCCCCAACAATTCATGATATAGAAAAGACAGCATTCTGTTTTCTCTTTCAAATTTTAATGAAAAAAATTTACCAGAAGTAGCCAGTATGTAAGAAGTATAAGTACTAAAAATAGACATGTAATGTTTTGCATAATTTTGTTTGCCCCGATTTTATAATTGTTGCCATAATAACCTCAAAATATAAATACACATCTATTCTGAAAAGGTAGAACAATTTAAGTAGTCATTCACTTCTCTTCCAAATTTTAGTAGCGAAAGCTTACTTGATCGTTAAAAATAGTATGCTCAGTAATGTATATTCCACATAATTGCTATTACTATCTTCTTTTCACTTTGTTCAGTATTAACATTTGAAAATCTTTTAAAATTGGACTAATAATTTTGATGGCTGTATTAGTCTGTTCTCACACTGCTAATAAAGACATACCCAAGACTGGGTAATTTATATAGGAAAGAGGTTTAATGGACTCACAGTTCCACATGGCTGGGGAGGCCTCACAATCATGGCAAAAGATGAAGGAAGAGCACAAGGACTTCTTACATGGCAGCAGGCAAGAGAGGTTTTGCTTGGGATCTCCCCTTTATAAAACCATCATATCTTGTGAGACTTATTCTTTAACACAACAACAGCACAGAAAAGACCCACCCTCATGATTCAATTACCTACCATTGGGTCCCCTCCCACAACCTGTGGGAATTATGGGTGCTACAATTCAAGATGAGGTTTGGGTGGGGACACAGCCAAACCATATTAATGGTGTGTATCTCAAACTATATATTGTCTATCAACAAAAAGGCAAGATTATTCAAGATATAAGTAGCATAATATAGAGAACATGGGCATGGTATTGGAATACCTTGCTGTTCAACACCTACTGGCTGTATGGCTGTGGACAGATTTATCTGACCTTCTTTTCCTCATTTTAAAAATGAGAATAGATAAGATAACACATCTTAAATTCTTTGGTATAATCAGGTATTATAGAAAATGTGCTGCATTTGCTAGACAATAAAGCAATTTGCAAGTGCCAGTTGATATTATCATTTATATTGTTTCAGGAAAAAATAAGATAGAAAAATCGGAAATTTCCTAGATATTTCTTATGACCACTCCACATAATTACTATCCCTACAGACCTATTTTTCCTCTAATATTGATCTTTGTAGCAAAAGGGTACATCTGGTTTGATTCCAACAACACTTTAAATAAATTTGTAAGTTCTTAGCCATTTCTAATTATGTAGTTCTTTCGAAATTATATCTGCATTCAGTGGTGTTTACAAAGAATAATTTTGATTAATGGTATCAGCATGTCCTATATAAAACACCTTTCCAGTTTTGTTATGTATATACTATGCAATTTGTGAAAATAAGCAGCTTATCTAAAACATTTTGGTATTTATTTCTAACGGAACTAAAGGTTCTTGTCTAATTTTGCATATTAAAAATCAATGAAAGAATCACATAATATTGACTATTTTCATAGGAAGTAAACAATTACTGAGAACTGGGTATTCAAATAAGTTATCTTCATCACCAGGTTTTTTTCATTGGTCTGAAATTTGCTTTCTTATGGAAAAACAAAAGGAAAACATCCTTACCAGTCTGGATATATATGTTATATGTCATTTTTTCCAGTTTCTTATAGAAATATAAGAAAAATCTTACATGAGGATAAATTTTTAAAATGTTAACTAATACACATCCAGTCAATATAAATAGTCACAGTGTTTATGTTCAGCTTGATATAACGACCAGGAGGCAAAATTCTGATTTTACTTTATTTAACATATTCACTTTTCTTTGGTGCATATGTTATCCTCAGTATGGTTAATGCTTCAAGACAGAATTTTATTTTTGACACTTTAGTGGTGTTTTCCATTTTAATTTTCGCTTTTTTACTGTATGTCAGTGCGTATTCAAAAATTAGAGCATATTAATCAAAATGCATTTATATCATCATGATTTTAAATTTTGCATTCTCAACATAGATTAGAATTCACTAATACATATTTACTATAATCCCCTCTAAACTAATGTGAAAATCTCATTCTAAATATCATAAGGTCAAGGATTTGATCACTCTGTTAAAAAGATGCATACACTCAGGTTCATCTGTGTTAGTTCGTCTAGGCAACGACTTGTTGTTGTCTGTAAATGACTTTTGCCCAGTCAGAAATAAAATCAGAACCAGCAAGATGAGAATAAAGCAACAGGAGATCATTGACCTAGAACTTGGCTCACATTCCAAAGGCCGCAAGGCCTAGGTTTGTTCATAAGAAGGAGTTGATCACTATGTGGTGCTATTGCTACACAGCAGGCCTGGGTCTCTTTGCGAAATGAGCACTAACATTATGCTTGCAGAAAAGCATTGGTAGAAATATGAAACATTTATTTTTTATGTAACCCATCTATAATAGCAAAGAAAATATAACAAACCAATGAGAATATTATCAATAATAAATGGAATTACCCTTCTAAAGTTAATGTTCCTGAATTCTTCAAGATTTAACTTGACAACATCTTCAAAAATGTATATAAATTTAATACAAAACCACACTAGTTTTGCACACACATTCTCTTCATCTTCCTTTCTCTCTTTCGCTCAGTTGCGTGCACGCACATACATGCCAACACAGGCATTTAATTGCTAGAATATATTGCCTCACTAAGTGTTTTGTGATACAGATCCAGGAAAGCCTCATGAACTCTCAAGAGGAAGACAACAGAATCAATGGCAATGAGAATACATAAATAATAAACTGGGGATGCAAGTAAGATAAATTAAGAATTACCTCTCATATGAGATTGAGCACAATATTTACTAGAAGTCGGAAAATACTGCTCTTGACAATCTAGATATTTCCTTTTAGGAACTTATAGCCTAGTGTCATATACAACTTACTGTCCCAAGTGAGTACATAGTCTACTCTAATATTAATGAAACTATTTTTGTATTATCAAAATAAGAGTTCAGTTGTTGGACTAAACCTATTTGGTTGTAAATGGCAATCTGGTGACAACAGTTTTTAATTCTTTGTTGTGCGATTATAAATAGCAAATTTTTAGAGGCTTTCAAAGTTTTGTTATGATTTCTCAAAAATATTTTGTCTATAAAATAACAAAAATGATAAATCTTTCAATGTGTACTCTAATTTTTGGTAAAGAAAATGAAATCCTTTTATGTTCTTGGCCACTTTAGCTTTAACTTAAGAGAAAAAAAATCATAAATAATACAAAGAAACAGACAAACAAAATACATTATGTTTAAGCTCATTTGAACATCCTGACCATTTTTTTCTCCTTTCACTACATCCAGCTTCTGATAAAAATTCTTGTTTACTTATGCAAAATAAGAAATAATTTTTATAGCACTAGTTTTTGTATTTAATAAATGAAGGTGTGCATCATTAGAGTACAGTATCACACACTCAGGAGAAAGCAACTACACAATTGTAGCATGATGCTAAGATATGGAAAAAATACTTTGCTTTCCTACATGAAATAAACATACCAAGGGAGTTAGGTGACCCTTCATGGTTATTTCTTTGTCTCAGGGTCTATGATGGAGGCCCTATAACGTCTATGAACACTTTCAAATTAGACTGTTTTAAAGGAACAGATATATAGGAGATAGCTGCAAGGGGAAAAGTAATGGTCCTGGAGGAGTAGGTGACAGTTTTTTCCTTTATTAATCCTCTGAAGTGGGCAGGATGGGTCTCTTTCAGTAAGGAGACATCATATGTATGTCCACTTCCACATGTTTTCAGATTAATTATAAATGCAACCCCCCAAAAATGCAGGTGCTATATATTACATTACATATGATTATCATTTATTTCACCTATGTGAAAACCTCTAGAAATAAGCTTATTTTCTATGTATAAATAAAGCTTATTAATTTAAGATGCCCCCTCCCACTACCCTGTACATTTTATCTATCTATTCACCTTTTTTTTTTTTTAGTTCAGCCAGATGTTGGACATACAGATGTGAGAGTCAATGCCCAGTCAAAAGAAAAACTGAAGATCCAAAGCAGCATCTTCCCCAACACAGCCAGGAAAACACTTCTAAGGTCCTTCTATGGCTTTATGTCTCTTTGTGTGTGCATTTTAACAATGAAGATGCCCCAATGACAGAAAAGATGACACTGAAAATTATTGAATATGAGGAGATCTGAGCCAGAATAATTCATGGAGGATTGCTAGAGTCATTATGTATGGATAAACAAAATGAGTGCTGCATATACACAAGGATGCTGTATTTCTTCAGTAAACAACTTGAATACATGCAGCAGTGCTGAATGAGAAATAACAGCTAAGGGTTTTTTCTTTTCCTGCCTTTATAGTTACAGTATTCCATACAGATTTCCCATCCAGCTATTTTTCGGTCAACAATCTCACTGTCTGCAAAATCCAAGATGATATGCTGCAATAATTTTTAGTGTTAATATGGAGGATCTATAGGCCTTGATATATATATATAAATATATATAAATATATAAATATATAAATGTATATATAAATATATATAAATATATAAATATAAATAAATAAACAAATAAATATATAAATATATAAATATATAAATATATAAATATATAAATATATAAATACATATAAATATATATAAATATATAAATATATAAATATATATAAATATATATAAATATATAAATATATAAATATATATAAAATATGTAAAAATATATATATAAAATATATATAAATATATGTATATATAATGCATGGTGTCCATTTACATTCTCATTGATCTTGAACTATTTCTTAAGCTCTGTGTCTTATATTTAAATGGGGGAAAGTAGTATTTAACTCCCTTACAGAGTTTCTCTGAGAATCACTACAGATTTCATGCAAATTATCTAAAAAAACCCATAGTTTTCAATAAATGTTAATCATAATGGAATTCCACATTAAAAACTTAAATTGTACATTGATGAAAAAATATTAATTGAATATTATGTTTACTTATTATTATTCCCTCAGGAGACAGGAATGTATGTAAAGTATTCATGACCCAAATTAAGAATTCCTCCATACACACAATCAGACTTTCTTCAGATCCTCAACCAATTAAATAGATAGCTTGTAACACAAACAGTCTTAGATTTTTCCCATTCCAAAAAACTAGTCTCCTTATTCTCATGATACTCTCCAATGCACAGATAATGTGAATAGATACAAATTCATACTACACATTTGTATCTTTTATATTAAAATATGACTATTATTTTTAATAAATTCAAAACCCAAATTCAGTTTTCAAACACAGAAGTGTAAAAAAGCTCAAAATTATATTTATAATATTGAGTATGATGTATTGCCATTTTACATGTATGTATGTGTTTATACATATATACAACCATTTAACATAAAGCCTATGTTTCCACAGAAGCATGAAAGTGTAAACTGTTTTGAAAATTTACAGATTGTGATGATAATTGTGCAAGCTCTAGTTGTGTGATTATTATAGTAAAATATATAAGAGGCTATTGGTGTCTGTTTATGCTGGATTTTGTGTTTCTATCTGGAACACTAAACTCCCACTTGAAGGCACACAAAATGAAACAGCAGTTCAAAATAAAGCTTATGGTAAAAACTTTTAAGATGTTATATCATTTTGGAGAGATAGAGTTTTCTCACTAGTATATCTATGCTATTCCAAAATAAAGATGCATCTGTAATTTGAAACACAACACTGTACGATGTTTTATTTGAGTGCAAGTGGAAGATGAATGTTGCATAATGTTATGACATATTTTCCATGACATAGAATGGCCTCTCTTTATTTGTGTGTGTGTGTGTGTGTGTGTGTGTGTGTACATTTATGTAAGTTTCTTGGTATTTTATCTTGTGTTAGAATTGTGTTAGTTGACCTCAGTTCTTTATTTCCTCTTGGACAGGGCAATTTGTAAGATGTATAGATTATTTTCTCTTCTTCTAATAGCTTCTTTTAGTACTTTAAACAACACACTTAAATCTTAGAAATACAACAGCAACTATTGACTGCCAAGAAAGATGAGGAAATTAGTATCCTTAACATGCCTTTATATTTCAATTTCTCTCTACCTTCAGGCCAGGCAGGGTGCAGTCTACACACAGCACATAACCTGAGCAACAGACATTAATGATTTTTTTTTCATAATTTTGTTTCTGTATTACTTTATTCTTATTGCAACCAACTATCTTTATATTAATATATAATTTTAAAAATAAATTTTATTTTTAATACATCATTTTGTTCCCAGAACTACAAAAACTATTTTCCCTCAATATTATATCTATGTATATTCAATATTCAATGACTTTTGTAATAGTGTAACTTCCTTATTCCTGAGCTTATATTTATTAATCTCTTAGTGGTTGGATTCCAGCCACAAGTAGTAGCAGTAGGTTTTGCTTGTTAAATTTGAGGCTTTAAACATTTCATAACCTTTTAAGATACATATTCAGACATGAAGGACAATTGAGCTGGGTATCATATTTTTGTGGGCTACGTATTCCATCATAAGTCATTTTCATTGCCTTCTAATACTGAATGCTATAAACTCCAAAATATTCATCATTCATTTAATATATTTTTATTATTGTCTTACTTTACTTACTTGCTTTTCCCATTTTTGCTTTTTATTTTAGATATCCAATTTAGTATATTTCATTTATTTTTGGATGGCACGCATTACCTTAAAGCTTTTCAACTTTTCTTATGGAAAAGTTTTTCATAATGGAGCCTTCATCTTCTGTTGCATATTATTGTTTTCTTTAGCGGGGGAGGATCCTATAAATTTAGGTCATATTATATAATATGTGGCTGGTGGCTGTATTTTTAAAGAGCTATATTTTATGAACTTTTAAAATACATTGATGTCTTCTTTTTCTTTATAAGCACTATGAGATTCTTTTCTTTTAGCAGAAGAGTAGCAATACACCTATTAAAATTTTTAGAATTAATTATATGTTCACAGACTAGATTTGCAGGATGAAAACAAGAGAAGAGTTTACTCTGATGTTTATGGCTGCACCTGTGGAAAAAGGCTATTTTCAGTGTTTCAGATAATATAGCACCCTCTCACTCATTCTGCAAGATGATGAGCATTCATAAGCAGAGTAAATATTGTTGCTAATGTTATGTTTGTGGTAGTGTGGTAAGAGCAAAAATGAAATCCAGGTCTCATGACTAGCAGGCCAACATATTCACCAGAAGATTATTAAGTTTATTTACTCCAATGAGTGAAGATAAGCAGTAAATTAGAAAAAGTTTTCATTCTATAGAAAGCTGGTATTACTAAACTTCTTTAATTATATTTTAGGTCTCAAAGATAATGTAAAAACTCTAACACCTATTTTTTGTCTAGCATTACTATTCACATGTTATACTTTAATTGGTAGAGTTATAACAGTAATAATCAAATGAGAAACTGAAATTAAAATAAAATCAAAACATGAAGATGAAGGAGACTTCAACACTGTATGTAATGTTTTTAAATTTTAGCAAATAATATGCACTTATATATGTAAAGATTTTATCTATCCATCTAACTATATATTTATAGAGTTGTCAATGAATACTTTGTAGTGTTCATTTTACTAGCAGTAGAAGGCTCAAGGACATGAGAGACAAGCTGTGCAGAGTTTGCTGAAGCAATTTCTAAAAGATACAAAAGTCTAGAAATGGAAACATCTTTGAGGTGTCTAAAGACATCTGGATTCCAACGTGGCTGAAACCGAGTAAACAAGGGGAGATGAGATGGAAGATGAAGTCAAGTGGTGAGAGGGAGCCTGTTCATCCAGCTGTGTATAAGTCATGCTAAGTACTTGGGTTTTATACTGAGTGAGCTGAAAAATACTGGACTGTTTTAAACAGAGAAGTGATATATGATCCAGCTTAAATTTTAAAGGAAATGTTAGGTTTGTACTGAAGAAATATCCTGGAGTATAAGGGTATCTTAAGTTTTAACAAGGGATTGGAGGTAGAGGTGAGGATAAATAATTATATTTTGGCTACAATTTTGATATAGAAACAACAAAATATCCCAATGAAAAATATTTGAAATGAGAATCAAAAAAATGAGAGAGAAGTAAAAGGTGACCTTAAGTTAATTTGTATGAACAATTAGAAGAATGGAGCTGACATTTACTGAGATGGGGTGAACTGTGAGAACTGGTTTGTTGAGAGAGGATTAAGAAATCCTTTTGGAAGTAGTTAATACAGGTAATTGACTAAAATAAGGTAAAAAAAAAAACTAAAGCTGGATATTTAGGGTCATAGGTAAAATAAAGCTATTTAAAGTTATAAGGTTGGATGTGTTTACTTTGGGAAGTAGTAGATAGAGAAAACACTGATCTCAAGATTGATTTTTAGAGCACTCAAAGACTCAGGGCTCAGAAGAATAGTGAAGACCCATCAAAGGAGGTAGCCTGTAAAATAAGGCAAGAAACAAATATAGTTAATATTATGTCCTGCAAGCCGTGCTAAACAAAGTGTTTTAAGAAGGAAGGACTGATCAATCATGTCAAATGCCCTATAAATCAAGTAAGAAGAAATCTAAGAGTTGAGCATTTTATTTTACATAAGGTAAGACACTGTTTACCTTTACCACGATCTATTTCAATTCAGGGGTGGGCCTGAAAGCCTAATCAAAGTAGGATCAATAAGAAGCAGGAATGTATTCTTCTTAGGCCAGAATGGTAGAAAGAACATAGTAGTTGAATATCTCTAAACTTTCTGAGGGAAATTCAACTGGCAAAAACTGAAAATTAACTAAAATTTCAAGGTAAACATCTTCATAAAACAAGAAGATCAGTTGGGTGACTATTGAAAAAGTCCAGGTTAAGAGATTTTTGTAGTTGGAATCTGAGTGATAGCAAAGGAGATGACAAGTGGTTGGATCCTTGATACACTGTTTAAGAGGAACCAACTTGCAAGATTAGATGTAGGCTTTGAGAGAAAAAGAGGATCTAAGACAACTCTAATTTTGTTTAAACACAGCATCTTGAATGATGCAGATGTCTTAACTGAAATGGTAGTGATTTTTTTGAAGTGCAAGTCAAGTCGTGGCACAAAGCTGCTTAGAATCTTTCAATGGTTTTGTCAATTCAGAGTCAAATACAATGTCCTTATTATGGTATATATCATAAAAACTGGCCTAACTGGACTCATCTCCAGCATCTCCAGTAATATTAATATCCTAAAATTCTTATTCTGCAATTAGTTGCATAGAGCCTTATGCTATCTCTTATAATTTAATACAATAACCTTTTTATCTGCATGCTTTCATTATATAAATGGATTGTAACGTACCTAAAATTAGAGATTCTACCCTTCCCAAAACTTAGAAATAGTCTAAACATATACATAGAAGCTGTTCATATAAACTTTTTAAGTAAATCAAAATATATAATAAAAACTGTTGCTTCCTATAGACTTGGCATAATATACTACAGAAACAATTGTCTTGAATTTCTGAGTGTTGTGGAAATATTATGATGTCCACCTGAGTATTTAATATGACAACCAGAGACTAGGTTCTAGTGTGGCAGAAGTATATTGTTCAATATATCATTTTTTTCAGACCGTAAAATAAGTTTTGCATTTTAGATTTTACTTCTGACATACAAGGTAGATGGTAAACTGACCTAATAATAATAATAATGATTTATGTTTCCAGTGTTATATGTCACATGCTTATAGCATAAGCAGCAGTGTTATCAGTTTCAATACAAAATGGTGTGAACCAAAAAGAGATTTCAGAAATATTTCCATGGGAAACCTAAGCCGTTCATCCTTCATGGGACAAAAAGCTAATTGTGGAAGATTGCTATAAAAAAACACACACACAAATTCCTAATCAACATCTATTGGAAATCACTTAGAGATTTGTATTTCTATAAAAGAGCTACGAAGGGATGATAGATGAGATGGTTTCTCCTGGAATGACAAAGGATCAAGAATCTTATGTAGAATAGTCAGAGGTTTTAAACATAAAATCTTGAAGGATTCTGCTAAGAGTGTAAAAAGCAGGTGTTTGTTCTAAAGCTAGACTACCAGAATAATGAAAAATTCCAGTATAAAAATTCATGAAAGGAAAACTCATAAATGTGTCATAAAAAGATAATTATTATCTCAGATATAAGCCAGATGCTCTCCTGTGGATTGCATATTAATATTCACAGATAGAAAGTTCTGTTTAGACAGAAGCGCTCCATTTGATGGGTTATATATGCAGTAAGTAGAGAAACTGGCTTAAGGGTGATAATAACCGCAGAAGACAGAATCATGAGTTCAGACTTTTGGATATTGTTAGTACTATTTGGTTTTAGCATTTGCTTTTTATTTTCAGGCATTAATGGGCCAATCACAGTTTTGTGACTTTTGTAAATTATATTTTTGTGGAAGTCATTTTCCCCTGTAAGGTTCCTGCTGTTTATATGAATTATATGAATAACATGTATGTATGTTTTGTACAGTTTTTCAGTGTCACTTGGATAAAGGATACTATGTGATCTGAATCTTGTAATTAAAGTTAATTAAACAATTACTATTTTGGAATTAGGTAAACTCTTAAAGAAACCAAATTCTACCCAATTAAATAGCGTTTTATGTTTCTTAATATGAGGCCTGAGATAGTATTAAGTAACAGTTGCTCCAGATTAAGGCAACTGATCAGTGATCCTAGGCAAATTAACTCATCAAAAATGAAGAAGCTCCCAATACTGACCAACCAGATGAACATGACTCAATCAACATCAAAATCAATGAGGTGAAACAGTCTGCTTTCAGTGAAAATCAATGGTGGTGAAAATGAACTTCCTTGAACTTGACTTTTACAGATTTGGAGGCTGCTTGAATAACAGAAGGGTATTCCAGTGGTAATAGATTCCTGCCTCTTTCTAGTCAGTTTCTAATCTTTTAGAATTTAACAGTAATTCCATGTCATAGTATTTGGGATCTCCTAATGTAAAATTCAACTAAAGCCAGAAATTTCAAGTATGAGCAACAAATGCATCACCTAAGAGCTCTGGAGAATGAAATCTAAATGGGCAGAATGGGCACATCATGAATGAGCCCTTAGATAAATAGCTTACCTGCCATTTAACAAAACCCCACAATTACCTCCACTCTCATTTAGCTCTGGAAAAATACAGCAGCATATATTTTTGTAAGGTAGCTCAAAACAGATTGTTAGATAATTTGCATGTGTAATAATGTTCTGGTACCCTAGCTTTTCCCCCAGAAAAATAACTTTGCCCTATTTAATAACAGTCCTGAATTTCAATCTAGATTCTTGGGGAAGGCTTGTGATGAAAAGGGTGCTCAGTGTCCATTACTTGGTCTTGCAGCTTGGTCTGTCAGCAACTTCTGCCACTTAGTCAACTTTCTCTTTTTCCTCCCTAAAGTCAACCAGTGCAATTCCTAATACTAAAACCATGTTATCTACATATCATGAGCCTTATGGTTTTTTCAAAAGGTGTAAATGACATACTTCCAGATAAGATTTTGAATTTTCCTAAAATATCATCTCGAATAATGTTTGGGTCAAAACATAGCAGATCCCCAAATAATGTAACTCTTTATTGAAGTTTTTTGGAAATTGCGGCTTGTAATTTATATTCCTCTGAAGGAAGGGTCAGAATACTTTTACTGTAAAGGGATAGACAGGAAATATTTTAGGTTTTGTGGGCTACGTGGCCTCTGTCAAAATGCTCAGCTGTGCTGCAGTAGCATGAAGGTAACAATAGACAATACGTTAAAGAATGAGCATGGCTGTGCCCTAATAAAAATTTATAATTTTCATGTGTCCAAAAGATATTCTTATTTGACTTTAAATCATGTGAAATTTTAAAATCCATTAGGTTGTAGGTAGTACAAAAAGAGGTGCTGGGCCAGATTTGGCTGCAGACTGTATTCTACTAACCCCAGCTCTAAGGCATTCATATGAGGTATTGCTATATATTTATGGGTATACACATTGTTGGTCCTTGTTACAAATGAATGAAACATTCAAACCTCTTAAAGATGTTCTTTTTCTCTCATATTTTCCTATTAAAATGTTTAGCACTCCATATGACTTATTATTCCATAATTAACTAGCATTGCTAGTTTAGATTTTCTTCATTGAGAATATTGGTTAAATTCTATCCCATATTAATCACAGTACATGTTGAATATTCAGGATTAAACAAAATAATCCAGGGATAAAATTCATGGAGATAATCATTAAAGGCATTTTGCGAGCCTTCCCAAGGGAGTGACTTTCCCCTGAGAAACGATGAGTTCCTCAACTAGATAGGATGGGTTAGGGCCCAAAGCAGTCCAAGGAGAAGAATTTGTTAAGAACGGTGTATCATTAAGCAGGGCAGAATTAGAGGTTAATGGCAGAGAATACCCAGAGGACAGAAACAATAAGTTGGAACTAAACTCTTGCTTTTAGCTGCATGTAAAAGGAAATTGAACTCACGCTGGTGTAAATGACTGAAATGATTTATTTCCTAAGCTAACTGAAAAAAAGGCCTGAATCAGGTATAGTCAAATCAGCCCTCTGCTGTGTGCTTTTTTAGACATTGCTATGCTATGATAATCACTATGCACCTGAAACAATATTCAAAGGTTCTTCAGGTTACTTTGTCTAAAGAGAGGAAAAATCTTTCCTGTAAATAACCAACAAAATCTTCCTGTGTTTCTCAAACCCAAACTCGATTAGAAGTCTATTTCTCTACCAATTCAGTAAACATGGGGCACTATACAGTTATTGGCTTAGGCACTGGCTTAGGCATGGACTTTCTTTTTTTTTTTTTTTTTTTGAGACGGAGTCTCGCTCAGTCGCCCAGGCTGGAGTGCAGTGGCGCGATCTCAGCTCACTGCAAGCTCCGCCTCCCGGGTTCACACCCTTCTCTTGCCTCAGGGTCCCGAGTAGCTGGGACTACAGGGGCCCGCCACCGCGCCCGGCTAATTTTTTGTATTTTTAGTAGAGACGGGGTTTCACCGTGTTAGCCAGGATGGTCTCGATCTCCCGACCTTGTGATCCGCCTGCCTCAGCCTCCCAAATTGCAGGGATTACAGGCGTGAGCTACCGCACCTGGCCAGGCATGGACTTTCTGAGCAAACCACTAGCAACGGTATGACTGCCCTTTGGATTTGGGAGTGAGATCGGCATGCTCCTAAGAACAGGGACTGTGCAGTGACTGTATCATTACCTGAAGCCGAACTGGAGTATGAATATTGAGGGGTCAGCAAGTGGCAGCCATGACAAAATTCCAAGTTTTTTCCTATAAAGTGAGCAGCAGAGTGGCATCACAAAATATCATGCAAGGAATGATTTTATATTTGTATTTATTTATTTTTTGCATTTTACTTTTTTTTCTTTGCTAGTAGCACAAAGTCATACTTTAATGACCAAGGCCAGGCATGGTGGCTCAGGCCTATAACCCCAGTACTTTGGGAGCTGAGGTAGGAGTATCACTTAAGTCCAGGAGTTTGAGACCACCCTGGGCAACATAGAGAGACCTCATCACTCCAAGAAAAGAAAAAAAAAATTAGCCAGGCATAGTGGTGCACACCTGTGGTCCCAGTTACTAGAGATGGTGAGGTTGGAGGATGGCTTGAGCTGAGGAGTTCAAGGCTACTGTGAGCCATGATTGTGTCACTGTACTCCAGCCTAGGCTACAAAGTGAGACCCTGTCTCAAAAAAAAAAAAAAAAAAAAAAAAAAATTAGATTTCAATTTTTTATTTTTAAAATTTTAAACAACTTTATTAAGAGAGAATTCACATATCATACAATTCACACATTTAAAGTGGACAATTCAATAGTTTTTAGTCTCTTCACAGATATGTTCCACAATTAATTGTTTCATCACAACAGAATATTTTCATCAGCTCAGAAAGAAACTTCCTTTACTTCCTACACTTTAGCTATTTCCTTTTTTTCTTCCCTTTCCTCCAGCCTTAACCAAATATTAATCTAATTTCTACCTTTATTGATTTCTCAACTCTCAGCATTTCATATGAAACGATTCATATACTATGTGGCCTTTTGTGATTGGCCTTTTTTACTTAGGATAACGTTTTCAAGGTTCGTCTAAATTGTAGCATATGTCAGTGCTTCATAGCTTTGTTGTTTTTGTTGTTGTTGTTGTTGTTGAAACAGTGTCTCACTCTGTCACCCAGGGTGGAGTACAGGGGTGCAAGCTTGGCTCACTGCAACCTCCGCCTACTGGGGTTCAGGCAATTCTCATGGCTCAGCCTCCAGAGTAGTTGGAATTACAGGCATGTGTCACCCCGCCCAGCTAATTTTGTATTTTTAGTAGAGATACGGTTTTCCCATGTTGGCCAGGGTGGTCTTGAACTCCTGGCCTCAAGTGATCCACCCGCCTTGGCCTCCCAAAATGCTGGGATTACAGGCGTGAGCTACCGCACCCAGCCACTTCATATCTTTATTGGCCAAAAATATTTCATTGTATGAATACTCATTGTATAGATTTTGTTTATCCATTGGTCTGTTAATGGACATTTAGGCTATTTCGACATTTTGAAAACTGTGAATAGTGCTTCTAGGAACATTTCCATGTAAGTTTTTGTTAGACTTAAATAACTGTTTTCAATTATCTTAGGTATATACACAGTAGTGGAATTGCTGGTTCATTGGGTTTAATCGTTTGAGAAACTGCCTGATGGTTTTTTTAAAGTGGCTGTACCATTTACATTCTCACTAGCAGCATACAAGAGTTTTGATTTCTTCACATGCTCTCCAGTATGTGTTGTTATCCGAATTTGATTCTAGCCATCCTAGTGGGTATAAAGTGATATCTCATTGTGTTTTTATTTCCCTGATGACTAATAATATTAAACATTATTAGCAATTTGTATATATTCCTTGGAGAAATGTTTATTTTGCCCATTTTATAATTTGGTCATTTTACTTTTCAATGTTGGTTTGTAAGAGTTCTTTATATAGTGTAATTAGACGTATAATTTGCAAATATTAGATGTACAATTTGCAAATATTTTCCCAAATTTTATGGGTCGTCTCATTTTCTTCATGGTATATTCTGAAGCACAACTATTTTTAATTTTTGATGAAGTTCAAATTATTTATTTATTTTACTGTTCATGCTTTTGGCATCATATTTCATGTTTGAGTTTTATAAAAATACATTTATATCCACATTTGCTATGTCTTATGTCTTTTAGCCATCATTCTTGTTATTGAACTATACCCAATAGTGCCTTACTAAACTCAAGGTATATAATAGGAATTAGAAACATTTCTAAGGGGTTAAATTTATGCATATGAGTTTAAACATTAATACATCTATCAGTGGGCTTACTCTTCAAAACATTAAAAAAGAAGTTAAACAGATGTTACTATCTCAATAGAGGACATTATGGGCAAAACACTTATTAGGGGCTAATCAAGCCACCCATCTGCAGAGAATAAATAGACACCACACCTAGTTTAAAATAATAAAATGTATAACAAGTGCTAATTCACACACCTGGTCACCCTGTCACTCCTGCTTACATAATTGGCTTTGTACTTTTAAATTTCCCTGTGGGAAAAGTAATAGAAAACTTTTGGTGAGTTAAATAATTGGATGGCATCACTGAGAAACATATCATAGTACTTTGTAAATAGTAGAGACTTTACAAATATTTGTCCAAGAATGATATTTCAAAGTTGCTACATGGATTTAGGCAGATGAAGCTGAAACCTGACCAACTGAATACATTAATTCATCCATATCATGGGCCAACTGCTGCAGAAATGAAGTAATAACTTAAGATAGTTTTTGATGCAAACAAGGATGACAATTTTAAAACTGCATTTTTCAAATTACCAATTAAAGTATCAATTTAATAAATAATCATTATAAATCAGTCACTTAAATTATAAAGACACTGACAAAAGCTGTTTGATGTTTACATACCTACCAAAACTCTTATTCAAAATTCTAGAATGACGAAATGTTAGAAGGCAAAGGAATTTCTTGTGATCACCCTGCAGACACAACATGGCCTCTAGCCCAAATTTGGTTCTAATGTCAAGGCTGCTGATACAACACACATAGCAAGAAAGTATGGAAATGTTAATTACTTCCATGATTGAGATTTCTGAGGTGATCGAGGCAGGCTTCCCAGGAAGGTCCAAAATGGCTTGAGAGAGCAGGGAAAGGCAACTGGCTCAGCATTTTTATTGTGGCTGTGGATGCCACTGAGCTGTGAGTTCCATGAAGGGCCAAGGGCTTGAGTGTTTTAAATCTCCTCCTTGCACCAAGGAGAAAGCACCCAGGCTCTTTTTTATCAGCTTGCCTTGATGTAGGGCAAAAAAGAAAGCAGTGGGTCTAAAAAGCTTTAGCAGTTGAACATAAAAAATGGAGTCAGGCTCTTTGTGATGGAGTTCTAGTTAAATTAAGGAGGAGTATGTAGAAATTAGGAATGTGCAGATGCTGGAATCAAACTTATTTGCTTTATTCCCTTCTCTCCCGCGTGCTAGATATCTGACCTTGGGAAAATTACATCATGTTTTTGTATCTCAGGATCCTCATCTGTGTAATTTTTATAATTAGAGTATTTTTTAGAATTTCATTAGGAGTAAATATTTGCAAATTATCCAACTATCTGAGTTGTTATAAGTACTGAAAAAAAAAAAAAAGTGTTGTTTTTTTCCAAAGCCAATGAAGGCTAAGTTATTTGCCCAGGGAATATGATGGCAGAGTTAGGCTAAAAATTAAATGTTGGATGTTCCAGTCTATGTTATTGTTACTACACTGTGAAACTATTCTCCAATCCCCAGAATTAGTCTCAAACTCACTACTCTCCTCAGAGCAAAAATATACCACCTATCTGTGAATCTAAATCATTTTGCCTGGGCTACTTTACTCATCTTTGTGACTTCAAATAATACTTTCTGCTGAAGAAATCCAAATCTGTATTTTTACCCCATACCTCTCTACTAAACTCCTAAACCATATATAAAATTGCCTATTGTAATTACCATTTTTATATTTTTTCTACCTCACAGGCTTCAATCTTAATATGTCAAAAACAGAATTTATTATCTCTATTCCTTGTTCATTGCCCCTGAATCTGCCTTGTCACACAAGTCAGAAATCTGGGAATTCTCCTAGAAAACTCTCACTTATTGTTAACAATATGGATATTGCTTAGATTATTTCTTCATAAACTCTGTATTAATTTTAAAAATTGTATTCTAATTCAGCTTTCAAACCCACATCTGTCTTTTATTCAAAGCTAATCAAAATAATAATAGCTATTATTTACTAAGATTAGTTATATCTTTCTTAAGGTTTTATTTTTTAAACACTTTACCTCATGTAACCCTCTCAATATCTCCATGAGATGGGTATTATAAATGTCTACATATAACATATGAAAACAAATCCAGTACAACCTATTAGGCCATATGACAAGAGTTACAGATAAGTCCGATTGTAGAGCTAGGATTTAAACCAACTGCACCTCATTTCTGCAACAGTTGACATAACATTCTGCTTCTCCTTGTATATTCCCTCCACTTACCAATCTAAAGTTTCACAGTTTTTATACAATCACACAGAAACCTCTTGATATGATTGATACTTAAGGCCCTCTAAGCTGTGACCTCTGTTTGACTCTCAGGCTTATTTTTAGCCTATTCACAGATTATGTTTAGTTATATTGAACTCTTTCATATCTCATTTCTTGGCCTTTGCTTCCTCCATCTCCAACGTGATGGCTGCCTTGAGGGCCAGCTACATAATTTGTGGGAATCGGTGCAAAATAAAAATTCAAGGCCCCTTGTTCAAAAAGCAAGAAAAGAGTGCTGTTAGTAGTATTAAAATATATAAAGCTTTTTTCTTTCTTCTATGGTATTTTTCTAGACATGTCAAGTTTCTTTTATTTTCTATTTAATTTCATTCTAAAACAATTTAAATTAAAAACTTTTAGCAAGACTTTTCTTCATTCATCTTTACATAGCATAATATCAGTTTTAAAAGTAAAAGAGCAGTATGTCAAATCATCAAAAGTATACAGTTCACATTTTGTAGCTCTTATGTGCATTGTGTATTTCTTTCTTACCAAAACAGAGGAAATGCTTCACAAAAGTAATTCAACTGCTTTTATTTTACCTCTTGATATGCAAACAATCTACCAACACTCTACCTTTGACTTGGTGATGAGTAGGAAAGGTCTGAAAGGAAAAGGACGTATGATTTGCCCTATCGTTTGTTTCCTCTTTAGGTCATCATTTTCAGCATAAATGATTGAAAGTAGCTTCAGTAATAAAGGAAGTAGCTTAAGTAATAAAGGATACAGGGTTCTTTGGTCACTCGTGTTTCTTGAAGCATGATTAATCATTTTCTTTCTGCTTTTGAATGAAGTTTTGGTTTGGAAAGAAAACAAGACAACAATGTCATATGCTTACTTCTTTATTCAGAGTCTTGCTAAATTCTGACCATGGGTTCACTAGAATGCAGTACTCATGGGGCATTGTGAATTCATGTGAAAACTGGGGTGCAAGGAACAGTGGGCCTGGTTAGTATGAATATCCTTGACATATGTGCTCTATTGTCACTTTGGATTTCACTTACAAAATATAAGTTCAAAGATATAATTATTAAGAATTTTAAGATGGTCACAGCAGATCACTAAACCAAGGGCAAGGCCCTTGAAATTGGCTCTGGCTGCCTGGTAAAGATCTACTTCTTTTTGAAGACTCAACTTAGCTCAAACTTGATTTTGTCTTGGAGCAGTCCCTGAATTCCCATTTGTAAAAGTAACCACAATCTCTCTGATCCCAAACTGTACCGTAAGTAGTCATCTGTCTTGGCATCCATCATTAATATGTTAGGTCTACTAGCCACTCTTCCTACAAGATTTTAAGACCTTGACAGTGGAAAACTTGCTTTATTTATAGTTGTAATTTTCCTCTCAGCAGAAAATGTGTTGAATAGATAAATAAACTGATATGTAATTGTAGCTATAGTGATATGGTTTGGCTGGTGGGAGGCAATTGAATCATGGTGCAGGTCTTTCTCATGCTGTTTTTGTGATAGTGAATAAGTCTCATGAGATCTGATGGTTTTATAAAGAGGAGTTACCCTGCACACACTCTCTTTTTGCCTGCCACCATGTAAGATGTGCCTTTTGCCATCTGCCATAATTGTGAGTCCTCTCCAGCCAAGTGGAACTGTGAGTCCACTGAAACTCTTTTTATTTATAAATTACCCAGTCTTGAGTATGTCTTTATCAGCAGCATGAAAATGGACCAATATATATAGTGATTCGTATCTCAAGTCCAAATTCTTAGATCTATAACTTTTTTTCTATATTAATCTTTAATACTAAGCAATATTATGCTTCCAGGCTAAGTTATTAGACATTCACAAAAATTTTATGAAGAACTTATGATATATGCTATGGACTGAATGTGCCCTCCCAATATTCTTATGTTGAAGCTATTACCCCCAGAGTTATGTTATTTGGCTGTGGGGTCTTTGGGAGATAATTAGATATACACAGGGTTTTAAGAATGGGGCCCTCATGATGAGATTAGTGTTTTTATTAAAGGAAGAAGAAATGAGAGCATGCACCCCCAACCCTGCCCACAAAGTGAAGACACCACAGGAAGATAGCCATCTGCCATCTACAAACCAGGAGGGGTGCTCTTACCGGGAATTGATTCTGCTGGCTCCTTTATCTTTGACTTTCCAGCCTCCAGAACTGTGGGAAATAAATTCCTGTTGTTTAAGCCACTTAGTCTATGGTATTTTGTTATGGCAGACTGAGTTCATTAATACACATATAAACTTCAGTTATGGAATGAGTTAGATAATAAGTAAATATCATTGACATACTATCTGTATCAGTCAGTTCTTGCACTGCTGTAAAGAAATATCTGAGACTGGGTAATTTATAAAGAAAAGAGGCTTAATTGTCTCACAGTTCTGCAGGCTGTATAGGAAGCAGGATGCTGGCAACTACTCACCTTCTGAGAGGGCCTCAGGAAACGAACAATCATGGTGGAAGGCAAAGGGGGAGCCAGATCTTCACATGGCCAGAGCAGGAGGAAGACAGAGATGGGGGGATGTGCCACACACTTTAAACAACCAGATCTCATGAAAACTTACTATCATGAGAACAGCAACAAGGGAATGATGCTAAACCATTCATGAGAAACTGCCCCCATGATCCGGTCACCTCCCACCAGCCCTTACCTCTAACACTAAGCATGATAATTGAACATGAGATTTGGGCAGGACACATATCCAAACCATATCACTCTTTGATTCTTACTTTATTGTCTTATTCTGTTTAAACACCAAATTATTTTAGTTAAATTAAACAGTAATTATCTGCTATTCTCCCATTTTGTTACTCAGTGGATATACATAAATAGTGGCGACAAAGTGCTATTTTGAAAGAGTCATGAAATTTGCCAAGATCGTATACACACTCACATTCACATCCACATTCACCACCCTTCCCACATACGTGTTTAAATTCCATGGGTTTTAGTGATGATCAATATGATAAATAAATTATGTGTGGGTTTAAAAAATCTTCAACTGTAAAAATAATCAAATAAATTTATTTAGTTCTCAACAAGAGTTTTATAATTCAAAATATCTTTAGATGGGTGCACAGCACAGAATTTATATGTATGTAAACGTATATCTAAGCAAATGTATGTATTTATAAATTATATATATATACACAATTAAATATGCATAGGCATACATACAAATCTATCTATCTGTCTCTCTACTGATTGATCGAGAAAGAATTCCATAGTATTTGTTATTGTTAATGTAATTATTTTGGTGGAATTATTGATTTTTTAATTAATTAGAAACATATACAATAAGATATTTTTGACAGGTCTTATAGAGAGTGGCCCAAAGTGTATATTTTAAGAAGAGATTCTGCTTCATCTTTGTGCCTAGAACTTTAAGTTTACTAGAGTTTCATCATGTTATAATTCATTTAGGTTCATAGATATAGCAAAGAACATGTATCCATGAAGATAAATACAGAGATAAATGTAAACATATGTAAACAAATTTTCTGTCAGGTAAATGTTTCTCTGTTTAAACCTGAGGATGAATGATTTTGAAACATAACTCACTCATTCTGCCTAAAAAGGCTGGTCCACTTTGAATGACACTTGTTTTTCACACACAGTTTTACATTTGCTGGCTAAGTGTAAATATGTAATCTCTTAACAGATTGGATATATTTTTCATCCAAAATACTTCTTTAGTGGGAAATTCTATTCAGAGTAAAAGAAAATCTCACCATATTGTGGGAACACATTTCTAAATACCGTGTCAGACAAATATTTTCAAAACACATCATGCTGTTAGTTTAAAATTAGGCCTGGCCTACAAAACTGTAGGAAAGTACAGCTCTTATCATTCAGCTCAGTGCAATCTGCCCCTAATTTCAGGTTCAGTTAGGCCAATCACCTGGCAGTTCCAGCCAAAACCTTCCCACCTTCCACCTCTGACACAGGACAAGTCTCTCTGCTCAAATAGAACTTGTTAGGTTCTCCTAAGGTCACACTGAAATTCTTATCAAAAATTAGATGTGCATACTTTAATGAGAGTGACCAGTAATTGAAGTCATTTTCTCAAGGTGGTGCTACCAAGTTACTAAAGGAATTAGATACCGGAATTATCAATGATTTCTCTGACCTGAAAAGGAAGTTGAGGACTGATTTACTTATTTTCATATGACAGAGAAATAAGTCCTTCTGTTGAGAGGGATAAGTGATAAATATTTATATACTTCTACTACCATCTTATAGATATGCAGAAGTGTTATTTATTATTATATAATCTACTGAAAAATGGTCATTTTTAATAACTGAAATACTTCAAATTAAGACTGACATAATGAAATAAAGCTGGGACATTAAATTGGAATCACTGAAAAGAAAGACCAAGAATTTGGTGTGGCAAACTTGGATGGAATCTTGGCAAAAGAAACAAGTATCTTATCACATAAGCAGACTGATACCAGGAAGCTGTAAGTTAAGGACCTTGACAATTACGATGCCTTTTCCAGTCCCCTTTTGATGATGCCGGAGTGGAAGACCCTCCTACTGCAGCATTTTCTCTTGGTTGTGTAGATGCCAGCAGTAACTTTAGCATGTTGTGAAGTGTCCTCAGCTGTAGAACCTGATCTTGCTGAATGGCTGCACATGCAGATATGCAATGAAAGCTTGTTGAATGAATTTATTCACACTTGGCAAGACCAGCAATCCCAGGCTATATCTTTTTTAAAAAATATAGGTTGACAATTTTATCAAGCTACATGTCAAACTAATAATATTTTATATTTTTCTATAAATAATATCAAAATGAAAATGAATCAATTAAAAATCCTAAGTAATGTTTGGCTATTCCTCAAAGTATGATTAAATTTTATTTGATAAAGTTTCAGTGTTCAGTCTTTCTAATTTATTGCAGTATGAATACAAAAATTATCAATTTTCTATGCTGCATTAACATGGATGTTTTCTTACATCTGTCTGCACTAAGAAGGTGTAAATGGTGTATAAAATAACAGTCAGTAATATTCTAAACATTAAACCTGTCTGAGAGAATTAAAATGTAATAATGCTAAATATTAGAGCAGTACGTGAATACTGAAATATAGTAAACATACATGAAAAACAATGGCCTGGTAAGATGATGATACATATTATTAGCATGAAATAACAAATCCTTATGTGATTACTATTCAAATCTTTTGGAAAATTATAGATCTCCAAAGGTATTTTCAGTTTATTTTAGTAGAAAGATATCTTCACACCTACACAAAATTTTTCATGTATCTAAATGTTTTGTGAAATTATACGGTGCAATGAAATTATAATGCTAAAATCTTAGGTTCATGTTTTAATGGAAATAATAGCAAAATATAAAACATTTGAGGAAAAATGCTAATTTTATATAAAGTTATGAGTCATATCTCAGGAAAGTCTATGGATTTAAAATATTTATAAGTGTCAAACATGTATTCAAAACAGTTTACTCATTGAAAAATTAATATTCACTAAACTACCATATTTTTTCCAATAGAACAAATTAATATCCTTGATCAGAATAATTATCTGATAGTGTAGTATAGTCTTAGTATACTGTATAAAAATTTGCATCTCAAAGAATAATATAATATGGTATTACATAATTTTGCATAATATTTATCTTTTGTTATATGTTTATCAACTGGTGAACAAGGGAAACTCGCTTGAAAAAAGATTTCTTAAGATAATAGTATGGAAATGATAATATGTCCATAACTTAAGCCACCTGCTTTGCACCATGGTTTTCTTCTTTTAAAAATAAAACTATCCTGCATTTGCTTTAAATTATTCTGAGGGCAAATGCTCTTTTCATGAAAGCCAGCTGTGCCGAGTAAATGAAAATATGTGTCATATCACAGTTTACTGAAGGGACAAAGCTGAAAACAAAACCTTTTGCTGAACTAATTAGTTGTGAATCAAAGCTTCATCAGAGACTATTCTCTGTTGCTAAATGAAAATCTTCTAAGTACATGGAATAGTTTAACAGCATGCCATTTTTAAATGTATATATGGCATATATATATATATTTGGCATATATATGGCATATATATATATGGCATATATATGGCATATATATATATTTGGCATATATATGGCATATATATATATTTGACATATATATGTGGCATATATATATATTTGGCATATATATGTGGCATATATATATTTGGCATATATGGCATATATATATTTGGCATATATATATATATATATATATATATGAGAGAGAGAGGTGAAAGCAAATACAGCACCGACAAACTATAATCTACTGAAAAATGGTCATTTTAATAACTGAAATTCTTCAAATTAAGAGCTTGTATATGTGTAGATTATAGTCTAGTTGCAAATCAGTCCCAATGGCCTTGAGTGATTACATCATTAAGAGTACATATTCATATTGGCTGGTAAGCACTACTTCCTTGGATTTAATAAGTCATTTCAGCAAAAATTCAATCTCAGACAATCTAAGGCAGGTTCTGTAAGTGAGGCATCATGGGAAAATACAATATCAAGGTTGCTGTGTTACAAAGCTTCAGGGGGCACCATTTATATACATTATTAATGTGACTCTTTAATCATAATATATAATCTTCTCTGAATAAAGTCCCCTGAGGCAGTGCACTACACACTCTAGGTAGTCATATGTAGTGGCCTTTTTCAACAAAAACAATAATTGCTTAGAAAGGACACTATGGGAATGCAGGGATGGGGAAAGAAAAACTTGACACTTCTGGGAAGAGTCAAATAAAGTTTTAGAGAGGAGGTAATCCTTTTGCTTGGCGTTGAACCATAACAAGGGATTTTTTTTTTCTAGGGTGAGATGGGAAAGATATATTCTGGCAGAAAGCACATGTGCAAAGGCAAGAAAGCTGAAGTTGTATGTTCAGAAAGTGACAAGAGATTAAGCATGGCTCTGGTAGGGAAGAGTGGGTAGGGATTGATATTGGTATATGATAGGTAAGGGTTAATATTGAGGGATTTCGTGGAATATAATTGGGAGAATGACGCCATCATTTTTGTAGTCTGGGAAAAATATCAGTCTGGCCACAGTGTTAAAATAGAATGGAGACACTAGATAGAGTGAAACAAATTAGGAGTTTTGCCATAGTTGAAACAATAAACGATAAGGATGGTAGCCTTGTCTGTCTTTTTCATCATTATATTCCCAGTGACAAGAATAGTGCTTGGAACAGAGAGTTGAACTAATGTGCAGACAGGAGGAGGGATCCAAGATGTATCTAGAAAAATAAAGCTGACAGGACTTGAAGTTCCAACGGATTGGTTCAGAACACTGTAAACTACATTTTATGCCAAGCAATATTAAGCGCGACTGAGATTTGGCCCAAAGTCCAGCTGTTGTTTCTGGTCAAATTACAGTGGCCCAAACACCCAAACTGTTCAAACTTAATCACTTTCCACAAATGTTTACAATGTATTTCTGAGTGTATCCAACTTGAGCCAGCTTTTACTGATTCACATACCCTTTTGTGTTCACCTCTTCTGAACTCTGTATCAAACGACTTCATGTTGGTAATTTGAAATCGCACATATGGGACCATTTACACAATGAAAATTGGCAAATGCTACAAACTAGGGTTTTGTTTTTTCCCCGAAATTCAGTTTTTAGACATTTATCAGCATATCATTGACTACATGAAATCTGTGCTTCTCCTTTCCTGACCTTCCTTCCGCTATTACTCAGCAATTTCCACAAATTATGAAGCCTCTGCAAGGATACGTTCAGAGCTCTTATTGCCCAGTATTCCAAAGCCACCAACTTCAGAGTATCACAGCAGTGCAGGAATCTGGCTCAAAAAATATGCTTTTCTTTGATGTTTAATTTTTTAATTTTTAATTTTTATGGAGGCAAATTGTTGTACATACTTATGGGGCAATGTGATATTTTAACACTAGCATACAATTTGTAATGATCAAATCTGGGCAATTGGGATATCCATTATCACAAACATTTATCATTACTTTGTGTTGGAAATATTTCACATCTTCCCTTCTAGCTATTTTAAAATATACAAGAAGTTACTGTTAAATATAGTTGCTCTATTATGTTACTGAACACTAGATCTTATACTTTCTGTCTGACAGTATTTTTGTACCCATTGATCAACCCGTTTTTATCCTTCCTCTCTGCTACATTTCCTAGCGTCTGGTAACAGCCATTCTATTCACTGTTTCCATGACACCATTTTTTTTGGTTTCCACATCTGTTGGTTTCCACATCTGAGTTACAACATGTGATATTTGTCTTTCTGTGCTTGTCTTACTTCACTTAACATATTACCTTCCAGTGCAACCCATGTTGTTGCAAATGGCAGGATTTTATTCTTTTTTATAGTGAAATAATATTCCATTGTTTATACATTTCACATTTTCTTTGTCTATTCATCTGTTGATAAAAACTTTGGTTGATTGCATATCTTTGCTATCATGAATAATGCTACAATAAATGCTAGAGTGCAGATATCTCTTCAATGTAGGTATTTCCTTTCTTTTAAATATGTACCCAGCAGCAGGAATGCTGGTTTATATGGTGATTCTACATTTAATTTTTTGATGAAACTCCATACTGTTTTCCATAATGGTTGTACCAATTTATAATTTCACCAACAGTGTATGAGTCTCTTTTTCTCCACATCCTTGCCAGCATCTGTTGTTTTTGTCTTTTTGATAAACTGGATGTGCATATATCATATGCATTTAGCCGTTCTAACTGGGGTAAGATGATTGTTTTTGATTTGCATGTCCCTGATGATTAGTGATGTTGAGCATTTTTTTCACATACCTCTTGGCCATTTGTATATCTTCTTTCTGAGAAACATATATTCAGATCCTTTGTCCAACATTCATCAATTTATTTTTTTCTTTGGCTACTGAGTTGTTTGAGTTACTTATATATTTTGGTTATTAATCCCTGTCAGATGATTAGTTTGTAGATATTTTCTCTCATTCTATAGATTGTCTCTTCAATGTGTTGATTGTTTCATTTGCTGTCTGGAAGCCTTTTAGCTTGATGTGATTATTTTGTCAATTTTTGTTCGGTTGCCTGTTCCTTTGAGGTTTTACTCAAGAAATCTTTGTCCAGACCAATGTCTTGAAGTCTTTCCCCAACGTTTTCTTTCAGTAGTTTTATAGTTTTGGGCCTTACATTTAAATTTTTAATCCATTTTGAGTTCACTTTTGTATATGTTGAGAGATAGGGGCCGAGTTTCATTCTTCTGTATATGCATATCCAGTTTTCCCAGCATCATTTAATGAAGAGACTCTTCCCAATGTATTTTCTTAGTGCCTTCGTTGAAAATGGGTTGGCAATTAATGTGTGGATTTATTTCTAGGATCTCTTTTCTGTTCATTTGTCCATGTGTCTGTTTTTATGCCAGTACCATGATGTTTTTGTTACTATAGCTTTGCAGTAAAACTTGAAGTCAGGTAATGTGATTCCTCTAGCTTTATTCTTTTTTCTCCGAGTTGCCTTGGTTATTCTGCATCTTTTGTAATGTCATATATATTTTAGGGTCGCGTTTTCTATTTCTGTGAAGAATGTCTTTGGCATATTGGAGGGATGGCATTGAATCTGTATACGACCTTTGGTATAGACATTTTAAAACTGTTGATTCAACCCATGAGTGTAGGATATATTTCCACTTTTTAAGTTCTCTTCAATTATTTTTCATCACTGTTTTATAGTTTTCATTGTAGAGATCTTTTTCCTAAGTATTTTTTGTAGCTATTGTAAATAAGATTGCGTCCTTGATTATTGTTTTCAGATTGTTTGCTGTTAGCATATAAAAATGCTACTAATTTTTGTATGTTGATTTTCTATCATATAATTTTACTGAACTTATTAGTTCTAATAATTTTTTGTCAGCCTTTAGATTTTTCTAAATATAAGATTATATTATCTATTAATGAGGACAGTTTGACTTATTCCTTTCCCATTTGGATTCCATTTATTTCTCTTATCTATGTGCTCTCGCTGGGATTTGAAAGTCCTTGGCCTAGTTTCATTCTTCTGTATATGCATATCCAGTTTTCTCAGGGCCACTGAATAGCTGGTGAAAGCAGGAATTTTTGTCTTATTCCAGGTTTTAGAGAAAGGCTTTCCACTTTTTTACATTTGATATGAAACTTGCTGTGGTTTGTTATACATGGTCTTTATTGTGTTGGCGTATGTTCCTTTTATACCTAGTTTGTTGAGAGTTTTTACCATGAAGAGATACTGAAATTTGTTGAATATTTTATCTGCACCTATTGAAATGATCATGTGGTTTTTGTCCTTTATTCTGTCAATGTCATGTATCACTTTTGCTTCTCTGTATACGTTGAAACATCTTTGCATCCCTGGGGTGATCCCACTTGATCATGATGAATGATCTTTTAAATGTGTTGTTAAACTCAGTTTGCTAGTATTTTGTTGAAGATTGTTGCATCCATGTTCATCAGTAATTTGCCTGTAGTTTTATTTTCTTAGTCTTTGTCTGGTTTTGAAATCAGGGGAATGCTTGCCTTGATAGAACGAGTTTGAAAGTATTCCCTCCTTGATTTATTGAAATAGTTTGAGTAGAATTAGTATCTATTCTCATTGATTGTTTTTTTTTGTTTTGTTTTGTTTTGTTTTGTTTTTTTCAGAATTCAGAAGTGAAATCATCAGGCCCCAGCTATCCTTTGAAGGGAGACTATTATTGCCTCTATCTCATTACTTGTTATTGGTCCGTTGATGCCTTAAATTTCTTCATGTTTCAGTTATCATAAGTTGTATGTGTCTAGGAATATATTTATTTATTTTAAATTTTCCAGCTTATTGGTGTATAGTTGCTTATAATGGTCTTTAATGATCATGTGCATTTCTGTGGTATCAGTCTGCTTTTTCATCTCTGATTTTATTTATTTGAGTCTTCTTTTTTTTGTTAGCCTAGCTAAAGGTTTGTTAATTTTATTTTTCTTTTCAAAAAGTCAACTTTTATTGTGTTTTGCCTTGTATTTTTTAAGCCAATTTCATTCATTTCTGTCCTGATCTTTATTAGTTTTTTTCTTCCCCTAGTTTTGTGTCTGGCTTGTTCTTTCTTTGTTCAATCTTTAAGTCTTTAAGGTATAGTGTTAAGTTGTTTATTTAAAGCCTTTCTACATTTTTATGTAGGAGTTTTTTGTTATAAACTTCCCATCTTTCTTTGCTTTTGTATCATAGCTCACACTCCCAAGTTCTACTTGTTCCAGAGTTTTCTAAAATAACTCATATTAAGTACTGTATGAGTCTTTATACCTCATCCTTCAAACCATAATGACTCACATTTTATCCTAGTGGCTTAGAGACAGGCAGACATCATGAAGGTCCCTATTGTCCTTCTTTCTCAGACTCTGCTACTCAACATTTACACTCTGCAACCACCACCACCACCACCACTTTCCAAAGAAGCAACAACAAATCATGTCCAGCACACACAGTCAAAAAGCATTTTTTTAAAAATAGAGCTGATGTAATAGAAGGGTAACAGCTCCACCTCAGCCAGCTAAATGCCTTCTCATGTTGTTATTATGAGGACTCCTGTATGTAATAAACTACAGTGATGACCACAGTATGGGCTTATACATACTAAGTATTTAATATGGCATCATGTACTGTAAGCCTTAATGAGAATTATTTCAAAATTATTAATGTGTGAATAAGCTATTTTATCTGCCTGATAATGTAAACTCTACTCCTCTGAGGTGGATAAAATATAAAATCAAATGTAAAAATTATAATAAATTTAAATTCAGCAAAATGAAGCCTTGACACAAACTAGGTGATATCCTTGGAGAAGAAGCAAAATCTTGAAATAAAAGTAATTTACTTTTACTTCTGGGTGCCTTTTACTGTTTCGAGACCTCTTCTTGCTCATCTTTGAAAAGTTGAGAAAAATTTACTCTTCTGTTCTAACACAGATTTTGTGAAATTTAGGAATAAATGCATGTTTAAAAATGCCATAAACTATAAATACCGTACATATGTTATTATTGCAAAATTCATTGCAAGAATTTAGTCAAGAAAAAATATTGTTTTAGAAAATGAAACATACAGCTTTCACACCTCACCTTAGGCTTTCCCAATGTATTTGACTTTTAAAAAGATTATACCATCCCCTAATATGCTCATTTTGCATTAAACAAAAAAAGTACCTTCTTGCTGGAACTGCCTGTTCACGTCAGTGTGAATGTAACAGTGTCTGGTTTATCAACAGTCTGGTTAATTTTATTTGACCAATGCAAAGAGCTATCAAAATAGTCCAATGTATATTAAATTGACATTAACTGCTTTGCTACTACAAACAGTCAAATGAAAACTTCCCTCAATACTCAGACAGTTTAAGATGTTTAAAATCACAACACAGGTTTACATTCACAACAGATCTAGAGTGGAATAATTTTCTTTTTATTACTTAATGGAGAAGTTCTCAAATGAGTTTGATTCCTCTGTTTTGAAGTACAAGTAATGTTACCCTCCTCAATTATTTCTGTGAAGGTTTTGAAGAAAAGTTTCAAAAACTTAAAGCATATCATACATACTAGTTGCTGCATATACACAGGCAACTTTTACCACAGAATGACAAAAACATATCAAATCTGTACACATAGTACTAATGTTCGTAATCTATATTCTATTGTTATAGGTTTCTAATGTAAATTTCTGATTTACTAAATAAAGATCATTAACAACTTGTATTTTCTTTTGTTTGTTCTTTTTACTACTGGAGTTCAACAGAAGAAATATGATCATTTTATGAATGTCTGAGATGTTGAATAAATATAAAGTTTAATCTAGCCACATTCATAAAAACTTCATCATATTTTTCTGTTGGTTGAATAATTTTATGATAATTAGATTTATGCCAACACTACCTAAAATTTTTTGTTAAATGTTTTTACATTGTATATGTGAAATAAACCTGTATCTGGGAAAGGAAGTAGTTGAAAAAAAATCTCTAGATTATGCTCAAAATATTTGTGATTACATAGAATTTTTACTAGTGAGTTTTTGCCTGAGATAAAACACAATTCCTAATGTGGGTTTGATAAATTAAAACATGAAAAATGGTACCATTCAATGATTAATATAAGTAGTATCTTTCATCATTGGAATTGGTATTGCTTCTTAGATCACTATAGAAATAAATTTTGAAATGATATAGTTCAACAGATCAATAAAAATGTTTTTTTCTTGTTTTATTGTCTTCAATGGTAGCAGAAATTATAAAAATTAAAGATTGAGACCAGAAAAAATTTAATATAATTAAGAATTTCATGAATTGTATACGTCGCCCAATTTATTAAGATTTTGCTGAATCACTTTATAATTTGTATTCCTGTCTATTGCTTTTAAAATAGTTGCTCATTGTATTAGTCCATTTCGCACTGCTCTAAAGGAATACCTGAGATAGTAATTTATAAAGGAAATACGTTTATTCAGCTCACAGTTTTTCCGGCCATACAAACATGGTATGAGCATCTGCTCAGCTTCTTTTGAGGCCTCAGAAATCTTACTCATGGTGGATAGCAAAGCGGGGAACAAGCATATCACATGGTGAGACAAGGAGCAAGAGAGAGAGGAGGAGGTGACAGTCTCCTTTAAACAACAAGCTCTTGCATGAACTAACAGAGTGAGAACACACTTATTACTATGAGGAGGGTACCAAGCCATTAATAAGGGATCCTTCCCTGCCATGACTCAAACACCTCCCACCAGCTTTCACCTCCAACACTGGGGATTGCATTTCAAAATGAGATTTGGAGGGGACAAATATTCAAACCACCTAAATTGTTACATCAACAATTGCAAACTTGCCAACAATTTATAGCACAAATAGTTATAAAGAAAAAAACAGAACACTAAATTTTGCCATACAAATATTCCAAAATTTACATGTACTGTATTTACTTCTAATACTTTTACATTAATTTCTGAAAAATAGTCAAAATTGCATAGTGCATTCACATTTTAAAATAAACTTTTGGTTAAAATATATCATCCATTAAAAACATCATTCATTCTTTTGTTGTGTCTCTGCCAGGTTTTAGTATCAGGATGATACTCATAAAATGAGTTAGGGAGGAGTCCCTCTTTTTCTATTGTTTGGAATAGTTTCAGAAGGAATGGTACCAACTCCTCTTTGTACCTCTGGCAGAATTCAGTGAATCCGTCTGGTCCTGGGCTTTTTGTGGCTGGTAGGCTGTTAATTTCTGCCTCAATTTCAGTACTTGTTATTGATATATTCAGGCATTCTTCTTCCTGATTTAGTCTTGGGAGGGTGTACGTGTCCAGGAAAGTATCCATTTCTTTTAGATTTCCTGGTTTATTTGCATAGAAGTGTTTATAGTATTCTCTGCCAGTAGTTTGTATTTCTGTGGGATCAATGGTGATATCACCTTTATCATTTTTTCATTGTGTCTATGTGATTCTTCTCTCTTTTCTTCTTCCTTATTAGTCTGGCTAGCAGTCTATCTATTTTGTTAATCTTTTTTAAAAAAACAGCTCCTGGATTCATTGATTTTTTGAAGGGTCTTTTTGTGTCTCTATTTCCTTCAGTTCTGCTCTGATGTTAGTTATTTCTTGTCTTCTGCTAGCTTTTGAATTTGTTTGCTCTTGCTTCTCTAGTTCCTTTAATTGTGATGTTAGGGTGTCGATTTTAGATTTTTCCCACGTTCTCCTGTGGGCATTTAGTGCCATAGATTTCCCTCTAAACACTGCTTTAGCTGTGTCCCTGAGATTCTGGTACATTGTGTCTTTGTTCTCACTTGCTTCGAAGAATTTATTTCTGCCTTAATTTTATCATTTACCCAGTAGTCACTCAGGTGCAGGTTGTTCAGTTTTCATGTAGTTATGTGGTTTTAAGTGACTTTCTTAATCCTGAGATCTACTTTGATTGCACTGTGGTCTGAGAGACTGTTATGATTTCTGTTCTTTTGCATTTGCTGAGGAGTGTTTTACTTCCAATTATGTGGTCAGTTTTAGAATAGGTGCGATGTGGTGCTGAGAAGAATGTATATTCTGCTGATTTGGGATGGAGAGTTCATGATCCACCCGCCTCGGCCTCCCAAAGTGCTGGAATTACAAGCATGAGTCACCACACCCGGCCTATCCTTGTTAATTTTCTGTCTCATTGATCTGTTTAATATTAACAGTGGGGTGTTAATGTCTCCCACTGTTGTTGTCTGGGAGTCTAAGTCTCTTTGTAGGTCTCTAAGAACTTCGTTTATGAATCTGGGTGCTCCTGTATTAGGTGCATGTATATTTAAGATAGTTAGCTCTTCTTGCTGTATTGATCCCTCTACCATTATGTAATACCCATCTTTGTCTTTTTTGATCTTTGTTGGTTTAAAGTCTGTTGTGTCAGAGACTAGGATTGCAACTCCTGCTTTTTTTTTTTTTTCTTTCCATTCGCTTGGTAAATATTCCTCCATCACATTATTTTGAGCCTACATGTGTCTGTGAACGTTAGATGGGTCTCCTGAATACAGCACACCAATGGGTCTTGGCTCTTTATCCAATTTTCCAGTCTGTGTCTTTTGATGGGGTCATATAGCCCATTTACATTTGAGGTTAATGTTGTTATGTGTGAATTTGATCCTGTCATTATGATGCTACCTGTTTATTTTGCCCATTAGTTGATGCAGTTTCTTCATAGTGTTGATGGTCTTTATAATTTGGCATGTTTTTGCAGTGGCTGGTACCAGGTTTTCCTTTCCATATTTAGTGCTTCCTTCAGGAGCTTTTGTAAGGCAGGCCTGGTAGTGACAAAATCTCTCAGCATTTGCTTGTCTGTAAAGGATTTAATTTCTCCTTCGCTTATAAAGCTTAGTTTAGCTGGATGTGAAAATCTGGGTTGAAAATACTTTAAGAATGCTGAATATTGTCCCCCACCCTCTTCTGGCTGGGATGCAAGGCTGTTTCAACATACACAAATCAATAAACGTAATCCATCACATAAACAGAACCAATGACAAAAACCATATGATTATCTCAATAGGAGCAGAAAAGGCCTTTGATAAAATTCAAAACTCCTTCATGCTAAAAACTCTCAATGAACTAGGTAATGATGGAACATATCTCAAAATAATAAGAGCTATTTATGACAAACCCATAGCCAATATCATACTGAATGTGCAAAAGCTAGAAGCGTTCCCTTTGAAAACTGGCACAAGACAAGGATGCCCTCTCTCACCACTCCTATTTAACATAGAATTGGAAGTTCTGGCCAGGGCAATCAGTAAAAAGAAAGAAATAAAGGGTGTTCAAATAGGAAGAGAGGAAGTCAAATTGTCTCTGTTTGCAGATAACATGGTTGTATATTTAGAAAACCCCATCGTCTCAGCCCAAAATCTCCTTAGGCTGATAACTAACTTCAGCAAAGTTTCAGGATACAAAATGAATGTGCATAAATCACAAGCATTCCTATACACCAATAATAGACATACAGAGAGCCATCATGAGTGAACTCCCATTCACAATTGCTACAAAGAGAATAAAATACCTAGGAATACAACTTACAAGAGATGTGAAGGACCTCCTCAAGGGAAACTACAAACCACTGCTCAAGGAGATAAGAGAGGACACAAACAAACAGAAAAACATTCCATGGTCATGGATAGGAAGAATCAATATCATGAAAATGGCCATACTGCCCAAAGAAATTTATAGATTCAATGCTATCCCCATCAAGCTACCATTGTCTTTCTTCACAGGATTAGAAAAAACTACTTTAAATTTCATATGGAACCAAAAAAGAGCCTGTATAGCCAATACAATCCTAAGCAAAAAGAACAAAGCTGGAGCCATCACGCTACCTCACTGCAACCTATACTTCAATACTATAATAACCAAAACTTCATGGTACTGGTACCAAAAAACAGATGTATAGACCAATGGAACAGAACAGAGGCCTCAGAAATAATGTCACACATCTACAACCATCTGATCTTTGACAAACCTGACAAAAACAAGCAATGGGGAAAGGATTACCTATTTAATAAATGGTGTTGGGAAAACTGGCTAGCCTTATGGAGAAAACTGAAATCGGACACCTTTATTACACATTATACAAAAATTAACTCAAGATGGATTAAAGACTTAAATGTAAGACCTAAAACCATAAAAACCCTAGAAGAAAACCTAGGCAATACCATTCAGGACTTAGGCATGGGCAATGAATTCATGACTAAAACATCAAAAGCAACGGCAACAAAAGCCAAAATTGACAAATGTGATCTAACTAAACTAAAGAGCTTCTGCACAGCAAAAGAAACTATAATCAGAGTGAATAGGCAACCAACAGAATGGGAGAAAAATTTTGCAATATATCAATCTGACAAAGGGCTAATATCCAGAACCTATAATCTATATCCAGTTCTACAAGGAACTTAAACTAATTTAAAGAAAAAAACAAACAACTCCATGAAAAAGTGGGCAAAGGATATGAACAGACACTTCTGAAAAGACATTTATGCGGCCAACAAACATATGGAGAAAAGCTCATCATCACTGGTCATTAGAGAAATGCAAATCAAAACTACAATGAGATACCATCTCTTGCCAGTTAGAATGGTGATCATTAAAAGTCAGGAAACAACAGACACTGGAGAGAACATGGAGAAATAGGAACAATTTTACACAGTTTGTGGTAGTGTAAATTAGTTCAACCATTGTGGGAGACGGTGTGGTGATTCCTCAGAAATACCATTTGACCCAGCAATCCCATTACTGGGTATGTACTCAAAGGATTATAAATCATTCTACTATAAAGACACAGGCACATGTATGCCTATTGCAGCACTGTTCACAATAGCCAAGAGTTGGAACCAACCCAAATGTCCATCAATGATAGACTGGATAAAGAAAATGTGGCACATATACACCATGGAATATTATGCAGCCACGAAAAAGGGTGAGTTCATGTCCTTTGCAGGACATAAATGAATCTGGAAACCATCATTCTCAGCAAACTAACACAGGAACAGAAAACCAAACACCACATGTTCTCACTCATTAGTGGGATTTGAACAATGAGAACACATGGACATAAGAAGGGGAACATCACACACAGGGGTCTGCTAGTGGGTGGGGAGCTAGGGGAGGGATAGCATTAGATGTTAATGTAGATGACAGGTTGATGGGTGCAGCAAACCACCATGGCACGTGTATACGTATGTAACAAACCTGCATATTCTCCACATGTATCCCAGAACTTAAAGTATAATAAATATGTATATATATATATATATATAAAAATTCATTCAATTATCACAAAATGAAATTCAGATTTCTACCGCATGTGCATAAAGAATATTAGTTCTGCTTGTTTTTTGCCTTATAAAAATGGAGCCATATAGTATATTTCCTTTTGTGTCTAGCTCTTTACCTAAACATTATTTTTAAGAAAATCAGCCAATCTGATGAGTAGAAGCTCACTAATTTTCATTGCACTCTTTCATTACAAGAATATACTTCCATGTTTTATGCATTCTTGTTTTGATGAACAATTGAGTTGTTTCCAATTTTTTAATGTTAAAAATAACACTTAATGAACATTTTGCAATTTCTTTTGAGACAAATATATATTTCTGTAAGTATAGAGTACAGCGGAAGTGTTGGGTTATAGGAAATGCACAAATTCACTTTCGTAGATATTGGCAGTTTCCGAGGTGGTGGAATCAATTTGTATTCCTACCAACCACTGTATATGAAAATTCCAGCCAATCCAAACTTTTATTAATTTTCTTTATTTAGACTTTCTACACTAGTAATAACTCATTGTGTTTTTAATTAGTATTTATCTAATGAACAGTCAGAATAAGTATCTATTTATAATTGTATTGGTCAGTTGTTCAATGATTTTTTTCTTATTGATTGATCAATTGATTGTATGATGGTTAAGTATAGGCATAACATTATTCAGTAGATTAAACCTATGCATCTTATGTAATTGAAACTTTATGCTCATTTGACAGCAACCTCCCTTTTCCTCCTCTTCCCAGCTTCTTCCCAAACTCTACTCTTTCTCCATGAGTTTGGCTATATCTAGATAACTCATTTAAATAAAATTGTGCACTAGCTCTCTGACTCGTTTATATCACTTAGCACAATGTTCACCCCTTTTTTGAAGGGCTTGTTGAAGTTCCTTGCCTATTTTAAAAATTGTTTTCTGGCCAGGCGTGGTGGCTTACGCCTTTAATCTCGGCATTTTGGGAGACCGAGGTGGGCGGATAACCTGAGGTCAGGAGTTCGACAACAGCCTATCCAACATGGCGAAACCCCGTCTCTACAGAAAATACAAAAATTAGCCGGGCAGGGTGGCATGTACCTGCAATCCTAGCTACTCAGGAGGCTGAGGCAGAAGAATCGCTTGAACCCGGGAGGCGGAGGTTGCAGTCAGGTGAGATCACACCATTGCACTCCAGCCTGGAAACAAGAGCGAAACTCTGTCTTAGAAAAAAAAAAAAAAAAGTTTGCTTTCTTCTTGTTATTGATCTTTTTGTTGTTTAAAATATTGTAAATCTCTTTTATCATTCATTTCAGAAGTCTCTACCCTTAATATCATCCAATTTATTTGCTGCTTTGCTTATGGTTAGTGCTTTTTGGAGCCTATCTTATAGTCAAAGAAATATTTTCCTATGTAGTCAAGAAGATATTTCTTATTCTAACACCTTGATTACCCCACTTTTCACTTTTTTTTAATCAACAATTCATCTGAACTGATTTTCAAAATAATGTAAAGATATTACATTTTACTTTTTCTCTATATATCTCACAAACTCACCCAATAACAAACACAGAAAAGGCTATCCTTTCACCACTGCTCTGAGTATCTATGTATCTATCTCTATCTATCTTTTATGAACACTTTATTTCATTCCACTAGTCAACTTTTTACACTACTTATACCAGTGCCACATAGTCAGAATTACTGTTGATTTATAAGATTTTCAAATGCTTACACTTTTTCCATGTATTTTTTCCTATGAAAGTTAAAAAAAAATTCCATATAAGAAAAGCTGCTCACATTTCATCAAATCTTTAAATAAATTAAGGGAGAATTGATCTATTCTTAATATTGACTCTTTACAATTGTTGACATCATTCTATTTATTGAGGTCTTCTTTAATTTCTTTTAATAATATTCTACAGCAACCTGTGTAGAGAACTTACACATTCTTAATTAGGTCTACTCCTAGGTTTTTAATATTTTTCTTCTAGTATAAAAGCTATTTCTTAAAACCATTATTTACTAAGGGTTTGCATAGAATACCAATAGATTTTTATATATTGATCCTGTATCTAGTAAACATATGATAGTAAGTTATTAACTTTAATAATTTACTCATATATTTATTTGGAATTTTACTACAAAATAAATAATAAATACACTCAAATCGTTTGCTTATTATGACAGTTAAATTTCTTCATTTCCTGCCTGCATACAATTTATTTGACTGTCTGATTGCACTGTCTACAATCTTCACCAAAATTTGTAATAGAAAAGATGATAGCAGACATCTTTACTCATTTAAAGCATCAAAGAAAATGCTTTCACAGTTTACTTTTAAATAGAAAGTTTAGGGGAGTTTTCAAAGATATGCTTTATCAGATTTAAGGAAGTTGCTTATAGTCCCAATGTAGTAATGATTCTTATCATGTATGGAAGTTTATCATAATGCTGTTCTGAATCTGTTGAGATAATCCTATATGTCATCCCTTTTATTATGTTAATGTGATGAATTATATGATTAATTTTTATATGTAAATAAACTACAGCTTTCTAAAAAAGATTAACTTGACAAAACTGACACAAGGTGTTTTGGGTTTTTTTTTTTTTGAGACAGAGTCTCACTCTTGTCACCCAGGCTGGAGTGCAGTGGTGCAATCTTGGCTTGCTGCAAACTCCGCCTCCTGGACTCAAGTGATCCTCCTCCTCAGCCTCCTGTGTAGCTGGAGTTACAGGTGCCTGCCACCATGGCCAGCTAATTTTTGTATTTTTAGTAGAGATGGGATTTCACCACGTTGGCCAGGGTGGTCTCAAACTCCTGACATCAGGTGATCTGCCCGCCTTGGCCTCCCAAAGTGCTGGGATCACAAGCATGAGCCACCACACCTGGCCAAAGATTTTAAAAAATATTTATAGTATTAAAATACTCATGTTCAATGTTAAGTCGATGTACTTGGTTATATTAATGTCATTCTATATTAATAGTATTAATGAAATTGAAAAGCAAGAATTATAAATATATGTCAAACATAGTTCAGAATAAGAAAATACATTAGAAGAATTTCTCTAATCTTCACTTTTTCTACCAAAAGCATTCCTAATAAACTGCACTATTTCAGGTTTAGGCATTGAGAGATGTTAAATAAAGTTTAGATATTTCTATGTATGTATCTGTAGATATTAGTGATTGAGTAAATGATAGGGACAAGTGGGAATAAAGAATTAGTGATTGATCAGGTGCTAGGAATAACTGAACCTAATTCCTAGGTTTCTGCTTCAGCAGTCATGAGAAGGGTGAGGACATGGGCTGTAGGACAAAAAGGTAGAAAGGAGATAATTAATTCTGGTTTGAACATTTTCTTCTGGTGATCTGAGATTTAAAAAGTTATTTTGATAGCAGACATGCAAATAAGTTTGTATTGTTTTATATTCATATTTCCTATTACTTTCCACAATGCTACAATGAGCATATATTATGTTTACGTCTAGAAAAATGATAAAATCTGTCATCCATAGATTACTCGAAGAATTTTTATGTCTGATAGTGATTGTGAAGCCCAAATCAGATACACCAACAATAATAACTGTTTGCTTTTGCCTATTGATATTTAATCAGTAAAAAACCATAAAGAGAATAATATAAATGAATTTTTGTTTCCAATTTCCTAAGAAACACTAAAAGTTTTAAGATTATTACTTAAAAGTTCTTTAAAACCTAGACATTACTTTTCTTAGTACTATCTAGTCTGCTAATAATTTATTGAGAAGATTTTTACTTTCTGTAACCACTATTTTATTTTCAAATCCATCTACACTAACAGTGATTAAGAATATGGAATGCACATTTCTATGGTATAAGAAAGATTGTATCCCAATATTGGACAATTATGTATATATATTTTTATGATGATTTAAATAGTTTTATCTTGAAATCCTATGAGGTATTTCCCAGTCCCAAGGTTTAATACACTAGAGATGGAATTTCACCTACCATTACACAATATCCTTCTTACTGTCTCTTTGAAACAAAATAGTTCTGTTTCCTGAGCTAAAGTCATGTAGTGTTCTAAAAACATATTCAAGAAATAAAATGTGGATTCTATTTAAGCAAATATTATAAATAATATAAAACTATTTTATTTCAAATAAACATTACAATTTTAAGAGAATTATAATATTAAAAAATTTATTCCTACATATATTGAATACACTGTAATTTTTTTTGTCTAGTCTGAGGGTACTTCTAGACCTTGGGGTTGCCAAAATAATGATGAATATTTTACCATAATTGAAAGAAAGTGCTGACTTGAGAACATTTTATAGAATACCATATATCATGGGTTTACCATATTTTGTGATTTGGGCATGTAATTTTTCTTTGTTTTGGAACACTATGAAAAGTAAATCATACCCTTGAATTTGGAGAAAAGCATAATGTAATGGTTGAGTTGGAGCTATATTGTCTGAACTTCAAGTGATTCTCCTGGGCTCAAGTGATCCTCCATCTCCAGCGTCCTGAATAGCTACCACTATAGGCGGTTGCCACCACAACCGTCTAATTTTTTAAACTCTCTCTTTTTTTTTTTTTTTTTTTTTTTTTAAGAGATAGAGTCTTGCTTTGTTGTACAGGCTGGTCTTGGAGAACGCATTTTGCTCTTTAAAAGATCCCTAATATGAGGTGTGTTTAGGTTTGAAGTGGGTATATTCATGCTATTTAAGATTACAATAGTGAATGGATGTTGGGTGCCAAATTAGGCATAAAGTTAAAAGAGATCTCCAACACCGACAGCAATATTGAAATTCAGAAGTAGAAAAATCAAAGCTCTGCTCTTGCATGTCAGGGAATGTATAACATATTAATAGAATCCATGTCAATACTAATATTTAAGTTTACATTACCATTATTGACTTAACCTAATGCCAATGTCACAGTGTTGTTATTTTATGTAGTAAATGCTTTAGAAGTGGTTCATGGCTGGCAATGATTGAAAGAAGGTAATATTGCCTGAAAGTAAAAATCTATATTCCATTGTGAAATCTCAGCTAATACACCACTTTGATCCATTATTTAAGATCATTCTATAAGGAAATATGAAAAATAGCAACAATTTTACAATTTTGTTATATGTAGTAGCATACATCAACTAGAAAATATTTAATGAATTTTACAACTGTGTACTTCTGTTATTTTGTTAGATATAATTTTCACAGCAGTTTTGAGTTTTATTTTTTGTTATACGTAACTTATTAAAAATGACAGCCACTACTGTGGATTAAGCTTTTCTGATTCTTCCATAAAATGTTGTTTGAAAACAATTTCATATCCTTTATGTTGGGAGTAGAATTAAAGATTTAATAAAAATCCTATAGAGAATGCTAGATAGCAGATAATATTTATCTTTATATATATACACATGCATTTGTTTTTCATTCTTAGTTACTAGGATTATTTTGCCACTGAGAGATTAAAAAAATAGTAGGTACTATTTATTTGAGGACTACCATATTCCAAGGGCTTTATGTGCATTTTCTTGTCACAACATCTCTGCACGCTAGTTTCATTTGACACACTTATAGAAGAACAAACAAGCTCAATGATATTAAGCAATTTGACCAGGCTTAGCTTCTAAAAGGGTTCATGCTTGTATTAGTCTGTTCTCACTCTGCTAATAAAGACATAACCGAGAATGGGCAATTTATAAAAGAAAGAGGTTTAATTAACTCAACAGTTTCACATGGCTGGGGAGGCCTCACAATCATGCTGGAAAACGAAGGAAGTCCATAGGGACATCTTACATAGCGACAGCCAAGAGAGCATATGCAGGGGAACTCCCCTTTATGAAACCATCACATCTCCGTGACACTTATTCACTATCACGAGAACAGCACAGAAAAGACCCGCCTCATGATTCATTTACCTCCCACTGGGTCCCTCCCACAACAGCTGGGAATTATGGGAGCTACAATTCGAGATTTGGGTGGGGGCACAGGAAAGCCATATCAATGCTATTTCCAGATAGCATGTTCTCTTTCTAAAAGACTGTGCCAATCAAGATCCTAGCAAGAAATATATGGCACATTCAAATACGTAATTTGAGGACAGCTTAATGAAGAGATTATTTACATATATGTGGATGGGTTTAGGACAACAACAAGACATGAGTCAATAACCTCAGCCTCATAATGCAGGAATGAGCTGCATAGTAAGAGGTACCACATAGTAGCTATAGCCATTAAAAGAGGAATGCAGCCAAACTCATGGTCACTTGACTGGGAGACAACTGACAAAATAAAGACCCAGAGCTTCATCTTCTATTGTCCTCAGCACTTTTGCTGGTGCCTCATATTTCCAAGCTGGAGTATACAACAGCCCACTAATGTAGTCCAATGGTGGACATAAGATATTTTGGAGACAATTACTAGACAATTTTTTAATTAGAAGGTAGTCTGTTCTTACAACATATGCAAATTATTAGCCATGCTAATTTCGGTTTTTCAGACAGGGAATAAAATGCTAATTAAATCTAAATCTCATATAAAGTGGGTGTTTGCTAGAACTGAAAATGCATTATAATGATTGGGGAAAAAAAGCAGTTGACAGATTTGAAGTCATACTCTGAGGAAATCAAAGTTGTGCTTTCTCCTTCTCATTACTTGCTTTTTCATCCATTTCTCACTTTATTTATCCAGAAACTGCCAATCCCAGAATTTATCATTATGTTGGGATGAGGTAGTGAAGACACAATACTTGCTTTGTCGCCCAGGATGGAGTGCAGTAGCACCACGATAGTCTCAAACTCCTGCACTCAAGAGATCTTTCCGCCTCAGTCTGAGGAGTAGCTGAGATTATTTACAGGCGCGAGTCACTGGGGGCCAGGCTTATTGCATTACGAATATGTTTTTATTTCAGGAAAAGTTAAAGACCTGGTTTGATGGGGGTGAACAGGAAGCAGTCAAGCTAGAATGCTCATTCGTTCATGTACTACGTTGCACAATTGTCAGAGGGTCCTAGCAGAAGAGACTCCATCTTGAGTAAAGACTGGATGAGGCCAAACCTGCCGGGATACATTCTCAGAGGAGTTAGGCACTCTTGGTCACAAGATGTTTATGGTTGAGTGAAGGAGTTAATTATGTTAACTAAATAAATAAAGACTCAGAACTTATGGAAACTTCTTGATATTTTATGAACAAGAAGCATTTAATAATCTAAGTTTTCTTAAAAATAATATTACACTCATAAAGTCTTGCTAGCCTCAATAGTTACCCAGGAAAATAACAATACTAATAAGCCTGTCACAAGCTGAGAACAAGCTTTTATAACGAGGTACAATATTCTTAGCCTTAATATCCTATATAAGCAAGCATTTATCTTTAAGGTAGCGGCCTTCCTTCTCTTGCTTTCTGGGGATGCCTTACTCTGTAATAGAATGATTTCTAATAAACGGTGTTAACTTTACTGTACTCTGCAACTCACACACGCGAGATCCAAGAACCCGCTCTTGGAGTCTGGAAGAAGACCCCTTTTTCGGTAACACAATGAAAACCCTTAGACTTACTTCTGCTTTCCAGAGTTGTTCATGAATCTGATAGATTATGATGTGATTTTACCACACTGTTGCAGCTGTACGCTATGTGACTATTTATATGAGAAGTTATCCGGTTGCACAAGTACACCGATGTACTACCTGATAGCTCTAGTTGCATATTTGCAGGAAAAAACACAAATCCGAAATATATATATATATATATATATATATATATAAAATATATTTGTGTAAGACATAGGAAAAATTTCCCTGACCTATGAAAAGATTCGACAAGAAAGAAAAACTAGTAGGACTTTTCTTGAATACTGAGAAAAATATCTTTGAAAATATTTTTCTCCTGAAAAAGGGTAGGTAAAAGTTTAGAAAAAAAAAAAATTGTTTTAATAAAAGTGCAAATAGCTATTCCTTCTATAAATTAGCACAAGAAAGCAGGTCGAGGTATATAGTAAATGAATGAATGTCATAAAAAGAAGAAAAATTAAGAGTAGAATTTAATAGAATTAAAATATGCATGTAAAAGGTAAAAGTAGAAATATAGGGAAAAATCAAGTCTACGATGTGGAGGAGAAACACGAGAAGTTCTCAGGTAACAGATTAAAAAATGAAAGAAATGTTAAAAATTGAAACAAAAAAATTACAAGTAAAACTAAATGAAATAGAAATACAGTCTAACATTTATAAGTGTGCATATAAAATATTTTCCTAATATAAAAAATATTCAAGATGTACTGAAAAAATATGACTAAGTTAAAAAGTCCCAAGTCAAGGACCCTAAGCAGAATAATGTATTCAATGTTTAAATTGTTTAAATAAAGATTTAGTTATAGCCTGTAAACTTAATGTTAACGTTTGTAAATATGGGCAGAAAATATTCTTATTGACTACAAAATATACATGCTCACCTAGTTCTCCTATAACATAATAAAAAATAAGATGCTACAGACTAGAAGTTTTCAAAGGACAAAGATTTAACTAAAGAATTCTAAAGGCCAGGCACGGTGGCTCACACTTGTAATCCCAGCACTTCGGGAGGCCGAGGCACGCCGATCACCAGGTCAGAAGATCGAGACCATCCTGGCTAACATGGTGAAAACCCATCTCTACTAAAAATACAAAAATTAGCCTGGTGTGGTGGTGGGCTCCTGTAGTCCCAGCTACTCGGGAGGCTGAGACAGGAGAATGGCGTGAACCCGGGAGGCAGAGCTTGCAGTGAGCTGAGATCGCGCCACTGCACTCCAGCCTGAGTGACAGAGTGAGACTCCATCTCATAAAAAAAAAAAAAAAAAAAAGAATTCTAAACTCAGATAAATTTTCATACACAAAGATAATCAACAATAATACAAAAAATGCAAAATTCAGGAAACTAATTTTATTCTAATTACAAAAGATACTTTTAAAAAATATATTGTTATTTAACAGTAATTAACAGTTCAGAACTCAAAAATATTATGTTATTTAACTGTTACTTAACAGTCCAGATCTAAAAAAGATCATGCTGTAGATGCAGTTGTAAGATTTGATATCAATTAGCACAAGCTTAAATATTTTTAATGTTTAAGAATATGGCAAAAATTAGTTATACATTCTAAATACTGTAAATTCTATAAAATAAGGTAAAAGAACAAATAACTGAAGAAAATATTTGCAAGCTTAAATATAACTATATAATAAAAATCTATTCCATATCCCAAATAAAAATTTCAAATTTCAGATGTTTAATAGGTGGTATATAGGTAGATATATAGAACCTGAATTGCTATTTAACCTAGACAAGTGTACAAATCACTGTTTTATTCCAAAAGTGTAAATTTTGATACATAGATCATAAACATAAATAAACCATTAGGAATGAATAAAAATAGGTTTAGTTTCCCAATAATTACAAAAGACAAAAGCAAACAATATGTAATTTATGTGACTAACAAAACAAAACCACAGGAAACAATGAATAACATAAAATAAAGTCATAAATAGGGGAAAGCTGTCAACTCAAAACATAAAAGTTATTACAACTTTTAACATCCTCTATTTAAAGGAAAGGATGTTCTGATTAAAAGCAAAGTTTGAATTGATACTACTATTAAAATGAAGTTTTTATTTTAAAAATAAAATGAAATCAGTAAAGAATAGAATATAGTCTTTAATAGTGCTGAAGCAGAGTGGATCCCCACAAAGTGTCATGGAGCCTCAGAGAAGAATGTCTTATATGATTCTATCATCCTTATTATTTTAACTGATGACAAAACATTGGCATATGTGTGTGTCTAAATGTACAATTTGAGGACTATAGCTAAATAAAATTGTATTGTATTAGATTTTTGTTAAATAAGTAGATTTTAGCTGTTCTGTTTTACCATAGTAACCACTTAAATGTTTATACGTAACCCACATCATGTTGTAAACCTCAAATATACACAACAAAATTTATTTTTGAAAGTCAAAAAAAAAATTAAATTTATGAAAAAATAAAAAATGGCCAAACACACAAAATTAGGAGGCAGGTTTGACAATAAACAATAGAAAGAAGGGTTTATTGAGGCAAATGGGATAATTTTATATTGGTGGGAATTTAAACCCATAACAAAGTAAAAATAGTTATTAATCTCCCTTTACCTATAAACTCAGAATATATATTGAAATTTTATAAGAATAAATTGATAAAAACATACTTTATTGACACTTAAATGCAGTGCCATTAATCTATAAATTCAGACTAGTTAATAGTCAGATAATAAATAATTTCAAAATAGATAAACATCATAACTCTAACAAGATTAGCCTGAAAGAGGGAGAAGAAATGAATCTATTCCCCATGAGTGTGGTTTCCGTGATGCTCAGAAAACCAAGTAAAAGTTACCGCCTGTTATTCAATAACTTTAATTCTAGGTATCTATAGAAAGGCAATCATTAAAAATGTAGAGAACTTAAGAGACACAGATTTACAAAGTTGTCTCTTTCAGCATTCTTTACATGGAAGAAATTGGAAGCAGTATACAAATATAACATTAGCAGAATTAAATAAATTATGATATACATGCACAATAAGAAAATTATTCATTAAAATTATACATAGAAACAAAAATATTTAATAGCCCGATACCACATTAAAAATAATATTTGACCGGGCGTCTTGGGTCACACTTCTAATCCTGTCATTTTGCGAGGCCAAGGCAAATGGATCACTTGTGGTCAGGAGTTCGAGACCAGCCTGGCCAACATGGTGAAACTCTGAGTCTATCAAAAAATACAAAAATTAGCCGAGCATGGTGGTGTGCGCCTGTAGTCCCAGCTACACTGGAGGCTGAGGTTGGGAGAATCATTTGAACCAGGGAGGCAGAGTTTGCAGTGGGCTGAGATTGTGCCACTACACCCTAGCCTGGGTGACAGAGTGAGACCCTGCCTCAAAAAATAAAAATAAAAACAATAAAAAATTATAACAATATTAAGTAAAAAATCAGGATGTAACAGCATAATCTCACTGAAAGAAAGACAAATTTATATTTACTTTTTTAAAGATTTAGACATAAAAGGCATTATACTAGCATGATATATTGATATTACCCAAATGTTGGGATTTTAACATCTGTACTTTCTTACACTATTTCCTAATTTTCTATAATGAATGGATCTTTCTTTGATAATCAAAAAGAAAATTGAAAGCAATGGGGTAATCTCCTTTGTTTAAATAAAATAATAATATAGACATATAGATCATATAGGCATATAGATGTTTATGTTCATATAGACATGTAGACATTTAAATATGGTTTGCTACAAATGAAATTTAAGGAAAAGCCTTGCCACTGTGAGTATAACATTTGTTCCTGAAAATCACTCATACAGAGATGAAAAACCCAGTTTATTGGGGAGTGATCATATACAATTAAATGTTCACACACACACACACACGTCATTGTTATTTATGATCTCAAGTCTCATCTGTAGTTGGCTTTTTTAATCCATCATATTTTAAATTAAATACAAATAAGTTCTTAACAAATAATTGAACCAATCACTTCTGTTTGGTTTAGCAGCCATACATACTAAGCATATTTTCTATTTGTTTGTTTTTCAGGTTAGGGACAGTATTTTTCTTATTATAATATGACTCTTCAATTATTATAGTAATTATCAATCTTTCAGTTATTATTTAATAAAACTTTATTGAATAAATGAATTAGTAAATTTAATACATTGATAAATTGGTATCATTCATTATTCACTAAAATTTATAGATATTAAAAAAGAAAAATCTCAGATATAATCATTAAATCGGTAGGATCATATGTGTAATGGTGGCACGGAGTATATGAATGTATCTTTTTATGATATGTTTTCCAAAGCAGGCCTGAAACAAAAAATAAGTTGCTTATCTATTACTTTTAATTTATAATATAAAGTACACACACACTTAAATTTCAGTAGAGAATTTCAGATTACATGTATTATTCTACCAATTTACCTTTCCAATTTCTTCCTGTTTTGTCCATAACTAAAGATATGAATGATGTTTACAACTGACAATTCTATTTGAATCTCACTTTTTCTAACTAAAGCCATAAAAGATACATTCATATAAAATGTTACATAATAATCAAGACAGTTTGATTGCATATTCTTTTCAAATTCCATATGCATGCACACTTTCTATTACTGCTAATGAGAGCTTTGCATGTGTTTTGATGGTGACTAGCATTTGGTAATTTTAGGAAAATGCACATATTGTTAAGTTCTCTTTTTCTCTTCTTTTTTGCTCCTTTGTTGGTTGTTGAGGGAACAAATTCATGGAATATTACAATCTGCATCCTTCCAAAAGGATCCTTTCAGTGCTTTTAAAATTTAATTATATAACACATGATGGGTTTAAATCACCTCCTCTCATAATGTAACCCATTAAAAAACAGTTGGTTTAGTAACTTGTTTTTATTGTGTGAAGATGAGCAATAGTGTATCATTATCTGTTTCAAATTGGGAATATCATTAAAGACATTGGCAGCACTCAACATTGAAAACTTCTTAAGATTTACTTTTAATACATCTCTTTTGAAAAGCAATACTGTGGACTTTTTCATTAGGAAAGAAAAGAACATTTTCAAGTGTGGTTGCAAACAAAAGAAAACAAAATTTTATGGAAATCTTTACCCAGTTCTCAGCACTGGCTGCTCATCACAATAATTTGGGAAAATTACTTAAAGAAAATATTAATACCTGTCTGACCTGCATATCTAATCAATTAAATCCACATCTGAGTCCTACTTTGCATGAGTAGACTCCAACTTATGAGCTCTTAGCAATCTAGCTCACAAGATTGTGGTGAGAAATTACATATTAATTTACCCATGTAGAGGATAACATTATGATAACTGTTCATGATAAGCAAATACTGTAAGTCTTCAACATCATCAATAGGTTCTCAGAAACTGTAACTTGAAGCAAAATGACATATAATGAAGCCAATTTCCCATAGGTGAATTGGTATTAACAAAAGTTAAGTTCTTACAATATATTCTGGTCATAAAAACATCACCAAACTTCCAAATAGAGACTTCAAATGCTTCTAATATTAAACTTCAAAATACTTACATACATTAAAGAAAGCAGGAAAGATTATTATTTACCCAAATTTTGTTGAGTCAGTGAGTGACAGTGGTCATAGTGGTGGTGGATTAAATAAAAAAGCAAATGTTTGCAAAGCTAAAATTGTCAGGAGCACCTCCTACTACCACACAGTCCAAAACCAAACATGAACAAATATGGCCCATAGCACATTGTCCTACCACATTTTTTGTCATTCCGCATCAGTATAATTATCATATACTCTCCGAATTTTTATCCAACAATAATTTGTATTCATTCATTCATTCCTTTTCTAACCCACTTATTTCAGCTCTGAGTCCCAGATGCCTAGAGTCTATTCCAGCAGCTCAGGGCATAGAGCAGGAAACACCCTGGACAGGATGCAATCCCATGGCAGGCCGCACTCACACCTACCCACTTTCACTCAGAAGAAACCATGTAGACAGGCCAATGAACTTAAGGGACACAACTTGGAGATACGAGAGGAAACTAAAATACCTGGAGAAAACCCATGAAGACATGGGGAGCACGTTACCAACTCCACACAGACAGTGGCCTCAGCAGGAATCAACTATTTTTCTCATCAATGTCACAATATTGAATGAAATGATGCTATTCAAAGACCAGCTGTCACCCTGGATATGACTTTGGCATCTTGTAATTCACAGATTGCACATGGGGACTGAAAGCAAATAACTGACTCTTTTTACACATGAAGGGGGGGTTCAAGCTAACAGCAAATATACATATCTATGCAACATGAGAAAAATGCACTTGGTCTAGAATGAAACGTGGGCTGATTCTTTAAGACAATAAATAAATAAAACAAACAGTGAAAAAGTTTCCTTTCCTTCTATATTTGTGAAATTACCATTTCTAAACAGTGAAAAAGTTTCCTTTCCTATTTAAGACAATAAATAAATAAAATAAACACTGAGAAAATTTCCTTTCCTTCTATATTTGTGACATTACCATTTCTAAACAGTGAAAAAGTTTCCTTTCCTTCTATATTTGTGAAATTACCATTTCTATGCCTAGAATGGAGGATGCAGAAGAATATTTATTTGAAAACCTTGTTTCTCGCCTCTCTTTTCAAGTCTTTAATTAGCCATTTTAATATTTTTTTCATAAAGGCCTTGCAACTATTTCAGTTTATCCTTTTTCACTCACAAGGAAAGAATTGCTATTCATCAATCCCAATTTAAAGCTGAAATTGTGTATATTGGTTAAATTCGTTATGATTGGCAAATGCTTTCTTTCTCCTTTCTACTGTATTTTCAGTGGACATATCAGGTATAAAACATAAATTTCCCTGCTTTTAAGAACACATAGGGTTAGAAACAGCATTGATGGGAGTTGTCAGTCTGTGCTCATAAGCTGCTTATTGACCTTTAATTTTGATATGGATAAAGTTTCTTGTCATGTTCATAGGTTTGTGAAAGTACAAATGAAAGTTCTATATGCATCTATAAGATCTGGCTTTCTCACACTGTTAAATTGAACTCTTTTTTTTTAGAACTGATTCAATTTATATTCCTATAATCAGAGGTGATTAATTCTTATTTCTAACTACTCACAATCTGTAGCACAGTTGACTAAGACTTAAATATCTTAATTATTGCTTAATTTCTGGTAAAAATGTTATTGAGGAAAACTGGTTATTGTTATTAAGAATTCATTCTGGGAAAGGTAAGAATTATTAGGAGGTCTGTTCATGGAGGAATTAAACCGCAACACTTTCGCGCATCATCATGGTGCCTCAGGAAATTTGCTTTCTCTTTGCGATCTTTCCCATCTTTATTATAATCTATACTGTGATATCGAATAGCATTTTTTTCTTCAACCACTCTTGATTGACACCTCGATTGAGAAATGGTCACTTCATACTCTCATTTCTGGCTCTGATTCCTGATTCCATTTCTTGTATGTTACATTTGCTCCCAGCTCCAAACATACATCTATTTTTGAGCTTTGTTATTGTCCTAATAGGTTAACATTTCTCTTTCAAGACTTAAGAATGTCTCCATTCTTCAAATGTAATTATTTTGTAATTATAATATTTTAGTATAATATTATGTATCAGCAACTAAGCAACTAACATTTATATCTATCCTGTTGTGGTTAGAATGAAAACATGTATAGCATTTTTATTCTGTTAAGATCACAATATTTGTATTATAGTTACCAGTCCTTAAAATATGGTTGTAAGTACACCTAGTGTAGAGAGGCTTATTATTAGCAGATTAAAATCTTTCCTTATTTTATTCTCCAGAAGCCCCAAAGCAAAGAAACTTCCTTATGAAGCGTATATGTGAAATCATTTTTACCTTTTAGTTTTACTTATCAAGTGCTGGGGTAAGAGCAAGCAAACAAGCAAATAAACTCCATAGCAGCATTACAGATCTATATGCTAATATTTGAAAATTAAATTTATAAATATCTGCAACACAGAAACAATAACAATAACAAATTATTTTTTGAGACAAATACATGTGAAAAAGCATCTAAGAGTGAGAGCAGACCCCTCAGCAGAGTAGGAAGTGGGGACCCAAAGAATAGTCCACCATGCATAGCTCTAAATCTAAGTGGAGGAAATTAAAGGTTAGATTAGATAATCATACTCTTAAGTATCTTTAAATATCTGTTCGTAGACTTTAACAAAAAACAAAAATGCATTTGAAGGCCTTACTTCTGCTTGCAAAAAATGTATTGTTCATAAATTAAGGCACTGTTACCATACTAGCATATAACTCCTGGGAGTTGTTATTTCTAACTGACATTTATACTATTTACACTAATAATTACTCATATTTCATAAAGAGGGTGTTATCATCATGTTTTCACCTTTTAATTTGATTGTGCTAATCATATAAAATTAGAGAATAAATCTGTTAATGATAACAGGTGTGCTTGTTAGCATGCTTAATGGATATTTTGATTAGTTCATATCCAAAGTATGCAAACATTTTTGATTACCTGTATATAGTACAGCTTTATAGCAAAACTCCAAGATGAAGTCAAAGGATTTGTGAATTGCAATTTGCAAAAAAAATTCCTCAGGTTAAAGCAATACCTCTAAGAAAAAGAAAACAAAATATCTGCAGGCAGTGCCATACAGAGTTTAAATTTGAAGATTTTATCTATCTACGAAATCTGTCAGTGAGCTCATTTAGCAGCCACTCATAAGAATTTGAAAACCTAATGTTTTATCTTGTTTTCATAATAATGATATTCACAAAGCTCTGTATGTTTAACTTAAATTTGAGTGATGATTTCAACAGTATATTCAGAATCACATAATTAGGTAATAACATTAATTCATGTTGGCAGTCAAAGTTCTATAATGATCAACTTTTCACTATTTGTATAAATAAATACTAATGGATAATAAATGCCCTATTATTGAATTTATTCTATTTTCTTTATATAATACATTTCAGACATTAATGTTTCTAAGCAATGTTTGCTCTTTAGAAATACTGTTTATGGTTTATGTGGTTATGAAATAGTCTTTAGAGAGAAGTGACAGGCTCACTGTTATAAAGTTGCATTTATTGATATGTTAAGCAACAAAAGCTTTGCTTATTCTAAAACATCAATCCATTATTATTGAAAAGTTATGTTTTTTTCTCTCTCAACAGTAACATATTAATTAAAAGAATAATGTAAAAATATATCACAAATGCTAAAAATGCTACATTGAACTTGACCAAGAAAGAGAAACTTATAATTCTACAGATAATACTCTTGACAGAAATTTTACGTCATCTTAAATAATGCATAAATATTTAAATTTTATAAAACCTATATGAGATTGACTGTTATAACATCTAGTTTTAGATTTCATTTGATGATGTGAAAATTGATGTTCAAGGACATTGCCCAATGAAACAAGACTAATAAAGAGCAAAAATATTTTTGCAGCCCTACTTATGTCAATACTCACTTTGTGAGAAATAAAACTCTCTCACTTAAATTTCATTTACATATACTTTCTCACATGTAAAATAAGGATAAATCCATCAATCTCATATATGCAAAATTAGCAGAAATGTGGCTAGCCATGAGTTGCCACATGTTTCATGGCATAACCAGTGAGTTGAAGCCATCATTACTATTATTATCTTCCCTAGGAGAATTTCCATGTTAGTGGATGTATATGAAGCCCTAAAGAGGCCAAAGCTATGATGGTAAATTTTTGGGAATTTCTTAGTGCAAAAGGATGTATTGACTATTAATCTTGCAATATTCCTAAAATCATGCAATGTTTTAAATAATATCTTGTGTTTTCATAACCGTGATAACATATGTGCTTCTAAATCAAAAGTGGTTTTTTCTTGTTTGTCAAAAGCTCTGGTTTTTATGCTTTCACATATAAGTTTGAACAGTAAATGAATGTTCTTATTGTTGAGTTTTTTGTCCTCTAAGATCCACTATAAAAAAGTGATAATGTGCTTACCGGTATAAACACATATTTGAATCCTACTCATGTAAAGAAATCTGCTCTCAAAAGAGAATAGTAAACAAAACATCAAGCAAACAAATACATTTTTAAAAAAGGCCTGGGTCTCTTTATAAGTAGCTCGAAACTACTTGAAAGACCATTGTGGACTGGGATTTCTACCTGAGAGACCTTTCCACTTGTTACTCAGATTTTTCTCATCTTACAGCTTTCCAGGCTCATAGCACACTGTGATTCAGGATCCATCCTCAGAAATCACAGGATGTGCTGTGCTGTTCATGTCATCTACTTGCTGATTGGCCGGAGAGGAATCTTGTAATAGCAATAATCTTTAGACCCATATTAATCTCTCACCCTCAAAAAATCCTATTAAGTTCTAATGAGGGAACATTCCTCATACAAGGCAAGGTACTTTCTCGATAATAAAACATAAGACTTTCCTGTCTAAAAGTCATTGCTATTGTCTTAAATTATAGTTTTATTTATTCTTTAAAGATTTAAAGTCCAGGTGCGGTGGCTCATGACTGTAATCCCAGCACTTTGGGAGGCCGAGGCGGGCAGATCACCTAAGGTCGGGTGTTCAAGACCAGCCTGACCAACATGGAGAAATTCCGTCTCTACTAAAATTACAGAATTAGCCGGGCATGGTGGCCCATACCTGTAATACCAGCTAATCAGGAGGCTGAGGCAGGAGAATCGCTTGAACCCCGGGGGCGGAGGTTGCGGTTAGCCAAGATTGAGTCATTTCACTCCAGCCTGGGCAACAAGAGTGAAACTCTGTCTCAAAAAAAAAAAAAAAATTAAAAGGAATAATAAAAGAGAAGGGAAAACTATTTTAGGGAAGATCTACACACACACACACACGCACACACACACGCTTGTGTATTTTTGGTGGTTTTATAGAAAAACAAGTGGTAGAACATAGGAATTCAAAAGCCAGTTGTGTGGTGGAGTGTTGACAAAGCTACATACTTAACCAGACTTGTTGCCCTGACAATTACCTTATGTGACTCATCTCTTCTTCCCTTTTATAATTCCTCCCACTACTCTCCCCATCTCAGGCTTATGTAAGCTCCATATCTGCCTTTTGCAAACTCATAACTCCCAGGTCCGGAGATCCCATAATCCCAGACAATGAAATACATCACTAGAGTGTTTGTTTCCCTAGAGCAACAGGGGGAAGACATGGGACCAGTTTTTGGCCTTCGGGGCAGGATTGCTGAAGAGTTTCATCACAGAATCACTATTACTTATAGAGCCTAATTTTTTAATACTATTTGTGATGTGTTACATTTTATTCATTCATTTCTGTAAAAATAAAAATGTATACAATAATGCTTTAGATCAAATATATCATCAGGGAGTTTGCATTCTGGTAAGCAGATAACAGTGTGATATAAATTGCACATGGCTGATTGTAATATATAATAGTAAAACTAGAAATAATATACTACATCCAGTTCAGGAAATTTATAATAAAATTATGTGAGTTGGCTTTTAAAATTAAACTGTATTGATACTATTTTCATTGAAAAAAAGTGCGGTCCCATTTTAAACAATAAACTAAAAAATTAACTTTTTTAAAATAAATACTTTATATGTTAGAAATTGCAAAATCTTGAAAAAATGTTCTGCCCAACTATTATTCTTTTCAATACCATTAAGTAAATTAGTTAAGAACTATATAAATATATTTTCATTATCTTTTTAATTATCTAAATTTTTGTTTTTAAATTAGTTTAAAGAAAGCTATGTAGATATACTGAAATTTAAAAAAAATGAGAGCAATGAAAACTCTTATGGTCTCCCATGTGTCCACATAAGAACAAAAGAGTAAAAACAAAGTGAACATTTTAAATGATGATTTCCTATACCAAGAGTGGTTTTTAAAAATTAAATAAATGAAAGTCCCAACTGTTGAAAGTCACTTAAAAATGAAGAGGGAATTAGAATGAGCCAAAATTTTTACTTGTACTGTTTCCTTTTCATGTTAACTCTGCCTTTATTATTAAACCTACCCATGTTTTTCAGTCATTTCAACTATTCCAATCATTATGCGTATTCATTAATATATACGGTATAGTTTAAAAATTCACTAAATTTTCATGAATATTAAACTATCATGCAAATAAGAGTATTTGATTTACCTGAAATTATTTCCATTTTAAAAGAAAAGTTATATTGGATATTCATAAATGAATATATGTCTATTTACATGAATGCATATAAACATACCATTGTGTGTAAACTCATACCCCATTATACTTTACAATGCTTTACAATAGCTTTTCTTACTTGTTCCTCACAGTAGCATATTGACCTTTCTCCATGTGTAAAATAATAATAACCTAAACACTAAAAGCAAAGAGAAGTGAAAGGTTTTCCTAGGTAACAATTATCTGAATATGAACAGTTTTGCTATTCAGTGGAACAATCTTATTTAAATAAGGCATGTAATGAGTTATTTTACAACACTATAAACAACTTATCTACTCTTATATAATTTTTTGTTTTGTTGTTATTCATCTGAATGGTTAATCAGTCTGAATAACTTCTATAATGTTTTCACTATAAAAGTGTAAACCCTTTCTGTTGCTGACTCAAGTTATCATGACAGCACTTCATAAATGTACTGTTAAATATTTTAAGAGAAAGTACAAATTATTATTGCATAAAAATATGGTATTAGATACATTTTTGTTGACATTTATTTAATAATGTTAAGTAAATCATATATTATATATATATATATATTTAGTCATTCACCACATGATGACATTTTTGTTAAAGGTGAATAGCCTACATGACAGTGGTCCTATAAAATTATGATAGAGCTGAATAATTCCTATCACCTAGCAATGTCATAGATGTTGTAGCATCATAGCGTAATGCTTTACTCACATGTGTGTGGTGATGCTGTTGTAAATACACCCACAGTGATGCTAGTCCTATAAAAGTGTAGCACATATAATTATGTACACTACCTAATACTTGATGATGATAAGTGGCCCTGTTACTGGTTTATATATTTACTATACCTTTTATCATAGTTTTAGAATATACTCCTTCTACTTTAAAGGAAGTTAACTGTAAAACAACTTCAGGCATGTCCTTCAGGAGGTGTTTCAAAGAAAAAGGATTGTCATCATAGGAGATGACATCTCCATGCACGTTATTGCCTATGAAGAACTTCCAGTGGGACAAGAAAGATGCAGAGGTGGAAGACAATGATGATGATTCTTTATGTAGGCCTAGGGCAATGTGTATGTTTCTGTCTTAGTTTTTAACAAAAAAGTTTAAAAAGTAAGAAAATAATAGACAAAATTTTATAAATAAGGATATAGAATATTTTTGTACAGCTGTAAAATGTGTTTCTTTTAAGCTAAGTATTAATATAAAAGCTATAAACTTAAAAAATAATGAAAAGTTCATAAAATCTTTAGAGAAATGTCTATTCAAGTCATTTGCTCATTTTTTAATTGGGTTACTTCTCTTTTTGTTGTTGAATTTTAAGAGTTCTTATATATTCTGTAGTCTAGACCATTATCAGGTATATGATTTACAAATATTTCACATTCAGTAAGATATCTTTTTTCCTCATCACAGTATCTTTTAATGCACAATAGTATTTAACTTGAAGTCAATCTGTTTTTTGTTTGTTTGTTTGTTTTATTGCTTGTACTTTTGGTCATATCTAAGAACCCATTACTAAGTCCTAGTTCGGGGGGATTTAGTTTCTATTTTTTAATAATAATGGTTAGCTATAGCTCTTATATTTAGGTATTCAACCCATTTTAAGTTAATTTTTGTATATGATGGAGGTAGGGGTACATTCTTATTCATGTAGACACCTAATTTTACCATTTCTGTTTGTTGAAAAGACTATTTATTCTTCATTGAATTGTCTTGGCATCCTTGTTGAAAATCAATTGATAATAAATGTATAATTTTTTCTAGACTCTTATTTTTATTCCATCAACAACATGTCTCTATTTATACCAATTTCACAATGTTTTTATTACTGTAATTTTATTGTAAGTTTTAAAACTGGGAAGTGTGCATTGTCCAACCTAGTTCTTTTTCATGATTGCTTTCCTATTTTGGGGTCCTTTCAATTCCATATGAATTTTATGTCCAGCTTTCCATTTCTATTTCTGTAAAAAGTAAAATAAAATAGGATAATTTAAATTTCGATAGAGATTGATTTGAATCTTTAAGTCAACTTGGGGATTATTTCATTCTAAACCATATTATATTTTTAATTTCTTTCAGTAATTTGTTTTTACATTTTTATGAAGGCTTGCACATCTTTGGATAACATTTTCCTAAGTATGATATGCATATTTAATATATTGTTAATGAAATTATCTAAATTTTATTTTCAGATTGTTTATTGCTGATAACTAGAAATACAACTGATTCTTGAGTAATGAAATTTATCCTGCAACCATGTTGAAAATGTTTAATAGTTTTTTTTTATTCTTAGGATTTTCTATATATAAAGTTATTTCAAATGGGGAATAGAGATTATTTTACTTCTTCCTCTCCAATCTCAAGTGTTATTATTATTAATATTTTGCCTATTTGCTCTTACTAGAACTCCCAAGGCAATGTTGAACAGAAGTGGTGAAAAGAGGCATTGTTTTCTTGTATCTGAAATTCAGTGGAAATTTTTCAGCCATTCACTATGGAATATGATAGTAATAGGTTTCCCAAAAATGTCATTTATCATGTTTAGATATACACTTCTATTTCTAGTTTGTTGAATGTACGTATCATGAAAGTGTGTTGGATTTTGTCAAATGCTTCTTTTACGTCAATTAAGATACACATGTGTGAAAGGAAAGTGATGTCAGCAAGATAATGGAAGGAAGCCCTGGACCCTTCTTTCCTCAACAGAAAATTCCCTTTATAAGATACATGGAACAATTCCCTTTATAAGAAATCCATAAACTAGTTGAGAGACTTCTCCATCTGGGCTAGCATGAAAGCAGTTACCTTGAAGCTGGTAGGAATACTTGAGATACACTCACATCTTTCCCCTAGCAGGATGCCATATAATTAGAAGGAAACTCCTAGTTTCACCCTATGAAGGAAAGAAAAGTACTACACCAAATATCCGATATCCTAATTATCCTGAGGGTTGCCTGAAAAAATGACTTCTACCTCACTTCTGTCATATTGCTGACAAAACCTTTTACTCTAGTCACCTGAAGGTCACTGAGAAAAATGACTATGGCTTGAACTGTCAGGCTAGCACATTCCATAGCCATACTTCCAGGCTCAGCTCAAAGTAAGAAAGTGGGAATACCTCAGCTCCCAGCTTCTCCCTAGGGAGAGAAGAAAAGACCTCACATCCAATGTTCTGATTTTTCTGAAGACCACCTGAGGCACTGGTTTCTGTCTTTCCTGTCTCAGAGCACTGATGTGACTTGCTATACTTTAGTCACCTGGAGGTTACTGAGAGCAAAGATTTACATTTCAATAAGCAAGCTAGAATATGTCTTAGTCCCACTCTCTGGCTTAGTGAAAAGTAGGTGGGGAAAACAAAAAAAAAACAAAACATGCCAGCGTCTTCCAACAGCAGGAAAGAAAGACTAGACCATACATGCAATGCTAAAATATTACTGTGTGTTGCCCCAGGTACTGGCTTCTGGTGGGTTTCTCTCAGAGAGCTGAAGGGATCTGGCACAGTCTAGATGCCTGAGTGCCACTTAGGAAAAAGATGGGGGTTTGAAAGTGTAAATTTTTGAGATGTCCCCTGAATCACTATCTGGCCAATTGGTGAGAGACTTCCTTTGTATGGGACCAGTTGCTGAAGACTAGAATTGGCTGTTTTTATAATGCATAGACCCTAAGCAGAAATTGTTAAGGAAAATTAAGAAACAGGAAAATATGTTCCAAATAAAGGAATGAGATACAACCCCAGTCCCAGAAATCAACTCTAATAAAATGAATATATGAGAATTCAAAAAAACCATCATAAAATTGCTCAGTGAAGTCAGGAGAACAATGCAATATCAAAGAAATAATTAAAGCAACAAAATAATATAAATCATCTATAAAAATGACCAAACAGAAGTCATGGAACTGATGAAGACAATGACTAAAGAGAAGAATCTAATCATGCGGTTCAACTGGAGAATAGATTAAGAAGAAGAAAGAATCAGTAAATTAAAAAAAAAGTAATTAAAAAATATCCAGAAAGAGAAATGAAAAGCAAAAAATATAGTGAAAAAGAGTAAAGAAAGCTTAAAGAACTTATGGAAAACCATGGGGAGGACGGTTATCTACATTGTGAGAGTTCTCAAAGGGAAAGAAAGAGAGAAATAAGAAAAAAGCTTATTTGAAGAAACAATGACCAGAAATTTCTCAACTCTGAGGAAAGAAATAGACATTCAGATCCAGGAAGGCCAATGAATCTCAAAAAAGATTAACCAAAAGTAAAATACCAAGATACATTATAATCAAAATGTCAAAAGTTAAAAGACAGAGACCTTTGAAAGCAGAAAGTGTAAAGCAACTTGTAATATATAAAGGTATTTCTGTGAGCCTATAACTTACCAGCAGAAACCTTGCACACTAGAAAGGAGTGTGATGATATAGTCAAAGTGTCAAAGGCACAAAAACTCTGTTAATAAAGAATAGTATACTTGGTAAGGTTGTTCTTCAGTAATAAAGGGGAGATAAAGACTTTCAGAGACAGACAATACATGCAAGAGTTCATCACCACTAGATATGCCTTAGGAAAAAAAAATGCTAAAGGGAATTCTTTAAGTTGAAATAAAAGGATGCTAAACAGCAATAAAAAGCATATAAAAGTATAGCAGTCAAAGGTAAAGGTAAATATATAGACAAATACAGAATATTTTAATACTATAATGGTGGTGGGTAAATCGCTTTTAGTTATAGCATATAATTTAATATATGAAAGTATTAAAATAATTATAAAATACAGTAATGAATACTTAATATGAAAAGATGTAAATTATGATATTAATAACATAAAATGGGGGGAAGTAAAATTGTGGAGGTTTTGTCTGTGACTGAAGTGAAGTTGTTATCAACTTAAAATAGGCTGTTATAACTCTAAGTTGTTTTATGTTAGCCCCATGGTGATCATAAAATAACACCTATATAATATACATGAAAGAAAAAAAAGAAAGCATATATAAATCCAAAAAATTAATGAAACACAAGAAAGGCAGCAAAAGCAGGAAAGAAAGAGAAGAGAATTACAAGAAATATAGAAAATAATTAATAAAGATGTAAAAATAAATCCTTGACTATCAATAATTACTTTAAAAATAAATAGATCAAACTCTCCAATCAAAACAACTGGAGTAGCTAAATTAATTAGAAAAAAGACAATAGCTAAGTTTATGATATATAAGAGACTCACTTTAGTTTTAAGTACTCACATAAGCTGAAAATGAAGGATGAAAAAAGATATACCATGCAAATGGTAAACAAAAGATATTGGGAGTATTTATGATATCATGCTAAATATGTAAAAACTCTAATAAGAGACAATATATAATAATAAAAGGGTCAATTTAACAAGAACATATGGCAATTATAAACATATATGCATCTAACATCACAGCACACAAATATATGTAGCAAACATTGGCAGAACTGAAGGGAGAAATAGTAATACAATAATTGTAGCAGACTTCAATATTCCACTTTCAATAATGAATAAGACATCCAGATATAAAATCTATAAGCAACAGATGTGAATAACACTATAGACCAAAAAGACCTAGCAGACATATACAGAGCACTTCACTCAGCAGAAGCAAAACACACATTCTTCTCAAGCACAACTAGGATAGATTGCATGTTGGGTTACAAAGCAAGTAAGAAGACTGAAGTTACGCCACCTATCTTTTCTGACCACAATGGAAAAAACAAGAAATAAACAACAGAAGCAAAATGGGAAATTTCACGAATATGTGGAAATTAAACAACAGAATCTTGAACAGCCAATAGTCAAAATAAAAACTGAAATTGAAAAATGTACTGAGACAAATAAAGCAAAAACATCATACAAAAGCTTTTTCTTTTTCTTATTTTTTTTTGTAAAATTAAAACCATGGCTGAATTACAAGTGAGACTGAAAAGTTGATTATTAAGGATAATATATGTTTTGTTTTTACTGTGTCTTTTCTTCAAAGACAAATACAATATTCTTCCTGTGACAGGTAACTTTGGCTCAGAGTCACGTAAGGCTAGGTCAGAGTGAAGAAAAGGAAAAGCTTATAGCTTGCTGATAAACCAAGAACAATTCTCCATCTGCCTGTTTCTTGAAGAAACGTGATGGCATGCTGCTCTGGCACACATCATAACTATTCTTAGTGTCAGGATTTATTCAATAATCATCTAGTCAGTATCGATAGCATTGTTATGATGACATGCTCAAGTAAACTCTCAAAAATAATAATTAATGGAAATGATTGTAGTAATGGGATTTTGCAATGGACAGGGAAGGAACAAATATGATTTAAATAAATTGAATCTATTAACATGTTGTAACAAGAATGCATTAACTGTTTACTTGTTATTAATGTTTTGAGTAAACAGGATAGTTTCTAAAATATTTCTTTGCCTTAATTTGGCTTTCTCCTTTAAGGTACTACCTTTAATAGAGAAAAAAAGATATTCATCTATAAAGCCAGAAGAAGGTGTAATACCTTTATTTTAATAAAATGTAACACAGTAGTATAGATAATTATATATTAACAAAGTAAAACATTAAAAACTAAATTAAATTTTATCATAACACATTTAGTTTAATTTACATATTTAAATGTATAATTTCATCTAACAAAATACAGAATAATACATGTTATTTTTATGTAAAATTATAAAATAAGTATATGTTAAATAGACATCAATACATTAACATAGCCATATAATCTTTAAATATGAATGCACGTTTACTTATATATAAATATATGTAATTCTACAATATCGAAATGTTAAAAATTAGTTATATAAAAGCATGATATATCAAAATACATTTTGTAATATATGATTTAATATAACATATACAATTAATATGCATTTTATTATGAACATAGACATATTTATTTTGACAGATACATTTTCATATTTTTTAGTAACTATTGGAATTAGATTAATCAAAGAATGTTAAAATGGTTGCCATTAAGCTTGCTGAGACAGCCTCTTTGCTCTCTCTCTGGCCCAAGGGCCATATAATTCCATTCACGTGGTTTTCAAATGAGCACTGGGTATTTACACTTACATTTACTGGGTAAAGTGATCATGGAAAAACACTTTTTAGTGCTTTATATGAATAAACTAAGTTTGTATTTAAATGAATAACGGATTTCGCTAATTTTTTTTATGGCAGGTTTGTCCACTAAACCACTGTCTTCATTGAATATGCTGTATGATATTTTGTGGCATTAAATAGCTTTTTTCCATCTCCAAACATTTTACCTCAGAAGATTCATTTTACTGTTTCTGGTTGCAAAAACAATTTGTTTCATATGTTACTATATCACTCCTTGACATCTTAGCTTCATGCCATTCTTAAATTTAGTCAACAGGTAATTGATATTTTTTACCCAATAATTGATAAAAATATATTTTAGGAGGAGTACAGGTATATAGACCCTTTAAATTGGCAATCTAAATAATTCAGAAAAAGTAATGGCATTTTGAGTGATTATTACGCGTCAAATCTTATACTGAGTTCCAGGTAACATTTGCAAATTCTTACAACAATGCCTCTGGTTAATATTATTAGAATCTTCTTTCATAAATGATAAAACTAAGGCACAGGAAGGTAAAGTGCTTTGCCTGAGATAAAATATTTAGATGGTGGCAGAGTAAGGATTCAACTATTAGCAACTGGGTTCCAAAGTTGGTATTTTAATTTCATGCTATGTTGACATGACCATCAATAATATTCCTAATTACAGTATTACTTATAGCACATGTTTACCCTCTTTTTTGAAATCAAATTATGAGAAACTTATTAGATCATGTGCTGAAATGTAGAAAAGTATCTACGTTGTCACATCTGCCTCTTAGACAGTTGTTTACATAAGACGTAAACTGGAAATGTGCTCTCTAATAACTTTTGGAAAAAGGAGACATGGATAAATAAATAAGTCAATGAATCCAAAGCATGGAGACTCAATGCATGACTTTGAAATCAGATTACTTGGTTTGGTTTAGAAGTTAATCTGGCATGTCTTATTTTTCCAGGACTTATGAAGGCTTCTTTTCCTCTGTTCCTATTCTTAAATCATGCCTTCATAGTCTCGGCTACAAATAGTCACTGACATTAATATCTATCATTTAAATCTGTAATTTCCTCCATTTTTTAAAACCAGGGCAGCTATCCATTGCTAGTTTTCCAGCAGCTTGTCTACTCTCTATAATTCTTTAAACATCATGAAAAACAGTTCAATAATTTTAACTTAGGCTTTCTCAGTAGTCTGGGAAATAATTCATTTTGGCCAGGAGACAAACTCATTTAGAGCAGTTACCTAGTTTCATACTATCTCCTCACTTACATCAGGCTTCAATTCCCTCTTTCAATAGTTAGGTCTGAATTTCGTCCTGATGCTCATTCCTTTTGACAGAAAAGATGGAGGCAAAATAGTTGAGTAATTCTACTTTCCATTATCTGCTAACATGACAACATGAGGTCTGAACAGCAGACCTGATCTTTCCATTATCTTTCTTTCTTTTGTTTCTGTGTTACAAGTATCAATTTTTTAGTTTTTTATAATGTCAGTATTTCATTTAATACAGTTTAATAAGTGCTAGGCACCTAATGTTATACGACAGAAAGTCTTCATACCTGATTGTGACATCAGAGAGCATATCCTGAGTAAACATTCTTCAAGTTGAAAAGTTCAATTAAAAGGAAATGCATATTTGAGGACATGTACAGGAGAAAGTGACTGAGTTTACCAGGGAAATCGGGAGGGCTTCAAAGAGGAAGTGACTACTGAATTGGGACTGGAAAATCGTTTTTCCATGCTTTCCCTATTATATGTATATTTTGACTTTTTAGAGTCAAAACATATATATATATATTCATTTTTTTGCCTAATTGTTTCCACCTTGGCTATAACTTGTAATAACAATCCCTGTTTATATAATTATTTTTACCTTATTAGAATCCTTACTGTCTTCATATGTTTTAGGGCTTCTTGACTTTTTCTCCTTTTCTGTTTAGACCCATGGTTCCTAAGATTAAGGATTCATTCTTAACAACATTCTCAGTGCTCTTGTTCTTTTTTCCATTTGTTAAACCTGTGAGCAAAACCTACACCGGAGGAGTGCAAAATGCATACCTCCTATTACGCTGTGAAGAAAATCTCACTGTTGGGCAGATTGGTGACAATAAATTTATGCACACCACTGTTTCAGTTTGTTAGGGGTGCCTTAACAAAGTACTACAAACTGAGCGGCTTAAACAACAGAAATTCCTCGACTTGAGTTTTAGAGCACAGAAGCACAAAATTAAGATGTCAACAGGGTTGGTTCCTTCTGCGGACTGTGAGGGAAAAATCTCCAGACCTCTCTCCTTGGCTTTGGCTTGAAGAAGCCTGTCTTCTTCCAATGTGTCTTCATGTCATCTTCCTTTTATGCATATATTTCTCTTTGTCAAAATTTATCTCTTTATGAGAACACCAACTATATTAGATTAGGGCCCATACTAATGACATTATTTTAACTTGAATATCTGTATAAAGACCCTATCTCCAACTAAAGTCACATTCTGAGGTACTGGTGGTAAGGGCTCCAACATCTTTGTGGGGGAACATAATTCAACCCATATCAGCAACCTGAATAATTTGCCTGGTAACTATGTTTATCTGTATTCCAATAATTTCCCACTGAATCAGAAATATTTCAAATATTTCTACTCATTTCAAAATGTAGGGCCCAGCTTCAGAGTCACTATGTCATTTTAGCAGATTCTCTGTATTCATGCCTCATAGAAAACAATATTTAAAAACAATACTAATCAGGAGGAAAGATCAAATAGACATACATGTATGTATCTATCATTAGTCTCTTTCTCCTATAATTTTTTATATTAATAATAAAGGATGTGTTTCTTCTGCTACCTAAGAATAACCTATCTAGCTGGGCTCTAAATATATATATTTTTTCACATTTCACGAATTCCGTGTTCTTGATTATAAATCTTTATTTTCAATTTTCGTTTTCTACTGCCTTTTCCCCAATAGCAGGTAAATATGCTCTAGTCTCTTTCTTGTTAAAACAAATACTCAACTAGATGTCTTTGGTCATTTTTATTATTTCACTATCTCTCAGTTGTTACCCAGACAATTTCAACCTGAATTCCATATACATGACCGTCATAACTCCCTAAAATTTTCAGTGACCACTCTGTTTCTGAATCCTGTTCTCAATCTTTCAACAGTGTTCAGTATATCTTATCACTGCATCGTTATTATACTTTTACCTTTTGTCTCTTTGATCAGACATAGCTGTGGCTTTATTCAAACTTTCTGTTCACTTTATTCTTTAAATTCTTATTTTCTAACTAACCATAAACATTGAAACATTTTTCAGTATTTTTCCTTTGGTCTTTTTTGGCTTATTTAAACTCTCTTACTGATAGCGGTGGTGGGTGATGCATCCTGCACACTCCATGGCTTCAACTGCCTTCAATATGTCAACTGTACTCTGGGCTTTGAACCTTATTAATCCCTCTTCTTGGATATACATTGGAGTATTATCCACGTATTTCATGAGTATCTGAAATTTCACATGTGCAGAACATTAATTAGCTAATCTGCAAAGCATAAACTTCTTCCCCTATTTCTCATCATGGTAAATGACACCACCATTAACACCATTGCTCAAGTAGAATTTATTTAAGACTGTATTGGACATAAAATTAGTTGCCTGTCCTTATATCCATTTAGCGTTGCAGGGGAATACACTCCATAGGGAGAGGATTTTGACCATTGTGAACAAGAATGGGGGAAAATTAGGCAAATTCCCTTTCCCCTCACTCTTGTGAAAAAAGTCTTAAGCATTTTCTTTTTGGAACCCATTTGGAGAAGTTTTATTAGATCAGTGAATATATCTACAGGGCAAATTCGTGTGTCTCTTCAGAGATCATCTTGAAAGGTAATTAATAGTGCAGCCACTGCAAAGTGGGTATTTCCTAACCTCATTCCCTTTTTTATTGTCCTGCAAGTGTACTTCTGAAATAGAGCATCAACAATTTAGTCCTCCTCAGACTGTTTTCAAAAGAACCTGGGATAAGGTATCTTCCTACACCTTCATATCAAATTTTGTTCTTTGGTCTCTAAGTAACTGAATCCATCTGCTTCTCTCTTTTTCTACCGATATTACTCTAGTTGAAAACATCACCTTTGCTTGTGAAGGATATTACAATGGATTTCTCACAGCTTTCCATGCTTTTAACATTCTCTCTGCCAACTATTTCCCAGAATCCAATTAGAATGACCTTAGTAAACTTCAAATTTGATATTGCCACTCCCATCCTAAAACTTGTCAAAGGCTTCCCATTGCAATTAAAATAAAGGCTAAACATCTTTAGAACTGCCTACATCAAGGCTTGCAAAATCTTGTCTCTGCCATCCTTGCTTTTCTCTTTTTGTACCATTTGATTTTTTCTTACAACTACATTCCACCCATATTGGTCTCTCATAGATTCCTCCAAGATGGCATATTCTTTTGCTCTTTTTTCTTTCTGGAACACCTCTCTCCCCTCCTCTCCCTCATCATATCACTTCTAACTCTTCCTCAATTGTTCAGATATAACTTTCACAGGGTTACCTTCAATAATATTCCTGTTAAAATTTTCAGTGATGGAAAAATAAAAGAATTTCCAGTGATAAAGGATTGTTGAATCTCAAGATTTCTTAAGCTCACAGACGAGTTCTCTTAGTATCTATATCAACCTCTCCTTATTGGCCTTTATAAGTTTGAATGTAATATTCTCTTGACTATCTATATAGCATTAGAAAAGTATCTTATTGCAGCAATGTCTCAAATTCCTTTCTCTGATTTTCACAAGCTCTAAAATGGCATAGTCACATTCTCAATTGTTCTCACTTCAACCTAATCAAGAGATTTTCTCTTGCTATTAATAGTCAACAGAAGTATTTTGGTTTTAGTGCTCTTTCTGCCTTCTGAGAAATTAAATGACCTCTTGCTAAATATTTTAGAATCAGAAAAAAGGTTCATAATCTTCTTTCATCAATTAGAATATTGCATCTATAAAATCAATTTTTTGGTGATTTTAAAAACAGCTTTACATGTCAATGTGATGGCATCAAGAGACACTGAAACATTTATTAGGATGCCATAAACTTTATAGTTCTTAAAAAGTCAGATAAAGAAAGTGCATATACGAAAGTTAATATGTTATGAAGCTGACGAAGGAGTACAGCAGCAAGCGAGTGAAAGATTTAAAACAGCTTTGGTTTGGAACTGCAATCCCTAGGTGGTCTAATTCGAGCAGAACATTGCCACAAGGCACAGGACCCCGGCATTGTCAGAACCTACTCAAGTCATCTGCCATTTTGTCAGATGGAGGAGCTTCCCCACCTCGTAGATGAAGCTCATCACAGCCTTGACAACATTGGGTTCCACATCATTAGTTTCCATTTGATTCTATAGCAACAAAATAAGAGAAAATTAATTATAGTAGATGCTGGAAACCAAATAGTGGAATTAAAATCCCAGCATTCTCATTTAATGGCCAGGAAACAAATTACACTATTACAGCAGAACAGCTTTTTTTCACCTCCTGTGCTGGTTTCTGTATTTTGTACAAATGTGAAGCTTATACTCTGAAATAAACAACTTTATTAAAAATGAATCCTGGGACATTACTGTGGAGAATTCAGTCAGTGATTCTCTCCAGTATGTGAAGGAAGACACCACTTATACTTTTGTGGGAAAATACTACTTACCTGCCTCTGTTTGCTTAGTAAATGGAGTAACCTTTTTACTTCAAAATCATCTCTTCCATGGACTCAAGCTGGTGAGACAGACTGGCAAACATTGGCATCATCAAATGATTATGCATTCCAGTCCAATTTCACTCTAAGGCTGATTAAAACAGGGAAGTGTAAACAGATCCCATTTTAAGTGGAGCTGATCCAAATTGGTGGCTCAGACTAAGGTCAAAATCAGAAATGGCTTGAAAGGGAAAGGCAGTAGGTAAATAACATGACTAAAGAATCTCTTTCAGCAGAGACAAATCCTGATTCTTCCAACATAACAATGAAGCTGCAAAAGAATAACTCTTTCAAGAAAGAACTTTATACGAATGCCTGGTTTCATTTCCTACCCATCATTATCTAATAACATTCTACGTTAAGAAACTGCATTATAAACTTTCTTGGCAATTTGAAAACAGGGTGTGCTAAATGGTAAATAATATACTCAAAATACTTTCAAGCTTGCCACATTTTTGTTCTAGTTTTATCTTCAGTAGAAAATATATCGTTTTCCAAATGCTTAGTCTTGAGTTCTCTCTCTGGAGAGTGGCTATATATTCCAGCTCTGCCCTGCCAGGGCTCCAGGAGAGATGGTCATGGATGTTTACAGTATGCCTCTCATAGGATACTTCCTTATCCAGGTTGATATTCTAGTGCCTACGTGTCTGACCTGTAATCAGGTGTCCCTCTCACAGGAACTTATTTATACTGGCGGATACCCTTGTGGCTCTTGTCTGACCCATGTCCAGTTTATTCTATTCAGATAGCTACTCTCCGGGAGAGCCCTGATTGGGAAGACAGTTAGATTTAAGCATGTCAATCAAATAAGACACAGAGGAAGAAGCACACAGAAACACATGAAATTAGAGAAGCATCTTTTCTATAATACTTGCTTTTTAAAAATTGTATTGTTAATTGACAATTTATAATTGTGTATGTTTATGGGGTACAAAATGATATTATCATTTCTGTAAACAATGTGAAATAATTCAATCAACCTCAAATATTTATCATTTTTATGACCTCAAATATTTATTATTTTTTGTTTTGAGAACATTTGAAATTTACTCTCTTAGTAATATCAAAATGTACAATACACTATTATTAACTGTATTTACCACCTGTGCAATAGATCTCAATGAAAACTAACTTGTTCCTCCTGTTTAACTGAGATTTTTGTACCATTTGTCTATCATCTCCACACTCCCCCCAAATACCCAGCCTCTGTTTCCTCTGTATCCATCATTCTACTCTCTGAAGAAGCATTTTTTATTACAGTTCCCAGAAAGAGGGCAGCATGCCTTACAGGGCCATGGGGAAGGGGGAAGCCATTCAGAACATGCACGCTCAACCAGAAGGTGAGGACCAAGAATGGGGAGAAGGAGGGAGGGACCTGAGGCCCAGTCTCTTTGATGGGGTCCTGTGTGTTACCCAAGCAGGTTTCCCTGCATGGAGTTCTATTTGGTAAGTTAATAGCAAGCAGGTACAAGTTCCATGGAATCATGATGTCACCAAGAAATGGTCACTATAGCATAGCGTATTTGTGAGGATGTGGGGCTCGGTGGGGGATTCAAGTAGGTTGTATCAAGCTTCCTGTAGGGAAATGGTCACCAAGAGGTGGTTGTATAAGGCAGACATCTGGATGTACCATCTTGAGTAACTGAGAGGAGATGGAGAGCCAAAAACTGTGTCAAGGATGACTAAGCCCTATTTCTTGCATAAGAAAGTTCAACTTACATTCAAAATGAATGCTGAGGCAAAATAAAATTATAAGACTTCACTACAGGTTTATAGACAGGCAAATAGATAGGAAGGTGTGGCTTTCAGATAGTAAAATGTAAAGCACCACATAAAAGCCTGAAAAAATATATTCAGTTTCCAAATAGCCTCTTTTGTCATTGCCTATCATTTTTGCATTTCTCTTTCTTTCTTTCTTTTCTACTATATCATTTACTTCCCAGATGTGTATCTATCTATTTGTATACAGATTATATAGCTTTATTATATTGGGATAAATGAATCTACTGCTTTGTGACTTCCTGAAGTTATTTCTGTTGAAGATCAACTATCCAGTGTTTCCTTCTCTTTTTTTTTTAAACTTCATCCATGTAATAAAAACCTGGGTAATTTTTTTTGCTGCTGTTGTAAAAACAAGGAAAAGCATAAGAATTACTTCTTGCCTTTCTTATTATTATTGTATCAATATTTACTTCATGAATGATTCTGAGACATGTTTAACTGCACCCAAGACACAGGTGACCTTACTTAGTTCACTCAAATAGATATTTAAAGCCAACTATTTTCAGGTTAGCTACATAAGTGTTAAGATTATAATGATTACAATGACCATGATATAGAGTAAAAGACTCAAAAACATTTAAATTGGAGAAATTATGATCAGGTTACCTTGTTATAATAGCATATGGCTTGAGGGAAATGGGTTTGGTGCTGTGTAAAAATTGATGTGTAATGTTCAAAACAGGCATTGTATTCGGAATAGTATATCCATTTAACAAATTGATCTTCACAATAACCTTGCAAAGTATGTGTAGTCATTCTCATATTCAAGACAGAGAAGTCAGTAACTTGTCAATTATCAGTTATTAGTCGTTCTTATATTACTGCATCCTTACTAGACAACAATATTGTTGGCAAATTGTTTTATAGGAGAACTTGCTCAGTCTTTCCAAACTAATCATTATTTGTGACTTATGTTTCCACCAAGCCATACACAAATATTAGTAAGCTATAACTAAGGTATGATATTGTAGAGCTATAAATTCAGGTTTGGTCCAATGCCCTTTGATGTTTTACACTGACCCTCTTACTTCCAAGCAAGGATGCAATTTAGGCAGAATAAACACAGACAGCCTTACCGGGGAAGACTTAAATATTAGTTATTCCTCTTGGGAACCACACAGATTGTGATTAGATTACTGGTAACCTTAATGAAACCCAGATGAGTCAAATGAACTCTGACTATAAGACTCTATAAAAACAGCCAGCCACCACTGAGTGTGATTTGAGGGTAAGTAAAAATGCACTCTTCCCTTCATCCAAACTAAGCTCCAGAAAATCCAGGCTGGTGTTCCTGCCTGATGGAGAACAACACATATTTGCACAGATGGGAATAGAGCCAGGGCAAATATATTCTTAGCAAAATCCTTTAGATCACTTAGAAATGTAGCTCACCTGACCCAGTATCTAAGACATTATTTCCATGAGGTATTAAATCATTTTGAAAGTCTATCATTAGAAATTTAGCCTTTGATTTTAAATAATGTATACTATTCTACTTCTAAAAGAGAAAGAATGCTATAAGTAATATCATGACGTACCCTTCAATGTGAGTGGTAAATCCTCCATATGGTCAGTATTTCCCTTTATTGGGAAGAAGGGAGTAGGATCCAGAAGAAAGAGACTGCAGTAGAAAGGCGGGCTTAGGGGGAATACCAAAGAATGTGTGATTTCACTCATATGAGGAAGCATAGAAAAAGAAAAAGAAATTGGAAAGGGAGGGTGTTATAAATGATTTTTCACTACATAATCTTATCAAGTATTAGTCTAATCATATCATCAAAACTTGCTGATGTTTTCAAAAGGACAAAAATAAAATATTTTCTTATATAAAAATACACTTTACATTAAATTCTAATGGTGGTTTGATAATATTGCTTTTTCCTATTTATAGATTAAGAAACTGAGATATGTTTTTTCAAGTTCTTTGTTTTTAAAATCGGGTTATTTGTTTCTGCGCTATTGAGTTGTATGGGTTCCTTTTATTTTTGGAAATTAACCCTTTATCAGATATATGGTGTGCAAATATGTTCTCTCATTTCATAGCTTTTCTTTTCATAATGTTTATTGTTTCCTTTGCCATGCAGAGGCTTTTTACATTGATGTGGGCCCACTACCTATCTAGTTTTGCTTTTGTTGCCTGTGCTTTGAATGGATATTTTTCCAAAGAAGACATACAAATCACCAACAGGTATAGCAATAGGTGTTCAACATCATTAATTATCAGGGAAATACAAATAAAAATTACAATGAGATATCACTTCACACTTGTTAGGATGACTATTATTTAAAAAGAAGGTGTTGGTTAGGATATGGAGAAATTAGAACCTTGATTGCTGTTGGTGGTAATATAAAATAGCGGAGAAGCAATGGAAAAGAGTATAGAGATTCTAAAAATATATTTAAAAGGTAGAACTACCATATAATATAGCAATCCTACCTCTGGATATATATCCAAAAGAATTCAAATCAGAATTTCAAAGAGATATCAGCACTTCTATGTTTATTGTAGCATTATTCACCACATAACTAAAATATGGAAACAACCCAAGTGTCCATTATGAGAGTTCTACTGAAAACTCTCCAATAGCTTTCCATTTCACTCAGAGTAAAATCCAAGGTCTTTGCCCTATTAGTTGATAATCTGATTGCCTTTTATTTCTATCCTCCTTTCCTACTTCTCCCCTCCACTCTTACCCTACTCCAATTGCTTCACCCCACCTGCATGAACCTTTTTGCTATACTCTAAGTATGCCAAGAACCATTCCATTGCAGGATGTTTGCACTTGTTTCTTTTGCAGACAACACACTTTCTCCACATATTGAAATGCTCACTTCTTCAAGTCCTTCAGGTTCTTGATAAGATGTTATTTTAATAGTACGTGGTCACACATACATCTGGTTATTTCTTCTCACTATATTTTCAGTTATATCACCTGAACAATATGTATTTGTTACTTGTTCCACTTTGAGCACACACACATGCACATTTCTTGGCTGTAACCAGTAGAATAAAAGTGTATGAGGCAGAGCCTTTTCAATTATGATCACCACTTTATCACCAGATACTAAAGTATGACCCCTTCTTAATCATTCCATATATAAAACAAAAATAGAAATTATGATCCATACAAAATAGTTTATTATCATCAACTATTATATGACTAAATAACACAAGAGGAAATTCAAATTACACTGAAATTAGAGACCTTAAAATATAAACCAGTGTTCACCAGTATATTTTTTTAAATGATAAGATATCTAATATATATTTTAGGCTAATGCTTCTAATTTCCATAATTAAACTAAACTCAGATTCTGATTTCATATACGACAAATCTGACTTGTCTATGATAACAATCCTGAAATATTTGGAATATAAATATCAGTTTCTTCAATATATACCTTTGGTTAGTGATCATATAATTAAATAAGAAAAGTTAAATTGTTTAATCAAAAAATTTTCCATATTTAGATACAAACATTTGTATGTATTTTATTACTAACCCATATAAAAGATGTAAGAAAACAAATATCTATTAAGCATTCATTCAATTCTCTTAAAAGTTTTGGAAGTTCCATTCTGGAAGCAGAATTGAATAGATTCTGATTTCCATTTGAATCTTCGTTCTTTTTTCCTTTGTATGTTATGGCTCACTCATATAACTTTGAGTTCCAGTTTCTTCATTTGTAAATGAGCATAATAAAAAGCAGAGAAAATGTATGAAAAGTATTCAATACATAGGTTATATTCAATTAAATATAGCTACCAAACAGACTCAGAGTTTAAATTTAATTTGGGTAGGTCAATTTTATCACTTTTCTTAGATTAAAAATAAGTACAAAAGTTAAAACAGTTTGTTCACAGTTTAGAGATAATGAATGAGAAGACACATTCTATGGAAGTGTTTTTACCAAAACAGAAAACTGAAAACAATTATAAATATATTGTATCTTTCAGTTTACAAAACTGGAAAGTGGGTTATTGAATAAATGTCTAAATGATTGTAATAATTAGAAACAATATCTAAAATTTCACTTATCTAGGCTTTCATGACCTGCCTATTTAATTATATAAAATTTAGAACGTGATATTTAGATATAATTTCTCTTTCTTAGATTTTGATTTGGAAGAATAGCCATAACACTAGGTTTATTTTAGAATATCTATTTTTGTGGATGCTTCATTACTTTGAACTTCTTTAGCTGTTTAGTTATATAGTCCTTATATAGCTAGCTTTCTCATTATTGTCATCAAAGTTCCTTTTGGTGATAAACACACATGAGATTTCTCTAACAAAACTTTCTGTTTGAATACAACTTAATTAATTTGAACATGGTACATAGAAACTAGTCTTTGGAATATCTTCAACCCATTCTCAAAGCAATAGCAAAATAAAATGCCGCCTAACCACAAAAATTTTACTTTGATGAGAACTTTAGATAAGGAATTGACCTACAATGAACACAAATATTCTCATATACCTTTCTGTGTTGACTAAAAATGTCTTCAGTAAATGCCTAACTTTACCTATATTAATCACTTAAACTTAACATATTCAAATGAATGTTCTATTATTATTAAATTTCCCAAACAAGTTACTCTAGAACAAATTAAAAACGCAGAATTTATGCATGACCTGTGGGTCCGACTCATTACTTTTTAGCCATGTTTGCATATTGCTACACTTTTTCTTGGATGTAATTAATTGAATGTTATTCTTATTGCAAGTAAATTTGCCCCTACTCACTGCCCATTTCAAGATGGAATGGTATATGATACTAAAATTGCCGAGGTATTTCAAGAGTTTTCAAAAGTTGCATGGTAGTGAATTATGTTCCTGTTAGGTAGTTAGATAGACATTAGCAGCTGGAAGGGGGCAAAACCGGAGAGCAAAATGGCTGTCACTAAAGACAGTCCCTGGCCCATCTGAATTCAGCCCCCAAATAGCCTTAACTCCACCTTAATGGATGGAATCTGTGGTAAAGTCTGTGGCCAGCACATCCTGGAGAAAAAAAAAACTAGAGCATAGGTGAAAATCCCCTAAAGTGGCACATGCCCAGTAACCTAAAACTGTATCAAGTTAACCCTACACTCATTATGCTATCATTATAATAAAATTTACATGTGGTTTCCTTTCCCCATCCCAGTGGGCTTTTCTGTATGAATTATGGGTAGGAACATGCACAGTTTAGTTTTAGTTACATAACCATAAACTGCCAATCAAACAACATCATCCTGTCCCTCAGACAGCCCAAATTTCAACTCCTTCCCACAAACCCCATAAAGGCATCTTGAGTTTTGTAAAGAAGTGCTGATTTCACTTCAGAGAAATCAGCCCACTCTCCCTCTGAGAGCGTATTACTGTGTTTCAATAAACTTTGCTTTAAGCTTGCATTTTGGTGTTTGCAATCCTTTGCTCATTATCACAATAACTAAGATTGCTGGTCCAGAGCTCCAGCTCTGTTGATCTCCTTGATTAAAGGATTCATCTCAACACAGCATTCCCAGTAACATTCTAAGGAAAATAGACTAGTATTTAGGAAAATGGAATTTCTTCATGGCAGAAAGTTAAAAATAAATAGCCTACCATAAATGTGTACTACAGAAGATGAGTTTGCAATTGTCTTTTTTTCTCTTAAAGCAAGATGATCGAGGGAGATTAGGAGTAAAGGAGAAGCACGTTAAACTCATAAGTACACTTTTTACCAAAAATGAGTGCAGAAAGAGACTTGAACATAGAAAATTAGTCAGTGTCCCTTTATTTCATATTTCACTCTAATCCTTGAAAGGGAATGAGAGATTCATCAAAAGAACTGTTGTTCCTCCTCCCTGGGCTAAAAATGAGGCCATGGAATCAGTGTTGGACACTAAGAAGAATGTAAAGCAGCTTATACTTTAAGCCACAAGAATAAGCAGAAGAAATCAGTGGCAGCTGCATTTCACATATAACAAAGATTTCACGTAGGCAGAGTTATTATAGCTCCAAACTAAAATACCAGGATGACTAATGGGCTACTCTTCTACCACTGGGACCAGATTAACTCTGTTTGCTGCTTGTTAAGAAATCCTTGATCACATGGAGATGAAGATCGCCACCACAATCCTTGTGATTCGGACCATGTTATGCATTGAAAGTGTTCCCTGAAAATTCATATGTTAAAGCCCTACCCCTCAACGTGATGGTATTTGGAGATGGGGATTTGGGGAGTTAGTTAGGTTTAGATGAGTCTTGATGGTGGGTTCTTCATACTGGGATTAGCGCCCTTTTAAGAAGAGAGTAGAGAGCTTGCTCTCCTCCTCAGCCCACCAGTGAGGACACCAGCAAGAAGATGGCTGCCTAAAAGCTAGGAAGGAGGCCCTCACCAGGAATTGAATCAGCCAGATGCTTGATCTTAGATTTTGAGGTATACAGGACTGGGAAAAAGGAATATTTGTTCTAATATTTTTCACTTCATATGTTGTACAAGAAAAACAAGTTTTTTATGCAGAGTGTTGGTGTATAGGAGAAGTCTAGTACTTTGTTCTATTTCTGATAGATGTAAAAAGAGGGACATTTTCTCTGGAGCAAAACATGTCAATATCCATGAAAACTGATACACGTTTCACCTACTAATTCAATTCGTCTACCAAGAATTTATCCTATAAACCTACACAGATATGAACAAAATAAAACTGATGCAAAATATGCACTGAACACATAAACAAAAAGAAACAATCTAAATATTCAGTAAGAGGAAACAAATAAATTTTAATATTTTATGAAACAAATGCCTTTAAAGGTATAAAATGACATGGAGAATGTTTATTTTATGTTTGGGAAGGGAAAGCATATTATAAATAGGGTATTTAGTATCAGTCTAATGTGCATATAAATATATCAAACATTTAATAGCCATCTATGTTTCTGTTATGGAAAACTTATAATCTATTTTATACTGAAAAGTTTTCTCAGATGAGTGTGTATTGCACTTATAGACTAAAGAGTTTATCCAATTCACATTTTAAAATTGCTAATGTGTAAGTGCCATCTTTTATAAAATTTCTGCCAAAACATAATTAAAAAGAATTTTCAAAATGGCGTTTTAAAAGCTAACAGTAATTTGCCCTGGAATGCAGAATTCTTTGCGCAAAACCTGCTGAATGTTTAGGAAAATACCTAATGGATTCATGGGTCTTTCCCTCTCTCTCTCTCTCTGGCTCTCTCAACATCCCTTCTTCTTTTCCTTTTTTCTTTGTATAGTGAGGCTCAGAGAATTGTGGTTGTCTCCTGGGAACACAAGACCATGGATATTCAATGGCAAAGACAGGGAAATAAAGAGACTAGTACTTGGGATGACCATGGGCTCAACAGCTTGATGATTCATTCAGGTTTATGTAAAAAGGCATCAATAAGAGAACACTGCAGGCTACCATGACAAAAAAAAAAAAAAAAAAAAAAACTTCAGGAACATAAAATCTAATAGAGAATTTTCAATATAAACATTTAACAAAAACTCACTGATTATATTATATGTGTGAATACTCTACCAGGCAGCAATCAATATATAAAAGTTCCCTAGTTTTACAGACTTTAAATTCTAGTCTAGTGGGTTGAGAATAAACCTTATTTAGAAATAAATATATACATTACCAATATTGACTGGAACTATGAAGTAAATCAGCAGAGCATCAGGAAAAGTGAAAACACTTTTAGATTGGATGGTGAGGAAATATTTCTCTGCAGAACGTCTACTTGAGCGCAATACTTGAGAATTTTAAGTGACACATAATGCAACATTTTGAGAGAACATTTCAAGTAGAATACCATCAATGCAAATCTCTAAGACTCGAAAAAAATTGGGTTTAATGATTTAGAGGGAAAGGAAAGCAAATGAAATTTACAGATTAGAAGCCAGATAATATAGGGCATTTGTAGTATGTATTTGTCTATTTTACCAACCTGCTTCTGTTTCTGCTATCTAATAGGACCCTGAATTTCACTGTGGGCATTGAAGTGTTTCATCTGTGTGAAACTTTGGAATGATGATAAATCAGAGATTCACTCTATCAGTAAAAGTTCAAGGGCCCAAAGAGAAATTTTTTCACACAGAGACATCAAAGATAACCACAAACACAAAGTTTAGACAATTAGACTCTGTGATGATTGATTTTATGTGTAAACTTGACTGAGCTAAGGGATGCCCAGATTAATAATATTTCTAGGAGAGATTAGCATTTGAATTGGAAGACTGAGTAAAAAAGATCACCCTCACCAGTGAGGGCAGGCATCACCCAACTACTGAGGGCCTGAAGAAAAAAATGGTGGAAGATGAACAAATTCTGTCTGTCTGTTTGAGCTAGGACATTCATGTTCTCCTGCCCTTGAACATCCGTGCTCCTGGTTCTCAGACCTTCACACTCAGACTGGGACTTATACCATCAGGTCCTTTGTTCTGAAGCCTTAGAACTTGGACTGAATTACACCACTGGCTTTCCTGGTTCTGCAGATTTCAGATGACAGATGTGGGACTATTCAGCCTCCATAATTATGTAAACCTATAGGTTTATAATACATATATAGACAGGAATATGCATAAATAGAAATAAGTTTATAAATATACATATATTTATTTACATATATATTTATTTATGTATATAAATAATATAGTAATATTAATATATGTAAATATATTATTTATATAATATATAAATAACATTTATTCTATAATATTAATATATAAGTATATGTAAATGATTACATATCAATATATAATTAGTTATTCTATATTATATCATATATAATATACAATATTTCTATATTATATCATATATAATATACAATATTTCTATATTATATCATATATAATATACAATATTTCTATATTATATCATATATAATATACAATATTTCTATATTATATCATATATAATATACAATATTTCTATATTATATCATATATAATATACAATATTTCTATATTATATCATATATAATATACAATATTTCTATATTATATCATATATAATATACAATATTTCTATATTATATCATATATAATATACAATATTTCTATATTATATCATATATAATATACAATATTTCTATATTATATCATATATAATATACAATATTTCTATATTATATCATATATAATATACAATATTTCTATATTATATCATATATAATATACAATATTTCTATATTATATCATATATAATATACAATATTTCTATATTATATCATATATAATATACAATATTTCTATATTATATCATATATAATATACAATATTTCTATATTATATCATATATCAATATATATTTGTATTATTATATAATATAATTATATATTAATATATAAATATATGTAAAAATATAGAGAGAATTTATATAGAGATGCTTATATGTATGTACATACACACTGTATGTACATAGAGATTTATTATAAAAATAATAATAGATGTAATGATAAAAATAATTATTACCAATAATTTTAGTTATAATTTTATTGGTTCTTTTTCTCTGGAGAACCCTGGTGAATGCAGATTTTAACACCAAGAGTGGTGCTAGATAGAGTAACAGAATTTTATGAATGATTGTTCTGAATAGGTTATAATGGCATTTCTAGTATTGGCTCTCTAATCCGATGAAATGTAAAGATGCTAATGATTCTATTGTATTTCCAGTAGTAAAGAAATCACTGATAGTCCATGGCATGAACTGGTAATAGACATAAGCAAAATATCTGCATTGACTACTCCTACTCAATTACTGATACGAAGAAAAGAATTAAGTAACTGTATGCATTTCAAATATTTTTAGAAAACTGAAAAATATGATGACACTGGTTGGTGGATCTTAATGCCACTGGGCAAAGTAATGGAAGAAAAGGAGGAGCTCAGGGATTCGAATTTCCAGTTCAAGTGCTGAATAAATAATAATCCAAGAACTTCTAATGTGAAGAATACTTTGTTGCATCTAGCCCCTCCGATAAAGAAGCAGCAGACAGAATACCTGGTAGGTCTCTTTGAATTTTGTCAGTAACACATTCCTCAATTGCGTGTCTTTCTCTGACCCATTTACCAAGTGACCTAAAAAGCTGTTAGTTTTGAGTGGGGCCCCAAACAAGAGAATTTTCAACATGATCAGGCTGCTGTGCAAGGTGCTCGGCCACTTAGGTCATATGATCAATCAGACCCAATAATGCCTGAAGTGTTGTGCCAGGTAGGGATGCTGTTTGGTATCCTTGACAGGCCCTTATAGATGAATATCAATACAGGTCTTTATTAATTTGGAGCAGGGACCTACCATCATCAGGAGATAATTGAGATAATTGTTCCTTTTTTTCTTTTCTTTTCTTTTTTTTTTTTTTTTGAGGTGGAGTCTCACTCTGTTGCTTGGGCTGGAGTGCAATGGCATGATCTCGGCTCACTGCAACCTCTGCTTCCCTGGTTCAAGCAATTCTCCTGCCTCAGCCTCCCGAGTAGCTGGGACTACAAGCATGCACCACCACGCCTGACTACTTTTTGTATTTTTAGCACAGACGGGGTTTCATCATGTTGGCCAGGTTGGTCTCTAACTCCTGATCTCAGGTGATCTGCCTGCCTTGGCCTCCCAAAGTGCCAGGATTACAGGAGTGAACCACCACGCTAAGCCAACTATTCCTCTTTTGAGAGACAGCTATTGGCCTTTTACTGAGCCTTAGCAGAAACTGAATGCTTGACCATAAGAACTGAGCTGCTCATCATGAACTGGGAGTTATCTGAACCATGCAGCCGTAAAGTTGGGCGCACACAGTAACACTCCATCATCAAATGGAAATGGTCATGACTGGGCCCAAACAGGTCCCAAAGGCACAAGTAAGTTACATTTTAAAAGTGGCCCAAATGCGCTATGGTCTGCATTTCCTTTTTTTTTTGGGACAGAGTCTTGCTCTCTCGCCCAGGCTGGAGTGCAATAGTGCGATCTTGGCTCATTGCAACCTCCACCTCCCAGGTTCAAGCGATTCTCCTGCCTCAGCCTCCCAAGTAGTTGGGATTACAGGTGCCCACCACACCCAGCTAATTTTTGTATTTTTAGTAGAGACTGGGTTTTGCCATGCTGGTCAGGCTGGTCTTAAACTCCTGACCTCAAGTAATCCACCCGCCTCGGCCTCCCAAAGTGCTGGGATTACAGGCATGAGCCACCACACCCAGCCCATGGTCCACATTTCTAATACACTGCCCTTTACTCCCAGCTGGCATCTATGACCTCATAGGAAATTCACTACAATTAATTAACAGAGAAAGGGAAGCCTCAGGCCTGCTTTATAGATGGTTCTGCACGACATGCAGGCGTGACCCAAAAGTGAACAACTGTAGAACTATAGTCCCTCTCTGGGACATCTCTGAGATGAAGGGAGATCTTCCCAGTGGGCAGTGTCTGGTTGTGCATTTTGCTTGGATGGAGAAATGACTGGATGTATGATTAAATATTGATTCATGGCTATAGAAAACACATAAGAAAAAAAAAATTTTAAAGAAGTTTCAGCAAGAAGAAAATGAAACTCATAGCCAAAAATATTTCAGACTTTGAAAAATAGATACATTATCTACAATAATTATGTAGAAACATTTGAAGAAATAGAAGATTTTAAAAAAAGCAAGCAACAATAAACCATCGTAAATGGAATAGATTTGAGAAAAATAAAAACTTGTAGAAATGTAAACTAAATTATTAAAACCTAATTCTCAAAAGATTCATTAAACAGTAGATTCAACACAGCTGAGAAGAGCATCAGTAACTTGGAAGAAGGGTTGAATGAATTATACAGAATAGACGGAAACCACAGTGTGACACGTCTCCTGGCAAGAGATGCTGATCGTGCAGTCAGCTTGCTGCCCATGTTCTGCTCAGATTTCTCCTACTGCTTAACCCTCCTCTACCACATACACACCATATTGTTATTTAAACAAAAAACAATGTTTTGGTGTTATTTTTAGACATCTGCAGAATTCTGAGACTAGAGCTTTCTTTCTATTTCAATAGTCCCCATCCCCCTACTGCAATAGTCTAGTCCCTCTTTTGCAATAATTCTTTTGAATAAAAATCTCCTTACGAATTTCTGGTTTATTTTTTTTTCTTTGACACTCTATACTATCCCTCTACCCCTGACCTTGTCTCGAAGTTCCAGATCCATATGTATTCAGCTGTCTATTTCACACAACTACTTAAATCCAAACTGATGCTCTTATCCTTCAAATTTGTATGTCTTCCACTGATTTTTAGCTTATTTAATAGCATTACTTTCCTCTCAGTGATATAGGCTAAACATCAATGAGTCCTACATGAAAAAACACCCCTCTCACTCACATATACAATCAATCTCCAAATTTCCAAATATTTGTCTTAAATATCAGTTAGATCAAGCCACTTTTCTTCAAATCGATTATCACCTCTGGTTCATGCCACCATTACCCCTTAACACAGACTATCTCAGTTGCCCCTTCCTAATATTTTTCCTTGTGATTATTTCACTCCTTGCCTAACACTTCTAAAGACTCACATTGCTAAGAGTAAAGTTCAACATATAAATAAGATTAAGACTTAGCCTGATCTGCCTCCTGTTCTTCTTTTCTGTCTCATTGTGTATACTCTTTCCTCCTTGCCTGATTTCATTTGTTTCAAATGAGCACTGTTAAAGATGGCTTACTAGATGCAGCTATGAAGTGCTTCTCCATAGAGAGAGAGACCACGATTTCAACTACACCCAAATAATTTTAAGAGACCTTTGGAGAGAAAACGCCAAATGTGGATAGAGAAAAGATGCCGTCACTGATATTGAAGAGGGCGAAAGCTGGGAGTCGCATCTAGCGTGCCTGAATGCCAAGGCTGGTTCCTAGACACCTAATGGAGCTGGGAAAGGGATGAGTGAAGGGACTGGGAGATTGCTGACTGGCATTACAGGGCTTTGGTATCCTAGCTGGAGGGGACCCCGCACCCCCATGAATGTGTGAGGGGGCAGGAGGATCTCCCTGCAGATTAGACCAAGACAGAGCTGCAGCAGCCACAGAGCTGGAGACCTCTGAGCACAGGGTTAACTCCCAGGGAGCCCTGTCTTACATGCCCAGCCCCCACGGCTGCTCATCTCCCTCTGAGTGGCTCTGGTCTGCTTCACCGAGGGACTGGGACACATCTATCCTGCAGGACTACCTGTCTGCCAGCCCCTCCTAGTGCCCGTAACTGGCCGCACGGCAAGAGCATGTACACAATGCAGCCCCTGCTGTCGAGCCTGGGTGCTTTGTTCCACCTGAGGGCAGTTCCACCAAACTCAGAACCCAACCCCAAGCTTCCAGAGGAGGGAGTTGCAAGTAGGTCCTTGCGCCCCAGGGCTGCAGCTTGATGCTCTGAGTGCTGTGCTCACCACCTGAAAGGAGGAGGAGCCCACACTCTCAGAAATATTAGAGGGCTGAGTTACACAGGTTCATGGGCTGGTGTGAGACCTAGTCCTGCCTAGCTCCACAAAGCTGATCCATTGTGAGTATGGACTATTTCCCCACCAGACCTCCTCCCCACCTGAAAGAAATTGCAACAGCAACAACAACAAAAATAATAGCGCAGTGCCAGTTATCAGAGATGGTTCCTCCAAGGCTCACAAGCCGACCTAGTGAGGGGATCAGCTCTCTCCGCCTCACGCCACAGAACACAGCTATAAACACAAGGGTACACAAAGGAACACTGTGTCTAACAGCTTATCTACTGCCCACTGCTCTTAAACGCCATCCACTGGAACATAATCCAAACTGCAACACCAAAAGTCCCTTTACTAATTCTCCCATGTGTGAAACCAAGAGCAAAATTCAACAAAAAAAGACCTTGTAACCCTATGAAAACTTCCAGAAACGAAGCCAATTTATAATACTCAAATAATACCACAAATAAAGGAATAACAGCCCTCGCAAATTAGAAAGAATCAGCACAAAAACTCTGGCAAATCAAAAAGCCAGAGTGTCCCCTTGTCTCCATGAGTCCACTAGCTCCCCAGCAATGGTTCTTAACCAGTCTGAATTGTCTGAATGACAGACATGAAATTCAATATCTGGATGGCAAAGAAGCTCATCAAGACCTAGAAGAAAGGTGAAACTCAATTCAAGGAAGCCAAGCAATCTAGTAAAATTATTCAAGAGCTTAAAGACAAAATACCCATTTTAAGGAAGACCCAAACTAAATAAGCTTATTGTGTGGAAAAAAAAATTACTACAATTTCAAACACAATAGGAAGTATTAACAGCAGAATAGACCAAGATGAAGAAAGAATCTTAGAGCTCAAAGACAGGCTGTTTGAATCAATTCAGGCAAAAACAAAGAAAGAAGTTTTTTTAAAAAATGAACAAAACTCATAAGAAACATGGAATTATGTAAAGAGATCAAATCTATGACTCATTGTCATTCTTTAGAGAGAAGGAGAGAATAAGCAACTTGGAAAATATATTTAAGAAGGCAGTCCACAAAAATTTTGCTAACCTCTCACTAGAGAGATTGACATGCAAATCCAGGATATACAGAATCCCAGTCAGATACCATACAAGAAAACCATTTATAAGCTGAATAGTTATCAGGTTCACAAGGGCAATGCAAAAGAAAAAAACAACAGGTAGAGAGAAGGGGTTGGTCACCTACAGAGGGAACTTCATCAGGCTAGCAGCAGACATCTCAGCAGAAATCTTACAAGCCAGAGGAGATCAGGGGCATATTTTCAGTGTCCTCAAAGAAAAGAAATTCAAACAAAGAATTTGATATGCTCCCAAACAAAACTTCATAAATGAAAGAGAAGTAAAATCTTTCTCAGACAAGCAAATGCTGAGGGAATACCTTTCAACTTGACCAGCTTTACAAAAGGTCTTTAAGAAAGTACTAAACATGGATTCAAAAGAACAGCACCTGGTACCACAAAAATACACTTAAGCACATAACACACAGACACTGTAAAGCATCTACAAAATCAAGTCTATATAACAACCAGCTAACAACATGACAAGATCAAAATCACACATACCAATACCAACCTTGAATGTTAACAGGCTAAATGCCCCACTTAAAAGACAGAGAGTGGCAGACTGGATAGAAAGACAAGATCCCACCATCTGTTGTCTTGAAGAAATTCATCTCACATGAAATAACACCCACAGGCTCAAAGTAAAAGAGAGAATTAAGATCTACCATGCAAATGGAAAATACAAAAGAGCAGGAGTTGCCATTCTTATATCAGATAAAACAGACTTTAAACCAATAAAAATTAAGAAGGACAATGAAGGGCATTAAATAATGATAAAGGGTACAATCTAACAAGAAGCCTTAACTATTGTGTGTGTGTGTGTATGTGTGTGTGTATATATATATATCTCTATATATATATAGATATAGATATAGATATAGATATCTCCAACATTAGAGCACCCAAATTCATAAAACAAGTTCTTCTTGGCTTACAACAAGACAACCACACAATAATGGTGAGAATGACTTTAACACCCCACTGACATCATTAGATGAATCATCAAGGCAATATCTAAGAATATCTGGACTTAAATTTTACACTTGACTAATTGGACCTAATAGATATCTACTGAGCACTCCACCCCACAGCCACATAATATACATTATTCTCATCTGCACATGGAACATATTCTTAAATAGACATTCTCAGTCATAGAGCAAGCCTCAATAAATTTTAAAAAATTGCCATCATATCAAGAACACTCTCAGACCACATGTAGCAAAAATAGAAATTAATACCAAGACGATCTTACAAAACTACAAAAATACAAGGAAATTAACCTACTCATTAACAATATAATAATTTCTAGGTGAATATCAAAATTAAGGTAGAAGTAAAATTATTCTTTGGAATTAATAAAAATAGGGACACAACTTACCAAAATCTCTGGAATGCAATCAAATGAATATGAAGAGGAAAGTTTCTATCTCTAAATTCATTCTCAAGAAGTTAAGAAAGATCTCAAATTAACAATCTAAATTTTCACCTAAAGAAGCTAGAAAAAAAAAAAAAAAGAAACCAACGCCAAAGCTAGCGTAAGAAAATAAATAACTAAAATTAGAAAAGAACTTAATGAAAGTAAGATGCAAACATCCATATAAAATGTCAATGAAACCAACAGTTGTTTCTTCAAAAAAATAAAATTGATAGGCTTCTAGCTAAATTAATAAGGACAAATAAAGGGAAGATCTAAATAAGCACAGTTAGAAATAACAAAGGTGATATTACAAGTGATTTAACTGTTAAAAGATTCTGAGAGACTATATGAACAAAACTATGCAAACAAATTAGAAAATTTAGAGGAAATAGATAAATTCCTACAAGCACACAGTCTTCTAATATTGAATCAGGAAGAGTTTGAAACCCTGAATAGACCAGTATCAACTTCTGAAATTGAATCAGTAATTAACAAAAACCTACCAACCAAAATGAATAAAACCCCTTGACCAGATGGATAAACAGCTTAATTCTGCCGGATGTACAAAGAACTGATGCCAATCCTACTGAAATTATTCCAAAAAAATTGAGGAGGAGGGGCTCCTTCCTAACTCATTCTATGTAGCTAGCATCAGCCTGATACCAAAATCTGGCAGAGACATAATGAAAAAAAAATCAGGCCAATATCCCTCATGAAAATAGATGCAGAAATCCTCAACAAAATACTAGCAAATCAAATCCAGCATCACATCAAAAAGTTAATACACCATGATCAAGAAGGCTTTATTCCTGGAATGCAAGGCTGGGTCAACATTGACAAATCAATAAATATGATTCACTACATGAAAAGAATCAAAAGCAGGAACTATATGATCATCTCAATAGATGCAAAAAGAGCTTTCCATAATATCCAACATCCCTTCATGATAAAAGCCATCAACAGAGTAGGCATCAAAAGAACGTTCATCAAAATAATAAGAGCCAACTATGACAAACCCACAGCCAATAACATACTGAATGGGCAAAAGCTTGAACCATTTCCCTTAAGAACTGGAACAAGATAAGGATGTCCACTCTCACCACTCCTATTCAACATAGAACTGGAATTCCCAGCCAGAGCAATCAGGCAAGAGAAAGAAATGAAATGTGTCTAAATAGGAAAAAAAGAAGTCAAACTATTTTTCTTGGCTGATAATATAATTCTATATCTAGAAAATCCCAAAGACTCTGACAAAAGCCTCCTAGAATTGATAAACTACTTTAGTAAAGTTTCAGGGTACAAAATCAATATACAAAACTCAGAGGCATTTCTATACACCAGCAATGTTCAGGCTGACAGTGATTCAAGAACACAATCCCATTTACAATAGCCACACAAAAAAATGAAATACCTAGGTGTACAGCTAACCAAAGAAGTGAAAGATCTCTACAAGGAGAGCTACAAAACACTGCTCAAAGAAACCAGAGATGACACAAACAAATGAAAAAGCATTCCATCTCACAAATCGAATCAATATCATAAAAATGGCCATATGGTCCAAAGAATGTTACAGATTCATCGCTATTCATCAAACCACTAATGTTATTCTTCACAGAACTAGACAAAACTATTCTAAAATTCATATGGAACAAAAAAGAAGCCTGAATAACCAAAGCAATATTAACCAAAAATAACAAAATTAGAGGCATGACACTACTTGACTTTATACTATAAAGCTACAATAACTAAAACAGCTTGGTACTAGTACAAAAACAGACACACAGACCAACAGAACAGAATAGAAAACTCAGAAATAATAAAGCCACACTAATCAAAACAAGACTGGGGAAGGAACTCCCTATTCAAAATGATGACGGAATAACTGGCTAGCCATATGCAAAAGATTAAAGCTGGACCCCTATCTTTCGCCATATAAAAAAATTAACTCAAAATAGATTAAAGATTTAAGTGTAATACCTTCCACTATAAAAATCCTGGAAGACAACCTAGGAAATACTCTTCTCAACACCGGCCTTGGCAAATAATTAGTGGCTAAATCCCCAAATGTAATTGCAACAAAACCAAAAGTAGACAAGTGGGACCTAATTAAACTAAAGAGCATTTGCACAGCAAAAGAACTATCAACAGAGCAGACAGACAACCTACAGAATGGAAAAATATATTTGCAAACTATACCTTCAACAAAGGCCTAATATCCAGAATCTATAGAGAACTTAAACAAATCAGCAAGCAAAACACAAACAACCCCATTAATAAATGGGCAAAGAACACGAATAGAAACTTCTCAAAAGAAGACATACAAGTGGTCAACAAACATGAAAAAATGCTCAACATCAATAATCATCAGAGAGATGCATATCAAAACCACAATGGTGAGAATTCTTACACTGGTGAGAATGGCTATTATTAAAAAGTCAAAAAATAACAGATGCTGACAAGGCTACAGAGGAAAGGGTATGCTGATACATTAATGGCAGAAATGTAAATTAGTCCAGCCATTGTTGGAAGTAGTCTGTTGATTTCTCAAAGACCTCAAAACAAAGCTACCATTTGACCCAGCAATCTCTCTCTTGGGCATACACTGAAAAGAAAATAAATCATTCCACCAAAAGGACACATACACTTATATATTTACCACTGCTGTATTCACAATAGCAAAGACATAGATCAACCCAGGTGCCCATCAATGGTAGATTGAATTTTTAAAAAATGTGCTACATATACACCATGGATTACTATGCAGTAATAAAAAGAAGGAAATCATGTCCTTTGCAGCAACATGGATGCAGCTGGAGGTCATAATCTTAAGCAAATTAATGCAAGGACAGAAAACCAAATACATTTTCTCAATTTAAAGTAGGACCTAAACATTGAGCACACATGGATATAAAGGTGGGAACAACAGACACTGTGGACCACTAGAGTGTAAAGGGAGAAAGACTGGTTTTAAAAACTACCTATTGGGTACTATGCTCACTACCTGGGTAATAGGATCTGTACTCCAAAACTCACTATCACACAATATACCCATGTAGCACATATGCACACATACCCCCTGTATGTAAAATAAAGTTGAAAATAAAATAAATGAATAAATAAACAAAAGAAAATAAAAACAAATCAGCATGTCTGTTGCCTCGGGATTTCACATGGGTTTTTGCCTTTATTAAGAGTGTTTGTTTCCCCCTAATTTTACCTAAATAATTCCTCCTCAACCAATGGATCTTAGTGCAAATGTAATTTACTTAGGAAGTGTTTCCCTTACATTCCAGACTAGATCAAGTTCTCCTTTTATAAGCTCTCACAGCACATAAATTGTACATTTCTGTCATAAATCTTATCTTATTTTTAATGTCTGACTGTCTTATTAATGCTATCTGCCTCCACCAAACCATTGCCATCACCATTAACTATAACCTCAATGAAGGCAGGGATGTATGTTATCTACTTTTACTTCTGAAGTTGATAAATGTGGCCATTTAAGAAAAGCAACTGTTTTATAAATGGATACAGCAAATAAGAAAAATTTCCAATAAAAATTGAAAGATAATTACAAAGAGAAAATAAAAAATATTAATTTCTTATGTACAACTTATTATAAGTATTTAACTTATTGAAGTCAATCTATGGAGAGTTTAATCCCAGAATTCCTGAGACAATATTTTATTTATATACAAGGATATGGTTCGTAGCTTTGCAAAATTCCACAATTGCAGAGTGTCAATGCGATGATATCCTAATATGGCTGGTACTATAATGAATTTTTTATATTCTTAAAAATATATCATCACATATAATTTTTGTCCTTGAGAAATAAGGACATTTAAATATGTTAAATTCAGGACACACATAATAAAGGCTGCTAGAATTTTATAACATATAAACACAGTTATAGCCTAGTATTAAAAATCTTCATAATACTAAGCAGCAAAATAAAATTACCCTGGGAATAACATAGCACACACGTTGTCATTAGGAAGATCTCAGGGTGCAGAAACAACTGAAATCTATTATGCATCAATTTAAAAACTCTATTAAAATAATATATAATTATATTTTCAAATGTGGCAAAGTGAGACTATTTTAAAATTCCATGTAGTAACTGAAATTTTTTAAATTAAAAACTAATGTAATATATCTATGTATTTTAAATATATATCTATATAATATAATTGAGTTTTTAAAAAGTATAAATATTCTCCCATTAGAGAGTTAATTACTAATATTCTCCAATTGGAGCATTTATATTTCCTTTAATAAAGAACTTTATAAAGGTCCATCAAAATGATTTTTATTTTTCATATATTACTTCTGGATCACTATTACTTTTGTAAATTTTTTTTAAAAAACTCTTTTATCTTTCTTTAGTCTCCTTTTTAATAAGCTTAAAAGCCTGGGTGTTAGACCAAAATACAAATTTATTGTAAATATATACATTTTGAATTTAATTATCTTAATTTAGCCTTTCCACAATGTATATACATATATCAAAATGTATTGCATACTACAGATTTGTCTGATTTTTTGTCAATTTAAAAATAAAAAAATAAACTTATGCATATGATTATAATAATGTTCATTGAGGTTTTTTGCAGGATATAAAGTTCTACGGGTTTTAGCACATGCATAGATTCATATAACCACAACCACAAATAGAATACAGAATAATTTTATTGCTTCCAAAGCTCACTTGTGCTGTTCCCTTGAAGTCACAGCTTTCCTCCATCCTCTAACTCCTAGTAACCACTGATCTGTTCTCTGTTGCTATTGTTTTGCTTTCTCCATATTCATATAGCATGTAATTTTTTTAAACTATCTTCTTTCTCTAAGCAACATATCTGAGGACTATGAGCCCTTAAGTACATATGGGATGTTATGTGAACATGAGTTTGGAACTTTTCAGAGTAAACATCTAGGAGTGTCGTTGCTATTTCTTCTGATAAGGGAATCTTTAAGTTTGTAAGAAAATACCTGAATATTTTCAGCATTTGCTGTACTATTTTTTATTCCCATTAGCAATATATGAGAGTTTCGGTTGCTTTGCATTCTTATCAACATGTGACATTGGTATTGTTATATTGTTTGTTTGTTTTTTAACATTGCAACAGATATATAGTCATATCTCATTGTGGTTTTAATTTGTGTTTCCCTAAGGCTAAAGATGTTTGACATATTTCCATGCACTTACTTACCATCCATCTATTTTATTTGGTTCAGTGCCTATTCAAGTCGTTTTGCCATTTATTTATTCATGTATCTATCATTTATTTTTTGTATTGTTTGTTTCTTACTGTTAAATGTTGAGTGTTCCTTAATTATAAATTCCAAAATAGCCAACCCCACAAACAAAATTTTGAATAAGTGGAAAGGCTAAAGATGCACATTTTTATTCATTAAGTAAATTGTATCTAAAATTGTAAACTTGGTTTTGTCTTCTTAAATTAATAGATTCTGATTGCTAACCTGATTACCATCTTTAAGGCATTGCTAGGTGTTGCAATATTTTTTTAAAATACGAAATCACTGATTCTCTACCAAAATTTCGATCCATGAAAAAGGCTGAAAGATTATCATTTTTTAATTCTGCAAAATATCAAGCTACTTAGGGAAAACTATAGTTTGTCCATGGAGTGATTATGAATTTAAGAAGTAATTCAGGAGCATGCTTTGATCACAAATTGTGGCAACAGTTAAAACCATTATACATTTTTCTGTCTAGAAGACAGAAATATGTGTTTATTATAGATAAAATAATTTCCCCATTTTACAATTATCAAAAATATAACTCTTACGGCAAAAATATTCCCACGAGGTTTATTTCATTTATGGAGATAATTATATTATTTGGACATTTGGATTGTTTTCTGTTGTTTTTCCTTTCCTTTTTAATCATGGCATTGATTTTGGACAACTATCAGTTATTTTCCTTGTTTGCAATTGCAAATTTAAAAAATATAATGAACATATAAATAAAAGTTTTCCTGTGTTTACCTTGTTTCTCCATATAGACTGTTGCAAGTAGAATTACCTTGACAAAGAGACAATTAATTTAAGTAACTTGTTACTATAATGTAAAATAGACTATTTCAATGACTCTGTCCTATATATTATACATCCTTTCTTCTTTCAAATATCACAAGCAATTAATCTCTATGAAGAAACTGAGGATAACGGAGAGAGTAAATGTCCAATTTATTGTCACCTGCCAAAAACAGATACTTTGAGCCTCTTTACAAATAAGACCTTCGTGTATGTATTACTTATTCTTCAAATTTGCTTAACCCATAAATATCAATGTCTGCCTCAGAGGCAGTGTGGAAACTGGTTAATAAGATCTGGAGACAAGTTGAGATGGTTTTGAATCTCTGCTCTATCCAATAAAAATGCAGCACGATATGGGACTATTCTAATGCTAGAGGATAAGTGGTATTTCCAATGTTCTTTTCTTTTGAGTTGCTAGGACTGCAAGTAGAAACAGTCCAAATAGAGAGACAAATGGCACCTTAGAAGAGAGACTGCATGGACATGCAAGAAAATTGTTTTCTCTGCATGAGAAAACAATTTCTTGTTTTCTCTTAATTCCCTAGATTCATTTTTCTACCCACAAGCTGTGGTTCTTGAATTGCTTACCTGAAATTGATGTCTGTATCTGTGTTGATGTCTGAGTTGAATTGATGCCAATATCTGATCAGAAGACACAATTATCTTTGTGATAGCTTGCTTAAACTTAGATTATAAGAGATAAATGATATCCATATGTGATAATTACTTAGATCCATCAATGCTCCACTTTCTAAAAACTAGGTCTGAAAGCTGAGAACAGTCTTCACAGTTTTAGTATGCTTGTTTGGCTGAAGTATGTGAGCCTCCAGGGTCTTCAAAACTGGGTGTAAATCTTGCCAAGAGTGGATTACACAATTTCATTCTTAACTGTATTTGTTCTTTTTGGAACATAGAAGTGCAAAGACAAGCAAAAATTTTTAATTAGAAAGTCTGCTGGACATTTTCAATTCTTCAGAAAAGTTCATGTCAGCTTCTGTTCTATAAATGTGCAAGCCCATTATTTTTCTTTTGGTGACAGCTGTTCTTTCACCTGTAATTTAGCATATAATTTTAGAAGCATCTGGGACCCTGTAAGATATGGAGAATCGTGATGTGTATAAACAGATGTCTATATGAGTGTATTTCTTGATGGGCGAAAGTGATGAAGATTTGGTTTGTTGTTTTGGTTTTGTATGGTTTGTGATAAATCTATCCTATACACTAATAAGGAGAAACATATAGTTAGAACAGTTGCATGTATACCACCAACACTCTTTTCTGCTCTACATGCTAAACACAAGAATTAATATACTACTACATCTGATGAGGAAAAACATTCATATATGTTTGGTTCATGTACTATCATGTAAGGCAATTTCTTCATAATGCACTAATAGGCTCCAATTTTCATAAGCAAGGTTAATTTTAGACCGACTATTTTGTTGGTTGGCTGTGGACGATCCAATAGTTACTAAAACTACATTAAACATTCCCAGTAGTGTGATTGACTTGTGGGAACCTCTCCACTATTCATGAAGTCACAGTTTACTATATTTGGGTGTGTGGTAGAGGGCAAAAAATATACTAGCATTCAAAGTAATGTCACCTTCCTAAACCTGGCTATATATATATATTTTTTATTTTACTTTAAGTTTTAGGGTACATGTGCACAACGTGCAGGTTTGTTACATATGTATACATGCACCATGTTGGTATGCTGCACCTATTAACTCGCCATTTGGCATTAGGTATATCTCCTAATGCTATCCCTCCCCCTACCCCCTACCCCACAACAGGCCCCAGTGTGTGATGTTCCCCTTCCTGTGTCCATGTGTTCTCATTGTTTAATTCCCACCTATGATTGACAACATGCAGTGTTTGGTTTTTTGTCCTTGTGATAGTTTGCTGAGAATGATGGTTTCCAGCTCCATCCATGTCCCTACAAAGGACATGAACTCATCATTTTTTATGGCTGCATAGTATTCCATGGTGTATATGTGCCACATTTTCTTAATCCAGTCTATCATTGTTGGACATTTGGGTTGGTTCCAAGTCTTTGCTATTGTAAATAGTGCCGCAATAAACATACATGTGCATGTGTCTTTATAGCAGCATGATTTGTAATCCTTTGGGTAAAAAACCTGGCTATATTTTTTATGCTCAGCTGCCCCATGCCTTTATTTTTAGAAACCTGTTACCCACCACCTCAGACTAATTCTAGTCTCTATGCATTGGTTGAATAGTAATTAACTATGAAATTTGTTTTCAAAATGCCTCTTTTTCAGATGTTTGAAACAGTAAAATTGAGGTGGGACCAAAAAACCTGTCATTCTTACAAGCACACTGGATGATTCGGGCATTAATAGAAATTAAAGTATGAGGCAACTCATAATAAGAGAATTTTTTATTTCGATTTTCTTAAAATGGTAAGATCTTAACTGATCAGGCAACTGATTTTCTTGTACTTTTTACAAGAGTAATACTCTTATGCTTTTATTTATATCCCAGTCTGGTGATTTTACTCCTTTTGAGAACAATCACCAACCTATCATTCTTCCTCTTAGCAGTGTCTGATAGTCTCTGGAATCAACGTCTTTTATGTGTCATATTAGACCACTTGAATATTGAACTTCTGCCTCTGTAACTGAAACCTTCTTTCCCCAATAACATCACTTCCCTTATTTGCATCTCAAGCAAAGGCTGTTTTCAACCCCTTTCTCTGATCATGAGTATGCAAGTTTTAAAAAGAGTCAGCATTTTTTTGTCTGTTTGTGTCCACTGCCAATCTCAAGGCATTGCACATCTGCTATTATTCACAATCCCTAACATTTTAAGCATAAAGTTATTTTAAAAATTGCTGTATGACAATGATAGGTACTAGATAGGTACTAATAATGACTGAAAAGTGAACATGTTGAGACATCAGTTAATATGCCCATCACCATTATTACACACCTTCCACCAACTTGCTAGAAATAACCACATTCATGTACTTTAGTCAGATATGCGCTTATGTAAACATGCTAAGATCTGTTACTATAAAGTAAAATAGACTATTTCAATGACTCTGTCCTATATATCATATATTCTTTCTTCTTTCAAATATCACAAGCAATTAATCTCTATGAAGAAACTGACGATAACGGAGAGAGTAAATGTCCAATTTATTGCCACCTGCCAGGAAGATACTTTGAGCTTCTTTACAAATAAGGCATTCATGTGTGTCTTACTTATTCTTCAAATATGTTTAGCCCATAAATATCAATGAGTACCTCAGAGGCAGTAACTGGCCAGTTACTTATTGTTGTGGCTGGTTACTCAGTTAAAGACAAAATATGTCTGGTATGATTAAATTTTTATAAATTCAAACTCAGTACATTGTGTACATCAAGATTATTGCAAAGTGACTGTTTTAGAATGTGCTTTAATAACTTTGCAGGTATCAAAAAATCAACCTTTTCTTTCCTTCAAAGATATGAGTAGGCCCATCGCGGTGGCTCAAGCCTGTAATCCTAACACTTTGGGAGTCCAAGGTGGGTGGATCACGAGGTAAGGAGTTCGAGACCAGCCTGGCCAACATGGTGAAACACCGTCTCTACTAAAAATACAAAAATTAGCCGGATGTGGTGTCAAGCGCCTGTAATCCCAGATATTCAGGAGGTTGAGGCAGGAGAATCACTTGAATCTGGGAGGTGGAGCTTGCAGTGAGTCAAGATCACGCCACTGCACTCAAGCCTGGGTGACAGAGCTAGACTCCATCTCAAAAAAAAAAAAAAAAAAAATATATATATATATATACACACACACACACAGAGAGAGAGAGAGAGCAGAAATTATATCTTTCTCTGCTTTTCAAGAACTTTTCTCCCTAATTTCTTTCTATGTTTAGGATAGAGAGGTTAGTCAAATAAAGCCATCCAGGAATTTAGCAAATATTTTAGGATATAAGCTGTTTACTTATTTGATTTAAATAAATTTTGTTTTCTTTAGGTGAAAATCCCTTTATTTCTCTTCTTAGTTCAAATTATACTTCTTCTATTATTGGCAGCATTCTCTGTGATACCTGACCACAGTTGAATTTATTTATATATACACTTATTTATAAAAGTATTAGTTTAAAATATTAAGTGGCTATTAGTGGAATGAGAGGGAAAAGAAGGAGGTTGGGGAGGAGAAATGGGAAGAGAAGTAGAGGCAGAAAAGGAAGACGAAGAGTGAGGAAGGAAACAGCTGGGTTCAGTAACACCTGGTTAATGGACTGTCTCAGTGATCCCAAGTAAACTAGAGAAGAAAAAAATTATCGTTTTCATAATGTACTGCTGTAATAAACTATTTTTATTAAAGGTATGTTCTTCTAGGATGTACTTTACACTCACTGAGATACATGAGATTAACAGTGGACAGTGAATAGCTAAATTTGTAGGGAATTTGCTATGTGTCTGGCACTTCATTTTGTTACTTATGTAGTCCTCACAGCAATATGGTAATTTTGGCACTATCGTCCCTGTTTTATAATAAGAAAACTAATGTCCAGAAAGTTATTGCAATTTGACCAACTAATCTTTGGACTTGAAACCAGATGTAATCTGTTTCCTTCTTATTTCATTTCACTTCATTGCCTCCCTTGGCGGTTAACTTTGCCCTCATTTTTGTGTATCCTTACTCATTGAAGAACAATTAATATATAATAGAAAGCAAAAATCTAGTGTGTTCAGTTTGATGAATTACAACCTTTTATACATCTGAGTTACCACCACCTGCAAACAAAATATATACTATTTCTATTACACCAGGAAAATATTCTGGTGTTTTCTAGTCAATGCTGTACTTTTAGGAAGCAGCCTAACTTCGGTTTATGTATTCATAGCTTAATTTTGTCTGTTACTGTACTTTATTTTATATACGAAGAGTGTGTTTTCCTTTTGTTTGCTTTCTTTTATTCAACATAATGTTTTTGATATTCATCAATGTTATTTTGTGTTTTAGTAGTTTATACCTTTTATTGCTGAGTTGAACTTCATTGTATGAATATGACATTCTCCTATTGATGGACAAATATTTGTTTTGATTCTAGTTTGTAGATAAATACAGTGTCTACAGTATGGCTTGCAGAGGCATATAGCAGGTTCATGTTTTGCTTTATAATAAACTATCAGTTTTTCAAACAGTTGTACCATTTTATGCTACCACCCATAAGTTATAATGCATTCAGTTGTTCCACATCTTCACTAATATTTGATACTTTCAGTTTTATTTTTTTCTCATTATTTTAGCTATTCTGGTGAGTGTAAAATTTTCTTTCTGTCTCACTTTAACTTGCACTTTTTTGAGGACTAAAGATATTGATCAAATTTTGCTGTGATTACTTGTCTTTTTCTACATCATCTTGAAGTTTCTATATGAATTTTATGTCCATTATTATTAAACATTACTTTATTTTCATTATTGATTTGTAGGAGATATTTATATGCTCTTGATATAACTCCTTTGATATATGTCTAGAGATAATTTTATGGCATTTTTCACTATAACTATATGTACATATGTTATGATACATCAATATGTAATTTTCGTAATGGTATATTTTAATGAACAGAAATGTTTAATTTTAAGGAAGTTCAAAACTATTATTATGTTTTAATTTTATTGTGTTTTTTATCTCTTGTCAAAAAATACTTGTCTACTTTACAATCACAAAAATATTTTTTCTATATTTTATACTGAAGGTTTTATAATTTTAGCATTTACATTAGGGCCATAATTCATTATGAATTAATTTTTACAAAAAAAGTGATATGGGAATTAAGAGTCTGTTTATTCCATATGGATATCCAGGTTTTCAGAGCCCTTTGTTAAGAAGTCTTTACTTACAAAATTGTCTCAGTACACAGATCAAACATTATTTGTTCTTTTGTGGGCAGGTCTACTTCAGGATTCTCTATTCAGTTGCATTGATCTTTGTCTACCCTTAGGGCAATACCAAACTCTTTTTATTATTGTAGATTTATAGTAAGTTTTGAAACCTAGTAAATCCTACTTTGTTCTTTTTCAGGAGTGTCTTGGCTGTCCTATGTCCTTTGCATTTCCATATAAATTTTTATCACCTTGAAGTTGGCCAATATTCACACACACACACACACACACACATACGCACACACACACAAAACCTTGCTGGCATTTTAATTGAGTTTTCAAATCAGAAATGAATTTTAATTTAAATATATTTGGCAGACTGAATATATTTAAAGCAAACGGTATGGTGATTCAATATATGTATACATTGTGTATGATTGCCATAAACAAATCTTTAAGATTTTGAGTCCGTGCATGAGGTATCTCCTTCTCTTTAGATCTTAATTGATTTCAGAACTGTTTTATGGTTATCTGTATAGAAAATTTCCTCATGTTTTGTTAAATGGATATCCTAGCTGTTTGATGAATTTGGTCCTATTGTCAATGGTATTATTTTATTTTATTTCCACATAGCATTGCTAGTATGTATAAATTGAAAGGATTTTTGCATATTGACAATATATAGTAAAATCTTCTAAATTTTCATTTACGTTTCAGTGGACTTCTTTGTAAAATCTGTAGAATTTTCTGCATGCACAGTCATTTAATCTGAGAACAACAAAGATTTTATTTTTTCCGTCAATCTTTATGCCATTTATTTCTTTTGCATGAATTATCGCCCTGTCAAGAGAGCTGGTGAAAGTAAGCATCCTCCCTTATCCTGATCACGGTGAAAGAGCATTCAGTGTTTCACCATTAAGTATGAGGTTACCTGTAGAAATTTCATAAATAAAATTTAACGTATTGAGAAATTCTCTTACATCCTCAATTTTCTGGATTTTTAAAAAATTTATGAATTGGTATTGAATTTTATCAAATGTATTTTCTATATCTAATGAGATAGTGGCATATTTTTTTCCTTATTCTGTTAATGTGATGATACTGATTGATTTTCAATTTAAAGCAAACTTGCATTTCGTGACTCATTGTCCATTCAATTTACTTTGCTAACATTAAATTAATGATATTTTCAGTTATGTTTATGATGGGTTGTAATAATCCTAATTTAAAAAATTTTAAAGTGTTTCATCCTCCTCTATTTTCTTAATAAAAGTTTAATCAGATTTATTATTTTATTCTTAAATATTTTATAGAATTCACCAATAACATTTTGGGCCTTGGAGGTTTTCATTCAAATTTAATTTAATAGATATAGGGCTCTAAAGATTTTCTATTTTGTGTCATGTGAGTTTTGATAACTTGTATTCTACAAAGTAGTCCATCTCATGTTCATTTTCTAACTTATCAGCATAAAGTTGTTTATCATATACTTATACTTATTATTATATTTTTGATATCTATAGGCTCTGTAGTGACTCTCCCCTCCCACTTTTGCATTCAGAATATTGGTAGTTTTTTATCTCTCTATCTCTCTTTTCTCTTGATGGATCTTTCTGGAATTTTATTATTCTGTTCAAAAAATATTTTTTTTACTTTTTTTCCAGATTGTCTTTCTATTTAAATATAATAATATTTATTATTTTTTTTGAGTTGGAGTCTCACTCTGTCGCCCAGGCTGGCATGCAATTGTGCTATCTTGGCTCTCCGCAACCTCTGCCTCCCAGGTTCAAACGATTCTCCTGCCTCAGTCTCCTGAATAGCTGGGATTACAGGCACGTGCCACCACGCCTGGTTAATTTTTGTATTTTTAGTAGAGATAGGGTTTCACCATGTTGGTCAGGCTGACTACTTTCTATTTTTATGTTTATTGTTTTATTTATTTTATTTGAGTTTAATTTGTTCTTTTTCTAATGTATTAAGATAGAACATTAAATAGTTGTTTTTGCCTCATTCATTGTTCTAATAGTTTCCTATTTCTCCTGTAGAAATTACCATTAATTGAGTGATTTAAAGCAATTTATTATCCTATAGTTCTAGAGGAAAGTATGGGAAAAACCGAAGGTCACAGTGTTTCACTGTGCTAAAATCAAGATACCTGCAGGGTTGCATTTCCTTCTAAAAGCTCTATGAGGAAATCTTTCTTTTCCTTTTCCATACCATTAGAGGCTACTCCCTTTCCAGAGCTTGTGAGCCACAGCCAGCATTGAGTTTATTTTAACCTCTGCTTCCACAGTCACATTTTCGCCTCTCACTCTGTCCTTGCCTCTCTCCTATAAAGACCCTTGTGATTACATTCAGCCACTGGAACAGTGCAGGACGATTTTCTCCTCCCAAGATCTTCAACTAAATCACATCTGCAAAAGTCTCTTTTGCCATGTAAAGTGACATATTTACAGCTCTCAGGGTTTAGGACATGTCTATTTATAAGCAGCCATTATTCTACCCCATCACAAAATATAAAGCTATTAATTTCATTCTAAGCATTGTGCTATCTATATCCAATATATCTTGTATATTGTGCTTGAATTTTAATTCATGACAAAATGTATGTGTGTTTTTGATTTTTTATTACTCACATGAATCCTATTTTAGCCCATAGATTATTTAGAATTTTGTTGCCTAATTTCCAAATAGGGATTGTTCCTAATGTAATTTTGTTATTCATTTTTATTTTAGTACTATTTTCATCAGACAATATACTCTCCAGAATTTTAGTACTTTGAAATTTTTAAGACTTGTTTTAGGGCTCTCTCTCTCTCTCTATATATATATATATGATCTATCTTGATAATTGTTCTATGGTTATTTGAAACATGGTGTATTTTGTAGTTGCTGATTATAGTGTTCTACATATTTAAGTCAGATTGATATGCATTGAAACATCACTCTGTATCTCATAAATATATGTAATTATTTCATGTCAAAGAAAAATAATAGAAAAAATCCTTAAAAAATTAAACATATACTTTCGATATGACTCACAAATTCCATTCCTAGGCATACACCCCATAGCAATGAAAACATATGTCAACACCAGTATCTATCCTTCCATTTATGTTTTTTTGTTTTCTTCTTCAAGTGCATTATGGTTTAAAACATACTTATGTCCTTTATAATTTAATCAACCTTCTCATTATTAAGGTAAGAGTGATGATCTCTTACAACATTCTACATCCTAGTAGAATTCAGAATCCAAACTTTGAGTTTACTTTAATCTCAAGCATTGCAAATTATTTGTGTTCAGCCTTTAAAAGGCTATTCAAGTTGGGGACACTGTAGTATATATGTTTTGATTGTTTGCACACTTACTAATTTGGGAGTCAAAACTGACAATAACTAGAGAGTTTTAGTCTAAAAGTGTTTATAAGTTATGTTAAAAATCATATCTATATTATTTCTAAATATTGGATAAAATTGCCTTGGAATTGTATTTTTAAATGTTCTTCTATTGTTTAATCCAGCCATCTTAACATAAATATCCACAAATATAATTTTTACCTGTTTTTTAAAAAATATATTGTCAGCTCTCTGTATCCACAAGTTCTACATTCACAAATTCAGCCAAACTCTAATCAAAAATATTCAGAAACAAAACAAACAATAAAAATACCAATAGAGTCATTAAAAAATACAAATTAAAGACAACGGTTATAACAACTCTATAATAGTATAATGACTATTTACATGGCATTTACAGTGTATTAGACATTATATGTAATCTAGAGATGATTTAAAGTATACGTTATTGTGTGCATTGGTTATATGCAAATATGACAACATTTTATATAAGGGACTTGCACACATGCAGATTTGCACACACATGGCGGCTCCTAGAACAAAATCCCTGCAGAGTGAGGGATGATTGTACTTATAAGATAATTTTTAACATATGATAAAAGTGTGTTTGTGTGTACTTGTGCATGTGTGTATAATTATGCACAACAAAGTAGAATAGCTTACTTTCTATTTTCTACCGGTTGAGTTTGTCAGTGTAAAATCTAAGATAGGGACAAGGTTTTCTGGTGGGATCTCTAATCATTTTATAGTAAACAAATTGGAAAAGGGAATTGTGCCAGCCTCAAAAGTTCATAAGACATTTAGACAATTTGCAAAAGCACACTCAAAATACTTTCTATAAATTATACTCCAGATAGCCTTTACATATGCGTATCAAACCTATTGGTTTTAACAGCATTATGCTCACGTTTTTTTTTAATGAAACAAAATTCTGCTATAATCACTCTTACAACCTATTTTTGCTTCAAAGTGTAAAATGGTAATCATTCAAAAGCAATAAGAGGCTTTCAAACTACAGTAACATTCAATGATACAGAGTGTTTATCCCACTTTCCTTTATCAGATGTGAATAATTAATTTTAAGCCTTAAATATGGGAGCAGGAAGAACTCTTTAAATAAAGGAAATCAAAACAAGCTACTAGAATTATGACTTGGAACTTTTGAAGCCCAGATAATTAGTTGACTGCTGCTGCCTAATTTCATAATTGTGAAGGCAATGGCACTGATAACAGTTGCAAAACATTCACAACTTAAATTAATGAATTGCTGAAATGTGATTGATAGAATGAGGAAAGTGGTTTGTTTATGCTGGTTTTTTTTTTTTTTTTTTTTTTTTTTTCCTGCCAGGAAACAAGCCAGGGATCTGGGCCTAAATAGAAAAGGAGGACATAAAGACAATTGAGGCAAAATGGTTTTATTAGATGGTGGATATATTCTGCTTCTCATATATTCTGTCAAAAAACAAACAAATGAAAACCTCAAACCAGAGAAGGTACAAGTACAGTTGGGAACCCTTAGTGATACCCAAAGATTTAAGAAAACTCTATGGTATCTCTTTCTTGCCCTTGTAAGTTTGTATCTGTCTTAATATAATATTCATACCTTTTGATAAGGCATGCTACTTTGAGGCAGATGTAGGTGGTGAGAAGTGGTAGAGGTGAGAAAATTAGAAAGGAAATACATATCTTCATTTTAAAGGTTATTTTTCTGAGTATAAGATATTTTATTCAAATTAATCATGAAGGATCGAGCAACTTATTGTTTAAAAATTTTTTACAGATATACACTTAATGTAGTCTTTGTGCCTCATGATTAAGATATTCTTTAAGGGCTTTGGCGATTCTCAAAAGATCTAATTTCTGTGCAGCAAAGAAAACGTTGATGAAAATAAATATATACATTCTTTTTCTGATTTTCCCTTGAGCTCCCCACAATCCCTATGACAAGGAAGACTGAAGATGTATCTGACTAGTCCCCTAAAGCCCACCTTCAGTGGGTCTGCACTTACAACAATGACGTTGCCACAGACCCTTTTTCTTATGCAGGGCCCTGTTATTATCTCATCCTCTTAGAACTTAGATATTTATTGTAGGAGAACATTTAATTCTACATACTTCCTACTTCTTAATCTACCATTTTATTATCATCACTTATAAATGCTGAATCTACTTTATAATTTTCTTTATGTTAGACAAACAAAACTTTGGGGAGCCTGAGAACACCAATATCCAAAAGCAACATCTCGCACGCTTAAGGTATTAAGGAACACTGCTGTAATCATGTGCCTCATCCCCTGGTTCTGGTCAGAGATATCATATTAATCAGAATTAATCCCATACATATATTTGGTTATAATAAAATATGTAAAATAGGCATTATCCCTCTATTCACAGATAATGAAACTGCTGCTAAAGGGGAAAATTGACTTGCTCAAGGTTACATAATTAGTGTCTTCATTTTATACACAAAAGTGTTGAACTAAATGATTCTAAGTTTTACTCTACATTCTACATCTAAGAATATTAATTAGTACAGGTTGAGTGCTGTGGCTCACGCCTGTAATCCCAGCACTTTGGGAGGCCGAGGCAGGTGGATCACCTGAGGTCAGGAGTTCAAGACCAGCCTGTCCAACATGGTGAAACCCCATCTCTACTAAAAAAATACAAAAATTAGGCTGGGCACAGTGGCTCATGCCTGTAATCTCAGCACTTTGGGAGTCCAAGGCGGGTGGATCACAAGGTCAAGAGATCGAGGCCATCGTGGCCAACATGGGGAAACCCTGTCTCTACTAAAAATACAAAAATTAGCTGGGTGTGGTGATGCACACCTGTAGTCCCAGCTACTTGGAAGGCTGAGGCAGGAGAATCGTTTGAACCTGGGAGGCGGAAGTTGCAGTGAGCCGAGATCGTGCCACTGCACCCCAGCCTGGCAACAGAGAAAAACTCCATCTCAAATAAATAAATAAATAATAATAATAACTAAAGTTTACATTCCCTCAAGAATACTTTCTGATATGATCAAGTTTTGGTCAGTGCACTTTTTATAAGCTGGAGGTATAGGTAAGAAAGCATTCTTTTTGGCAAAGTATGCATGTTTTGATTAGGACTGACTTAGCCAATGCCTACTTTAGTGTTGCCAGAAATTTTTTTAAGTCTTGGTAATAAGAACATAATGTTTCTAACGTAGAGTGAGGCTCCCACCCATCTTATGAAGTCTCTAATATCCCTGCATAGTTCACTTTTCTGCCTTGATGAATCAGACTACCCTTCCAAAAACATAGAGATAACATAAAATGAGTTACTTCACTCTGTGTGAGCTGTCACCCAGAAGGGTTGGCAGTCTAAGTAGGAAAACATTGTATTGGGACTAAGATTGAGAGTCCATTAAAGAACTAATTTGCTTAGGTGGTCATGAGGTGGGAGGGTGGTGAGTGGAAATGAGCCAGAACAGCTTGAAAAATAGTAAAATGGGAATTTTGATGTTAGTATCTATGAGAACAAAGAAACCTAGAAATTCTGTTCTCAGAAATTCTCAAATTATTAATAAAACTTTCCTCCTTTAGAAAATTTTCTATCATTAATCCTCATATTGACTAGTTTTGTGACCTATAGCCCATGGGTGCTGTTAGTATTCCAATATTTTATATGCATTTATTTTTTAAAAAAATTACAGTATTCTATTTCTATGTTCTGTTATAGTAGTCCAAATATAATTTACTGATATTAACTTTACAATTATGTCTAGATTTATTTATTAATGTATTTTTTCTGTCTTCTTAATTAATCTAGTATAGAATTCAAGCAGGTTTTCAATAAATGTTAGCAACTGACAGAATGTTGTGGTAGGTTTTAATATATTTTAGCATAAGTCTTTTTCAGAGGTAATATATGTATCTCTACACAAAAATCAAACATAATTTATAATTGCTTTTCTTATAGTATTTAAAAATATTTTATTAATAGTTTTATTGAGATAAAACTCACATATCGTCAAAGTGTACCAGATGGAGTTAAATAGGCAAGGAAGACTATTTAAAACTATTGCGATAACAGAGAGAGAGATTGAAATAAACTTTTCTGAAACAAAAGAGGGGAAAGTTTTTAAGTGCCATGGCGAATTTGTTGAAAAGTACTGGAAGACATGTTGTGTGGGAGGTTGGTCAATATGATTAGTCCACCTAATGAGCTGTTAGAAGGACTATTTGCTAATTGGCATTTATGACATTTAGGTCCCTACCCTCCTGCAGAGACAGGAAGATAAGGGTGCTATCTTTCTTAATAATTGCATTTCAAAGGGATGATTCCTAGGTCCTTGAGAAAAACATTTCTGGGCTTTGAAACTGTCAAGAAGCTGGGAGAAAATCTACATCTCAAAGGAGTAGAGAAAGAATTTATAATTGCAAGTTTGGTAACATAAATGATCTAAGAAAAAAAAAAAGATCAGGAGCCTAGAGTCAGAAGAAAATCTCTGAAGTTTATTCAAATTGAGGGGAACATTAAAGCTGTTTTGGTCACCATCTCATAATATTAAATACATAACGGCAAAAAAAGGAAAAGACTCATGTGTGATTTTGTTTGTTAAAAATCATGACAACCTGCATGTATATTGGCACATGACAGTACATGTGCATGATATAAGACCCAGCATTTCTCCAATCTGAAAAACATACAAAAACAAAAATGCTAGGTAGTCACATGTACTTAAAACAACCCCATGGTATTCCTAAAAGCCCATTGTATGCAGGTTGGGACCTCTTGGACTAAAGCTTTGCAGTCTGCCAGTCTGTAGGCTCAGGCTGAGTTCATGGCTACACTCTGGGCAGTTGACACAATCTTAAGCCTTATGATGATGATGATGATCAGCATATTGATTAACTAAGTCCCACCCTAAACATTGACCACCTTTCAAATGAAGGTTTTTCCTAGGGAGGGAGCATAACTTTTAAGTAATCCCTTTCTTCTCAGCAGAGGTTGATTCCTAGAGAGTGATTCAACTGTGAGTTTTCAGCAACCAACCCCTGCAGTGGCAGGGAGAGTGAGAGACTCATTCAGATGGGAGAATAGTACTGTTGAATCACAGACGTACTGAGATTCCCTCTCAGAGTGGAGTTCTCCAGTAATGCTGTGGCATTGAATGCTCTTCCCCCCACCCCCCAACCCCCGCCCCAGCAAGTCCTTTCTGTACAAAAACCGATTTTCCTTGCATTAGAAGCTATTTTGATAAAAGGAAATAATTTTAAACCCACATATCTTACCAAGAGACAGCATTTACTCTCAAAAGAGCTCTGTATTTGGAGCTGGAAAACTAGTCTAAATTGTTTTGCTTTTTTTTTAACAAGGGTGTCTATCTGCAGATGCAATAATTATTATTTGCCAATATCATTATTGTAAGAAAACACATTTAAAAAATCCAGACCTAATAAAATAAAAGGTACCTGAACATAAAGTCAACCAACCAACTAAACAAACAAGTGAAATGCAAATACAAGAGTCCTCTCATACAACAAAAATAATCAATAGTAAAATCAAATTGACAGAGGTGACTTATTTTCAATATCAGTAAGAACAATAGGGTACCTAGAGAAAGCTAATAAAAAAGTACAAGACCTATATAAAGTTTTATAAACTTTACTGAAAAACGTAAAAGAAAACCTAATACATGGAAAGACATCTTGTGTTCCTGGATAGGGTATGTTTTAATGATACAGATACTTCGTCAAATTACATAAATAAACTGAAGTTTCTATCTCTGCCTTTTATTGCATCAAAAGGAAACATCCAAGTAGAATTTAATTAAATTTGGATGTCAAGCTTTGGACCACTTTATCAAAAATATAAGCATGTATAGACAGAGGGACCATTAGAGAGTTATCCCAACAAGGCAGATGAATTAGAGGTGAAAGATGCTATTCTAATATCAAATTGAGTGAGAAATGCCATATATGTATTTTGACAAAATGGATAAAGAAAAAACACGTGATTACAAATGTGTACTCTATTTCCTACGTAGACAACTTTATGTGATCTACTCCAGTGTTAATATCCAGGTTAATAATTGTGGGAGCAATGCCCATATTAAACATCTAGATAATCTACATATTTTATATAATCCCAATAAAAACATTTTTCAGAAATTTTAGAGAAATCAGCAGTACCATTTGCTGAATAACAATGCTTCTTTTTGTCTGACATGTCCTAACTGAGTCTCTGGGTTTCTCTTCTTCCAAACCAAAGTGCTTCACGTGGTCTCATTTTCTCCAGGTGTTATCAGCTCTTGTATCTTGCATGTTGTTTGCAATTCTTCCTGACATTTTAGACATTTTTTAGTCCTGCTCCAGGCCACTTTCATGAAGCCATGTGGAATGGCAGAATAAAAGGGCAGGGTCCCACTCCTGCAGCACAGATCCATAGTGCATATGGCTGCGTTCAGGCCCAGGTGCCTTTCTGCAGGATTCTGCTTGCAAAATTTCCCGGTAACGCCAGAATGCCGTTATAATGGCAAATCCCTGAATCCCTACAGGGTTTAATGCCGAGCAAAGGAAAAAGTCTGATTCCCTCCTGGGAGGTATAATACATTATTTCTGGAACATTAAGAAACCCAAACTTCAGAAGTAGGCAAACAAATGGAAAAATGAACAACCTTTCTTTTTTTATTCCAGATATAGGCAGGATGGTTAATGCATTCCCCTGGTGAAAGGCTTATGATTGATGATCTCTCATTATGGGAAGATAAGTAGAATTATTTTCTGAATGATTCAAGAAGTTGTCTCCAGGCTTGTAGCAGCAGTGACTCTCTTCTTTCACCCCATACCCAGTGAGAGGATTGGCAAGGTCCAGGTGTTCACGCCCTCCAGATGCTATCACTACTGTTGTCTGGCTGCATGGTAGGTTTTGACTCCCCTAAATAGCTAAGCAGCCACTGTATCCACAGCCACTCTCACAAGAAAGGCCATGAAAATGGAAAGCAAAGGGCAAGTTTCTTTACTGGAGCAAAAAACTGCGGTGTGTCCAACTGCATGAAACCTCAAGCACACCTCTCCACAGATACTCAAACACAGGGGGGCTTTATGTTTCATCTTTCTGATACTGCTTGAAAAGTTTCCTTAATATGTTGAGTTTCTTTTATACCACAAGACATTTTAGTGTTTGCCTTCGCTTATGAGTCTGTAACACTTTATTCTAAAATTTATCCTGAGAATGTATTAATTTTCCATTACAACAAATTTAGTGGCTTAAGCCAACACAAATTTGTTATCTCATAGTTTCTTTAGGTGAGAAATTTGGGTATAGCTTAGTTATAGCTTGGTAGAGTTCTCTGCTTTGCATCTTACAAGGCTGAAGTTAGTGTTTAATGGGCTGCATTCTTATCTGGAGGCTTGCCTGAGGAAGACTTGGACTCCAAGATCATTCATGTTATAAGCAACATGTATCCCCATGGCGGTTTTCTTGCTGAGTGTTAGTCAGGGAGCACTCTTATCTCCTGAAGGATGCCCATAGTGCCTTGCCACCTGGCCCTCTCCCAGGTCCTTACGTAACGTAGCAGCTTATCTCTTCAAAGGCAGCAAGTAAGTTTTTCAATCTGGTCAACTGAGATGAAGTCTTATATATAAGAATGTGATCATGGGAGTGACATCCCATGACATTTTCCGTATTCTATTTGGTAAAGCAAATCACAACTTTCACCCTCACTCAAGTTCTACTCTCATTCAAGTGGAAGGGGTTATATGAGGTCATGACTTATCAGGGGATCACCTTGTATGTGTCTGTCACAGAGGTAAAGATGAACAAATTGCTTATGCATTTTTGAAAAAAGAACCAATAAAGGTAACTTGTTCTACTAGATGTCAAAATATGCCATAGAATTTTATCAGTCTACTGTCATATATAAGCAGAAATATAAGAAAAAAGAATAGAGTAGAATCAAGAGACTACAAATTATATATATGTTGGTATATAGAACTTGGTATATAATAGTATTGAAAAAATTACCATTTATTAAAAAAATTGGAATAATAGGATATTTCAGTGGGAAATAGAGAAAGTAAAGCTTATCCTACATGCAAAAATATGTTAATCTTTGTAGCAAAATGAATAATGCTGATTCAAAAATAAAAATATTTATTTAAGAATAAATTTTCAGAATCAAATGTTTAGCAGCTTAATGTTGCTTGCCATCATTGTGTAAATATTTCCATGTGTACCTATGTTTCATTTTCACTCCTGATTTTTCAATCTGAGCGTTCACATCTAGTCCATGCAGAGGACTTTGTCCAGAATGCACAGAAGAATATACTTCATTATACCATGTCCTTTGATAAAGAGTTTCCTATTGAACTGGGCATTCATTTGTGGACTACTTTATTTCTACTTTTCTTATATCTTGATTCACTTAAATCTAGTTACTTCTTTCCTACTTCATGACACTGAATTATATGAATTATTTGAATTTTTTACATAAAATTTTAAATATTCAAGGGAGTTATTAGAATACAAAGCACTGGGAAATAAAGCTGTTTCATAAAGTATTTTTGATACATTGTGTAATTAATCCTAGAAAGAATCGGTCACTTCATTGATAATCTCATGAACTTCTATTTTCTGCTCTTATCATCGATTCTTTATGAGTGCAATTTATTTTCAAAATAACTATTAAACTCTAATTAAACTATAATTTACCCAACTATAAAGCTCAATAGAATAGCTATCTTTTCCTTTGAAAACACTGGATTTTATAATAATATTCAGTGGAATATACTTCCTACATAAGATCTAGAAAATCTTACTGAGTGTCCTTGAAACAAAGGTATTCTGTATTGTGAGAAATACAATATTTCTCACTAGTTTCATGAGGTCATTAAACACTTATTAGTTCCACTGATCACTGTCACTCGGTCAAGCTAATATGAGCCCATGCTTTCCCCCTACAACTCATACACATTCATACTCATTCACTCTCATACACAACTCTTGCACTTACACACAGAATCATACACATACAAGTACTCACATATGTACACAAAGATTCTCATTTCATTTTGAATTTAGTTGAAAGGGAAACAAAGACATGCAAAAATTCTAAGGTAAGGATAGTCTTTATAACTAAAATCCTGATTCTGTAACAGAAGAAATCGAGTTTTTTAAAGGGTACATAAGCAATGAGGTTACAATATTTTAAAAAATACACTGGCTTCATCTCTGAACATCCAATTATCTATTTGTCTTTTAAACTTCTCAAATTGAAAATAAAGGAAAACAAAGCCACCCAGGGTAAAAACCTTTCTTGTCATCCATAGACTATACAAATTAGACACAAAAAATCATTTCAGAAATATCTGAGCTCTCAGAAGCGTTTCATTACAAAAAAATATTTGGAAATCAGCAGTGAATTAAATAAATCATCCTCTCCTGTCACATTGATGAAGGAATTGTATGCTCTGTTTTCATGACAAACACATCATTAGTGTACATACACTTAATCTGATTATTTCATTCAGCACAAGAGACATTACGGTTAAAATTATATAAAAACTCAAATCACACTTGATGTTTCCCAAATATCATGCTTTGTGTGTCCTACTCAAGATTTCATCAAATGTTTTACTAAGCTCTGTCACAGGAATCCAGCTGAAGCAAGATGATCCCTTATTATTAAGCAAAAATAAATTGCATTCATTTTTCCTCTGAATTTAAATGAAACAGTGAATACAATACTTGGGAAATACACAGAGGTCACATGTAATACCACCAATATGCTGCAATACATTGATGTAGCAGGGTAGCTCAAAGAACTGAGGATGTATAAAAATGCGAGGTTAGCAAAAGAAACAGAAGTATTGTGTAAACATCTGCATATCACTAACATGAGAATCTTTGTATTTTTGAATTTTGAAAATTTTTGGATACATACAGTTTTGATTTTATCACATTTCTGCTACAATTGCAAAATAAAGAAAGTAGTGGGCCAGTCAATTATCAGTAAAAAATAGGTATTTGATTTTTAAAGGCAAATTCAACTAATTTTTATGATGTAAAACAGCTTGAAAGTGGAAAAATATTATTTTAATATCAAAATATATTATAATGAGGTCAAACAGATGATATGTTAACAAAATAATTCTGAACTCTAGAGAATGATCAGAATTGAAGGGAAGGTCTCTACAAAGTCCTGTAAGTCAGAACTATGGATAAACTTGCAACCCAATTAAGTTGGGACAGTCTCATTTTATTCCTAGTGCCCTGATGTTATTATTAATAGTACTCCCTTTTACTCTCTAAGTGTTCTTTTTTAGCTGATAATAAATTATATAGCCACTATATTCTCTATCATAATTAATAAAGATAAGCCAAAGGAGTGTACCTTCAACTGGCCATGAGAGCAATAGGTCTTCACTATCTTGCCTCAAGATTATGTCACCTCCCCTCTCTTCCTCATATCCCAGAGCAAATACAAATGCTTGATAGCCCAGAAAATTATGTAATTCCCTTAAATGGATAGAATTATCCTAACTACGTCTGATGAGTAAGAAGTTGTATGTCCCTAGATGCTTTTATAAGAAGTACAAATGCTATATGGAGAGACATAAGCCCCAACAGCAAACTCATAACCTGCCACGTTGGTGGTATCTTGGAATTCAGTTGTCTAGGAAATGTTGAGATATTCCTTGTGATATGAAATACAAGTTTCTGCACCTTCATTCTCTCATCATGAAAAATAATTACACAATCTTAGCATACCTCTTTGGATGTTGGAGGTAATATTTATCACATTTGAGGATGAATTTCTTTTTTTTTAATGAGAAAAGCAAGCCATTTATTTTTTTTTCTTTATTTCTTCTAAAAAGAAGAGGATACATGTGCAGAACGTGCAGGTTTGTTACACAGATATACGTGTGCCATGGTGGTTTGCTGTACCTATTGACCTATTCTCTAAGTTCTCTCTCAACCCTCACCCACCAACAGGTTCTGGTGTGTGCTGTTCCCCTTCCTGTGTCCATGTGTTCTCAATGTTCAAATCCCACTTATGAGTGATAACATGCGGTCTTTGGTTTTCTGTTCCTTTGTTAGTTTGCTGGGGATGATGGCTTCCAGCTTCATCCATGTACTTGCAAAAGACATGATGTCATTCATTTTATGGCTGTATAGTATTCCATGGTGTATATGGGCCAAATTTTGTTTATCCAGTCTATCATTGATGGGCATTTGGGTTGGTTCCCTGTCTTTGATTTGTAAATAGTGCTGCAATAAACATACGTGTGCATGTGTCTTTACAGTAGAATGATTTATATTCCTTTGGATATATACCCAGTAATGGGATTGCTGGATCATATGGTATTTCTGGTTCTAGATCCTTGAGGTATTGCCACTCTGTCTTCCACAATGATTGAACCAATTTACATTCCCACCAACTGTGTAAAAGCGTTCTTGAGGATGAATTTCTTATCAGTTTATTGAGTAACATGAAAGACTATATGAGAAGAGCTCAGAGGAAAAGAAGCTCTCCTGCAGATCCATATGTTGGTATAAACAACCCTGCCAGTTGGCCATAATGACCCGGTATACTCAGTGTTGCTTATGGTGTGTGTAGCAAGCCGTCAGAGGTGCTTATGGCATATCTGCCAAGTCTTAATTAGACAAACACTTGGGAACCACTAGGATTTTAGAGCAAAGTGGAGTCCTCTTCTGCTACAAATTATTCTCCAATTGAGAGGCAGCTTTAAGCTCACTACTTGATAGAAACTAAATGTGTATGAAACAAAATGTAGGTATGTGATCTGATCTTCCTGTCATGAACAGAATGATATTTAAACCAAATCACGAAATCTAAAGCGGGTTGTGCTCAGCAGAATTTTGTCACTAAATGGTATTTATAATACTGGCCAAAAACAGTTTTAGAATGCAAAAGTAAATTGTATGCCTGCGTGATTTAGAGTACCATTGTACACACTGCTTTTGCTTTGGTGCCCTTTCCTCAAAACACAGCAATAGATAATGAGAAGCAAAACTACAGGACTAGTTTTTTAATGCTTCTTCATAATATCCTAAACTAACTGTGAGTTAGGTCCTCTCATCGCTCACTCCTGCTGTGTAATCCCGCCTCTAGATGGTTCCGATTCTCAATGATTTATGATAACTGTGTATCTTCTCCTTGTTCATTCACCCAATGAGTATCAACAGCTTTTACCATCCTTCATTTGTCTGTGCATCCTCGCCACACCTTTCTAAGCAGCCATTTTTTCAAAGTTTCTTGATCTTAACCATTTGGGTGAGTTGTGTTTTCTGCTCTCACTGATGCTGATCCAAATACATTCCCAATTTATTTTACACAAAAAATCATGCATATTTTCTTTTAATTCTCACTGAACTTAACATAATGCCTAGCTTATGGCAAAAATAAATAAATAAATAAATAAAGTAAATGAGTGAATGAATGAATGAGTTTATTAAGATTATCTAATATAATCGAGAGGTGTCATTTTGCTATATTACTAGGAGCATGCATAGTGAGATATGCTATTTCAAGAGATTATTAGAATTCCTCATAGAAATAGCCCTTAGCAATAAGGAAAAACCAGATAATTGGTATATTAGCAATCACAAATTACTAAGTGATTTGTATGGTGATGACCAAAGTAAAAGCAAAATATTGGGATATTTGATGCTCTAAGAAACATGAGAGAGGGAATAATCAGTGCATTTTAAATACCCTCCATTAATATAACTATCTCTTCAATATATGAGGAATGGAAGATATATAACAAGGTCAATTTATAGGTTATCACTGAAACTAAATTGCCCAATACAATATCAACTACAATATTAATTGTAGAACTAAGACTAATATGTAGGTATTTTTATTATTCTGTGCCATTTCCAAAAAATAAACTGAGGCTATTTGATACATGTAGCTCATTCACTTTGTAAAATATTAACTAATTGCATCAAAAACAAACAATTGCTATGTAATAAAATGCATAGGTAAGTGAAAAATGTATATAGATTCCTCCATTATGTAAAAAAGAGTATGGAAGAGAGAAATTGAACCCAAATTGAGCATACATCTGAAAATAATGGCAAAGGCACCAATCAGGCCAGACACATATCTCTGCATTATTGTCTGTCCTACAGCTTTACTCTGGGACTCTGAAAATCACAGCATAGTTTTAATTATAAAGAAATATTACTCTGTTTTATAGTAGTACATAATACAAGGTACAGATATTTTGTATGAAGGCTAAGCACAGTGTCTCATGCCTGCAATCCCAGCACTTTGAGAGGCCAGAGCGAGAGAATTGTTTGAGCCCAAGAGTTCAAAACCAACCTGGGAAACATAGTGAGACCAAAAAGCGAAGCTAGCTGGGCATGACAACACACAGCTGTGGTCTCAGCTACTTAGGAGACTGAGGTGGGAGGAGCACTTGAGCTGGGGAGGTTGAGGTTGCAGTGAGCTATCATCATGCCACTGCACTCCAGCTAAGAAGAGGGAATCTATTGGGCTTATTATTTCAGAGATAGTGGGGAAAATTTGGATTTCTCACTCAACTAATAGTTACATAAAACATCAGTAGTTACGTCTGATCTCTGTCGTGATCTAAAACTGATCTTATTAGTACGGTTACAGTTATATTATGTAAATGAATTGATTTTACATTTTAATAATTATCCATATATGAAGTTAAAACAATTTAAAATATTCCAAAAAAAATCTATGATATTTAAAGTGTAACAATGTACTCCATTGTGATTACATTTCTTCTCAAATTTTTATTATCCTCTCCTTTCTGATACCTTTAAAATCATAGAAATAGTTTAGAATTTATGCAGTTGTCTGTCTGAGATGTCCGAGATACTATTAAGTATAATGCTTTGACTGTGATGTTTTCAATTTTAGACTATTATGTTCAGCTGGGTATATACAATTTATGATTTTTATGGCAGTTACATATATATTCATGTAGTGTGCATTATAAGAAAAGCAAGGAATAAAACTATAGTATCATATAATTACTATCACCACTTCACTAGAATTAGCCTAATGCAAAGGATTTATGCCCAAAATAAAAATGAACGTGGGATGGATACATTGAGTATTCTTAATTATATCTAGACTATATTCATTTGTTCATTTAAAAAACCCTTTAAAATCCCATTGTAATTCATTTCCCTACATTTAAAAGTTGACTTAAAATGGAAAATATTTGCCATATAGCTATCAACGGCAGGTAGATTTCAGGAATCATTCTATCAGTGGGTAAAAGGAGTGACAAAATAACACTGTAGTAATGACTTACAGATCATTCCTGAAATGTTTCCAATATTTCAGCCAATTTTTAAAAAACCCTTCTATAGAAAAAGTTTTTTCAACATAACCAACTAAGGACTTCAGATTCCTGTTCTCCTCAGAAAAAAAGCTCAAAGTTACTGGTGACTGGACAAGTTTCAAATGGAAAACAGAGGAAAGAGAGCCACAACTTGTCAGAGTCCCCACAGGGAAAAACTGGGGTGCAGAAAAGAAAGAAGCAAGAGTTTGGAACTTGGGGCCACATGGAAAGTGTAGGTAGGACTGTTTCTCTGCTCCTATCGCCCTTCTGACAATCTGCTGATTGCTAAATTGTTGGGGAGCCCCTCTGTTCCTGTAACCCAGGGAAGCACATTCAATGACAATTTGGAAACTTCTTGAGGAAAGAGAACCAGGTTGTCAGCTCTCGCAGGCATGCCCGCACTCTCAAGACCTGAACTGAGACAGTGATCACCATACTGGTGTTGCACCTGTGGTAGGACACTGCCCTACCCAGGAATTATCTGCTCTTGAGTTACCACGCCAACAGATCCCCCACAAACATACCTCATAAGTAATATGATTGGAGAGCACAGGGGGCCAATGAGTCCTCAGGGAGCTACAGGACTACTGCAGATATAACCCTCAGCATGGGCAACCCTTAAGGAATAGAGGAGCGCAGCCAGCCAAAGCCCTCCATGGATCAAAAGGAACACTCTGCAGTGCCAGTCGCTTAAGGGGACATCATTGATGCCTGGGTATGGATGTGGAGAAGGGGTCATCTCCTGGCACTCCCACGTCTGTCAACTGCTGCGGACACGGCAGTGGTTCTTCCCAGTGGAGAGCCATGAGTGTGCACTTACAGAAAGCATTTTTCATGCTTTTCACCCTGGCTCCACCTCTCCCAAAAGTGAGCCTGCACTGCTTGGGCTTCCATGAAGGGCAGGGTCCAACTCCCTCTCCCTACACAGAGTGGCAGCATCCTGGTAACAGAGGACAGACAAATCATGGAGTTTCCTACTCTGGACTGGGAGAAAAGGTCCTGCCCTGAGCCCATTTTAGTGGTAGCCATTAGAGGGGTGTATCCACAGCCTGTAGCAACATTGTAGCTGACAACTGATGGACAAAGGCTTTATTAACTGATGGTCATGAACCCTGTGACAGAAGTGTGATAGGGAAGTGGATAGCATTCCTGCTGAATCAGGACAAGGAGCTGCTGCACCCTCCCTGCTCCTTTCCCTGAGACCTCAGTGCACCCCAACATCATCCTACCTGTGGGTGAGCTGGCACTCACTCTTAAGCATTATCTACTGGACTGCAGCCTGAACTACACCACCAAATAAAAACCCTGCTGCTAGAAGGGCTTAGTGCTGGTTCACAAGATAAGCTTCCTGAGATCCCTACATCCTCAGCCCCGCAGGAGAAAGTGTGTCAGCTCAGACATTCAATACACCACTATAATGAGGACCATCTGAAAAAGCCACTACTCAGAAGCCGTTTACAACCAGGGAACCCATGCAGAGCCTGGCTCCCTGAAACCATCCAGAAACAAAGCCAAACAATTATACAAAGCATGCATGACAGTTATCCTCTTGAGGGAAAAATAATTTTTTAAAAGTCTCATCCAAATAATAAGTAATTCAAAAATAAGAAACAATAGCTCCCTCAGATGAGAAAGAATCAGTACAAGAATTTCAGCAGTACAAAAAGCCAGAGGGTCTTGACACCTCTAAAGAATGACACTAGCTCTCTTGCAATGGATCCTAGCCAAATTGAAAAATCTGAAATAACAGATAAAGAATTCAAATTATGGGCTGCAAGGAAACTTAACAAGATCCAAGAGAACATTGAAATTCAGTACAAAAAAAACCAGAAAAATTGTTAAGATTATGGAAGACAAGGTAGCTGTATTTAGAAAAAAAAATATAATTTTGGGAATTGAAATTCACTAGTGAATTTTAAAATATAGTTGTAAACTTTAACAATAGATTAGATCAAGCAGAAGAAAGAATTTCAGAGCTTGAAGACTAGTCTTTTGAACTGATCCAATTCAACAAAAATAAAGAAAAAAGAATTGAAAAAAAAATGAACAAAGCCTTTAAGGGATTATGTAAAGCAAACAAATTTATGACTTATTGGCATTCCTGAAAAATAAGAAGGAGTAAGCGATTTAAAAAATATATATTTGAGGGAATAATTCAGAAACAAAAATTTCCTAATCTTGCTAGAGAGTTTGACTTTCAGATACAAGAGATTTAGAGAACACCTGCAAAATACTACACAACATGATGATCTTCAAGGCATACAGTCATCAGACTACACAAGGTCCACGCAAAAAAAAATTCCTAATGGCAGCTAGAGAACAGGCACAACTTTTCCTATAAAGGAAATCTAGTCACACAAACATCAGACTTCTCAGCAGAAACCTTACAAACCAGAAGAGATTGGGGTCTGATTTTTAGACTTATTAAATAAAAACAATGACAGCCAAGAATTTCATATCCTCCTAAACTAAGCTTCATAAGTGAAGGAGAAATAAATTATTTCCCAAACAACCAACTGTTAAGAAATTTCATCAACCGATCAGTCCTATAAGAAATGCTCAAAGGAGTTGTAAACATGAAAATTAAAGAGTAATATTTGCTACCATAAAAGCACACATAAGTACAAAGCTCACAGATTCCATAAAACAATTACACATTTGAGACTACAAATAGCTGATAAAACTATGACAGAACAACACATTACATATCAACATTAACCTTGAACATAAGTGGCCAAAATGCTCACTTAAAGCATAGAGTGATAAATTGGGTAGCAAAAATAAGGCCCTACCTTCCAATGTCTTCAAGATTGATCACACATGTAATGACACGCATAGGCTCAACGTAAAGGGATGGGGAAAGATTTATTATGTAAATGGAAAACAAAAAATAACAAAGGTTGCTGTTCTTGTATCAGACAAAACGGACTTTAAACCAACAAAAGTAAAAAGAGATAAAGAAGGGCATTATATAATAATAAAGTGTTCAATTCAACAAGAAGATTTAAATATCTTAAAAAATATATGCACTCAACATTGGAGCGCCCAGATTTATAAAACAAATACTACTAGACCTATAAAAGAGGTAGACAAACATACAATAATAGTGGGGACTTAAACAATCCACTGACAACACTAGACAGATCAGTGAGGCAGAAAACAAAGAAACTCTAGACTTAAATTGAACTCTTGTCCAAATGTCTCTCATACTCATCTATGGAATACTTCATCAAGCAACCATAATATATATATTTTCTCATCTGTGCATAGAACATTCTCTAAAATTGGTCACATACTTTGTCATAAAGCAAGTGTTAATGAATTCAAAAAATAACAATAAAATTCCTATCAGGCATCTTCTCAGACTACAGTGGAAGGAAATTAGAAATCAATAACAAGAGGTACTCTCAAAACCACAGGAGTAGATGGAAACTAAACAACTTGCTCCAGAATGACTTTTGCATAAACAACAAAATGAAGGTGAAAAGAAAATTTAGAAACAAATGAAAGTAGGGACCCAACATACAAAAACCTTTGGGATATAACAAAAGCAATGTTGAGAGGAAAGTGTATAGCACTAAAAGGCTACACTGGAAAAATAGAAAGATCTCAAATTAACAAACTAATGTCACACAAACAAAACTGATAGATGGCTAACCAGACTAACCAAGAAAAAAAGAGAGATAATTTAAATAAGTAAAATCAGAAATGACAAAGGTGATATTAAAACTGGTAACACAAAAATACAAAATATCCTCAGAGAACACTCTGAACATCTCTCCACATAAACTAGAAAACATAGAGGAAATTCATAAATCCCTGAAAAGATAAACCACCTCTCAATATTGAACCAGGAAGAAATGGAAAGTCTGAACATACCAATAATTAATAATGAAATTGGATCAATAATAAAAATCTTTTAACCAAAAAAAGGCTGTAACCAGACAGATTCACAGCTGAGTCCTACCAGATATAAAAAGCAGTGCTGGTACGAATCTTCCTGAAACCATTATAAAAAATTGAAGAGAAGGAATTGCTTACTAACTTATTTTATGAAACCAGTATCACCCCGATACCAAAATCTGGTATGAATACAATAAAAAATGACAACTGCAGGCAATTATCCCTGATGGATATAAATGCAAATATCCTTAACAAAATACTAGCAAACCAAATCTGATAGCATATAAAAAAAGTTAATTCACCACGATCAAGTAGGCTTTATTCCTGGGAGGCGGGGGTGGTTCAACATACACAAATCAATAAATGTGATTCACCACATAAATAGAATTAAAAGCAAAAACAATATGATCATCTCAATAGATGCAGAAAAAGGTCTTGATAAAATTCAACATGGCATCATGATAAGAACACCCAACAAACTAGGCATTGAAGAACATATCTCAAAATAACAAGAGCCATACATGACAAGCCCACAGTTCACATCATACTGAATGGGCAAAGTTGAAAGCGTTTTCCATAAGAACTGGAAGAAGACAAGGATGTCTTCTCTTAGCATTCATATTCACTATAGTACTGGAAATCCTAACCAGGTAATCAGGCAAGAGAAAAACATAAAAAGGCATTCAAATAAGAAAAGAGAAAGCCAAATTATCTCTGTTCACTGATTATATGGTTTTAAACCTAGTAAACCCCAAAGATTCCTCTAAAAGCTCCTAGACCTGATAAAAAAAAAACTTTATTAAAGTTTCAGGATATCTAATGAATACATAAAAGTAAGTGGCATTTTTATACACCAATAACATTCAAGCTGAAAACCAAATCAATATGTTAATCCCATTCACAATAGCCAAAAGATAAAAATAAAATAAAATACCTAGGAATACATTTAACCATGTAAGTGAAAGATCTCTACAAGGAAAACTAAAAAACATTGCTGAAAAAAATTATAGGTGGCATACAGAAATAGCAAAAACATCCTAGGATGATGAATTGGAAAAATCAATATTGTTAAAATAACCATACTGCCCAAAGCAATCTACAGATTCAACAATTCCTGTTAAATCAATGTCATTTTTTCACAGAATTAGAAAAATCAGTTATAAAATTAATATGCAAACAAAAGAGAACCTGAATAGCCCAAACAATTCTAAGTAAAAATAATGAACCTACAGTCATCACATTATCTGGCTTTAAACTATACTTCAAGGATATAGTAACCAAAATAACATAATATTGGTACAAAAATAGACACATAGACCAATAGCATAGAATACAGAACTCAGAAATATTAATAGAACCACACACCTACAACCAACTGATCTTTCACAACTTCAACAAAAATAAACAACAATGAAAGGACACCATATTTAATGAACGGTGCTGGGAAAACTAGATAACCATATACAGAAGAAAGAAGCTAGATCCATACCTCTTACCATGTACTGAAAACAGCTCAAGTTGAATTAAATACTTATATGTAAGATCTCAAACTATACAAGTCCTAGAAGAAAATCAAGAAAAAAAAATCTTCTGAGCATTGGCTTAGACAAAGAATTTATTAGTAAGATCTAAAAAGCAAAAGCAACAAAATCAGAAAGTGACAAATGGGAGTTAATTAAACTAAAGAGCTTCTGCTCAGCAAAAGAACCAAGTAAAACAGTTAACAGATGGCCTACAGAATGGGAGAAAATATTTACAAACTATGCATTCAACAAAGGTCTAATGCCCAGAATCTATAAGAAACTTAAACAAATCAACAAGCAAAAACAAGCAACCCCATTGTATTAGTCTTTTTTTGCACTGCTATAAAGAACTGCCTGAGATTGTGTAATTTATAAAGAAAAGAGGCTTAATCGGCTTATGGTTTTGGGGATTGTATAGGCTTCTGCTTCTGAGGAAGCCTCAGGAAACTTACAATCATGGTGAAAGGCCAAGGGGAAGCTGGAACATCTTGACATGGCTGGCAGGAGAGAGAGCAAAGCGGGAGGTGCTACACGCTTTCAAACAACTAGATCTCTTGAGAACTCTATCATGAGACAGCACTAAGGGGATGATACTAAACTATTAGAAAACATAACCATGATCCAATCAACTTCCACCAGGTCCCACCTCCAACACTTGGGATCACAATTCAACATGAGATTTGGGTGGGGAAACAGAGCCAAATTATATTGTATCACCCATTAGAAAGTGGGCAAAGGACATGAGCAGACACTTTAAAAGAAGACATAAAAGTGGCCAAGAAGCATATAAAAATTTTTCAACCTCACTAATCATCAGAGAAATACAAATCAAAACTACCACGAGATACCATCTCACATGAGTCAGAATTGCTATTATTACAAAGTCAAAAAATAAAAGACGTTGGTAAGGTTGCGGAGAAAAGGGAATGCTTATACACTGCTGGTGGGAATGTCAATTAGTTTGCCACTGTGAAAAGCAGTTTGGCAATTTCTTAAAGAACTCGAAGTAGAATTACCATTTGATCCAGCAATCCCATTGTTGGGTATATACACAAGGAAATATAAATCATTCTACCATAAAGACACATGCACATATAAGCCCATTGCAGCAGTATTCATAACAGCAAAATCATTGAATCAACGTAAACACCCACCAACAGTAGACTGGATAAGAGTATGTGGTACATATACACTATGCAATACTACACAGTCATAAAAAAGAACAAGATCACGTCCTTTGCAGCAACATGGGTGGAGCTGGAGACCATTAACCTAAGTGAACTAACACAGGATCAGAAAACCAAATACTGCATGTTCTCTTTTATATGGGAACTAAACATTGAGTACATAGGGACAAAAAGAAGGGAACAACAGACACTGGAGCCTACTTGAAGGTGGAGGGAGAAAAGAGGCTAAGGATCAAAAAACTACCCTTGAGGTACAATGTTATTGCGTGGGTGGTGAAATAATCTGTATACCAAACCCCTGTGCCACAAAATTTGTCTATATTACAAACCTGCACGTGAACCCCTGAACCTAAAATAAAAGTTAAAACAAATTAAATTAAATTAAAATCAAAATGGGCTAGCAGAAATTTCTGACCCGAATAGACATTTCTCAAAAGAAGGCATACCAATGGCCAACGGTTGATGAAAAAATGCCCAATTTCGCTAATCATCAGGGAATTGCAAATTAAAACTACAATGACATATTAATTCACACCTGTCACAATAGCTATTATTAAAACCACAAAAGAGAAATTTTGATGGGGATGCAGAGAAAAGGGAATTCTTATGTACACCGTTGCTAGGAATGTAGAACCATTATGGGAAATGATATGGAGGTTCCTCCAAAAATTTAAAATAGAACTACCATCTGATCCAGCAATCGCAGTACTTGGTATATATCAAAAAAAATGTAAATCAGTACCTCAAAGAGATATCTGCACTTTCATATTCATTGCAGCATGAATGAATAGCTAAGACATGGAAGCAACCAAAGTGTCTAATAATGGATGGATGGATAAAGAATATGTGGTATAAATAAACAATGGAATACTAGTCAGTCATAAAGAAGAAGGAACTGCTGTCATTTGAGACAACATGGATGAACCTGGAGGAGATTATATTAAATGAAATAAGCCAGTCAAAGAAACACAAATACCACATCATCTCACGCATATGGAATCTAAAAAATTGAACTCATAGCAATAGAGAGTAGAATGGTGGTTACAAGAGGCTTGAATAGGGGGACTGGGGAGACGCTGATCAAAGGATACCAAATTTCAGTTAGATAGAATAAGTTCAAGAGATCTATTGTATAACATAGTGACTATAGTTGATAAAAATAGATTGCTTTCTTGACAAATACTAGGAGAGCAGATTTTAAGTCTTCTCACTACAAAAGAAAACGATAGCTTTGTGATATATCTCATATGTTAATGAGATGTAACCATTCTACAGTGCATATATATTTCAAACATCATGTTGTACATGATAAATACAAATTTATCCATTAATTTAAACAAAAATCTAAAAATAAAAATAATTTTAAAGACAAACAACAAAAAATCCTTTTCTATAAACATCAATACATCTATTGGATTTGTTTTAAATGATAAAGCTTCACAAAGCCTTGGTTTTATCTCTTATTTAAAAATGACCTTTAATTCTAATTATTTCCAGAAACAAATAAACCTGTCACTGCTGGCGTTCTAGGAAGAAGAATAACTACCTTACTTTAGTGTTTTTTTGTTTGTTTGTTTGTTTGTTTGTTTTTTTCATCCAGTCTCGCTCTGTCACCCAGGCTGGAGTGCAGTGGCGTGATCGTGGGTAACTGCAACCTCCACCTCCCAGGTTCAAGGGATTCTCCTGCCTCAGCCTCTCAAGTAGCTGAGATTACAGGCAACCACCATTACGCCCAGCTAATTTTTGTATTTTTATGGAGACAGGATTTCACCATGTTTGCCAGGCTGGTCTCAAACTCCTGACCTCAGGTGATCTACCTGCCTCGGCCTCCCAAAGTTCTGGGAATGAACTCCCAAAGTTCACAGGCGTGAGCCACTGCACCCAGCCTTGTGAGGTTTTTTGAGGTTATCTTCTTATATATTGAGATCTTCCTTAAGAGTCACTCATTTATTCAACAGAATGTATCCATCTATCAAGTCAGTGGAATATTGTTGATGAAGAATAAACCCAGTTTCTATGGCTATCTTAAATCCTTATCATGTAATACTAAGGTAAATGTTCTCATTTCTTAGAGTGGTAATAATTACAGAGAATCAATAAGTCCCTATATAGGCAGATTTTTAAATTTTGTTATATTTCTGATATTTACTTTTTTTATTAAAATGCCACAATAAATAACTGAAAATACATTTAATAGGATATTTGGCTCCTCTCTCTCTAAAGCAGGTGTTAGATTGATCTTAAAAGACAGTCAAGAACCTATAGTTGTTATGTAAGGATTATTAAATCAAATGCAAAAATCTTTAAAATTTGATTCCCTGATTCCTTATATATTCAACCTTATCTCCCATTATTTCCCATTATACGTTCTTGACTCCAATCAGATAATTGTTCTCAAGAAAGTGATTATTCTAGTCTCAGTGAATTTTTTCCTTATTCTTTTCTTTTACCTAAAATGGCTTGCAACCTGGCATCCAACATTACACAGTGAACCGTCTTTGTATTATCATCTTTTCAATAAAGCTTCTTACAGCATAAATCCTTAAAGTGTCATGAATATAATTGCTATCAAACTATTGGCTTACACAAGACTTCTGGCCTGGTGTTGTTACATCTACATGTTGACTGCAGTCATTTTAAGAGCCTCCAAATGCAGGATTAGTGTTCACAGAACTACAAATAATTGTCCACTCCCTCTGGAACAGCAAGAAAGGTAGGGTATTTATTCACCAACTACTGTTGCGCTGAGCTCCAGTACATTAAAACCCTGCCACTTCCCCTGTTTCTGGATCGAAGCATCCTCCTCTAGTAAGAAAAACCTCTCGGGCAAAGAACTTCAGGTGCTTGGAAGAAGAAGCTGTCAAGTAGACGTACAAACTTGATGTAAGGTGGCTCCTTACGTGGACTTATCTTAGCTAGGTTTTATATAGTCTCCCGAAGTCCCCAGGTGTATTGAGTCTAATTACTTCAAAAAAGATCTTGGAGTAAAATGAACCATAGTTTTAATTTTGATTCTAATACTTGTGAACTTTGTTCTGATTGTCATATTAATAGAAATATTCATAGTATTACAGTAATGCTGTTGGAATGTACTGTGGGTATAAACCTTGATTTTTAATACCTGACTCATGATTTGACCAAGATGGCAATTGTTAGGGGGTCTTCCGTCTTGTCCCTGGGATTATTCTTCCTCTTCTCCATTTGATTTCCCTGGATGGGAAACTCAAGCCAAAAGCATATCTTGCAGTGCTTTAAGCTAAAATGTGTTTGTGATATGAACTTTCATAGGAAGTGTATACACTCAAATTAAATTTCAAGCAATCGCCTAGGGTAGGAGGGAGAAAGTGCAGTTCTTTTCTTGGCTGAACTACTGCTAAAGTGACCTTCAATAAACTAGTCAACCTTTTTATTCATTAGTTTCTCCCTTGTCAAAGTAAGTGGCAAGGAATATATTGCTACCAATCGTGCGTGGCTATAGTGAAGAGAAACGGAAAAATTAGCACCCTAAGAAATGCAGATTTGCCATGAAAATATGCTATGTATGTAGAAATTTTAATAGTCTGCAATGTTTTCTTTGTGATTGAGCTTGAATGGATGATGCTAAGGCATTTTGTTGGTTTGGTTTGTTGCTTACTTTAGTCTCCTGCAGAAAGGTTTCACAAAATAGATTAAGTTTTATATCTTTCCACCTAAAGGAAGCAGACAGTTACATGGCTGGTTTCATCTAATGGAGAGATTTATTGTCATGCTGAAGTGAAAATGTGATAAATGTATTTCTGCATATTTCACATTTCAATCAAATACAAATGACTGTCATGCAAAGATTTTATGCACTTGAATTTCATCAAAAGGGTAGAAATATAAATATTAAGAAGGTCCTACAATATGTGAAACGGTTCTTATTAAATCTAGGGACCAATTACTTGACTCCTCATTATTACTGTCCATTGAGATTTTTTTTAAATATAGAAAATTGTCAATTCTTTCAAAGATGAAAGCTAACATGAATCATCTGTAAACAAGTAGAAAAAGTTAATACATGTTTAAAAAAGTTAACACATATTTAGGACACAGATTACATAGGTTCAAATAGCATAAAATTATCACATTATTTCTTTTTTATGTATTTCTCTTACATACCTTCATTCGCTGTTGACTGATTCAACAATTAGTATTGTTCAAAACTCAAGTAATTGATTCCCTTTGCAAAGTATGTTCTTATAATGCAGGGTCTGGGCAAGAATTACAGTGGTGTTAATTGTGTACTTAGAAAGGATGATGTTAGTATACCCAATATAGAAACAAAAGGAATAATTTATGTATGCAATTATTAATTAAAATGTATTTTAAAATATAATAATATAAATACTGTTACTTACAGAAACATGAATTAAAAATTAGGAATTTTGGTAATTTCTTGAGCTCTGTTAATCGTCGCTTTCTGGTTTCACTTCCTTATTTTATAAGCCAGAGTTCTACAGAGAAATAGAGCCAATAGGTTTGATGGATAGATATAAATATATTTATGATGTGGGATTGGCTTATATGACTAAGGAGGCAGAGAATTTCCATGATATTCTATCTGGAAGCTGGAGGCCCAGGAAAGCCAATTGTATCATTCTGGTCTATGCCCAAAGTTCTGGAACCAGGAGTGTTGGGGGAATGTGGCTACAGTCTGAGTCTAAGGCCTGAGAACCAGGATCACTGATGTCCAAGGGCAGGATAGGATAGACGGCCCAGCTCAACAGGTGTTTTTGTTCTATTTAGGCCATCAAAGGATAGATGATGCCCATATCTGCATTGATGAGGATGATGTTCTTTACTCAGTCTACAAATTCAGATGCTAATCACGTTTGGAAAGCCCCTACCACATCTGCAGACACATACCCAGAAACAATGCTCTGTTAGGTATATGGGTGTCCCTTAGTCTAATCAAGTTGACACATAAAATTAACTATCACACTTATCCTAAAAATAAAGTTTGGAATTATATAAGCTATAAAAGTTTCTTCTAGCATGAAGATTCCAGGATTCTTCTATATTGTTATTTATTTGCTATGGCAAATTCATGATTATGCTCTTGGAAATTTAGCTTTGAGAAGTTATCAACCTGTCTATATTTATAGAAATGCTAGGATTAGCCAAAATATGCTCCTTTTGTAGGTCTCTCCCAGTCAGATTGTTCAAATCAACATACCTAAGGTATGTTGTTGCTTTCCTCACAGGAAAGGTAGATATTTGGAAAGGGTTTCATGGAACAATTGTCTCTTGGGATTTCACCATTTTACTGATCACTCTTATAAATTCTAAAGAAACTGATTTAAAAAAAATTATCCTGAGAAGCTTGTGGTCAAAGAGGGTCACTTCCTAACATATATATCACAGCTTCTATTTTAAGATCTGTTCTTCCTAGTCAATTGCTTTTTAACACTGCCTATGGTAAATATAATTGAGTATTTTCAGAAAAAAATGACCTAGATTATACCGTGTGTGAAGTTAATTGCTTATATAAAAATACAGTATTCAAAATCATTTCAAATGACAAGTATTATTTTCTCTTATTTGACTTAATTGTGAATACATTTATAAATTCATCAAGTAATTGTAGAATTATTTATTTGAACCGTGTAAACTCTGAAATAAGTGAAATTTCATTTAGTAACACCGTGGACATTATATTTTTAAGTCTCTTAGCAATCAAGTTTCAAAAATAATCCAAATGAGATTCAGAAAAGCTTAGCAATTTATAATGCGCCACACAAAGTCAACAATTATAACATCTTCTGATTTTCATTTTCAACAAAGCAATGGGACCAAATAAGTGGGGCAAAGTATGCCTGAGAAAAAAAGATGATAGATTAATTAAAAAATGAGGCAAAAGGTATTATATAAAGCATTGTGTACTTTAAAAAAGGCATCACAAAAATGAGCACTAGACGATGTTTTTAAAACCTAAAATGAACAAGGACAAGCAAAATGAGAATCAGTTAGGAAAAATATATAACAAAGCATACAGCATCAATTCTTCATTTCCTTTATATTTTATTAGTTTCAATATAAACACTGAGGGATTTTGAGATGTGAACATAATGAAAATGCTAATTTGGTGAAGTCAATGAGGAGTTTTTAGCTATTTTATAATCAAGTTCCTATGTTGTTCTCAGGTTTATCGTTTATTTGATCATTTGTACAACTGGCACTTAGATTAACTAACAGGCAAGCATAATCATACAAAACTAGAGTGTACCAATATGGCTTTAAAACTAGACCAAACTATCAAGTATGTGAGTATGAAGGGTGTAGAAAAACAGACATTATAAATTAAAAGATTATAGGATGCAGTTTTACATTTGACCTCAGGACTAGCAAAACATTAGTAAGGAAAGAACTCTTAAGATATGTTGAATTTATTCTCTTTAAAATCCAATGTTACCCAGAAAGAGTTGCTAAGAATGTTACAACTCTTAAAAGTTTCAATTTGTTCAATGAGTCTTTATGTACAAAGGTCCCTATGCATTAGTCTCACTCTAAACTTAAACAATAAAATATTTTTAAAGTATAATTTTTGATTGAAATATTATGTCAAGTCTGTTAAATTTTGTACATACTACTTGATAAATGTATGAATTCATTGCTTAGGGGTAAACAATACAAACTAGAGCAAAGAAGGAAAAAATGAAATGAGAGGACTTAGCTTCCTTGTCAACTAGGCAGCCCTGGAGAATGGAGCAAAAGGAAATGGATACTGCTAACTTGGGTTCCTGGATTAAATGATGCTTCTTTAAACGTTAGTACATAATTTGAGCCTTATGCTTAAGACTAAGAAGAACACTAAAGGAATGAGGCCTAAAAAACTTCTCAGTTCCCAATATACCCAGTAGTCAAAGAAGAATGCTTATCTAATATAAATAAGTGAATAAACAAAGTTTCTGCAAAAGTTACTACTCTGTTTTTGACTATAAACAAACCATGAATTGTTATAAATTTAGTAAACAAGCATCATTGCTTAGTTTATCCGTGCTGTTATACAAAGCAATTACATCGTTTTTGCTTTAATTTAGTTCTTTTCAATGCTTTTGAGAATATGTCCCTGTTTGCAGCACCATGAGTTTCCATCTACAATTGTCCACACTCTTGGTGCACTGTCCATCTGACTAGTTACTACAGACAATTATGATAACAATAGTGGTAACTTACAGTTATGGAATGCTTAGTTGAATGTCCAGCATTATTATTTTTTATTCATTGTTAGAGAGGATGAAGAATAACCAGAACACCTGGGGCTCCAGCATAATGCTGGTAGAAAAACAAAATGGTACAAACCACTTTGGACACAATAGTTTGGCAGTTCCTTAAAAGATCAAACATGTACTTCAAATATGTCCTAGCAATTCAAATTCTTATTACCAAGAGAAAAAAAAATATGTCCATAAAATATTTGAACATGAATTTTCATAGCAATTTTATTTACAATATCCCCAAACTTGAAATAACTCAAATGTCCATTGAGAGTTGAATAAACACATCAACAAGGACTGAACAATAAAAAGAATGCACTACTGAGATAAGCAACAAAATGGATGAATCTCAAAAACATCATGGTGAGCAAAAGGTGCCAGGCACAAAAGAATATGTACTCTCTGATTTCATTAATTTCAAATCATAAAAAACTGTTAGATAGTGACAGAAAGAAAATTTGTCAAAGGCCAGTGATCTTGGAAAGGATTTACTACAAGTATGCATCAGTGAACTCTGAGGTTGATAAGGATATTCTATATCTGCATTTGTTTTATGTTCTGGTTATTCCTTACCCTCTCTAACAATAAAGGAAAAATAATAATGGTATACCTTAAAGGCTCTCCACTTAAAACAAGTATATTTATTATATGTTTGAGAAATGGAATAACCACTTATCAAATGTTCTTTTTTAAAAAATAATAAATGTGACTATTTTAATGCAAGATACTGATTAAAACTAATGATTCTGAAATATCTAGGTCATACTAACTGCAATCACATATTATTACTCATCTTCACATAGGAAAAAATATAAAGAAGGTATAATCATAAGCAGTATTTTTCTCACCATTTCACCATTTTAATGTTCCTAGGAAAGAGATAGATCCAAAATTAAACATGAAAGATATCCTCAAACCTTTGAAAGAGTCTTTAATTTATTTAACACTAAGACAGCAATTATTATTGAAAATAGAGAAAAAAATTCACAAAATTTTATAAAATGATGTTCTTACAAACTTCCTTTTATCATTTACAAATCTTTATTATCCCTACTTAATTCTGGAATTTTAAAACGATATCATGTTCATCCACTTCATTTATGACATTTTGATGCAGAAATGTCATTGATATACATATCCTAGATTTTCTGTTGTACAATGTCAACAATTTAGTCAACAGTGTTAGATTGCATATTTGTTTCTAAACTTTATACATAATTATCTTAATTCACAATATTAATTTAGAGAGAGCACAATTTTTCTATTGCCTGTGTTTTTCATCACCATATTCTGACTTTTCAAGCAAAAAGTACACAGCAGAGTTGCTATAAAACTTCTCTTGTAGGACTATCTTAAACTAGACTACCTGGGGTTCTGACATGAAAAGCCCTACATTACAGAAATTCAAATTTCAGGACTACCACACATATTTACATAAAAATCGTATTATCATTAGTGAATGGATATAGAACTAAAACAACACATAAAGACTGCTCAAAATCTCAGACAACGAATTCAACATGCCATGGCCTAAATAATTATGTCTCGTCAGGATTTGTATGTTAATATCCTAGGCCACAAGGTGATGGTTTTAGGAGGTGGAGCCTTTGGAAGGTCATTAAGTCATAGGAGCAGTGAGTGGGATTAAGTGCCCTTATAAAAGAGCCCCAAAAAGACCCCTCACTCCTTCCACCAGGTGAAAACACAAGAAGGAGACATGTGTGAAGCAGGAAATGGGCCCTCACCAGACACCAAATCTGCCTGCACCTTGATCTTGGATTTTCAGTCTCCAGAACTGTGAGAAATAAATTTCCGTTGTTTACAAGCTATTTCGTTTTGGGTATTTTGTTATAGAAGCATAATTATTGCTTAATTATCACATTTTAATAACTTATAACTGATATTATCTTCTAGTCACTAATAGCCAGGTTACAATAACAATAAAGAAGCACAGAGAAAACTACATGAATATAAAGCACATTTACAATGACTAGGTTAGTTAATAAAGGGATATATAACATATATAGTATTATATCATATTATATATAGAATGTGATTTAAGACGGATTTTAAGGTATAAAGCAACTATAAGGGATAAAAACATCATAGTAAAAGTTTTAAGTTCTTAAAGAAGTTACAGTAATTCTAAATATATACACACTAAAAGTATCTCAAAATGTATAAATCAAAATGATTATACTTCAAGAAGAAGCAGAGAAACTAACAATCACAATGTCACAATGAAATGAATTAGACATACCTCCTACAGCAATTATCTGTTAAAATAGGGAGAATATTAATAAGGATATAGATTTAAATAGCAAAATGAATATGATTGATTTAAAGTATCTTATATAGAAAGTTACATCAAAAATTATAAAATTTAGGTTATTTTCAAGCGTGTGGAACATTTATAAACATTTATATCATAGGCTCTGTATTATATATACCTTTGTTTCTGATGTAAGTTAAATTGGAAAAAATAGCAAACATTTTCAAAACGAGTAATTCAGATACTCTCAACTTGAAACATTAAACAGCAAACATTTAAATAACTCACAGGTAAAAGGATAAAAAGAAGAAAAAATATCAAGGAGCAATTTTAATATGAAACAAAGCAAGTTAAAATGATACATACCGAACTATTGGAAATTAAGTTAAATTAGAACCTTTAGTGAGGAGTACTCTTAAGTGCTAATATTTGAAAAGTAAGAACACTAACAATTATTAAATTAAATGTAAAATATGAGTACTTAGAGAACCAAAGATAAACCTTGAGAATTCAGAAAAATAATATGATAAAGAGAAAAAAATGTTGAATTGTAAAATATAGAGCTTAATAATGTCTGTCATTTTTATTTTGACCATTCTCTCATCTGATGGTATATAAGTCTATCATGCTATGGACTTAATTTGCTTATAATTGATGATGATTAACTAGGTTGCCACTTTCTAAATGCTAATCGACCATCACTTCTTTGGTAAAATGCCTGTTTAGGTCTTATTCTTCCCTATTGCACATGCACATTTTATAAATTAAAATTGCCTTTTTATAATATAAAAAGGCAATTTAAAAATTGCCTTTTTGTTTTTAAATTATAGATATTCTTTTTATTGTGGATAAGTGTTCTTTGGGAGATTTTATACACATATATGTATAAAGCACACATATACATAGGTGTTTTTCATATCACTCGCTTAATGTTATTGAACATACATTCTTGATTTTATTGCAATCCTGTTTATATTAATAATTATTTTATTTTTATGGTGAGTGCAATTTTAGACATGTTTAAAAATATTTTGCCTGCTATAGGATCATAAAGATATTCTGTTTTCTTCTATGATCCTCATTGCTTTACCATTCAGATTTAAGTTTGAAATCTCTCTAAAATTGACTTTTAGGTATGGTGTGATTTGTTAGATGTGAGCTTCTTTTTTCCTATTCAAATATCTTACTTTTGCATCATGATTTACTGAAAGAGTCATTCTTTCTGTTTTTATCCATTTAACTCTTCTCATTCCAATAACATATTCCTTTAATCTTTTTGACAGTAGGTCTTCATATCTGAGTGCATAAGACTGTCAAGTTTCTTCTGCAAGATTATCCTCTCTATTCTTGGTGCTTTTATTTTCCAATTTACATTTTTTTCTTCTATTAATACACATTATTTTACATATTTGTTGGGTACATATGAGTGTTTGTGACATTCACAGAATGTGTAATGATCAACTCAGGGTAATCGTGGTATTCTTCACCTTCAAAATTTATAATTTTTAAAATAATTTCAATTTTTATTTTACGTTCAGGGACCACATATGCATTTTGCTACATGGGTATATTGTATGATACTTAAGTATAGGATAAAAATGATTGTGTAACCCAGTTAGTGAATATATATAGTACCCAATAGGTAGTTTTTCAGCACTCTCCCTTACCTCTCTCCCGTCTCTAGCAGTCCCTAGTGTCTATTGTTACTATCTTTATGTCCAAGTATACTCAAAGATTAGCTCCTACTTATAAGTGAGAACATGCAGTATTTGGTTTTCTGCTACTGCATTAATGCACTTAGGATTTTAGTCTCTAGCTTCATCCATGTTGCTGCAAAAGAACATGATTTCAGTCTTTTTTATGGTTATGAAGTATTGCATCCTGTATATGTATTACATTTTCTTTATCCAGTCCAATGTTGATGGCACCTAGGTTGATTACATTAGCTTTCTTTTGTGAATAGTGCTGTGATAAACATATGAGTGCAGGTTTCTTTTTGATAAAATAACTTATTTTCCTTTGGATAGATATCCAGTAGAGGGATTGCTGGATAAAAGGGTAGTTCTATTTTTAGCTTTTTAAGAACTCTCCAAACTACGCTCCACAGTGGCTGACCTAATTTACATTCCCACTACCAATGTGTAAGCATTCCATTTTCCCTGCAGCCTCGCCAGCATCTGTTTTTTTTGTTTTGTTTTGTTTTTATCTTTTTAATAGGACCTACTCTGGCCCAGGCTCAGTGGCTCACGCCTGTAATCCTAGCACTTTGGCAGGCTGAGGCAGGTAGATCACTTGGGGTCAGGAGTTAGAGACCAGCCTGGCCAACATGGTGAAACCCCGTCTCTACTACAAATAGAAAAATTAACTGGGCATGGTAGTGGGCGCCTGTAATCCCAGCTACTTGGGAGGCTGAGGCAGAGAATTGCTTGAACCTGGGAGGTGGAGGTTGCAGTGAGCTGAGATCATGCCACTCCAGCCTGAGAGACAGAGTGAGACTCTGTCTCAAAAAAAAAAAAAAAAGTAGCCATTCTGACTGGTATGAGATGATATCTGATGTCCTTAGTGCACTTTTTTTTAGAGACTTCGTTTTTGTTTTAACTTTTATTTCAGGTTCGGGGTACATGTGAAGGTTTGTTACATAGATAAACTAGTAAACTAGTGTCATGGGGGTTTGTTGTACAGATTATTTCATCACTCAGGTGTTAAGCCCAGTACAGTTTTTAACGGGGTTGTTCGTTTTTTTCTTTTTGGATTGATTAAATTTTCTATGGATTCTAAATATAAACCATTGCCAGATGCAAAGGTGGTATTTTCTTTCATTCTGTAGGTTGTCTGTTTACTCTGTTGACAGTTTATCTTGCTGTGCATAAGCTCTTTCTTTTAATTAGGTCTTACTTGTTAATTTTTGTTTTTGTTGCAATTGCTTTTGAGGATTTAGTAATGAATTATTTGTCAAGGCTCATGGCCTTCATGAATGACTTAATACCACTCCCTTGGTGATAAGGTAGTTCTCACATTATTATTTCATGCAAGAGCTGTTTGTTTAAAAAGAGCCTGGCATCTGATCTTCTCTCTTGCTTCCTCTCTGCATGTTATATGCCCACTCCCCCTTTACCTTCTGCCATGATCAAAAACTTCCTTAGTCCTCACCAGAAGAGAAGAAGCTGGCACCATGCTTGTACAGCCTGAAGAACAGTGAGCTAAGTAAACTTCATGCTAAGTAAACTTCTTTTCTTTATCTATGTCCAGAATGGTGTTTCCCAGTTTTCTTCTAGAATTTTTACAGAATGAGGCATTAAATTTAAATTCTTAATCCATCTTGAGTTAATTTTTGTACATGGTGAAAGACATGTGTCCAGTATCATTATTCTGCATGTGGCTAGTCAGTTATCCCAGCACCATTTATGGAATAGAAAGTCATTTTTGCCTTGCTTATTTTTGTTAACTTTGAAGAAGATCAGATAGTTGTAGGTGTTTGGCTTTATTTCTAAGTTCTCTATTCTGTTCTATTGATCTGTGTCTCTTTTTGTACCAGTACCATGTTTTTTTGGTGATTGTAGCTTTACAGTATGGTTTGACAATGGATAATGTGATGCCTCCAACTTTGTTATTTTTTGCCTAGGATTGCTTTGGCTGTTTGGGCTTGTTTTTGGTTTCATATAAATTTTAAAATAGTTTTTCCTAATTCTGTAAAAAAATGACATTGGAAGTTTGATAGAAAGAGTCTTAAATCTTTATATTGCTTTGGGCACTATGGCCACTTTAATGATATTGATTTTTCTAATCCAGGTGCAAGTAAAGTTTTTCTATTTCTATGTCTATGATTTCTCTCAGCTGTGTTTTACAGTTATCCTTACAGAGAAATACCTATTCCTAGGCATTTTGTCTGCTTGTGGCAATCATGAATGGGACTGCATTCTTGATTTGGCCTGCAGCATGAACATTCCTTGTGTATAAAAATGATACTAATTTTTGTACATAAATTTTGTATACTGAAACTTTATTAAAATTGGCTATTGGTTCTAGGAGCCTTTTGACAGTGTCTTTAGGGTTTTCCAGGTATATAATCATATTGTTAGTTAACAGAGATAATTTGACTTATTTTCCTATTTGGAAGCCTTTTGCTTTTATATCTTGCCTGATTTCTCTGACCAGGATTTCCAGTACTATATTAAATAGGAGTGGTGATAGTGGGCATCCTTGTCTTGTTATTGTTCTTAAGGGGAATGCTTCCAGCATTTCCATGTTCAGTATGATGTTATTTGTGGGACTGACATAGATGACTCTTATTGTAATTACATTGAGGTATGTTCTTTTGATCCTTAGTTTGCTGAGAATTTTTATCATTAAGGATGTTGAATTTTATTGAAAGCATCTTCTACATCAATTGAGATGATTAAATGGTTTTTGTTTCTAATTCTGCTCATGTACTGAATCACGTTTGATTTGTTTGTGTTGAACCAGTCTTGCATCCCAGCAATAAAGCCTACTTGATTGTGGTGAATTAACTTTTTGATATGCTGCTGAATTTCATTTGCTAGTATTTTGTTGAGAATTTTTACATCTATGTTCATCAAGGTTATCGGCCTGTAGCTTTTGTTACATTGTGTGTTTGCCAGATGGTATCCACGTGATGCTGACTTTGTGGAATGAATTAGGGAGGAGGCCTTTAATCTTGATTTTTTTGGAATAATTTCAGTAGATTTTGTACCTGTTCTTCTTTGTACATCTGGTGGAATTCAGCTGTGAATCCATCTGATCTGGAGCTTTTTATCATTGGTAGATTTTTTATTACTGATTCAATTTCAGAACTCAATATTAGTCTATTCAGGATTTCTATTTCTTCCTGATTCAAACTTGGAAGGTTTTGTGGTTCCATGAATTTATCCATTTCATCTAGATTTTCTAATTTTTGTGTAAGATGGTTTGGATCTGTGTCCTTTCCAAATTTCATTTTGAAACACAATCCCCAATATTGGAGGTAAGGCCTAGTAGCAAGTTATGGATCATGGGGGTGGATTTCTCCTGAATGGCTTAGCACCATTACCTTGGTGATAAGTTACTTCTCACATTATTAGCTCATGCAAGAGCTGGTTGTTTAAAAGGAGATTGGCACCTCATCCTCTCTCTCTTTCTTCTGCTCTCTGCATGTGATACGCTGGCTTCCCCTTTGCCTTCTACCATGATCAAAAACTTCCTTAGGCCTCACAGAAGAAATGCAGAAGCTGACACCATGTTTGTACAGTCTGAAGAACCATGAGCCAAATAAACTTTTTAAAAACTTTATACATTACCCAGCCTTAGATGTTCCTTTACAGCAATGCAAACACACAGTCTGTATAGAGGTGTCATAGTAGTCTCGAATAATCTATTGCATTTCTGTGGGATTAATTGTAGTGTCACTTTTGTTGTTTCTGATTGTGCTTATTTGCATCTTCTCTTGTTTAATTTGTTAATTTAGCTAATGGTCTATCAATCTTGTTTATCATTTCATAAAACCAACTTATAGTTTGTTGATCCTTTATAGGAATTTTGGGGTCTTATTTTGATTCATTCTAGCTCTGATTTTAGTTATTTTTTTCCTTCTGCTAGCTTTCTGTTCGGTTTGATCTTGTTATAGTTCCTCTAGGTATGATATTAGATCCTTCATTTGGCATCTTTCTAACTTCTGGATAGCACTATCTCTTCTCTTAGCCCTTTCTCTTAACACTGCCTTTGCTGTGTCACAGAGGTTTTGCTATGTTCTCTGTTCTCCTCTGTTTCGAATAACATTTTTGATTTCTGCTTTCATTTAATGCTTACCAAAAGTCATTCAGAAGCAATTTGTTTAACTTCCATACAATTGTATGGTTTTGAGTGATCTTCTTGCTATTGATTTGTATTTTTATTACACTGAGGTCCAAGAGTGTGGTTGGTAAAATTTTGATTTTTTTGAATTTATTGAGACTTGCTTTATGGTCGAGCATAAAGCCAATCTGAGTATGTCCAATGAACAGATGAGAAGAATGTATATTTTGCAGTTGATGGGAAGAATACTGCATAGATGTCTGTTAGGTCTAATTGGTCAAATGTTGAATTTAAGATCAGAATTTCTTTGTTAGTTTTCTGTCTTAATGATTTGTCTAATGATGTCCCTGCAGTATTGAAGTACTCCACTATTATTGTTTGGCTGTGTAATTATTTTCATAGAACTAGAAGTACTTTTTTATGAATATGAATGTTCCAGTGTTAAGTGTATATATATTTAGGACAGTTAAATCTTGATGAATTGAATCCTTAATCATTATGTAATGCCCTTCTTTGAACTTTTTTCTGTTATTGATTTAAAGTCTGCTTTTTCTGATAAAAGAATAGTGACCCTTTCTGTCTTTTGTTTTCCATTTGTCTGATAGATCTTTCTCCAACCCTGTACTTTGAGCCTATTGGTATCATTATGTGTGAAATGGGTCTTTTAAGGCAGCAGATGAATAAGTGTTTTTGTTGTTGTCTTTGTTATTGTTGTTTTTATCCAGCTTGCTGCTCTGAACCTATTTAGTGAAACATTTAAACTGTTTATATTTAAATTAATATTAATATGTGAGAGTTTGTCCCTCTCATGAAGTTATTAGCTGGTTGGTTTGTAGTTTCTTTTTTTAACTTTTATTTTAGGTTCAGGGTTACATGTGCAAGTTTGTTGTATAGGTAAACTCATGTCACAGAAGTTTGCTGTACAGATTACTTCATAACCCAGGCACTAAGCCTAGTACCCAATGTTTTTGAGTTTTTTTCTCGTCTTCTCCCTCCTGCCACCCTCCTCTCTCAATTAGGCCTCAGTGTCTGTTGTTCGCCTCTTTGCGTTCATGAGTTCTCATAATTTCATAATTTCATACCCACTTATAAGGGACAGCATGTGGTATTTGGTTTTCTGTTCCTTTGTTAATTTGCTAAGGATAATACCTTCCAGCTGCATCCATGTTCCTGCAAAGACATAATCTGATTCTTTTTTATGGCAGTATAGTATACCATGGTATGTATGTACCACATGTTCTTTATCCAGTCTATCATTGATGGGCATTTAGGTTAATTCCATGTCTTTGCCATTGTGAATAGTACTGCAATGAACATTTGTGTGCGTGTATCTGTATGGTACAATGATATATATTTATCTGGGTATATACCCAGTAATGAGATTGTTGGATCTAATGGTAGTTCTGTTTTTAGCTCTTTGAGAAATTTTCATGCTGCTTTCAACAATCATTCAACTAATTTTCACTCCCACCAACAGTGTATAAATATTCTGTTTTCTCTGCAACCTCACCAGCATCTGTTATTTTTTTGCTTTTTAATAATAGCCATCTGACTGGTATCAGATGGTATCTCATTGTGGTTTTGATTTGCATTTCTCTATTGATCAGTTTTCATGTATTATTTCATTAAATAGGTTTTTGAACACTTTTTTTCCTCACATCACCTTCTGGGATACCAATAATATGTAAATTTGACCACTTTATGATGTCCCACATGTCACTAAGTCTTTATTATTTTTCTTTCTTTTTATTTTGAATTTTTGTCTGGCTATATTATTTCAAAAGACCTGTTTTTAAGTTCTGAGATTCTTTATTTGGTTTGATTTGACCTATTGTGGAAGATTTCAAGTGTATTTTGTGTCTCTTTCCATGAATTTTTTATTTCCAGAATTTTCATTTTTCTATGACATCTATCTCATTGGTAAATTTGTCATTCATATTCTGAACTGTTTTTCAAATTTCTTTGTACAGTTTTTCAGGATTTTCTTATATCTCACTGAACTTCTTTAGAATCAGTAATTGGATTATCATTCCAGGATTTTATCACATATTTCCTTTTGATTGGTATCTGTTGCTGAAGAATTATATTTCTTTGGAGGGGTCATATTTTCCTGCTTTTTAACGTTTCCTGTGTATTTATTTTGACATTTGCACATCTGGTATAGCAGTTGCTTCTTCATTTATTTTGTTGAATTGCTTTTTTAGGGGAAGACTTCCCCATGATGTATCTATGGTGTTGGTGGGGTAGGCCCATTGGCTTTGATTCTGGGTGCATGTAGTAGTGTAGCCTCTTTATTCTCTGGCTATAAACAATGTCAGTGGTATCTGTGATTTCCTTGGCAGTGTAAGGGGCAGTAATTTATTGAGGTTTTGGTAAAGTTTTGCTGGAGACAAAGAGGCCTGGTGGGCCAGTCTTCAGGCCCGAATAGTGGCAGCCTGCCTGTTCTTGGGCTCCTAGGTGATGTACGCTGGTACCAGTGTTAGTAGGTCCATGACAGTTGATTCTATTTTTTTTTTTTTTTTTTTTTTTTTGAGACAGAGTCTTGCTCTGTCGCCCAGGCTGGAGTGCTGTGGCACGATCTCAGCTCACTGCAAACTCTGCCTCCCAGGTTCAAGCAATTCTCTGACTTAGCCTCCCAAGTAGCTGGGATTGCAGGTGCCCACCTCCGTGCCTGGCTAATTTTTGTATTTTTAGTAGATACAGGGTTTCACCATTTGGCCAGGCTGGTCTTGAACTGCTGACCTCATCATCCACCCGCCTCTGCCTCCCAAAGTGCTGGGATTACAGGTGTGAGCCACTGTGCCCATCCGAGGGTTGATTCTTTAGCCACCAGGTGGCTTGCTCAGATGCCAATTGCAGCAGTGTTAGACCAGGAGGATAGGTTCTTGGGCCCCTGTGCACCTGGCATGGCATAGGAAATAGCAGAACATTGGTGGCACAAACCTTTGGGTGCCAAGTGGTGCATGCTGGTGTTGATGATGGTTGTGATGGGCTGAGAAGGTGATATGATTTCGCTGTGTCCCCACCCACACCTCATCTTGAATTTTAGTTCCCCTAATCCCCATGTGTCATCGGAGGGGCAGAGTAGACGGTAATTGAATCATGGAAGCAATTACCTCCATGCTGTTCTTGTGACAGTGAGTGAGTTCTCACGATATCTGATGGTTTTATAAGGGACTTTTCTCCCTTGGGCTGGACACTTCTCCTTCCTGCCATCATGTGAAGAATGATGTGTTTGCTTCCTCTTCTGCCCAGCTTTCAAGTTTCCTGAGGCCTCCCCAGCCATATGAAACTGTGAGCCAATTAGATCTTTTTCCTTAATAAATTACCCAGTCTCAGACAGTCCTTCGTAGCAGCGTGAGAATGGATTAATACAGCAGGGCAATCTCCAAGTTCCTAGTTGGCACATTTGAGTAGGTGTTAGTGATGGTGTTGGTAGTTGGCTGGGTGGACATGTCTTCCAGTTCCCAGAAAGACTGCACAGGTGCCAGAGGTGGTAGAAAAGGCAGAGTGATTCCATGATTCCCATGTCCTTGAACAACGTGCTCAGGTTCTAAAGAAGTGATGCTGGGCCAGGCAATTCTGACCTCAGGCCCCTGGTGACATCCAGGGATATTGGCTATTGTTGGCAGGGCAGAAAAGTCTGTTGTGGTGGGTGTGAAAAATCTGATTCCAGGGCTCCTGCTAAAGCACAGGAGTCTTGCTGTTGGTATGAATAGAGGTGCTATCAGCAGTCCACTGCAAGCAGCTTTTATGATCTGGGAAGTGCACACTTATTCTCCAGCAGCATCAATGGCCACAACGATGTGTGTGTGGAGCCTGTATTCAGGATGTACAGTAGAGCACAGATACCATACTCCTGATGTCATGGAGATTTGCCCAAAGCCTCAAACAGGGAACTCTCGGGTTCTGCAGTTGCATTTGTTTCGACTCCTGGCTACAGTAGTGGCTACAGAGTTGTGTGGAAAAGGAGAGAAATCACTCCTTCTGTACTCATGCCTGACCAGAAAGACTGTGTTGCCAGTGGGGGCATTGTCACTGTCCACTGACCAGACATGCAGCTCTTAGGCTCTTTTACTCTCAATGGTGGCAGCGGCCACAGTGCCACACAGAGGTAAGGAAAGAGGAGAGATCCCACCCTTCAGTATGATCTTTAGCCTAGAGGCCATGCTACCAGTGGGGGTGTTGTTGCCACTCACAGCCCCAGACAAGTAGCCTCCAGTTCACCTGCTCCAGACCCTGGTGGCAGCAACAGTGGCTGTGGCTTCTGCATTGTGTAGTGGGTGGGATGGGGGGTAGAGATGGGGGATGGGGATGGGGGGAAGGGATCCTGCTTCTAGGAGTGCAAGCCAGAGCACATAGGTTGCTCCACAGTAGTGGGTAGGTCCTTGCTCCCATCCCCAGACAGTCAGGTCTCTGACTGCAAGCCCCAGGATAGAGCCCATGCTGCTGGAGGTGACAGGTGCCAGACAGGGAATTCTCCAGCTCTAGAAAGGGCATGCTTTGTTTTCGTTTGTTCCAGGTGCCAACTCCTTGGTGCATTGTACTGTCCTTTCCCAGGGGAGTAGTACTCTGTGTGGGCAAAGTACTAGAACCTGACAGACCTTTGGGTTCAGCCAGTACCGTGCCACTGTAGCCCTCTTGGTGGGCACTGGGAAATGTCAGTGCGGACTCCAAGGATGTAAAAATGTAGGGGCTATATTTTTTAGAGTAGGATGTAGCCCAGTGATAGCTGGGATTTCACAATGGCACCCTGCTACAGCTGTTTATATCTTGTGACCCAGTATAAATTCCCTGTCTAGTGCAGTGTGCCCTTACAGGGCCTCCAGATCATATCCACATTAGTCTCAGGGTTTATGCGGGTAGAGGAGCTCTTCTGTGGTAGAATTGCATCAGTTCATGATGGAGTTGTGGACTTCTGAGGGTCTTTCACTTACCCTTTCCCCACACTAGGGAGCCCCTTGGAGCACCCAGCCAATCTCACCTGAGGTGGCTGCTCACTTTCCTCTCTTTCTGTACCTTAGGTATCTCCCATGACTTCTCCATTAGACTTCAGTGAACTCTCCTAGATGTTCTACTTGAGATGTAGTTGTCTATTGGTGGTTTTGGTTCTTCTTTTTGAGGAATGTGAGAGTACAGTGTCTCTAGCCAGCCGTCTTCTTCTTCATCCACCATCTACATTTTTAATCAACTTGCCAACTTTCACAATATTGGGATGTTGATGAGAATTAAATTTATTTTATAGATAAATTTTGGCAATATGCCCTCTTTATATTATTAAGTCTTCCAGTTCATGAACAAAATGGATTCAGACATTTATTTCTCTATTTTTTATTAATAATATTTATCAGAATTTCTGTAAGTCATATATAACTTTTATTAGATTTTCTGCCAGTTATGGATACTATCAAAAACACCTAATAATCTGTGGTAATACATAGGAGTATATTTGATATACTGTGACCTTAGTAGATTTTTAAAATTTATTATAGAAGTTATCTATAAATTACACTGGTATTTGTTTATATACAATCATTTTATATGCAAATAATGACAATTTTATCTGTCATTAAGGTTTTACATGTTTCTCCACAGTTTTAATATATCATATATTCTTTTATTATTGGCCCAAAATTTTCTAATATCCATTTTAATTTCTTCTTTGAAACATTAATTATATAGAGTATTTTTTTAATTTTGAATATTTTACTATATTGTGGCTACTATTTATTTGATTGTTCTAGCTTAATCTATCTTATTTTTCATTCTGATCAGTGAACACACTCTGAATAATTTAAAATATTTAGAAGTATTTATATTTGTTGAGATTTGCTTATCGCCAGTATATAGTCTATTCTGGAAAATGTCTCATAAGCATTTGAAAATAATATATGTATTCAGTACTGTATTAATTTCTTATTGTCACTATAGCATATTACCACAAATTTAGTGGATTAAAACAACATGAAATTCTTTTCTTGTAATATGATAGGCCAGTAAGTATCCATTTGGGGAGTAGGGAGGAGTTGTAGGGGACAATCTGTTTCCTTGCCTTTTCTAACTTCTAGAGATTCTTGCATTCCTCAGCTTCTGGCCCCATCCTCTAGCTTCAGAGCAAGCAGCCTAGAATCCTCCAGTCTCTCTTTCTGCTTCGGTCATCGATATTTTCATGCCTCTGACCCTCCTGCCTCCCTCTTATAAGAACCCTTGTGATTACAGTTGCCCTTCTTGGCTAATTCAGAAATCCTTAATTGAATCACATCTACAAAGTTCTTTTTCCACTTTCACTGCTTCTGGGGACTGAGTTGTGATAATCCCAAAGGCATGATTTTCTCCACCACATGCAGTTTGGGGTGTAGTGTCTTAAATCAGATATATTAGCTGTGCCTTTCAAGCATTGTACATTTGCTGAAATTTTGTTATAATTTTGTCCTGGCTCGGTGGCTCACTCCTGTAATCCTGTCAGAGGCATTCAAACCACAGCAACTCCATATTGAGTGAGGGCTAGAAAAATAAGGCTGGGACTTGCTGGGCAGAATTCCCAGAAAGTTAGGCATTCCTAACCTTTAAATGTTTACGTCTAAGGGAACAGATTGATGAGGTTTACTAAACAGACCTAGACTTGAGAGTGTCCTAATATTCCGATATCTTGAGAATAAAGGCCTTTCTAATTTTGCTTTAAAGATAATAATATCAATTCTTGCAAAATACAGTAACTAAGAAAATTAACCTTTTATCACAAGCCCTTGTAGCAGAGCACATCTCCCCAGGATGTTTTTTTTTTATCGTATATATACAAGTATTTTACCTAGAGCGGATGCACTCCTCCTCTTACTTTTGGGAACACCCTACTCTATCTGTGGAGTGGCTGTTCTTTCACCACTTTACTTTTCTTAATAAACTTGCTTTTGTTTTGAACTGAGGACTCTCCCTGAATTTTTTCTTGAGTGAGATCCAAGAACTTGGTCTTGGGGTCTGGATCAGGACCCCTTTCCTGTAACAATCCCAGCACGTTGGGAGAACAAGGCAGGCAGATTGCTTTAGTCCAGGAGTTTGACACCAGCCTGGGCAACAGGACAAAGCCTCATCTCTTCCAAAAAAAAGAAAGAAAAATTTGCTGGGTATGGTGGTGCATGCCTGTAATCCGAGCTACTCTGGGGGGTGAAGCTGAAGGATCTCTTGAGCCCGGAAGGTTGAGGCTGCAGTGAACCCTGATCCCTGATCGTACCACTACACTCCAGCTAGGGCAACAGAGCGAGACACTCTCTCAAAATAAATAAATAAATAAATAAAATAATTTTCTATCAGTTACTTAGAAAGGTGGGTTAAAATCTCTGATTCTGATGTTAAAAATCTGTCATTTTTGGCTTTATGTCATTTGAAACTATGTAACTTGTAAAGACCAATTTTATTTTAGGATTGGAGTGACTCATTTTATGGAATATTCCACTTACATCTTGTAATGTTTATGTATTTCCCTCTCCTGAGACAATGTGTAGACCTTACAATTCTTTAACTTCTTATACTCTACACCTGACTTCCATGCTATTGCTGTCATCTATTTTTACCTATACTGCTACATATATTTTTACCCACATAGCATGTTATAATTGTTTCTAGAACTTCTTATTCCTTTAGATCTACTAGCATATTTTTCATTTCCGGTGTTACTTAATTCTCCCTGAGATGCAGTGCTTCCTTCTGGCATAATTGTCCTTCTGCCTTGAGAATTTCCAATTGTGTATTTTTAAAATCTTGGTCTGATAATGATTAAAAAATCTCTTAGTCATTGTTTATCTGAAGATGTCTTAAATTTAACTTCATTTTTGAAAAATATTTTAATGGATTTGGAGTTTTACATAGACATTTTTCTTTCAATGTCCTGAAAGTTTTATTGGTTTTATTTCATGCTCCCTCATTCGTGTTAACAATGCAGTCCTTCCTCTCATTATATACTAAAAGAGAAAGTGTCCTTTTAAAAATAGTGTCTTATAAGCTTTTTGTCTTTGGTTTTCAACTATTTTAAAATGATCTCCTATATGTGGTTTTCATTTTAGTAATACTGATAGATTTTTTCTTCTATTAACTTTGAAAGAAATTCCAATGTCTTCGCTTTGTATGTTTTCAATTATTGCCCATGAACTGTTTGTTCTCCTCTTTTTCTGAGTCTAAAATTACTTGCTTTCTAGATTATTCTTCTGGGTTTCATATGCCTCATGTTGTTTTATATTTTTTCTTTATATGCTTCATTCTGCATGTTTTCTAACTGCATTATCTCCTAGAATATTTGATTTTTTCTGCTGTGTCTGGTGAGTTAAAATTATCTCAAGTTATGAATTCTTTGGCACTATTTTTATAGGTTCTACTTGATTATTTGATAGATTATGTTGTTTTTAGACACTCATCCTGTCAACTTTATTTTCAATATTAATAATAGTTTTATTTTAAAATATTACCTAACTACTCAAACCTGTGTCATATAAACTTCTTTTTATTGTCTGTCTTATCTTTTGGTGTTTGGAAAATTTTGATTGAATGTTGAATATTACACACATACACACAAAATGTAGACTCTCTTGATAATGTCAGGATTTTTTATTTGTTTTTTTCCTGTCAGGCAATTAGGTAAAACAGAACGGTTTGACCAATCAAGAATGAATGTTTTAGTGCTGTATTTCAGGCTTCGTGAACGCTTAATAGTGACAGTTTACACTTAATAATATGGAATATGACTTCAGGGATTTCCAAGGAAGGAAGATTTCAGATCTTCACCAGAACGTCTCCTCTTTAGACAAATATGACTTCTAATTTTTTTCTTTCTACATAATAAGACTGATAAAAATTATAGAAAACAGCCTTACTTTTGGCTTCTGTGCTAACTGGTGAAAATTCTCAATCACTGAAATGTTTTTCCTTCTTTTCAGTAGATGAGCATCTGATGTTGTGATTACTATGGATATTCTCAAATGCATTTAAATAGTTGTTTCTGCATGTTGCATGGGTTTAATATCTATTCTCAGTGGAATGGTTAATATTTAATTATGATGTTAAAGAAATGTCATAATGTTGTGCAAGAAGTAATCTTTTATTCTACTTAAACGGTGATAGATGTACACTTCCTATCAAATAAAGAAGGCTCTTTTCCACCTTTATGGCATTTCCTACCAGTGAGTGAACAGAGCCACTGTTTAGGACATGGGAAAGGAAAACTGTAGTAATATTTTGTAGTATTAAGCCTATATAGTAAACACTATTGCTTGGTTGTGCAGGTAAAACAGGAAATATGAATTTTGTAAAGCCTACTAAGGTAATAAAGCTTTTTTAAAGATCTTACATGAAATAGACTTCAGTAGGAAAATAAATGACTATTCAGTATACTTTGGAAGAAATTTCAGGAAAACAAGAAGAAAATTAAGTTTAAAAGAGTTGTTATTAATATTGATATAAGTAATCAAATCGAATGCAGACCAAGGGTGAAGCTAGTCTTAGGAATGACTTTAATCTGAATATTAAATGGTGTCAGAACTCTCTGTCTCCTTTTCTCATCTCTTTCTCAGAAGGATTCTGAGAGTCATCAATGTTTGAATCATATGCAAAAAATAAAACCAATCACTGTTGAGAATCAGGATATCTCGCAAAGAAGGCAGCTCACGCTGTAGACACATAGCTTGTGTATTCATGGAGATGAAGATGGAAATATAGTGGATAGATTATACAGGTATGTAAAACATCAAAAGCCTTCAATTCATCAAAGCAACCACTGCAATTTGTATGTACTATTATACCAAAGTTGTAATTAAATCAGAATTATATAAAGGCATTATTAAAGTATATTAAGAACTCTTATAAATAATTGTTTACTATAGGACCTAAAGAAATGACAAAATTAGATTTTTAAAATAATAAATGCATGAATGAAATTCACTTATTTTTAGGACATCCAGAAATTGATGTAATGATCATTGTTATTTGGCTTTCCATTACTTTTCACTATAAATCAGTTTATTTACTTTTAAGGCTTCTGATTTTCATTTTCAGAAGATGAAGATAATTTTCATATTGTTATACCTTAAGAGTCATAGAAGAAATCAACAAAGAATCATTTGTAACTTAAGCAAGCTTTGTTACTTGAATTATTACTGTTATGGGAAAATTGTCTTAAAACACACAAGTTGATTGTGTTACAAAATAAGCAGTTTGGACAAAGGTATAGATTGCTTAGGTTAACAGCAAACAGTATGAGCAATAATGATTCTGAAGCAAATGAAAAACATTTAAGCAGATATGAATCAGTTACATAGATATGTATAACAATCCACAAAGCATCTCTTTTACATGAAAGATTGAGGACAAAAATTAGAATAAGAAAACCACAATAAAACTTTTCTGTGTATGTGAAAATATCTTAAAAATTGTGGATATGGATAAAAAACTGTGGATAAATTCTAAACGCTGAAAATTAAAGTTGAATATATTATTAGCAGAAGACATCTAAACCTTAGATAAATAACTCAGACTTAGATACCAAAATATAATGAGCGGTTTCATAAAGTGATTGAAGGTCACATGAATTGTAATATGCAAAGATATGAAATTGCATTATGTATAAAGTAAATTTGACAGCTATAGGTGAGGAAAAAATAAAATATTTAATATATTTTGTCTTTGTACTAAATAATAAAATCAATGCCTCCATGAATGTAATATCAAATTTATCTGACTCTGAAAATTTTATATAACATAATAACAATATAGTATCTAAAACTTTCTCCCTTAGAAAATTTTCTCACCAATATTATTTTAAAGTAAGCCTCTTTACATAGACTTTGTTTAGTATATATACTGAAGAATTACGAATCAAAATTAAAATAAAAAATGTCGGACTAATAAACATTCTTAGAAAGCATCGTGTTGTAACAATGTTTTGATTTTCTTCTCTTTATATTTTCACAATTGATTGTTCACTGATCTACCTCTGCATCCTTGAGAATTACTCCCAAATATCTGCCCCATTTTAAACAGTAGCAGCATCATTATATACTAAGCCTATCCTCTTTGTACACTTTGAAAGTACTGCACCCAATTCAACTGCATTGGGGGCAATGACTACATATTGTGATTTATGAAGATGATGGTGATAATGATGGAAGCTTCAAGTTATAGAGTGTTTTATCATGTGCCAAGCAGCATGCTAAATGATTAACATTCATTATCCATTATCCACAATGAACCTATAAAATATTACAGCTTGAACGTGTTAAGTAACTTGCTCAATATCATTTCACTAGTACTTGAGGAAGTTGAGGATTCAGTCAGCATTGTCAGTATCCAGAAATGTGTCCTGAAACATTTCATAATTTGATTCTGATAGTATAATAGTTACTACTAATATATAAACAAATTTAATTCTCTATCAATGAATCTCAAAAAAGCAAGCCCAGGAACATATTAAAAAGAATTCATACTTAATTTTCTAGTATCTCAAGAGAATAAAACAAGGTATATTTCTAAACATATAATGTTACCAAGTATGTTATATTAGACATTAAAAGGACAGCAATACTAATTATATAAACTTGATAAGCATGTTCAAAAGCACAGTGATACACTGAATTCATTTTTAAAATATTTCCCTCGGTTGTGCATCCTCAATGGGTCAAATCAGAGCTATCTAATAATTAATTTCTATGAGTTTTATTAGTCTAGAAATATCTACAGAGTATTTTAATTAACCTTATGAGTTTCAATGAATATTTAAACTTCTCTATTCTCATTATATTTTAATAATAAATTACCCATGTACTTTATCAGTCCATAAAATTGTATGATTGAAATTGTTTCTAGCTGGTGCCATCCACAAAATTACTTGATTGACTTCTCCTGAGCATCTAAATATGGTATGTCAATACGAAATCAGTAGCAAATTCTGGTTCCCTGAGAAACACGCTAAACTTGTTATTATTTTTCCACACTAATACTTTGAACGAGACAAAATCAAAATATGTGCGCTTTCTTGTTATCATTTACCAAAACTTATTACTCCATGTAATGTCTAAGTTATTCCTTGATGAAAGAATTTATCTTCATAGATTCTCAATCATATCCAGGTCATCTATAAGCCTCCTGGATATGTACATAAAATTTTGCGACTATATGAGATATTCTTGTATAGAATTGTGGTGTGTAAAACAATATTCAACAACAAAAGTAAGAAGAAGGAGGAAAAAAATGTAATATGTTCGCATACGAAAATGTAGATCAATGTTTTCCAACATTGCGTATACATTTGGCTTCTATTCCTTAAAATACTGACCCCACCACCCCCCACAGATATTTTCTCAAGTTATAAAAGGGAATTAAATTTCCTCTTTGACACACCTGTCAAAAACATCAAAGACTATAGTGTCTTCCACCTGTAGATGATATTTTTCTACATATTTTCTTTATGCACAAAGGTACTAAACATATTTAAGAGATGCAATAATTTAAAAATTTTATATTTTTTACAAACCTATATTTACTTTTGTAGAAATGACTTCAAACTGGAATCCATTACAAAAGGCTTTTATCAGCTCAAGTTTTATGCAAAAGAGTTTTACATCAAGGTTTCAAAAGACTTTGTATTCTATCCAGCTTGGTAGAAGAGATGAATCAGGACCATGCTACAAATTCCATGAAAACAGACTTTACATTGGATTTTAAAAACTGCCTACAGAAAGAAATTTGTCTTACCCCAGTAACTCTGCATGCAATAGCTATGGATATCAGGAGGGATTATGAATATAAGAAAGTTATGTTCTTCTACAACTTATTCCGTGAAGAATATGAAAGTGTGTGAGCTTTACTGTTTTCTTAATGTGTCAATTAAACCTTCCCACTGCAAAACTAGCTAGTAAGTAAGCTTTTCCTTTATGCCTACAGCCTTTCCTTCTTACCCAGAAGTCCAGGAAGAAAAAAATTCTGATAAACTAATATATTTTAAGTGTTAAGTATTTACCTTTTATGGCCTACTTGAAATATAAAGATGTTGTTGTTGTTTGCACATATACAATTAAATGGTGATTTTTTAAATTTTCAACTTAATAGGAATGTGTGTTATTTGAATTTCAAAAGTAGACTAATAGAATTGGAAAACTCAGCAAATTGCTTTTGTTGACATTTCAAGGAAGTAATTTGGCACGTGCTTGGCTAAAATTGACCCACCTCTGCATGCTCCGTATTGACTGCCACCTACTCCACCTGTGATCCATTCCTAGAAATAGTCACACAGCCTAAATTAACCTGAAGGCTTTTCTCTTCCTCATATTCTTGAAAGAAATATCCCTCAGCTTAAAGAGAGGAACAGGATGGTTCTGAGTAATAAAAAAAAAAATGTTCTACTTACATATCAATGACTTTGATATTTAAATGTGAATTATGTCTAGAAGCAAGTGCACCTATTACATATGGGAAAAAAGTCAGTGTTCAGAGGAAGCTACTTACAGTTTATTTCTAAGATCATGAATTGTCACAAAAATGTAAATAAAAAAAGAACTTATGATAAAATCATTGTAGCGTTACAGTGAATTTTAAGAACAGAGTAAGTTTTTCAAAAGGACATTATATTTAATGCATGGCAGTCATATTTACTTTGTAAAATACTTTTTTTTTATAATGAGAAATTTACTCTATCTCTGGGTCAGAAGTGCATTTTTTCATCCCTAAAATTATTGTATCCCAACTGAATTTACATTTAAAATTGAAACTTTAAAATAGTACCAAGTTTCCCTTTTACTACTGCTACTTTAGGGGAAAGGGGTAGGTTTTCCCATAGATGAGATAAAATCATTGTGTTCTTTTCAAATATTCTTAAATGACTTTTAAAATGACATGTATGGCACACACAGAGAAATGACAGAGAAAATGAGTATATTAATGAAATGATAAATCATATAATTTTTCATGTAGTTTATAAATGGTAACATCCCAAAAGATTATAGATTATTTTTACTTGTATTATTTAAATATTTTATTAAAGTTGGAGTAGAAAGAATAAAATTTTATCTACATTTTGTTCATTCAATCAACAAAATATGTATGTATTTTTTCACTTTTGATATATACAGTATGTGGAAACTCTAGGATGGCAATTCTATTGTGATTGTGTGTCGAAGAGTGATCATTTTATGGACGGACCACATGAGGAATGTAGAAGCAAGCACATTATTTTCTCGTCCCTTTCCACACCCCACTTAGGTCAGGTATTTAGAATCTACAACCTATTCCTAGTGCATTTACCTAATTACATATTTCCTCTCAAAGCTCCTTAATCTGACTTATCAACTTTCCTAGTCGCATTTTTCCTGATTGCCTCTGGGCCTTTCATTCTTCCGCTATTAACAAAAAAATTGCTACTTAAATTTTTTATAATGATAAGATTAAAATATTCTTTGAGTAGATCCTAAACTCTTGGATCTCAGACTCTTTATAAAGGACACTCAATTGCAAATGCACACATCCTATGTGGAGATTTGGCCTTATATCCCCATGTAGAACCCATAGCTGACTACACCAGTCACAAAACATTTTTGTTCCTCTGGCCAAGAGCCTAAGCCTAACTATAATCCAAAATGCTCTTTAAATTTCTCATCTTTTTGTCTATGTTTTTGGTCACTGATGACCTGAATCTGAGAGCACAAGTGGCCATGGTGGTCTACCACAGCCTATTGCATGTTGGGAAGAAAGAAATTCTTCCTAATCGCAGGCATTCTAGCTTAGTAGCACTTTAGCCACATGGAAGGAAGTAATACAAAGATGCAAACATCCAAATCAATGCTATGCCAAACAGAACATTTAAAAAAACCTCCAAAATATGATAATTACAATACCCTTACCTTAGAGTTTGTTTTAGCATCTCTATAAGCCTAGAATTACATTCTAAGATTCATTCTCTGAGAAATTAAACAGTGGGGAAAGTTTAAAGCATCCCCTAAACTTGCAGTATGCACTTATAAATTAAAAATGATGCTCCTTATGCTACCGCTGATGCCAACAATATTAATTTAAAAATGAATGCTATAATTTACATGATTTTATTGTATTCTAACCACTGTAGTAGTCTTAAAAAACATTATAAGAAAGACACACACACATATTTATATGTTGTGTGTATACATATATGCACTTTTTAAAATTAAAAATTAGTATTTTTAAATTTGGGGAACTGGTACATAAAATGAGTTTATAATATGAGTTTTCCCAACTTCTGAAAAAATGAAGGTGAATCCAGAATTTGGAACAATGTCTGTGTCATCGTTAAATAAGTGATTTTTTAGTATTACAAATTAAAAAATGGGTATTCGGACATAAATGTTCTCCCTTCCAAAGATTGGTCCTAACCTCCACCTTTGTAGGTAATATGTATTTCTCTATTAAAGCACAGTTAAAGTGAAAAAAAATCAAGAACTTTTTGAAGCTAACAACATTTATGGGGCCTCACCGTATAAGTATCTTCTCAAGCCCAAGAGTTACTAGTTATCAAATGGACTGTCTACATAGATCAGTTTTCCTGCTCTACTGTCTACATTTCTGCTGGTAGATGTACTTGCATTAAACTTGAACTTTCTCATAATTTTGTCCAAATTGGGTTATCAATTTAGGAAACTGTGGTGTGTACAGCTTGGTGTTTTCAAGGTAAGTTTCTTTAAAATTGTTCTTTAGCATTATTTTCAACCATTATGTATTGAGCACCTACTAATTGGCAGACTTAAAATTTCTAGTGATTAACACTGAACAGTATAGAAAGGTTTACTCTCCTCATTCTTAATAAAAAATAATTGTTCTAGCAGAGATTAATGTTAGATGGCCATCTAACTTATTCCAATGACCTCAGACACCCATAATGTTAAAGTTTAAAGAAACAATTTGATTTGACTAAATACTGATGCTCTCTATTAGAGACTTATGTCAATAACTTCTTTTAAGTATATTGTCTAGCCACTTCGAGAATGAAAATATAGTGACAGCTGATGTCAAAAGCTGTTAAAAGAGTTGGGGACGTTGAGTTTTTCAAATGTCAAACACAGGAGCAAGAAAAAATCACAGGGCCCATGTTATATCAAACACAGGGCCAAAAAAAGGAAAATGTTTGACTTTATAGTCAGAAGATTATGGCTGATAGGTATTTGAGGTAGTAATAACCCTTTCTTAACTACTACGAAATTAAATATTCTGTATTTTCTATAAGTTAAATAGCATGGTTTTAGCAAAGCAGTTGCATGGTCCAAAATATAATCAGCCAATCAAAAAAAGTTTGCTTGGACTTTTGTTCATTTTTAAATTCCTTGTTGAAGCCAAATTTAGAAAATTTATAAGCAGCTTGAAGAACTATATTAGTTCTTAGAATGTTTCTGAGATCAGGGCAAGTGTTCCAAAAATGATATTTTTATTACAGCCTAAGAAATTTTTAAAAATTGCAAACTATAGCATGATGTCTAGCATATCTCTAAAATCTAAAACACATCAGCACTCCGGCCTTCATATCAGACATGCTGAGAATGTCCTTTGCTGAAGGATGATTGAAAAAAGTCACAAGGTTGCTGAGCGTCCTAAATGGCCAGTGCGAACGCCGGACAAAGATAAATGGAAGAGATAAAAAAGACCCTTTCTTTGATAGACCCTGATCTCTCTTTCCACAGCATTTTTGTTATCCCACGATAAACGTCTCACCTGTTTTAACTATCTTGCCTTACGTGCTTATACCTATCCATTTTTGAAGACATTTTTCTGAACATATATGAAAAATACAGTTTTTTCTCCTGAGGATTGCACAGTCAGGTGGGCTAAAGAGCAACAGCAAAGGAAGGAGAAATTATGTCATCACCACGACAGAGGAAAATCCAAATTTCTACTAATGCACAGAGCCCTAAAATGGGAATTATGAGGGCTGTAGCAGAGAAGGTGACTTAAGAACTGAGTCACGAAGAATTACTTGCATTAGTCAGATAAAGAATGAGCAGACTAAGAACATTCCTAGACAAGGGTTCTGTTTACAAACTCACAAGAATTTGGGAAGCTGTGTAAATTATAACTTGAAACACAATGAATGAGCCAGAACAAGAATGAGGAGACCACTTTTGAATTGCAAAAAAAATACAATTTTATTTCAAAATGGATATAGAGAAAGAATTGATGAGCTGTTATGCGGAAGGGGAACAAGAATTCATATATTTCTGGATATTGCTGTGTTACTTTCTGCTTTTTATTCTCGCTCAGATCCAGTTGTTAGCATCTAATAATTAGGGTGTTACCTGTCCCTTTATCAAGCTCATTTGTGTTTTCTGAAATGCCTTAAAGTTCACACAGCTGATTTTGTAGTGGTGTGAATTCTTAGATCATAATAAATATTCAGAGATGTGTTTGAGCAGCCGATGATGACCCCACCACAGAATATCTCACTTGAAGGTGAAGCAGGTCACCTATTGTGCTCACTCATGTAACCAGCCTATTTCCAACATGAAAGATCTAGGGGAGCTGTTGGATATATTCCTGAAGTCAATTCATCTTATTGAATATTAAGCAATGAGGTCCATTCAGTATCTTGATTGTCATGTAGCCAAATGAAAAAGAGCAGGAGAAATAGAAAGGGGAGGCAATAGAGCTTATTACATTGGAAAGATTTCTGAGTTAGGCCAGAAGATAATAATATTGCTTCTGATGGTTATTAAACATATATACTATAAACTGAAGTAATGTTCACCCATTAATGTAGTTGATAATATTGGTTCCTGCGCATGCAGGGACAAAGTGTTTTCAATACAGCTTTGATATGTGGTGTGATGGTGAAGGCCAATGATTTCACATATGTTAAATTTCAAAGTATTTTTTTAACATTGGATAGAAATATTTGGAGAAAATAAATAAAAGGTAATAAAAAGGTTTTATAGCTGGTGTCATGTATAAATACAACATAGAAAAGTTACAGGAAGAAAACATGATTTTTAAAATTTCTATTTCTATAAAAAAGAACATTGGAAAGCAGTCACACAAAACACTGAAAATGAATACAGTAAAAAGCTTCTGTAATAGCAGTGTTATAAAAGAAAACATTCAGCTCACAAAAGCAGTCATTGACTCTTCAAAAACAATGATTCTTACTTGAACACCAATTTGAGCCAGGATGAATTTCATAAAGAGGTGATAATATGCACAAATAGCCTCTGATGAGAGGAAAGTACACAAATTTGTGTGTGTGTTTTCAGAATTTGGTAGTGGTTTAAAAATATATTTATCTGTAGAATGTTTATACTTAGCAAAGATAAAATTCACTTGAAATGTATCTAGTATGATAACTAAATTTTTATTTTTATTTAATTTTAATTACACTGTAAAAACATAACCAATGTGTTATGACTGAATTGCATTCCACACAATTCATATTTTGAACTCCTACCACCCAGTACCTCAGAATGTGACTATATTTAGAGATGGGGCCTTTAAGGAGATAATACAGTAAAATGAGGTCATATGAGTGGGTTCTAATTCAAGATGACTGGTGTCCTTATAAGAAGAGAAGATCAAGACACAGACACACACAGAAGAAAGACCGTGTGAAGGCACGGAGACAAGACAGCCATCTACAAGCCGAGTAAAAAGGCCTTGAAATGAAACCAGCTTCCCAGTACTTTGATCCTAGATGTCTGGCCTCTAGTTCTATGAAAACACAAATTTCTGTTATTTAAACTAGCCATCTATGGTACTTTGTTATGGCAGTCCTAGTAAACTAATATACAGGAAAAATGTATTTCTGTTGAATGCAACTGTATTATTTTTATAAGACTAAATTTCATCTTAATGATTGACTATTTAATATCCAAACTAGAATGCAATGTAAGTTTCAAATACATACTGGATTTCAGAACTTTCCTTGGCCAAAGAAAAATATAAAATATCTAACAATTTTGTGATAACACATTAAAATCACAGCATTTTCTATACGTTACACATTTACTATTTGAGATAAAATATATTATTATATTAAGTTCACATGTTTTTATCTTTTTAATGTGATTTTCTTAACCTTTTTCATATGACTACCAGAAAATTTAGTCATTTATATTTTTTACATTATATTTATATCAGAGTGCTACATTCTAGGCATTAATCTTCCTTTATAATATCAGGAATAAAGAGAAGAAAACTTAGAAGGGATGAGCTCAAATCACATATTTTTAAGGATAACGTGGCTCATAGAATAATATCTCATCACCATTTCCTTCACACATAGATCCAACCAAAGAGATCTCATTTTCCATACAAAATTTCCCCTTAACCATACAAATATCTACTGTTTGCATTTTTTTCTAGCATCTCTTTCTGACATGCATAGTAAAGAGATTTAAATACTAAGTTTCTGATTTGACTGTCTAACTCTAACTTTTTTATTATTTTTTCAGTAGTTTTTTGGGAACAGGTGGTGTTTGGTTACACGGATAAGTTCTGTAGTGATGATTTCTGAGATTTTGGTGCACCCTTCACCCGCGCAGTGTACACTGTATTCAAGGTGTAGTCTTTTATCCCCTCACCCTCATGATTTTTAACCACACAATTGAGCATAGAATATTTTTTGTCCTAAGCTTATTATTAGTTTCCAAATTCAAACAAATAAATTAATATACAAATGAAATTTTACATGTGTGTTTGACAAAATGAAAACTGGAGGCTTTCTTTAATCATTTAAAACACCAGTGTCTCTATGAAATCACTCCCTTATTTTATCTTAAAAATGGATCAAAGTCAAGTAAAGCAAAATTTTCTGTTAAGATGAGGGATAAGTAGGAAATGACTGTGGTTAAAGAAGATGGCCTCAATTTTAAATAGAGAGAAGTTAACCATTTAAAAATAAACCCCCTAGGAACGGGTTTAAAAGTCAGGATGTAAATACAACCTAGTGCTTACTGCATGCCATTTTCGAAGGTTCTGGTTAAAATACAAATATTTGATATTCTCAAGAAATTCCTACCAGCTTAATTATTTTTTTAACAGGAAGTATCTCAACCAAAATAAAACAAGGCCTTTAAGTATTAGCTCTTTCTGCAGGGTAATCTAGTAAAATTCGTTAACTTTTATCTAGTCAGCATCAATAGATAGAGGTATTCAGTGTCTTGTAATCCCTGCAATCTTCCCATTAACGCAAAAGAGTCTTTCTCTTCTTGATAAACCTCATACACTGTTCTGTTCTGTTCTGAACAAACTGAACATTTTACATTGATAAATCAGACGTAATAGGTTCCTGGTTCACAGATGCAGCCTTTCGGTCTTTTATCACATTTCCTGAAGAGATCACCAGAAGTCACTTAGGTAATGATATAATAATTCACTATTCTTATGTCTTCACTTTTGAAGTTCAGAACTTCACTTTTCTGTCTAAAGACTTAAATTTTTCAAGTAAATACCTTATGTTTTTCAACATTTAATAATAAAATAACATATTTAAGTTCTAGTCGTATCTCCATAAACAATGCAAAGGAAGAGCTTGCCATGGAAAGTCAGTTTGTTAAAACTTATTAGTCCGGAAATTACTTAGATCCATTCTTGCAACTTACTTTACAAAATTCCCAAGTCTTACCTACTGTTATGATCTCAATGGCAGTAATAAGGTTCCATGAACCTAGTAATTCATAGGCTATTTGGCAAACAGTACATTTAAAATTATGAGATTTGAGGGAAAATCTAGTCACAAAAGGAGTCTATGATGACAGACATACTGGCACTTACTAATCTTGCTGAATTAACTTAGATCTGGCTGGGGAAAACATTGAATATATTTATATACTGTTTAACTTTTCACAAATGTCTCCTTTTTGTTATAATTGTTTTTAATCACAATCATTTATATGAATACAAATGCCTTTATAGTTATCATCCTTGTTCCGTACTTTTAATGCCAAACAGCCATATTTGTAGTTTAAGAATAGGGATGCATAAAGTTAATGGAGTAATCATGCTATGAACAATGATATTTATTTTCAGGGATACAAGATTTGGTAAAACTTGTAGCTTCAATTAAAGATAATATTATTTAAATTTTTGTCATTTATGTGTTATAACACTGAGAGGTGAGTAAAAATTAAACTCATCTAAAAATAATATGAGATTAGCATGTAATGAAGCCCTTGTCAGTAAAGTTTATGGTGGCTTTTGCTGTGTGTCCTGTAGGATTATATCTTATAAGGAAAAACAATAATCTCCTAATAAAACAAAAGAGAAAAGAACAAAAAGCAGTTTTGCAGTATGTGCCTCTTATTTTTATTTTTGAAAGATTATATGTAAAAGACAGAAACAAAGTATATATCATATACCCTTCTTTGGACAATGAAAGTATTCTCAAAATTGGAAAAGAAACTCATTTTACTGGTAAATTGAACTGTAATTTATAAGCATTTGATGTACTTACCAAAGGAAGCATATCGTAGAATAATAAAACTCACCATCTCTTCTGAACATTTGAATTTTACATACTCTGACTTTCTTAAAGCAGGACACATCTGTATTTCTATTAATCATTTATTAAGAATAAAATGATTCCTGTGCTGGTGAAAACAGGAATACCTCAGGGTGATTGTTTGAAGTTTAAGACTTTTCCTGACTTCAATTCTGTGCTCCCATGTCCTCTAGGAAAAGAAGTCATAATTGCTGAAATGCTGTCACATTCTGTCAACTTCTCATTCATTCAGAGATTGATACATTATAATACATAAGGATTTTAGGCATAAGATTAAAGCAGAGAAAAGTGATTATCTAATGCTATGTCAGAAGTGAGTGAAGCCTTCTTTAGTCTGATTTCTAAAATAAGAAAGGTGAAATGAAAGATCCTTCAAGGTCAAAAATACTCATTGGTTAAAGTGTGATGGATTGGTAGGACTGGAAAATCATTACTAGAGTGAGACAAGTAGTTGGGATCTAAAAGATCAAATTGTTTCACGTGCACTGGGGATGGGAGCAGGTTGGTAGGAGTTCATTCCTTTGTGGACAAGTTTTTGGGAAGCTCATGTGAATATTGCGGGTGTCAGCTTTGAGCTGCCATTTAGAAAGGGCATATTTAATTACTGCATAAAACAAAGAAAAAACAAGGGTTTATTCCTAAGTTGAGTCTTCTTCTCCAATCCTTTCTTCCATACTTCCTTAACAGCACAAAGTTGGATCACACAGTGAAAACAACCTCTCTGCCTGGCAGTACTGACCACTAGGAACCTATCACAACAGCGCATTCTTTACTTTGCTCCTTTGCTCCTTCTCTGCTCCTTCTTCCCCTATTCCTCTTCATTTTATTCAGTACTCAATCTCTGCCAAGGGTCATCGCTGATAAATGAAGGTGTCTAGAGATGGCTCCTACTCTGTGTAAAGCACCCTAGTTCGGTCTATAGGGTCTTAGTTTATTCTCAACTTTGAATCACCAAATGCCACATGGTCTGCTCATGTTTATAACTCCTTCTTCTTTGAGCCCAGAAAGGGTTTTGCAAAATTCCTATATTCCAGAGACTTCTCTTATCTACCTAGCTCAAAGTTGTAACTTGGGCTAGTCAGACTTGCTCATTCTGTCGATATAATCCATTCTATGACAAAGAAACAAATTCCTTAGTCAGACACTTTGATTTCACCGTTTCTAGTTTTTTACAACTAAAGATTTATTTTGGTCTTCTATTCACATTTCTTTAATCATATCAGTGGGAATTTGGAGAAGAATGGGGTAACTATATTGGCTCAGATTTCCCCCATTGCTTTTAAGATAAAATTCCAATGCATAAACAGGGCTTACAAAGCCTCCAATGACAGCCTCTGATCTCATTTCCTCCTGTGCTCTACCTCCCAGACTTTGCTTCCTTCAGGCCCTCAAATGTACCGGGTTTGCTCACAACTTGAGGTCTTTGAACCTGTGATCCCTGCTACCAACAACCATATTAATCTCATTCTTTACAATACCTAAAACCTTAGAACAAAGTTTAGTACAAATAAACTACTCAATGATTATCTGTTTAATGAATGATCTTTGAATAATATAATTTATAAACTGTTTTATTAAATTCTAAAAAACACCGCACAATAGTTTCCTTAGCATATTTTCCTACTATCACATATGCAGCATATACACTCAAGGTATATTTTACATTTTTAACTAAAATACAGTATGAACTATAGTATAAAATTATTTTATGAAATATTATTTTAAATGAATGAAATGTATGAATGACATGAAACCACATAGGAAAATCTGTTCCATTATCAATTCTCCCAGAGACAGGTACATCTTGGGCTCTCTTCATGGGAAATTAATTACTCATCATAGTACTAGATATTATATATTTTATACAATATATTCATCAAGATGACAGTTCTGAAGTATAACCCTAAGTCATGCATCCCTTTGAATACTTATTTATATTGGCTTAATGATATATTATTAACTCACTTCACAGGAGCCGTTTTTCATCTCAGCTGGGACATCAATATCAACTTATTTTTTTTCTCTGTATTTCTGTTCTGCTCCCAATTCAATTCCCCACCTCAGAAATTCTAGAAAGGATATACATTAACTGTACACATATTTTAATGATTCTCAATTCTGAATGTTGGTGAGTTGAGCCCTTCAGAATTCAAGTATACTTATCTTTGATAAAAAATATTCAGTTATAATGGATACATATATTTTATACTTGTATTTTTTCACAAGTTCCATTGGAGCAGGAGATTGTAAAAGTAGAACTAGTTTAGATTTTTAAGAATTTTTTTCCTACACTAATGTCATTGCACTTTATCCTGTAATAACGGAATTTTTTAAGGACCAAGGCAAAAATCTTTTGTTATCTCTATAAGCTTGTTTTACAAAGGATCACTTTTACAGATACATAGTCTATAGTTTATTAGATGTACAACTTAGCACATGTACAGTGCATATATGTGTGTGTGTGTATATATATACATATTAGATGAAGTGCTTTTACACTTCTAAGTTCTTTAACTATAAAAATCATTTACTCAGCCCAGTGACTCTATGAGTTAGATATTATTTTTATCCCCATTTTACTGATGAGAAAACAGAGATACATATACAACTCTGGTTAGTTCCATAAATTTCGTAGTTAGATTTGAACCCAGGTAATCTAGTTTCAGAGTCCATGTTCTTTGTCATCGTGAAACGTTGTCTTTATTGTTTTGTTGATAATGTTTTAAATACAGAAATAACTTTTCAATAAACTGACAGAACTAACAACACATTATAATAGTTGGAACTTTGATGTACTTGATGTACTTGAGAAGTATTTAATGTACTTATATGTAGTTGTTGATTCTTATTTGACTACAAATTAATTGTACATTTCCTTTTGCATGGCTACCATGCTCCCACGTTCTGGTTCTTCTTTACCTCTCCAGCTTCACCTTTCAGCTTGCTTCAGTTTGCATCCCTACTCTTGACATACCTCTACAATTGCTTCTATTTGTATCTCGGCTCCAGTCATACCTGCCAGGATGGTATGCTATCCTAATACTGACCTTCAACCCCTGCTGTGGCTTCCCTAGACAGTGTGAATTTTTAAGATTTATTCATAAATGCATCTACAAAGCATTTACTGACCTTCAAGACTGAGTTGATGACTTTATCTTCTGTGATCCAAGAGCCATATATAGAGTATTATCATAGTGCGTATTGCATTTTATTGTACTTATCTTTTTACATGCCTCTGTCTCTATCAATTTTACTGTGAACAAATATTACATTGTGTATTGCTAGTGTAGTACCTAACACATATTGGTGGGCAATACATTTAGGTTAATGCACGAACAAATGAATAAATGCATGTGTGATGCGTATGTCTTGGACACTGTTACTGAGAGAGTGAAATGTCTTAGTGTACACAAACAAAACACAGGTCATTGATGGCACCTGTCCTTTTTGGCTTGAAAATAGTTGACCCCAGTGATGTTATTTATGACAGCAGAGCTCAAGCACTTCTATAGACATTTTTATTGGGAAGTTTGTTTCATCAGGGAAATATAACTGACAAGATAATAATTGTTACTTACTTTTAGCATCATAGGCTCACAGAAAATAGGCAGTCCCTTCTATCACTGCTTCAGTAATCACCCTTCCTCCCTACTAGATACTGACACTATCATGAGAAAGGCAGAAATTGGTCTTGTAATCCATGTCAGTTCTTATTTTTTAATAATTCTAGGCAAGAGCAGAAAACTCAGATAATTTTTAATAATAGCAATAGGTACTCAACATATGATAAGATGGAAAAGTACACGGGGCATTTCATTAACAAAAAATGAAAATAATAACCAATCATTTATATTTCAGATAAATATGAAAATTCTGGCATTTAGATTGTTATTATTGCTAATTTAATTTTAGTTAAGAAGCTCGTGAGTTACTATTTAGTATAAGCTAGTTTTTTATAAAGTACCTGATTTTTAACAATCAACAAAATATAGAATAGCAGAATGTAATAAGTTAGAATGTTTCCAGTAAACTTTACTTAACACCTTTGTTTGTATTAAAAGAACTTTGGAATTTTTATATTACCATGAAGTCTAAGTCCTTTGTTTTCTGTTTTGTTTTGACCTTAAATTTTACAGAATATCCATTAGGCTAAAATTCCATAGAAAGTTTCTGCATAAGAAATTTGCTATTTAGAAATTGTTAATCTGAGTAACTATTGCTTTTATTATAATAAGACTGTTTGAGTTTTCTGAGTAAACTGCAATGTACTATTTTTACATTATTAGTAGAAACAATCTACTAGAAGTTAATTCGGTGGGAAGAAAATTCTATAATAGTTAGAACTTCACACAGGGGTTCTAATTGAATTTAGCTGGAGCAAGACTAATGCACTCTTTTAGCAGATTTGAGTCAGTTCCTTAACTCTAAGGAAGATTGCTTTGCTATTCTGCCCTTGCCTAGGATTATTTAAAAAATGAGAACTGACATGGATTACAAGACCAAATTCTGCCTTTCTCATGGTAGTGTCAGTAACCAATAGGGAGGAAGGGTAATACTATCTTTTAATCTAGCAGTATGATGAGGGTCCCCTGAAATAAGGACATTTACTATATTTGTTCTTTTTTTAAAACAACCTTTCTTTTTCTTCCAACAAAACTAATCAAGTCAGCTGACTTTGGCTAGTCCCATATCATCTGTTTTGTAAAGAACATACTAGGCTGGGCACAGTGGCTCACTCCTGTAATCCTAACACTTTGGGAGGCTCAGGCGGGCAGATCACCTGAGGTCAGGAGTTCGAGATCAGCCTGGCCAACATGGTGAAACCTGTCTCTACTAAAAACACAAAAGTTAGCCGGGCCTGGTGGCACATGCCTGTAATCCCAACTACCCAGGAGGCTGAGGCAGGAGAATCGCTGGAACCCAGGAGGTGGAGGCTGCAGTGAGCCGAGATCATGTCACCGCACTCCAGCCTGGGCAACAGAGCGATACTCAGTCTCAAAGGAAAACAACAACAACAACAAAAAAGCATAAATACTAATAATATCAAGTTACAGAATAAATCTAAATCTTAAGTTCCTTCTAATTCAAATTTTAAGAAACATATAGGCTCAAACCATTATACTTTTTCCTTTGCTATATACACATTACTTATTCTAAATATCTTCTATTTTTGAAATTACTTAATTTTGTGTTTCAAAATCCTTAAGTCTTTTTTACAATGGATGTCCATACTTAGATTTTTTCATTGTTCTTATAGTAGGTAAATTTAGGGAATATACGGAAAGGCATCTAAACTCTTCCGGACATAGTAGAACCTGGAAAGATCACCGTGTTCTCCTTGAGAATAATAGATTAAAAGACGTCTTTATAACAGAATTAAGGCTGATATAAAACTTTTGGTAAAATAGCTGTAAGTTTAAGGAGTCAAAAATGGAAAATAACTTTTATATGATTTATTTAATAATAAATTACAACCCAATTCAAAGAGCTGTTTTAAAAGGATGTTGGTTAAAGGATGGAATGTTACAAATAGTCCTATCATAAGATATATTATATATAACACACATATGCACTGTTTTCTGCCAGAAAACTGCATCCTAAATGGGATTGGAGAGATTTTTCATGTTGTTTTACATGACAAATGTTTGTATGTATTATCTATATCTATATATACACACATCTTTATATATGTGTATGTATGTATATATGTGTATATATACACACATATAATATACACACATATAGACATTTGTGTGTGTATGTTTTGTTTATAGATGTATATATAAACATGATATAGGTATACATATATAAAGATATATATATACATATATTCACACAAAATATATAATATATAAATATATGTAAAATATATATTGTGTATATATCTTTATGTATATGTGTGTGTGTATATATATTTACACACATATATACGTATATGTGCATTTGGGTTTGTTTTGTTTTTCTAATAGCTTAATTTAGATATATTTAATATACAGTAAGCTGCACTAATTTAAAATATACAATTTTATAACTTTTAATAAACACATACACCCATTAAACCATCTTCACAATCAAGAGACAGATTATGTACATGCTCCAAAACTTACCTTTTACCTTTTCTTAGTTCCTCAATTCTTTACCTCCTTGCACACTCATCCATCCAGTGAAAATCACTGATCTGCTTTCTTCCACTAGAAAATAATTTGAATTTTAACAATTTTTACATAAAAGAAATTTAAAGGATAAATTTACTCTTTTCTGCCTGGTTTCTTTCCTTCAGCATAATTCTGAGCTTTACCCATGTTGTTGCAGGTATTGGCAGATCATGTTATTTACTACCTAATATTCTATTGTAGGGATACACCACAATTTCTTTATTCATTCGTCTGTTAGAGGACACCTGGGTTGTTTCCAGGTTTTCATTATTATAAATAAAGTTGCTATAAACATTTGTGTATGTATAAGCCCTTGTATGGACATATGCCTTCATTTATCTTGGGCTAAAATCCTAGGAATGGGTTGGTTGGATCATTTGGTACATATGTGTTTAACTTTCAAAAGTTAAACTGTCAAAAGTGTCTAAGAAAGTGTATAATTGTTGCATCATTTTGCACACTCACCTCAAGACATAGGAGTTTTGTTTTTTTCACATCCTTTCTAACTCTTTATGATCAGTCTTTGTTATTTTTAACATTCTAATAGGTCCATAGTATCATCTCATTTTTGTTTTAGTTTGCACTTCCCTAGCAACTATATTGAACATCTCTTACATGCTAATTCATCATCCATATATCTTCTTTGCTGAAATATCTGATTAAATATTTTAGGGTGGGTACAGTGGCTCATACCTGTAACCCCAGCACTTTGGGGGGTTGAAGTGGGATGATTGTTGAAGTCCAGGAGTTCAAGACCAGCCTGGGAAACATAGGGAGAGCTAGTCTTTACAAAGAAAGAGAAAAAAAATCCCCAAGCAAGGTGGCTCCTGCCTGTGGTCCCAACAACTCGAGAGGCTGAGGCAGGAGGGTTGCCTGAGGTTGGGAGTTTCAGGCTGCAATGAGACCTGATTGCATGACTGCAGGCGGTGTGGGTGACAATGTACAACCCCATCCCAATAAATAAATAAAGTAAAAATAAAAATAAATAAATAATTTGCCAGGTTTTATTTTATTTTTGTTTATTATTGCTGACTTTTGAATGTTACATATTCTGTATACAAATGTTTACTGATATGTGTTTTGTATTTTTTTAGTTTACCATTTTTTTCTCTTTTGTGTCTTTAGAAGAGCAGAGTTTTAATATCTGAAGATTCGTTTATCATTTTTGCTTTCTACTATGGATCATGTGTTGGTGTCATCTCTAAGAAATCTGCACCTAATCCAAAGCTATTATCAAAAATGTTAAAAGTCAAAGTTTTATAGTTTTAGAGTTTACATTTTATTTATATTTTCCATTTCCATTTATATTTATATTTGAGTTAACTGTGTGTAGCTCAAGGTATCAATGAAAGTCTTTTTTAAATTTCACTTATGAATATCCCCTTGTTCTAGCATCACTTGTTGAGAATGCTCTTTTCTCCACTGAATTGTCTTTAAACATATGTTGAAATCATTTGTACATATATCCCTAGTTTTACATCTGGACTAAATTTCCTATTCTATTAATCTATTTCTCTACCTTGACACCAATACCACATTATATGAAAACCGTGGCAGTAAAAATAAGCCTTGAAAGTAAGTAATGTTATTCCTCCAATTTTATTCTTCAAAGTTATTTTGGCTCTTGTGGTACCTTTACATCTCTTCTGATTTTAAGAATCAGCTTTACAATTTGAACAGAAAAGCATGCTGGAATATTGATATGCATTGCAGTGAATCTACAGATCAAATTGTGAGGACTGGCATCGTTGCATTATTGAATGTTTCTACCTATATATATTATCTATATACCAAATTATATAAATTTTATTTAATTTATCTAAGCAATTATTATTTTATTTCATTGTGCATAGGTCTTGAATACCTGAGATTTATCCCTAGATAGTTCACACATATTATGTGATAAAGTAAGAAATTGTTTTTGTTTTAATTGATGATTTTTTTGTTGCTAGTATATAGAAATACAATTGATTTTTAGAAGGCCCTATGTCCTAAAAATCTATGAAAATTATCAAAATATGAACTCACATATTCATTCAAATTGCTTCACAAAATAGATTCAAATAGATTTTCTACATAGACAAGCATGTTATATTTGAGTATAGTTTTACTTGTTCCTTTCAAATCTTTCTTCTGTACTTTTTTCCAAATTTGTATGTCATTGACTTTCAATCTGATCTTGCTATTTCCTTTCTTCTGCTACTTACTGTTTAATTTATTACTTAATTTTCATTTCTGAAGGTAGAAGCTGAGATTATTGTTTGGAGACTTATCTTCTTTTTCTAATAATAATTGAAGACTTTAGTGTTATACGTTTCCCCACATGCATTGCTTTGGTGGCATCTCACAAAGATTTATATAATATGATATGGTTTGGCTGTGTTCCCACCCAAATCTCATCTTGAATTGTAATCCCCATAATCCCCACATGTAGTGGGAGGGACCTGTTGGGAGGTAATTGAATCATGGGAGACGTTTTCCCCATGCTGTTCTTTTGACAGTGGGTGAGTTCTCATGAGATCTGACGGTTTTATAAGCATCTGGCTTTTCTCCTGCCAGCACTTATTCTCTTTCTTGCTACCCTGTGAAGAGGTACCTTCTGCCATGAATGTAAATTTCCTGAGGCTTCTCCAGCCATGTGGAAATGTGAGCCAAAACTTTTTTCTTTATAAATTATTCTGCCTCGGGTATTTCTTCATAGCAGTGCAATAATGGACTAATACATAATAGGTTTTTGTTTTTGTAGAATTCACAAACTTTCTAATTTTGAATTTGATTTCTTTTTTTGCTGTACAATTTTTATGAGAATGCATTATTTAGTTTTCAAATGCTTGGGGATGGTCCAGAAAACATTCACTCATTTATATCTAATGTAATTCATTTGTGATTAAAAAACATACTTTTATTGATTTAAATTCCTTTGAATTCATTAAATTTTATTTTATATACCAGAGCATCATGTATTGTGGTAAATATTCCATTGCACTTGTTAAGAATGGGTAGTCTACGCAGGTGAAACCAACACTACCATGAAGGCCATAAACACGTCTATCCCACCTGCATTTTCTCTCATCTGCATTATTATTGTTGTTATAATTATTATTGTGAGAACACTTAAAATAAGATCCACCGTTTTAAAAAATTTTAAGTGTACAATACAGTATATATTTCTTTAATTTTAGAGACAGGATCTCCTTTTATCACCCAGGCCAAAGTGCAGTGGTATGATCATAGCTCACTATAACTTCAAACTCCTGGCCTCAAGCGATCCTCCTGCCTTGGCCTCTTAAAGCCCTGATAGTATAGGCGTGAGCCACTGTGCCTGGCTAAGTATTGTTACTATAAGCCCTATACTTCTATACTTATCCCCAAACTCATCAAGTTTTATACATTAAATGCGTATAGCTTTTTATATCTCAATCACACTTCAATAAAGAGGCTTACATAAAATCAAACCAAAAGAAAACAAAGCAAAACAAAAATGAAGAATGTGTAGTCTGTTGATTTTGGTTGGAGTGTTTCATAAACATCAATTAGGTAAAATTGGTGAATAGCTTTGTCTCAGTGTTACTTGCAATTTTTTCTTGATTGTTCAATCAATAATTGAAGAGATGGATAATAGTCTCTGACTTAGAGATTTTCTGGTTCTCCTTGCCATTTTTTCAATTTTTGATTCTTTTATTTTAAAAGTTTATTATGAGATGCATTAATGTTAAAGATCATTGTGCCATATTGATGGGTTGACCTTCTTAACATTATATAATGACTTTCATTATTACTGGAATATTCTTTGTTCTAAAATGTACTTTATCTGATATTAACTTAACCATCCCAGCTTCCTCTTGATTCATGTTAGCATGCTATTTCTTTTTTATTCTCTTAATTTAAATTGTTTTTTATATTTAAGGGGCTTACTATAAGTAATGTATAATTCTTTTACCCAAAATGACAATCTCTGTCTTTTAATTGTGATGTTTAAACATTTACATTTATTTTTAACATTGGCAGAGTTAGATTTAAGCCTATCTTCTTATTGTTGGTTTGTTATTCATTGCATCCTCTATTTGCTCCCTTTTTCCATTTTTTCTGCTTTATGTTGTATTTGTTGTTTTTATGACTATATTTATGAGTCTTTGCTGACATCAGTTATAAATCTCTATTTTGTTATTTTAGGGGCTATTTTACAGTTCATATTATACATGTTTAAATTATCACAGTCTTTCTTAATGTCATAGTATACCACTTACCATTTAGTCTAGAATCTTAAACAATATACTTCAATGTTCTCCCTCCCAGATGGTATTCTATTATTGTTACATATTTTAACCATATTTATTATAATCTTCATATTGCATTATTTCTTTTGTTTATACAGTTGTTTTTTTTTCCAGTTCTACTGAGATATGATTGAAAATAAAAATTGCATGTATTCAAGGTACACAAGTTGATTTCTTGAGGTATGTATATACCTGCCTCCTTAGCACAGTAGGTAGTCAGTCTCATAATCTGATATATGTATATATTATAAAATTTTTGTAACAATCAATTTAATTAATATATCCATTACCTCACATAGTTACATTTTTATACTGTATTCGTCCATTTTCATGCTGCTGATAAGACATACCTGACATTGGGAACAAAAACGGTTTAAAGGGACTTACAGTTGCACATGGATGGGGAGGCCTCAGAATCATGGCAGAAGGTGAAAGGCACTTCTTACATGGTGGCAGCAAAAGAAAAATGAGGAAGAAGCAAAAGTGAAAACCCCTGGTAAACCCAACAGATCTCATCAGACTTATTCACTATCATAAGAATAGCAGCCCCCATGATTCAATTACCTCCCCCTGGGTCCCTCCCACAAGATGTGGGAATTCTGGGAGATACAATTCAAGTTGAGATTTGAGTGGGGACACAGCCAAATCATATAATTCTGCCCTTGGCCCCTCCAAATCTCATGTCCTCACATTTCAAAATCAACCATGCCTTCCCAACCGTCCCCCAAAGTTTTAACTCATTTCAGCATTAACCCAAAAGTCCACACTCCGAAGTCTCACCTGAGACAAAGCAAGCCCCTTTTGCCTATGAGACTGTAAAATCTAAAGCAAGCTAGTTACTTGCTAGAGACAAAGGGGGGTACAGGTATTGGGGAGATACAGCCATTCCAAATGAGAGAGAATTGCCAAAACAAAGGGGTTACAGGACCCATGCAAGTCCAAAATCAAGTGGGGCAGTCAAATTTTAAACCTCCAAAATGATCTCTTTTGACTCCAGGTCTCATATCTAGGTCATGCCGGTGCAAGAGGTGGTTTCCCATTGTCTTGGGAAGCTCTGTCTCTGTGACTTTGCAGTTACAGCCTCTCTCCTGGCTGCTTTCAAAGGCTGGTGTTGACTGTCTGCGGCTTTTCCAGGTGCACACTGCAAGATGCGAGTAGATCTACTATTATGGGGTCTGGAGGACAGTGGCCCTCTTCTCACAGCTCCACCAGGCAGTGCCCCAGTAGGAACTCTGTGTGGGAGCTCCAACCCCATATTTCCCTTCCACTCTGCCCTAGCAGAGGTTCTCCATGAGGGCCCGGCCCCTGCAGAAAACTTTTTCCTGGGCATCCAGGCATTTTCATACATCTTCTGAAATCTAGGCAGAGGGTCCCAAACCTCAATTCTTGACTTCTGTGCAGCTGCAGGCTCAACACCATGTGAAAGCTTCCAAGCCTTGGGGCTTCCACCCTCTGAAGCCACACCCAAGATCTATGTTGCCCCCTTTCAGCCACAGCTGGAATGGCTGGGACACAGGCCACCAAGTCCCTAGGCTGCACATAGCACAGGGACCTTGGGCCTGGCCCACAAAACCACATTTTCCTCCTGGGCCTCTGGGCCTGTGATGAGAGAGGCTGCTGTGAAGGTCTCTGATGTGGCCTGGAGACATTTTCTCCATGATCTTGGGGGTTAATATTAGGGTCCTTGCTACTTATTCAAATTTCTGCAGCCAGCTTAAATTCCTCCTCAAAAAAATGGGTTTTTCTTTTCTACTGCATCATCAGGCTGCAGATTTTCTGAACTTTTATGCTCTGTTTTCCTTTTAAAATGAAACGCTTTTACCAGTGCCCAAGTCACCTTTTGAATGTTTTGCTGCTTAGAAGTTTCTTCTGCTAGACACCCTAAATCATCTTCCTTAAGTTCAAAGTTCCATAAATCTCTAGGGCACAGCAAAATGCCATCAGTCTCCTTGCTAAAACATAACAAGAGTCACCTCTGCTCCAGTTCCCAACAAGTTCTTCATCTCCATCTGAGAACACCTCAGCCTGGACCTTATTGTTCATATTACTATCAGCATTTGTGCCAAAGCCATTCAACAAGTCTCTAGGAGGTTCCAAATTTCCCACATTTTCCTGTCTTCTTCTGAGCCCTCCAAACTGTTCCAACCTCTGCCTGTTACCCAGTTCCAAAGTCACTTCCACATTTTCAGGTATTATTTCAGCAATGCCCCACTCTACTGATACTAATTTACTATATTAATTCATTTTCACATTGCTGATAGACATATATGAGACTGCGAAGAAAAAGAAGTTAAACTGGACTTACAGTTCTACATGGCTGGGGAGGCCTCAGAATCATGGTGGGAGGGAAAGGGCACTTCTTACATGGTACTGGCAAGAGAAAAATGAGGAAGAAGCAAAAGCAGAAACCCCTGATAAACCCATCAGATCTTGTGAGATGTATCCACTATCATGAGAACAGAGTGGGAAAGAGCGACCCCCCATGATTCAATTACCGCCCCCTGGGTCCCTCCCACAACACATGGGAATTCTGGGACATATAATTCAAGTTGAGATTTGGTCGGGGACATAGCCAAACCATATCATATACTATGACGGGAATACTTATGATCTACTCTTAGCAAAACTTAAGTATACATTATTATAAATATAGTTACCATCCTGTGTATTAAGTCTCCAGAACTTTGTCATCTTATAATTGCAAGTTTATACACTTTGTTTCACCTCTCTCCATTTCCCCCACCGCGGGAAACCCATCTTCTATTCTCCTTTTCTGTGAGATTGACATTTTTAGATGGTACATTTAAGTGAGATCATGCAGTATTTTTCTCTCAGGGTCTGGCTTATTTCACACACCATAATATCTTCTAGAGCCATTTGTGTTGTCAGAAATGGCAGTATTTCCTTATTTGCTATGGTTGAATAATATTACATCCTATAAATATATGCATGTATATCATATAATACGGAGACAAAACCTATGACCAAACATCTGACTATTACTGCGTCTTACTCATGTGTCTTATGCAAACTTCATGCAGAACTGCTGTTTCTCTTTTTTTTTTCCACATGATAAATTTAGGGGAACATTGAAATGCTGACCCATGTAATAGCAGTCTTAAAATGATTGTGACAGCTCCAAAAAAAAAAATCTTTGTTGTTGTCGTTCAAAAGAAAGTAACAGGTTGCAAGTCCTTGATAAGAAGAAAAAATAAGTGAGAGTGAATTTTTTAACTAGTTTAATTTTGTTTTGCCTTTTTGGCATTTTTTCCTCTTTTCTCTTGAATAAAATCTCCCCATCATTAAAGATCTAGTTCATATCACATCTCTTACAGATTTCTTGAACTTTATTACAAGTATATATTTGTTGAGCAAATTTCTATTCCACCTGATCTTACTTTAAAACACTTGTATATCACATTATTTTGGTAAACATTAGTTGCATGTTTATTGTTGATGCTAAAGTTCGGCGTATCTCTTGGCTATTCCAAGATAATCTTGGTTAATATCTGTCACCCAATGTAATCTGCACCCACTTTTAAATCTCAAAAATAGTTTTGTTCGGATGATATATTATGCATTAGCCTAGTCTTACCAAATTATGAACCAAAATTAATACAAAAACATTGAAGGCTTGAATAAAGCAGGAAATTTAATACTCAGAGACTATCAAAATTTTATCTCACTCAAGTGGAATCTAAAAAAGTTGATCTCATAGAACCATAGAAAGGGATGATGCTTACCAAGGGCTGGGTGTCATGGCAGGTAGAGTTGGTGGAGATGTTGGTCAAAGTGTTATTAGTGGCAAATCTGTAGGGGTCTGCAGCAACTCATTTCTTGCCTCCTTGGAGAAAAGAATTTGGCCAAGAGGCAGAAGTAAGTTTAAGGCATTAGGAGAGACCCAAGCAAGTTTTAGAGCAGAAGTTAGAGTTTATTAAAATGTTTTAGAGCAAAAATGAAAGAAAGCAAAGTACACTTTGAAGAGGGCCAAGCAGGTGACTTGCGAGATCCAAGTGCCCTGTTCAGCCCTTGACTTGGGGTTTCACACAATGGCATGGTTCTGGGGTTTTTCCTTCCTTGATTTTTCCCTTTGAGCAGGATTTTCATATGTGCAGTGGCCTGCCAGCACTTGGGATCGGTTCCATGTGCAGTGCGTTTACTAAAGTTGTGTGCATGCTCACTTGAAGCATTTTTTTCCTTACCAGTTGTGCATTCCTAGAGAAAGGTCATATATCAGTTAAACTCTGCCATTTTGTCTCTTAGTGTGTGTGTTTGAGCCAGAAAGCTGCTGATCACCAGCTCTGGTGTTTTCTACATATTGAAAGACTGTCGTTCTCTGGCACTGGCTGAGTGCTGGAGAATTTCTTTAAAGAATTTCTTTAAAATTATTATTTTAAAGAAACAGTTTAACAAATGCCTGATCATCACCTAATGGTCACCCGACATTCCTTGGGGAGCCTTCTCCTGCCCTGCTTATGCCTGCCTAATTACCTACTCTAACAAAAGGATACAAAAATCTCAGGCAGAAGGAATAAGTTCTAGGAAATCATAGTATAACTGGTGACTATAGTTATAACAGTGTATACTTGAAAAATACTAAGAGAGTAGATGTTAAATGTTCTCACAACAAAAATGATAACTATGTGAGATAATACATATGATAATTCGCTAGATTTAGTCATTTTATAATGTGTATGTATTTCAAAGCATCATGTTATACACAAAATATACAATTTTATGTTAATTGAAAAATAATAGGCCAGGCGTGGTGGCTCACGCCTGTAATCCCAGCACTTCGGGAGGCCGAGGCAGGTGGATCACCTGAGGTCAGGAGCTCGAGACCAGCCTGACTAACATGGTGAAACCCCATCTCTGCTAAAAATACCGAAAAACTAGCCAGGCGTGGTGGCAGGCACCTGTAATCCCAGGATTACTCGGAAGGCTGAGGCAGGAGAATCGCTTGAACCCGGGAGGTGGAGGTTGTAGTGAGCTGAGATCACGCCATCGCACCCCAGCCTGGGGGACAAGAGCGAGACTTTGTCTCAAAAAAAAAAAAAGAAAGAAAAATAATAAAAAAAAAATTTAATATATATTTAATATATATATATAAGAGACACAGGAAAAAAGTGAAGAATAGTGATTGGAACCCCCTCTCTTTTTCCAACTCAATCTCCTCCTCCTTATTGCCGCCTTCATCATCATCCTTCTCCTTCAATTCCTCTTCCTTTCTTTCTTCATATTTTTGTTTAAAATTTATTTTAAAAGTGTTTGAATATTGTATTTCTAAAAGGAATACAATGTTTTTTTTTAAAACAATCTTATTTACTCTTTGTAAATTCAAACTTATAACTGCACAAAAAAAGACATTTCAATTATATTCTGATTTAGTGCTTCAAATGATTTTAACAGTTCATGTAAAACATTTATGTGAAACTTAACTTTTAACAGTTAGTTCAAGTAAAACATCTATGTAAAATTATAAGAAAGTGCTTGATAAATAAAAATAAAAATAAAATCAAAGGAAATTTAATAACTGACAAATATCTTCATGTAATGGTAATATAAACTCTTTAGATTACCTCACTGAGCACATGTGTTTCAAATGAAGCTAAGTGGAATTTCAATTGCCTAGATCGAAAAATTCTAAAATTCCTATTGGAGAGACTTCTGAATAGTAAATATAATAATTATATGTATGATGTCAAACTATAATGCACATATATGGCATTAGATGAGTCGTAACAAATGAAATATTGTAGCAGATATGAAAAACAAATTTGTTTTAGAAATATAAGTTTTATTTTTGTTTACCCAGAGTTGTCTGTTATCAGGCTTAAATAAAATGTAGTCACAAATTATTTATAATAGTACCATCTTTGGTGTTGAAATAAATGAATGATTTAAAAACAACTCCCTTATATTTTATATTGGGTTGTACCTTTTAGAAGTGATATTCCACTTAATGCTTTGGAAAAATTAGTTAGTAGGAATGTAATTTAAATAAATGAATACAAAATATAAGTATTTCATTAAAAAAAAACTGATATTGCCGCTTTTGGTTTTTGTTTTTTTTTTTTCCCCTCTTCTCTTCTTGCCTTTACCTGCAAAGACCCCTGTGGTTTAAATAACTAGTGTGTGTACACTAATAAAAATCCCATTAAATTAAATGGCCAGTAGGCATGCGGAATGTCCTGTCGCAATTTCAGAAGACAGTTTGTTACCAGACACCCTGCTATGAACATTTTATTTTATCAGGGTTAAGAAAAACGTTTATAAAATCTATTTATTTCTATTTTAAACGTTTAGAGGATCCTGGAAATGGTGGCTTTATATTATTTTGTCTTCATAGAATGAAATGGTTGAGTGGATTCCACATGAGGCACTATGTAGAATACCCTATAGCAAATGTATATAATCAACACAATCGGTCAGTAATTTTCATTCCCTCAACTATTATTTCTTTCTTCCATTTGTGAGCAATAAAAGTGGCAATTCAGTGCATATTGTATTATAGGAAAGTGTTTACAGCACACACTGTACCTCTGTTCCAACAGAAATAATTTCATAATTATAGAACTATTTTTTCTTGCAAACATTCTCTGCCTGACTTTCACTCTCTTACTTTTTAAAATATGAGCATGAGTTCATATTTTGTGAAGGTAGAACATCTTGCAACAGATTAAGGTGGCATTTCCAATAATGGCATAACGTGAGTAATAACTAATGGAGAAAGTTTAAAATCCTGTACAAGGAGGAGAAATGAAAGCATCGTAGTTGGAAAACATCAGTGGAAGAGAAAGGAAGATGATAGAAAATTGGCATTAATTCTCTGATGAAAAAAGGCAAAATGCAGAAAGAAACACAGACACTATAAAATTAAGGAATCAAATCTCGCTTCTGATTGGGAAAAATAAAAATGAAGACAATGGTGAGAGTTTTACATTATTTAGGACAAGCAAGCAGCAAATATGTTTTAGCCTTTGTGTTATCAGAAGAAAAGAAGCAAAGTTGAATACAGATAAAGCAATCTGGAGAGTGTGAAACAGATGCTCGATGGAAGAAATGAGAATTCAGCTGCAATGAACAGGGAGAGTATTCCTGCTAAATCAAAGACTCTATGCAGGTTACATATTGAAGTCAGCACTAAATGGGAAGTAATCTTCATCATTTCATAAATGACAAGGAGGTCAACACAGACACTAGACCCCGAGGTTAACTAAGGGGTTCTGAAGATTGAAGAGAGGAAACATTGCACTTATGTAAGACTCAAATGGAAAAATGTTTCACACTTAGACACAAGGTGAAGGATTTACAGACTACGATAACCCAAGAATTCTTAACATCCAGATTAAATATACATAGAGTAATTGATAAATGAAATTTCATAAGATATTTTATGTGCAAAGAAAACTGATTATATTTTTAGTATTTCACCAGTATTAAGAAAGGAGAGGGAGGGAATTACCTATGAGTAGAATGTTGCATGTATTTGTTTCACAAAAATAGCATATTTAGGCTGGGCATGGAGGCTCATGCCTGTAATCCCAGCAATTTGGGAGGCCAATGGGAGCGGATGACTTGAGGTCAGGAGTTCGTGACCAGCCTGGCCAACATGGCGAAACCCTGTCTCTACAAAAAATACAAAAAACTAGCCAAGTGTGGTGGCATATGCCTGCAGTCCCAGCTACTCAGGAGGCTGAAGTTTGCAAAGGAGTATATCTATACATTTTATACCTTTAAGTGGATAAGCACCATTAGTCGTAATATATTAGGGAGCAAGTCAGAGGTCAACTTTATTAAGAGAACCAAGTTCAGAACGTTAGTCGTAATACATTAGGGAGAAAGTCAGAGGTCAACTTTATTAAGATAACCAAGTTCAGAATAGTGAAGAGATTGGTAGGTGTGGTTTTCATAGAAAAATGAGTCTCAAAATAATCTGTGCTGTCATAATTAATTCTAGCATTAGCTAGTAGTGAAAACTTGTGTAAGTCCCTTAATTCACTGGATTTGCCATCTCCTCAATGGAAACAAGTTATGATGTTAGGTTAGATTATAACTAAAATCTCGATAGTTCTGCAGTTGTCACCACACCCATGCTATATGATGTAAATTATATTTTGGCTTTAAAGAATTTAGTTTATCAAACCCAGATAGAGAGCTAAGAGGATAAATTTCTATTTGAACTGTGATTCAAGGCATGTCAGGAACCGCTAAGGAAGTTAATTTGCTCTCCAGAGACCTATTAATATATCAAATGGACGCCTCTCCCTGATGAAGCATATAAGTTAATTAAGGATGATTGACCCTGTTTGAAGTAGATAGGATATATGAGCTGTTTTAAACTGAGATTCATGCCAGAAGATGTGAAGCAAATTTAACACTTGGACAAAAATGGAAGTCCTTCTACCCACAGAATTTTTTGATAGAGTTAATAAATGCTTGTATAATACCAATCAACAGGTACATTATTTGGTTATTTTAAGTATATATTTATATAATTTCTGATATTGTGAAGAACTGATTTTTCAACTCATTATTTTTAAATTTATATTGCAATTTTTGTTTATTAGAAAAGCTCATAAAAGACGGTTTACTTGTTGATGCTTCTTCTATAGCAATGCATTATAGAGTTGAATTGGTTATCTGTGTACTGTAACTGAATACTCTATTACCATCTGGTGGGTGCAGTCCAAATCACAAGCATAAAATCGCTAGGAGAAAAAAAAAATCATAGGCTTTTGAACTTTTTCAACTTTATGTATCCTTTAAAACCAGAGGAATATAAATATACACACAACTTCAGATGTATGAGATTATCTCAGAGTGTCCGGCCACAAGTATTTTAACTTTATTCTAAAAACGATATTGTATTGTAAACCCTAGCTGCTCCAACTATGATCTGTGAACCTGCAGTATCAACATTACCTAGGAGCTTATTAGAAATCCAAATTTCAGAAGTATTGAATCTCCTAATCTGTATTTTAATAAGATCTTCATGTGATTTGCATGCACATCAAATTGAAAAGCACTGATAAACACCATAATTATATTTGCCTTTAAATAAATGTAGTGTTCTAATTACTAAACTTCCAATGAAATAATACTAAGAAAATTTACCATCTCTAGGCTGTGATTTTTTAATTCCTACCATACTACCTATGTTAGTCAGGCTTCTCCAGGCAAAACAGAACTAATAGGATATAGATAGGTAGGTACATGAATAGATCAATCAATCTTGTTCAACCCCCTGCCTGCAGGCCACATGTGGCCCACGAAGGCTTTGAATGCAGCCCAAAACAAATTCATAAACTTTCTTAAAACATTATAAGATTTTTAACAATGTTTTTTAGCTCATCAGCTATTGTTAGTGTATTTTTTGTATGGTCCAGGACAATTCTTCTTCATCCAATGTGGCTCAGGGAAGCCAAAAGATTGGCCACCCCTGAGATGATAGATAGATAGATGATAGATACAGATAGATGATGATAGATAGATAGATAGATAGATAGATAGATAGATAGATAATAGATAGATAGATAGATAGATAGATAGATAGATAGACAGATGATAGACAGATGATAGACAGAAAAAGTGGGACTTTATTAATAAACAATTGGCTCATGCAATTCTGAAGGTTGACTAGTCCCACAGTATGCCACTTGCAAGCTGGAGAACTAGGAAAGCTGGTGGTACAATTCAGTTTGAGAACCAGGGAAACCAATAGTGTAACTCTCATTCCAAGGCCAAAAGGCTGATAAAGGAGTGGGAGTGCTGGATTGAGTCCTAGAGTTCGAGAGTTCCTGAGAACCAGGAGCTCTGCTGTCCAGGGGCAAGAGAAGATAAATGTCCTAGCTCAAGAAGAGACAGAATTGGCCCTTTCTCAATTATTTTGTTCTATTTGTGTCCCCAATGGATAGGAGGATGCCTAACTACATTGGTGAGGTAAGATTTTTCTTTACTTAATCTACTGCATCAAATGCTAATCTTCTCCTCAAACATACTCATATACACTACATATTTATGTTCATACATATGTACATACATACATCATAGCTAAAAGAAGTAGAAGTGGGACTTTGGCAAGAGAGCTTGATTCTCTAAGTTTAACAGGTCTAACTATAGGTCTTTCCATCTTTAGCTCTTTTCACCCTGCTTGCCCACTCTGTTTGAAACCCACTAACCTCTTTGATTTAGGGTTCTTGCTTTAGAGTCTTTGCAGTTTCTCTGCCTGAAATGTTCTTCCATCCTGAAGTTCGCATAGCTACCCTCTTCTTCATTTCCATTGGTTCCCATCTAAAATATTCTGTAATCATTTGGCATCTCACGACCTTATCCCTCAGTCACTGTCCACCCTCACTGTGTTTTAGAAGCCCCTTATAGCATGTATTGTTCTCAGACATTTGATAAATGTATTTGTTTAATTTATTATCATTTGCCTAGCCCAAGTAAAATGTAAGTTTCTTATTGACAACCAAATTGTTCATATTCTCAGTGCTAACAATAATGCCTCTCAAGGGGGTGGAGCCAAGATGGCCAAATAGGAACAGCTCCAGTCTACAGCTCCCAGCGTGAGCGATGCAGAAAACGGGTGATTTCTGCATTTCCAACTGAGGTACTTGTTTCATCTCATGGCGGAGTGCCAGACAGTGGGTGCAGGACAGTGGATGCAGTGCACCGTGCATGAGCTGAGGCAGAGCGAGGCATTGCCTCACCTGGGAAGGGGTCAGGGAATTCCCTTTCCTAGTCAAAGAAAGGGGTGACAGATTGCACCTGGAAAATTGGGTCACTCCCACCCTAATACTGCGCTCTTCCAATGGGCTTAACAAAGGGCACACCAGGAGATTATATCCTGCACCTGGCTCAGAGGGTCCTACGCCCATGGAGTCTTGCTGATTGCTAGCACAGCAGTCTGAGATCAAACTGCAAGGCAGCAGCGAGGCTGGGGGAGGGGTGCCCACAATTGCTCAGGCTTGAGTAGGTAAACAAAGCGGCCGGGAAGCTCAAACGGGGTGGAGCCCACCACAGCTCAAGGAGGCCTGCCTACCTCTGTAGGCTCCACCTCCGGGGGCAGGGCACAGACAAAAAAAAGACAGCAGTAACCTCTGCAGACTTAAATGTCCCTGTCTGACAGCTTTGAAGAGAGTAGTGGTTCTCCCAGCACGCAGCTTGAGATCTGAGAACGGGCAGATTGCCTCCTCAAGTGGGTCCCTGATCCCCGAGTAGCCTAACTGGGAGGCACCCCCAGTAGGGGCAGACTGACACCTCACACGGCCGGGTACTCCTCTGAGACAAAACTTCCAGAGGAACGATCAGGCAGCAACATTTGTGGTTCACCAATATCTGCTGTTCTGCAGCCACCGCTGCTGATACCCAGGCAAACAGGGTCTGGAGTGGACTTCCAGTAAACTCCAACAGACCTGCAGTTGAGGGTCCTGACTGTTAGAAGGAAAACTAAAAAACAGAAAGGATATCCACACCAAAAACCGATCTGTACATCACCATCATCAAAGACCAAAGGTAGATAAAACCACAAAGATGGGGAAAAAACAGCAGAAAAACCAGAAACTCTAAAAATCAGAGCGCCTCTCCTCCTCCAAAGGAATGCAGCTCCTTACCAGCAACAGAACAAAGCTGGATGGAGAATGACTTTGACGAGTTGAAAGAGGAAGACTTCAAAAGATCAAACTACTCCGAGCTAAAGGAGGAAGTTCGAACCAATGGCAAAGAAGTTGAAAACTTTGAAAAAAAATTAGACGAATGGATAACTAGAATAACCAATGCAGAAAAGTCCTTAAAGTAACTGATGGAGCTGAAAATCAAGGCATGAGAACTACATGACGAATGCACAAGCCTCAGTAACCGATGGAAGAAAGGGTATCAGCGATGGAAGATGAAATGAATGAAATGAAGCGTGAAGAGAAGTTTAGAGAAAAAAGACTAAAAAGAAATGAACAAAGTCTCCAACAAATATGGGAATATGTGAAAAGACCAAATCTACATCTAATTGGTGTACCTGAAAGTGACGGGGAGAATGGAAACAAGTTGGAAAACACTCTGCAGGATATTATCCAGGAGAACTTCCCCAATCTAGTGAGGCAGGCCTACATTCAAATTTAGGAAATACAGAGAATGCCACAAAGATACTCCTCAAGAAGAGCAACTCCAAGACACATAGTTGTCAGATTCACCAAAGTTGAAATGAAGTAAAAAGTGTTAAGGGCAGCCAGAGAGAAAGGTCGGGTTACCCACAAAGGGAAGCTCATCAGACTAACAGCTGATCTCTCAGCAGAAACTCTACAAGCCAGAAGAGAGTGGGGGCCAATATTCAACATTCTTAAAGAAAAGAATTTTCAACCCAGAATTTCATATCCAGCCAAACTAAGCTTCATAAGTGAAGGAGAAATAAAATCCTTTACAGACAAGCAAATGCTGAGAGATTTTGTCACCACCAGGCCTGCCCTAAAAGAGCTCCTGAAGGAAGCACTAAACATGGAAACGAACAACCGGTACCAGCCACTGCAAAAACATGACAAATTGTAAAGACCATCAAGGCTAGGAAGAAACTGCATCAACTAAAGAGCAAAATAACCAGCTAACATCATAATGACAGGATCACATACACACATAACAATACTAACCTTAAATGTAAATGGGCTAAATGCTCCAAGTAAAAGACACAGACTGGCAAATTGGATAAAGAGTCAAGACCCATTAGTGTGCTGTATTCAGGAAACTCATCTCATGTGCAGAGACACACATAGGCTCAAAATAAAGGGATGGAGGAAGATCTACCAAGCAAATGGAAAACAAAAAAGGCAGGGGTTGCAATCCTAGTCTCTGATAAAACAGACTTTAAACCAACAAAGATCAAAAGAGACAAAGAAGGCCATTACATAATGGTAAAGAGATCAATTCAACAAGAAGAGCTAACTATCCTAAATATATATGCACTCAATACAGGAGCACCCAGATTCATAAAGCAAGTCCTTAGTGACCTACAAAGAGACTTAGACTCCCACACAATAATAATGGGAGTCTTTAACACCCACTGTCAACATTAGACAGATCAACGAGACAGAAAGTTAACAAGGATATCCAGGAATTGAACTCAGCTCTGCACCAAGCAGACCCAATAGACATCTACAGAACTCTCCACCCCAAATCAACAGAATATACATTCTTTTCAGCACCACACCACACCTATTCCAAAATTGACCACATACTTGGAAGTAAAACACTCCTCAGCAAATGTAAAAGAACAGAAATTATAAACAAACTGTCTCTCAGACCACAGTGCAATGAAACTAGAACTCAGGATTAAGAAACTCACTCAAAACCACTCAACTACATGGAAACTGAACAACCTGCTCCTGAATGACTACTGGGTACATAATGAAATGAAGGCATATATAAAGATGTTCTTTGAAACCAACGAGAACAAAGACATAACATACTAGAATCTCTGTGACACATTCAAAGCAGTGTGTAGAGGGAAATTTATAGCACTAAATGCCCACAAGAGAAAGCAGGAAAGATCTAAAATTGACACCCTAACATCACAATTAAAAGAACTAGAGAAGCAAGAGCAAACACATTTAAAAGCTAGCAGAAGGCAAGAAATAACTAAGATCAGAGCAGAACTGAAGGAAATAGAGACACAAAAAAACCCTTCAAAAAATAATGAATCCAGGAGCTGGTTTTTTGAAAAGATCAACAAAATTGATTGACCACTAGCAAGACTAATAAAAAAGAAAAGAAAAAAGAATCAAATAGACGCAATAAAAAATGACAAAGGCGATATCACCACCGATTCCACAGAAGTACAAACTACCATGAGAGAATACTATAAACACCTCTATGCAAATAAACTAGAAAATCTAGAAGAAATCGATAAATTCCTCAACACATACACTTTCCCAAGACTAAACTAGGAAAAAGTTGAATCTCTGAATAGAATAATAACAGGCTCTGAAATTGAGGCAATAATTAAGAGCTTACCAACCAAAAAAAGTCCAGGACCCGATGGATTCACAGCCGAATTCTACCAGAAGTACAAGGAGGAATTGGTACCATTCTTTCTGAAACTATTCCAATCAATAGAAAAAGTGGGAGTCCTCCCTAACTCATTTTATGAGGCCAGCATCATCCTGATACCAAAGCCTGGCAGAGACACAACAAAAAAAGAGAATTTTAGACCAATATCCTTGATGAACATTGATGCAAAAATCCTCAATAACATACTGGCAAACCAAATCCAGCAACACATCAAAAATCTTATCTACCATAATCAAGTGGGCTTCATCCCTGGGATGCAAGGCTGGTTCAACATACGAAAATCAGTAAACATCATCCAGCATATAAACAGAACCAAAGACAAAAACCACATGATTATCTCAATAGAGGCAGAAAAGGCCTTTGACAAAATTCAACCACCCTTCATGCTAAAAACTCTCAATAAATTAGGTATTGATGGGACGTATCTCAAAATAATAAGAGCTATCTATGAAAAACCCACAGCCAACATCATACTGAATGGGCAAAAACTGGAAGTGTTCCCTTTGAAAAGTGGCACAAGACAGGGATGCCCTCTCTCACCACTCCTATTCAACATAGTGTTGGAAGTTCTGACCAGGGCAATCAGGCAGGAGAAGGAAATAAAGGGCATTCAATTAGGAAAAGAAGAAGTCAAATTGTCCCTGTTTGCAGATGACATGATTGTATATCTAGAAAACCCCATTGTCTCAGCCCCAAATTTCCTTAAGCTGATAAACAACTTCAGCAAAGTCTCAGGATACAAAATCAATGTGCAAAAATCTCAAGCATTCCTATACACCAATAACAGACAAACAGAGAGTCAAATTATGAGTGAACTCCCATTCACAATTGCTTTAAAGAGAATAAAATACCTAGGAATCCAACTTAAAAGGGATGTGAAGGACCTCTTCAAGGAGAACTATAAACCACTGCTCAATGAAATAAAAGAGGATACAAACAAATGGAAGAACATTCCATGCTCATGGGTAGGAAGAATCAATATCATGAAAATGGCCATACTGCCCAAGGTAATTTATAGATTCAATGCCATCCCCATCAAGCTACCAATGACTTTCTTCACAGAATTGGAAAAAACTACTTTAAAGTCCATATGGAACCAAAAAAGAGCCTGCATAGCCAAGTCAATCCTAAGCCAAAAGAACAAAGCTGGAGGCATCATGCTACCTGACTTCAAACTATACTACAAGGATACAGTAACAAAAACAGCATGGTGCTGGTACCAAAAGAGAGATATAGACCAATAGAACAGAACAGAGCCCTCAGAAATAATGCCGCATATATACAACTATCTGATCTTTGACAAACCTGACAAAAACAGGAAATGGGGAAAGGATTCCCTGTTTAATAAATGTTGCTGGGAAAACTGGCTAGCCATATGTAGAAAGCTGAAACTGGATCCTTCCCTTACACCTTATACAAAAATTAATTCAAGATGGATTAAAGACTTAAATGTTAGACCCAAAACCATAAAAACCCTAGAAGAAAACCTAGGCAATACCATTCAGGACATAGGCATGGGCAAGGACTTCATGTCTAAAACACCAAAAGCAATGGCAACAAAAGCCAAAATTGACAAATGGGATCTAATTAAACTAAAGAGCTTCTGCACAGCAAAAGAAACCACCATCAGAGTGAACAGGCAACCTACAGAATGGGAGAAAATTTTTGCAACCTACTTATCTGACAAAGGGCTAATATCCAGAATCTACAATGAACTCAAACAAGTTTACAAGAAAAAAACAAACAACCCCATCAAAAAGTGGGTGAAGGATATGAACAGACACTTCTCAAAAGAAGACATTTATGCAACCAAAAAACACATGAAAAAATGCTCATCATCACTGGCCATCAGAGAAATGCAAATCAAAACCACAATGAGATACCATCTCACACCAGTTAGAATGGCAATCATTAAAAAGTCAGGAAACAACAGGTGCTGGAGAGGATGTGGAGAAACAGGAACACTTTTACACTGTTGGTGGGACTGTAAACTAGTTCAACCATTCTGGAAGTCAGTGTGGTGATTCCTCAGGGATCTAGAACTAGAAATACCATTTGACCCAGCCATCCCATTACTGGGTATATACTCAAAGGATTATAAATCATGCTGCTATAAAGACACATGCACACTTATGTTTATTGCGGCACTATTCACAATAGCAAAGACTTGGAACCAACCCGAATGTCCAACAATGATAGACTGGATTAAGAAAATGTGGCACATATACACCATGGAATACTATGCAGCCATGAAAAATGATGAGTTCATGTCCTTTGTAGGGACATGGATGAAGCTGGAAACCATCATTCTCAGCAAACTATCGCAAGGACAAAAAACCAAACACCGCATGTTCTCACTCATAGGTGAGAATTGAGCAATGAGAACACATGGACACAGGAAGGGGAACATCACATACAGGGGACGGTTGTGGGGTGGGGGGAGGGGGAGATAGCATTAGGAGATATACCTAATGCTAAATGACGAGTTAATGGGTGCAGCACATCAACATGGCACATGTATACATATGTAACAAACCTGCATGTTGTGCACATGTATCCTAAAACTTAAATTATAATAATAATAATAAAAAATAAACTTCTTGCTAAAACCAAAAAAAAGTAAAAATAAAATAAAATAAAATAATGCTTCTCATATATAAGCAATTGATACATATTTGCTCAGAAAATGATGAAAGCACTTGCCGGCTTCCTTTGCAAATGGAAGCAGAATTTTTCGTGTTTAAAAAATCATTTTTTTTTAACAATTGTTCATTCTGGTAACTTTCTAATTGGTAGAAAGTTATAAACTGATTTGCAACTTAATTTTGTTAGTTTGTTTTGTGGTTTTTTTTTTCTGTTTTCCAAATGTACCACTGATAGTATAAATAGGGGCAAGAGAAGGGGAATTTTATTTCTAGTTGCTATATTTCAAATCTGTCCTATTCTTCAATTTCCGGAAACCACCTGAGTCCTGCAAGCAGAACAGACTCAGAAAACAGCAATCTTTTCATATTTCCACAGTATCATCACTCTCTAGGACACTGAGAAGGGTTGTATTTCCTGGCATTCTTGTCATTAACTGGCATCATGAGACTGCTTCTGGCCAATGAGTTGGGAGTGAACGTGATGTCTGTCACTTCCAGGCTAGAGCACTTAGTTGCTGGTTTGAGATACACCAGAATATTCTCTTCACCCTGACAGAGTAACTACCAGTATTTGAGACAGTAGTTGCCTCTATCAGCCTGGGTTCCCACATTATTAAAACAAACTGAATTCCTTAGCTGGAGGAAAAGAAATCTTTTGTTATTTAAACCACCAAAATGTTGGAGGAGTTTATTGTTGTGCTTTTACTGACATATAACTTAGCCTGGACTGACTAATGGCAGCACTTACCAACCTATATTGTAATTTGTATATCAAGATGCATGTTTCTGTATCCAGTGTTTATGTTCTAAGTTTCTGGAAACCAGGCAATAAAACTCACTCATCTTTGATCTTCATTACAAGTGCTTGGAAGAGAGTGGATCTCAGTAATGACTCCTTGCCAGAGTTAGAAGAATAATCATTAAGATGATTAGAGTCAGAGACTTGACACAGGACATAATATTAAAGAAATCTGATTTGTACAATCATGCAAAAAAAAAATTGGGTGCTAGAAAAGTTTTAGGGTGGGTAGTATAAAATCCATCTTCACTTACTACATGAGGATTATCTCTTATGTAGAGTAGTAGTTCTCCAGAACAGTAGAAAGTAAAGGTTAAAAAAGAAAGAAAAGTATTTTCAGGTAATACCAGGAATTTTGTGGCCTATGTCATTTATTCTATGGCAAATTTTTAAAAGTCTAATAATGCCTGTGGGACTATCTCAGATATAAACTTCATCTGTTCAGAATATCTGAGCAAAACCAGGAAAAGTCCACATAACCACAGAACTAGAAGACAAATTTTACTTAGAGTATACAGTTTTAGAAAACAGTATGTATCAGTAAATTAAAGCTATAAATAGGCATAATTTATTCATTTAAAAAGAAAAATTTTAACAATTGTAGCTCATCAATAATTGAATAAGTTTCTCTGAGAGGTAAGGAACTAATTGTCTGGGTTGATTTAAAAGGTTTTTATGTTCAGTATGTGTTTTGCAGTACAGCATCTAAGATGCCTGCTAAATCTGAGAATGTATGAGTCTATGTTTCAATTTAAGTGGCTCAAAGGAATCATGCCTATTTTGGGGTCTCTTCATGAGTTTATAAAAATTAAGATTTCAAATTCTATCCTTTGGATTAAGTCAGGTTGTAGCTAGCTGTACTTGTTTAAGTCTCACCCCTCTACTTTGTACCCAGAGGTGTTCAATAAGTTTGGTGATTGAATCATGTATAATCATGTAGTAATAATATGATGGGGCGTTTAATAAAAGTAATTTAATGTGTCTCACATTTAAAGAATGATCTTACTGAATTTTAATCATGTACAGGTTTCCACACTAGAGTATGTAGACGCTGAATTTCATTATTTGAAAGTTGCTTCCAAGCATAGGCACTGGGGGCTTTATTCTTCCTCCTTATCTTCTCATTTCAAGGATTCTAATCTCAGGATCCTGAAAGTTTCCTCAGCATTATAAAGGGTACTGTCCCAAATGGGCATTTTGTATATAGCTCAGCAAAGTCTACATACATGGATGAATGTCACATGTGGCCAGTGATCGGTATTGGCAGGATGCTGTTCTCAGCTTAAGGTTTTTACAAAAGAGTTACAAGAGAGGAAAAATTAATATGGTTCTGATCACATCTTACCTTTTGAGCTCTCTTAAATGGGAAGTAGCTAGAATAGATAAATGGTTCTGATCACAGAATCTTCCCTGTAACTGATGATACTATTCCACTGCCTTTTCTTGCCTCTCGTCTGGATCTTAAAATTTCTTGACGGTTAATATCAGCCCTACTCTGTAGCCCCATCCCTTGGTCCTGCAGAGACTAAGGATGCTCATGTTCCAAGTTCTCTGATTCTTCTGCGAGGTTTTTTTTTTTTTCTTTTTCTAATGAAATAAATAAGGCTATTGCTGTCCAAATGATAATTTCTGACTGGGTTCCAAGAATCTATTTTGGAAGCTGAATTTAAAAAAACAAACTAAAACTAAATTAAATATTTACTTTTTAATTTTATACTTCCATTAAACTTTCCTAATTTCCTGAGGCCTCAGAATGAGAAAAAGAACCAAAAACAGGTAATCGGAACAGAAAAGCTGAAAGATTAATTGTTTTACTACAACTATAGATCTTAATGTAACTATGTAGAATGAGCAATGTATTTTCATCATTGTATTCTTGCAGTCTTGCAGAGTACATACCTTATAGTGGAGACTTTATAATTATATATTACATATGTAAATTATTTAGATAAGAATGGCAATTTAGTAATGGTAATTATAAGGAAGGAGGGACTTTATCAACCAAAAAATAAACAATATAAATGCTTAAAATACATTACGTTTTTTAAGTAATATAGGTGACCTCTGAAATGTTTACTCAGGAAAATTAGGTGATGCCTAACAAATCATAAGAAAAATAAATCTAATTGACAAAGTATATAAAACTTATGACAAAATTTGTTAGAGAAACATTTTAGAGCAAGTTTAGAAATCATGTAAATTTATTAATTAAAAAACAGATATCAAATACCTTTATTTCTTAATCAATTATTGTGTAATATTACACAGTATTGGAAGATAAATATATCTCATTGATTCAGTTTATGAAAGTATTCAATTTTAGATGAAGTTACTAAAGCATTCTCATATAATTGGTCTTCATATAGTCTAAAATATTTTCTAGATTTTTGCCTACCACTAGTGGTCTAGAGACAGAGAGAGAGAGAGAGATTGAAAGAGAGAGAGAATGTGCTCAGATGAGGCACCATACTATGATATGATTCTTTCCTAGATAGTGAAGAGGTAAATTTATGACTCCTGTGCTAGTTTATTGCTAAAAGCATTTTAACATAGTATCTATTTTGGGTATGCTTGATATTTAAATTGTGACTTACTCCATACAGGGAAGCAAATTTACCATTTAGCTATAAAATTTAAGTTTCAGACCCCCTTTCTCACAGAGAGCTGTGAGAGAATGAACATATTCTATGCCACTTGGCGCTAGAAATATGGTCGTGATTAAAAAGAATTGAGGTGTGAAATGCATAGAATCATAAGCTAGTCTAGAAAATTCTTCCAATTATCCAATGTGTAAACCTGTAAATGAAGGATGTGGTGATCATCAAAAACCCATCAAATATGAGTGATAATAAGCACATTTTGATCAACCTAGAAAATAGACTAAGTTTCTTTTTTTCTTTATTGAACAGATATTTTAAAATTGTTGTAATATGAACAGACAATGAAGAGAATGCAGACTAAAAGGTGAGAAAAACATAGAGGTATGACAGAATAGTAATCAATAAAAATACTATCATCATTTTCTGGGTCTTGTAATTTTGTTGGTATATGTCAACATTTTAGAATATAATTTGTTATAATTATAATTATTATTATATTTTTGGGACAGAGTCTTCCTTTGTCACCCAGGCTGGAGTACAGTGGTGCGATCTCAGCTCGCTGCAACCTCCAATTTGTTATAATTTTTGTTTGAATTAAATATTCAAGTTCATAATTAATTTTCTCTATATATTTTTGTATTATTTTCCATAAGGAAGGATTCCCAAATTGTTTAAGTTTTAGGACTCACAAAACCTGGATCTATCCCCTTGTACTAAATGGATGTGTATACGAATAGGCCCTTGAGGGTGACAAGATAAATAATAATAATAATAATTAATAAACAATACATACAATAAATAAATGCAACAACCGCATACAAATACTAACTCATCTTCACACCAGAGACAAAAAGACACATTGTTAGTCCTTAAAACAACTCACTCAGCTCTTATCGACCCTTTTTAGTTCTTAATTACCTACATATGCTTTCCTCTTAATTCTGGGACATTAATACTATAAACTTTCACTATAACATGGCCATAATAGAGGAATAATTCACTCTAATATAAACATATCTTGGATCCATTCAAAGCAAATAAGAGAAAGGGAACAGCAAATATTATTTTATAATATATATGAATCTTATCATATCGTCCCCCTAAAAAGGAAACACAAAAAGGAGTCACTCTCTGCAGCTGTTCATGCTCATATAGAAAAAATGTTGATTAAAGCTATCATCAGGGATGATTCAATCCACCTTTCCTTTAACTTCATTCTGTCCTAACACCACCTTCAATCTCTGATTTCATCTGTATCATCACACAGACTCATTGAAATGATTCTATTGGAAATTATTTTGCTTACATTATTTTACTAAGCAGAAGTGATTCTACTAAACCTTATAGATACTCATGTAAGAGTAAACCAGTGAGTCCCAATTGATAGTAATTGAAAATTTCCATGGTGTAAATATTTTCATCATGGCCAATCTCAGTATATCAATTATGTCACTAAAGGTGAAGCTGGAAAACAGGTGAGCCTTGGGTTCTCATGAGCCAGTAGGAGCTGGCTCCAACACACTACTTCTTATACATAGGTTCTGAATAAAGCACCTAGCTGGTAAGGTCTTTTAGAATATCATTTACATTACGTACTTTAAAAAATAATTATCTAATAGTCTGTAGAAAAACATTTTATATAGGTTCCTATCTTAACTGGCCGCTAGTCAACAATTTGTTCACATTTCTGTAGTGCAAATTTCTCAAACAAGGTGAGTTGGGTTGAAAGCTTTCATCATCCATTAAAAATTAATAACCCTGGCTTCTGTTATACCAGATTGTATATCCTGACCTACATTGTGTTCTATATATACGGGTATGCAGGCATGCCAGTTTGTTTCTTGTTGAGTGCTATGTCCCCATGTTTTCTTTCAGTTCTTGTTTCTTATATGAAGCCAAATGATCTACGTTTGTCATAATAAGAATTGCAAATGTCCTTCGAAGGAAAAGTCATTTTTATTTAGTAAATAGAAAGCATGAATAATGAACAATACAAGAAAATTGTAAAATAATTAGGAAGTGGTTCAGAGGTGCTCATTTACAACTGAGGAAATTAAAAATGCAAATGTATTATTATCACAAAGGTAGTTAACAGACAAATGAATGAAAAAAAGAGCATTCCTTCTAATTCACCATTGTTTAAAAGACACCTGTGAATTCTAACTGGAAAAGACAAGACTGAGAAATGCAGATGGTCACATTTTGTATTATATTTATCAATTTTTCATACTCTAATTAGAGAGTGAATCATTCTCCATAGGAAGAAGATACTGTGTATTTGAATATTTAAATAAAAGCCAGTTGATGCAGAATTCCAAATACTCCCTTTTTGTCTTTGTGACAGGGGTGGTGCAAAATTTATTTTCTTTGACTGAAGGAAATGGCTGGCAGTCTACCCTAAAAGATCTATATTTGGATTCTGAAAATTAAATGAATTTCAATATCCTCTTTGTTCTAAGGCTGAATTTATTGTACTGAGTTATGTTGTGATTTTATAAAATGTTAACTTACAAGCAAAATGTTGGCAGTGTCAGATTATTTTGTGTAAAATTAGATGTTACTTAAATAGATTTATATGAAGATTTATTTTTTAAATTGTTTAAAACACGATTATTTCAATATGATCATCCTAACAGTGAGATCTGTTTTGAGAGTGAGACCTATTATTTTCAATATATATACAATTTCACATTTGTAGTGACTAGGATTAGAAATGTGAAAGAAGATTTACAAATAGCTGTTTTTGTTTTTAAATGTTGAACATATAAAGAGAAATACACCACCATATCATAGTAGAATGAGAAACATACAAAATATTAAGGAGGAGAAGAAAATATGCTTATACACTTAAAAATATTAAGATTTGAAAGAGTGCATTTCTAGGCACTTAGAGATGAATAAAAGCAATTATGTTTAACTACAACAACTCAGCCATTTTCTAAAACTTTTTCTTTTGCTGAATGAAATCTCATTTTAGAATCAAACAGAAGGTAATGCAAACTATGCAATGATTTCATACAGTCTAATAATTGTACCTTTTTTCTCTTTTCTTTATATGTACTGCTTATCTGATTTTTTTACATTTCTCTTTCAATCCAAAATAGAAATCTGATAAATTATGTTTAACACATCAAAGACAGCAGCTTTGAGAAGATTACTTTTACCAGTTTCTAGTTCAGTTCCAGGTACACTTCATAATAAATTGCTGCTCAATTGAATTTTAGTGCCACCTGTGTAAGAACTTGTTTATTGGTGTGTCTTTAGGCTCCTGCTTGGTTATTTTGCATATTATAATAAAGTAACTGAACTTTCAGTTTCCTAAACCAGCTATATGGATGGGAGAATGATTGTGACCAACTAATGAAATATGCTTTCATATTATTCTCCTCATAGAGTCAACCATGGTATTGTCATTAAGTCTTTAATATTACCATTACACTTCTTTTCCTACAATTAATGGGGCATCCATAACTAAGATGGATTGTTCTTAGCAGAAAATGATATATGTTAACTAAATAAAGATAATTGAACAGGATCATTAGCAATGAAAAGTATTCATTTGGAAGATTTCTCTTTTACCATGCTAGCTTACAAAAAAGACAGATTGGAGACTACACTGTATTTGTTTTCATGCAGACGTAATATCCTAAAATTCCTTGCAAGTCTGATAAAGTCTACTTTAAATTACACGCAGGTAAAGTTATCCAACATAAACTTTTTCTAATACACTTCTATAAAATATCACTTAATGTATAATATAGCATGTAATAAAGATATAGCTCAGACACTAAGTTTAATGTAATACTGACTAGAAGCAAAAAAGTCAAGATGGAACATGACGAACTCCAACACAATTGGACACTAAGGCTTTTAGGCCTCTCTTTTTATTTTGCTTTGGTTTTGTTTATCTTTAGAGATATGCTCTTTCTCCTGGAACTTGAAGTGGACTCATCCTTGTGCAGTGCTGGTTTTGCCATACTCATTTCAAGTATTATAGACATATCTCACGGTGAAAATATATGAAGTTACTTGTGATGCAATTAAGTGAAGATAAGAAAAAAAAAAAGCAGAGACTTAGCATGTATCAGAGCCTCGCTTCTTGTAATAAAGCATTGTTTGTCTAGTGCTCTTTTGGGTATAAAATAGACTGTAGTACACCCTAGTAAAAAACAAAACAATGACAACAAAAAACTAAATTTAAAAATAAAAAAATATATTTGGCTTAAAAAAATAAAAACAAAATGATAAATTCTTGAGGTGACAGATACCCCCATTTATCCTTATGTGATTATTACACATTGTATATTTGTATCAAATGTCTCATGTACCCCATAAATATATACATATACCTACTGTATACTCATAAAAATAAAAAATTTAAAAAAGAAAAATCTATCTAGTTACAAGGGCTAGGATCCAATACTCTTCTCAAGTGATCCCACTGGTCCTTACTGTGAGAGTCAGTGCCTCCATTCTTCTACCCCACAACTCCAAGGTAGACCACTTCAGGGCAATTAGGTTCAATGAGGCCAGCTCTCAAAACCTTTTTCCAGATTTTTGTCAAACTTAACACAGACTCTCCACTCTCCTCTGCCAGGGTAGCCATCTGCCCTCCCATATGGGAGATCAAAACTGCCTTGTTTCTCTGCAGTAGTTTCTTCACTTCTTCAAATCGATTTATTTTTCTTTTATCCCTGTGGAATGTTACCGTGAAAATTAAATCAACTTTGAGATATATATAGACAAAGAGAGAGAAAGAAACTTTGTAAACAATTAATTAAAAGTATTTTTTTTTATTTTACAAATAATAAAATTATGGAAAATAAAGTGAGGATATGTATTATAATTCCTGGGGAAACAACTACATTCTAATTTATTTGACAATCTGGGTAAGTTGTATGATATTTCCATGAATAAAAAAGTATTAAAAAGTCACTAGAGATGAAGTTAAAAATGTTAATATAAAAATAGTCATAGATAACATTGAAAGAGTGGGTGAACCCTTAACTCTAATATAGGATAACAACAGGCCCAATCATACGGACAATGTCTGCCAAACCTTCAAATAATATGTGATTTAAAAGTAGTTTAAATTATACCAGAGCATAGTAAATTATCCAAATGAATAATCTCCAATTAAAAATGCAGGCATGATTTTGATTCTAGAGAAAGAAAATAACAACTTTCATCAGGACTACAACAACCAAACGATTGTTATACCAGGTAAAAAACACTGAAGAAACATTCTGTACAACCTATTTTAGAATACAGTGAATATTATAAACATGAAGCTTGTGATCTTTAGGAGCAAAAATCATCTTATATGTGGTAAATACTTTGCAGGACATTAAAATTAGGTAAAGTATGCCCAATTAAACTGGTAATTATTTCCTAGTTCTAATGAATAGAACATGGACATTGGCTACCAGAATCCATTTGTTAACTTTTATAAATGATCTATAATTGAGATTATTAAGCCTGTTAAAGAAAGCAAGGTAAAGAGAATAAATTATACCTGACTTTTTATAGACTCTGCCTGTATTTAAATTAATCCTTCATAATTATGCCAGAAATACATTTTACAATTGCAGCCCTGCCCATTTGGCTTTAACTTGGCACCAAATTTCCTATAGAATACTTTTTGAATTTCTGTACATGGTATCAAATTTATACTCAAGATCTACCCTAATGTTTCACCAAATATGCCATGTAAACACACCCTATCAGGTAGGCATTGTTTTATAGGAAAAAAAAATAATACCTTAGCTGTTTTTCAATGTTTATTGCCAGACATTTTACCTTTTAAATTTAACCATCATTTTACAGTTGTAAAATGATTACAATAACCTAGGCTTTCTTGTCATAATGAACATATTTATGTTGTACTTACTGTTCCCTATTTTCTTATCCCCTATATAGTCAGTACAGAGTTCAGGGTTAATAAATCTAAAACTCTAATTTTATCAAGTCAAATAGCTAATCAATTGCATGTCCTCCTTTGACTTCAGTTTTATAAAATAAAAACCCCCCAAAAAATAAAATTATAAAATTCAAAGATACACATTTTTAAAAAAGAGACTATGAGACTCTCATGAGTAACATGGCCATAAATTAAAACCAAAGACTTCTGTGATATGAAAAATATCCTAGAAAAATATAATTTACCAACTGAAGAAGAAACAGGATTTGTATGGTCATATAAACATTAGTTAAACTTAATGAGTATTAAAACAGATATTTCCACAAAAACTCAATCTAACATATCATCTTCAATGAATTCTCAATTTGAAGGAACACATAATTTCAATTTTATGTAAACACTTTTCAATACAATTAAAAAGAAAATATAGCAGGTTTTCCAATTCTTTTTGCCTTGATTCCAAATCTTGAAACGACCAGTTTAAAAAAGTTATTCTCACACAGAAAATTTACCCTACTCAAGTATGTAGACAGAAACTCTTTTTCCTCTAGAAAAATACATAAATAAAAAGGCAAAATGAATCCACAACATATCAAAAAAATACTGAAAACGACATGTCATGACTAAACAGGAATGATTTAACAGTGGGAAAACCATTTATTATATTCATTTATTATATTCCATTACAATCACAAAATAAAGGAGAAAAATCACATGAGCATCTTAATAGAGGAAGAAGGCATCCTTGATAACATCTATTGATGATTGAAAAAAATGCAAACTTTTAGAGAAATAATAAAAAGGCGTTTGTTTAAATTTAATCCAATTAAAAGGATGAAAATAAATAGCAAATAGCATAGTCAAAGGTGAAACAATAAAAGCTTTTCCTTTTAAGAAGAAATAAGGAAATGATGGCCACTATCCCCATTTCTATTCAACATTAGTAATGAAAGTTGTAGCTAGCACAATCAGATTTTAAAAAAGCATGTAAAAATAATAAGAATCAGAAAGGGGGAAAAGAAGTCTCATTGTTCAAGGAGGTACATCATTATGTATATAAAAGTCAAGAAAGAACATGAATAAATTATTAGAATTTATGACAGATACTAAATTAATGTCTGACAGAGCCAATTTTCAATTTGTAAGTCTGAAACAAATAGTAAAATAAAATAATAAAAAAGAATACTATTTATATTGGCCTCAAATATGTGAATTAGTTGGATATTCAGTATATACACATTGTGCATTGAAGATGAGTGGGGAAAAAGATGTTTTAATAAATGTTGCTGAAACAATTAGCTCCCTATTTGAAAATAAAGATAAAAGAGTATTAAAAAGAACAAAATAGAGGGAAAAAGAGAAAGAAAAAACAGAAGGAAGTAAAGGGAAAGAAAAGTAAAATAAACAAACAGTAAAAAATCTAAACAAAGAAGTTGGATGTCAACATCACACAAAATCAAAAACCAATCCCATGTAGACTGAAAACAAAAATGTGAAATTCAAATTATAAAGCTTCTTTTTGTAGCAGACATTCTCCCAACCATTTTTCAAAGATCTTAAATGTTAGCGGGTTTCTACCAACCTCCAACTACCAGTTGGAAAGGTCTTTTCCAGAACTGTAGAAGGCAGTACTTCTTGCGCACCTGAAACAGGCTGTAAGTGCTGGAAAATTGACAACACTCAGCATCGGCATGCATCACTGATTCTCAGGTTTGATATGTAAATACTGAGGCTTCTGCTCCCTTTGTGTGGAACAATTCAGATATATTTATTTTGTACCATATCCTACTAGGATTAAGCTCTTGTCCCACCACAGAAGGTGGCTCAATAGTATGCAAATTAGCTGCTTTCTTTTTTTTTTTTTTTTCTTTTATTATTATTATTATTATACTTTAGGTTTTATGGTAGATGTGCGCAATGTGCAGGTAAGTTACATATGTATACATGTGCCATGCTGGTGCGCTGCACCCACCAACTCGTCATCTAGCATTAGGTATATCTCCCAATGCTATCCCTCCCCCTTCCCCCCACCCCACAACAGTCCCCAGAGTGTGATGTTCCCCTTCCTGTGTCCATGTGTTCTCATTGTTCAATTCCCACCTATGAGTGAGAATATGCGGTGTTTGGTTTTTTGTTCTTGCGATAGTTTACTGAGAATGATGATTTCCAATTTCATCCATGTCCCTACAAAGGACGTGAACTCATCATTTTTTATGGCTGCATAGTATTCCATGGTGTATATGTGCCACATTTTCTTAATCCAGTCTATCATTGTTGGACATTTGGGTTGGTTCCAAGTCTTTGCTATTGTGAATAATGCCGCAATAAACATACGTGTGCATGTGTCTTTATAGCAGCATGATTTATAGTCCTTTGGGTATATACCCAGTTTTTTAGTCATTTCCCCACTTTTCTACTGATGTACCCTGCATCTCTCAAATAAACTGCTTTCACTCACTTTGGCTTATGATCCTCTACCAGAGACACCTAGCTTAAGAATGTGGATGCCAGAAGAGTTTCTAGGAAGCAGATACTCTGGATGAAATTCTGGAACTGGCTAATTCCCCAGAAGGTGACAACCCCAGAAGGTGCTTGGTATAAGTGAGATATTAGATAACTCTTCATATGCTATAGAATAATGATGACTAAGTCTTAATCACACATAGTAAGTTAGTAAGAAATACACGAGGAAAGGCATGAATTGACTTATGCAATCTCTCAAGCATCATAAAGATATGATGGCAATGATAAATATAAGATCTATGAAGTTGGATAATTGTTATAACGTTTCCTCAATGTACTCAATAAAGAAAATGGCATACTTAAATCAACTGACCACCAACTCAGGGCATGGTATGAAAATTAGTATTCCTCTATAACAGAATTTAAAGGGGCATTCATCTGCTTCAATTGTGTGTCAGGACTGTTAAGAGTAATCTGTGGTAGTTTTCTCAGAAACCTAAATAAATGAGATATCTATGCTAGGACTGCAAAAAAAAAAAAAAAAAAAAAAAGGACTTGCAGAAAAAGCTTAATTTACTAACCAAGAAAGTTTTCTGTGCCAGAATCAGGGCCCTCATATTGAGACAGCAGGTAATAGCATACCTAAGTAGAAATGCTAGAGAACTTTGAACATCTAGTGCTCCTTAGTCTCTTGGGATGCTCAGATTTGACTTGTCTCCATGACAAAAGGAGAAAAAAGCCTCGCTTTCCTGAAAAACATTCCAAAGTCTTACTTTCCTGAAAAACACTCAGAGATCACTTCATGTGAATGGTCAACAAAATGATGCTTGCCCTTCCACTGATTCTTACGGCTTTCAATCCAACAGGAATTTCAACCTAGCCAAATTGGACAAGTACTACTCGTTTCTTAGAAAGAAATTAATTAACCACCAGAACTGCCCTTGGATATAAGATGTTATCAGCACACTAGTAAACATGTTAGGGAATATATCTTGAGGCTGGTAGATTGCAAGGAGGGGGCATTGCAAAATAAGGTATGGTGAACATTTGTTGATAATGAGGAGGACACCTTCTTATTTCTCAGGGCTTAACAGCCTTACAAAGACATCTGCAACCATTTATCATATGATTATCGGATATCTTCTCATAGCTTGAAAGTGCAATAGGTCATAGTAAATGAGATGTCTATGCTAGGACTGCATTGGCAGGATGCTGAGAAAGAGTTCAATGAGCACAGAGATGTGCTTGTGCTAAAGTAGATGATTATTTAAGATGAGAGAGCCTGATTACTATGTGTCATGGGAGGACTCAGCAGGTGCTTCCTTCCCTATAGAGTGTAAGAAATATACTATTGAAAGTACTGCCAGTATCACGAAGAATCTCAGAGACAAAAGTCCATTTTAGTCAAAAGTTGATGAGAAGGAAAGCTGCTATGGAACCGAGCTCCCAAGTGTTATTTGGGATGCTGGCATTCTATATATGTAAATGTGAGACAAAAATAGATTGCTGTTGACCAAAATACTCATTCAGGGGCAACAATAAAAGAAACTGGTAAGGGGGAAATCCTCTTGTTGGTCACAGTTTCAAGAAGCTTACTTGGCTGTTACTTTATTTGGAGGAAGCTAGGGCCTGAGGTAAGGATATACACTGAGCTCTGAGGCTGTTTTCTCAGAAACCTAAAAAGATCAGTTAGAAGATCAATTACAAGGAATTCTGAGGAAAAGGTAAATACGTGGTCCCAATAGTAGTGAACACAAATTGTGAGAATCTTTCTTTTTCAGACCAAGGTCTACCAGAGACCATTCCTGCAGATGAGATGTTTACATTAGTTGTCTCATCCGGTTGTTAACTTCTCCCCTTGGCCATCACAATATGTTCATGGATGGAGTAGGCATAAAGACATGGATATGCATGGGCTTTACATACAGCACTGTCTTATCCAGCCATTACCACCATTGATCTATCCATAGCAGAGAGAAATATTTAGATCTCGAAATGGTACCATTTGTTAACCAAACAATCTGCCATAGGGTAACAGGTGAGTGATAAAGGGTTATTTTCATAATGGAAGAGTCAACACTCTGTCCTTACTGAGATTTATATATACATGATGTATGGGTTTACATGAGATATTGCATAATCTCACCTCAAAAGAAGGAACCACTTCATGGCAAAATAAGTGACACAAAACAAAACCCCGCATGACTTTCTGTACATTCATTGTAATCAACACACACACACACACACACACACACAAAGACACACACAGAGAGAGAGAGGCAGAAAGAGAGAGAGTTAGACTGATATTAAATTGCCCTGGTGTTACTGTATATTCTTTACTATAGATTGTTACTGTAGATTGTCAAACAAAACCACCTGAAAGAACAAGGTTGTTCCAGAAAAAAAAAAAAACAAACAAACAACAAAAAAACTGTAATCCCCAAGTATCTAGAAGCTGTGCAAGAAATGATAATTATCAAACTAAAAAGATGTACTAATTGATTCAAGTAAACTGTAGGTCATGATGTACCTAGTATGTTTTTTACACTTAGAACAGATCATATTTAAAATCTCAGTCTATACATGAAAAAATTGTTTTCAATAAATTCATGAAATCATTATACAAATTATAATGTCCAAAAAAGAAATCCAGCCAGTGAAAATTTGTGTTTATTAAATTTTATGTATATGTATGTGTATTTATTAAAATATTAGATTGCATATTTAAAGACATTAAAATATAACACCATATAAATATTATAGTATATAAAGTGAAAATGCAATAGATTCATAAATTTTAAATACATTAATGTATTTTTGAAATATCTACTTATTGATTTGTAATCAACAATAAATAAGAACATTATAGTTTTTGATCTTTAATTTCTATAAATTGATTTCATGAAAATGTGTCTTCTTAGCATTTTATGTTAAACAAAATATATATTCACGTGTCCATTTATCTTCACTCATGATTAATCCAAAACAATTTCTTTTTATTATTTACATTCTCAAATGTTGTCTTTCACTTGAGAAACAGATATGCAAACAGTTAAGAAAAGACTAAATGATCTGGATGAATTTGGTGGATCCTAAAATTAAGATTTTTAAAACCAACAACAATAACAAAATCCTAGAAATTGCAATATTGTTCAATTCAGATTTCAAATGTTTCTTTCATAAAAAACAAATAATAAAAAGTAAATATTTCAAGCAGGCAGAAGAATGCCAAAATTATAAAAGCTCATGTTTGCAGTCACAATAGTATCATTTTAATTTTGAATATGCTATATAAACACAGTGGCACAGAGGTAAGAGACAGAAATTTTATAAGGCAACACCTTGAGTAATTTCTTGTTTTTATGTTTTTAATACTATCTACTTTTATTTATTTATTTATTTAGGGGCTACATGTGCAGGTTTCTTACATGGGTATATTGTGTGATGGGTTTGGGTTACAGATTATCTCATTACCCAGGTGGTGAGTAAACTAGCACAGAGGTAGTTTTTCACCACAAGGCCCCGCTTGCTCTCCCCTCCCTCAAGTAGTCCCTGTTTCTATTGTTTCCGTATCTATGTTCATGTATACTCAGTGTTTAATTCCCACTTATAAGTGAAAACATGAAGTATTTTGTTTTCTGTTCTTGAATTAATTCATTTAGGATTATGGCCTCCAGCTGCATCCATGTTGCTGTAAAGGACATGACTTCATGCTTTTTGTGTGGTTGCGTAGCATTCCAAGAGGTGTATGTCCCATATTTTCTTTATTCAATCCACCACTGATGGGCACCTAGCTTGATTTCATGTCTTTGCTATTGTGAATAGTGCTGGGATGAACATAAAAATGCATGTGTCTTTTTGGTAGAATGATTTATTTTCCGATGGGTATATATCCAGTAAAGGAATTGCAGGGTCGAATAGTAGCTCTCTTTTAAGATCTTTGAGAAATCTCCAAATTGCTTTTCAGAGAGGCTGAACTAATTTTGCATTCCTACCAATGGTGTATAAACGTTTATTTTGCTCTGCAGCCTCACCAGTATCTATTGCTTTTTGACCTTTTAATGGCCATTCTAATGAATGTGAGATCATATCTCATTGTGGTTTTGATTTGCATTTCTCTGATGATTAATGGTGCAGAGTATTTTTAAACTGTGTGTTGGCTCCTTGTATGCTCTCTTTTATGAAGTTTCTGCTCATGTCCTTTACCCATTTTTTAATGAGTTTTTTTGTTTTGTTTTTTGTTTTGTTTTGTTTTGTTTTGTTTTTGAGACGGAGTCTCGCTCTGTCGTCCAGGCTAGAGTACGGTGGCGCGATCTCGGCTCACTGCCAGCTCCGCCTTCTGGGTTCACGCCATTCTCCTGCCTCAGCCTCCCTAGTAGCTGGGACCACAGGTGCCAGCCACCACGCCCGGCTAATGTTTTGTATTTTTTGTAGAGATGGGGTTTCACCATGTTAGCCAGGATAGTCTCGATCTCCTGACCTCATGATCCACCTGCCTTGGCCTCTCAAAGTGCTGGGATTACAGGCATGAACCAACTCGCCCAGCTTTTATTGAGATTTTTTTGTATTTTGCTTGCTGATTTAAGTTCCTTATAGATCCTGGATATTAGACCTGTGTCAGATGCATAGTTTGTGAATATTCGCTCCCATTCTGTAGATTATCTGTTTATTCTGTTGATAGTTTGTTGTTGTTGTTTTTCTGCCATGCAGAAGCTCTTTAGTTTAATTAGGTCCTACTTGTCAATTTTCATTTTTGTTGCACTTCCTCTTGGGGACTTAGCCAAGAAATCTTTGCCAAGGCCAACATCAAGAAAGGTGTTGCCTAAGTTTTCTTCTAGGATTTTTATAGTTTGAGGTCTTACATTTAATTTTTTAATCCATCTTGTGTTGACTTTTGTGTATAGTAAAAGGTAGGAAGTCCAGTTTCTTTCTTTTGCATATGCCTATCCAGCCATCCCAGCACCATTTTTGACAGGGAATTCTTTCCACATTGCTTATTTTTGTTGACTTTTTTAACCATTAGAGAGCTCTAGGTGTGTAGCTTTATTTCTATGTTCTCTATTCTGTTCCACTGGTCTTTGTTTTTGTACCAGCACCATGATATATTGGTTACCTTAGCCTTACAGTATAGCTCGAAGTCAGGTAATGTGATGGCTCTGGCTTTGTACTTTTGCTTAGGATTTCCTTAGCTATTTGGGCTCTGTTTTGGTTCCATAGGAATTCTAGAGTATTTTTTCCCAGCTATTTGGGAAATGAGGTTGACAGTTTAATAATAATAGCATTGAATCTGTAGATTGCTTTGGACAGTATGGCCATTTTAATATTTTTTTATTCCCAATCCATGAGCATAGAAGATTTTTCCATTTATTTGTGTCATCTATGATCTCATTCAGCAGGGTTTTGTAGTCCTCCTTTTAGAGATCTTTCACTTCCTGGATAAGCTGTATTACTAGCTATTTCATTTTCTTTGTGGCTATTGTAAATAGAATCATGTTCTTGATTTGGTTCACAGCTTGAATGTTATTGTTGTATAAAAACGCTTGTGATTTTTGTGTTTTGATTTTGTATTTTGAAACTTTACTGAAGTTGTTATAAGTTCTAGAAAACTTTTGTTGGAGTCTTTAGGGTTTTCTAGATATAGAATCATATTATCATTCCAGAGAGATAGTTTAACTTCTTCTCAGATTTGGATACATTTTTTTTCTTTTTCTTGCCAGATTACTCTGGCTGGCACTTCCAGTACTATGTTGAATAGGAGTGGTGAGTTGGGGAACTTGTTACAATTCTCAAGGAGAATGTTTCCAGCAATTGTTCATTCAGTATCATGTTGGCTGTTAGGTTGTCATAGATGCCTCTTATTATTTTGAGATATGTTCCTTTAATGCCTAGTCTGTTGATGGTTTTTGTCATAAAGGTATGTTGAATTTTATTGAAAGCCTTTTCTGCCTCTATTGAGATGATCACATGGATTTTGATTTTAATTCTGCTTACATGATAAATCACATTTATTGATTTGCGTATGGTGTAATAGCCTTGCATGCCAAGAATAAAGCCTTCTTGATCATGATATATTAATTATTTGATGTGGTGCTGAATTCAATTTGTAGTATTTTGTTAAGGATTTTTGCATCTATATTCATCAGGGATATTGGCCTGAAGTTTACTTTTTTCCTTGTGTAACTGTCATATTTTGTTTTCTTAATGATTCTGGCTGTATAGAATGAGTTCAAGAGGAGTCCCCTCATTCTTGATTTTTTTGAATAGTTTCAGTAGCATTCACATCAGTTGTTCTTTGTACATCTGGTAGAATGTGGTTCTGAATCCATCGGGCTTGGTGCTTTCATTAATTCAGTAAGTTTGCTTATCACTTATTCAATTTCAGAACTTGGTATTGGTCACTTCAAGTTTTCGTTTTCTTTCTGGTTCAATTTTGGGAGGCTTTATGTTTTGAGAAATTTATATGTTTCCTCTAGATTTTCTCATTTGTGTGCATAGAGGTGTTCATAATACTCTTTGAGGATATTTTGTATTTCTGTGACATTGGGTATAATGTCATCTTTGTCATTGTTAATTGTACTTATTTGTGTCTTCTCCTTTTATTTCTTTGTTAATCTTTTTAACAGTCTATTATTCATATTTATTTTTTCAAACAACCAACTCTTGATTTCGTTGATTTTTTTTTTTTTTTTTTTTTTTTTTTTTTTTTTTTTTTGACGGAGTCTTGCTCTGTCACCCAGGCTGGAGTGCAGTGGCGCGATCTCGGCTCACTGCAAGCTCTACCTCCTGGGTTCACGCCATTCTCCTGCCTCAGCCTCCTGAGTAGCTGGGACTATAGGCGCCCACCACCACGCCCAGCTAATTTTTTGTATTTTCAGTAGAGACGGGGTTTCACCATGTTAGCCAGGGTGGTCTTGATCTCCTGACCTCGTGATCTGCCTGCCTCGGCCTCTCAAAGTGCTGGGATTACAGGCGTGAGCCACTGCACCCAGCCTTCATTGACCTTTTGTATGGAGTTTTGTGTCTCAATTTCATTCAGTTCTTCTCTGATTTTAGTCATTTATTTTCTTCCGCTAGCTTTACTGTTGGTTTGTTCTTTTTTTTCTAATTCCTTTATGTGCAATATTAGATTATTTATTTGAGATCTTTCTAACTTCTTGATAAAGGCATTTTGTGTTGTATAGTTTTGTCTTAACATTGCCTTTGCTGCATCCCAATGATTTTGGTAAGTTGTGTCTCTATTTTTATTAATTTCAAAGGATATTTTGGTTTGGAGCTTACTTTCATTGTTCACATGGGTTATTCAGAAGCAAGTTGTGTAATTGCCATGTATTTATGTAGCTTTGAGAGATCTGGATATTGATTTTTATTTTTATTGCACTGTGGTCTGAAAGTGTGCTTGGTATGATTTTGATGTTTTTGAATTTATTAAGACTTTTTATAACAAAACATGTGGTCAATCTTAGAAAATGTTTCATGTACAGATTAGAAGAATTATACTGTGGTTGTTGAGTGGAGTGTTCTGTAGATGTCTATTAGGTCCAATTGATTCAGTGCCAAGTTAAGTCTAGATTTTTTTGGTATAATTTTCTGCCTTGATAATTGTCTAATGCTATGAATGCTATGAGTGGGGTATTGAAGTCTCCCACAATTATTGTGTGGCTGTCTAGATATTTGCATTGCTCGAGCTGGGCTGGTTTTATAAATATGAGTGTTCTAATATTTGGTGCATGTATATTTAGGATAGTTGATTCTTGTTGAATTGAACCCTTCATCATTATGTAATGCCTTTCTTTGTCCATCTTATTTGTTATTGGTTTAATGTCTGTTTTACCTGATATAAGAATAACAACTTCTGTTCTTTTTCTTTTCTGTTTGCATGGTAGATATTTATCCACCCCTTTACGTTGAGCCTGCAGGTGTTGTTACATGTAAGATAGGTCTCTTGAAAAAAGTAGAATGTTGGGCTTTGTCTTTTTATCCAGTTTGCCACTTTATCCCTTTTAAGTGGGGTATTTGACTATTTATATTCAGTGTTAGTTTCATGCGTATCCGTATGAAGAGACCACCAAACAGGCTTTGTGTGAGCAATAAAGCTTTTAATCACCTAGGTGCAGGCGGGCTGAGTCCGAAAAGAGAGTCAGCGAAGGGAGATAGCGGTGGGGCCATTTTATAAGATTTGGGTAGGTAAAGGAAAATTACAGTCAAAGGGGGGTTGTTCTCTGGTGGGCCGAAGTGGGGGTCACAAGGTGCTCAGTAGGGGAGCTTTTGAGCCAGGAGAAGGAATTTCACAAGACAATGTCATCGGTTAAGGCAAGGACCGGACATTTTCACTTCTTTTGTGGTGGAATGTCATCAGTTAAGGCGGGGCAGGGCATTTTCACTTCTTTTGTGATTCTTCAGTTACTTCAGGCCATCTGGGAATATATGTGCAAGTCACCGGGCATGCGATGGCTTAGCTTGGGCTCAGAGGCCTGACATTCCTGCCTTCTTATATTAATAAGAAAAATAAAACAAAACAGTGTTGAAGTGTTGGGGCAGCAAAAATTTTTGGGGGGTTGTATGGAGAGAGAGAATGGGCGATGTTTCTCAGGGCTGCTTCAAGCGAGATTGGGGCAGCGTAGGAACATAGAGTGGGAGAGATTAAGCTGAAGGAAGATTTTGTGGTAAGGGGTGATATTGTGGGTTTGTTAGAAGAAACATTTGTCGTGTAGAATTATTAGTGATGACCTGGATATGGTTTGGTATGAATTGAAAAACTAAATGGAATAAGATAAGGAGAAAAACAGGTATTAAAGGACTAAGAATTGGGAGGACCTAGGACATCTAATTAGAGAGTGCCTAAGGAGGTTCAGCATAGCCTTGCCAGCAAAGATTATTTATTTACTTTAAGAGTTAAGAGTGGTGGTTTGGGGATAGCACCAGGAGATATCAGCTGTGGTAGCTTGGAGAAAGAGTGTAAACTGGCAGTGTAAACAAGAGCAGGCATTTATGAGTAGTTGAGAATGGTGAATAGGAGTATGACTAGAAAGAAAATAGTAGGGATGACAAGTTTTTTGGGGTGCAGTCTAAGTTGGTCTGGTGTCTGGGATGAGACTGGGACTTAATAAAAAGGAGCATCTATACAGGAGCTCAAATGGGCTGTACCTTGTAGCATTCTGAGGACAGGCCTGACTTCTGAGAAGGGAAAGTGGTAAAATTATCGTCCATTCCTTTTTAAGTTGGTGGCTGAGCTTGGTGAGGTATGTTTTTTAAAGACCTTTAGTCAGTTCTACTTTTCCTGAACACTGAGGACTGTAAGGGATATAAAGTTTTCACTGAATATCAAGAGCCTGAAAAACTGCTTGGCTGATTTGACTAATAAAGGCTGGTGTGTTATCAGACTGTATAGAGGTGGGAAGTCCAAACCAAGGAATTATGTCTGACAGAAGGGAAGAAATGACCATGGTGGCCTTCTCAGACCCTGTGGGAAAGGCCTCTACCCATCCAGTGAAAGTGTCTACCCAGACTAAGAGATATTTTAGTTTTCTGACTCGAGGCATGTGAGTAAAGTTAATTTGCCAGTCCTGGGCAGGGGCAAATCCCCGAGCTTGATGTGCAGGAAAGGGAGGAGGCCTGAACAATCCCTGAGGGGTAGTAGAATAGCAGATGGAACACTGAGAAGTGATCTCCTTGAGGATAGATTTCCATGATGGAAAGGAAATGAGAGGTTCTAAGACATGGGCTAGCGGCTTGTAACCTACATGGAAGAGGTTATGAAATGACGACAGAATAGAATGGGCCTGTGAGGCTGGCAGGAGATAATTTCCTTGGTCTAAGAACCATTTGCCTTGTGTGGGAAGAGATTGATAGGTGGAAGTTTCAGCGGGGGAGTAGGTGGGAGTGACTGATGTGAAGGAGAAAAACTGGCCATGAGGGACAGAAGTTGGAGAGCTAGCTGCTTGTCTAGGCACCTTATCAGCATAAGCGTTGCTGTGAGAAACAGAAATTGGAAAGCTACCTGCTTGTCTAGCCACCTTATCAGCATAAGCGTTGCCTAGGGCAATGGGATCTGACACCTTTTGATGCCCCTTGCAGTGAATGACCCCAGCTTCCTTTGGAAGTAAAGCTGCCTTGTGCAGAGTTTTTATTAAAGAGGCATTAATGATGGAGGACCCTTGTGTAGTGAGGAAACTTCTTTTGGCCCATATGACCACATGGTGGTGCAGAATATGGAAGGCATATTTACAGTCAGTATAAATATTGACACATAGTCGTTTTGCAAGAGTGAGGGCTTGAGTTAAGGCAACGAGTTCGGCTTGCTGAGAGGTAGTGGAGTGGGGCAGAGTGGTAGCCTCAAAAACAGATGCGGAAGATACTATAGCATAGCCTGCCTTTACTGGTGAGTGGCGATTAGGCCTGGTGGAACTGCCGTCAATAAACCAAGTGTGATCAGGGTGAGAAACAGGGAAGAAGGAAATGTGGGGAAATGGGGTGAACGTCAGGTGGATCAGAGAGATGCAGTCATGAGGGTCAGGTGTGGTATCCGGAATAATGTGGGAGGCCAGATTGAAGTCCAGGCCAGGAACAATGGTAATTGTGGGAGACTCAACAAAGAGTGAGTATAGCTGAAGGAGCCGGGGAGCAGAAAGTATATGCCTCAGGTGTGAGGAAGAAAGTAGATTTTGGAAATTACGAGAGCTGTAGAGAGTGAGTTGAGCACAGTTTGTGATTTTGAGGGCCTCTAAAAGTATTAGGGCGGCAGCAGCCACTGCATGGAGACATGATGGCCAGCCTAAAACAATAAGGTCAAGTTGTTTGGACAAAAATGCTACAGGACACGATCCCGGTCCTTGTGTAAGAATTCCAACTGCACGGCCCTGCATTTCAGCTGTGTGTAAAGAAAAGGGTTGGGATGAGTCAGGGAGAGCTAGGGTGGGGGCAGTCTCTAAAGCTGTCTTCAAGGAATGGAAAGAGGAGTGGGGAAAGGATTTAGGATCTATGGAGTCAACTAGATTTCCTTTTGTGAGTATATATAGTGGTTTTGTTAGGATGGCAAAACCAGGTATCCAAAGGCGAAAATATCTAACCATGCCCAGGAAGGAAAGGAGTTGTTGTTTTGTAGAAGGGGTCAGGGTTTGAGAGATTAGTCAGACGTGATCGGCAGGGAGAGCACGTGTGTTTTTATGAAGAATTATGCCGAGATACGTAACAGATAAGGAGGAAATTTGGGCTTGACTGAAGTAATGGGGGCTGTCTGTGAAGCCTTGCGGCAGTACAGCCCAGGTAATTTGCTGAGCCTGATGGGTGTCAGGGTCAGTCTAAGTGAAAGCGAAGAGAAGCTGGGATGAAGGGTGCAAAGGGATAGTAAAGAAAGCATGTTTGAGATCCAGAACAGAATAATGGGTTGTGGAGGGAGGTATTGAGGATAGGAGAGTATATGGGTTTGGCACCATGGGGTGGATAGGCAAAACAATTTGGTTGATAAGGCTGAGATCCTGAACTAATCTGTAAGGCTTGTCCGGTTTTAGGACAGGTAAAATGGGGGAATTGTAAGGGGAGTTTATAAGCTTTAAAAGGCCATGCTGTAGCAGGTGAGTGATAACAGGCTTTAATCCTTTTAAAGCATGCTGTGGGATGGGATATTGGTGTTGAACGGGGTAAAGGTGATTAGGTTTTAATGAGATGGTAAGGGGTTCATGATCGGTCACCAAGGAGGGAGTAGAGGTATCCTATACTTGTGGGTTAAGGTGGGGGGATAAAAGAGGATGATGCAAAGGAGGCTTTGGATTGGGAAGAAGGGCATCAATAAGATGCGGCTGTAGTCCAGGAATAGTCAGTGAAGCAGATAATTTAGTTAAAGTGTCTCAGCCTAATAAGGGAACTGGGTAGGTGGGGATAACTAAAAAGGAGTGCTTAAAAAAGTATTGTCTAAGTTGGCACCAGAGTTGGGGAGTTTTAAGAGGTTCAGAAGCCTGGCCATCAATACCCACAACAGTTGTGGAGGCAAGGGAAACAGGGCCTTGAAAAGAAGGTAATGTGGAGTGGGTAGCCTCTGCATTGATTAAGAAGGGGACAGACTTACCCTCCACTGTGAGAGTTACTTAGAGCATCTGTGATGGTCATGTAGGCTTCCAAGGCAATCAGGAAGTGTCAGTCTTCAGCTGCTAAGCCAAGAAGATCTGGGAAGGAGTCAGTCAGAGTCTTGGGCCAGAGTTCCAGGGGCTCTGGGAGTGGCTGCCAGGTAAGTTGAACAGTCCGATTTTCAGTGGGGTCCTGCACAGATGGGACACGGCTTAGGAGGAATCCTGGGCTGTGGGCATTACTTGGCCTAGTGGCCAGATTTCTGGCACTTGTAGCAAGCTCCTGGGGAGGCGGGCCTGGAGGAACACCTGGCCACTGTGGTTTAGGCATTTGAAAGTTCTTGTGTGCTGGAGATGTGGCTGGGGTTTGTCTCACAGTGGAGGCAAGAAATTGCAACTTTTTTCTATTATTGTACACCTTGAAGGTGAGGTTAATTAAGTCCTGTTGTGGGGTTTGAGGGCTGGAATTTAATTTTTGGAGCTTTATTTAAAGTCAGGAGTGGATTGGGTATAAAATGTATACTGAGAATAAGACGGCCTTAAAGCATCTCAGGGTTGCTGCCAAACAAGCTATGAACCGGGCTGGGTTTTTATATTTGATGAAAGAGAGCCTAAATGCTATCTGATTTGAGATAAAGAAAAAGGAGCATTAACTTTGACTATGCCTTTAGCTCCAGCCACCTTTTTAAGAGTAAATTGCTGGGCAGGTTGGGGAGGGCTAGCCACGGAATGAAACTGTAAGCTGGACCAGGTGTGAGGAAGGGAGGTGATAAAAGGATTATAGGGTGGAGGAGCAGAGGCTGAGGAAGAATTGGAACCTAGCTCAGCCTGTCAAGGAGGGGAGAGGTCAGATGGGTCTGTAGAAAAGGAATATTAGAAAGACTCAGCGATGCTTGGGGTTGGGACTGAGGGGACAGGCGGGAGGGAAAGAAGGAAGATTTGGAATGAATTGCATTGGGAACAGAGACTAGGAAGGGACTGATGTGTAAAAGAATGCCTGGACGTCAGGCACCTCAGACTATTTGCCCATTTTACGACAAGAATTATATAGATCTTGTAGGATGGAAAAAATGAAAGTGCCATTTTTTGGCTATTTGGAATCACTGTCGAGTTTGTATTAGGGTCAAGCGGCATTGTAGAAGAAAATAAGCCATTTAGGTTTTAGGTCAGGTGTGAGTTGAAGAGGTTTTAGGTTTTTAAGAACACAGGCTAAGGGAGAAGAAGGAGGAATGGAGGGTGGAAGGTTGCCCATAGTGAAGGAGGTAAGCCTAGAGAAAAGAGAGTAGAGACACAGAGGGAAGAGGTTCGGGGGTTCTTACCCTCCAGAAAAGTGGTAAAGGGGTCAGGGCGCAGAAATAAGGGGTTGGGGCACAGAGATAAGAGGTCGGGGTGTGGAAATAAGGGGTTGGGGCAGAGAGATAAGAGGTTGGGGTGTGGAAATAAGGGATTGGGGGGTTCTTGCCCCCCAGAAAAGCAGAGAAGGGGTAGAGACACAGAGAGAAGAGGTTGGGGTACTTGCCCCTCCCCCAGAAAAGCAGGACTTGCTGCTAAGGGGCAGGACTTGCCACTAAGGGTGAAGGACCAAGGCAGGCATCCCTGCGTGGTCTGACACCTCTGAAACGTGGGTGAATAATCAGAGAAACATCCCTGCAATGACTAAACAGCAAGGGAAGGCTGCCTTCCCAGTCCGTGACCGGCGCCGGAGTGTTGGGTCCACAGATAAAACATGTCTCCTTTGTCTCTACCAGAAAATGAAAGGAATTGAAATTAAGAGAAGGGAGAGATTGAAGTGTGGTGCCAAGATTGAAAGGAGAAAGAAGTTGAGGGATAGTGAGGGAGGTTGGAGAAGAGAGTAAAAAGAGGCCACTTACCGGATTTGAAACTGGTGAGATGTTTCTTGGGCTGGTCGATCTGAAGACCTGAGGTCATAGGTGGATCTTTCTCATGGAGCAAAGAGCGGGAGGACAGGGGATTGATCTCCCAAGGGAGGTTCTCCAATCTGAATCACGGCACCAAATTTCATGTGCGTCCGTGTGACGAGACCACCAAACAGGCTTTGTGTGAGCAATAAAGCCTTTAATCACCTGGGTGCAGGTGGGCTGAGTCCGAAAAGAGAGTCAGCGAAGGGATATAGGGGTGGGGCCATTTTATAAGATTTGGGTAGGTAAAGGAAAATTACAGTCAAAGGGCAGTTGTTCTCTGGCGGGCAGAAGTGGGGGTCATAAGGTGCTCAGTAGGGGAGCTTTTGAGCCAGCATGAGCCAGGAGAAGGAATTTCACAAGACAATGTCATCAGTTAAGGCAAGGACTGGCCATTTTCACTTCTTTTGTGGTGGAATGTCATTAGTTAAGGTGGGGCAAGGCATTTTCACTTCTTTTGTGATTTTTCAGTTACTTCAGGCCATCTGGGTGTATATACATGCAAGTCACCGGGGATGCGATGGCTTAGCTTGGGCTCAGAGACCTGACAGTATTGATATGTGAGATTTTGTTCCTCTCATTTTGTTGTTAGTTGGTTGTTTTGTAGATTTGACTGAGTAGTTTCTTTATGGAGTCTGAGGGATATGTGCTGGAGAGTGTTTTTGTTTGTGGTAACAGGTCTTTCTTTTGTTTCCATGTTCAACACTCCCTAAAGAACCTTTGTAAAGCATGTTTGGTTGTAATTAATTCCCCTAGCATTTGCTTGTCTAAGAAGGATTTTATTTCTCCTTTGCTTATGAAGCTTAATTTGGTGGGATATGAAATGCTTGGTTGGAATTTATTTTCTATAAGGAATCTGAAAATAGGTCCCTAATCTCTTCTGACTGGTAAGGTTTCTGCTGAGAGGTCTCTCAATGGCCTGATGGGGTTCTCTTTGTGTAAGAACTGAGCCCTGTATCTAGCTGCCTTTAAGATTATTTCTTTCATGATGATCCTGGTGAATCTAATGATTATGTGCCTTGGAAATGGTTGCCTTTGATAGTATCTCACAGGGATTATCTGTATTTTTTGAATTTACATGTCAACTTCTCTAGTGAGATTGGGGAAATTTTCAATGACTATTACCTCAAATGTGTTAAATGTGTTTTCTGAGTTATGCTCTGTCCTTCTCTAACAGGAATGCATCAAGTCATAGATTTGGTCTCTCTATATAAGCTCATATTTCTTGGAAGCTATGTTTGTTTTTCTTAATTGTTATTATTATGTTTTTTTTGTCTGAGTTGATTCAAAGAATTGGGCATAGAGCTCTGAGAATCTTTTCTCAGCTTGTTCTAGTTGGCTATTAATGCTTCTTACTTAATTATAACTTTTTGTAATTAACTTTTTAGTTCCAGAAATTTAATTTGACTTTTCTTCAAATGGCTCTTTCATTTCTCAGCTCTTAGATCCATTTACTATATTCTGTGGATTTCTTGGATTGGGTTTCAACTTTCTCCTAAATATTTGAGTTTTCTTGCCATCCATATTCAGAATTCTATGTCTCTCATTTCAATCATTTCACTCTGTTTCAGAACCATTGCTTGGGAGCTCCTGGCCTCATTTGGGTGTAGTGGGCCATTCTGGCTTTTAGAGTTGCCAGAATCCTTGCACTGGTTCTTTCATATCTATGTGAGTTGGTGTTCCTCTAACCTTTGAGTTGCTGTCTTTTGAATGGGGCTTTTAGCTATTATAAACTTTTTTTCTTAAAATGAATGCATGTGTCTTGAGTCTTTGTGTCTGGGTGATGGTATAATTGGGAGTACTCCAAATTAAAATACTGTATAAATTATAATGTTTATTAATGTAAAAATAATACAATTATTCTGCATTGAAGATTTCATATATATTATTAAAATTCAACAGTAGCAACAGCATTTGTTCAGAATGTAGATACACTCAGCAGCAACCATACAAGCCAGGAGAGATTTGGAGCCTGTTTCACCATTCTTAAAGAAAAGAAATTTCATCCAAGATTTTTACACCCTACTAAACCGAGCTTCAAAAGCAAAGTAGAAAATCAAATCTTTTACAGACAAGCATGTGCTAAGGAAATTTGTCACCACTAGTCCAGCCTTACAAGAGATCCTTGATGAAGTTTTAAACATGGAAACAAAACAAAGATACCTACTATCACAAAAACACACAAAAATATATAGTCTGCAGACTCTGTAATGCAACCACAAAATAGAAACTACAAAGCAAACAGGAAACAACTTTGTAACAGAACCAAGTCACACATATCAGTTTTAAACTTGAAAGTAAATGGCTTAAACTTCCCACATAAAGGTGCAGAGTGGCAAGTTGGATTAAAAAAATAAGACTGTCTGCTGTCTCACACATAACCACACCCATAGGCTCAAAGTAAAGGGTTGGAGCAAGTTCTACCATGCAAATGCAAAACAAAAGACAGCAGTATTTACTTATTTCAGACAAAACAGACTTTCAACCAGAAATGATGAAAAAGGGCAAAGAAAAGCATTGCATAATGATGAAGGTCTCAATCAATAAGAAGACTTAGTATATAAGCACCCTAACTGTATATGCCACCCAGCATTGAACATCAAGATTTATAAAACAAGTATTTCTCTATATGCAAAAGACATAGACAACCACATAATAAAAATAGAAGAGTTGAACACCTCACTGACAATGTTAGACAATTAATTGAGGCAGAAAACTAACAAAGACATTCTGGACTTAAATTCAACACTTTACTAATTGGACCTACTAGTTATCTACAAACTACTCCACCCATCAAACACAGAATATACAGTCTTTTCTTGTGCACATGAAACATACATAACACTGCAGAAAAGCAGTGTTAAAAGGAAAGTTTAGGCTGGGCGTGGTGGCTCATGCCTGTAATCCCAGCACTTTGGGAGGCCAAGGCAGGTGGATTACCTGAGCTCAGCAGTTCAGGACCAGCCTAGCCAACATGGTGAAACCCCGTCTCCAGTAAAAAATACAAAAATTAGCCAGGTGTGATGGCGGGTTTCTGTAATCCCAGCTACTCAGGAGGCTGAGACAGGAGAATTGCTTGAACCCAGGAGGTGGAACTGCAGTGAGCCAAGATATTGTGCCATTGCACTCCAGCCTGGGCAACAAGAGTGAAACTCTATCTCAAAAAAAAAAAAAAAAAAAAGGAAGTCTACCTCAAAAAGTTAGAAAGATCTCAAGTTAACTCAAACATTACACCTAGAGGAACTACAAAATAAACTAAACCCCAAGCTAGCAAAAGAAAACAAACAACTAAAATTAGAGCAGAACTGAATCCATCCAAAACTAAACCCTAAGCTAGCAAAAGAAAAACTAAACCCCAAGCTAGCAAAAGAAAAACTAAACCCCAAGCTAGCAAAGGAAAACAAACAACTAAAATTCGAACAGAACTGAATCCATCCAAAAATCTATGCAAAGTATCAACATAAGCACATGTTGGTCTTTTGAAAGGATAAACAAGATCCATAGATGGCTGCCTAGATTAACAAAGAAAAAAAGAGAGAAAATCCAAATAAGTACAATTAGGAATGACAAAAAGTGGCATTATAACCAAGTTTACAAAGATACAAAAGATCCTCAGACTAATATGAACACCTCTGTGCACACAAACAAGAAAATCAACAGAGAATGGATAACTTCCTGGAAACATGTGGTCTCCAATGACTGAATCAGGAAGTAATTGAAACATTGAATAGACCAATACTGAAGTGGCTACATTGTTTGGGGTATATACCCTGGGGCCCATTGTCATACACCAGGAAAATGTAGGACATGGACACACATGTGGAGTTTAGAAGGCAGAAGAGAATGAAAGGGATCTCTAAGTGGAAAAGACCAAGACATGACAGATGCATCAAATTATATAGTTAGGTTTGAGAAGGTGGTGTCTGATTTACATAGGGCTCACAGAGTGGTTCCATCAGGTATGCTGTTTACATAGCATGTGGGAAAGGCTGTTCGCCCCACCCTGATCTTATTATGCAAATGGATTTCCAGTTGATCCTCACCAAGTGTCTGATTCTTACTGTACATGAGGCTGGCAAAGAAGGGAAGATGGAGCTATCAGCTTGAACATGTTTAGTCTCTAGCTCCTGCTGGCATTCACCCATGCAGGCTCCTGTGAGGCCTCTGACCCCAAGCTAAGCCATCATATCCCCTGTGACCTGCACGTATACATCCAGATGGCCTGAAGCAACTGAAGCTCCACAAAAGAAGTAAAAAGAGCCTTAACTGATGACATTCCACCACTGTGACTTGTTTCTGCCCCACCCTAACTGATCAATATGCTTTGTAATCTCCCCGACCCTTAAGAAGCTTCTTTGTAATCTCCCCCACCCTTAAGAAGGTTCTTTGTAATCCTCCCCACCCTTGAGAATGTACTTTGTGAGATCCACCCCCTGCTGGCAAAACATTGCTCCTAACTCCACTGCCTATCCCAAAACCTATAAGAACTAATGATAATCCCACCACCCTTTGCTGACTGTCTTTTCAGACTCAGCCTGCCTGCACCAGGTGAAATAAACAGCCTTGTTACTCACACAAAGGCTGTTTGGTGGTCTCTTCACACGGACGCACATGACAGCTCCCAGCTTCCATGTCTATGTCTGCAGCCTGACTTTACAGGCTGCTCTTTGCTCAATGATTTTGGGCTGCTTTTCATTAATAAGAAAAGCTTTACCAAGGACTTTTGTACCCTCACTATCTGCCCAAAGGATTCCTTCTTAACTTCTGTATCATTATCAAGTGACAAAATTGAATCAGCAATGAAAATCTACCAACCAAAAAAGTCCCAGAGTAGAGGGATTCACGTACAAATTCTACCAGATGTAGAAAAAAGACCTTGTATAAATTATACTGAAGCTATTCTAAATAATTGAGAAGGATGGACTCCTCCCTAACTCATTCTATGAAGCCAGCATCACCCAGATATCAAAACCTGGCAAAGACACAATGAAAAAAGAGAAATGCAGGCCAATATTTTTGATGAATATGGATTCAATAGTCCTCAATAAAATACTAGCAAACCATATCTAGTAGCATACAAAATGTTATTTCACCATGATAAAGTAGGCTTCATTCCTGGAATGCAAGGTTGGTGCAAAATATGTAAATCGATAAATGTTCTTTCCCACATAAACAGTATTAAAAATAAAAATAAAAAAATGATAATCTCAATTGATGCAGAAAAATCTTTCAACAAATATCTAACATCTCATCATGATTTAAAAAAAAAAACTCTCAAGAAACTAGGCATCAAAGGAATATACCTGAAAATAATAACAGTCATCAATGACAAACCTACAGCCAACATTATACTGACCAGTACAAAAACGGAAGCATTTCTCTTGAGAACTGGAGCAAGACCAGGATACCCATGCTCACCACAACCTATTCAACCTAGAATTGGGAGTGGTAGCCAGAGCAATCAGGCAAGATATATAAATGAAAGGCATTCAAATAGGAAAAGAAGATGTGAAACTATCTCTTGTCTGGTGATATAATTCTATACTTAGAAATCCCTAAGGACTCTGCTAAGAGGCTATTAGAATTATTAAGTGATTTTAGAAAGGTTTCAGGATAAAAAATCCATGTACAAAACAGAGTAACATTTCTATATACCAATAGTGTTCAAGCTGAGAGCAAAATCAAGAACACAATCCCATTTACAATAGCTACAAAAATATGGTTTGGTTCTGTGTCCCCACCCAAGTTTCATGTTGAATTTTAATCCCCAATGTTGGGGGATGAAGCTTGTAGGGGGGTAACTGGATCATGAAGGCAGATTTTCTCCTTGCTGTTCTCATGGTAGTGAGTGAGTTTTCATGAGATCTGGTTGTTTAAAAGTGTGTGGCACTTTTCCCTTCTCTCTGTCTCCTGCTGGCCTTGTGAAGAAGTTCCTGCTTCCCCTTCACCCTTCTGCCATGATTGTAAGTTTCCTGAGGCTTCCCACCCATGCCTCCTGTACTGCATATGGAACTGTGAGTCAACTAAACCTCTTTTCCTCATAAATTACCCAGTATCAGGTAGTTCTTTATAGCAGTGTGAGAACAGAATAATACAGAGAATTGGTACCAGATAAGTGGGCATTGCTATAAAGATACCTGAAAAATGTGGAAACGACTTTGGAACTGGGTAACAGGCAGAGGCTAGAACAGTTTAGAGAGCTCAGAAGGAGATAGGAAGATGAGGGAAACTTTGGAACTTCCTAGAGACTGGTTAAATTGTTGTGACCAAAATGTTGATATTGATGTGGACAGTGAAGTCCAGGCTGAGAAGGTCTCAGGTGGAGATGAGGAACTTATTAGGAAAAGGAGTAAAGGTCACTTTTGCTATTCTTTAGCAAAGAGACTGGTGGCATTGTGCCCCTGCTTTAGAGAACTGTGGAGGTTCGAGCTTGAGAGAGATGATTTAGGGTATCTGGCAGGAGAAATTTCTAAGAAGCAAAGCATTCAAGATGTAGCCTGGCTGCTTCTATCGGTTTACACTCATATGCCTTTGCAAAGTCAAGGTCTAAAATTGGAATTTATATTTAAAAGGGTAGCAGAGTATAAATGTTGGAAAATTTGCCTGATCATGTAGTAGAAAAGAAAAACCCATTTTTTGGGGAAGGAATTCAAGGCTGCAGAAATTTGCATAAGTAAAGAGGAGCCAAATGCAAATAGCCAAGACAACTGGGCAAATGTCTCCAGGGCACGTCAGATATCTTTGCAGCTGTCCCTCCCATCACAGACCTAGGAGGGAAAAATGGTTTCAAGCGTTGGGCCCAGTATCTTGCTGCTCTGTGCAGCCTTGGGAGTGGGTGCCCTGCATCCCAGCTACTCCAGCTCCAGCTGTATCTAAAAGGGGCCAAAGTACAGCTCAGGCCATTGCTACAGATGGTGCAAGCCCCAATCCATGGTGGCTTCCATGTGATGTTGGGGCCTTTAGGTGCGAAGAGTGCAACAGTTTGGGAGCTTCAGACTAGATTTCAGGGGATGTATGAAAACACCTGGATGTCCAGACAAAAATCTGCTGCAAGGGCAGAGCGTCAGGCCTCTGAGCCCAAGCCTGCACATATACATCTAGATGGCCTGAAGCAAGTGAAGAATCACAAAATAAGTGAAAATGGCCAGTTCCTACCTTAAGTGCTGACATTTCCTTGTGAAATTCCTTCTCCTGGCTCAGAAGCTCCCGCACTGAGCACCTTGCGACCCCTGCCCCTGCCTGCCAGAGAACAACGCAGTTTGACTGTAATTTTTCACTACCTACCCAAATCCTATAAAACGGCCCCACCGCTATCTCCCTTCACTGACTCTTTTTTCTGACTCAGCCCACCTGCACCCAGGTGATTAAAAAGCTTTATTGCTCACACAAAGCCTGTTTGGTGGTCTCTTCACAGGGACGCATGTGACACAGAGCCCTCACAGAGAACCTCTACTAGGGCAGTGTGGAGGGAAAACATGGGTTTGGAGCCCCCCCACAGAGTTTCCATTGGGGCACTGCCTAGTGGAGCTAGGAGAAGAGAGCCACCATCCTACAGACCCCCAAATTATCCACCAACAGCTTGCACTGTGCACCTAGAAAAGCTGCAGGCACTCAAAGCTAGCTTGTGAAAGCAGCCACGAGGCCTGTACCCTGGAAAGCCACAGGGGCAGAGCTGCCCGGGGCCATGGGAACCCACTCTTTACATCAGCATGGCCTGGAGGAAAGACATGAACTCAAAGGAGATTTTGAAGCTTTAAGATTTAATGGTTTCCCTGCTAGGTATTGGACTTGCACTGGGCCTAAAGCCTCTTTGTTTTGGTGATTTTCTTTCTTTTGGAATGGGAGAATTGCCCCAATGCCTGTATCCCCATCATATCTTGGAAGTAGCTAACTTGTTTTTTACTTTACCTTTTCATAGGTCTAAGGGACTTCCCTTGTCTCAGATGAAACTTTAGACTTGGACTTTTGAGTTAATGGTGGAATGAGTTAAGACTTTGGGGAACAGCTGGGAAGGCATGATTGGTAGTTCTTTACAGCAGTATGAAAATGGACTAATACAAGTACTATGTTTCCTTTTCATTTATATGGTCAAAGGGGAATACAGGTTTATCTTTTAAGCTTTTTGTTTGTTTTACAAGGAGAATATATTTAGTAATTTTTATGTGACTGTAAATTAATCATTTAAACATTTAAAACATATTCCTCAAGGGAGAAAATCGAGGAAGGGTTGGGGTAGTGTATTGCTGCATTTCATTTGAAGTACTCCTGTAATATTTGCTCTTTTTAAAATAAACATAACATATTTCTATTTGACACTTTTTTCTAAATATAAATTTAAAGAAATGAGGTAGACACATCTGAAACAAAACAAAGAACAAAATGAAATAAAGCAAAATTAGAATGCAATCAAAATAAACTAGTAATGAAAAATATACTAAATTTAGTGGAGATAAAATCAAAACTAAACTTTAAGTATTATAAATACTAAATAAATAATATCTAAATTGTTGTGACCATAAGAATATGATAAAAATAATGAAAATTTACAAATTTAAAATCAGTAATTAAGGGTAAGTGGGAGTTAATGTTAATTCCATATTTTAAGCAGGGTGACAGTAGATTATGTTAACATTTGAAACATAAGTTTTCATAATCAAACTTAATTTTAGAGAGATATTTTAGTATCTTCTACTTTTGCAAAAAAAAAAAATTGAATGTCAGCACTCTTTTATTTGCCTCACACATTTTTTCCTTTGTTTAAGTGATGGTTATAATTAATTTTAATTATAAAAATAAAAAGATTACAATCACATTTTTCTAAAACAATTTTTCTCAATATTTATTTAACTTTAAACTTCCATATAGCTATATAGAGGTATCTAAAGTGATACATACCAGTTGTGAAAAATGGAGATTTTCCACATAACATATTGAGTGATTTTTTTCTTTTATTTTCATATTTTTATAACATTTGTATCATTTTATTTGAAGCATATATTTCTATGAAAACAATAAAAGCATTATGTTTTACAAATATCTAGCTATAAAAGACTTTACAGTTTTTTTGACATGCTAAAAAATATGACCACAAACTAGTAGCTACAATTTCACTTTTTGAAAAACATAGAATTATGTTTCTTAACTTAAAACAAAACAAAAATTACCAGTGATTATTACTGTTTAACATTGATGTAGGAGGTCTAGCAAACTTAATCATACATAAAAAATAAATAACAGGTATAATTTTTAGAATAAGAAAAAAATTGAGCAACAAATTATAATTGTATGCTGGTATTATTTGAACGTTAGTCCACTCCAAAACTCCCAAAACTCTTGTTGAAATTTAATTGCCATTCTTACACAGCACAAGGTGGGATATTTACCAAGTGATTAAACCTTGAGGGTTTTGCCCTCAGGGTTGAGATTAGCGCCATTAAAAGGAGCCAGTTCAACCCCCTTTAGCCTTTCTTGCTCCTCTGCCTTCTGTCATGTGATGATGTAGCAAGAAGGCCCTTGTGAGATGCTGTTGCTTTGATCTTGGACTTCCCACTTCCCAGAACTTTTCACCAATAAATTTCTGAGTATTGTAAATTACCCAGTCTTTGTTATTTTGTTGTAGCAACACAAAACAGACTAAGCCTTGTATGCCTAGAATTATACACCCAACCAAACTGGAGGGAAAGCTTTTGAATAACAACAAAAAATAAATAAAATGGTAAGATATAAAAAGTAGACCAATATATGGCAAAGCCTCACAGATTTTAGGAAATTGTTACTTGAAGAGCAAGTTCTGATCTTTTCTTCAAGGCATTTACCAAATTAGGAAATATCACAGAGTCCCTGCACATCGAGAAACATTGGAAACTTCAAAAGATAGACTGAAGCCCTCACAGTTTTTCAGGGTTATGAAGATATAGAACAATAAAGCTCTTCATCAATGGAAATTGAAGACTGAGAGAAGATATTTGCAATCTATATTTGACAAATAACTTGCATTCTATAATGTATAAAATATCCCTAAAAAATAAAAAACAAAAAGACAAAATAATCATTTTGAAAAATGGGTAAAAAGTTTCTTCAGGCAACTCACAAAGATATTCAAATGACTAATGGATATATGAAAGGGCACTCACCATGATTTGTCATCAAAAAAGAAACAAATTCAAATCACAATAAGATAAGAGTGTACCATACCAATATACACTTACCAGTGTGGGAGATGAACAGTATGTGCTCTTTAGAACGTCAAACATTTGAACATCTCATTCACTGCTGGAGGGATTGTGTACCCTAGGCATACACATTTTGGAAGTCTGTTTGCCAACATTTTTTATGTTTTTTATGTTTAATATGTTGCCAAATCTGTTTGCCAACATACTAAAAATAAACATATGCCTATTCCATAAAGTAGCAATTGCAATTGTGGGTATTGAGCAACATAAAGAAATGTTTATGGCCAACAAAAGACTTATACAAGAATGTTTATCATACCTTTATTTCTAATAGCCCCAAACTAGAAACAATTCAAGTGCCTTTTGACAGTAGGCTGGCAAAATAGTGTATGTTCACACACAAAAATATTATATAACAATAAGAATGAGAAATTGATACATGCAACAATGTGGATAACTTTCCAAATCAAAATATTGAGTGAAAGAAGCCAGATATTAAAAATTACATAATAGTGTTGCCATTTACCTGAGATTAAAAATAAGGATGAACTAATGTATAGTGTTAGTTAAAATAGTTGTTATGTTTTGGAGGATTATTTATTAAATGAAGGCACAAAAGTGTTTTTAGGGAATTCAAAATATTGTATTTCTTTATCTGGGAGGTGTTTATGTAAGAGTATACCAATAGAAAGTTATTGTACTGTATAGATTGATTTGCTTATTTCATTGTAAAGGAGTTTACAGCTTCTGACCTAGAGATCATGTTCTAAGAAATCTATCTTATGAAAATAGTCAAAACATAATATACTAAGTTCTTCTTCTTCTTTTTTTTTTTTTTGGAGTCTCATTCTGTCATCCAGGATAGAGTGCAGTGGCATGATCTCAACTCACTGCAACCTCCACGTCACAGTTTCAAGCAGTTCTCCTCCATCAGCCTCTGAGTAGACTGTGCATGCCACACTCTCAGCTAATTTTTGTATTTTTAGTAGAGATGGGATTTCATCATATTGGCCATGTTGGTCTTGAACTCCTTACCTCAAGTGATCTTCCTGCTTTAGCCTCCCAAAGTGTTGGGATTACTGGCATGAGCTACCCTGCCTGGCCTATACTGAGTTATTCATACTAGTAAAACCTTAAAATCCTAAGGTGCAAAAATAGGCAAATTATTAAATAAACTGTGATATATCCATAGGGTAAAATATTTGCAGTCATTAAAATATCTGTGAATATGCCAAAATAGTCACAAAACTACCACTAGTGAGCTTGGGTGACAGATAGGTGAGGTTATATGTGATTGTTAATTTATGTATGTATATTTATAATATAAATAAAATATAAATATTAATATACTAATAAACCTAACTTAGCTAGGTTTGAGAGGTAAAATTGATGTAATAGTCAGAAATGAATAAAATATCAGAGAGCAAGAAAAGAACATTCATTCCATTGTGTATAGCCTTTTATATTGAAGTAGATTCTCCCAGACAATTATAGATTATTTGGGCAATAATTTAGACAAACTTATGAGTTGTAATAATGTTTTCTATTTTTTTATTTACATGAGCAATAATCAATTTTCAAAGGGTATGTGGGAATTCAGCTGTAAAAATAATGATGGTCAAAAAAGAGGCAACATCCGTTTTTGGTAAATAGTTTGGCTTGCAATGAATAAAAGGCAACTTGATGAAAGTATTTCCTAGACACTTGATTTTGTTCAATTCCTCTAACTTAACACTCAATCAAGCAAAAGCACTACTAATCAACATCAATTTATGTATGTCTTCTTCTCTTCCCTTTCCCTTTCTGTTCTCCTCTCTCCCCTTGTGTTTCATCTCAGGAAGAGACAGCATTGCTGCAAAAGGAACATGTGATTTCTGGCAATTGGAAAGATGCCACAGATGGTAAATGTAATTCCATACTGAAGAGAGTATAATTATCAATATTGTCTATGTACATAATTTCTTCTTTCTCCTTTGTGCGCGCATTGATTACAATGCTTTATTACTTCCTATATTCTTCTTTTTTTTCTTTCTCCTGGACCCATCGCTACCTCTCCTTCTAGGCTAGCAGCTCCCATATTCTTCTTTCCTTTATTCTTGGTTCCAGTACCAACCAGCTGTCACAAAATAATCATACCCTGGATCAGGAGCTATTTCTAAAGTCTTTACCAGGCTACACAGAATTCCAAACTAATAATATGTCACTGGTCATATTCACTGCAAGCCTAATATCTTACCGAGCTACGGAAGATGTTCCCATCCACAGAAAAACAGTATTTTGGTATGTACATATGCAAATTCAATAATATAATGGTATAAGTATAATAATCTGCCTGTTTAAGAGTTTCTAGTCAAAAAGGAATGAAAATATCAGAAAAGCCTTAGTGCTGTATTATTTAGTAAATAACATCTAAGTGGAAAGAAATATTGATGAATTTACCAAAGCGTCTGCTAATTCCACATAATAGGTAATGCACAAAAAAAAAATACCACAACCCAGTTAATTAGGAGGTTTGTCTAGTATCTTAAGATCCTCAAATATTTACATATTCATCCACTACTTTAATTAAACATATTAACCAGCATCACTTGCTACACTCTGCTTTATTTCTTAGCTCATATTTGCACTTTGAGGTTAGCACTGTTTGTCAAGAACCATAATTTTAAAATTTGAATCAGGATTCACACCATTTGCTTGATAAGGATCATATTACATAAGCAGGGTTATTAAATGGAGTCAGCCTACCACAATCCCTTTCATTCATACTCTGGAGAGTTGAGAGTCTTGCTGTAAAGCAGGCGAACTCTCCATCAAAAGCAGCATCAGCTACATCAAGCACCAACTGTGCAGGCTGCTGAATAAAGTATAATAGTGGTAATTATGTGTCCAGCTATCTGAAAACTTGTAAGGATTAGCATTTAATCAATGTAAAGTCCACCAATGTGATAAACAAAGAAAACCTTTGTGAAACTAGATTGCCTCTTTGATCTGAAAGCAGAAAATCCAAATTGAGAATATGAGAAATCCAAATTCTTTCAGTAAATTGTTTCTCAGATAAAGGAACCACGAGTGGACTTGAAAGAAAAGCAAATGTTTTTCCCTTGAATATATATGTACATTTCTGTAAAGGAACATAAGATACATACTAAAAAGGGAAAAGTTACATTCTTCCTTTCATAACTGAATTGGCATTGCCTTCAAGTCATGTAATTTATTTTGCTACTATTCTGTCACATTAAGTTGTGTCCATGGCTACAAGTCTCTAAGAATGAAACTATTTTTAAACTAGTCTTTCGTTTTTGGTCACTGTCTAGCCTTTTATTGGTCAAAGCCTACCTTTCGAAGTCTGCCTTCCCATCAATTGAAGTCAACTTCTCTTGTATATCTCTGCACCCATTTGCAACCAGAACGTATAAAAATATTATAAAAGTCTAAATGTTGTAAGTATAGCATGGTAATTATGCCTTAATGCATTTCCCAAAGTATCTACTAATTCCAAGTATTAAGTATGTAGAAAAGCACATCTTGGACTGAGGGATTTAAAGGTCTCTAACATTGTCACCCTGTCTAACTATGACATATTCAGATTCTCACCCATATCTCCTTGTGTCCAATTTCCCACAGTGGAAATCTTTTTATTTTAAGACCTGGACGACCAAGGAGCAAGTTTACACCTGCTGGGCTTTCTTCCGGAATTGAGTTCCATGTGCTCCATGTCCCCTGTGCCCTTGATTCTAATTACCACTGATTTATTTTTGCTTTATACTGTCTTTAGTTATCATGCTTTGCCTGCCAAACTTAACAATGTTTTTGTCTACAAGCCTGCTAAATCCTCAAGACAGAGCTAATTCTAAGTTCTCATACAGAGCTGGTTCTAGGTTCTAGTATCCCCTTCTCATTCAATCTTGCCATATTGAATTCAATTTTGCTCAATAAATGACTGCCTTTAATTCCCATTAACACTTTTCTTTCTTCAGAATAAAGTCACTTCCTCTCATCAATTGCTGTGTTTTCTGAAAGTTATATAACAAAACTATTAAAGCATAATTTTATTTTGCCCAGGCCAATAAAGACCAGTCTTGAAGAGATTACTAAAATTACTCCCTGATTTAGGGCATGTCTTCAACTGTGTATCTGCAATTTGTTTGTATTTTTTTCTCACACAAGACAATACGAATAAATTTAACTATACCATAAATGTACCAATTTGGTAAATCTCTGTTCCTAAATCCATAACATGAGCCACATTGTCAAACTGCTGTTTATTTTACTATGAGGCAGCTGATATTCACAACTTAATGAGAAAAAAGTACTATAAAATAAAGCTTCTAATTTTTTAAAATGATTAATCACAGAGAAAGATATTCATCAGGGAAAGATGTTTAAAATGTTACTGGAATTCAGGTGTTTCCATGCCAGGTGTCATCTTACAGTTTTTCTCTAGAACAAAAAGCAAGTAGACAGAGGCACTACATCTTGGATAAACAAGAGATGAATGAGGAACTAGGGAAAATATCCCCAGATCTCACCAGTCTCCACAGAAAAGAGATCCTTTTCTCCAGAGTGACCTCAAAAATTCATTCTAATCAAGAGACTGATGTTATCCTTATTGTGAATGCTTAGCAAATTAAATTATTTCACTCTTCACTGAATAAATACAGTGATTCCCAAAAATTTTAAGTAAATGTGTTGGAAATGAATTATTGATGAGATCTCATAAATACCAACTTAATGATGTGTAATTGCTTAATTTAGAACATTGACCTGATTAATACAATAAAACTCCTTATATTTTAAATTTTTCTAGTCATTCTATTCAATTTTCTTTTGTTTAACAATAAAGGTGTTATGGAACTTCTGCCTAATTCAAACCCACAAATGCAGTGTAGGCCACAGTTTTCATGCTGAGTGAGCATAGGAAGAGGCCCTTTATTTCTGTCAATATGTGTGATGAATTTGGCCATTTTGCCCATAAACACAATCCACATTTGCTAGAAAATCTAAGTAGACAAGCTTGATTACATCTGAGGCTTAAACCTTAATAGCCAAGCGGGCACTAACATATCCATTTGCAATTTATAAGAGATTTGAAGATATATATCAGCTTTCTTTGTCTTAAAAATGTTCTGCCTTCTGACACAGACCTTAAGAAATACTGATCAAGTTGGGCTTTCCTCATATTAAAAGACCAAATGCAAAAATAGCAATTTTTATAATACTGAAAAGCATTTTTCATGTTCATTAACAAGCAACATGTGTGATAATTCATTTGCATATATATATATATATATATATATGCTTAGAATATGAACCATAATTAATTTGCTTATATGTATGTGCTTAGAATATACCATTACTTAATAATGTTATTTGGTATGCTGAGAATTCAAAATTTAAAAGCATCAATTAAAAGAGGAAAAATTTTATTAAACAAATAGAAACTTAAGTAACTTTATCTTTGGGCCAGAGAGTAAAATAAGTTAAATACATAATGTCATATAAAGCTTTTCTTAGAACGTATTTTTATTAGGACTATTTTTAAATGTTTTTTCTCTTAAAAGACTTTCTAAAAGCAGAAAATAGTTTCTAGTTAATGTTTACCATCCATAAGTAACACAGGATCCTAGAATAACAATCTTTTTTAATAACTTTATTGTTTTTGTGAATTAATACATTACAAAAAAATCAAGCAATTTTGAAAATGAAGACCATAAAATGTTTCTTGCTATCAGTTCTTTTTAGTAATAACTTTAGTGTTTTGTAAATTAACCCATACTGATTGGATAAAAACCAAGGGAACAGTGTAAAATATTTCTGTTGTGTTTTGATAGCATTTTCCAGAAAAGTACTTTTATGTTTCTGTTTCTCAATCTCTTTCTCACTGGCTCTTTTCTACCCTGCCCACCAATCTCTCCTTCACTATTTTATAGAAATAGAATCACACAGTGCATCTTGCTTTGTAAGATTTTTTATTCAAAATATTAAGAAACACTTATAATCCCAGATTCACATTTTCATGCTAAATGATTGTTATATATTTGTTTGTAATTTAATTAAGTAATAAATTATGGACATAATTATTCAAAACATAAGAGTGATTGTCAAATTTTCTCATGCATTTATATATGCATACTGGTATGATTATATATTTTATTTAAATATAAAATTAAGACAAATGGATCAGAGTCATTGTACATGTTATGTTCAGTTACATATTTATAAATGTTCACACATGAAGGCTGAACAATCTACATGCCCACCAACAGGAGTTAAAAGGTCAGTCTCTTCATACTTTCTCAAAAACTGGATTTGTTCAATATTTTCCATTTCTATCAACTTTAGAAGTTTTACATGTTTTTTGAGAAGATTGCACAATTATCAAGTATTTTAATTCCTAATGAACTCTCAAAACCCTTTATGAAACTTGGGCTAAATTTCTCCACTGATATTTTCTTCCCACCTAATATTTATTTGAGCTATTCACATACCATCAAATTCATTCCTTTAAAATGTGCAGTTCAGTGGTCGTTAGTGTTTTCACATGATTGGTCAGCCATCGGCACTATTTAATTCCGGATTATTTTTATCACCCTAAGAAGAAATAGGCACCCATTAACACTAACGTTCCATTAGCCCCTTTCCCCAGGTCCTGGTGAAAACTAATCTACTTTCTGTCTCTATAGATTTTTCTATTCCAGATATTTTATATAAATGTGGCTTTTTGTGTCTGGCTTCTCTCAATTAATGTGAGGCTTTTGAAATTTTTCTGTGTTGTAGCATGCATCATTACTTTATTCATTTTTATGCTTGAATGCTATTCCATTGTATAGATATAACACATTTTTAATCCATTTTAGTTTATAGATATTTAGATTGTTTCTAAATTTGGCAATTATAAATAATGCTAATAGGACCATTTGTGTGTGTTTTGTGTAAACATACATTTTTAGTCTTTTTTATTATATAATAGTGGAATTACTGGGTCATATGATAACTCCACGTTTCACTTTATGAGGAACTGCAAACAATTTTCAAAGGACTGAGCCATTTTCTATTCCTACTAGCAAGACATAAGATTTCCAGTTTCTCCATATCCTTGCCAACATTTGCTGTTTTACTTTTTGATTATAGCCATCCTAGTGGGTGTGAAGTAGTATCTCACTGTGATTTTGATTGGTACGTCCTTAAAGATGTTGAGTGTCTTTTCATAATCATATTGGGAAAATATATCCTCTTTGGAGAAATATATATTCAAATCCTTTCACCATTAAAAAATTTGGTTACCTGTCTTATTATTTTGTTGTAAGAGCTCTTCATATATTCTAGATATGAATTTCAAATTATATTTTGCAAATACGTTCTCTCATTTTGTGGACTGTCTTTTCACTTTGAAAGTATCTCTGGTAGCAGTAACATTTGTAAAAGTTAGCATAAATTGCAATTTGATCTTTATTTTTCTTTTGTTGCTTGTGTTTTAGGTGTCACAACTAAGAAACCACTACCCAATCCACAGTCAAAAATATTTGCATCTATATTTTCTTGTAAAAATCTTATAGTTTTAGGTATGTTCTTTGGATAAATGGCCCAAATTCACTTATTTCCACATGGATATACATTTTGCAGGAACCAAAGGTTGAAAAGATTGTTGTTTCTCCATTAAATTGTTTCAGTGTCCTCATCAACATTCAATTATCTATAAATATATGCGTTTAATTTTGGACAATCTATTCTAATCAATGATGTTACGTCCAACACTATACCAATACCACATAGTATTAATTACTGTAGATTGGTAGTTAGTTTTGAAATTCGAAAGTGTGAGTTATCCAAATTTGTTTTTCTTTCTCAAAGTTGTTTTGACTATTCTGGATTTCTTAAATTTTCATATGAATCTTAGAATCAATTTGTCAATTTTCAACAACCACAGCAAAAAGTCACCGGATATTTTGATAGGAATTTCATTAAATCTGTAGCTACATTTTGGTAGTATTGCAATCTTAACGATATTAATTCTTTCAGTACAAGAAAACAGACTCTTTTTTTTTAAATCTTAGGCACTTTGTACATTATTTCAATAATGTTTTGTGTACTCTTATTAAACAAGTGTATAATTTTGCACTTGTTTTGTTAAGTTTATATATAAGTATTTTTATCCTTTTATGATATTTCAATACTTTTTTACTTTTATTTTCTGAATTTTAATTGCAAGGGTATAAAAATACAATTGATTTTTGCCTATTGATCTCCTCTCTTGCTTCTTTCTGGAACTTGTATGTTAGCGTTACTAGTTTGTTACTGAATTACTTAAGCGTTTTTATTTATATCATTTATATCATTCTAAAATATATAGTTTTACTACTTTATTTCCAATTTGGATAGCTGTTATATACATATTTTTTATTGGGGGAGTTAATTGCCCTGGCTAGAACTACCAATAAGATGTTGAACAGAAATGATAAAAGAGGATATCATTGTCTTGTTCCTGATCTAAAAAGGAAAGATCCCTATATTTTAACATAAAATATGTTGTTATCTGTGGGTTTTTCATAAGTGACTGTTGTCACATAGTAGCAGTTACCTTATATTCATAGTTTGGTAATTGCTTTTATCATTAAACAATGTTGGATTGTGTCAATTTTTTTCTGTATTTATTGAGATGACAATGTGGTTTTTGCCCCACTCATGGTATATATGATTTGTTACTGTGGTATGTTATATTAAATGATTTTTGTATATTGAACCAATCTTGCTTTCTTGAGACAAATGCCACTTGGACATGGTATATATTCTAATTCACATGTTGCTGAATTTAGTTTGCTAGTATTTTGGGGAAAGGTATTGCGTCCATATTAATGCAGCATATTGGTCAATTAATGTATTTCCTCATGTTTTCCTTGTCTGGTTTTTGTGTCAGAATAATATTGGCCTCATAAAAAGAATCAGGAATTGTTTCTTCCTTTTCTATTTTTCAGAACAATTTATTAAAGTTGTTGATTTTACTATGAACCTTTGTTAGATTTCCCTAGTTAATCCATCTAAGCCTGTATGTTTCTTTGTGGAAAGTTTTATTTTGTTGTGATTTTTAAATTACAAATTAAACCTCTTGTTTTGTGTGTACTATGATTTTCTTTATATTTTTCACTCAGTTTTGATAGCTTGCACCTGTCTAAAAATTTGTACATTTTATATATCTAGTTTGTTGCCAAATAATTGTATATGACATCCCCTTATAATCATTTTTATTCCTGTGAAGTCCATGGTAATAGCCCTATTTTATTCATGAATTTGGTAAATTAAGTCTTGTCTCCATTGTTCTTGGTCAGTCAGTCTTAATAAAACTTGTTGATCTTTACAAAGGGCCAATTTTTAGTTGTTTAGTTGTTTTTCCCTTTTCTAACTCATTAATTTCTGCTCTTATATATATTGTGTCCTTCCTTCTGCTTGCTGTGGATTTAGTCTGCTCTTCTTTTTCCAATTTTCTGTAGTAGAAATTTAGCTATTAATTTCAGATATGTGCTTTTTCAATATATTCATTTATAGCTACAAATTTCCTTCCAAACACTTCTTTGAGTGTGTCTCAAAAGTTTTGGTAAGATGTGCTTTCATTTTAATCCATCTCAGAGTAGTTCTAATTTCCTTTGTGAGTTCTTATTTGATAAATTGCTTATTTAGGAATCTGTTCTTTTATTTCTAATTATCTGTGAATTTTTTATATTATCTTGTTATTGATTTCTAATTTATTTCATTGTCGTCAGAGAACATACATTTCATGATTTCAATGTTTTTAAATATACTAATGTTTGTTTTACAGTCTGACATAGCCTATTCTGTAGAATGTTATACCTGCAGAGGAATATATATTCTCTTGTTGTTGGGTAAAGTGTTTTAGATAACTGTTAGAAGTCTAGTTGGATTATAATATTGTTTAAGTCTCCTATTTTTTACTGATCTATCTAGTCATTCTATAAATTATTGCAAGTAGGGTACTGAAGTCTCCAACTATTATTTAGGTCCTTTAATCTATAGTGTTTCTTTTCTAAAGAGATTATAGTTTGGATCATATTTATATTTTTTCTGCCCACCTCTGCCTTTTAATTTTAGTGTTTATGTCATTGACACAGTATAATTACTTACACTGTTGAACGTATGCCTGCCATTTTATATGTGTTTCCTATGTATTTGCTATATTATTTGTTCCTCTATTCCTCTCATGTTGCTGACTTTTATGTTAAATAGATTGTTTCTAGTATAGCATATTTATTACTTTGTTATATGTATTTATTTTAATTATTTTAAGTTTTAAGTTGTTTTCCTGGTGTTTGCCCTTGGGATTAAATTAACATCTTTCCTTGTAACAATCCAATCCTGATGAATATCAATTGACTTTAAACACTATGTAAATCTTTGTTACTATACAGGTTTATCCCCTCCCTTCTCATTTGTTGTTATTGTTATTCAAATTACACCCTTATCCTATCAACATGTATTTATACTTACTGCTTTTTCTATTTGACTTTTAATTGAAAACAAGGATTACAAATAAAATGCATGTACATGCCTTCTGTATTTATGTAGTTTATTTTACTGGTGCTGTCTTTTACTTTCACATGGAATTTAGTTAGTGTCTAGTATTTTTTATAGAAAAATGAAAGATTCCCTTTAATATTTCTCCTAGGGCAGATTTGCTAGTGACAGATCTCTCAATTTTTGTCTTGAAATGTCTTAATTTCTTTTTTTCTTTTTTCTTTGAGACAGACTCCCAGTCTGTTACCCAGGCTAGAGTGCAGTGGCACGATCTCCGCTCATTGCAAACTCCACCTTCCAGCTTCAAGCAATTCTCATGCCTCAGCATCCTGAGTAGCTGGGATTACAGGTGCCCATCAACACACACAGTAGTTTTTTTGTATTTTCAGTAGAGACAGAGTGCCAGGCTGGTCTCGAACACCTGCGTTAGCCTCCCAAAGTGCTGGGATTACAGGTGTGAGTCACCATTCCCAGCCATTGAAATGTTTTAATTTCTCCTTCATTTCTAAAGTGTAGTTTTGCTACACATACAGTTTTTGGGTGCCAGTCTTTTTTTTTTCTTTTTTCTTTTTTTTGAGATGGAGTTTCACTCTTGTTGCCCAGTCTGGAGTGCAATGGTGTGATCTCGGCTTACCGCAACATCCACCTCCCTGGTTCAAGCAATTCTCCTGCCTCAGCCTCCTGAGTAGCTGGGATTACAGGCATGTGCCATCACGCCCAGCTAATTTTGTATTTTTAGTAGAGACAGGGTTTCTCCATGTTGGTCAGGGTGTTCTCGAACTTCTGACCTCAGTTGATCCACCCGCTCTGGCCTCCCAAAGTGCTGGCATTACAGGTGTGAGCCACCATGCCCAGCCTAGTCTTTTTCTTTCACCACTTTGAATATGCCATCCCACTGCTTTCTAATTTTTATGGTTTCTGATAAGAAGCTGGCTATTAATCTTATTGTGGATACTTTGTACATGATGAGTTATCTCTCTTGCTGCTAAAAATTATCTTTGTCTTTAGCTATCAGGTTTATTATGGTGTTTCTACATGTGGCTGTCTTTGAGTTTATATTTACAGTCTTTTTTTTAAGATTCTTAGATGTGAAAATTTATGTTTTTCATCAGATTCTGGAATTATTTACAATTATTGTTTGAAATATTTTTTTCTGCACCTTTTTCTTTTTCCCTTCTGCTGAGACTCTTATAATGTGTATATTGGTATGTCTGATGATTTCCCACAGGTCTATGAGAATCTGTTTATTTTTTATCATTTTTTCTTTCTGTTCCTCAGACAAGATATTATATTGTATTCTAGTTGTTTAGACATAATTTAGTTGTTTGAACATACTTTAAGTAGATACCAAAGTCTCTTTAGTAAATTCTATATCTCTGCTTCTTTAAGACAGTTTCTACTGTTCGCTTTGTTGTTTTTCTTTTTTTCTGGAATGGGTATACTTTTTCTTTTCATTTCTTGAAAATTGTGCTGAAATGTTAAATCTGTCACATTTAAAATAACATTATATGAAACTCTTGAAATCTGATTTTCTTCCTTCCCAATATTTTTATACTGGTATTTATTGTTTATTATATTTATTTAATGTCTTTTCTGAAGTGATTCTGTAAAGTCTGTCTTCCTTGTCATATGTTGCCACTGAAATCTGGGCTGTTTGTTTAGTTGTCATCTAATGATTAACAGAGATATTCTTAAATTCCCGGAACCAGTAAGTCTCTCTGTTTTGCTAAAGATCTTAATGTGAATGTTGCAAACTACAGCACTCAGCCAGGCAGTTGATAACTCATTTTTATCCTTCATTTTGCTTGGATAAGGATCAAAATAAGCCAGATGTGATAATTTAGGACGTACTTAGGATTTTGTTTTTGTTTTTGAGCATGCATACAGCTAGAGAAAGAAGGATCGGATGAGGGCATGTTAAATTTCCTCAAAAATCTTGTTCTTAGTATAATTCAGCTATTTTTCTTGAATAAATATTCTCTGGGTTGCTGTAAGTCTAAGTTATTTTTCAGAGTTCTGAAAAAGTTGATTCTGAAAAATATCATCAGCTTTCTCATCAGTTTTGTGATTGGGAAAATTTTTGGAGCTATTTATTCCACCATTTATGCTGATGTTTCTACCTTTCAATTGAGTTTTTACTGTCTTGTTTCCATGTTATTGTTATTAAGTGGTTTTTAATAGCAAATAGACTTCATTTATGTATTTCCCATTTGTACGTTGTTTTTAGCTGAACAAAATAGTTTTACTTCTTAACCTAAGAATATTTAGCCCATTTCTACTCCACTCTAGATTGTTTTTTGACATGTTATAAATGTCTTTTTAATAATGTAATAATAATTATTATAACATTAATAGTATCGTTAATTGAGAGTTTTATCTGTGGCAGATACTATGGTAAATAAAGAACACATTGAGTTATCTCACTTAATGCTCTCAAAAATTCTATTAGTTATTTTTAATATGTCTATTTTACAGAGGCAAGAACTAAGTCTAGAGAGAATGAGCAAAATAATCATGATCGCTTGACTTCTAGTAAGCTATAAAGAATTTCAACTACTGTGTTATACTACTTTTCCTTAAAATGTTTATTTTCTTTTTTTTGTGATTTTATAATCTATAAAGAATTTCAACTACTGTGTTATACCATAACTTTTTATTAAAATGTTTCTTTTCTGGTTTTTGTGATTTTATGGTTTTATTTAATTAAATATATATTTCTGGTTCATCTGAAATTTACTTTTTAAGGAGTAATTAAGGATTAATCTTTGTTTTGAAATGGCAAGGTGATCAACTCAACACTATGATTGATGATCCCCTACTTTTCCCACTGTTTTGAAATATTAGTGCATTTACTCGTATTTTCTTTTTCACTTTTATCTATTTCTGGACTCTCAATTCTGGTCTATTTATATTTCTGCATGTCTGAATTTACATTATGCTACACGATTTTCTGGAGAATACTATAAATTAATAATATATTTAAATATTCAGTGAGAATAGTCCACCTTTTAAAATAATTTTTTCCCAAATTATACTCAGTTTCATCTGCAAATGATTGGATCAGATCTCTTGAGGATGAAATAACATCTTTATCAAGGGTTCTAAACTGTGTGTGTGTGTGTGTGTGTGTGTGTGTGGTTTGCGCACGCACATTTTACTCAAGGCTTCCTTTCTAAGTCTCAGTCAGTTTAATATGGTATAACTTCACTTCTTCATTTCCGGGCCATGATGTACGATTTTATTTCTGAGTCTGACTGTATTTGGGTAGGGTCATAGTGATTTTTCTGGAAGATCAGATATGAACAGAAATGATATTCTTACCTCATAAGAGGCTAGAATTATTTTTTTCCTCTATGATGGTCACTTGGAATGTTTAATATGGTGGTTACTCCAACGGTCTAAATTTCAGAATGAGGGTATTGAAAATAAACCACAGGCTGAATTATGATGAATATATTGTGTAAGAAATACATTTTGTAAAAAAGAATTACATTTTGTAATGAGTTTTTACAAGTGTAAGTAGATTGTTTTTTAAACTCAGGATTTATGCAACTCAGTTAACAGGAACAATTTTTCTATTTCCTGGTTTTATTACTTTTTATGTCTGATTTAATTCTTAAATTTAAAATAAGATTTCTTTTCTTTTTCAAATTTTATTTTAGCTTCAGAGGGTCCATTAGCAGGTTTGTTACATGGGTAAGTTGCATGTCATTGGGGTGTGGTATACAAATGGTTTCGTCACTCAGGTAGTGAAGATGGTACCCAATAGGTAGCTTTTCAGTCCTCACTTTCCTCCATCCTCTACCCTCAAGTAGGCCCTGGTGTCTGTTGTCTCCATCTAGTACTCAATGTTTAGCTCCCACTTGTAAGTGAGAACATGCCGTATTTGAATTTCTGTTTCTGCATTCATTTGCTTAGGAAAATAGTCTCCAGCTACATTCATGTTCCTGAAAAAGACATGATTTCGTTCTTTTTATGGTTGCGTAATATTCCAATGTTTCTTAGTGTGTGTATATCATATTTGTTCTGTTCAGTCTATAGTTGATGGGCATCTAGGTTGATTCCATGTCTTTGCTATCATTAATAGTGCTCTGATGAATACAGAAGTGAATGTGTCTTTTGGTAGAATAATTTATATTCCTTTGAGTATATATCCAACAATGGAATCGCAGGGTCAAATGGTAGTTATGTTTTAAGTTCTTTGAGATATCTCCAAACTGCTTTCCACAGTGGCTGAACTGATAGACATTCTCACAAACACTGTATACATGTTCCCTTTTCTCTGCGATGTGGCCAACATATATTTTTTTTTTGACTTTTTATAAATAGTCATTATGACTCATGTTAGATGGTATCTCACTGTGGTGCTGATTTGTATTTTTCTAGTGATGAGTGATGGTGAACATTTTTTCATGTGTTTTGGCCACTTTATGCGTTCCCTTGAGAAGTGTCTGTTCATTTCTTTTGCCCTCTTTTTAACAAGGTTATTTATTTTTTGCTTGTGATTTGTTTAAATTCCTTATACATTTTGAATATTAGAACTTTGTTGGATGCATAATTTCTGAATATTTTCTCCCATTCTATAGGTTGGCTATTTGTTGATGATAGTTCATTGGTTGAGCAGAAGCTCTGTAAGTTAATTAGGTCCTACTCGTCTATTTTTGTTTTAGTTGCAATGCCTTTGGGAGACTTCATAAAAAAAAATGTGTTAAAGCCTACAACCAAATGATATTTCCTAGGTTTTCTACAAGGGTTTTTACAGTGTTAGGTGTTACACTTAAGTCTTTAATTCATTTGAGTCAATTTATGTGTATGGTGTAAGGAAGGGGTCCAGTTTCAATCTTCTGCTTATGACTAGCCAGTAGTCCCATCACCATTTATTGATTAGAGATTCATTTTCTCATAGTTTATTATTGTAGACTTTGTTGGAGATCAGATGTTTGTGGGTTTGTGGCTTTATTTGTGGGTTCTCTAACCTGTTCCATTAGTCTATGTTTATGCTTTAGTGCCAGTACCAGCACCATGCTATATAGTACTGTAGCCTTGTAATATAGATTGAACTCAAGTAGTGTGATGCCTCCAGCTTTTGTTTTTGTGTGTGTATGTGTGTGTGTGTGATTTTTTTTCTCAGTATTGTTTTGGCTATTTGGGCTCTTTTTTGGTTGCACATGAATTTTAGAATAGGTTTTTTTTCCTAATTTTGTGAAAACATGTTGGTAGATTGATAGAAATAGCCTTGAATGTGTAAACTGCTTTGCACAGTATGACCATTTTAACAATATTGATTCTTCTTATCCATTAAAACGGATTGTGTTTCCATGTGTTTGTGTCATCTCTGATTTCTTTGGGCAGTGTTTTGTAATTCTCATTGCAGATATCTTTCACCTACCTGGTTAGCTGTATTTCTAGATATTTAATTCTTTTTGTGGCTATTGTGAATGGAATTCTGTTCTTGATTTGGCTCTCAACTTGGACATTATAGGTGTATAGAAATGCTACTGATATTTGTACATTGATTTTGTATCCTGAAACTGCACTGAAATTGCTTAACAGTTTTAGGAGCCTTTGGGCAGAGACTGTTGGGTTTTCTAAGTATAGAATAATACCATCTGCAAACAGAGATAGTTTGACTTCTTCTCTTCCTATATGGATGACTTTTGTTTATTTCTCTTCCCTGATTACCCTGGCTAGGACTATGTCAAATAGGAGTGGTGAGAGAGGTCATCCTTGTCTTGCTCTGGTTCTCTAGGTGAATATTTCCAGCTTTTGGCCATTCAGTATAATGTTGGCTGTGGGTTAGTCATAGACGGCTCTTATAATTTTGAGGTATGTCCTTTTTTTGTCTAGTTTGTTAAACGTTTTTAACATGAAGAAATGCTGTATTTTATTGAAAGCTTTTTCTGTGTCTATTGAGATGATTATGTAGTTTTTATTTTTAGTTCTGTTTATGTGATGAATCATATTGATTTGCATGTGTTGAACCAAACTTGCATCCCAGGATTAAAGCTTCCTTGGTCTTAGTGGTTTAGCTTTCCGAGGTGCTGTTGGATATCTTTTACTAGTATTTTGCAGAGAATTTTTGCATCTATGTTCGTCAGTGATATTGGCCTAAAGCTTCCTTTTTTCAGGGTATCTCTGTTAGATTTAGTATCAGAATGATGCTGACCTCATAGAATGAGTAAAGGAGGAATCCCTTCTCCTTAATTTTTTGGAATACTTTCAGTAGGATTGGTACCAGGTTTTTTTAATATGCCTGGTAGAATTCAGCTGTCAATCCAACTGGTCCAGGGTTTTTTTTTTTTTTTAATTGGTAGGTTTTTCAATCCTGGTTCATTTGTGGAAATCATTATTGGTCTGTCCAGAATTTCAGTTTCTTCCTGCTTCAATCTTGGGATGTTGTGTGTTTCCAGGAATTTATCCATGTTTTCTGTATAGTTTGTGTGCACAGAGGTGCTCATATTATCTGAGGATTTTTTTGTATTTATTTGATGTCAGCCATAATGTTACCTTTTTCATTTCTGATTGTATTTATTGGAATCAACTCTCTTTTTTCTTTATTATTCTAGCTAGCAGTTTATCAATCTTCTTTATTCTTTCTAGCAAACCAACTTTGGTTTCCTTGATATTTTATATGAATTTTCTCATCTCAGTTTTTTTCAGTTCAACTCAGATTTGGTTATTTCTTTTCTTCTGGTAGCTTTGTAGTTGGTTTCCTGTAGATTTTTTAGTTTCCCTAGGTATGATGTTAAGTTGTTTATTTAAAATAGTTTTAAATACTTGATGTAGAGATTTAGTGCTGTAACCTTTCGTCTTAACATTGCTTTAGCTCTGTTCCCGACATTCTGGTATGTTGCACCTTTGTTTTCATTAGTTTCAAATAATTTCTTAACTTCTGCCTTAATTTCATTGCTTACCCCCAAATCATTCAGGATCAAGTTGTTTAATTTTCATGTAATTCTATAGTTTTGAGAGCTCTTAATGGTGTTGATGACTTTTATTGTACTGTAGTCTGACAGTGTGGTTGGTATAATTTCAGTGGTTTTGAATTTGTTGAGAATTTCTTTTTGGCCAAGTGAGTGGTTGATCTTGCAGGTGAAAAGAAAGAGTTTTCTGTTGCTGTTGGGTGGAGTATTCTGTAGATGTCTTTTAGGTCCTTTTGTCAAGTGTTGAGGTAAGGTCCAAAATATATTTCTTTGTTTTCTGCCTTGGTGATCTGTTTAACACTGTTGGTGAGTTGTTGAAGTTTCCCACTATTATTTTGTGGTTATCTAAGTATTCGTAGGTCTCTAAGAACTTGCTTTATGAAATTGGGTGCTCCAGTTTGGGTGCATATGTATTTAGCATCCTAAGATGTTAAGTCTTCTTGCTGAATTGAACCCTTTACCATTACATTACACCCATCTTTGTCCTTTTTCATTGTTGTTGGTTTAATGTCTGTTTTATCTGAAATAAGATTAGAACCCCCTGCTTATTTTTCTTTTCTGTTTGCTTGACAGATATTTCTTCCTCCCTTTACTTTGAGCCTAAGGACGTCATTGCATGTGAGACAGGTCTCTTGAAGACAGCATACTATTGAGTGTTGCTTATTCATCAAACTTGGTACTCTGTGTCTTTCAAGTGGGGCCTTCAGCCATTTACATTCAAGATAACTATTGATAAGTAAGGATTTCTTCCTATCATCATGTTGTTAACTGATTGTATTGTAGACTTGATTGTATATAGTTGCTTTATAGTGTCAGTGTGCTATGTATTTAGGTGTGTTTTTGTGTTCACAGGTAATGGTCTTTTGTTTCCATGTTTACTACTCCCTAAGGACCTCTTTTAAGGTAAATCTGGTGTTAATGAATTCCCTTAGCATTTGCTTCTTTGGAAAGAACTTTATTTCTCCATTGCTAATAAGCTTAGTTTGGCTGGATATGAAATTCTTGGTTGAAATTTCTCTTTTATAAGGATGCTGAATATCAGCCCCCAATCTCTTCCGACTTGCAAGGTTTCTGCTGAGAAGTCTGCTGTTAGTCTGATAGGCTTCCCTGTGTAGATGACCTCCCTCTTCTCTCTAGCTGCCTTTAAGACTTTTTCTTTTGTGTTGATTTTGAAGAATCTCATGAATATGTGTTTTGAGGGTGGTCAATCTCATGACTATATGTCTTGAGGTATAGTATTTTGCAGGGTTTCTCTGAATTTCTTGAATTACTATGTTGACCTCTCTAGCGAGGTTGGGAAAATCTTCATGGACAATATCTTTAAATATGTTTTCCAAATTGTTTGCTGTCTGTCCATCTCATTCAGGAATGTCAATTAGTTTTATGTTTAGTCTGTTTATATAATTTCATATTTCTTGCAGGTTTTGTTCATTTCTTAAAAATCTATTTTTTTCTGCCTGTGTTGATTTGAAGGAGCATTCTTCAAGCTCTGAATTTTATTCTTCAGCTTGATCGATTCTATTATTATTATTTCTAATTACATTCTGAAATACCTGTAGTGAATCTTTCATTTTCAGAAGTTCAGTTTTGTTCTTTCTTAAAATGATTATATTATCTTTTAACTCTTGGACCACTTTACTTTTTTCCTTGAACTTGATTGCAACCTTCTGTATGTCAAGCTTCCTTGCCATATAGATTCTGAATTATATGTCTGTCACTTCAGCCATTTCAGTTTGGTTAAGGACCTTTCCTGGAGAGCTTCAGGTTCATTTAAAAGAAAGCGGCACTCTGGCTTTTAGAGTTGCCAGAGTTCTTGCACTGGTTCTTTCTCATCTATGTGGGCTGATGTTTCTTTAAACCTTTAAGTTGTTGTCTTGGGATGGGGTGTTTTGCTTTTATATTCTTTGATGTTCTTGAGGGTTTGACTGTGGTATCAGTTGGGTTTAGTTGATTGATTTCATTTCTGGATGCTTTCAGGGGACCCAAGCCTCAGCCCAGCACTTTTGGGTTATGTGCTGTAATCCTGGGGACTGTGACAAGTCCTGTGGCTTTGTTCTCTAGTCCCTTGAGCTTAAGCACCTGCTTTGCTCAAGGGGCTGAGTTTCTGCAGCCTGCTTGCAACTACATTTCAATGGGGATTGCTGGCAAAAGTGCACTCGCTGGGTGTCAGTAGGGGGAGGCTGTGGGTGGGTGTGCACTGGTGGGGCTGTGTCTGCAAAAGTGCTCTGATGGGTGGGTGGAGTTGGCCAGTGAAACAGCTATGGCAGTGGCTTCTTTCAAGTGCTTCAGTTGGGCAACTGAGGTTGCACTGTAAATGGGTGCAGCCAGGCAAGGACTCTAGTGGGCTGACAGACAGCAGGGTGCTCAGATTAGATTGGCCAGCCCATGGGCAAGACTTCCTGTTCTGCCCATAACCAGCAGCTAACAAAGGCTAAAGCCACCTAGATGAGTGTGGCAAGCTTTGGGGAATAGGTGCCCTGGCCATGCTCCACTGCAGTTATTCCCATACAGAGTCCTCTGGATTCCATGCAGGCTGTCATTCTGTTTCTGCCAACACTCTAAGTAGTTCTCACTGCCAACCCAAATGCCTATGGATGTTGTGGAATCTCCCAAAGCTAGGATCCCAAAGGTCCATGATGAGAGTGGGCCACTCCATGCCTATTTTACTCATCCCTTCCATAGAAGCCACTAGGGAATGAGAACAGGTCCTTATGTTTGGCAACCCCATGCACAGTTCCTGGTTTCCTCCCCTTTCATCCCATTGTCAGTGTTCTCCTCCTGTCCACCCTCCAATGCCTTCTTTTTGAAGATCTGTTAAGACTGTGCCAATCTACCTGACAGTCTCTCTCGGTGGGAGAAATTCTTCCTGAGAGCACTTAGTGGGCTATCTTGGCTCTTCTGTTATTAAGTTTATACTAGTATTGAAATGTAGTCATAAAAGTTTCCCCTTTGACCTATTTCCCTGTAAGAATATTTGTAACATAGGGCCTAATATTACTCAAAGTTTTAATAAAATCTGCTTGTAAACCTACTGTTAGGCAAACTTTTGAGGGCTGATTAAGTTTATTTAACTTTTTTTATTTTTTTTTTTCTGTTTAGTCAGTATCTGCAATTATATTTTTAGACATCAGTTTTACCTAAATTTTAAAACTTGTTGGTAAATTTGAAGACTTATGTAACTATTTTATATTTCTTGTTCTCCAATTATGCAATTTTCATTCTTACTACTCTTCACTCACAATATCTCATTTTAGTACTTATTGTTCAAATATCCAGAAGGTTGTCTATTTTGTGATTCTTTTTTAAAAGTAACTTTTATTATATTAATTGCATTTACTCTTTTCTATTTCATTAAATTTTGTTTTTAGATTTTGGTGTTAATGCTTTTATAATCTCCTTTGCTGAATTATTTATAAGTATTCATTCAAGATAATACATTACCTTTATGTAAGTGATTTACTACTTCCTATTCCTAAATTTGATAATCATTTTCATGTTTTTCCATGCTACATATTTTTAAAATTTCAACAATCCTTGATCTTTTGGTCTTTTTTTCTTTCAATAATGTGTTTGTCATGACACATTTACTTGTTATAAATTATGAAATACTAGCTTTCTTTTGGATAGTAATCACATTAGTAATCTTTTTTACTTGTAATATTTACTTCAAATATATGTTTTTAAATATACAATTGTGTCTTCCTTATCATACCTTTTCTTCTTTCAAACTTTCCAATTTTAATCATCATGCAAGGGAAATGTTCATCTAGTCAAATTTTTATGATTTACTTGATTTTTATTTACTTACTTTTTTAAAAAATGAAGGATGACTTTTTGAAAATATGTTTTATCTATTTCTGTAGAGATTATCATATTACTTTCAGAAACATACACTGAATACAATCAATTTCGTTAAAGATTGTCTTAATAATGAACCATTTCTGGATGTTTTTCTTCTTCTTTTAATGGAAGTCTATACTCTTCTTGCTGTTTCATAACTGAGATTATTTTTCTTTTTAGCATTGATATTCAGGATGATGTTTGTTTATAGCTTTTACCTGATATATTATTTGGTATCAGTATTATACTTCATAGGAAGAATTTAAGTAGTGAATCACTGCAGGTTATAAATCAGCCTCCACTTAACAATTCTGGATGAAAGGGGCAGAGTCGCTCCAGAGAAAAGTGATAAATCAGCTTTTGGTTTTTATATTTCCTACCAAAATCCCAGAAACAAAAAAGACAAAATGATACTTCAGTTGACAATTATTACACTTTCAACTTTGGCACTAAGGAGCATAGAATTATTTTCAGTTATTCATTTTAATAATTAGATTTTTAGTATGCTGTTGCACATGCAAATTTATGATAATCACTGCAGTACCTAATGGTGCACTATTCTTTTCTGTTTCAGATTCCTTTTTGCCACATAGTGCCATAACATATACAAAAGGCCTTGTCACTTCCCAATTTTAAAGACAAAACTGAATTCTGGTCAACAAAATGTGAATAACAGTGTCTAAAATTGATAATAAAACAAAAGAGTCAACAAAAGCAAACAAGACACAGACAAAGAAGGATTATTTAGAAAAATGTTTATTTTTTTTAAAGGAAAATCTTTTGATTAGAAATAAAATCAGTATGACATAGTGGATAAATAAACAAAAAAACTATACTAATGTATGTTAAATGTGCATTGGCACAATCATAGCTCCCTACAACTTCAAACTTCTGGGTTCAAGGGACCCTCTCTCCTAAGCCTACCAAGTTGCTAACATTACTGGCATGCATGACCAGATGGTGATTTACTTTTGGAGACATGTTCTCACTATGTTTCCCAAGCGGGGTTTGAACTCTAGGCCTCAAGTTATCTTCCTGCCTCATCCTCTCAAACTGCTGGGATCACAGGCATGAACTACCAGGCCTGGCCCAACACTGAATTTTAATAACAGGTTTTAATTATTGATTAAAATGAGGATTTTAAACTCAAATGGCTCTGTTTACTCAAACACATGACTGTCCTTGAATGTAAGAAACTGACTTTTTTAGGCCTTAGTATGGTTAGATGACAAATGCATCCACCATCCTGTGCACTGACATATCTTGATTAGGTTTCTTTTCCCTTCTGAGCTGGGTTTACCATGTGTTTGTTAAACAAGTTTCTCAAGCTGGCTTTCTCTGACATAGCAGAATAAGATTCATATGGTCTGAAATCGACTACTAGAGGGCTGTATCTTCCAGTGGCACAATCTTTCTTGAGAAATTATTAAAACTAAAGGTCAAGTAAAGAATCCATACATTTGTTCTATGTATTCATATAGATTGCAAATTGCATTATATTATCTGAATGTATTTTAGAAATCCTTATATTATCTATTGATTGTAATGGTCTATTTATCAATATGGAAATGAAGATATAACATATAGAGCTTGCAATCAGTTCTGATTGTTTGAGTTTATTGGACTGAAGAAAAAAATTGGTTACACATATAGATTAAATGGTTAGAATAATCCAAATATTATTTCTACCATATGGCAGGATGGTTAGATAATTTATCCATAATCCTCCTAAAGTATAGAAATGTGAGTGAAATACCACAGATATATTCTGATTTACATAAAATTGTTGGGGATATTTGCATTTGTTATGAGATCAAAAGATATTAATACTAAGAGATCTCTTCAAAGCATATTTTGAATATTTTTTCCTGATTATATAGTTATATTATTCATTACAAAATATACAAAGATAAAAATGTAAAACAAAGAAATCAAATGTCCCTAGAGTGGATTCTATATTATTGTTTATATTATTCTCAACTTATGTGTATTTTATAATTGTATTAATAATGTTCTTACATTTAAAAATATTTTATGAAGATAACACATTGGAAATAAATATTCTTCCAAAGTAGCCTTTTCATGGCTGCATAGAATTTCCTCAATAAATGCTTTTTACTTTGGCAGCCCCTTATGTTGACCATTTAAGTTATTTCCCAGTTTTAGTTAGCATCCTTCTACTATATGTTATTGCAAGTCTTTGATAATTTATTAGAATGAATATTTGCAAATAGAATATTTATGATGTTTAGTATACTTAGCCACATTTTACTGTAGACAATTTGAACCTGTGTATAATGCTACTAAAAAAAATGGGCTACACTTACTCATACATTTATCATCGTCAAATATTTTTAATAGCAGTCACTTTTATAAAGAAAAATGTCTCGCTTTTGTTTTAATTGTATTTGTTTACTACAGACACCAGTGCATATTTTAAAATTTAAAAAAACCCTTAATAATTAGGTGTCATCATTTTAAGTTTTAATAATTCTTTAGTTTTACAATAATGTTTTCAAATAAATCTCATTTTCATTATAATCTGGAAATTCTACCCTTATTGAAATCTTTACTCTGTTGTTCTACTTCAACCTGGAATTATATAAATTAAACCTGAAAGTAAATGCCTGCTTATATTACCACTACCTATTCTTACAACTTGTTTACATAAAGATTCTATTTTACTACACTTGTTTATGGAATAGGAACATGTTACTTAAATGTCTAAAAAACTATAATCTTTGAGAAACTTCTGGACCTACATGTAAGGAAGAAAAGGAAAAAAATACAAAAAATGGTGATTTATTTTAATACAATTTGAAAAAATAAATTACTATGTTAACTGTTGCTCCTACTTGAAATTTTGAATACTATACCAATTTGAGGCTTCCAAAATGTATGTTATTCCCTATTTTAGAAGAATCTTTGAGTACTTTTATAAAAATAACAAATTTTTAGACTTTGATATATTGTGTTCAGACATCTTCTGATTAATCTACTACATTATTTTAATTATTATCTTCTTTAAAATTATTTTCTCATATTGATTTAAATATTTCACTAAAAGATAATGGAAGGAAAGGGAATAAGAGGTTTATTTCTAATATTCAGAGATGAAGCAGGATAGATTATATATGACTGTTAAGTGATACTAGAGTATTGATTGTTTCAACCTCTGAAACTTTTTGTTGAATATGAACAGAACCATTAGACCAAAAAAGATACTATAAATATATAGGTAATCAATGTCTGATAAGACACTACCTATTTGATGCTTCAGTGATGCTACAGAGAGTAACAAGTTAGGGAAGCTAGATGGCAATCATTCTACATGAAACCTCAGGATGGGGAAGTGAAAACATATTTGGTTAATCTGTTAAAACATTTTCATTTTGGCACATCCTGAAGCACCAGTAAGTGTTGATATCTGATCACTCCTACGGAACATTCACTTGCCCTGTGGTATGCTTAATCCTTTATGAATTTGTCTTGACTGTCTAACTAAATAATATTGTCCTTGGGGGCAAACCATTTCTGTTTGCGTCTGTATTTTATGAGGAAGATAGCAGGGTGGTTATATAAGTGGCAGATAGAATAATTATAATTGTATGTAATACATAATTAAATTATAATAAAATATAATTGATGTCTATTCTTCTTATATCTTAATAGTATCTTCATAATGTTTCTTACTCCAGAATAAACTCTAATTACATAGATTGCAAATTGCATTATATTATCTGAATGTATTTTAGAAACCTTTATATTATCTATTGATTGTAATGGTCTATTTATCAATATGGAAGTTAAAGATGAGGAAAATCATCAGGTAATATTTTGAGACTTCACTGAGGCTACACAAAGCACAATAAAGCCATGGGTTTAAGATGCTTTTGAAAATGAACAGGCCTGAGACCCAAATTCTGAATAACTATATATATCTATGTTATGTTTCATCTTGTCCCACATGCTATTGTCATATTCTATATATTGTGTTTGAAATAAATACATGTCTCTTATTGGTTATATCATACCATTTTCTATAATAGTGGACTTTTAAAAACTATATTATTTTAAAATATCTTAAATTTTTATTTTTTAATTTATTCTGTCAATATCTAAAATATGTCAGTCTCTCACCATTGTGGGTTGTATATTTTTTCTGACTCTCTGAAACACACACACAGAAATATAAGATATGTATATTACATATATGAAATACACAGTTTCATGTCTGTTTAATTGTCTTAAAAGATTTTATGTTATCAATGTGTTTTTATTCATTCTTTTACTTTGGTTATATTTTATATTTTTTCTCAATGTTTTTAAAAATTTTGCTATATTTCCTTTTACATCTGTTAGCATTGATTTGTTTCATAACGTATTTACGTTATTTAAAGCCAAAATTAGGTCATGCTATTTTTGATTACTTCCCATCCCACTTGGAGTAAAATCTAAAGTTCTCACTTTCCTCTACAATCCCAGTTATCTGCATCCTACTAACCCACCTCTCTCGGCCCCTGCTTGTAACATTCTCCCTTTGCTCCCTCTTCTCCCGTGATACTGATCTCCTAGCTATTTCTTGAACTGGCCAAGCACACTAGTACCACAAGGCTCTTGTATGTTCTCTTTTTGTGGAAAGTCTTCTGTTGATAGCATGACTTAGCTGCTTATTTCCTTTTGTCCACTGGTCAAATGTCAGTGTTCAAATTATCAGCAAAGCTTTGTGTGATAGGCAGAATTATTATCCAAAACGATGTCTATGTTTTAATCTCCAGGAGCTGTAACTATGTTAAGTTACGTGACAAAAGGGAATTCAGGTTGCAGATGCATGTAAACTTGCTAGTCAGCTGACCTTAAGACAGGGGGATTATCCTGGCTTGTCAGAATGAGCCCAGCTGAGTCACAGGGTCCTTTAAAAGGGAAGACGAGGAATAGGAAAAACGGTCAGAGTGACGCCATGTAAAAAGTCAATCCATTGTTGCTGACTTTGAAGATAGAGGAAGAGTGCCATGGGCCAAGGAATGAGAGCAGCTTCTAGAAGGTAGAAAAGCAACCAAGCGGATCCTACTCTAGAATCTCTAGAAAGGAACTCAGCCCTACTGACTTTTTGATTTTAGCCCAGTGAGACCCATGGCAGACCTTTACATTATGAATATAAAATAATAAATTGATTTTCTCTTAATTCATGAAATTCTGGTAATTTGTTACAGCAGCCATTGGAAACCCATATACCTTCCTAGACCAGCTTATGTGAAAAAGCATACGAACCCATCATTTCACTGTTCCTTACCCCATTTTATTTCACTTCATAGCATTTATTATCACTTATTGTATAACATAGTAGGACATAATATGATAGATATTCTGTCTATATGTGTATACATACTATCAATAGTATGCATACTATTAGTAGTTTTGATTTGAATATTAATATATTATTCCATCTTTCTCCAATATATTTTTTTTTTTTTTTGAGACGGTGTCTCGCTCTGTCGCCCAGGCTGGAGTGCAGTGGCGCGATCTCTGCTCACTGCAAGCTCCACCTCCTGCGTTCACGCCATTCTCCTGCCTCAGCCTCCCGAGTAGCTGGAAGTACAGGTGGCCGCCACAACGCCCGGCTATTTTTTTGTACTTTTAGTAGAGACGGGGTTTCATCGTGTTAGCCAAGATGGTCTCTATCTCCTGACCTCGTGATCCGTCCGCCTTGGCCTCCCAAAATGCTGGGATTACAGGCGTGAACCACCGCGCCTGGCCTCTCCAAGACTTTTTAATTTCGCTCTTTGTCTGACACATTTCTATTCACTAAGACTAAGCCTGAAATTTTCTCCTTCATAAACTTTTATGGAATTCCTGCAAAATTAAAAAAAAATTTCTCTAACAATATGTTAGCAAATACAGACTTGATCTGCTTACATATCTGAGTCTACAATAGACTATAAACTTTTGTCAAGAAGGACTGTGCTTAGTTCAGCTTGTAATCATGACTATACTCATTCATTTAAAATATTTACCTTGTTTCTACTGACAGGTATGAAACAAGACAGATAAGTATGCAGAGAAATAAATATAGAAAAGTGACACTTGCTATGACTATATTAATTTAAGGTTAAAAATATGGAATGTCTGCCAGTGGTGATAATTGGAAGGGCAGCAATTCTGAGATTGCAAGGTTGTAAAGGCATCTCTGAGGGAATGCCCTTTGAGCTGAACGGTAAGACGTACCTAGCTATGGAATACTCTCTGAAGAAAAGGCATCCCAGGAAGAGAGGTGAGCTGATTCAAAGGCCCCAAATGGGAACAAGCTTGCGATGTTGGAATAACAGAAGGAAGTGCAATATGACAGGCTTATAATAAACAAGGTGGGGAACTTGTGTGTGAGGTAGAACTGAAGAGGCAAGCAGGAATCATGTTGGTGAAGTGGAATATGGAATTTGAGTTCTATTTTAAGTAGAATGAGAAGCCTCCAGAGGGTTATAAGCAGAGTATGGTATGCTCAGTTTTAGATTTTAAAATATTATTGCTACTGCAAGATGTTTGAATAGTCCCAAGGCAAGAGTAGAAGCAGGAGAATTAATTAGGATATGGCTGTTGTAGTCCAAGTGGGAGAGGAGGCTGGTGTATGGGAATCATGACAGGGTGTAGATAGCACAGTATTTATCCAGAAGGGATTTAACTAGGAGGCAAACATAGCTAGAGCCCCTGGTCTTCACTTATAGAGGCATCTCATGAAGCCATTTGCCTCATTTTGTATTCAAAATTTTATAATGTTTTTCTTGATGAAATATTTTACAAAATTATATAAAATTCAGATCCCACAAAATTTGAGTTCAAATTTTCTGTCATGTATTAAATTGAAACAAAGATTACCTAAGCATAAGCCATAGGGTCATCATTAGTTTTATATGTATGTTACACACATGTACACATACACATACATACACACACACATTTTTTTTTACCTTGAAACATTTAAAAATCTGTAGGGAAAATAAAGTCCAACAAATAACATAGGGCAATCTTCCAAAGGTGCCCAGGACAATTGGCTTCAGAATCACCATAGCCATTCCATTGCCACTAGATTCTACATTCCAAAGAAGTTAAAAAAAAAAACAACATATAATTTCTTAAATATTTCTTATTCTACTCTTTTGCCAAATACATTTTTTTTTTGGAAAGAGACTGAAGCTGCCCAGAATTGAGGTAACTATTTCAACCAAGGAGTAATTTTATGTTTTATCAAAAGGCACTGATTACCACTTAGGAGAACATTTCTATCTATAGCCAGATCCATCTGGATGATAATGTCCATTAGTTAGGAAATGGAACATCCACATGTTTTCCAACATATAATCATCTGATCTCTAAATAGCAAATCATGCTATTTTAAGTGTCTTAATGTGCCTTTTTAACATATGTAGGAATACCATCAACCTTAATTGTATATTCTTTCTCCGTATACTAAAGACACATTTCTATATACCCAGAAATCTGCAATTTTAAAATAACAGACTGGATGGATATTAGACATAAACATTTCACTATGCAGCCTCCTCTACATTAAGAAATAGACTCATATGAAGATAGAATGATGGACAGAAACAAAAATTTATTGAGGTATGATTTCCTTTCAAATTTTTTTATTTTAATTTTAATTCGTATTACAAGACAGTACACACTGATATGAAGAATAGTACAAATGACAGTGTTCCCCCTCATGCCCCACTCCTCATTCCCAAGCTCCAGTGATAACTATGGAAAATAATTTGGTATATATACTTCGGGATCACAGGTGTGTGTGATTAGTACATATGGAATTATGTACTAGTTCTGTATTAGCACATAAAACATTTTCTCTTTTCCTGATAACTATGGGTTTTTTTTTTTTTTTGTAATTTAGCCATTCACTTACTAATAGATATTTAAATTCCCTTCCTCTCCCTTCACTTCTACATTCTATTATAGTTACCATCAAAATCTTTGTGCATATACTCAAGAAATTTCTGAAGGTTATTTCTATGTGTTACATTTCTTAGAAGAAGAATTACTAAGACAAAGGCTAATCACCCTTTGTATTTTAATGATTACTACGTAACTTACTTTCAACATGCTATACTAATTTATGTTCCTCCAAAAAAATATTTGGCAACATTCTTTCTCAACACAACTGCCAACATACTAAGGTAAGATTTCTTTCCTTGTAAAAATGTTTGTTTTTCCTAGAGTGTCAAATTGCTTCTTTCATTAACATTTGCTTGGGTTTTTTCCTCTGCTCATTTTTATTCCAAACCCAATTTTTGATACAATATAATCTCCCAATATAAAACTTCTCGTATGGGCAAAGAAAGTAAGTAGTCTATCACTTCCTTTGATTTCTTATTTCTGTCCTCTGGTTTCCGTTCCAGCAGGAGCCCTGGCTCCTCTGCACACTTAGAACTTCTAGATTTTCAGAGCAAGAGTGCTGCTGGCACTCTGCAACTTCCTTTAATACTGCCGTGGGAATATCCTTCACCTCTTGCTGATCAACCAGCTCATATTACTAAAATCTTTCGTTTTCTTTCTAGGATTACCATCTTATATTAGGAGCAAATACCTTGCAGTAGATTGCTGAGAAAGGGCTTATGAGCAATCAATTGCTTTAATTAGAGAATATTAGATTTAATTTTGAAAATCAGTAAAGGAGTAATGTGACAGACATAAAATATAGTGTTTAGGCGATGTGAAATACATTAGTAAATAATCAGATCATTATTTGATATATTCATTTTGTAAACAGAGTAGCTTGTCTGTTAACTGCTGGCATAGGAATAAATGGCTCTCTTGTATGAAAGTATATTTGTACCTATTCTCAACAACTACAATCTTTATTTTTGTTTAAAATTCACAGTAGTTGTTTGGTTTCCCTTGTTAAATTAGCTCTCTATCACATGTCAGTTCTTACCGGAGTCAGTGAATCAGAGGAGAGCCCATACTCTTCCTATTCTTTCCTGCTAGCTCTCACCCTGACATTCCTCTGCCCAATACAAACACATTCTCTCTTCTTTCCTCCTTTCAAAAAATGCCTAAAATAGCAGAAGGTAAGCTCTCTCTCTCTTTCTCTCTCTCTCTCTCTATATATATATGGCACTATCATAACTTTCATGAGTTTCAGGATGCAGATCCTGTAGATTTTGTGACTTGTGACTTCCCTTTGAATGTTTAAAATGAGCCTGGAGAACCCTACTTCCATGAGGAGTTAATATACATTCATACATATACTCACATATATGCCAAGGGAAAATATTGAAGGCTTTTTTGTAACTATAAGATATTTTAGAAGCTTTAATATGCTTGTGTGCAAAATAACTATTCAATGCTGAGATGTGATGTTTAGGGTATCTCAAAATCTAATTGCTTCTAGATTCTTTAATTTTAACAACATCATGGTGAACTACTGTCCAGAGACTATTTTGAAAAACTTAGCTTGCATATTCTTTTTGGTCAATTATTTCTGAGTCTCATTACTTTCCCAACAGTTTAGAATGCCACATAGTTCATACCCATAGAAGTAGAGTACTATATTTGGCATTTTATATTGTCTTATGGGATTTTATGTACAAATATTTTAATTAAAGCCAAGTTTAAGGAAAATTTTCAACTTATTGTTGATTTTATGGCATCTTCATTTTCTTTCTTTATTACGTCAGAGGTGATGAACCACATTTTCCTTTGGGTGCCTATAGGTCACTGATTCTCAATGAGGAGTGGGTGTTGGGGGCAGTTTTGTTCCCCAGAGGATATTTGGTGGTATCTGCCACTGACATCTAGTGGACCAAGGCCAGAGATGTTAAACATCTACACTGCACAAAGCAGCCCCCAAAACAAGTACTAGTAGTATCAAAGTTGAGAAAAACTGCTGTAAATAGTTGAGATTTCCAGAAACTCTATTCACAAACAAAGTGATACTGCAGGAAAAATATGGAATGTCCAAGTTAAACTAAAAACCAGAAGATATACGAATACGACATTCTTTCCTCTCAGGTAAAATAAACATTGAATCGGAAAAAACAACTTTCTCAAACCCCTAAAGTGCAGGTCTAATTATAAACTCTCAAATAGTGTAAAATAAACATTAACCACACTTGATGGGTAAATTAATGCCATGGGCCAATTTCATGCAATCCTCATGCTTTGACACTTTTCTTAACATTTTCCCTCCTTTCTAATGCTTAGATTGCAAGTGGATTTCTAATTCTTATTCCACTCATTACTTAACAGAAACACTGAGGTCACAGCAAATAAAGCAGTATGAGTTAATGAGAACAGCTTTAGCCAAAGAGGAGGTATTTCTCCAAGTACATCAAGTGCTTCACATATATTAAGAAACCCCAGCTGAATCAATTTAATAATGTTGGGATTTACACAATTATTACAGAACCTTCATTATTCACCCAGTCTGCGCATACCACAGCACAAATGAACATCTCAGTCTGGTGGTATTAACATTGCCATTTTCTCACCCATTCCCAGACCATCTGCTCCATGCTGATCATTCACTGCTTTAACATTTAACAGTTACCCAACTGCAACTTAGCATATTTGTGTACTTTTGAAAACAGCTGGTTTAATAACTTCTTCAGAGCTTTTGGATAAAGAAATTGTTTTGTAGTGCTTTATAATAGTCTTTTTTTATTGGTGCCTCTGAGGAAAGATTATTACGGTTGCTTCATTTATGCATCTGCAATCACTCGTAATATTTCTTGTCACATTTGGAAACATATTTTCAGTATTTATAGCACAATAATGTAGGAAATCTTTATTGCCCTTTTTGTTTTGCTGTTTGTTTTTTTAAAATGTCTCTGAGGACTAGAGTAAAACCTTTTGCATGAAATAATTTAGAGTAGCACGATGGTATAAATTTGAGTTGTTTCGGAGTTCCCACTCGCTTGCTATGCCATATGAATTTGTTTCTACATCAGTGATGTTTCTCTTTTGCCTCTTTGTTAAAGAAAATGCAAGAAAAAATAACTACTTGTTTCAATATTCCAGGTTTCTAACTAGACATATTTCCCCTGAGGAGGTTCTTAGATAACTTTGTGAATCTGCTGCTTTGTTGATGACTGGAAATGGCCCAGGGGCTGCTTCTGGGTGCTGGCACTGTTCTGATTTTTGAGTCTGTGTAGGGGCTACACATGCATATTTACCTAGTGAAAATTTATTGAGGTGAACCTTTTGCATACTTTCTTGTGCATATATATATATATATATATATATATACGTGTTATATATACACATATAATATATGTAGTATTTCAATAAATTGTTCAAAAATTGAACCAACAAAGCAAGAGAAAGAATTTTACTGGGTTGTCTCAATGCTTATAGGCCAAACCCTAAACTCTTCACTCAGTTGGTCTTTGGTCTTGACCTCTCACTATGACCTCAGACTGATAGGTTACCATTCACTTTATATTTTGTATTCAGCAATAGAAAGATAAAGGATAGATAAAGGATGAAACCCAATTTTGTTGAAACTATTCAGTTTGGAAGTCAGTATAATAAACCACTTTATTATTCTTTATAAAATGGATACGTATTCCACATATGTAGGATTTTTAAAGATTTTTTGAATTTTACTTTAAGTTCCTGGATACATGTACAGAATGTGCAGGTTTGTTATGTAGGTATACATGTGCCTGGTGGTTTGCTGCACCTAACAACCCATCATCTAGATTTTAAGGCCCACATGCATTAGGGGCCATAATAAATGGGCAAAAACTGGAAGCATTCCTTTTGCAAACCTGCACCAGGCAAGGATGCCCTCTCTCACCACTTCTATTCAACATAGCACTGGAAGTTCTGGCCAGGGCAATCAGGCAAGAGAAATAAATAAAGGGTATTCAAGTATGAAGAGAGGAAGTCAAATTGTCTCTGTTTGCAGATGACATGATTGTATATTTAGAAAATCCCATCATCTCAGACCATATATGTGGGATATTCTAATGAGACAGTTGTATTGAGAAAATAAAGCGTTTTTGAAAAAGTAATTTTATATTTTTAAATGCAAGATGTATGTTTAAAGTATCTACTGTTATATAACAAATTACTTCACAACTTAGTAGCATGGAACTACAAGCATTATCTCATAGTATTTGTAGGTTAGGAGTTTGAGAGCAGCTTGGCTGGATGGTTCTGGCTCAGAGCCTACTATAAGGCTGCAGTCAAGTTGTGGCCTGAGGCTGCAGTTTCTGAGATGTCTCACTCACATGGCTGCTTGCAAGCAGTCCAGATTCCTTTTTGCTGGCTGTTGTTAGGAGGCTTTACTTCTTAGTTTCATGCTATATAGGTTTCTCCATGAGACAGCTTGAGTATTCTAACAACACGGCAGCTCATTTTCTCTTGAGAAAGAGAGAGAGGGAGAGAGAGAAAGAGAGGTTACATATATTTTATTACTTAATGTTGAAAGTCACACATTGTCACTTCCACCACATTCTGTTTATTAGAAATGAGTCAATGAGTCAGTACATCTGGCCCTCAGTAAAAGAGAAGGTAATTAGGTTCCATCTTTTGAAAGATTGCAAAGTCTTGTGGACTCATTTTAAAATTATCACAGTCTTATTACTGTTTGGTGTTTTAAGTGCTCTGGATGGCTGTCAGTGAGATTCTGAATTCATTATTTTAATCATTAGCATTCTAATTTGGTATTAAACTAGTACACATTGTAACAAAGTAAAGTTTAATATAGCACACGAGAAACTTTGTTAACAACTATTAAAAAAGAAAATAAAAGAACCATTGCAGTTACAAAAATTATTCTGATTATTGCCACTAAATGAACAAACACACAGAAAGGAAAATGTTTGCGTTGCTTTTTTATTTGCCTTTCTTTTCTACTTGCCAAGGTTAATTTCTCTTTAATATTAGGAAGAACATTGATAGTTTACAGGATTAGTGATCGAAAACACTGTATTTTTCTATGATTTTTTGTAATGCTCTAAAGAAAATGTCTTGAAATGTAGGTGGTCCGTAAATGCTCTGCTTGTTGTCAAACTTAAGCATCTCTATGGGGAACAAACCATTCTTGCCAAGTTATTTGGGAATTCCCATTATTCTTATGACACATTAGTAGGAGTGTCACTGCAACTTTAAATAATGTCAATTATCAATGTACAGCTTAGGTAGATTTTTTTTCTTCACTAATGTCTGAATTTTACCTTTTATTTGTTTGAAAGAGACAATCTCCAGATGTTACATAAGTTGATATTTGTTAAGAGTTAAACAAAATTTCTGTCAATTGAAATATTAAAATTGAACATTAATTTGTGATTTCTACTTAAGAGCCTGTAATCAGCTTGTAAAAAACATAAATTAGGTTTTTTGAACCTTTATGTTCTTTTTTTATATATTGTGTTGCAATGAATAGATTTTCATTAAATTGCAGTCAAATGAATTTAGAACATTTCCAATGCAGAAAGAAAAATATATAGAAAATCTTATATGTAAGACTCATTTCCTATTTATGAAAAATTTTCATAGGCATTATATACTGAGAAATTACATGCACCACAACTTACAGGACAATGAAATGAAAAGATGTAATTGATGCACACTGACTACTTATGACACTGAGATGTATTTTCTGCATTCTTTAATGACAGTGAAATGTTTGACAATGAACAGTAAGTACTGACAAAACTGTCAATATATTAGTATCGATTCACTTTTTAATAGCAGTAAAATAATTGTGCATGCGGAGATATATTGGAAGTCTAATTTCAAACCAAATGCTCTTAGAGATAAAATTTTCTTTCCTTACATCCTGGTTTTTCTTCAGAGGCTAGAAATAAAAGGAATAAGTGAAATAAATAGCATTAGTGATAAGAAAAATATATTCTCAGCTGTTCTAGTAATTTAATTGGTATTTTACATATAATACATTTGACAATACTGATCAGATTATAAGGTTTGCTTTTTGAACTACCAATGAAGATAATATTTTAAAAAATGGATTCTAATTTTACTTACCCCAGTTACGTTTTGTGTAGGTGTTTGTGTTAGATACAGTATTTGAGAAAATTGACAGAGTTCACCATCTTTGCAAACAATGTAAAAGACCAATTGATTTTGACCTATTGATTGCAAAATTAGTTGTATTTATACATTATTCAAAAATAAACCCTATTTGTCAATTTACATGATAGATATAAACATTTTTTAAAGAACAGAACATTTATACATTTCTGTTTTTCTTTTATGTACTTATGAAGTTATTTTCTTTTCTCAAGTCCAAGACATTTTATATCAATGTGTCTTTTCAAATGTAGATTGCATTTTGCTTAGTTTTTTGCTTAAGCTTTCTTACCACCTGTTATCTTTAATGGCTCAGAGCTTTTGTTACACAATTATTTTCTCATAGATTAGAAGCTATCTTAAACCCTGTCTTCTAAATGTATTAAAATACAAGAGAAGATACTTCAGTCAAGATGAAATTGGGGGCTGGATTTATTTTCTCACCTGAAACAAGTCCCCAACAGTAAACAGATGATACATTAAAATGATAGTATTTGAGGCACTAGATGTGAGACAACAAAGGAAAGGAATCCCTGAGAGACAGTTAAGATAGATAAAGTTTGTAAGACAAAGTAACAGCTAGAAGAAAGGTGCACAGAATAAAAACCCCAGAAATCTATAGAGTCCAAATGGAACTTTAAGCACAGTAATGATCAAAAAGTATGCAAGTAAGGAAACTTTCTGAATCTAAAGAAAGAAGCATGCAAAACGTTATAAGGAAGATCTCTTAGCCTTCATATAAAAACTGGAATAATAACTGTTTCAACCAGTTAGACTAGAACATATCTAAATTCATAGAAAATTGGCTAGAACTAAGAAAGGTCTTGTCTCAGTAGTGGGTAGTAATTAGACCTAGATTAAATGCTGCTGTGGTCCTGCCTAACAAATCAACTTACGTTTTTTTTTCCTTTGTGAGTAACTTTAGTGTATCCTAGAACAAAGCTAATATAAATAATGCTTTATATAATATAATATAGAAATATTATTATTAAAATAAATATTTAAATCTTCCCAGCAGTATTTACAAGGCTTGCTATGGACAGAAGATTCATATCCAAAGAAACAAGAAAATATAACTTATAATGAGAATTTAAAGTCAATTAATTAAAACTTACCCAGAACTGACACAGATGTTAGAATTAGTAGAAAAGGACATTAAACAATTATAATGCATTTTACATTGTCAAAGAGATAAGTACAGAAATGGAAAGTTAATCCCCAAAATGGTCCAAATTGAACATCTAGAACTGAAAACTAAAATCTTTGAGTTGAAAAAGATTATATATTGGATGGGATTATTAGCAGACTAGGTATTACAAAAGAGAAAAAAAAACTGTTGACAACATAGCAATAGAAGCTATCTAAAATGAAATATATGGAAAATTCAACTATAAAACAAAGAAAATACTGAACACAGTATCAGAAAACTGAGACAACTTTAAGCAACTTCAATGTGTGTCTAATTCAAGGACCAAAGGAAAGTACAGAGAAGAAGACACAAAAAAATTTGAATAAATAATTGTCAAAAATAATTTTCACACATGATCAAAACTATAAACTCACAGATTGAAAAAGATAAAAAACCTGAAGATAAAATAAATGAAGACAATTTTACCTCATAGCAGCATATTGCACCTACTACTCACACTATAATCTTATTGTCTGAAATCAGGGAGAAAGAGAAAAACTTAAGCTAAACTGGAAATAAAATCAGTATGATAGAAGATTTCTCAACAGAAGCAATACAAATGACAAAGCAGTTATTCAAGATCTTTAGAATAATGACAGAAATAATACTGTTAACCTAGAATTCCACATCCAGCATTAACATCTTTCAAAAATAAAGCTGAACACTTTCAGATATACAAAAGCTGAAAGAGTTAATAATTACCCATAGACCCACGCTGTAAGAAAGAGTAAAGAAAGTTTTTCAAGTAGAAGGATAATGGTATTAGATGGCAATATGGATCTATAAAAAGAATTAAAAAACACAGTAAAATTTGAATAATACATAGAATAAGGTATAATATTACTTTAAGGAAGACTCTGATAAGTTAAAAAATATTTAAAATCAACCTTAAAACAACTACTAAAATGATAACGAGTTGTAGCTCATAAACAAATGAAGAAAATAAAATTAGATCATAAAAAGTACCTAATTAATCAAAGAAGGCAGAAAAAAATAAAGATAATTAAGAACAAATGAACTAAATAGAAAGAAAATAGTGAGAAAATGAAAAAACAAGCTGGGAGAAAATATTTGCAAATTAAATATCTGATAAAGGAGCTGTATGTGGACTACACAAAGAACTTCTAAAACTCAACCTTTTAAGAAGGGCAAAAATTTGAACATACATTTCATTAGCTATGATAAACCAATGGCAAATAAGCACATGAAAAGATGCTTAACAGCATTAGTAATTAAATAAATGTAAGTGAAAACTGCAACAAGATTCTGTTTACATATATTAGAATGAATAGAATTAATAAGACTGACCATACCAAGTGTTGTTAAAGATATGGAGAAACTATAACTATGCTAAAATGCTGGTGGATGTGTAAAATGTTGCACTTGGCAAAAAATGTGGCATTTTCTCAGAAAGTTAAATATGCATCAGCCATATGATTCAGTCACTTTAATTCTGGATTTTATTCAAAATAAATAGAAGTATATGTCCATACATAGATTTGTACACAGATGATTGTTGATGCTTTATTTAAAATATGCCAAAATTGGAAATCACTCTAATTGTTCACCAAAATGTGAGTAAACAATTTATAGCATACTCATATAACAGAATACTATTAATAATAAGATATAATTAACTATTGACGTATATAACACGAATATACTTTACCTTAGTTATGCTGAGTGAAAGAAACTGTACACAAAATATCAGTGAATACTTTACAATTCTATTTACTAAAACCCAAGAAAACCAAACTAGTCTGTAGTGACATAAACTACATCAGTTTTTGTCTAGAACTGAGTGGGACCAGGAAGAAAAGAAACATAGGGATTAATATAGCATTTGAGGAAATCTTTTGTGGTAAAAAACACATTATTTGTCATATCGTTAGGATGATGTGTCAGGTATACACATCTGTAAAGCTATGTTTATTTGTATGCTTTTAATTGTTGTACATCAATTATACTTCAGCAACTATTTTTATAAAAAGACAACAGCTGTGGTAAGCATATAAAATAAGATGAAAATTTAAACTTGACTTTAATGTTCCTACACTTCACATTGATATTTAAAACAAAGCTGAAAATATATCCGCTTTTTTGAAATGAAGTAAATATTTACAATCAAAACTGTATCACCAGAAATGACAAATAAAAAAAGCTAAAAATGTCTGAAGCATCATATAAATCCCAAAAGTGACACAACTATTTTGGAATAGATTTTTTTAGAAAACTTTTAGGTTCACAGCAAAATGGAATGGAAATCAGAGTTCTCATATAACCCCTGGCTCCCACACACCCATAGCCTCACCCATTGCCTCAACAACCCACACCAGAGTGATACATTTGTTACAGCCGATGAACCTAAATGAACACATCATCGTCAGCCAAAGTCCATAGTTTACATCAGGATTTACTCTTAGTGTGCATTCTGTGGGTATTGACAATGCACATGACATGTATCTACCATTATAGTATCATGCAGAATAGTTTTGCTGCCTTAAAATTCCTCTGTGCTCCACTTATTCATGCTTCCCTCTCCCCAAACCCTTGACAACTATTGATCTTTTTATGGTATCTCCGGTGACGCTTTTGGAGAGTGTCACATAGTTGGAATCATATAGTGTGTAGCCTTTTCATATTAGCTTATTTGACTTGGTAATATGCATTTAAGTTTCCTTCATGCCTTTTGATGGCTTGATAGTTCATTTCTTTTGATGATGAATAACATTTCTTTGTGTGGAGGTTTCACAATTATTCATTTGCCTACTGAAGAACATCTTGGTTGCTTCCAAGTTTTGGCAATACAGTAGTACCCCCAGCTTATCCCGTTCCACTTTCCATAGTTTTAATTGCCCACAGTCGACAGTGGGGAAACTGAAATAGGTAAGTACAATAAGAGAGGAGCGAGAGAGAGACAACAATCACATAACATTTATTGGATTATATTGTTATAATTGTTCTATTTGTTAGTTATTGTTAATCTCTTACTGTGTCTAATTTATAAATTAATCACAGATGTGTATGTATGAGAAAATATAGTACCAATAGATCTCAGTACTATCCATAGTTTTAGGTATCCACTGGAGGTCTTGAAATACATCCCCCATGAGTAAGGTGGGACTACTGTAATAAAGAAAGCTCCTATAGACATCCTTGTTTGTGTGCAGAAGTGTGATTCCTGGATCACATAGTAGGAGTATATTTAGTTTTAAACTGCCAAACTATCTTCCAAAGTGGCTGTGCCTTTTATCATTCCCATCAGTGGTGCAGAGAGCGAAATGTTACTCCACTTCATCACCAGCATTTGGTGTCAAAGGGTATCATTTGTAATAGTGCAGTTCTCACAGAGAAGACTTTCTAGAGCCATCATAAAGGTTGGTTTAAATTCAAAGCTCCCAACTAAAATCTTCATAATGACCAAAACCATTATCTTCAACATTTGGATATTACTTTTTAGATAATTTGTTTATTGTTTTTGATGTTCAAATCAGCCCTGTAAATTAAGTGGGGAAGATTTAAGGAGTTTAAGTTTAATAGTGCCTATCTGATAGTCCTATTAAGATCAAGTGAGCTAATACACACAAGTTCTTCCTGACACACTGAGATAACTCATAGATCATTATATTACTATTCTTGTTGTTGATATTATTATTGCTTTTGTTTTAAAATTCCTCCTCTTTTCTACATAAGGCTCACAATAAAAAAGGGTGAAGTTTATTTTCTTCATTATGAACAACATACTTCTTTCAGTTTACTTATAAATGTGACTATATAGAAAATAGACTTTATATATTTCTTCTTACATTTTCTTGTTGAATTTTCTAAATTAGAAGTTTCAGAGGCGACATGCTAGATCTTTATGTATTTACATCCCTGAAAGTGGACATAAAGAGAAATGACAGAAAAATGCAGAGAAGCTAAGCTGGGAACCACCCAGGGAAGATCTCTGAGACACACTTCCAGCAAAAGAGAATATAAGGGTTTGAAAAAAAATGGAAGGAAATGTAGAATAACAGTTCTCTCTACCCCTAGAATGGAACTCCTGAATGACTCTGACTTCAGTAACAAGAGCCGTACTTTTCACATTTGATGGGACACTTTGACTCAAATATCCCTAAAATAATTTTAAAATGCAAGGTCATTTCTATGCACACTTTATCTTTTCAACAGTTGACAAAAGCCAGAAATGGGAGAGGTAAAAATTATTTAGTAAGAACACTTAGGAAGAGTATATTAAAAACAGTAAGCTTTCTTGACAGTTTTCCCCAGGAAATAATCTATGCATATTATTCAAACTTTTCTCATATATGTGTTTATGTGTTTACTTCCTTCTTGTTGTTCTAAGCCCATAAAGCCAAGGCTTATTTTTTTATACAATTCCTAGCACATTATATAGCATAGGTCCTGATAATTTTAGGTGTTCCACAAATGCCTGTTAAATGATTAAATGGTGATATATGAACTCTCTTCCTCCAATTTTATTTTTCTAATTTTTGAGACCTCTTTTCCCTTTTATGAAAAGAGGGGATAATTTATGATGTAGAAAACAAAACCAGAAACAACTCCCAGGATATCATTAGTTAAGGTGAGTAATTGCAAGAAATTAAAACATTCTGTAACCTAGATCCTTTATTTATAAAATAAAGGAGTAAGGTTGCACTTGGAGAAAAATAGTAAATCTGTGATTCTAATTTTCTTTCATCTTTTTGGTCGTCAGAAAATTATAGATACAAAATATGAAGCTCCCTTACTGATACTTCATCTTTAAGCGTGATTATAATTTGCAGATAAGTAATTCAATCTATCAAAGTTCACATAGTTTTCATTTTCTCTTCTCTCAAATGCTCAGCAGAAAGACATGAGCAAGGTGAAAAATTAATAAGCACACATACTTCTTAACTTTTCTTACAGATTGTATAAGCATGAAAGCTTTGCTTTGATTCTTTTAGAAAAAAAAAAACACTACCCAGCAATTATAGGTGTGTAAGTAGAAGGTAGTACCAATTTGCAAAATAAATTAGTTTGACAATCAAGTTAAAACATTCCACAATAATTGTGTAGATAATATGTTAGTAAAGTGGCACTTTATATTTCTTGAGTATGACAGTGTTTACAGATGCAATTGTTTGTTTTTATTGATATACTTGTCCATTCTTCTACATCCTAGGTAGTCCACTATTAAAACGTGGGTAATTGTTATGCACACATAAACATTAGTATGCAGTATCATTCGGTAGAATTCAATCAGTTACACAGACTAAACCTTGTATTTATGGGCTTACAGAGTGACGATTCATGAGGATTTTTAAAGACATTTTCTCTCCCACAGCCATCAATCAAAGTGACAGCATTCCTTAGATTAACTTTGGATTCCCCAGCACAAATTAATTAATCTGTCCACTACTTCCTATCTCAGTGTTTCAATCAGCCAACAAATAAAGCCAATCAAGATTTCAATTTCTTGCTGATTAGCCAATAAACTGTGACAGTGGACTTGTGGCAGGACTTCTGGGACTCTCATAGTAGCTTACTTATAGATGGAGCAATGTTATGATCAGTCTCTAAACCACAAATAAGAAGAACATTGCATTTTCTTCCCACTTACCTTCAGCCAGGGAAAGGACCTTTTCAGATAGAAACACAATTGTTAAAACAACCAGTTGCAAGTACACTCACTTTGAGATTATATTGTCAACATTTTGGTAATGCTGCTGCTTTAGAAGTATCAAATTGTGTAAATGCCATGAAATTTTGAATTAAAAATTATTATATTCAAATAATGTATGCATACTAGAGCCGTCACTTTTCCTCATTGTCAAGAACCGTATGGAAAAGCACTCTCTACAACAAAGGAACCATTACTTACTGCTTTCTATGTATTTTATAGTATATAGTAAAATTAATCTAGCATATGTGTTGTCTCCTGTAAATCCTTCTGACAGGGGAATAAACCCAACTAGAGGAAAGAATACGGACTGAGTACCCGAAACCTAACATTAGTCCAGACTTTGCTAGTAAGTTGTATGCACTTGAGAATCACGTATTTTGTACATGCTTTGGTTTTCTCATAGGTGAAATTAAGAATGTAGACTAACTTCTAAAATTGGATGACTCAGCCAGACACAGTAGAGTCTTTTTTTCTTACAAAGACAACATCTAGACATTTTCTCTTCTTTTTGTTTCTGCCACTATCAGTGTTTGAAGTTTATCAAAGTATCAGTGACATCATGGGCTTGACGCCCAGCAGAAAGCAAATGCAAGATAAGGTTAGTGACCTTTTGGTTCCCCATTATACTTTGCATTTCGTTTCTTCACCTCTTGGCTGGGTGAGGTAGGAGTGGGAGGATTAAAATAAATCAATCCTGCTCCTCAAAGTGTGTATGATATCATCCATTCCTCCTGATACCATCTATCCCTCTTGACAGTTCCTGACCTCAACCAATCTAATCTTCTCGCCATTCCATTTCATTTCTTAAAGATTTTTGCTCCTGGATAACAATCTTTATTTTAGTGCCTGCTCCTGTCATCTTGGAAGATGACCTGTCAGTTCCAAGGCTTGTTCATTCCTTGGTGTTCTTATTTCTAATGGCATTTTCTTCCATTCCACCTCAGCCAGCCATTCCAGTTTTACAACAGAGTGAATCACTTTTGAAATCTCTAAGCAAATATTTTACTGTCTACACCAAGCATCTCTTACCTTTCCAGATAACTTGTTCTAGTGCATTTACAACTAAAATGATTTGACTTCACAACAATATTAATGATAATCTTTTGTCCATCATTATAGTTGGTTTTGAAATCCCGTTGCCTATCTCATCTTCCATTGATAATGCCTTACAAAATCTCAACCATATTTATTATTTAAGTTCACAGATTTTATTTGGTCATTTAATATGACCTGAAAACCAACTATTATTTACTCATGAGCTTGCTTTCTTACTTTTTGGGATGAGAATTGGTTCGTCCTCTCGCAGTTCACATTTCTACCTCATAATCCACTGAGAAAATGTAAGTGCAAAATCTGAAACCCTCTTATATTTGCGTCAACAAATTTACTTTATCCCTTGCAAATGTACTCAACTTGTTTTCCTCCTCAATATAATAAAATAACTATTCCTTGTCGTATTAAATTCCATTTTCTGTATTTCTGTTCTGGGCCTAATTATCTTCTTTTATGAATTAATCTTGTGTTTTTTAAATTATTTTTCTGATTTCTTACTCTTTGCATTTCATTCACTTCTCTGCTGTCTCATTGGGGATAAAAAAAATTCTGCACTATCTACTATTTTATAAAATTGAAGAAAATTTAAAAAACACTGAACACACAATATCTTCAACAAACAAACAAGTTTGCTACACGGCTTGTTTCCTTTCATATATCTCTGTTGACAAGTTTATTCCTTAATTTTTAGATATTCTTACTTAGCATCCAAGCAACTCTAAGGCTATATGCAATATCAAACTTTTTTTTTTTTTGAGATGGAGTTTCGCTGATCTCGGCTGACTGCAACCTCTACCTCCCAGGTTCAAGCGATTCTCCTATCTCAGCCTCCTGAGTAGCTGGGATTACAGGAGCATGCTACCACATAGGGTTAATTTTTGTATGTTTAGTAGAGATGGGGTTTCATCATATTGGTCAGGCTGGTCTCAAACTCCTGACCTCAGTTGATCTGCCCACCTCGCCTCCCAAAGTGCTGGGATTACAGGCGTGAGCAACCATGCCTGGCCTACCAAACTCTTAATTTGTAAGTAGTCATGAAAATATGCCACTCAGATATCCTTTCAAATTAGTAATTCCATTTGATTACAAGGAGTGAAATCAACTGATAGTTTTTAGCCTCAGTGCTTTCAAAACCTTCTTCAGTTTTTAAGCTGAGACAACTTTTTCCCAGACAGCCCCCGACCAATGACTGTGTATGGCAAGAGTACCAGAGCTCAGCCTTTTCTGTCAAATGCAGATTACCTCAAAAAGGCAATTTACTTTCTATTTCAAGACTATATTTTCTTCTTTTACACCATTTATAGGAAGGCATGATTGTTTTATTTATTTCATTGTTTTATTATGCTTGTATTTTTTTTAAACCTATCTCCCAGCTAGAGAACAAAGTTTAAAGCACGGCTTAAAGACAGAACTCATGTAAGTTCCCAAAGAATGCCTAACTCTTAACACAGCATTCTCAATACATTTTGTAAAATTTTTTTGAAGTTTTGGCCAGAGCAATCAAGCAAGAGAAAGAAAAGGTATTCAAATAGAAAGAAAAGAAGTCAAACTATTCCTATTTGCAGATGATATGATTCTATACCTAGAAAAGCCAGAGTCTCTGCCCCAAAGCTCCTTGATCTGATAAACAACTTCAGCAAACTCTGAGGATACAAAATCAATGTGCCAAAATCAGTAGCATTCCTATACACCAACAAGATCCAAGCTGAGAGCCAAATCAAGAATGCAGTCTCATTTAAAATAATTACAGAAAGAATAAAATGCTTAGGAATAGAGCTACCTAGGAAAGTAAGAAATCAGAAATGACACAAACAAATGGAAAAATAGTCCATGCTCATGGATAGGGAGACTCAATGTTGTTAAAATGGCCATATTGCCCAAAGCAACTTATAGATTCAATGCTATTCTTATCAAATTAACAATGACATTCTTCAAAGAATTAGAAAAAACTATTTTTAAATTTATGTGAAACCAAAAAAAAGCCCAAATAGCCAAGGCCATCTTAAACAAAAAGAATGAAGCCAGAGGCATCACATTACCTAACATCAATCTATACTACAAGTCTACAATAACTAAAACAGCATGGTATTGGTATAAAAACAGACACAGACTAATGGAACAGAATAGGGATCCCAGAAAAAAAAAGTCCACACACCTACAACCATGTGATCTTCCACAAACTCAACAAATACAGGCAATGGGGAAATGATTCCCTATTCAATAAATGGAGCTGGGATAACAGGCTAGTCATATACAGAAAATTGAAACTGGACCCTTTTGTTACACCGCATACAAAAATAAACTCAAGATGGATGAAAGAATGAGATATAAAAGCTAAAACTATAAAATCCCTGGAAGATGACCTAGGAAATGCCATTCTGGACATATGACTAAACAAAGATTTCATGACAAAGACACCAAAGACAACTGCAACTAAAACAAAAATTGACAAGTGGGACCTAATTAAAGTAAAGAGCTTCTGTACAGGAAAGGAAACTATCAATAGAGAAAACAGGCAAGCTACAGAATTGGAGAAAATATTTCTACACTATGCATCCAACAAAAGTGTAATATCCAGAATCTATAAGGAATTTAAACAACTAAGCAAAAAAGTAATACCATTAAAAAGTGGGCAAAGGTTATGAGTAGATACTTCTCAAAAGAACCCTTAAAGTGACCAAAAATTATGAAAAAAAAATGCTCAATACCAGTAACTATTAGAGAAATGCAAATGAAAGCCATAATAAGATAGCATGCCCCACCAGTCAGAGTTGATATTATTAAAAAGTCAACCAATCAGAGATGTTGGTCATGTTCCAGAGAAGATGGCAACACTTATACACGGGTGATTTGAATCTAAGTTAGTTCAGCCATGTGGAAAGCAGTTTGGATATTTCTCACAGAACTCAAAGCAGAATTATCATTTGACCCAGCGATCCTATTATTGAATTTATACATGAAGGACCATCAGTCTACCATAAAAACACATGCATGCATATGTTCATCACAGCACTATTCACAATAGCAAAGACATGGAATCAACTTAAGTGTCCATCAGTGGCAAACCAGATAAAGAAAAGGTAGTACACATACACCGTGGAATACTACAAAGCCATAAAAAAGAATGAGATCATGTCCTCTGCAGCAACATGAATGGAGCTGGAGGCTATTATACTAAGTGAACTAACACAGGAAAAGAAAACCAAATACTGCATGTTCTTACTTATAAGTGGGAGCTAAACATTGAGTACATATGGACACAAAGAAGGGAACAACAAACACCAGAACTTACTTGAGGGTGCAGGATGGGAGGAGGTGAGGATTAAAAAAAAACCCTATTGGATACTACACTTATTACCTGGGAGATGAAATAACCTGTACAACCAAACCCCCGTAACATGCAATTTATCTGTATAAGAAACCTGCACATATAGCCATGAACCTAAAACAAAAGTTTAAAAAAGTTTATAAAATCAATAAATTAGTGAAAAAAATGAATAAATACTTTAATGATTTCTATATCTCCCTTTTAAAAATTGATCTTCATCCAAATTTTCAATATCTGCCATAGACACTATAAAATAATTTAAACTGAGATTTAAATTATAATCATGCTGAAAACATTACCAAAAGTTTTCATTTATTTTATTTTTGATTTACTTCTGCTTCATTTTCTTTAATATGCATAATAGATTTTAAATGCTTTCAAGGTCTATGGCAGTTTATATGGAAGATACCAATGAGCAGCAAGCAAGTATAAAAGTTAGTCACACTATCAATTTAGTCAACAACTTAAAATGCTTTCCACTTCTCCCTTTAGCTGTCTTTAACTCTCTCTTTCTCTCTCTGTCACACACACACACACACACACACGAGTGTGCAGGCATGCCAATGACTTCAGCCTGTATCGCACAGCTTTATAAACTTAGAAAAACCTAATTTTGAAAATATCACAACTATTGGGAAACACTGCAAAACAGGCAAAATTGTATGAGTGTGCATGTGTGTCTGAATAGTAGTGCTTTCTCCAAAAGAGGGCTCTCATGACCCTCTTTCAGGTTTTGCTGTGCCTTAAAAATCGAACAGAAAAGAAAGAAAGAAAAAAAAAAACTCTGGGTAATAGATAAACAGAAATGAAAACACACAGAAAGTAAATTCCCCACTGAATGTAATAAAAGAAAATCAAACTAAATATCATTGTGGTGCTCAAATGACAGCGAAAACTCCTTAAAGTTAAATCAGATTACTAAATACAAAGAAAATGCCTAATGGTAAAGTATAGCAGCTCCAAGAAATAAGTCTATGCTGTCAGTGAGATATAACTGAGAACGTATATAGTATTGTGTTAACATTTAATTTTCAAATATTTTTTGGAATATGTTAAGTGACTTTCAAAACAAAATTTAAACTTCAAATTATTTTCGTGTTCACAATTGCAGGTCCAAAATCATGCAGCACATTATGAAAATATCCTCTTCATTTCAATAATTTTAAAATAAAATTAATGTGATTAGAAATGCTAAAATTTTGTACTAATTTAAATGTAGGTTGATGATGAAACATGGGATATTTAATGTCACTTAGAAATTAAGAAATTAAATTACATATTAAGTGCAGTTCACTTTCCTGTGGTATATCTCTACCTATCTATAGTTCAATTTCTCAATCTTTCTATTAACCATAATGTCCTCTAATCAGCAATAATTTTTACATAATACAGATAAAGAGAAGAAAGTCATTCTATACAAAATAAAAAAAAGTTTAAGTAGAAATTCATTGAGTAACATTTTCCATATGGCTTTGTGTTTTTTTCTTTTTTAAATTGTTTAACATGTTAGAAAAGAAGACATTCATCATATTATAATTTAATTAGAAATATCTGTAAAAACATGAGAGAATCCATATATTTCCTAAAAATCTTAATTGAACTTTGCGTACTTAGAATACAGAGGCTATTTGGCCAGGCATGGTGGCTCACACCTGTAATCTCAGCACTTCGGGAGGCCGAAGCAAGCAGATTGCTTGAGCTCAGGAATTGGAGACCAGCCTGGGCAACATGACAAGATCCCATCTCTACAAAAAAAAAAAAAAAAAAAAACCCACAAAAACCAGCCAGGCATGGTGGCATGTGCCTATAGCCTGAGCTACTAAAGAGGCTGAGGTGGAAGGATCACTCGAGCCCAGGAGGTCAAGGCTACAGTGAGCCCAGATTGTGCCACTGCACGCCAGCCTTGGCCACAAAGCAAGACCATCTCAAGAAAAAAAAAATAAAAAAAAGAAACACAGAGGCTGTTGACAATTTTCCCAGGAAAACATTTATGATACTCAAGTCTGGTTGAAATTATCTTGAACCAGTCATTTAGCTTTGTATGATCTTGTGACTATAAACTAGCAAACCTCACAAGATTTGGTAAAATTGGATTAAGTGTCTCAGGAAGTGCAGCAGTTTAATGTGAAGAGTAATTAACTGATAAATAAAGGGTAAGCATGTCCTCGAATAACTAAAGAGATGCAAGTTTTGGTCCCTCAAAAAAACAGATATTGCTAAAATAGTAGATTTTAAATGTTCTCACAACAAGAAAATAAGTAGATGAGTTGACGGGTAAGCCCATCAGCTTCATTCAATATTTCTACAACAGACACATATATCAAAACATCACACTCTATCCCATAAATAAAAAATTATTATTTCTCCATAAAAACATATTTCATTCTATTCAAAGCAACCAAAAGCCAACACATAGACATCAAAATTTTTATGCAACTTTGTAAAACACTAAATTCATGATAGCCTACTGGAAAAATAACTTGGTTCTGACATAAGTAATCAGAAGTTTCTTTTGATCCAACATTTTCCCCAGTTTTCTTGAGGTATGACTGACAAATAAAAATTGTGTACATCTAGAGTATGCAACTGGATATTTTCTTATATGCGTACATTGCATCGACCACTACATATAGTTACCCTGTGTGTGTGTGTGTGTGTGTGTGTGTGTGTGTGTGTATTCCACAATTTACGCAGGTTACATTCTTTTTATATTATTACTTAACTTTAAGTTCTGGGATACATGTGCAGAACATGCAGGTTTGTTACATAGGTACACATGTGCCATGGCGGTTTGCTGCACCTATCAACCTGTCATCTACATTAGGTATTTCTCCTAATGCTATCCCTCCCCTAGCCCCCCACCCCCTGACAGGCCCCAGTGTGTGATGTTTCCCTTCCACACAGCTTATATTCTTAAGAAATAAATCCCGTTATCTATAAGCATGTATTGGACACCTATATTATTGGGTCAGGAGTTAGGCCTAACATAATTCAGAGTTAAGAAGACTAATGGATAGAAAAATAAATATGTGTATATTTTGTGGTTGATACAGCTCAGTGTGCACAAATTGGCAACATAAGAGTACCAATAAAGAGAGGCATTGGAGATACATTTTTAGCAATATCTGAATTCTTCACTAAACCTTATTTAACATAGTTTGTGGTTATTATATCTGGACATTGAATTGATATACAAAAGAACATAGCTGGTAAATTGGAAGTTTATTTTTTTCCTGGCTATATATTAGACCACAAACCCTCCCACTACAAGACTGTATAAATATAAATCTGTATAAATTGTATAAATATAAATATGTATATAAAATTGTATAAATATAAAACTGTATAAATATAAAAAACTGTATAAATATAAAATCTTAAGAGATATATAATATATAACAAAGTAATTTATATATACTTTAAATATTTATAAATAAAATTTAAATATTTAAATTTTTATATTATATACAAGCCATTATATAATTATAATATATAACATCTATTTTATGTAATTTATATAATATATATTTTATTTTTAATTGTTTAATTATTTTGTTTGTATTTTTATTTTTACTTTAAGTTCCATAGTACATGTATGCGCAGGATGTGCAGGTTTGTTATATAGGTAAACATGGGCCATGGTGCTTTGCTGCATCTATCAACCCATCACCTAGGTATTAAGCCTAGTGTGCATTAGCTGTTTATCCTAATACTCTCCCTCCCCCATCCCACCCCCTGACAGGCCCCAGTGTGTGTTATTCCCCTCCCTGTTTCCATATGTTCTCATTGTTTAGCTCCCACTTGTAAGTAAGGACATGCAGTGTTTGGTTTTCTGTTCTTGTGTTAGTTTGCTAAGGATAATGGCTTCCAGCTCCATACATATCCCTGCAAATGATGTAATCTTTTTCCTTTTTGTGGCTGCATAGTATTCCATGGTGTATATATACCACATTTTTTAAAAATCCAGTCTATTATCGATGGGTATTTGGGTTGATTCCATGTTTTTGCTATTGTGAATAGTGCTGCAATGCACATATGCATGCATGTATCTTTGTAATAGAAAGATTTATATTTCTTTGGGTATGTACCCAAAATGGGATTGCTTTGTCAAATGATGTTTCTGCTTCTAGATCTTTGAGGAATCACCACACAGTCTTCCACAATAGCTGAACTAATTTACATTCCCACTAACAGTGTAAAAGCATTGCTATTTCTCTGCAACCTCGCCAGCATCTGTTGTTTCTTGACTTTTTAATAATCACCATTCTGACTGGCGTGAGATGGTATCTCACTGTGGTTTTGATTTGTAATTCTCTAATGATCAGTGATGCTGAGCTTCTTTTCTTTGCTTGCCACAGTAATGTCTTCTTTTGAGAAGTGTCTGCCCAAGTCCTTTGCCCATTTTTTAATGGGGTTAATTGTTTTTTTCTTGAAAATTTGTGTAAGTTCCTTGTAGATACTGGATATTAGACCTTTGTCACGTGGATAGATTCCAAAAATTTTCTCACACTATGTAGGTTGCCTGTTCATTCTGAGGATAGTTTGTTTTGCTGTACAGAAGCTCTTTAGTTTAAGATCCCATTTGTGAATTTTTGCTTTTGTTGCAATTGCTTTTAGTGATTTTGTCATGAAGTCTTTGCCCATGCCTGTGTCCTGAATGGTATTGCCTAGATTTTCTTCTAGGTTTTTTCTAGTTTTGGGTTTCACACTTAAGTATTTAATCCATTTTGAGTTAATTTTTGTATAAGGTGTAAGGAAGTGCCCCAGTTAAAATTTTCTGCATATGGCTAGCCAGTTCGCCGAGCACTGTTTATTAAATAGGGAATCTTTTCCACATTGCTTGTTTTTATCAGGTTTGTTGAAGATCAGATGTGTCGTTTCATTCCTGAGTTCTCTAGTCTGTTCCATTGGTGTATGTGTCTGTTTTTGTATGAGTACCATATATATATATATATATATGTTTTATATATATGTATATATGTTATATATACATGTATAATACTCCATATATGTATATATAATTTATATATGTTATATATAATCTATATATTATATATTAATAATATATAAATATACAATTTATAAATATATAGTATAAATAGATATAAATAAAAGAATATTATATATTATAAATTATACATTATGTATTATTGTATAGTATATAAATTATAAATTATGTTATATATAAACATATAATTTATGTAATATATACTACATATAATTTATATATTTTAATATGATTTATTTATGTATATTATAATTTATAGACATATATAATATATAGACATATAATCTTATAATCTATATAGATGATATATCTGTAAATTATAGTATGATTATGTATGTAATCTTATAATCTTAATCTTATATATACAATCTTATCATTTTAATCTTATATGTATGACCTTATTATATATCATATATAGGTATTTACATAATAAACTTATGTTTACACAAGTTTACACAAATGTATATTGATATAATAAGTGTAATAAATATATTTTTATGTAAATATTGATATTAATATAAAAGTATGTTTATATTATGTATAGCTACATATAATTTTATAATGTATGTAATTAATTTAGGCATCTTTTATATATAAGCCTCAGAATAAATCAGACATGCTCTCTGTTGCTAAATATCTTCAGTGTAACAACTTTTAACTTTATATGGACCACATTTACAGTTCCCTTTATTGGTCAAGCTTCAGTTATAGAGTACGTAATCCACTTCATATTAGCTGAAGTAGAAAATGATTTATTACAATGAATTAAATGACATATGGAATTTTTTCATGAGCTAAGCAATCATTTGAAGTTCCAAGAATCTCACCAATGACACATTGTAGAACTGGGCCACCAAAAGATCACTATACCCTGTCACTACAAGAAAAATTTACAATCAAGAACCTGGCTGCAAATTTTGAATACAGCTTTAAACCTGCTGGTTCCAACACCCTACTCTTCTTTCCATGGTATGCACAGGCACATTTCAATGCCTGATCCCATCCCTTTTGTCCCCCACAAGGATGAGGTCTAAATCCAGTCTCATTCTGGAGCATCTCTTGGTGAAACCTGAATCTCAATGCAGAAACTTAACAGCAAGACAGGTTCACTACTGAAGGCATTTTTTTTTTTCTAGAAGAAAGTTGAAATGCATTTTAAATACTCCAACTTAGTTATTTAGAATATACTCAATTTGCTTGGCAAGGGTGACAACCTTTCCCTGAGGACAGCATCTCTTGAGGAAACCCAGAACACAGATTATTTCTGGTGATAAAATTCCAACAACTCTTATTGCTCACAGGAAAAATCACAAATATGCAAGAAAATAAAACATTATAAGCAAAAATGACCTAAATCAATAAACAACACTAAACCATCAAAGACTATAAATATCAGAATTATCAGTTATGATACGATAAATTATCCCAGTTACAAAATAACTGTGCACAATACAGTTAAATAATAAAAGAGGGAAAATGTCCATGAGGAAGGAACAATAGTCCTTCAAACTAAGCTGACTTAATTCCAAGTTCCTGTAAGATAATCTCTACACCAGATCAAAAGGCATTAATGGATCTAAAAATAATTACATATATGTGTATATACATACATACATACATACATACATAAATTTCTACATCCATCCTTAAAACAATTTTTATTAACAAGGATAATTACAACCATCCTAACCCGTGAATATATATATATATATACATATTATATATGTATATATATATGTATATATATATATATACAGAAAAACAGAAAATACTATAAACTTCACATTAAGTGTATGTAGTCAAATAAATACCCAGATCCAGCAAAGTCACCTCTAGAGCCCACATTAGAGTAAGTGGATTGTCAGGAAGCATTTATAAGAAAAAGGGAACAGAGAAATGGAGGTCTATTGGTGAGAAATCACAGAATACTCTCAGAAGAAAAACCTTTCTATTATGGCCTGAATTAAGTCTTCCCACCCAACCTCCTCACCCACCATTTATGTCTTAAAGTCCTAACTCCTGGTACATCAGAATGTAACTGCTTGGCAAGAGTCTTTAAGAAGGTAATTAAGTTACATGAGGTCATTATGGTGAATTCTAATACTATATGACTGACTGTCCTTATAAGAAGAAGATATTAGTACACAGACACACAGAGAAAAGACTATATGAAGACACCCGAGGAAGGCAGTCATCTATCTACAAGCCAAGGAGAGGGGTCTCAGAAGAAACCAATCCTGCCGACATCTCAATGCTGGACTTCTAGTCTTCAGAATTGTAAGGACATAAATATCTGTCATTTAAGCCATCCAATCTATGCTATTTTATTAAGGCAGCCCTAGAAAACTAATACAACCACTAAGTTGAGACATATGTGGAATAGTTATTAGACCTGGTAGATCAGACCACTAACTTGTGTGGCAGGGGTTGCCAACCTCTTTACGTAAGAGACCAGATAGTAAATTTATGAGGCTTTGAAGGCTGTGTGGTCTCTGGCAGTACTCAATTCTGTTGTTATAGCATGCCAGCACTCATACAAAATACATAAAGTGAACATGGCTGTGTTCCAATAACTTTATTTACCAATATAGGCAGTAGTCTGGGTTTAGTTCCTGAGCTATAGTTTAATGACTCCTGTATGAGGGAATAAAGAAAAACAATCTTAAAATAGAAGGAGGTTAGAGGTGGCAATCTTCATAGAGCACTGCTTTTGGGAAACAGATAAGTAACCTGGAAAGGGGAAATACTCCTAGGATTATTGGTGGTGAAAAAAAAAAGAAAGAAGCAAGAATTGGATGACATAACAACTCTATATCCTCCGCAAGATAATTCATCTCTTATACTGAATGTATTAAGCCAATAGAAGAGGGTGCTGTTGACGTAAGAAATTATAAGCCAACTGAATCTCTCACCTTTGTCTGCATACAACTGTCATTTCTAGCTCAGGAAAATAATTTATTTTAAGCAATGGAAGAAAACATCTAAACATAGCTTTTATACAAAGTATATGTAATGTGAAATTTAGAATGCCATAATTTGGGGCTTGGCAAATTTAGTGGCAGCCTTAACAGGTAAAATTTGTGGTGCATTATACAAGGTTCTGAGTCTACTGACAGATTAATTTAAATATTTACTTCCCATCATTGCCTATTATTTCAGAAGGCTTTGTGTTGTTGGCCATTAAGTTACGATAGATGGATAGTAAGAGCACTGAAGACTGTAAGAAAAGATCTCAGACAGCAAGCTTAAAATTACATCATGATAAAGGGTTTGTTTGTAGTTATTCAAACACTTAATGACAAAAACAATATAGACTCTGAGTTTATTAATACTTTTAGGAAACTATTGTCAAAGAAGCCTCAATCCTAACTTGCAGAAGATGGTATCTGCCAAACCTCTACAGAACCCCAAGTTTCACTGTGCTTAGAGAAAGTGGGTTGCTAATAATATAATCTACTCTCCAGTTCTTATATGGAGGATAATACACAAGAAACAACATTCTAGATTGCAAAACTAAGGGATAATCAAGTAACTTATGGTTAGTGAGGCAAAACTATTCTTGGCCAAGAACCAGAGACTCTTGACTATTTCTTATTTATCCCTCATATGGAGGGGAGCTTTAAAAAATCCTAATTAACAAGTAAAATTTATATACAGTTGGTCTTCAACTTATAATAGGGTTATGTCCCAATAAATCCATTATAAATCAAAAGTGTTATAAGAGGAAAATGTATTTAATACACTTAACCTGCTGGATATCATAGCTTAGACCAGCCAACCTTAATCATGCTCAAGATGCTGACATCTTAGCTTACAGTTGGGCAAAATCAACTGGCAGCACAGCACCCTGTAAAATATTGGTTGTTTACTCTCCTGATTGTGTGGCTGACTGGGAGATGCGGCTCACTGCCACTGTCCAGGAATGCCAGAAAGTATTGCTAGCCCAGGAAAATATCAAAATTAAAAATTTGAAGTAAGGTTTCTATTGAACTACGATCACTTTCACACCATGGTAGAGTTGAAAAATCATAAGTTGAACCACCATTAAGTCGACTGTCTGTATTTATGGTGTACAACATGATGTTTTGATATATGAATATGCTAGAAGGAAGTTTTAATGAGCTGTGTGGTTCCTTGTCTATCAATGTAAAAACAATGAGTTTTAACCAGATAGGTAGTCATTTGATGCTGGTTGGGAAGGCTGCACACAGGTCCAGATCTGGGTCTAGTAGTAGCAACTTAAAGAGAATTTGGGTTTGGAGAGGTAACGTGTTTATAGAAATATGTATAGAAATAAGGATGTTTATGAATGTGCTCTGGTAAAGGGGTTGACTGTAGCTAACACATAGCTTTATATATCAAATCAATTTTATTCTGTGTTTTGTAACTGAGCTCTATTTTTCCCGCATGCATTTCCCAGGCTGCACTTCTCAATTTCCTTTGCAGTTGGGTATGACCATGAGACATAGTTCTAGCCAAGCACTTATAAGCAGAAGTGTTATGTGCAACATCCAGGAAGACCCGTTCAAGACATTTCTCCAACTGTTTAACTCATCCCTTTTAGTGAAGTACTTTTCCTCTTTCTCCTATTCCTCCCTCATTTCCAGAAGAACAGAATACTATGGCTCTGTTAGCTGTATTTGTCTGTGCTGCGACCTTGAGTGTGGAAGTCAGTATAGCAGAGGTAAAAAGAGTGGAATAAAGCTATCATATTATCCCAGCCCTGCTTGCTAATTTGTTTATTTGTTTGTGGGGTTTTGGTAGTTGTTTTACTTTTACCATGGGAGAATAAAATCTAATGTGTTTAAACCAAGGTACTATTATTATTATTTTATATGCACCTAAACCTAATCCTCACTAATGAAAATTTCCACATATTTTCATGAATGCTCTGAATTCTTTTCTTGAAAGGGTTTTAAGCAGAGGTAGAATTAGAAACATTACCAAAATTTTTTGTATTGATTTTCAGAGGACCGTTAGTTATGATAGGGAGTAATTGCTAGCCTCTAGAACATCGCTCTGAAAAGATTACACGTGAGTATACACAAGAACAGGCTATTTTTTTTAGCATTTTCTTGAATATATGCATTGCACATAAATTAAATGAACTGTTCACTTAGAATAGTGATATGTACCTAATTCAGATTCAAAATATTGATATCTTTTGTCAGATGGACTCTTACCTAGATGTTATAATCTGGAAATGACCAGATTTAAAAGTTAAATCATTCCTGGTAGTTAAAAAACAACTAAACCCTATATTTTATGTATGTTACATAAAATTAAGTTATTCATTTTATTGTTTTTCTCTTATTGTTACAATGCAGTTTAATTAAAATGAACATAACCATTGTTTACTATTTTTATTAATTACCTATTTCTTACATTACTGCTCTAAACCTTGATATACAGAAATTAAGTACGGTTTTCCAAGTACTAGAGATAAAAGAAAAGAGTGGAAACACAAAAAACATCAAATGGCGGGGTCGAAAGACACTGAGAGAATCTTTTTTTCACTTTATCATTGAAATTATGAATAATTCTAGAATATTTCTTACTATAATAGGAATAAGCTTTATTGAATCTTAAAGAAATGATGCTAGAGTTTGGTTAGAATCCCTATATATTTGGTTCTGCAGTTCAGAAGTGTGACTATCAGGCAGCTGGGTAGAATCTATTGGTATATCTACTGGAATAGTTATATTTTATTATTTTACTCATATACTACATTGTTTCTTCAATTTTCATTAAAATTATATTTTATAGTCTATAGGAAACCTGTGGAAATAAACTTGTCTTGAACCTCAATTTGAACTTTTTTCTTTTCTTTTTTTTTTTTTTTTTTTTGAGACAAAGTCTCACTTTGTCACCCAGGCTGGAGTGCATTGGCATGATCATGGCTCACTGCAGCTTTGAGCTCCCAAGTTCATACTATCTGCTCCTCAGTCTCCCTGGTAGCTAGGACTCCAGAATGGCTGGCTAATTGAACTGGCATTTTAGTTTGAAAGATCAAGGCCTATTTTGAACTTGCTCATGGGACATTTGAATATCTTTTGAATATCTAGTCATATAATCTCAGGTATGAAATAATAACTAACCATAAAATATAAAACTGGTGGAGAATTTGTTTCTTTCAAAGAGCTTCCCATTAAGTATTATGCATAATAGAAAATCTGAGAACCAAGAAAATTAATTATTCTCTTGGGTAGAAAGCGGTGTTGGCAGTAAGCCAATGTTTCTGCCAAAAACAACTAAAAAATTATAGTTACAAAATTTATATATCAAAGACATAAGAAATCTGAAAATCTTAACAAGTTGTTCCAAGCAAATATTTTGAGACAGAGTACTAATTATAAGTGGAAATGTTGATAATTTATACTTCATCAAATTTTAATTTTTCTAAAAAGAAAGTTCACAGAGTACAAAGAGCATATATATATGCACTATATATATAGTATATGTACAAATAATATATATATACACTGTATATAAAGTAGTTACATATATATAAAAATAATATGTATTATATATTATTATATGTATATGTAAAGTAGTTCTATTCAGATAACATAAAATACTGCTAAAACTCTATTTCATATAGATATGAATATAGATATTCAAATGTACCTTGAGCAAGTTCAAAATAGGCCTTGATCTTTCAAACTAAAATGCCGGTTCAATTAACCAGGCATGGTGGCACATGCCTGCAATCCCAGCTATTAAGGATGCTGAGGAGAGGATAGTTTGAGTCTGGGAGTTTGAGAGTTCGAACATAAACAACCTCATGAAAAGATGGACTAAATATTTAAGTAGGTATGGCAGGAAACTACATACAAATGACAAATAAGTATATAAAAAGGCACAACATTTTTATTTGTTAAGGAAATGCCAATTAAAACCACAATTAAATACTATTGCATATTTACTAGAATCATGTAAATTTATAAGACTTACAATGCAACATTTTGGTGAGGGTTGGTAGCGACTGAAGCTGTCATATGTTTCTGTTGGAAACCTAAACGGCACAATCACTTTGGAAAACAGTTTGACAGAATTTATATAGTTACACATTGACAGAACACTTCCACCTCTAGGTATTTGCTCAAGAGAAATAAAAAACAAACAAAAATTGATTAAGTAAAAGCAGGAAATCCTAAAAAAATTAACAAATCCAGTGATATATATTAATAAAAGAACAAATTAATTCCAGATATTTCACAACTAAATGTGAATGGTAAATCAGTAGAGCTTTTAAATAAATAAAAAAAAAGACAATACTTCATGAACTTGAAGTAGAAACACATACATGAGATAGAAACTGTAAGGGAAAACCTTTATTATTGGATTATTTGAAGGTTGTAATATTATTAAAAATGAAAAAGAAACACTGTTTATTTGTGTGAGTGTATGTGTAGGGATATTCTCATATGTATATCTTAATAAGACTTTTATTCAGAATAATTTCTATAAGCAGCTTGTAAATCAATAAGAAAGACAATCTTATAGTAAGTAGGTAAGGATACAGAACTTGAACTCTCATATAGTGTTGATGACAGTACTGAAATGTACACACACATATGTGTACATATTTGCATGCAAATGAAATACATATCTACACTTCGCATATACATAATAGAAAAACACATCTATCAAACAAAAGATGTGTACAAAAATATTCATAGCACTGTATTTATAATAACCCAAATCTAGACCCAAATAAGAGACTACCATAATAAGAAAGAAAAATCACAACTATATTCCCAAATATGAATATATCTGATAAATATAATGTTGAGTGAAGTGACCCAGAGACAAAGTATTGCAGGTTGAGCTTTTTCATATTCATAAATTTCAAAAGCAGGCAAAACCAGTTTGTGATTTTAGAATTGAGGATAGCAAGTATTTGGGGGAGGTGGCTAGATGGGGGATGAGAGAGGCTTTTGAGATGCTTCCAAGGTTCTGTTTCTTGATCTGGGTGTTACACAGGTGTCGTACGTTGCAAAAACTCATCAAGCAATATGTGTATGTTTCTATCTCTACGCTATATTTCAATAATTTAAAAAACAGAATAAATGCTAGAATTAATTGAAAAATATAAACACATACATATATAAATCTATGAAGTCATCATTATTTAAAAATAGGAGAAAGTCAACATAATCAGACTAAGCATATATTTTCACCGTTTGATGTGACTATTGTGCCACATTTTTACACAGAATAATGTTAACTGAAATAAGTAACTTAAAAGGCCCATGCCTATAATCTCAGCATTTTGGAAGGCTGGCCATCACTTGAGCCCAGGAGTTTGAGACCAACCTGGGTAACATAGTGAGACCCTACCTCTACAAAAGATTGAAAATAAAAAAAAATAGCAAAGTGTGGTGGTGTGCCCCTGTAGTCCTAGCTACTTGGGAGGCTGAGGTGAGGTGAGAGGATTGCCTGAACTCAGGAAATCGAGGCTGCAGTGAGCTGTGATTGCACCACTGTACTATAGCCCAGGTGACAGAGCGAGACCCTGTCACACTCACACATAAAAAAAAAAAAGAAAGAAATGAAAAAAATTAATTATTCATTTCTAGAAAACACTATATTATTCAGTAATCATGTAACTTTACTTAATGTTGGAAAGCTCTTCTTTATGGAAGAACATTGTCTAATAAATGTGAGGGAAAGATAGATTTAGAAAATCACCATTTCTAAATAATTTCAACTTTTATTTTAGATTCAAGTGGTACCTGTGCAGGTTTGTTACATTGATATATTGTATGATGCTGAGGTTCTGGGGGGTGTAGATCCTGTCACCCAGATGGTGAGAACAGTACCCAATAGGTAATTTTGCAGCCTATGGTTGGCTTCCTCCCTCCCCTCTCTAGTAATCTGCAGTGTCTATTTTCCCATCTTTATGTACATGTGTACTCAGTGTTTAGCTCCCACTTGTGAGAAAATGAGATATTTGGTTTTCTGTTCCTGTGTTAATTCCTTTAGGATTATGGCTTCCGGCTGCATCCATGTTGCTGCAAAGGATGTGATTTCATTCTTTTTTTATGCTGCATAGTATTCCATGACGTATAGTTAGCACATTTTTTAATCCAGTTTACCATTGATGGGCACCTGGGTTGATTCCTTCTCTTGTCTATTGTGAATGGCTCATTGATGAACATGAGGGCATGCATCTTTTTGGCTGAATGAGTTATTTTATTTTGGGTATATACCCAGTAATAGGATTGCTGGGTCAAATGGTAACTCTGTTTTAAGTTCTCTGAGAAATCTCCAAAGTGCTTTCCACAGTTGCTGAACTAATTTATATTTACACCAACAGAGTATAAGCATTCCTTTTCTCCATAGTCTCACCAGCATCTATTATTTTTTGACTTTTTAATAATAGCTATTCTGTCTCATGTGAGATGGTACCTCATTGTGGTTTTGACTTGCATTTCTCTGAAAATTAATGATTATGAGCATTTTTTCATATGTTTGTTGTTCTTTTGTGTTTATGCATTCTTTTGAGAAGTGTCTGTTCATGTCCTTCATCCACTTTTTAATGGGGTTATTTGTTTTTTGTTTGCTGGTTTAAGTTCCTTATAGATTCTAGATATTAGACTTTTGTTGGATGTATAGCTTCTGAATATATTCTCTCATTATATAGGTTTTATATTTACTCTTGAAAAATTTCTTTTGCTGTGCAGAAGCTCTCTAGTTTAATGAGGTCCTACTTGTGAATTTTTGTTTTTGTTCCAATTGCTTTTGGGGACTTTGCTAAAATTCTTCACCAAGGCTGATGTTGAGAAGGGTATTCTCAGTTTTCTTCTTTCAGGATTTTTATACATTGAGGTCTACTATTTAAGTCTTTAATTGATTTTGAGTTAATTTTTGTATATGATGAAAGGTAGGGTTCCAGTTTCATTCTTTTATATATGGCTAGCCAGCTATCCCTTTGCCATTTATCGAGTAGAGAGTCCTTTCTTTGTTGTTTGTTTTTGTCAGCTTTGCAAAAGATTAGATGGTCATAGGTGTGTGGCTTTATTCCTGGGCTCTTTGTCCTGTTTCCTTGGTCTATGTGTCTGTTTTTGTACCAGTACCATGTTGTTTTGCTTACTGTAGCATTATAGTATAGTTTGAGGTCAATAGTGCGATGTCTCTGGCTTTGTTCTTTTTACTTAGGATTGCTTTGGTTATTTGAGCACGTTTTTGGTTTTATATGAAATTTAGAATTCTTTTTCTAATTCTTTGAAAATTGACATTCGTAGTATGATAGGAACAGTGTTGAGTCTGTAAATTACTTTGGACAGTATGGCCATTTTAATAATATTGATTCTCCTAATCAGCGAGAATGGAATATTTTTCCACTTGTTTGTGTCATCTTTGATTTATTTCATCAGAGTTTTTAAGTTCTATTTGTAGAGATCTTTCGCTTCCTTGATATTCCTAGGTATTTCATTTGTTGTGTGAATACTATAAATGGGATTATGTTCCTAAATTTACTCTCAGCTTGAACTTTACAGGTGTATGAAAATGCTACTGTTTTGTACATTTATTTTATATCCTAAGATTTTACTGAAGTCTTTTATTAGCTCTGGGAACTTTTGGTGGAGTCTTTAGGGTTTTGTTGGATATAATTATGTCATCAATGAAGAGCAAAAGTTTGATCTCTTGTTTTCCTATTTGGATGCCTTTTATTTGTTTCTCTTGCCTGATTGCTCTGGCTAGGACATCCAGCACCGTGTTGAAGAGGAGTGGTGAGAATAATCATTCCTGTCTGGTTCCAGTTCTCAAGAAGAATTGTTTCAGCTTTTACTAATTCATTATGATGTTAACTGTTAGTTTGTCCTAGATTGTTCCTATTATTTTAAGATATGATCCTTCAATGCCTAGTCTGTTGAGGGTTTCTATCATGAAGGCATGTTGGATTTTATCAAAAGCTTTTTCTGCATCTATCGACATGACCATATGGGTTTTGCTTTTAATTCTGTTTATATGGTAACTCACATTTATTGATTTGCATCTGTTGAGCCAGGCTTGCATGCCAGAAATAAAGCCTACTTGATTGTGCTGTATTAACTTTTTGATGTGCTGATGGATTCAATCTACTAGTATTTTGTTGAAGACTTTTGCATCTATGTTCATCAGAGGTATTGGCTTGAAATTTTCTCTTTTTTTGGTTCTGTCTCAGCCAGATTTTTGTATCAGGCTGATGCTATTTTCTTAGAATGTGTTAAGGAAAACCACTTCTTTTTCTGATATTTTGGGATAGTTTCAGTAGGATTGGTACCAGTTCTTCTTTGTACATCTGATAGAATTTGGCTGAGAATCCATCTGATCTGGGGCTGTTTTTGGTTGGTAGTTTTTAAATTACTGATTCAATGTCAGAACTTGTTATTAGTCTGTTAAAGGTTTCACTTTCTTCCTGGTTTAACCTTGGAAGGTTGTGAGTTTCCAGGAATTTATTAAATTCCTCTGGATTTTCTAATCTGTGTGCATGAGCTGTTCATAATGGTCTGTGAGGATCTTTGGCATTTTTTTTGAAATTGGTTGCAACTTTATCTTTGTCATTTCTGATTGTACTTCTTTGGACCATCTCTTTTTTTTTGCTTGTTCATATAGCTAAGCAATCCATCATCCTGTTAATTCTCTTGAAGAACCAACTATTGATTTTATTGATATTTGTATGGATATTTGCATCACAATTTTGTTCAGTTCTTTTCTAATTTTAGTTGTCTTTTCTTCCGTTAGCTTTTGAGTTGATTTGTTCTTTTTTTCTAGTACTGTTAGGTGCAATGTTAGATTGTTAATTTAAAATCTCTTAAACTTCTTGATGAAGACATTTAGCACTATAAAATTCCCCTTAGCATTGCCTTAGCTGCATTCCTGAGATTTTGATGAGTTGTATCCCTATTTTCATTAATTAAAAAAAATAGAAAATCACTATTTTTATAATTACAGTATGAATTTATGAAGAAAATACATGAAATATATGTTCTCAGGACATACACAAAAATCACATCATTCAATATTTTGACTGTTAAGGGAAAGAAGTAGAACTTTGCAACAGATGAATAAAACCATCCCCAACCTCATTTGGTGATTTAACTTTAGCTTCCTCTGAATGCCATGACAAAACATTGCATACCTTTCACCTATAAGGTATTCTTGCCAGCAATATTTCACTTCAGTCAAAAAAAGGCTTTAAATCAAACCTCCATTTTATGAGAAATACAGAGTGAGAAGATAATTGTGTCAATTTGGGATTTGAATACAAAATGTTTATTCAATTAGGTTGATAAATTATTGCTTTCACGTTGTCATAATTGTTAACTTTGTTAGATGTAATAGGGTATTATGGTTAAGTCCTAAAATGTCCATATTTATTTAGAGCAACATAATAAAATACCTTACTGAGAAAATTCATAATGTCAATAATTTAAATATTTTATCATAAAAAGATAAAAATATGAAAAAATGTGAACAATTATTAATCCAGTTAATGGGCATGTAGGTGTACATTATATTATTTCTCTGTATAATGTGGAATATTATTTCTAGAATTTAAAAAATTCAAAATTTAATATTTTTATATATGTATATATGTACATATATACACACATACATATACATAATAGTAAATTATAGATTTCTTATATTCTTTCTAATATTTTAGAGCTTTTATAGAGTTCACTTTGATTTTATTGTGGTGAGATGTACATACAAAGATTTTTTCAACAATTCATTATTTATATTTGAATGTATAGCACTGAGGTAATTTTGAAATTAAATGACATTACTGATTATTTTTCAAAAACATTGTCCATAGTGAAAAAAGCCCCATGTCCATCAATAATGTTATATTTTATTTACAGTTCTGCTGACTTCTATCTCATGTAAGCATACTTGATATTTCACAAAGCAACCAAACTTGTGAAAACTGACACTTTTCTGTCATTCTTTCTCATTTGTTTCTACAAATGTGTGACAGGCCAATTCTATCCTCAATGAGTGACTTGAGTAATTTATTTTAAAAATCAGTAAATCATATATTAGTACAGATAAATTTTAATGTTTTGTAATTGCAGATTGCTTTACTGTTTATTTTTTAACATATTGGTGGGGGAGTGAAACTTCCTATCATTTTTTTATTTATATCACCAAGACTGACAGATAATACCTTAATCTCTAATATTATCATGCCAAAATGAATTTTACCAGGTAATACTTTATTTAATTTTATTTTGTTTTATGTTAAATATTAAGATAATTATTTTGCACTTTACTGTTAAGTATAGGTTCAGATGGAAAACACCTTCTTTCTTTCTGGTGATCTATTGTTTGTGACTTTCTGAGAGTCTCTACATTCATAATTCAGGGAGTTTGACACCATGACTCTCTGGCTGAATAAAGAAGGTAGCATACACCCAAAAACACTGAGTTAGAAGTAAAAACTCAGAGAGAAGAGAAAGCAACTTATAGTTATGTTTGCTAAGATTGGAAATTTTCTTCGACAGTAGGCTTCTTATTCTAGCATTAAAATCTAGCCAAATTCACGGTGTTAGTCATATCTTGGATTTATTTCTAAATTTGGTGTCTAGGAAAAATGGTGTGCAAAATGTATTTTTTGTTTTGCATCATTTACTGCATATTTAGTGTGAGAGGATAAAGTATTTTTCTTTGTATATATTTCAATGTGTTTGTGCTTTTATCTTCTATTACTCATTATCTTTCACTGTTTTAGAAGAAAGCTAACTAAAAGAAAAAAATTCTATCTGCTACATTAACTTACATTGATTCAGTGGTAGCTACAGCCAAGGGTGTTAAAGTGAATAGGTAATTATCCCATTGTGAGTTTCTCCAAAATAAATGCCTGCACATATATAATAGGCTGATTGGCCCACAAGGCTGATGTTTAGGTTTTCAAATATCTTAGAAATGCTTAGTTATCTGATTCTTTATTCAATATAGAGTATTTTGCAGTGTTTAACTTACAAAAGTTAGTAGTTTGCTTTTTATTCTACTTTATATAAATATTTTTGTATTAAAGAAGTTTTAGTATCACAAAGAAAATCTAGTGGTTAACTATAGAGGTAATATACAAGAGAGGATAGAAGTAGCAAGCATCTACTGAGTACCTGCCTTGTAGGTACTGTAATATGTTGTTTAAGGATAGTATCAGTAGAAAAACCTTGTAAGGTAAGAAAAATCAGTACCTACGTGTAGCAAGTAAGCAGATAGAGACCAAAGGAAGTTGAATTTGTATACAACCAGGACTCAGACTTTGTTATTCTGATTCTTCTTCTACTTATAAATAGTAAATATTAGTGAATAGTCAAATAATGTAAACATTAGGAGGTAAACACACTATCTTTTAGTTAAGTTTAGCATTTATTGAATACCATCTTTTTGTCAGTCATTTTGCATCCTAGGTGCTTAAGAAAAGATATCCACTCCTTACATAGAGATAGATGGCTGATAAGATTTGGTTCTGTGTACCAACCCAAATCTCATGTTGGGTCGTGATCCTCAGTGTTGAAGGGTGGGGCCTGGCAGGAGGTAATTGAGTAATGGGGGCAGGCTTTCCTTTTGCTCTACTCGTGATAGACTTCTCACAAAATCTGGCTGTTTGAACATGTGTAGCACCTCTCCCATTCTCTCTCTCTCTTTTGACAGCCATGCAAATATATGCCTGCTTCCCCGTCGCCATCATCTTAACATCTGGCATGATGTTAAGTTTCCTGAGGCCTCCCCAGAAGCAAAAGCCTACACAGCCTGAGGAACTGTGTTTCAATTGAACCTGTTTTCTTTATGAATTACCCAGTCTCAAGTATGTCTTTATAGCAGTGTGAGAATAAACTAATACAGAAAATTTGTACCAGAAAAGTGGAGCATTGTTATAAAGACACCTGAAAATGTGGAGGTGAATTTGAACTGGATAATGGGAAGAGGTTGGAACAATTTGAAGGGCTCAGAAAAAGACAGGAAGATGAGGGAAAGCTTGGAACTTCCTAGATACTTGTTAAATTGGTGTGATCAAAGTGCTGATAGTGATATGGACAGTGAAGTCCAGGCTGAGGAGGTCTCAGATAGAGATGAGAAACATTGGGAACTAGAGTAAAGGCTAGTCTTGCTATGCTTTAGCAAAGGGACAGATGGCATTCTGCCCCTGCTCTAAAGATCTGTGGAAATTTGAACTTGAGAGAGATGATTTAGGGTATCTGGTGGAAGAAATATCCAAGCAGCAAAGTGTTCAAGATGCAGCCTGGCTACTTCTAAAAGTCTAAGCTCATCTCAATAAACAAAGAAATGACCTGAACCTGCAACTTATACTTAAAAGGGAAATAGAGCATAAAAGTTTGGAAAATTAGCAATTTGCAGCCCAGCCATGTGGTAGAAAACGCATACCCATTTTGGGGGAAGAAATTCAAGCTGGCTGCAGGAATTTGCACAAGCAAAAAGGAGCTGAATGTTAATATCCAAGACAATGGACAAAATGCCTCAAGGCATTTCAAAGACCTTTGCAGCAGCCCTTCTCATCAAGACCTGGAGGCCTAGGAGGAAAAATTGGTTTCATGGGTCAGGCCTAGAGCCCAGCTGTTCTATACAGCCATGGGACATGGCACCCTGCATCACGGCTGCTCCAGCTCCAGCTGAAGCTAAAAGGAGTTAAGATACAGCTTGGGCCATTGGTTCCAAGGGTGAAAGTCTTATGCCTTGGTGGCTTCCATGTGGTGTTGGGCCTGATGCTGTGCAGAGGACAAGAGTTGATGCTTCAGAGCCTCCACCTAGATTTCAGAGGGTGTATGAGAACACCTGGATGTCCAGGCAGAAGTCTGCTGCAGGTATGGAGACATCATGGAGACTCTCTACTAGGGCAGTGCAAAGGGGAAATGTGAAGTTTGAGCCCCCACATAGAGTACTTACTGGGGCACGACCTAGTGGGGCTGTGAGAAGAGGGTTACTATCCTTCAGCTCTTAGAATGGTAGATTCACCAACAGCTTGCACGGTGAGCCTGGAAAAGCTGCAGGAACTCAATACCAGCCTGTGAAAGCAGCTGTGGGGGCTGTATCCTGCAGAACCACAGAGGCAGAGCTGCCCAAGGCCTTGGGGGCCCACCGCTTGAATCAGCATACCCTGGATGTGAGACATGGAGTCAAAGGAGATTAGTTTGAAGCTTTAAGATTTAATGACTGCCCTGCTGGGTTTCAGACTTGCATGGGGCCTGTAGCCCCTTCTTTTTGGACAATTTATGCCTTTTAAAATGGGAATATTTACCTATTGCATGTGCCTCATTGTATCTTGGAAGTAACTAACTTGTTTTTTATTTTACAGGATCATAGACAGAAGTGTCTTGCCTTGTCTCAGATGAGACTTTGGACTGTGGACTTTTGAGTTAATGCTGGAATAAGTTAAGACTTTGGGGGGACTGGTGGGAAGGAATGATTGTGTTTTGAAATATGAAAAGGACATAAGATTTGGGAGGGGCCAGGGGCAGAATGATATGGTTTGTTTCTGTGTCCCCACCTAAATCTCATGTTGAATTGTATTCACCAGTGTTGGAGGTGGGATCTGGCAAGAGGTCATTGAATCATGAGGCAGACTTCCCCTTTGCTGTTCTTATGGTATACTTCTCATGAGATCTAGTTATTTGAAAGTGCATAGCACCTCCCCCTTCACTCTCTCTCTGTCTCTCTCCTGCCAGGCATGTGAAGATATACCTGCTTTCCCTTCACCTTCTGGCATAATTGTAAGTTTCCTGAGGCCTCCCCAGAATCAGAGCCCTGTACAATCTGTGGAACTGTGAATCAATTAAACCTCTTTTCTTTAGGAATTACTTAGTCCTAGGTATGTCTTTATAGTAGTGTGAGAACAGACTAATGCAATGGCTTACACTACAGTACAGTGAAAGTTAAATAAACAAATAATTATAACAAAATTCAGGCCATAGTAGAAGCAAGTTGAATGCCTAGAGAGAGAAGGCTGTAAATATATTTATCTAATAATATGGTTTGCCTCTGCCCCCACCCAAATCTCATCTTGAATTATAGCTCCCATAATCCCCACATGTTGTGGTAGGGACCCAGTGGCAGGTAATTGAATCATGTGTGTTTTCCTATGCTGTTCTCATGATAGTTAATAAATCTCATAAGATCTGATGGTTTTATAAAGGGTAGTTCCCCTGCACACTTTTTTGCCTGCAACCATGTAAAATGTGCGTTTGCTCCTCCTTTGCCTTCTGCCATGATTGTAAGGCCTCTGCAGCCATATAGAACTATGAGTCCATTAAACCTCTTTTTCTTTATAAATTACCCTGTCTTGAGTATGTTCCTATTAGCAGCCTAAGAATGGACTAATATATCTAGGAAGTTAGGAATTGTGCAAATAGTTAGCGGTTCCTAAGTATAATTGTTATTGATGGAGAAGAGCCTACCATTTACATGAGGAATTTAAGGGGATTTCAGACACCTAGAGTGTTTAAGACAAAGCACAGAGCCACAAAAATCACATGATGCAGACATAGAACAATTATGAATCTGATTCTCTGGGACCTAAGTGATGGGAGCATGTGGTAAGATATATAATTGAAGTGGCATGCAGGATTCTGATAGCAGGGCCTACACACAATATGAAGAAGCTTGGACTCCTCTCTGAAGGTTATAAGAACTATTGTAAAGTGTCAGCATTGTACCCATGTATCAAGATTTTCATTTCAGGAATCTAACTCCAGCAGTGACATAGATGCAGGAAGAGATGAGAGGTGTCACTAGTGGAAGAGAGATAATTGAGGAAACTATAAATGGCCAAGTGAGAGATGGTGAATATATAAACTAAACTGCTTGCATTAGGATTTGGAGAGGAGCTATTCAGGAGGTATAATTGACAAAATTTAATAATTGATTTGATTTGGTAATATGTTGACTAAAACAGAGTCTAGCACTATTCCCAGAGATCTTCATGAAATATAGGTGGTAGAGATGTTTAGATATATACAATCTGGTAATATAGAAGAAAATGGATCCCTATATTACATGTCATTTAAGAGGTCAGCAGACAAAAGATGTATAAAGGAAATAATCAGGGAAGTGTATTGATAACCAGTAGGGCTGAACTTTATTTGTGAGCAGTATTTTAGTTATAAATGGTAGATATTAAGCCTGTACAATGATATTCAAACAATGGCATATTGAATGGGTAGAAGAATCTATCATAATATTAGAGTAATGGTTTGAAAAACCAATGTTTGTGGAGATAGCAGTCAGGGTAGTTATGGGGAGAACAGAGACTAGAAGCTGAAATTACAAAGTGATCAAGATGTTCTCTGGATAAAGATGGTTGACTAGAGGCACTCAACACCTAACTCCTATGAAAACAAATACCAAAATAACAAATAGATAATCACAAGTTAATAGAGTGTTTGATGGAATATACTGAAATTTAGTAAGGAAGAGATGAAGATCTTCTGAGGCACAGAAACTCGTGATGGCAGCATAGAGGGAAGTGAAGTTCTACTTGGGTTTAAATTTGCACTCAAGAAGGACTCCTCATTTTGGGAAAAAGGTAAGCAGGAGATCCCCAGCAGTCCACGTTTCCAACAGAGATGCCTGCAATCCTAGCTATAGGAGAGACCCACAGCCCTCACAAGCCATGGGTCTAGTATAGACAGTGGCTGGAGTCCATGTGATTACATTATTCTAGAGAGAAAATTTATGCTGGAGCACCCTCATTCCCTGGGACCCAGGCTGCTGCAACATGGCACCATTCTGAGAGTAGAGAAACCATCTGACCCCTGGGACCCAACAGCTCCAGCATCTCAACATAAATATGGCCCTGCTTACCATCTCACCATATCCACTCAGAGGGCTGCAGTGTCACAGCAACAGCTGGGCCTGGTGTTGCAGTCATGGCACCAGTACCCAAGTCCACACAGTGCCCTACACCTTGGAAAGCAGGCAATTCATCAGAGCAAGGAGGCTTCTCTTAAGACATAGAAAGCAGACATGTGTGTTCCCCAGAGTCTGAGAGCAGGACCAACTGGGACTTGTCAACACTGCTGCTGACAACCCCACCCCTCTAGTAGTGGATCTACTACGTGCATGCACATGGTCCACCAGGGCTGAGGACTGGCTTGCCCAGTTTCCCTGATACCATCAAAACCATCCAACAGCTTCCACAAACAACCACTGCTTAGACCACTCAGACATTCAGAAACACCACTGATGTTGATTATTAAAATAGAAAGATGGCATACCAAAATATATCGGATATAGCAAAAGCAGTACTAAGAGAAAATTTTATAGCAATAAACACCAACATCAATAAAGACATATTTCAAATAAATAAGCTAATGATGCAAGAACAAACAAAACCCTTAATTATTAGAAGGAAAGAAATAGTAAAGATCAGAGCATAAATGAAATGGTTGCTCAAAATGCAAAAGATCAGGAAAACAAAATTAGTATTTTGAAAAAATAAACAAAATTGACAAACTATTCACCAGACTAAGTAAGAAATAAAAGGGAAGACTAAAATAAACAAAATTAGAAACATACATGAGATATAACAGATAACACAGAAATACATAGGAACTTGAGGCCATTAGGAAAGACTTCATGCCAACAAATTGGAAAAACTAGAAGAAATGGACACATTCCTGTATGCTTATAACTTACCAAGAGAGAACCAAGAAGAAATAGATAACCTCAACAACCAATAATCAGTAACAAGATTAAATCAGTAATACAAACTCAGCCAACAAAGAAAAGTTCAGGACAGAACAGCTTCACTGATGAATTCTAATAAACTTTCAAAAAAAAGAACTAACAGCAATTCTTCTCAAACTATTCCAAAAAATTAAAGGGGAGAGAACTCTTTTGTTTTTTGTTTTTGTTTGTTTGTTTTTTGTTTTGTTTCTCTTTCGACAGAATCTTACTCTGTCGCCCAGGCTGGAGTGCAGTGTCACGATCTTGGCTCAGCACAACCTCAGCCTTCTGGTTACAAGTGATTCTTGTGCCACAGCTTCCCCAGGGGGAGAGAACTTTTTGTCACTTATTTTCCAAGGCCAGAATTATCCTGATACCAAAATGAGACAAAGACAAACAAAAGAAAACTGCAGGCCAATATTCCTGATGAACATAGGTGCAAAATTCCTGAATCAAATATTAGTAAAATAAATCCAACAGCACATTGGAAAGACTATACATCATTAAGTGGGATTTGTCACAGAGATGCAAGGATGATTCAACATATGCAAATCGGTAAATGTGATATACCACATCAGTGGAATAAAGGACAAAAGCCATATGACCATCTCAATAGATGTGGAAAGAATGATAAAATTCAATGTTTCTTCATGATAAAAACTCTCAGTAAATTAGATATGGAAGGAATATATCTCAACACAATAAAGGCCATTTATGAAAACCCCCACAGCTAACATCATACTGAATGGGGAAAATCTTTTCCTGCAAGAACTGGAACAAGACAAAGATGCCAACATTCATACTTTTATTTGACATATTATTGAAAGTCCTAACCAGAGAAATTAAGCAATAGAAAAAAATAAAGGGCATACAAACTGGAAAAGAGAAAGTTGAATCATCTGTCTTCGTTTAAAACATAATTTTATATATAGAAAAACCTAAAGACTCCACTAGAACACTATTAGGGTTGATAAACAAATCAGTAAAGTTGCAGGATATAACATCAACATATAAATTTCAGTAGTATTTCTAAATCCCAATTACAAACTAGCTGAAAAAGAAATAAAGAAAGCAATTTTATTTACAAAGCCTATAAAAATAAAAAGTAAAATACCTAGGGATAAATTTACCTAAGGAGGTAAAACACTTTTACAATGAAAACTACAAAGAAGTGATGAAAGTAATTGAAGAGAACACACCGAAATAATGGAATTTGATTCCATGTTTATAGATTGGAAGAATAAATATTGTTAACATGACCATACTACCCACCTACAGATTCAGTGCAACCCCTATCAAAATACCCATGACATTTTTTCACAAAAATAGAAAAAAATTCTAAAATTCGTATGGAATTTCATTTGATGTCTCACGAAAGACCCCAAATAGCCAAAACAAGCCTGAACAAAAAGAACAAAGCTGGAGGCATCACATTACCTGACTTCAAAATAAACTACAAAGCTGTAATAACCAAAACCACATGGTTCTGGCTCAAAAACAGATACATAGACCAATAGACCAGAATAAAGCACCCAGAAATAAACCCATGTATTTACAATCAACTGGTTTTTGACAAAGGTGCCAGAACATCCACTGGGGAAAGGATAGGCTTTTCAGTAAATAGCACTGGGAAAACTGTATATTTATGTGTAGAAGAATGAAGCTAGACCCCTACAAATATCAGAGTTAAAGTGGATTAAAGATTTTAACATAACCTAAAACTATGAGACTACTGGGATAAAACATGGAAGAAGTGCTAGAGGACATTAGTCTGGGCAAATATTTTATAGGTAAGATTATAAAAACACAGGCAACAATAGAAAAATAGACACATGGTATTGTATCCAACTAAAAACCTTCTGCACAACAAAGGAAACAATCAAGCGAGTGAAGAGACAATCTGCAGAACAGGAGAAAATATTTGCAAACTATTCATTTTACAAGGGATTAATACCCAGAATATAAGAGCATCCAAATCAACAGCAAACAATGATAATAATAATACTATTAAAACATGGACAAAGGATCTGATTAGACATTTTATAAAATAACTCAAACAAATGGTCAACTGGTATATGAAAAAATGTTCAACTTCACTAATCACCAGGGAAATACAAGTCAAAACTAAAAGATATCTTCTCACTCCATTTAGAATGGTTATTATCAAAAGGAGAAAAAATAACAGATACTGGAAGATCTGGAGAAAAGAGAACTCTTATAAACTATTGGAGTGAATGTAAATTAATACAGTTATCATAGAAAACATGCAACTGACTCAAAAAACTAAATATAAAAGTACCAGGGTCAGGCGCGGTGGCTCACGCCTGTAATCCCAGCACTTTGGGAGGCTGAGAAGGGCGGATCACGAGGTCAGAAGATAGAGACCACCTTGACTAACACGGTGAAACCCCGTCTCTACTAAAAATACAAAAAATTAGCCGGGCGTGATGACGGGCGCCTGTAGTCCCAGCTACTCGGGAGAAGGAGGCAGGAGAATCGCTTGAACCTGGGAGGCAGAGGTTGCAGTGAGCTGAGATTGCGCCACTGCACTCCAGCCTGGGCGACAGAGAGAGAATTCGTCTCAAAACAAAACAAAAGTACCATATGATTCAACAATCTCAATCTCATTTGGGTATTTCTTTAATGGCAAGAAAATCAACACGTCAGAATGATATCTATACCGCCATTTTTATTGCAGTGCTATTCACACTAGCCAAGATATGGAATCAACCTAAGTGTCTATCAAAAGATGAGTGGATAATGAAAATTTACTATATAGACACAAGAAAAAGAAGGAAATGTCATTTGCGGCAAAGAGGGAGCCAGGAGGATATAATGTTAAGTGAAACAAATCAGGCACAAAAAGATGAATATAGCATGTTCTCTTTCATGTGTGGGAGCTAAAAATGTTGAACTTATATAGCCATAAAATTGTGGTTATTAAAGGCTGGGAAAGGTTGAGGACAGAGGAGGATTGAGAACACTTGCTTAATAAATACAAAATTATACCGAGAAAGGAGGACTAAGTACTAGTGTGCTATAGCACTGTAGGGTGACTATAGTTAACAATAACTTATTGAATAATTTCAAATAGCTAAAAGAGATGATTTTGAATATTCCCAATACTAAGAAATCATAAATATTTGAGGCCATGTATATGGTAATTACTCTGATTTGATCATTAAACTTTAAATGCATGTATTAAAATATTACTTTATACCCCATAAATAAACATAATAATTATGTATCAATTAGAAAATTAAAACAACAACAAGATGCTTTCTCACTTCTATTTTAATTCTCTTTATGTGTCAACTTCATTCTGTCAGACTAGTGTTTCACTTGAGGGAAGATATGGTGATCTGCCTCTTGGGGATTAAATATCAATTGTGGCAAGTGCAAAACCTCTATACTAACATTTTGACTAAAAAAATTAATAAACAGAAAGAATGCTGCTTGGCCCAGTTTGGCACAAGTGTCTATCTCTTGCTAAATTATTGAGTGTAGAAGGAAGCCTTATACTTGGATCGGGTTAGTCAGATGCCCACACCAGTGTCAGTTGGAGGAGTAGTCTGATTCTTCATGAGAATTTCATAGTTCGTTTGTGGATCTTCAAGTGTAGGTGGATCATGTTACTAAAGGAGAATGAAAGCAGGGCAAGAGGTGTTGAAGTAACAAAAAATAGTAACTCTTTTCCAGAAGTCAAGAAAAATATTCAAGGAAAAAATACTCAACAAAAGCAAAAGATACAGCTATTTCAATAGGCGATGACAGCATCCAGGAACTCAACTTTAATACTTCTCTATTCCTCATTCTCTACAACCAATACCTACCTAATTCAAACTCCAAACTATACCTTCAATTTATTGTCTTCCACATCAGCATCACCAATTTGCCAAATCAATATCATCTTATACCCAAATTATACTCTTAACAATCAATTCTCCATACAGAGCACACATTTTTTTATAAAAAATACATATTTGATTTTGTCCCTTCCTACTTACTCTTTGCTTGAATTGCTTATAATTTTGCTTAGGATGTAAGTAAAAATTCTTAACATCCTAAAATACCATTGGGCTGTATTCACCTCATAGATGTATCTTATTTGATCTATGGAGTATATAAATCATTAAGCTAGAATTTTAAAATTAGAAAATTTCACATATAGTAACATATTTCTGGTTTCCCTTGATAAATCAGATGTCTGGACAACATAACGCCCACATTTCGTGTGCAACAACCTTCTAAAATTAAGTAGAAGCTGATCCTGTGCCCTGCAGTTTCCTGCAGTCTCCATCATTCATTACTATGCTTATCAAATAAACCTGATATTATTGTTTCTTGCCTGGACACTCAGGCATGTGTTTGCCACTGTTGCCATGTGTAACATGTAGTATGATATTATATAATATATTTATGACATGTTAATATCTTTAATGTTGTAAGCCCACCTCCTTCATACTGTTTGTGCTCTAATTATACTGACCTTTAAGTAAGTCAAATGCTCCAACTGCCTGTTGGGCTTTTGAAAAACCTAATGCTTTTAAAAGATTCTTCCTTACATATTGGACCTGGCCAACTCTTACTCATCCTTCAGATCTCTTCTAGAATGCTACTTCATCAGAGAAGCTTTTCTTGATCACTCTATGTGACACCATTTAAATTCAGTCTTTCTTTTTAAAATTTCTCATGGATTCTTTAAACTTTCTTAATGCTATTCATAACAATTTTCATTGTATATTTGTATATGTGGTTATTTGTTTAGTGCTTGTTGCACTTTTGGTTTCCTGTTTTATTACCACCTCTAGTGGAACGCAAAAGACTGACTAGTTTGCAGCAATCCCAGCTCCCAATATCTTTTGAATAATAATTATGTACACTCTTCCATTTCAGTATTCCATCTGCAGTCATGAGTAGGGAGGCAACATGGCCTGAAATTTGTGTAGTTTATTTACTACAATAATTTGACTATCTATGTACGGTTCTTTCTTCAATAATAATCTAAAGGATAAACTACATTATTCTTAATAATTATGCAAATAACCAGATGATTGCTTTCTATTACATTTTATAGAAGCTAGCAGAGATTCAACTGACTTATCTGGTTTGTCATTCCCTGCTTTGATTCTCACTTGTTTTTGTCATCGTGGCTGTGTTTGTTTTGTAGTTCAAATTGGATTTTTTTTCACTGATTTTGAAAGCATTACTTTCAAAATATCATTATACTTTCAAAGTATCGTTATTTATATTCAACTATATTTTCATTACTCTTTAATAGTCTTTAAGTTCAATGGAGAGAAACATTTTGTGCACTTTTTTTTTTGAGATGGAGTCTCGCTCTGTCACTCAGGTTGGAGTGCAGTGGTGCCATCTTAGCTCACTGCAACCTCTGCCTCCCAGGTTCAAGCGATTCTCCTACCTCATCCTCCTGAGTAGCTGGGATTACAGGTGTGCACTGCCACGCCCAGCTAAGTTTTGTATTTTTAGTAAAGATTGGGTTTCACCATGTTGGTCAGGCTGGTCTTGAACTTTTGACCTCGTGATCCACCCACCTTGGCCTCCCAAAGTGCTCGGATAACAGGCGTGAGCCATTGTGCCTGGCTCATTTTGTGTATTTTTTAAATGTGTTCATCATCATGCCTGGGACATAGTATGTTCTCAATGTGTACCTATGGAATAAAAAAGCAAGTATAGATATTGTGCCTAAGTTTAAAAAAGGTATGCACAGGCAAAATTCATTATCAAGGTTCCTTTTTTTTTGAGACAGGGTCTTATTTTGTCACCCAGGCTGGAGTGCTATGGCACCATCTCGGCTCATTGTAGCCTCGACCTCCCAGGTTCAAGTGATCCTCCTGCTTCCTGCTTCAGTCCCCTGAGTAGCAGGGACTACATGCACATGTCAGAACACCTGGCTAAATTTTGTATTTTTAGTAAAGACGGGGTTTCCCCATGTTGGCCTGGCTGGTCTCGAGCTCCTGAGCTCAAGACATACACCCACCTCGGGCTTCCCGGAGTGCTAGGATTGCAAGTGTGAAGCACTGCTCCTGACCCATTATTGAGAGTCTAAGAGTAAAATTCACTGCTCTTTGGATGTTTTATTTGTTGTTCTCACAACGGTATTCAATACTATTTTCAAACAACTTTTTCAAAGAAAATTATTATTTTGTCCCCATGATCTTAGCTCAGGAAATTAAACAAGTTTCTAAGGAAGAATTTAGAGGCAAGTAAAAGAGACTGGCAAGTATTGGACATTTTCAAGATGCTTTTATACAGAAGAATAAGTTCCAGGTAGAGTTCATGAAGGTTAGAAGAGAGGATGGACATGTTCATATTCTGACAACTCACAAGAAAAGAAGTTGAGGATAGAGGAAAGAGAAGAAAAGCACTTCTAAATAAATTAGGCAAGGAAGATAGAAATCACATAAATAGTTAAAATTTTTAATGATTGAACTTTAAACGATGTAGTTTGTATTCCATGATAACTTGAATCAGATCAGTTATTTAGTTTGTTCTGATCCAGGAGATGGATAAGTGTTAAATTGAGAATATGGAAAGAAGCCCGTTTTGTTTTTGAACACTGCCCAGAGGTTTGAAATAAAATTTTCTGAGCTTAGCTTTTTGTGAAGGAAGAAAACAAAGCCCGTACTCTATGTTTATATAAAAGGACACAAAGCTACTTAAGTACCTGGTGTTTGTGTAAACACTTTGTAATCTCTGGCGTACAAGTAATACACCAGAGAAAGTAGTGGAATACATGTGACATACTTACTTGTAGAATTTGAGAAGTTAATACAGCATATTTTAAACTTGCTATTCAACTCAAATATTTTGATTGCATTGTATCTATCCTTTTGTTTATTGCTTACTGACGGAACTTAGAAAAGTTTGATAATCTAACAATTTATAAGCATGGTGTACTTGTAAATATAAGAGCTCGTATTTTATGCAAAGATTTAGAGTGGGTCTTTCTTGCAAATATTATTTTTATATTAAGAAAATATAAAAATTTCTTAAAGAATTTATGTTAAACATTAAGAAAATATTTTTAAACTTCCTTCAAAAAGAATTTCTAAAATCCTTTTTTTTGAATTTTTGTTTTTAATTCCATCTATTTTTGTTTTAAATGTAGATTAAATTATTCCAATGTGTCTGGTAGATGCTAGGTGATTTGTGTACATCATTTACTTAATCCTCACATCAACATTATATGAGGTATTATGCAAATGTGTCATTGTTTAGGACCATGTAGTTAATATGTGGTGTATCTTGGAAGATTACATTGTTTTGATAATTCATGATACGTGAGTGATGTATTTTTCAGTATAGTGAAATCAGAGTTAACACCTTCAGTACTTTATTTACTCAGTAAATATATTTTTATTGATTGCCAACTGTGTGCCAAGCACCATGCTAAGTTGTGTTAGTTAGCGGTGAGATATACACATATGGTCATTCTGTTTATGCAATAAAAATAATTATGCTGCACATACACTACGCATGTGCCCCACGAACCAACTGCAAATCCCATGATTGATACAGCAACTGTCATCAGACATGTAAATGTGCTCATAGGGGTGAGAGAGGAAAGTTGCTAGAGACATTTTCACTTTTCAGAATGAGCGTGTGTATTACTGTCATCCATAAATGAGTAGTACACACTCTAATTCCCACAATGAAATCCCAGGGTTGTTTACGAAAGTATATGTCTATTGCTACTTATTAGGTCCCTAAGGCACTTTTAGTTATATGTGATGCTCAGGAGCAGAGAATGTTGGTAAAATTGTGGGCTGGTTCAAATACATATAATGTCTTACTGAGATCTCTGGGAATTGTAAATTCCAGAGATCCAGCTGCTGGTTTTATTTCCGAGTGTATGTCTGCATCTATTAAAGACAGTGACATGTAAAAAGAAGAGGGAGTAGAAAGCACAGAATAGCCATGAGTCCACCAGAAAACTTACAAGACTGTGGTTTTTATATGGGAGAGGAAAGTGTAATAGAGGAGTTAATCTAAGTTCAAGAGTCAAAAATAAATTAAATAGAATGATTTCTTATGGTGAAAAAAAATCTGACATTATGTACACTGATATCTAATGACTAAAACTAATTTTTATACAGCAATATATTTTCAGCATTTCCATTGTAGAAGTTGTAAAATAGAAAGGCTACAAATCAATGGAGGTATAAAAATTAGTTGGCATCAGAAATCATGAAGAGTTTTTAGTTGACAATGCAAATATGGTCACTTTTATTTCCTACTCATTCCTGCCTTCCACAGTTCCTAAGAAAGTTTTGTATTGGGTATGAGATGTAAGAGAAAGAAGGTATATACCCTAATCAATTAGAACAGGGGTCCGCAACCACAGGGCTGTGCACTAGTACAGGTTTATGGCCTGTTAGGGACTGGGTTGCACAGCAGGAGGTGACGAGTGGGCCAGCAAGCATTAAGGCCTGAGCTCTGCCACCTGTCAAATCAGTAGCTGCACTAGATTTGCATGGGAGCAGGAACCCTATTGTGAATTGCCCATGCAAGGGATCTAGGTTGCATGCCTCTTATGATAATCTAAATAATGTCCGAGGTGGCATACTTTTATTCTCAAACCATCCAACTCCCGCTTCCATTCCATGGCAAAATTGTCTTAAACAAAACTGGTCTGATAAGGTTTGGCTGTGTCCCCACCCAAATATCAACCTAAATTGTATCTCCCAGAATTCCCACATGTTGTGGGAGGGACCCAGGGGGAGGTAATTGAATCAAGGGGGCCAGTCTTTCATGTGCTAGTCTTGTGATAGTGAATAAGTCTCACAAGATCTGATGGTTTTATCAGGGGTTTCCACTTTTACTTCTTCCTCATTTTTTTCTTGCTGCCACCATGTGGGAAGTGCCTTTCGCCTCCCGCCATAATTCTGAAGCCTCCCAAGTTACGTGGAACTGTAAGTCCAATTAAACCTCTTTTTGTTCCCAGTTTTGGGTATGTCTTTATTAGCAGTGTGAAAACTAATATATGATCGCTGGTGCCCTTATAATTCAGTGGTTGGGGACTGGATGGAGTTCCTAGCAATTAAGATGAGGAAGACTGTATATGGGACAGATTTAAAGGCAGATATTACCTTAGTTTGGGACAATTAGAGTTTGAGATGGCAATTAGATATCCAAGTGGAGATGTAATGTACGCTATTGGATTTATGAATACAGAGGTTTGCAAAAAATTTTCATCTAGGGATTTAAATGTGGGAATTGGCATATGGTTGATATATAACCATATGAGACGAAGATTACCAGCGGATGAAATTTAAATATAAAAGAAAGATAAGGACTAAGCACTGGATTACTCCAACCTTATGAGGTTATATACAAGAAGTATTAGCAAGGGAAACTGAGAAAAACGACAAGTCATTTAAAATCTTAGAAGTGTGTGATATACTAGAAGTTGAATACAAAAAAAAAAGTATACCAAGGAGAAGGAAGTTCACAACTATGTGAAATAATGCTGTCAGCTCAAGGAAAATAAAGAGTAAGAAAAATGACCATTGGAGTTAGCCAAATGAGGTTTACATTTGCTCTATAGCCAACCACTCTAAAACTTCAGAGCTTAAAATATACATTTATTATTATTTGTCCTGGTTCTATATATTGGTTTGTCTCTGTGGGGTGATTAGCACTTGGGGAGAATCAGAAATTTGCAATTAGATATAAATTTGGTCTGTTGTCTTCCGAAGCCCTGCTGGTCTAAACACCCAAGATAGATCATTCACATGGCTATCAGTTGATGTGACTGTCAGCTGGATGCTCAGCTCGGGCTGTGGTAGGCAGAACAGTTGCCTCCCAAAGATTTCTACTTCTTAATTCCCATAACCTGTTATTTTTTTCCTGTTGCATGGTCAAGAGAAACCAAGGTAGCAGTTGGAGTTAAGGTTATTTATCAGAGAGCCCTAAGAACAAATGGCTTAACGCCTATTGAGATTCTATTGCATGCCCCTGATGGTTTATATTTGTTATGCATGTACTCATTACGCAATGTATTGTAATATGAATTACAGCTATGTCATTGCTTCAAAAAATTTTATTTTCTACTTAAATATTTTAAAATTAAGCTGTTGATTCCACAAACCAACTTGACCTCAAATTATAAAATTCAGTTATGAAGAATTATGCTAAAATTATAAAAAAATACAACTAGACCAAATATTATACAGGAATTGTTTTCCTAATTTATAAGAAGAAATAACCTTAAAAATAACTTACTAATAAATATCCAACATTAGGTGATTGGTTAAATTAATTTCTTGGTTTGTGCATGTGACTGGGTATTATTCAATTACTACAAACTAAGAAGAACATGCAACAGTGCAGGTTTCTAATCGAAGTTTACTAAGCAAGAAAAGTAGACTTATTATGTAAAAAAAAAAAAAAGAAAAATGTAAGAAGTAGGATAATAATAATCCTGGTTTGCTTGAGACTCAGGAGTTTAACAGGATAGGGAACTTACAGTGCTAAAACCGGGAACGTATCAGGCAAACTAGAAAGATTTGGTTGCATTAGAATGAGTTGGTTGCATTAGAAGCAATCTATTTCAAATCTATGTGTGTGTGTGTGAGTGTGATCTGCATACATTTGTACACGCACACACAATCTCCATTGAAAATGGATGTATATGTCAATTTTTGCTGTGTAATAGACAATCTCATAATCTTAGGGACTTATAATAAGAGACATTTATTTTAGGCTTAAAAGGAGACTGCTTAGAACTTCACTAGATCTGGCTGGACCTAGGTCTTGTGCACATCTACTTCTTACTGGGACCCAGGCTGAAGAAGCAGGACCTGTGAATGTCATGGTGGACACCAGGAGTGCAGAGGGCAAGCCTCTTAAAGCCTTTACTCTGAACTGGCACTTCTGCCCACATTCAACATGTCACTTTTTCCTACCTTCCCAATGTCAAAGGAAAACTCATGGCCAAACACAAACTCAGTGGATCAAGGCGTATATGCTATGTTAAGGAGGAGGGGAGTGGATCTTTGCTGAGAAATTATCCAATATATCAATGTGGGATTTTGAGTGTTTTATTTCTCATTATATATTTTTAATGTTCTAAACTAAAGGTGTATTAGTTTAATAATCAGAGAAGCATATAATTTAAAACCAAAAAAAACCCCTAAAGTCCCATTGACAATATCCTACTTAATATAGTAAAGAAACAAAAGGTATCTATTTGGGGCCATATAGAAAGATGAATAAATCATAGGGATTTAATGTACAGCATGGGGAGTATAATTAATAATACGTATTGTATAGTTGAAATTTGCTATGAGAATCGATCTTAAATGGTCTTACCACACACACATACACACACACAAACACACTCACACACATAAATGGTAACTATGTGTGATGGATGTGTGAACTAACTTGATTGTGGTAATCACCTCATAATGTATACATATAACAAATCATCACATTTCACACCTTAAATTTATACAGTTTTATTGTCACTTAATATCTCAATAAGACTGGGAAAAAATTTCTATTTTCTGATATACTTTTACTCAAATAAAAGATGATTTCTAAAATAAGTTTAAGATGTTCAAACAATAAAAATTAAATGGTACTAAGAACAGTGTCTGAACTTAGAAGCTACAATTCTTTGTATAGAAATGAGGGTCTTGTGTCTCAGAGATCTGGCTGTGTGTTAATACAAAGGTATTGTGTGTCCTTAGTTAAAGTAAGAGAAAGAGGACAGCATCAGTGATTTTCATTCATAGCAGAGGAAAATAGCTCCCAAGAATATGCTGTGCTCTCCAGGGACTTAACAGAGATTAGAAAGCCATCCATATTTCTTCATCTGGTGATTCTCTGGAGAAAATACCCAGACTAGTTCTTATGATTTAAACTTCTTTAGTGGCAACAGGTATCATTCGTTTAAAGATTCATCCCTGTTTTTAAAAATGGATTATCCTAATATATTCCCCAGCAACTCAGCCACTTACAAAGCCGGTATTTGGGGGAAAACTCAGTCATAAAAGAAGTCTAATAGTGCCCAAAGTGCCACTTCTACTCACACACGTATTTGAAATTGTTAGGCAAACAATAATAAAGAATTTGGCCCCTGACAGAGCTTTTCAACAATTAAACTTCTGATGTATCAGGCTGCCAGCTGCGGAAATGGGCTTCTTGGCAACAATTTTTTAGTCACTTATAACAATTTGTTTAATTACGGAACCATAAAACAGACAAAACTCATTAAGAAATGAGATGCTGGGCCAGTAGTGCAGACGCACATTAGTCATGATCACCACCTGTGGCAAGTCTCTCCAGCTTGCTTTAACAGAGGCACTTTGAATTTGTTTAGAGAAAAAGTGAGTCTAAACAGGCTGCCTGTGTGCACTAGGAACCCAGCTGCATCTTCCCCCAAAGACCCTGCCTGCAGTGTTGTATGAGGCAATGCATGGAATACACAGTCACTCCATTTGTCATTTTATTCTTCCAAAAGAAATTTCCACCATTTACCTTCCTGGAAATATGGAGTGGCAAATTCAAAGGAAGGCTGTAATATACAGTGAGTCTACTTTGCTACATTTTACCTATACAGACAGACATTCAAGTTTGTTTCTAGTACATGAGTTAATTAATTCATCAGAGGCTGCAAAGCACCTGCTACAGGTCACATATTCATTTTTGTGCTAGAAATGCTATTTTAAAATATTTTTAAAAACAACAAAGCCAAGATTTGAATACATCTGTTTGCAAGTAATTTTTTCATTTTGGCTCACCTGAGTCTAATCAAATTACTGTGTGTTAGGTCACAAGTATTAGGAGTAATATAATTTCATCATTAAGAAAAAAGCAATTGTTTTTAAGTGAAAAATTACGTTATAGCAAAGAGGAAGTACACCTGGAACTTGATTACTCAGCTCTTCTAATAAGATAATTTAATGAGAGGGGCTCAGCCTTGGAAGACGAACATACCTGAGTTTGAAGCTCAACTCAGTACTCACCAGGTATTGAGTGTTGAGCACGTGGTGAAGTTACTTAATCTTTATACCAGTAACATTTCTCCTATGCAAGTGTAGATAATAATATCTCCCTTAAGGGACTAAGACTAGTAAACCACAGGTCTAGCACACAACACAGAATCTGGCACCTAACAAAATGACCAGAGTTGTTAATTTCCTTTCTTTTCAGACATTAGTAAGCTATTTATACATCCATTTATTGATTGATTGATATTGTGATTTTTTCTTAGGCATACATGACTCAAATATTTATCAGGGCCATGTCAGATATGAAAAGTAAAATTTCTCTTTTTTAAAAAATTTTTGTAATGCCAGAATCAGTTTGCACTTAATACACCCTGTATATCGTTTTTTCCTGTCCACAATCTGCAATATGTCCTAAAAGGCTCATGAATGGAATGTGTAATGCAAGGCTAGGAATTCTGGAAAAGATTGGACACAGAAAACAGAAGCATACATACAAGAGTTTGGTCTGGAAGCATAAATGCAATTTTAAAACAAAGTTGTTTCCAGGAAGGCAGGTGACAGTATACAAAGTTTCAACTATTACACAAAGCTTTTGGAAATGACCAAGGATTGAAAACATTTTTATTAAAGAGTTGGCGAACATTTCTAATATTCTGCTATATATTGTGAATTATGTTCGGGGCAAATATGCACATGTTTCTGGTGTTTTGATGACAGCTTTTTGCCAGAATCTTTCTTAGGTTGATATTCTAGAAGACAAATCTTAAGTAAAACAGGCACACTTACCCATCCCCCCACCAAATAAATATTTAATGCATCACCCTGCTTTATTTTAATTTAAAGAGGCTACCTATATAACCGGACCAGAAAAAAAATTGCTACTGACAGGATCAAAGGTATTGTGTGAAAAAAGATATTGATATACGGATTTTATGTTATAAAGTATACTGTACTAGATATATGTGTGTGTATAGGTATACATGACTTTTATACATAAAAGAATATTAATAGATTATCTGTTTATTGCTCAGCTTCAAATAGAAGGTCCCTCATATTTTAAAGTCTTTATATACCATGAATGAATGTCTCCGTATCTCAGCTCTCCAGGCCCCAAGTTAACCATTATTCCAAATTTGTTATTAATAATTCTTTTGCTATTTTTAATAACTTTTCCGTGTGTTAAAGTTATTAATAATAGCAAAAGAATTATTAATAACAAATTTGGAATAACGGTTAACTTTAATATTTAAGAATATATCATTTTATTTTACTTTTTTTAACAAGTTGTATTATAAAATAAGATTACACAGACTCTTCTGTGACTTATGCTTTTTCTTTCAAATGTGTTTTTGAGATCTAGACATGGCAATGTATATATCAATAATTAATTCATTACTTTCACTGCCATGTTTTAAATTATGTGTCTATACCAAAATATATTTTGGAGTTATGTTAATAAGCACATAATGTTTTGAAACTTTTATGACCTTCATTAAGTGGTTTAATATTACTTGAAGATAAATTGTAATAAGTTACAAATGTGTGCTAGATACCCTAAAGCAACCACAACAACATGATCTATATCTTACTAATCCTTACTTTTTGACATTTTATATTTAAAGTATATTTACATCTAAAGTATACCTCTTGTAGGCAGCATACCAAAGAGTCTTTTTTAATCCAATCTGACAATCTCTGACTTTTAGTTAAATTCTTTAGACCATTTTATATTCAATGCGTTTATTAATATGGTTAAATTCAATCATGTTACTATTCTTTTTTTATTTAATAGCTATTATTTTTATTTTTTTACTATTGTTGTTTAATGATTATATTTTTATCTCATTCATTATATTAGCTTTTTTATCTATTTGAATGATTAATACATCAAATAAATGGAAAATTAATAATACAGAGGATTTGAATAACATCATCAGCCAAATTGACCCACTCAGCTTGTATATAATACTCTACTCCACAATAGGGGATACACATTTTTTTCCAGTTAACATAGAATATTTAACAAGATAAACTATATTTTAGGTTAAATTAATAAATAAATACCAGTGAATTCAAAATGATTTGAATCATATAAAGTGTGATTTTTGAGTACAATGCAATTAAGTTAGATAATTACAGAAAGATCTTTGGAAAATATCCAAAAATTTGAAAGCAAACCACTTCTAAGTAACTTACAGATCAAAGAAAAAATCAAATGTAATTAGAATATAACTTTTATAATAAAAATGAAAACACAACATGTAGAAATTTGTGCAGTTTTGCTAATGTAGTAATTAGAGATGCAATAGTAACAAAATGATTTTATTAAAAATAAAGTTTCAAATAGATCACTTTATTTTCATCTTTAAAAACTATAAGACAAGAAAATTTAAACCTAAAGAAAGAAGAATAAAGAAATAGTAAATATCAATGTGGAAATCAACAAAATAAAAAACAAAACAAAAATAGTAAAAAAGGAATAAAATCAAGAGGTGAGTTTTAAATTTTTTTATTTAATTTAATTATTTTACCATTCTTCATTCTGTCACCCATGCAGCCTTGACCTTCTGGGCTCAAGGGATCCTCCCACCTCAGCCTTCCAAGTAGCTAGGACAACAAACGTGTACCACAATGCCGGTTAATTTTTACAATTTTTTCATATATATGGGGTCTCTCTGTATTGCCCAGGCTGGTTTTAAACTCTTAGACTCAAGTAATCCTCCTGCCTTGGCCTCCCAAAGTCCTAGGATTACAGGCAATGACCACCATGCCTGACCAAGAGCTATTTTTTTGAGATCAATGACATTGTCAAGTTTTTAGGTGGATTAATAAAGGGAAACAATAGAGAAGACCCAAAACATCCATATTAATTATGAGAAAAGTCACGGATTTACAAATTCTATAGATGTTAAAAGTACAATATTATAATCAAATTTATACAACAACATTTGCAATTTTAATGAAGTGAGCTAATTCCTTGGAAGACTCAAGCTGGCAAATTCTGCTCAAGAACAATTAGCATACTAAAATAATATTTATTACAGTTGAATTTACAGTTAAAAACTTCCCCCCACAAAACAAAACAAGAACAAAACAACCTTCAAGCTTAGATAGCCTAATAGATAATTTCCCCAGACATTTAAAGAAGAAATAATATCAACCGTTCAAAAATTCTTCTAAAACATAGAAGAGAGAAAAAAAAGAAATTCCCAACTCATTCTATGAGGACAGTAAAAACCTGATATCAAAGCCAGTGCAAGAAAACCAGTGACCAATGCCCATCATGATTTCTGAAAGCATACCACATTTAACTTCACAGAATATAAATATAATATTTTATTATCAAGTAGAGTTTATATTAAGAATGTAACATTCTCTTAATGTTTAAAATGTATCAATGAAAGTCATTGTATTACAAACTTAATACCAAAGCCTTATGATCATCTCAACAGACACACCAAAATTACTTCAACAAAATCAAAAATTTATTTTACGTTAAAAAATAATAAAAATGAAAAAACTCAGCAGTATAAAAATGCATGTCAGTTTTCAGAACCTGATAAACAGAATCAATAAGCACTTAAAGCAAACATCATACATATTGGTAGAAAATTGGGTCTTTTTCTAAATGATTAAAAAACTGCTCTGACCAGTTGTAGGTAACATTGTACTAGAGGTTTAGCTACTGCAGTAAGATGAAAAAATAAATAAATAAAAGACATGAATATTGGGTAGGGAAATGTAAAACTATCTTTATAGAAGGCATAATTGGTCTTCGTAAAAAAGAGTAGTGAGGCATTTTTTAAAAATCCACTTGAAATAGTGAGTTTTTAAAGTTTGTAAGATAATAGGTTAATAACAAAAATAAATCATAGATAATAGGTTAATAACAAAAATAAATCATAGATGTAAATACTAGCAATGAGTAACCAGAAATTAAAATATATTAAAAAATTATCCATAATAAATGTGCAAGACCAATTCTCTAAAAGTACAAAATACTGCTAGAAAAATGTAAGAATATTTAATAAGTGAAACTATAATCATACTATTGGAGTAGAATATTCCATATCAAGGTGTCAAACATCTTGATATGGAATATTCTATACTGCTGAGTTTTTTATTAAAGATTTAATGCTATCCCAATCAGAATCCCATCAGACTTATTTTCCTAGACATTAAGAAGAAGCTGATTTTTTATGTAGAAAAAACTCAAAGGACCTAGAGTAGCCAAAACAATAAAAAGAACAATAAGACTGGAAGACTAGTGCTACCTGATTTTAAGAATGATTGGAAAGCTATAATAATAAAATATTTAGGTTTTTTTCAGATAATTTTTATTCACGATAGTTTTGTTTCTTTAGAATTGTCTTTTTTTATTGTAACTTTATATTGTTTGAACTTATTCTATGGAAATATTTAAATGTTTATCTTCTTGTGTTTCAGCTGCATTCCTTGTTAGACAACTCACATTGCTTCTAACAGGTACCTGGGTGTTTTTAAAAATTAATTATTTTAAAGGAAATATTTATTAACTGTTTTTATTATTAACAAATCATAACCTAAAAATGATCTATAAATAATATCCAAACTGTAACTTGAATTTTTGTTAATATGATTACAAAAACTATCTAAATCTAAAGCAAATATTAATCTTCCATTTTAAAGTTTGAATTTTCAAGTATCAAGCCTGAAGACATGAAAAAAAATCACTCGAGTGCTGTATTTACTGAGTTTCCTTAAGCAAGGCACAAAAGTATAATATAAACAAGCTGTTCAAAAACAAAAATGATTGCCAATTTACCTAATTACCCAGATCGTAAAACAAGGTGGCATTTAAGAAACTCTGATGAAATTAGTGAATATAGTCAAGAGGAAAACCAATAAATAACAGAATGTTACCTTTGAATAGCCCATTTGTTAGTATGATTATAGATAACTGTTGAATAAGAGTTTTCATTATCTTCTGAAGCTTTTTCTTTTCTTTTCCCAAATTCTCACTTTGCAACCAATGAAAATACCTTATACCCCTTAGTCGTGCATTCCTTGGCTGAAATTAGGTTTGTCTGCTTTGTAATGCATAGATATACAGAGACGCATTTTGATTCTCAGTATCTTTGATTTTTGCCATTTTATTATACAGATGGTAGACTCACTCAGTAATTATTTTAAACTGGAAAAAAAAAACCTGCCCTTTTTTTGTAAATGATGTTCTGAGTAAACGGAAAAATGAACCAGTATTAGGAGTGTTTGTATGGCTATTTCACACCTCTTTTACTGTAATGCTTGGTTTATTACGAGATGAAAACTATCATTTGGAGTCATTTCAAAACATAATTAAGAATTGTGGTAAAGCTTAATCTAGTGGCCTAAACTATTACTGAATGTCTCCTTTTTGTGAGTTAGAATACGGTAATTCAGGAATAGAAAATATGTATACCGCATAACAGCACTTGAAAATAAGCACAAATAAAAATGAGTCATTTCTACCCAGTTAAAATAGCATGAATTCAACTGCCAAATAATTGTGGACTAACAAGAACTAGAGATATGATTACATAGACTGATCTGCACCCTTAATGTCACAAAATCTGGGATGAGTAACATGGTGGACATATTCTGTATCTAGCCATATGGCAGAGGATTTAATGCCAAGATTAGGCAAACAAACAAACTGGTTAATAGAACATTTAATGGAGGAGGTTTTACCTAAAAATTACTCATATGAAAAAGAGCTCAGAAAGGCAGGAGCAAAAAAAAGCAAGCTAAGGTTTTGATTTTAATGGACAGTGTGATACCATCTGCTTAATGTAATTTATTCTACATAATTCAAATATGTTTGCTGTACACATCATATTTTTAATAGCCTCTTTGTCAGCATTTTAGACCAAAAGCATTAAACCAGAAATATTAAACCAGTAAGAATGTTTTGGCAATCTAGGTACTTTCTTGTATCTGGAAACTATTTGTCTGATTACATTTCCCGACTTAGAGTTTGGGAAATATAATCGGCAAACCACATAAATTATGTTTATTTTCTAACTTCAAATAATACAAAAAGGCACTCACCGCTAGTATAATTGTGTATATAGTTTCATATCATTTTAATAGAACAAATAACATTTTTTGAGATCACAGTATTATTCTTAGAAAATTGATTAATCTATTACTCATCTGTAACATGACTGGCCAAGTAATATAGAATTCCAGTTGACAGTATGTCAAGTACATACGTTAGAACTTTTTTCTTCTAGTGTCTTCGGCCATTATCTGATGGAGTTAATGGTTAGAGAGCTAAACAGTGCACTTCAAACACTAATTGATGTTTATTCAGGAAACAAAAGCTGTTTTTTTCAGCACATATCAGTGAAAGAGGATTATCAGTTTTAGAAGAAAGAAGCAATTCATAGAAATTATAATGGACATAGTGTATGGTAGATCCAACGTACTTAACTGAATTTAGACGGGTGTGAAAAAAAGTCTTTTTTGTTGTTATTCTCACATATTCTTTTTGAACACATTCTGAAGTCTTGTTCTTTCCTACTCCTGAATAAAATCCTATGCAAATCCCATAGCTTTCTTTCCCTGTAATTTCTGGGTATTAGCAAGTACTCTTACTTGTTCAGGTAATAAAAAGTCCAAGCTAATTTGAGGTATACCAGTTGATATCATTCAACTTCTCCACTCTCTTCAACCCTCTTTCTTCTCAACCTCACCGCATCTGCTGTCAAATTCTAACTTGTATCTTTCAGTGGGGAAGGGAAGGTGGGCATCAGTTTGCTACCTTTTCCTGACTACAGACATCTTTCTTGTAGTGATTGCAATTCTTCTTCTTAGAGCTGAGTCCATGGAGGTGAGCAAGGGAGAGTTAGAGGTAAAGAATCAAACCTTACAGCTTATGTTACTATAAACCAGTGCTAGTATCCTCCTTGGCAGAATGTCCAAACACTGACTCTCCCACTCAAAAGGTCTTTCTCTTTCTCTCTTTCATTTTCTCTTAGAGACCCAATATAACCAGATATTCCATCTTCAAGTCCCTAGTTGAAGATGAAGCCTCATAGACAAGTGATGATTGACTGCAACACTGAGCTCATTACCAATGAGCTTAAGTTTCTTCTATTTAGACACACTGCTATCCCTTGATACACATTTTGCAAACTCCATGTTAGAATCCCTTTGCAAGGCACCAATTGTAACACCATAAAACATGGCCCTAATCTTGCCTAACCATGAGGGTGTTATGGATCTGTTTGTGAGTTCAAATCTGAATCACAATAAATTTATACCTTTGTCAAAATATCCTCTAAAACAGAACCATTCACATCATACTTTATCTTCATTGTTATCTGGCAAATCACTCAAGCCAGACCCTCCCAAGCCTTGAGGTTTTAAAGCATCAGTTAACATGACTTTTATTCTCCCAGTTCCAGCAAATGTTTGCCAATCTCTTCAAGGGGCTTCAAATTATCCTCATCCCTAGACCCTTATGACATGGTTTAAGGTGAGAAAGAAACTTACTACTGATCAAATCCTTAAGGATCAGGAAGAACAGTGACTACTCTCTTCGAAGAAATTCTCACTTCTAGCCATTTCAACCCTCTTTTATACTGTTACTAAAGAACTAGGGTTGATGCTGAGGCCATGAAACTAGAAATTACCTGAACTCTATTCAAATCAAACTTCACCCATTCTTAAAGTGTTTTGGAAATACAGAGGTTTCTGCCTCACTCTTGAATTAGAAAATCTGTTTTAAAAACAATCAATATATACTTACTAAGATTCTCTGAGAGATGAAAGGAATGGGACAGGGTTGACCAGGACAAAGACAACCTAACAAAAGTTAGTCAATAGGCCACATTACATAGAGCTCAGCCAAGACAAGTAGACACAAGTGAGAAAGATTATTGTCTAGAAGGTAGATGGAATTGCTTGCACCAATAAATAGTGTTAAGGTATCAGATTTATGTCCCCTGATTTTAGAATACAGAATACCAGCTCTACAGATTTATAATGCTCTGTTTGCTGCATTATACAAAGGGATGTTAGTCATAACCAAAAATGAAATCAGAGCCAAACCCTAGTGAGTGTGAGAACTTTGGTGCTAGGATAATTGCACAGTAACCAATGTAAAACTAAATACATTATGGAGGCTAAATACCAAAACCACAATTGTTTTAGTTTTCCTAGTATCTTGACATTTTAAAGGCACGATATATTATTTTCCAGACAATCAAGGACCATTTACTGAACACCAACTCTAAGCATCTTCCAAAACTAGGCACTAGAGGAACATTATGTTAGTATTTGGTCAGTGTCACATAGCAGAAAGAGAAAGCATCAGCATAATTTACTGAAATATATACTGCCTGCTGAAATCACAAAAAAATGAAATATTTGAAATCTTTAGTGGTTACACTGAATTTAATATGCCTGCATGTTGAAATTATCTCTATAATTTAAATTAAGGTGAATTTTCCTGTTCTTCTAATAATTTTATATAGTTTTAATGCGCATGGTTCCAAATAAATGTGCATTAAGTAACACACTTTAGTTAAGTATTTCAATATGCATTCATAAAAGCATGTGTTTGAAAATGCCGACACATATGAAAGCTCATTCAGTAGAAACTAATGGTGTCCAGCAGAGAATAAAGTAACTAATTGAATTGCATAATGTAGCCAGTAACATGATTTTCAGAGTGTGGGTATTTGCAAACAAAATACTTCATTATCTATAATGTCATGAGAGATCACTGAAAAAGAAACTTAAATGTTTTTTCATCTAAGTGCTTCTTTGCAACAGTTAATGGAAAATACATATACTCTAATGCTTTTTGATATAAAAATTGTGAGTGAAATTTTTTCTTCTAGCTTTCTTATTGTACTTAACATGCATGTTATTGTTAAATTATAGTGATCATGTCAGTGAGACAGGAGAATATGCTGCACTTTGCTGCACTTTTTGTAGATATTTCATTATATAGGAAGAATCTGGAGACCAAGACTCTATCTAGATTCTGCAGTTTTCATGTAACATTGGGAAGTTTTCCTATTTTATCCATGAGTTTTACTTTTTATTAAATGAAAATATTTACATCTGTACTATATTATCCAAAAAGAAAAAAAAACAGAAACAAACTAAGCAAAACAAATAAATATTTAAGTTAATATATATGGCCATAAACAATAGATCATTGTGTGAATAAAATAATTTCTGTAGCCATTTGACAAATATGTGTGTGTCATCTGCTATATATTAATAACTGTGAAAAACCTGAGATTTTACCCTACTTGCAAGCTAAGAAGTTAGGTCACCACAGTTCAATGAATGTTGACAGGCAACATATGACTCCTGGATCAAAGACAAAGGGTAGTTTATTTATCACAGAAGTAGCATGCCCAGAGCAGACACATTATTTTTGTACTAATTTCCAAGATTCAATTCCCACTGGGTGACCCGAGAAGGACCAGCTGACACTTGAACATGCAATGGGTGACATTATAGGAGAAAACCTTGAGTTTAAGGAAACTGAATCATATGAGCAATCGGCACATCTGCTCTTTGCTCCAGAGGGAGATACTGTATCTTCTAAGGTTGTTTGGTATATAAACTTTCTTGAAAAGATAGTCCAGGAAAAGATAGTCCACATCTCTGCTTGCAAAATATGCAGAGGTACAAGACACATCCATTTGACAAGTATGGCCTCTTCTAAGGATGTTACCCTATAAGAATATATATTCTATGCAAAATAATGACACTACAAGAAGAGTAAAATCTTAAAAGTTATTTATTCATCTGAATTACCTTACAATTTTATTATTTCTTTCTCAGAGAATGAAGAATTTTGGCTTGGATATTTAATAAAACATTGGTATATATAATAGAATGATATTTTAACATTTCAATGATTGCATAAAATGTATTCCAGGAATTAAAAATATGGCAAAATACTATCATATACTTAATTTTAACTCAGTAAATATTTACTAAGGTTGCCTGCATGCAAATCTGATAATATGTATAGAAGATTAGGAATTATATGTTCCATTCCAAGGATATTAACGCTCTTAGATACATGCACAAGGGGTCCCTGTCCTGGGGCCAGTGCTATAGAAAACCTTCTCCTTCCCTCTTCAGGCCATGTGCACATCATGAGAAATCATATCCTACCTTCTACAACACAAGCCAAGTTATTTGGACTTCTAAATCTCCCTATGGGGTCCCTGAACTTACTTTTATGGTTTGCACATGCTTCTGTCTCAGGACAATCTGTCTTAGAGCAAACTACTCTATTACTGTGTTATGCCTCTAGGTCCTAGAGGTGGTAAAGTTGAGCGGTCTTTTGCTGAGAGTGATGACATTTCTTGCATTTGAGGGTCAGGGTATTTGTATGCAATTATACAAAGCTCATAATTGTATTGGATGGAGGTTGGAATGGGAGAAGTGAGGCAGGCCATGATGTTGTGGTCAGGAACTAGCTGTCCTATGTTATGGAGTCTGGTATGGAATTCAAGGAAACACTATAATCGTTACTTTGTATTTGGCTTTCTAGTTAATTATAAAGCTATAGTCATCACTTAGGAGACTAGAGCATATTTTATTTAATAGATGGTTACCTTTATTCATGATGTCTAACATTTATACATATAGTATTGGTGCCTTTATATGTTCTCATGCCCTGGGTACCTCAAATGTTACAGGAGGTTCTGCCCAAGGAATTTGAAATCTATAGTGAAAATATTCATTAACAACCAGCAGCAATAAAAGAAAGAAAGCAATAACTCTCACATAATAGAGATATAATGAACTGAAATGCTTTGAAATTAAGAGGATGTCTTGATCATCTTCTGACTCAGAACTTATGAGGTTTCAAAAAAGGATGAGTAATGTAAGCTGATCCTTTAGAGATGTATAGGACTTTAATAAATTGGTAGGTAGAAAAGGAATAGATATATAGATATATTTGTATATCTATATATATCTAGATCTAGATCTAGTTATTAATATATGCACAATATATGTACAAAACATGTATACGGTATATATTTTTAAATTAAACATGCAAAAATATTCTGTTAAAAACTATATAAATTAAGAAATAGCAATGCATCTTATAAAAGAGCAAACAATATTTTTAAAGTATTGAGGTAAAGAAAATGTTAGCTTCTCTAGTGATGTAAGGATTCTTTAATGATAATTAAATGCCTGATACTTAGGCTATGATCAGTATTAGAATATGAACAGAAGATCACAAAATCAGAACAAAGTGAAAAAACCTTAATTACTACTACTGAAACCAGCCTGGCCAACATGGTGAAACACCATCTCTACTAAAAATACAAAAAAATTAGCCGGGTGTGGTGGTGTGCACCTGTAAGCCCAGCTACTTGGGAGGCTGAGACAGAATTGCTTGAACCCGGGAGGTAGAGTTTGCAGTGAAGCGAGATCACACCACTGCACTCCAGCCTGGGTGACAGAGTGAGACTCCATCTCAAAAAAAAAAAAAAATCATTCAGATGTAAAACGTGCAAAATTATATAATTGATATATTATTTCATAGAATTTTACAAATACGCCCAAGAATACTTTGTATAAAAGGAAGGAGTTTATTTGTTGTGTATGTGTATACACACATATGTAAGGTAGTTTATTGTGAGTTTACTGTCTTCATTTATTGAGAGTAAATGATGTCGATTTATTAACTCATATAATTATCCCAAATACTATGTGAGAGGCATATTATATTTATTCCCATTTTATAGAAAAGAAAACTCAGTGACAGAAAGATTATATAGATGTACAAGTTCACATAACTAGGAAGCAGCAGAGGAGGAGACAACACCAGGACTATGACCTGCTTCTTAACTGCGACACACCATGTTTTGTGACCACCATGTATATTATATATTTTGTGCTATATGTTAAATGTTCTCTTTTCTAGAAGAGATACCAGAAAATGTAATTATACTCTCTATTGACTCCTTTTAATTTTATTATTAGAAAGATAAAAGAATGTTTCATTTGTTCAGTCATTTAACAAACATAAATATCATATATCAAACTCTATGCTCAATCTTCAGGCATTTAAAATCTAACAGGGTAGCTATGTATACAGATATCATAGTGTAGTAGGATTAGATAAGTGCTATAAGAGAGGCTGAATTACATACAGTGGCAAAAAGTATGTAGTATTCATTTTTTAGAATGAACCAGATCATGCTCCAAAAATAAGAAAACCTCACATCTTATGGCTTAACACAACATAGTATTATTTCTCATAAACAACAATATCCAATGATGATTGAAAATAACGGATGTAATTAATTAGTTACTACAGGTCTCAAAATATTTACATGACTTATTGCGGGAGTGGAACACTCTTAAAACTTGGGTCAAAAACTAAAATGTCATTTGTGCTTCTTGCCCAAAGCAAGGATTGAAAGGAGACATAAGCATGAAAAGAGAAAATAACTATAATAATGGTTAACAACTCAAATAAATATCAAGTTGATATAAACAAAGAGGAAATTGACTCTGGCTATGAGATTAGGGGCACACTAATAATCAACTTAATAGATAATTGAACATTTAATTTAATAGACTATTGTCTACATTACCTACATATACCTTCTGTCTATATTTCTTTAGGCATTCATTTGAAGAGAATGTACTTCTATCCATTCATTTTTTTGACACAATCAGAAATATATGTGGCTTTGTGCATGCATGCACATATGTGTATTGCATGTATGTATATATTTTATTTCACTGATAATACAGGCAAACCTTAGAAATAATGTGGGTTCAGCTCCAGACCACAGCAATAAAATAAATAGTGCAATAAAGTGAGCCACATACATTTTTTGGTTTCCCAAAACCAAAATACATGTGAAAGTTACATTTACACTCTACTGTTGTCAATTATTACATCTAAAAAATGTACATACCTTAATTAAAAATACTTTTTTGCTAAAAAATGCTAATGTTCATCTTATCCTTCAACAAGTTGTAATTTTTTTTGTTAGCGAAGGGGCTTGCCTCAATGTTGATGGCTGCTAACTGATCCAGGTGGTGGTTGGTGAAGGCTGTGGTGGCTGTGGCATTTTCTTAAAATAAGACAACAATGAAGTTTGCCACCTTAATTGACTTCAATTCATGAATGATTTCTCTGTTGAATGTGTAGTACTTGATAGCAGTTTGCCCATAGTAGAACTTCTTCAAAATTGTAATCAGTCCTCTCAAACCCTGCTGCTGCTTTATCAAGTAAGTTTATGTAAAATTCTAAGTCCATTGTTGTTATTTTGACCATGTTCATAACATTTTCACCAAAAGTAGATTCCATCTCAAGAACCACTTTCTCTGCTCATTCATAAGAAACAAATCCTCATCTATTCAAGTTTTATCATGAGATTGCAATAATTTAGTCACTTCTACAGGCTCCACTTCTAAATCCAATTCTCCTTCTTTTTCCATCACATATGTAATTACTTTCTTCATTGAAGTCTTGAGCCCTTCAAAGTTATTCTTGAGGGCTGAAATCAACTTGTTGCAAACTTGCAAATTCCTCTTAATGTTGATATTTTCCCCTGCTCCCATGAATCACAAATTTTCTTAATGGCACCTAGAATGGTGGATCCTTTCCAAAAAATTTTCAATGTACTTTGCCCATAACCATCAGAGGATCCACTATCTGTGATCGCTGTAGCCTTACAAAATGTATTTCTTAAATAATAAGACTTGAAAGTCAAAATTGCTCCTTAATCCATGGGCTAAAGAATGGATTCTGTGTTAGCAGGCATGAAAACAGCATTGATCTCCTTGTACATCTCCATCAGAGCTCTTGGATGACTAAGTATAGTGTCAATGAACAGTAATATTTTGAAAGTATTTTTTTTTCTCTGAACAGTTGGTCTCTGCAGTGGGCTTAAAATATTCAGTGAGACATGCTGTCAAAACATGTGTTATGGTCTAGGCTGTGTTGTCAGTTTTATAGAGCACAGGCAGAATAGATGTAGTATAATTCTTAAAAGCCCTAGGTTTCTCAGAATGGTAAATGAGAATTGGCTTCAATTTAAAGTCACCAGCTACATTAACCCCTAATGAGAGAGTCAGCCTATCCTTTGAAGCTTTGAAGTCAGGCAGTAACTTCTCTTCTTTAGCTATGAAAGTCCATGATGGCATCTCCTTCCAATATTAGGCTGTTTCATTTACATTGAAAATCAGTTATTTAGTGCAACAATGTTCATCAATGATTTTTTTGTTTTGTTTTTTAAGTTCTAGGGTACATGTGCATGACGTGCAGGTTTTTTACATATGTATACATGTGCCATGTTGGTGTGCTGCACCCATTAACTTGTCCTTCACATTAGGTGTTTCCCCTAATGCTATCCCTCCACCCTCTCCCCACCCCATGACAGGCTCCGGTGTGTGATGTTCCCCATCCTGTGTCCAAATGTTCTCATTGTTCAATTCCCACCTATGAGTTAGAACATGCAGTGTTTGGTTTTCTGTCCTTGTGATAGTTTGCTGAGAATGATGGTTTCCAGCTTCATCCATGTCCCTACAAAGGACATGAACTCATCCTTTTTTATGGCTGCATAGTATTCCATGGTGTATATGTGCCACATTTTCTCAATCCAGTCTATCATTGCTGGACATTTGGGTTGGGGTTCCAAGACTTTGCTATTGTGAATAGTGCCGCAATAAACATACGTGCGCATGTGTCTTTATAATAGCATGATTTGTAATTGAAATGCAAATCAAAACCACAATGAGATACCATCTCACACCAGTTAGAATGGCGATCATTAAAAAGTCAGGAAACAACAGGTGCTGGAGAGGATATGGAGAAATAGGAACATTTTTACACTGTTGGTGGGAGTGTAAACTAGTTCAACCACTGTGGAAGACAGTGTGGTGATTCCTCAAGGATCTAGAACTAGGAATACTATTTGACCCATCAATGATCTTAGCTACATCTTCTGAATAGTTCCTGCAGCTTCTCCACCGCACTGGTGCTTCACTTTGCACTTTGATGTTCAGACATAGCTTCTTTCCTTAAACGTCATGAAACAACCTCCGCTAGCTTTAAACTTATCTTCTGAAGCTTTGTCACCTCTCTCAGCCTTCATAGAGCGAGAGAGTTAGGGCTTTGCTGTGGATTAGGCTTTAGCTTAAGGGAATGTTTTGGCTGGTGTGATATCCTATCCAGACCACTCACACTTTCTCCCTATCAGCCAATAAGACTGCTTCACTTTCTTATCCTTCATATGTTAATTGGAGTAGCACTTTTAATTTCCTTCAAGAACTTTTGCTTTGCATTCACAACTCAACTAACTGGCACACAAGGCTTAGGTTTTACCCTATCTCAGCTTTTGACTTATTTTACTCATTGAGTTTAATCATTTCTAGATTTTGATTTAAAGTGAGAGACGTACTTTTTTTTTTCTTTTTTTAGCTTGAACACTTAGAGGACATTGTAGAGTTATTAACTGGCCTAATTTCAATATCATTATGTCTCATGGAATAGACAGCCCTGAGGAGAGGGAGAGACACAGAAGAATGATGACTGGTCAATGGAAAAACCAAAACACACACTGCATTTACCCATTACGTTCACAGTCTTAGATGAGCATGATTTGTGGTGCCCCAAAACAATTACAAAAGTAACGTCAAAGGTCATTGACCACAGATCACCATACTATATATAATAATAATGAAATGTTTGAAATATTATGAGAATTACTAAAACGTGACACAGAGACACAAAGCATGCACATATGGTTGAAAAAATGCCAGTCATAGACTTGCTTGATCTAGAGTTGCTACCAATTTTCATTTTTTACAAAACACACTATCTGCCAAACACAATAAAGTGACACACAATAAAACAAAGTCTGCCTATATGTAAGAGTCACTATCATATTAAATTAGATTCATGTCTAAAATTAAATTTTCTCTAAAAAAAATTTAGTGTGGAAATCAGTTTCCAACTGAATAATATTCAATAAAGCCAATACAGAATCTAATGTGAAAAAACCAGTTATCTGAGTCTGTGATGAACACGCGCTTAACTTAGATCAGATCAGACTATACTAGAAATTACATGCTTGGTTTTGTTTTCATTAGGTGAGGATTAGGAATGATTATGTAAAATCAATCCCCCACTAGTTACTGCATTCCACGGCTTAAGAAGTAAACTGTAATTGGATAAGATTTTGTAAAAAATTCCTACTGTGTATGCAGACAAGGGAATTAGGAGGTGAATTTATAACATCGATTGTTTTGCTGGCAACACACATACGTAGGTGCAATCTTATTAAGAAATAGCTGGCTGGATGTGTTGGTTCATGCCTCTAATACCAACAATTTGGGAGGCTGAGGTAGGAGGAACACTTGACATCAGGAGTTCAAAACCAGCCTGGTTAACATGGCAAGACCCCATCTCTACGAAAGAAAATTTTTAAAAAAGAAATAGCTATGTCAAACCATTTGCTATTGTTTTAGGTAATAGAAACCAGAAACTCAAACTCAAGTAAATTAGGTTAACCTTAGCAGAAACGTCAATAGATGTTTGTCTCTCTTTCTTTTTATTTTTCTCTCTCTCTCTCATTTTCTCTCTCCCTGTCATTACTTTTACTAGTTCTCTAATCTTCTTTGTTGCCTTTACATGAGCTCCATACTGAGGCACCAAGAATTTTAGGCTTGCCTGCTTCTCAGAACCACTGATCTCAGAGAAAAGCATGACTCTCACCCAATGCTTGGATTAAAACTAAGTGCCCTGAAAGAATCTTATGCCCACATCTGCAGCTAGAGAATCAGCATCCCCATAAACACATGTAATTGGAGGTTGGTTCTTCCCTTTATAAATAGAGATTTTCTTTTCAGAAGACAAAGAAAAAAAAATGCTAGCTAAACACTGAAAGAAAAATACCAGCAACAGAAACAGCAGGAACAAAAAACATGAAAAATATATCCTCTACAAAACAGTTTACTTTTACACACTTCTTTAAGGGGTAAAAAGTTATCAAAACATAAATAAATAAATAACATATGAGTCAAACAGCAGAGAAAGGGCAATGACTATCAGTATGTGTTTGTACCTTTAATTTTTTTATAGACTAGTCATTCTACAAATGGCTTCAAAAATAAACTCTGGTTTCTTTAAATGCCACAGAGGCAGAAACAAGTATGTCTTTCAGAGTCTGAGAGTCAACTTTGATAATAAAGAGAATGTAGTATTCTTCAGACCACGAAAATTCTCAATCAAGACACTAGCCCAAATTATATAGTCCAAATTATATGGTAAATGTATTATTTCCCATTAAAACTTGTATATTCATATTTGTTTTAAGTCTAGTTTCAAAAAATAGTGTGCTCTCTAGTTTTGCCCTCCTGAAATGACTGTTATATAATTATTATATTTCTTTTAACATAAGGATTTATGCAGGACTATATTACATAATTACTTACTAGTGAAATTATGTAAAATAAGGGAATTTTCCAGAAAGCATCAGTGAACATATATTATTTATGTTCACATCAAAAACATAAAAGCAAATTTAGAAGCAATTACTTATTTACAGGTGGCTTGGAAATCTCAAATTCTGACATTTCTTGCAAAAAACAAAGCTATGTATTTATTGCCCACATTTCATAATTTTTGTGTGACAAAGGAAGAAAGTTGGAGGGTTTCAAGTGAAAATTAAACTAATTGCAAAGTAGATATGAAACTTGCAGAGCTTGGAATAAATTTTCCTAAAGGAAAACAACTTTTTGGCATCCACTCATAAAACGAGAACTGTAGGGTTAGCTACAATAAGTCTATAGTCTAGTTTTCAAGAAAATATGTGCTTGGAATGTATTTGTAAAACTATATCTTCCAATCTTCCAAACTGAAATTATATTCAGAGATAAAATTTTTAATATTAGATCATAGACTTCGATTTTCGCTGAGCTTACTTAGTACAAAAAAAATTTTGATAAAATTGGTTTTATTGTCAACTTATCTGCCATACTTTTTATTAACAAGTGATGTCAATTTTCAAATATTTCATACTTTTTACATATAACAAAACCATAAAACATGAGTTGTCACATCAAATTTCATTCTATACACAGAAAAAGACTGTTAGTGACTCCTTCTTCTATGCTATAGTTAAAATATCAGTTAGTTTTAAATTTCCAAATCAGAATTCTCTTTGAGATACAATCCCAATAAGCTATAAATAGCAACTTATTCAATCTTAAAATTCTTTTCTGGAACAATAATTAGTATATTCCTCTTTCTCTTGATTTTATTCATGACAGCTCTTATGAAAAGCGGTTTTCTTTTTGAAGATTGGTAGGTAAGTATTTATCCGACTGAAAAATACAAATAATTATTTTGGATGTAAATTTCATACTGTAAGCTGTTAAAATCATTTTCTGTCTCATTAATCACTGCCATCAAGTTACTAGACTTAGACCACAGGTTACTAAATGAAATTATAGACTATATTTTCCTGTAGCAATAATTATGATTTTTAAAAAGTGTTTCTTTCATTAAATTGCATATTCTTTATTGTTGCAATAGTATGTTCTTCATTAGTAAGATTTCATTGTCTATAACAATGCCTGGAGAGTTTAGTACTTGCTTAAGAGAGCTTATTAGCACTTTCAAAAAATACAGCAAATAGGTAGCAATATATTTATTTTATCAGACTTTTGTTATATCTAGATTTAATAGGATACATCTGGAAGCTAATTTTAATTATTACTTTTTATTTTGTAGAAGTGTAATCATAAACATGTATGAAAACCACACATTTCCAGGAATAAGGGTTTCCTTGCTTTGTGTACTGTAATGTAGAAATTTGTCTCTGTTGTTAATATTTTTGATAATGGGTAAATACCTTTGCTTCTAACTTCTTAAGAAAATTGCCTCAAGATTTAACTACATTCAAAGCTAATACCTCATTTATGTCCCTTTAATAAAGTATATCACAATGAAACACGATTGAATAAATACATATTTAAATTAAAATAACTGGATAAATGTGTTTCGACACTTGAAACAAAGGAACTCAAATTTATTCTTATGCTCTGATTCCATTATATATACAATTCCATAGCAAACTTGTACATTAAAATACCAATTTCCATTTTAGAATTCAGACAGTATACTTACCTTCTTCCACTTAATTAAGCTCTGGATATGGATTGCCATCTTTCTAATTGTAAAATATACTTTCTCTTTACCACATGATATTGTTTTCATTTCACTATCACTTAAACGGGGGTAAGTAGGAGTGACTTAAAATTAATGTTGTTGAAATAATGTAAATGTTGATTTTTAGAAATGTGCAACTAACAAGCTATAAAAGTTACAATAATAAATAATACATCTTTCTCTCACTTTTTCTTTCATTTACAAATACTTTAAGCAAGGATACTCCACACAGGGCTTATAATGCATTTGTAATGTAAAATAATTAAAAAAAATAAAAAAAGACAAGCAGGCATTTGATTTACTCTTTTTAAGTAAATTACTAAATTATTTTTTCTTCATTTATACTTGCTCAGATGTTTCATACAGTTCCTGACAGTGGTGTACTGGGAATGTTTTCCTGTAGAGAATAATTTTTAAATGCTTCTTCTTCAATAGAACAAAAGTATTTTAGAAAATATTCATGTAATAAAATAAATAATAATGGGCAGAAAAAAACATTGTGAATTTTTTTATATTTTACTTTACATGTAATAATGTCAATAAAAAATAAAACATCGCTATACAAAAAATGAAAATATAACAGATTAATATTTGTAATTCAATTAACGTAGTTTTTAAAAAACATAAAATTATAATTAAATATTGGTCTGTCACAGTAATGCATAGCAACATTGAAGTTTAAGAGCCTTCATTTCTGCCAATTTGTCAAGGACTTTATCAAAATTTGCCATATCCACATATTCTTGTTTATAAACATTTTAATGAGATTTGCCAGCCTGTTTTAATTCATACTTGATTGAAGTATGTATTTTAAGCCTATCTTTTAAAAGATATTTTCACATGAAGAAGCAGCTTTGCAAGAAGTTAGAAAAAGTCTTGAATATAAGAACAGTCGTGAAAAAGATTTTAACACAAATATCTCAAATGGTTTATATAATAAAATTTAGCAATTCAAGTTCTATTTCAGCACAGTCACTAAAGTGTGATTTTATATTTCAAATATAATTTCTAAATGTAAGAATATTCTGTGTGACTGTGCTTAGAGGCACAAAATCTGTCCATAAAGCTTAAATGGTTTTGAAATATTACAAAGTTACACTCTAAACAAATGTGTGAGGCCAAATCCCTATATGCAATAGTCAACTGTCTTACTGGTATTTCTTCAAATTAACTTTCTCAAAGAAGACATTTATTAAATACAAAATAGTGTTAATTTGAATCTTAGAGATATAGTGTTAAGATTCAATTGTAACTCAGCAATGATTTGAGGCTTTATGCAAAAGATCATTTCAAGGAGAAATAGTTTATTTAGATTCATGGAGATAATGAAAAGCTAATTAACAGTAGGTCTTTTATTAATTTTAAAGTTCTCAAGAGATCATCTACCATAGCCCTATTTTGGACACACGACTGCCTTTTTGAGAATTCATAGTGTGATGGTTTTTTATATCATACTAACACTCAAGAAGAAAATTACATTAAATTTTAAAATTTGAATGAAATAAGAATTTCAAAGAGTCTGATTAAGAAAAACTTTGAAACAAATGTTTTAGCTTTTTTATTTTATTAGACACAAAGTAATTATTTTGAAAATGTATAAGAAATTTTTAGATACATGAAAATAATTTATAGAATAAAAATAAATTAAACATAGTGGTCATTTTTACCATTTTTCCCTCAGTCTCAAGCTAACTTAGATGGTTAATGATATAAATTGAATCCACTTTAAAATCTTTAAGTTGTTTTTACTGATTTTTTTTCCAAGTAAACATTAAAACCTGCCCTTATTTGTCAAAAAACTAATAACTAATAAGTGAATGTAGTTGAGATCGCTTTACAGAATACAATCCAGGCCATTTAAATTTGGTTTTGAAAATATAAGCAATGTGAAATATTTTATTATTGCAAAGGTTAGTGAGAAATTAATTCCAAATACTTTTTGTAAATGAAATAGATAAAGGAAACACTGTCCCTGAGAAGCAGATGACACAGTCCCTTAGTTTATATCATTCTGAGTCAGGGAACATGGCCTTTATAAGCACTGTTATCAATGAATTTGAAATAACTCCAAAGTTCAAACATCAGTGAAGCATCACATCGTATGTTCAAATCAGATGACTGTTTAGCTAGGCAAATGCCATTTATATTTCAGAAGACATCCATGTTATAATCAAAAATGAATTAGCAGACATGGAAACTTCAAGCACCATTTGTCATCTGGAACTCATGTGCATTAATATGCCTCATATCTGTGACTCTGAGAAAAGCTAAGTCAATTCCAGAATTACCATAACATTCAAAACTAAACAGTAATGCATTTTAAAGTGAATGTATTGAAAATTGAATGCCAACTGAAAATAAATGATGGCACCTTTTAAAATTAAATTACAAAAGGCTTTTTCTTTGTCCTTTACCCCATTGTCATCCTCAGTTAGCATAACTGTCACATTTCTACCACTTATATCCTATAACAAAAATGGTTTAGAATATAAAATGAGATAAAACACATACCTAATTCTACTTAAGTGAATCTGTGATAAATGTACTTGGTTTCTTATAAAGGAAAAATTCAATGTTATTCTACTAATTGATTGTGTCTTCTACATAAGAGTCTGTTAGTAACTTACCTGAGTTTATTTATATCATTATTACTTTTAATATGCAATGTTCTCTGAATATATTTGCACTTCAATAAGGAGAGACAGAATGAAACAAACCATTAATGTGTTAAAATGTTATATATACGAAGGGACAACATAATATTTATGGTAAAAATAAAGTTATAAAGTATTTTTTGTCCTTCTTAATAAGCCCTAAAAAATGAACCCATAAAATTGAATTACGTTTTAAGCCTAAAAGCAAATGCAAATCAAACAAAAGACAGCTGAAGCTGTATTTTGCGGATAGATTACTCTCTCTTTGTATATGGGTATGTGTATGTGTACTGTTACAATGAACACTCTGCCAGAATACATGAATCATTCTAATTATCTAGGAGGGAAACTGCAAAACAAAACATAAAATCCTAACCATCAAATACTATTAACTAAAACTAATTTACAGAATTTCTCTATTTTTATGAACTAAATGGATAATATCCAAGCTTTCAAATGCAGTAATTGCAGAAACACTTTACCTATATCAAAACACTTTATTAGAGCACTTCAGTCATATTACAGTACTATATAGTTTTACACATGTACTTTTATTTATTTATTTGCTAATTACAAATTATGTAAACAAACAAAACATCATTTACAACCAATAAGAATTGAAGCCCCAAGAAATTGAACATAATAGATAAAATTGATAAAAATCATGCATGGATTGATTAAATAATGAAAATAGAAATAGTAACCATAATAAGATTAGCAGCTTCATTTTTTAGGTTCATTTGTGTGTAAAACTCTAAAAACCCAACCAATTGAATTTAGATAATTAAAATATATTTTAAATTACGAATTTATTGGCAGTACTATTCAGCAGTATAAGCACAGCTGAAGAGACAGTGAAATGGAAGAGAGGTATGAAACCTTACCCAGAATGAAGTATAGAAAATTAAAGATAATAAGTTAAGACATGTGGATGATAGAGTGAAATGATCCAATAAACGTATATTCAGAATTCAGAAAAGTGAGTCTCCAGACAGTTGAAGACAAAATGGCTGTAACTTTGTCCATAATTGAAGTAAAAAGATGAATCCACAAATCAGACTTATTGGAAATGTGTGTCTGTATGTATTGTTATATATGTATCTTTGTGATGTGTGTTGATATATATTATGCATATGTAAATGCGTGTTATGGACTGAATGTTTTTGTCCCCCAACATTAACATGTTGCCAATGTTAACGTTAACATGTTAACAATGTATGTGATGGTATTAAGAGGTTTAGGAGGTAATAAGTCATGAACATTGGAGTCCTCATGTCCTCATGAATAAGATTAGTGCTGCTATAAGAAGAGTCATGAGAGCTTGCTCTCTCTCTCTCTGCTCTTCACCATGTGAGGATACAATGAGAAGATGGCCATCTGTATGTCATTAAGCAGGTCCTCAGAGGTCACTGAATCTGTAAGCACCTTGGTCTTGGACTTTCTAATCTCCAGAACTAAGAGAAATACATGTTTAAGTCACACACTCTATAGTAATTTGTTACAGAAGCACAAACTGACTAAAATAGTGTGTGTATAAATTAGGGGATAATTGCATGATGACTTAAAACATTACTAGCATTCTAATTTGGCACATGAAAACTTTCCAGAAATGATTTTGATTACTATCAAGTGTAGTTAGTTCAAAATATTTCAATTGTGAATATGACATCATTAATTTTGTAAAGAACTAACGTTAAGTGTTATATTATGTGGATAAAAGAATAAATTATAAATTTAATGAATATGTTTTTATTAAGTTCACATTATCACTTGACTAAAATGTGGCTGATATACCACAAAAAATATTTTCATTAATTCTAGAAAATTGAATAACTAATTTTTAAAATAGCTGTATCTATTATAAACATTAATCCATTGATTTATTGATTTACTCAATATTCATGGCTTGCATACTGTAATATATATGTATGTTTATACATAGATACATACTGTGTGCATATACATATATGTGTGTGTGTATTTACTGTTACAACCATTGTGATGCCATATCTCATAATATGTTATATGAATATCCTACTTGTTTGAACTTGAACTAGGCTTTCAAAGAGTTATAACTCAAATATTAGTGCAGTCGATTTGATTTTTCAATAAGTTGCTTTTGATTAATATCTCAGATGAAAATGACATTTGGAGTCTATTACATATTTTTAGGTAAAACACTAGACACTGTTGCAGTATCATTGTCATCTCCCTCAACTTGTATTTTAGTATCCAAGGAGTAAAAATTATGTGCCCACACCCATGGTGAGAAAGTTTCAGGTAGACAAGTTCATTTTCTCCAATTACTGATGCCACTTTTGTATAGAAGTTGTATTTGTTTTCAGGTTTCTTTTTTTACACAATTAGTGACATTATTATTTATGATCAGGCATTTTACACTTCAGAGTGCATAACATGTTTGAGAGTAACAGGGTTCCCGCTTTGAGGGGATTCTAATTCATCATCCTTTAATTGCCTGCTTGGAGCAAAGTCAAACCAATTCCCTTCTTGCCTGACCAAAGCAGCATTCCTTTTGGCCTTGAACACCTGACTCTCACTTCTCTTTATAACACAACTCATGTCAATTTGAGAAACATTCACTATAAAAAGAGGGTGAGGAAATAAAACATGTTGAAATGATTTTTATTAATGTCATTGTTACCACCATTTTCAGGGTTGTGATATGTGACAAAATAAGACCTCATAATGTCCTCAAATATCCTTAAAGCCCTACATGCGGAACTGAAGTTAGAATAGACTTGGGCATGAAATGACGTTCAAGTAATGAAAAGCAGAATATACTACATAGGAAAATAATTTTTCCATGACAAAATTCTACAAATTTCAACTATGTCACTATTTTTGCTATACATCAACCATCCTTAATTTTTATGCTTCAAAAATTTATATCTTTTAATTTGTTTGTTTATTTTGCTTATAGGATACCTGAAAGAGGACTCTGGTAATTTTAGAGTATTTTGTTTTATCCAAATATATCTCTTCAAGGAGAGTTGGAGGAATAAAATAAATGAAATGTAAAATATAATTTTATACGAAAGTTAAAAGTTGCAGAAATTGTATGCATGTTCATACTCAACAAAGCTGATTCTCTTACGCTATTTGTCTTTTATTCTCTCTCCACCTACTTCCTTCCTTCTCCTGTGACTATGTTCCTGCTTAAATAACGAGGGTCCATATTAACTTTTTGTGGTTCTTAGGAGTCCCCAATCTCATAACATGTCAATTAGGAGAGCATCTCTACAATTATCACAATCTCCACTCCAGTGCTCCAGATGTTCTTTTACAAATGTAATATTTTACTACACGGTGCAAAGCCCTTTCTCAGCTTTTTGTCTTGTTGAATTTGTTAAGTTGATTCAGGTTGGAATATTACCATTGTAGAAATATATCATGATGTGTTATTTTTATATTATATGTATATTAATTTTTGTGGTACATAGTACATGTATATAAAATCAACAAAGTGAAGAGACAATTCACAGAATGGGAGAAAATATTTGCAAACTACCCACCTGGCAAGGGATTAATAACCAAATTAGATTTTTCAACTATAACATCTAGATTTTTGCATTTCATAAGGAGTAAGCTGTGTACTACTGTAAGTCATTTATTAAAGATCAACAGACTGTATTTCTAAAGTTATTATATTGGGAATAGCTACCTGAATGTTCCTCAAATCATCTGACATAGATAGTCACGTGTCAAGTATATACAGACGTTGGCACTTATTTGAAGTTCCCTCAACAGGCTCTGTGTTGTGTTGCTGTGAAATGTATGGCAATATAAAAAGTAATGCAAAAGATGAACACTCAGAATGCTAAAGAGTGAGTTCTGGCACACCAGGTTGACTACTTCTACACATTCACCCAACCTGTTCTCCAAAGTATTTGCAGAGAACAAGGCTGGCTTATAAAAAACAAATTCGGCAAACCATAGTCGATGGGCCAAACCTGGCTTGGGGCTTATGTTTGTAAAGTCTGAAAGGTAAAAGTTTTTTTTTTTTACACTTGTGAAAGGTAGTAAGAAAGAATATAATACAGATAATGTAAGTGGCTCAAGAGATTAAAATATTTACTTCCTGGGTCTTTTTTTACAGAAAATTTTTGCCAAGCCTTGCCTTGTAAAATGAAGGGATCCAAAACCAAAACCTAAATCAACAGCAATAGATGGAAAACTGATTTATTACATCAGACCACATCAGATTTTTAATTACACAGAAGACATTTAAACATGAAATGTCTTCCTTTTTGATGCTACATAACCAACAAGCATTAATCTACTATTATAAACCAACAAATATAAACACACTTACCACTGAAAAGAGCATATTATTTCTTGTTTTGTGCTCAAATATAAAATATGTTGGTTAGCATGTCCTCCTGTTACCTATTGTTAATAAAACAAGGGACCCAACATTCTTCATGTTCACCAGTTTCCTTTATGCCAAATGTATACAGGTGAGTCATGTGTTTATTTCTTAATAAATCAACGCATGTTTTAAACAAGCTTTAAATGTTTGACAAACATTCAAAGAATGATAAAGGAATGATAAATCCTTTCCTACTCAGAATAATTTTATTGATATACCTTATAAGCTTATATTTTAATATACAGGTAGATTGTACTTAATAACAGAATGTCAGAATAATTTTGGAAGTGGTGCTATGGAAGAGGGACAAGTTAGAGATGCCAGTAAATCAGATAGATTGACAAAGTAACATTTAAATTAAAGTCAAAGATTAATTAGTAAACACTATGTCCATGAAATAGACCACTTTATAGATGTCTACTGTATAGACTTCCTTTGCAGGACATAGGACCTCTATCATTACCACACAACTTAACCTTGTGTAAATAAATGGATGTTGCTGGGTTAAAATAAAACTTTATTTACAAATACAGGCAGCATGCTGAATTTGGCTCCAGGAATGTATTATGCCAAATCCTGATATGGATTACAGCCTGGCTCTTCCTAATTTCTAAGTTTCTGTAACTGTAGATTATGGAAAGTAATTAGGAAAATGAAAAAAAAAAAAAACATTTAATACACTATTTTCTTTTTTCTTTTTTTTTTTTTTTTTGAGACGGAGTCTCACACTGTTGCCCGGGTTGGAGTGCAGTGGCACGATCTCGGCTCATTGCAATCTTTGCCTCCCAGGTTCAAGAGATTCTCCTGCCTTAGCCTCCTGAGTAGCTGGGATTACAGGCACCCGCCACCACACCCGGCTAATGTTTTGTATTTTTAGTAGAGATGGGGTTTCACCATGTTGGCCAGGCTGGTCTCGAACTCCTGACCTCGTGATTCGCCTGCCTCAGTCTCCCAAAGTGCTAGGATTACAGGCGTGAGCCACCATGCCTGGCCTAATACACTATTTTCTTAGTTATCAAATGAAAATAAATTACCCCTATAATATCCCCCACATACACATGTAATTTTTAATTTATGAAATTAAATTCATTCTGCTTACGCCTTACTTTATGATAATGGATTGGTACCATCCATTCAGGAATCTGAAAAAAAAGACACAACATAAACATTCTGAGCAACAGAACAAAAGAATACTGTTTTTTTTTTTTTTTTTAATTGTCTTCCTTTAAAGGAAAGAGGTGCCGCTATATTCATTGTTGACTTTGGAAGGGAAATTGACAAAAAGACTCATGGAAATCGACGTTATCATAAAAGCAGGTGCTGTGCGAAGGGAAAGTCGATTCAGTCATACCGTTAGCAAAGCTTTCTTTTTTTGTAGTAACATGTCTTATTAGATGGACTGGTGGTCTCAACAGACAGCATGGATTCAAATACCAAACTTGGCAGAAGTTACATGCTTTCTGTTTCTCTTGCCTTCCTGATGAACAGCATTGCCTAAAAAAATCATAATACAATTAGTTACTTTGTCATTATTTACCTGTTTTATTTTGAAAATGTGAAGATATATATCCTCAAATACACTTTGTTTTATTTTGTTTTCCCCAGGATACATTCCCAAATCAGATTAAAAATGCATTACATGCTATAAAATCAAATGGGTCCAATAAGAGATCCAACTCTTTATTCTGATTTCTATTTTTTATTTAATTGTATTTAGAATTTTTGAGGAAATTACCCTGTTGAAACTACAAACTACCTTATATTTGTCTTGTTCATATGTTCATCGGATAGAAAGGTGGGTTTATTTATAGCAAGTTGGTATTTATTGATATGAACTCTGTAATTTTCTGGTTCCATGACCTTGAACAACCTTAATTTCTCATCTGAAAAGTATAAATAATTGGGCAACCTATTTTAGAGAGAGAATTGTGATGTCTGTTAAATTAAATAAGTAATTACTAAAGTACTTTGTACTGTGTCCCTGTCATTTCACACCTGGAAATAACAATTGTCCTCTTAACTAGTTTTGTTTTTACTGTTGTTCCCCATTCAGTCTAGTATCTGAATAGTAAAGAAATTCATTTTTAAAAATGCAGATCAAACTATGTATTCCTCTGCTCAACACCTTCTACTGCCTTGCAATCACATTAAAATAAAATCTGAAGTTCTTACTATTACTTGCCAGCCTATTCATGAACTAATTCTTTTCCAAATTTTTCTCCACTCTTCGCGTTTGATCATTCTTTTTTGTTTCCTAAAACACAACAAACTTTAGCCAACTTCATGGCCTTTGCTCTTTTCTTAGTCTTTCTCTTGACCCTCTCGAGTCTTTCTGGCTTCTGCTCAAATGCCACTTTAACAATAGAAGCTTTCCCTAAATATTCTGTCCAAAATAGCTCAAAATAGCTGGGCATGCTTTGGTCCCTTTCTCTTCTCTACATGCTCTTCTCATATCATTTCCCTCCTCTCCAGCCACAATGACCTTCTTTTAGTCCTTTTCATACTTGCTTTCAACCATGGGGTGACGTGAGGTCAGTCTGAATTTTAACAGATGATAGAAGGTATGGATCTTGTTTAAAATATGATATCTAGATACTAAAGAAACATTTTTGAAAAAAAATGCCTGGCCCCACTGAGTTACCAAAATAACATTGTCAATGACAATGTGACTATGTATGTATAGTTTGATTTTTAGACATTTATTTTGTTCCTTTGATTTACTTATTTGTCCTTTGTCATTACCACACTCTTGCAATTACTGCTACCTTACATGAAGAGCCAGCAAACTTTTTATGTAAAGGGCCACATAATAACTATTTTATGTTTTGTGGGCCACATATGATCTCTGTTTCATATTCTCCTTTGTTTTTATAATTATTTAAAATGTAAAACCATTGTTAGCTCTTAAGCTGTACAAAAAGAAATCACAGTAGGATTTAGATAACAGGCTATAGATTTTGGAATTCTGATCTATATTAATAATTAAAATCAAGTAACATAAGTTCTCTGACTGTGCTCTCATTTAAAATCTGTTTACCTATTTTAAGTACTTTATTTTATATATAAGTTTTAGTATTAGTTTAGCAGGACCAAAATTCTCTTGGAATTTTGATTGCAATTGTGTTAAATTTATAGATTAATTTTAGGATGATTGATATCTGTATTGCTTCAATTCATATAATTAAATGGTTATACCAATTAACTTCATGACTGCAAGTGACAACAAAATTTAGTATTCAGGCTCCTAAGACAGCCCACTGAGGTAATTTGCTCATTTGATAACGTAATAGTTCAGTTTTTTATTTGTCTATTGGTGTGGAGATTAATATATGATTCCATAACACTGTAAGGTGAAAACTGTGAAATGCATCCAATTCCTATCATCAAATGGAAGTGGCAAAGAGTCTTACTCAGATCACTTTTACAAAGAAATTGAACAAAAGCATCAATAAACTGGTTATGATCCACAGCTTTTCAACCTAGAAATAACCAATCTTCTGTAACAACAAATTCAGGAACTTGTTGGCTAATTCTTAACCATAAAATAATTGGATTACAGCAAAGTCAAATCATTCATTCAAATCTAAGTGATAAAAAAACCAGCTAAAGAACTCTGACATCTCAAAAATCCAGAGTTTCTTCTTATATCCACGTCACTGCGCTAGTTTCCCAGCAATAGTTCTGAACCAGGCTAAAATGGCTGAAATGATAGAAATAGGATACAGAATATTGATACAAAATGAAGAACATCAAGTTTCAGGAAGAAGTTGAAACCCAATCCAAGAATTCTAAGGTATACAGTAAAATAATACAGAAGTTAAAAGAAAAAAATGTCCATTTTAGGTAAGAACCAAACTGACCTTATAGAAGTGAAAAACTCACTTCAAGAATTTCAGAGTACAATCACAAATATTAACAGCAGGATTGAACAAACTGAAGAAAGCATCTCAGAGCTCAAAGAATGGGTCTCCAAAATAACTCAGTCTAGCAAAAATAAAGAAAAAATTTAAAGAAGATTGAACAAAACCTCCAAGAAATATAGGATTGTGTAAAGGGACTAAATCTATGACACATTGTCATCCTGAAAGAGAGAGAGAGAAAGCAAGCAACTTTGAAAACATATTTCAGTATATCATCCATGAAAATTTCTCTTGAGTGACCAACATTCAAATTCAGGAAATGCAAAAAAAAAAAAAAAAAACCCCTGTGAAATAGTAACAAGAAGATCATCCCCAAGACACGTAGTTGTCAGAATCTCCAATGTCAGAATGAAAGAAAAAAATGTTAAAGGCAGTTAGAGAGGAGAGGCAGGCCACCTACAAAGGGTAGTGTAACAGGCTGATAGCAAATCTTCCAGTAGAAACCTAGAAGCCAGAAGAGATAGGGGGCTTACATTCAGCATTATAAAAGAAAATAATTTCCATCCAAAAATTTCATATCCAGTCAAACTAAGCTTCATAAACAAAGGAGAAATAAAATTCTTTTCAGAAAAGCAAATGCTAAAGGAACTTTTTACCACCAGAACTACTTTATAAAAAGTCCTGAAGAGAGTGTGATATATGGAAAGGAACGACTGTTGCTGGCTAGTACAAAAACACACTTAAGTACATAGAATGGAGACACTATAAAGCACCCACGCAAACCAGTCAGAATAATAAACGGCTAACAACACAATGACAGGATCAAATCTGCACATATCAATACTAATCTTGAATGTAAATGAGGTAAATGCCATAGTTAAAAGGCACAGAGTAGCAAGCTGGATAAAGAAGCAAGAATCAATTGTATGCTATCTTCAAAAGACCCATGTCACATGCAATGACACCCATAGGCTCAAAGTAAGAAGGTGGAGAAAAATTTACGAAGTAAGCAGAAAACAATGGAAAGCAGGATTTGGTATTAATTTTATACAACATAGACTTCAAAACAACAAAGATCAAAACAAAGAAGGACATTCAATAATGGGAAAAGCCTCAATTCAACAAAAAGACCTAACTATCCTAAGTATATATGCACTCAACACAGGACTACCCAGATTCATGAAGTCCTTAGAGACTTATGATGAGACTTAGATAAGCACAGAATAATAATGATAGAATTCAGCACACCACTGACAGAATTATACAGATTATCAAGACAGAAAAACAGCAGATATTTGGGACCTGAACTCAACAGTTGAACAAATGGATGTAATAGACATCTACAGAACTCTACACCAAAAAAAAATCAGAGTATATATTCTTTGCATGTGCACATGACACATACTCTAAAATTCACCACACGATCGGGCATAAAATGATCCTCATCAAATTACCAAAAAAACTGAAATCATACCAACCACTCTCTCAGACCACAGTGCAGGAAAAACACAAATCAGTGCTAAGAAAATTGCTCAAAACCATAAAATTATATGGAAATGAAACAACCTGCTCCTGAATAACATCTGGATAAATAATTACATTAAAGCAGAAACCTAGAAATTTTTTGAAACTAATGAGAACAAAGACTCAACATACCAGAATCTCTGGGACACAGCTAAATAAGTGTTAAGAGGAAAGTTTACAGCACTAAATGCCTACATCAGAAAGTTGGAAAGATCATACATTAACAACCTAACATTACAACAAGAAACTAGAGAAACAAAAGCAAACCAATCCCAAAGCTAGCAGAAGGTAAGAAATCACTAAAATTAGAGCTAAACAGAAGTAATTGAGAAACAAAAAACATACAAAAGATCAAAAATTGATCAAAGATAGAAAAGCACACAAAAGATCAACCGATCCAACAATTGGCTTATTGAAAGACTCAATAAGATAAGTCGACTGCTAGCTAGACTAATAAAGAAGAAAGAGAGAAGAACCAAATAAACACAGTCAGAAATGATAAACGGAATATTATCACTGACGCCACAGAAATACAAAAAACCCTCAAAGAGAATGTCAAACTATTCATTTTTGTAGATGATATAATTCTTTTTTTTTTTTTTTTTTAGTTTTTTCAGGTTTTATTTTGTTTCATTTTCTTACCAAACAAGACTTTGGAGTCAAGTAATAATAATAATATATTGATGTCATGCTTTACAATTTTCTTTTTTTCTTTTCTTTTTATTATTATTATTATTATTATTATTATACTTTAGGCTCTACGGTACATGTGCGCAACGTGTAGGCAAGTTACATACGTATACATGTGCCATGCTGGTGCGCTGCACCCACCAACTCGTCATCTAGCATTAGGTATATCTCCCAATGCTATCCCTCCCCCCTCCCCCCACCCCACAACAGTCCCCGAAGTGTGATGTTCCCCTTCCTGTGTCCATGTGTTCTCATTGTTCAATTCCCACCTATGACTGCGAATATGTGATGTTTGGTTTTTTGTTCTTGCAATAGTTTACTGAGAATGATGATTTCCAATTTCATCCATGTCCCTACAAAGGACATGAACTCATCATTTTTCATGGCTGCATAGTATTCCATGGTGTATATGTGCCACATTTTCTTAATCCAGTCTATCATTGTTGGACATTTGGGTTGGTTCCAAGTCTTTGCTATTGTGAATAATGCTGCAATAAACATACGTGTGCATGTGTCTTTATAGCAGCATGATTTATAATCCTTTGGGTATATACCCAGTAATGGGATGGCTGGGTCAAATGGAATTTCTAGTTCTAGATCCCTGAGGAATCGCCACACTGACTTCCACAAGGGTTGAACTAGTTTACAGTCCCACCAACAGTGTAAAAGTGTTCCTATTTCTCCACATCCTCTCCAGCACCTGTTGTTTCCTGACTTTTTAATGATTGCCATTCTAACTGGTGTGAGATGGTATCTCATTGTGGTTTTGATTTGCATTTCTCTGATGGCCAGTGATGGTGAGCATTTTTTCATGTGTTTTTTGGCTGCATAAATGTCTTCTTTTGAGAAGTGTCTGTCCATGTCCTTCGCCCACTTTTTGATGGGGTTGTTTGTTTTTTTCTTGTAAATTTGTTGGAGTTCATTGTAGATTCTGGATATTAGCCCTTTGTCAGATGAGTAGGTTGTGAAAATGTTCTCCCATTTTGTAGGTTGCCTGTTCACTCTGATGGTAGTTTCCTTTGCTGTGCAGAAGCCCTTTAGTTTAATTAGATCCCATTTGTCAATTTTGGCTTTTGTTGCCATTGCTTTTGGTGTTTTAGACATGAAGTCCTTGCCCATGCCTATGTCCTGAATGGTAATGCCTAGGTTTTCTTCTAGGGTTTTTATGGTTTTAGGTCTAAGATTTAAGTCTTTAATCCATCTTGAATTGATTTTTGCATAAGGTGTAAGGAAGGGATCCAGTTTCAGCTTTCTACATATGGTTAGCCAGTTTTCCCAGCACCATTTATTAAATAGGGAATCCTTTCCCCATTTCTTGTTTTTCTCAGGTTTGTCAAAGATCAGATAGTTGTATATATGTGGCATTATTTCTGACGGCTCTGTTCTGCTCCATTGATCTATATCTCTGTTTTGGTACCAGTACCATGCTGTTTTGGTTACTGTAGCCTTGTAGTATAGTTTGAAGTCAGGTAGTGTGATGCCTCCAGTTTTGTTCTTTTGGCTTAGGATTGACTTGGCGATGCGGGCTCTTTTTTGGTTCCATATGAACTTTAAAGTAGTTTTTTCCAATTCTGTGAAGAAAGTCATTGGTAACTTGATGGGGATGGCATTGAATCTGTAAATTACCTTGGGAAGGATGGCCATTTTCATGATATTGATTCTTCCTACCCATGAGCATGGAATGTTCTTCCATTTGTTTGTATCCTCTTTTATTTCCTTGAGCAGTGGTTTGTAGTTCTCCTTGAAGAGGTCCTTCACATCCCTTGTAAGTTGGATTCCTAGGTATTTTATTCTCTTTGAAGCAATTGTGCATGGGAGTTCACTCATGATTTGGCTCTCTGTTTGTCTGTTATTGATGTATAAGAATGCTTGTGATTTTTGTACATTGATTTTGTATCCTGAGACTTTGCTGAAGTTGCTTATCAGCTTAAGGAGATTTTGGGCTGAGACAATGGGGTTTTCTAGATATACTATCATGTCATCTGCAAACAGGGACAATTTGACTTCCTCTTTTCCTAATTGAATACCCTTGATTTCTTTCTCTTGCCTAATTGCCCTGGCCAGAACTTCCACCACTATGTTGAATAGAAGTGGTGAGAGAGGGCATCCCTGTCTTGTGCCAGTTTGCAAAGGGAATGCTTCCAGTTTTTGCCCATTCAGTATGATATTGGCTGTGGGTTTGTCATAAATAGCTCTTATTATTTTGAGATACGTCCCATCAATACCTAATTTATTGAGAGTTTTTAGCATGAAGGGTTGTTGAATTTTGTCAAAGGCCTTTTCTGCATCTATTGAGATAATCATGTGGTTTTTGTCTTTGGTTCTCTTTATATGCTGGATTACATTTATTGATTTGCGTATATTGAACCAGCCTTGCATCCCAGGGATGAAGCCCACTTGATCATGGTGGATAAGCTTTTTGATGTGCTGCTGGATTCTGTTTGCCAGTATTTTATTGAGGATTTTTGCATCAATGTTCATCAAGGATATTGTTCTAAAATTCTCTTTTTTTTGTTGTGTCTCTGCCAGGCTTTGGTATCAGGATGATGCTGGCCTCATAAAATGAGTTAGGGAGGATTCCCTCTTTTTCTATTGATTGGAATAGTTTCAGAAGGAATGATACCAGCTCCTCCTTGTACCTCTGGTAGAATTTGGCTGTGAACCCATCTGGTCCTGGACTTTTTTTGGTTGGTAAGCTATTGATTATTGCCACAATTTCAGCTCCTGTTATTGGTCTATTCAGAGATTCAACTTCTTCCTGGTTTAGTCTTGGGAGGGTGTATGTGTTGAGGAATTTATCCATTTCTTCTAGATTTTCTAGTTTATTTGCGTAGAGGTGTTTGTAATATTCTCTGATGGTAGTTTGTATTTCTGTGGGATCGGTGGTGATATCCCCTTTATCATTTTTTATTGCATCAATTTGATTCTTCTCTCTTTTTTTCCTTATTAATCTTGCTAGCGATCTATCAATTTTGTTGATCCTTTCAAAAAACCAGCTCCTGGATTCATTGATTTTTTGAAGGGATTTTTGTGTCTCTATTTCCTTCAGTTCTGCTCTGATTTTAGTTATTTCTTGCCTTCTGCTAGCTTTTGAATGTGTTTGCTCTTGCTTTTCTAGTTCTTTTAATTGTGATGTTAGGGTGTCAATTTTGGATCTTTCCTGCTTTCTCTTGTGGGCATTTAGTGCTATAAATTTCCCTCTACACACTGCTTTGAATGCATCCCAGAGATTCTGGTATGTTGTGTCTTGGTTCTCGTTGGTTTCAACGAACATCTTTATTTCTGCTTTCATTTCGTTATGTACCCAGTAGTCATTCAGGAGCAGGTTGTTCAGTTTCCACATAGTTGAGCGGTTTTGAGTGAGATTCTTAATCCTGAGTTCTAGCTTGATTGCACTGTGATCTGAGAGTTTGTTATAATTTCTGTTCTTTTACATTTATTGAGGAGAGCTTTACTTCCAAGTATATGGTCAATTTTGGAATAGGTGTGGTGTGGTGCTGAAAAAAATGTATATTCTGTTGATTTGGGGTGGAGAGTTCTGTAGATGTCTATTAGGTCTGCTTGGTGCAGAGCTGAGTTCAATTCCTGGGTATCCTTGTTGACTTTCTGTCTCGTTGATCTGTCTAATGTTGACAGTGGGGTGTTAAAGTCTCCCATTATTATTGTGTGGGAGTCTAAGTCTCTTTGTAGGTCACTCAGGACTTGCTTTATGAATCTGGGTGCTCCTGTATTGGGTGCATACATATTTAGGATAGTTAGCTCTTCTTGTTGAATTAATCCCTTTACCATTATGTAATGGTCTTCTTTGTCTCTTTTGATCTTTGTTGGTTTAAAGTCTGTTTTATCAGAGACTAGGATTGCAACCCCTGCCTTTTTTTGTTTTCCATTTGCTTGGTAGATCTTCCTCCATCCTTTTATTCTGAGCCTATGTGTGTCTCTGCACGTGAGATGGGTTTCCTGAATACAGCACACTGATGGGTCTTGACTCTTTATCCAATTTGCCAGTCTGTGTCTTTTAATTGGAGCATTTAGTCCATTTACATTTAAAGTTAATATTGTTATGTGTGAATCTGATCCTGTCATTATGATGTTAGCTGGATATTTTGCTCGTTAGTTGATGCAGTCTCTTCCTAGTCTCGATGGTCTTTACATTTCGGTATGATTTTGCAGTGGCTGGTACCGGTTGTGCCTTTCCATGTTTAGCGCTTCCTTCAGGAGCTCTTTTAGGGCAGGCCTGGTGGTGACAAAATCTCTCAGCATTTGCTTGTCTGTAAAGTATTTTATTTCTCCTTCACTTATGAAGCTTAGTTTGGCAGGATATGAAATTCTGGGTTGAAAATTCTTTTCTTTAAGAATGTTGAATATTGACCCCCACTCTCTTCTGGCTTGTAGGGTTTCTGCCGAGAGATCCACTGTTAGTCTGATGGGCTTCCCTTTGATGGTAACCCGACCTTTCTCTCTGGCTGCCCTTAACATTTTTTCCTTCATTTCAACTTTGGTGAATCTGACAATTATGTGTCTTGGAGTTGCTCTTCTTGAGGGGTATCTTTGTGGTGTTCTCTGTATTTCCTGAATCTGAATGTTGGCCTGCCTTGCTAGATTGGGGAAGTTCTCCTGGATAATATCCTGCAGAGTGTTTTCCAACTTGTTTCCATTCTCCCCGTCACTTTCAGGTACACCAATCAGACGTAGATTTGGTCTTTTCACATAGTCCCACATTTCTTGGAGGCTTTGCTCATTTCTTTTTATTCCTTTTTCTCTAAACTTCCCTTCTCGCTTCATTTCATTCATTTCATCTTCCAGGGCTGATACCCTTTCTTCCATTTGATCACATCGGCTCCTGAGGCTTCTGCATTCTTCACGTAGTTCTCGAGCCTTGGTTTTCAGCTCCATCAGCTCCTTTAAGCACTTCTCTGTATTGGTTATTCTAGTTATACATTCTTCTAAATTTTTTTCAAAGTTTTCAACTTCTTTGCCTTTGGTTTGAATATCCTCCCATAGCTCGGAGTAATTTGATCATCTGAAGCCTTCTTCTCTCAGCTCGTCAAAGTCATTCTCCGTCCAGCTTTGTTCCGTTGCTGGTGAGGAACTGCGTTCCTTTGGAGGAGGAGAGGTACTCTGCTTTTTAGAGTTTCCAGTTTTTCTGCTCTGTTTTTTCCCCATCTTGGTGGTTTTATCTACTTTTGGTCTTTGATGATGGTGATGTACAGATGGGTTTTTGGTGTGGATGTCCTTTCTGTTAGTTTTCCTTCTAACAGACAGGACCCTCAGCTGCAGGTCTGTTGGAGTACCTGGCCGGCCGTGTGAGGTGTCAGTCTGCCCCTGCTGGGGGGTGCCTCCCAGTTAGGCTGCTAGGGGGTCAGGGGTCAGGGACCCACTTGAGGAGGCAGTCAGCCCATTCTCAGATATCCAGCTGCATGCTGGGAGAACCACTGCTCTCCTCAAAGCTGTCAGACAGGGACATTTAAGTCTGCAGAGGTTACTGCTGTCTTTTTGTTTGTCTGTGCCCTGCCCCCAGAGGTGGAGCCTACAGAGGCAGGCAGGCCTCCTTGAGCTGTGGTGGGCTCCGCCCAGTTCAAGCTTCCAGGCTGCTTTGTTTACCTAAGCGAGCCTGGGCAATGGCGGGCGCCCCTCCCCCAGCCTCGCTGCCGACTTGCTGTTTGATCTCAGACTGCTGTGCTAGCAATCAGCGAGACTCCGTGAGCGTAGGACCCTCTGAGCCAGGTGCGGGCTATACTCTCCTGGGGCACCGTTTCCTAAGCCCGTCGGAAAAGCACAGTATTCGGGTGGGAGTGGCCCGATTTTCCAGGTGCCGTCTGTCACCCCTGGAAAGGGAACTCCCTGACCCCTTGCGCTTCCCGAGTGAGGCAATACCTCGCCCCTGCTTCGGCTGGTGCACGGTGCACTCACCCACTGACCTGCGCCCACTGTCTGGCACTCCCTAGTGAGATGAACACGGTACCTCAGATGGAAATGCAGAAATCACCCATCTTCTGCATCGCTCGAGCTGGGAGCTGTAGACCGGAGCTCTTCCTATTTGGCCATCTTGGCTCCTCCCCTGCTTTACCTTCTTTTTTTATATTTAAGTTCTGGGGTACATGTGCAGAATGTACAGGCTTGTTACATAGGTATACATGTGCCATGGTGGTTTGCTACACCCATCAACCCGTCATCTACATTAGGGTATTTCTCCTAATGCTATCCCTCCCCTAGCCCCCCGCCCCCAGACAGGCCCCAGTGTGTGATGTTCCCCGCTCTGTGTCCATGTATTCTCATTGTTCAATTCCCACGTATGAGTAATTCTATACCTCAAAAACCCAGTAATCTGTATCCAGAAACTCCTTGATCTCATAAACAACTTTAGCGAAATTTCAGTATACACAATCCATGTACAAAAATCAGTAGCATTCCTATACACCAACAACATCTAAGCTGAGAGCAAAATCACAAACAAAATCCCATTCACAATAGCCAAAAATATAACATACCTAGGAATACAGTTAACCTAGGAGGTAAAAGATCTCTACAATAAGAATTACAAAACACTGCTAAAAGAAATCAAAGATGACACAAACAAATGAGAAAATATGGCATGCTCATGGATTGGAAGATCAATATTGTTAAAATGGCCATATTGTCCAAAGCAATTTACAGATTCAATGTTATACCTATCAAACTACAAGTGACATTATTCACTGAATTAGAAAAAAACTATTTTAAAATTTGTGTGAAACTAAAAGGAGCCCACATAGCCAAGGCAATCCTAAGGAAAAAGAATAAACCTGGAGGCATCACATTACCTGACTTCAAACTATACTACAAGGCTACAGTAACCAAAACAGCATGGTACTGGTACAAAAACAGACACATAGACCAATAGATCAGAAAAGAGAGAACATAAGTAATGCAGCACACCTACAGCCATTTGATCTGTGACAAAATTGACATAAACAAGCAATGGGGAAAGGACTCCCTATTCAAAAAATGGTCCTGGGATAACTGGCTAGCCATATGCAGAAGACTGAAACTAAAATCCTTCCTTTTATATATTACACCATATATAAAAATCAATTCAAGATGGATTAAAGACTTAAGTGTAAAACCTAACAATATAAAAACGCTGGAAGATAACCTAAGAACTGCTATCCCAGACAAAGACTGTGCAAAGATTTCATGACAAGATGCCAAGAGCTGTTGCAACTAAAATAAAAATTGACAAATGTGACCCAATTAAAGTAAAGACATTCGGCTTCACAAAACCATCTATCTTCAGAGTAAACAGACAACTTTCAGAATGGGAGAAAATATTTGCAAACTGTGCTTCCAACAAAGGTCTCATGTCCAGAATCTCTAAGGAAGTTAAACAAATTTACAAGCAAAAACCAAACAACTCCATTAAAAAGTGGACCAAGGACATAAGCAGACATTTTTCCAAAGAAGACATATATGCAGCCATCAAGTATATGAAAAAAATGCTCAACATCAGTGCTCATTAGAGAAATGGAAATCAAAACCCCAGTGAAATACTATCTCACACCAGCTAGAATAGCTATTATTAAAAAGTCAAAAAACAACAGTTGTTGGCAAGTTTGTGGAGTAAAGGGAATGCTTATGTACTCCTGGTGGTTATGTAAACTAGTTCCCTCACTGTGGAAAGCAGTTTGGAGAATACTCAAATAACCAGAATTACTATGCCACCTAGCAACTCATTATTGAGTATGAACTCAGAGGAATATAAATCTTTCTACTGTAAAAACACATGCACATATATGTTCATGGCAGCACTATTCATAATAGCAAATACATAAAATCAACTTAAATGCCCATTCATGGCAGACTAGCCGAAAAAATGTCGTAGATATACACCATGGACTACTAAGTATCTATTAAAAAGAATGAGATTATGTCCTCTGCAGCAATGTGGATGAAGCTGGAGGCCATTATCCTAAGCATACTAACACAAGAAGAGAAAATCAAATATGGTATGTTCTCACTTATAAGTGGGAGCTAAATGTTGAGTATATATGGACACAAGGAATAGAACAACAGACACTTGAGCCTACTTGAGTGTGGAGGGTGGGAGGAGAGTGATGATCAATAAGCTACCCATGGGATAATATGCTAATTACCTGGGTGACAAAATAGTCTGTACATCAAATCCCCGTGACATGCAATTTACCTATGTAATAAACTTGCAGCAGTACCACACAATCTAAAATAAAAATTAAAAAAGGAGAAGTCCAAATAATTAGCCCTATTGATTACATTGTTCCCAATAATATACTGATCTTCTTACTATAGGATACTAAGGAATTCATAGTTTCAGAAACATATTCTAACTCAGTTATCGCAAAGATTTGAGAGTAACACAGTAGCTAATTAGAAGTTCTCTTTCACTTTGATGTCAAGTCTTTTCACTATTATATTTATGTTCCAGTTAATACTTAATAATCATTTGATTTAAAGTATTAAGATAGCTATCACCATCCATGACTTCAATTAGAATCTATGCTTACTTTAATTGTGAAAATAGGGGAAATATCTGCCACTTTTATTTTAAAATAATCTTAGATGAATGGGAATTTGAGTATTATATAGAGGATATAATTTGAACACTAAAATTCCGGCAGAAAATTTTGACAGGTAATTTATTTAGCTACCTTAGTGATACAGTGCCTTACATAATGAGACACATATAATCAGCACATTAATTGTAATCAAAGATGATTCTGGGACGGTGTCACTATTCAGAGAAATAGGGATATGAGGGTTGCATCAAACCTTGAGTTTTAGTAGAGATTTCCATCTTGGGTTTTAAATGCTATTTGCCTTTGTATCCATTGTTTATATTCCAGAGATCTCTCTAAATGTTTATATGTATATAAAGCTTTAAGGTAAAGCTAACTGCCACACATTGAACTTTTCTTTCTTCTATGCTTTTAGCAATGATTTGTCAATATGGCCTGTGGATCATTATCCATTATTCATCATGAGCAATTTCTGCAGCAGTATTTCCCATCATCACTGACTACTGTTAAGTATGATTTTTCTTTTTTCCAAATGTTCGTCTTCCTATCAAATCTTCTCTAGTGTATGCTATGGCCAATCACTTTACTATCTCATTTCTGAAGTTTAAGTTAAAAAATCTGATTTATAATTTTATGACTTAGGAAAATAGAACACCCTTTTGTACATTTTATTTTAATTCCTTGCTTCATTTTAGAAAACCAATGTATTTGACTCCTTATTAAGAATGATTTACAGTTCATACAACCATATAAAAGAAACTACATATTTTGTCTATTGCTAGTCCAAATATTTGTGCTTTATAACATTTCTGTAGACCACTGAACTACATGGTGTTTGATATAGTTAGGCTTTGTGTCCCCACTCAAATCTCATCTTGAATTCTAATCCCCAGATGTTGAGGGAGGGACCTGATAGGCAGTGATTAGATCATAAGGATGGTTTCCCCCAAGCTGTTTCTCCTGACAGTGAGTGAGTTCTCATGAGATCTGATGGTTTTGTAAGTGTTTGGTAGTTTCTCTCTTGCTGTCTTCTTCTCTCTTCTGCCGCCCTGTGAAGAGGCGACTTCTGCCATGATTGTAAGTTTCCTGAGTCCTCCCAGACCTGCAGAACTGTGAGTCAATTAAAGTTTTTTCTTTTTTTTCTTTTTTTTGGTTTATAAATTACCCAGTGTCAGGGAGTTCTTTACAGCAGTGTGAAATCAAACTACTATGTTGGTGCAAAAGTAATTGCAGTTTTTGTCATTAAAAGTAATGGCAAAGTAATTAAAAGTATGGCAAAAACTGCAATTACTATTGCAACAACCTAATAATACAGGAAATTGGTACCAAGAGTGAGGTATTGCTATAAAGAAATGTAAAAATATGGAAGCAACTTTGGATCTGGGTAATGGGCAGAGGTTGGAACAGTTTTGAGGGCTCAAAAGAAGACAGGAAGATGTGAGAAAGTTTGGAACTTCCTAGAAACTTGTTGAATGGTTGTGACCAAAGTGCTGATAGTAATATGGCCAATGAAGTCCAGGCTGAGGGGGTTGCAGATGGATACGAGGAACTCCTTGAGAACTGGAGCAAAGGTCAGTCTTGATCTGCTTTAGAAAAAAGACTACTGGCGTTTTGCCCCTGTCCTAGAGATCTGTGGAACTTTGAACTTGAGAGATGATCTGAAATTGGAACCTACGTTTAAAAGCAAAGTAGAGCATAAAAGTTTGAAAAATGTGCAGCCTGATGATGTGCTAGAAAAGAAAAACTCATTTTCTGGAGAGAAATTTAAGCATGCTGCAAAAATTTTCATAAGTAATGAGGAGCATAATGTCACTTGTCAAGACAACAATAGGGAAAATGTGTCTAGGGCATGTCAGAGATCTTGATAGCAGCCCTTCTCATCACATGCCCAGAGGGCTAGAATGGAAAAATGGTTTTACGGGCTGAGTCCAGGACCGCTCTATACTGTGCCGCCTTGGGATTTAATGCCCTGTATCCCAGCTGCTCCAGTTCCAGCAGTGGTTAGAAGGAGCCAAGGTACAGCTCAGACTGTTGCTTCAGAAGGTCCAAGCCCCAGCCCTTCAGCAGCTTACATGTGGTGTTGGGCCTGCAGATACACTGAAAACAATTGAGGTTTAGGAGGAAGGGAAATGTGGGTTTGGAGCCCCCACAAAGAGTCTCTATGGGGACATTGCCTAGTGGAGCTATGAGAAGAGAGTCACTGTCCTTCAGACCCCAGAATGGTAGATCCACACACTGACAGCTTGCATCGTGCACCTGGAAAAGCCACAGACACTCAATGCTAGCACATGGAAGCAGCCAGGAGGGGAGCTGTACCCTGCAAAGCCACAGGGGTGGGGCTGCGCAAGACCATGGAGAGCTCACCTCTTGCATCAGTGTGACCTGGAAGTGAGACTTAGAGTCAAAAGAGATTATTTATCAGCTTTAAGATGTAATGACTGTCCCCACTGGATTTCAGGCATGCATGGGACCTGTAGCCCCTTTGTTTTGGCCAATTTATCTTATTTGGAATGGAAATATTTACCCAATGCCTGTACCCCCACTGTATCTCGGAAGTAACTAACTTGATTTTTTAATACTGTCTTGCTTTGGATTTTACAGGCTCATAGACAGAAGTGACTTGCCTTGTCTCAGATGAGACATTGGACTGTGGACTTTTGAGTTAATGCTGAAGTGAGCTAAGACTTTGGGGGACTGGTGGGAAGGCACGATTGGTTTTGAAATACGAAAATACATGAGATTTTGGAGAGGCCAGAGGCAGAATCATATGGTTAGGCTTTGTGTGCCCACCCAAATCTCATCTTGAATTGTAATCCCCGGATGTTGAAGGAGAGACCTTTTGGGAAGGGATTGAATTATGGGGGCAGTTTCCCTTGTGTTGTTCTCATGATAGTGAGTTCTTTTGTATAATTTTACAAAATTGGTAAAGTTGATATAATACACATCAAAAAATCTCCTTCTAGAATTCTAAATACATGTACATTAGAATATTTAATATTTTACCATAGGTCTCTGAAGTTCTGCTCAGTTTAATATTTTTTCTCTGTGTTCAGATTAGATAAATTTTATTAATCTTTTGTTTTTCTTCTTCTTTATCTAGGCTGTTGATATATCCATCTAATCTATTATTTTAGATATGATATGATTCAGTACTAAAGTTTTCATTCAGTTCTTTTTTGGATTTTAGTTTCTCTGATGAAATTCTCTATCTTTTCCACATTAAGTCCATCTTTTCCTCATGTATACATTAACTAATCCTAACAGTTATTTTAAATCTTAATGTTTAATGTTTTACTTTGTTGGAAGTTCCATTGTTTTGTTTCTTTGTGTATCTCAGATTTTTGGTATTCTGTGCTGGAAAGAACTGAACAGATGCTGGTGGATAATATTTATTTTCAGTAAATAATAACCCCTTTTTATAAGGTATTAAATATGAAGGCCTTACTTCTACAAATTCATCCAGAGTAGATCTTGTTGTGTGCTATGCTGTACCTTTAGCTAATGTCAATTCACTACCTATTTCAGATTATTTAAAGTCAATTTTAGGTCCCCCTGCCTTCCAAAGGGCTACAATCGAAGCATCACTAGATTCTGGAGAAATTTATCTGCTTTCCAGCCCTGCCTTGACTTCCTGTGTACTGTTGTGTTCTTGATGAAAACCCAGGGAGAACAAATGTGGAAAAGAAGGACTTTGGTCTCTGATTCTGAACTTCATCAGAATAAGATCTGTCACTCTTGTCTACAGGTTCTCAGAAACATGGCTTTTAACCAATTGGTCAATACTGACGTAACCACTATTAAATCAAGGTGATATCATGTGCCTTCCGATGTGATGTATTCTAACAAATTGCTTAACCTGGGTCTAGTCATGAGGAAATATCAGCAAAGGCAAATAAAGAAATATTATGCAAAACAAATAAACAAATGCCTGGCCTGTACTCTTAAAAAATGTCAACATCAAGGAACATACACACAAAAAGACAGAGAAACTATTCTGGAGTAAAGAAGAATAAAGGGACATGAAAATTAAAGGCAATGCATAGCATGGACTAGGGAAGAAAAGTACTACGAAGAACATTACTAGGAAAACTGACAAAAATCTGAATATGTACTGTGGGTTAGGTAGTATAATTTTATCAAGGTTAACTATAGAACGGCTATTTGGATTTTGATAATTATACTAATTTTGTTGACTAGACTGTGGTTATTTAAGGAAATGTTCATATTCTTAAGAAATTCACACGGAATGATTTCAGGTAAATGCCTCTAACTTACTCTAAAATATTTCAGGAAAAAATATATATGTAAATAGATTGATAGATCAGGAGGAGAGAGAGCAGATGATAAAGCAAATGAGGTAAAATATAAACAAAAGACCAATCTAAGGAGAGACAGAAGTTCTTTGTACTATTATTGCAGCTTTTCTTTAAGTTTGAAAATGTATCATACTAAAAATTTAACAAAATAAACGTTTTTGCATTTCCCCCCCTTACTCCTATAACATCTCTGACAGGTTTATTTCTATTTCCACCATGCCTCCCTAGGGAAATATAAGGCCATTCGTCTTTTCTCACATAATAAGGATTGTACTACTTTGGAATTTTGTACATTTCGACTTTATTTTTATCTACAGCTCTGATGGGTTTAAAAATGTTTATTGAATATTTCCTTATTGTTTAGGTGGACGTGACAGTCTCTTGTCCTTTGTCCCAATTTGAAATGGTTAGTTTTCTACACACAGTCTTCTTAAAATAATGATTAACTTAGAATAAATGCCAATGCTATTCTAACAGATTGGTGTCTTTAGAACTGTAATGTGAAAATTTAGACATATAGACACTCTATGAAAAATAATAATTTCCCTATGGCTTTTAACATGTATTCTTTTTCATCGTCAATGAAGAATTCTTCATATTACCTAATAATGATCTTGAGATCAGTGGCCTAGCATTTTATTCCTCATGCAGTTATACTAGTCTATTACATAATTCCTAAACAATCAGGAGAAGATTCATAATGATTTTCATCCTAAAGCCAAATTATAGTTAAAGTGCTGTAAGTTGTATATTTATTTTATATAAGCTAAATAAATAACTCTGCAGCAATTCTGTGATGCTGTAATGATGTTTAGATGTTATCCATTAAGTCATGGCTTCATAAGTAACCAAGTTTCCTTGAATTTCCTAGAGCCAGGGACTTTCTATAAATTCCAAACAAAGATAATTCAAAGAAAAGAAGTTATTTTAAATAAAATTAATATATTAAAGAATATTCATAAAGAACCAATAAACTTGTGTTAACTAATTATTTAATGTCTTACTATGTATCAGGCACTGTTGGGCACACAAAATACATCAGTGATCAAAACATTTTGCTTCCTTTATGGGGTTTACATTCTACTATGGTGGAGAAAAACAGCATATATTAAAAAAATCAATAAGTACATCATTATTTACTTATTGTATAAAATATAAATTTTATATAAATTTATTAGATGTTATGGGGAAAATAAGAAAGTAGAGCAGATTAAATAGGTCAGAAATATTGGCTGTGGATGCAGTTTTAAATAGGCTTACCTGAATTGCACAAAAACCCCAAAAATTGATAAGTAGGACATAATTAAATTAAAGAGCTTCTGTACAGCAAGAGAAACTATAAATGGTGAACAGATAACCTACAGAATGGAAAAAAATGCAAACTATACATTTAACAAAAGTCTAGTATCCAGAATCTACAAGGAACTTAATTCAACAAAGAAAATCATATAATCCCATTAAAACGTGGTCAAAAGATATGAACAGACACTTCTCAACAGAAGACATACAAGTAGCCAACAAACATGAAAAAATGCTCATCATCAGTAATCATCAGAGAAATGCAAATCAAAACTACAATAACGTATCATCTCACACTAGTCAGAATGCCTACTATAAAAAAGTCACAAGATGTTGGTAAGGCTGCAGAGAAAAGGGTACACTCATACACTGTTGGTGGGAATGTAAATTAATACTGCTACTGTGGAGAGCAGTTTGGAGATATTGCAAAGAACTAAGGATTGTACTACCCTTCAACTCAGCAATCTCATTACTGATTTTATACCCCAAATAAATAATTCTACCAAAAGCATACATGCACCTGTATGTTAAATATGGAATCAACCCAGGTGCCCATCAATGGCGGGTTAGACAAAGAAAATATGGTACATATATACCATGGAATACTATATCGCCATAAAAGAGAGTGAAATCATGTCATTTGCAGCATATATACAGTATATATACAGTATATATACTGTATATACACAGTATATATTTGCGGTATATATACAGCTGGAGGCCATTATCTTAAGTGAAATTACCAGAAACTGAAAGCAATATATGGCATGTAGTGGGAGCTAAACATTGGGTACACATGGACATAAAGATGGGCACAATCGACACTGGAGATCACTAGAGGGGGCAGGTGGGAGGGGATGGACCAAGGGCTGCAAAGCTACCTATTGGGTACTATGCTCATTTCTTGGATGACAGATTTAGTCATACCGCAAAACTCAGTATCATATAATGTACCTTTGTAACGAACTTACATATGTACCCTCATTATAAACTAAAAGTTGAAAAAGAAAAAAAGAAACAATAACAAATAAATAAATAAAACAATAAATAGGGTAATCTAGGAAGGGCTACCAAGAAGGTGACAGTTGAGAAAAAATTGAATGCAAAAACTTGCAAAGGTTGCAAAAGAAAAGTCACCTCCCAGGAATAATTCCTATTAATTGTTCTATCATAAGTATTCAGTTTTTTTTCTAAATATATACATATACACAGATGGTTCTCAACTTATTATGAGGTTATATCTTGATAAACCCATTGTAAGTATAAAATATCCAAAACCAAAAATGTATTTAATACACCTGACTTACCAACATCATAGCTTAGCTTAGCCTACCTTAAATGTGCCCAGAACATTTACATTAGCCTACATTTGAGCAAAATCATATAGCACAAATCCTATTTAATAATAAAATATTCAATATATTATGTAATTTATTGAATACATTCTTGTGTATTGAGACATACATATCACTTGCATAATCATCATAAAGTCAAAAAAGCATGAGTCAAGCTGTCATAAGTTGGGAACTGTCTGTGCATGATTTTGCTGTTTGTAACTTGCGTTTAATTTGTTAAAGCCACATATTTTGAGTAGATGTAGAGTTACTAAATAGTGTTCTATAACAGCGATTCACCAATAGAGTTTCAGCATGCCCCTGGGTTCCATGGAAGTGCTTCATGGGGTGTCCTTTGTGGTAGGGAAAAACGAGTGGCATCCTTAGATAGAGAATTGAGCACTACATGCAATTTCATAGGGTGGGGAGAACACAGCTGCTAAGAAGTTTGGAAAACTCCTGTCTTTCATATTTTAAAGTTCGTTATTTATGTTTTATGATTTTTTGAATCAATTCCATATGTTTGTGCTTTTAGATTGTTTATAATTTCCCCATTTTTTATATATATATAAATATAATTAACCCATTATATATATACATACTATATATACATACATATAATTTTCCACACGTTGTACACAAACACACACACACACATCTCCCCTCAATGGATATCACAGCAGTTCTATGGTTGCACATGTTCACAATTATTTTACTAAGATACAGAATATATGGAATCATACATGCAAGTACTACATAAAATTCTAGCATGTTTTATTTATTAAATTACCCTACAGTAAGACTACTATGTACACTTCCACAATCACTGCTTAAAGGTAGCCATTTATCATAATCTTTATTTTTACAATATTTTATTTTTATTTATGAATCTAATGGATGTGATATGATTTGGCTGTGTTCCCACCCAAATATTATATTAAATTGTAGCTTCCATAATTTCCACGTGTTGTGGGAGGGACCCAGTGGAAAATAATTGAATCATAGGAGAGGTATTTCCCATACTGTTCTCATCGTAGTGAATAAGTCTCATGAGATCTGATGATTTTATAAGGGGTTTCCTCTTTCCCTTGACTCTCATTCTTTCTTCTCTGCCACCAAGTAAGACATCCCTTTCACCTTCTGCCATGATGGTGAGGCCCCCCCCAGCCACGTGGAACTGTGAGCTCATTAAACCTCTTTTCCTTACAAATTATCCCGACTTGGGTATGTATTTATCAACAGCATGAAAATTGACTAATACAGAATGAAAATGGTGTTATTGATATTTTAATATTTCTTGCTCTCTAAGGATGTTGATTGGATAACTACATGCACAAAAAATATCAATTTAAAAAATAGCAAATTCCCTTCCAAAAGTAAAGAGATATAGAGAAGATATTGCTTTGTTTCAATGAGTTAGTGTAACAAGGGCCTTGAAACTTCTATTCTGCTATACCTGCTTTACTTTCTCATCTATCTTTGTAAATAAGTTAAAAGTTATCTGTCAGAGAGATATGTTGGTGTCCTAAGTTCTAGGGCAGATGCTGAGATTTATTTCTGTGCATATACCAGTAGGTCATTTATAAGATAAAGAGGAAGCTTTTCCTGTAGGTCCTTCAATGCTTACACATGTGCTGTGTGGGCAAGAGTAAAAAGTTGTAGGAAAAAATTGTGTAGCAACAAATAATATACTACACCTGGAAAGTGCTTGTTTTGCCTTATTAACAAAGATAAATCTATAAAAAAATCATTTGGCTGATTTAGTTGGTTGGGGAATTCATTTGTTCCCAGAGAAGTTACATTAGGATTCCATCCAGTTCCTTATAATGTATACAGATGCAAGAAATTTAATTTATGTTTTAAATATAGTAAATATTCTAGATTAAGGACTGAGTGCCTGCCAAATTTTAAGCTCAGCTGTTTTATTTTATTTTTTTGCTTAAGATATGAAATAATGTCTTGAACTATATAAAACCAAGTTATTTACTTCCTAATTTTTTGAATTTGCTGATTTGTATCAAATTTTGTAGTGATCTTGCCAGGCAGGCTGAGAGCCTATATATTAAAATTTAGCCCAAAGGATTTGTTTTAAAAAACCAGCTTCTACGAGATTGAAACTTAACTAAACTTACTGCCATGTGCGTCTAACTTTGCTTTGTAAAATGACTTCATTAAGCACTTATACTTTTAATTTGCTATAATGTACCAAAAAAATCAGTATATCTGACAAATGGAGAAAATTAAGCATTTCTTTTCTGTTCTGGTATATTTATACATATGATTAATCTTTTAAATAAAGCATATTCAGTATGGGTATTTCTCATAAAATAAATTGTGTCATGGCTGTTACCCACCATCTTTTTCCCTTAATTCCACTTATTTCTTAAATATATTCATGAAAATATAGATTTCATGGCCTTAGGTTTCAATGATTTTGTGACTGCCCTTTTCCCATGTTGTCTGTGGCTAAGTTGGATAAGAGTGAAGTGTTTAAATGTCCCCTGATTCATTAAGATAAGATGTAAGATCTCTCTACTGACATTTAGGATATACATAGAGCTTTCCTATGCCTTTCAAAGCTCCTCAAACTAATGAGAAACAAATGGAAACAAAGAAATAAAAATAGTTACAAAAAGAACAGTTCCTGTTGTTGTTCCTTGGAGGTTGTCTCTTCACCTCCAAGGTTAAAATAGGAGACAATTGTGAGAATGACTCCAGAAAATTAAAAGCAAACACATTGACACAAGAAGCTGGCTCAGATAAACAGATAATGACCAGTGGTTGATGGTGTTTTATTGCACATTAAATTTTTAAAAGAAGGAGTAACCGGCCGGGCGTGGTAGCTCATGCCTGTAATCCCAGTACTTTGGGAGGCCAAGGCGGGTGGATCACGAGGTCAGGAGATCGAGACCATCCTGGCTAACATGGTGAAACCCCGTCTCTACTAAAAAATACAAAAAATTAGCCGGGCGTGGTGGCGGCCGCCTGTAGTCCCAGCTACTCGGCAGGCTGAGGCAGGAGAATGGCATGAATCCGGGAGGCGGAGCTTGCAGTGAGCTGAGATCGCGCCACTGCACTCCAGCCTGGGTGACAGAGCGAGACTCTGTCTCAAAAAAAAAAAAGGAGTAACCAAATTTTCAGAAAAGTAAGAAATCTCTTGCTATTCTCTTGTGAAGGTCTGTGTTTAGAGATGCTCAAACATCTCTAAAGTTTGAGATGAACCTAACTGAAGTAGGGGTTTACTAAAGGACACAAAAGGCACTCCATCAGGACATCCACTGCAAGGTAGGTGGTTGTTTTCTGTGTTGCTTTGTTTTGTTTTTTCCATTTATAACTCGTTTTTAACTTTGAAGATGGGATACGTTTCTAGTTATGTATTTATTTTGACGTGTATTTCATTTTATTTAAATTTTTCCTAGCTTTAGTGAGGTATAACTGATATATAAAAAATCTATATATTCAAAATGTACTATGTAATGTTTTAATATACATACGTATTGTGAATAATTACCAAAAACAAACTAATGAGCACATCTATAAGTACACATAGTTACAACTGTAGGGTGTGTGTGTGAGTGCCTGTGTGTGTATGTGTGGTAACACTTAAGATCTACTCCCTTACCAAATTTCAAGTAAACAACACAATATTATTAACTATATTCACAATAAACCCACGTGCACTGATGGTAGGAATGTAAATTGATACAGCCCTTATGAGGTGGTTGTTTGTACTCCTTTTTTGTGTTTGTGTATGAAACTCTTATTCAATGAAAGAAAAGAGTGTGTGATGCATTTGAAAGACAGCATGACCCCATTTGTCCATAACAGCTGAATTTTTTTTCCTTTTCCATTTTTATTTTATTAAGTTCTGGGATACATGTGCAGAACGTGCAGGTTTGTTGCATAGGTATACATGTGCCATGGTGGTTTGCTGCACCCATCAACCCGTCATCTAGGTTTTAATCCCTGAATGCATTAGGTATTTGTCCTAATACTCTCCCTCCCCTTGCCCCTGAACCCCCGACAGGTTCCAGTGTGTCATATTCCCCTCCTGTGTCCATGTGTTCTCATTTTTCAACCCCTGCTTATGAGTGAGAACATATGGGGTTTGGTTTTCTGTTCCTGTGTTAGTTTACTGAGAAGGATGGCTTCTAACAGCTGGATATTTCTATAAGCCAATGAGGGCCTAAGGAAAAAGAAAAATGTTCTCTTAATGTATTGTAAACTTTTGCTTAGAAAAGCATCTCATACCATAAATTCTTCCATTTAACGTAATTGAAGAGTTAACGATGACTTTCTCAGAAAGGAAGCTTCTCTTTACTTCTTAGGCATGTATATTTCTATATTTCTATGAGACTATTGATGCCTACTTGAGAAAGCAACATCTAGTAAGTTCTCAATGTTTGCTTACAAACTCTCTTTTTCTGTCAAACTTATTCATTTTCTGGGTGTCCTCTCCTCATTGCTTATTTTTGTTGACTTTGTTGAAGATCAGATGGTTGTAGGCATTAAAAACATACATCAATATAATAGCCATCTATGACAAACACACAGCCAACATGAAAGAGTTAATGATGAATCTTTTTTAGAAAGTAAGCTTCCATTTATTTCTAGGGCTGTATTTTTCTTTTTACCTTTTCTTTAATAATTTCAACTATTATTTTAGATTCAGGGGATACATGTGTAGGTTTGCTACATGGGTATATTGAGTGAAACTAAGGTGTGAGGTACAAATGATCCTGTCATCCAGGTAGTAAGCATAGTACCCAATAGGTAGTTTTTCAGCCCTTTCCCTTCTCCCACTCCTAGTAATACCCAGTGTCTATTGTCGTAGTCTTTATGTCCCTGTGTACCCAATGTTTAGCTCTCACTTATAAATGAGAACATGACATATTTGGTTTTCTATTCCTGCATTAGTTCTCTTAAAATAATGGCTTCTGGCTGCATCCATGTTGCTGCAAAGGAGATGATTTTGTTCTTTTTTATGGCTGTACAGTATAGTGTGTATGCACACTTTCTTTATCAGTTCCACTGTTGATGGGCATTATTCCATGTCTTTGCTATTGTGAATAGTGTTGTGATAAACAAATGAATGCATGTGTCTTTTGGCAAAACAATTTATTTTCCTTTGGGTATATAACCACCAATGGGTCAATGATAGTTCAACTCTTAGGTCATTGAGAGATCTCCAAACTACTTTCCACAGGGGGCGAACTAATTTATCTTCAAATTAACAGTGTAGAAGTGCTTTCTCTGCAATCTTGCCAGTATCTCTTATTTTTTGACTTTTTAGTAACAGCCATTCTGCTTGGGGTGAGAAAATACCTAACTATGGTTTAGATTTGCATTTCTCTGATGATTCATGACGATGAGCATTTTTTTCATATGTTCATTGGCCCCTTGTATATCTTCTTTTGAGAAGTGTATGTTCTTGCCCTTTGACAAGAATGGAGTTATTTGGTTTTTGCTTGTTCAATTGTTATTTGTTTTATGGTGTTGTTTTTTGTTTGTTCAATTGTTTAAGCTCCTTATAGATTCTGGATATTAGGCTTTTGTTGGATGCATAGTTTGTAAATATTCTCTTCCATTCTGTAGGTGTTTGTTTACTCTGTTGATAGTTTCTTTTGCTGTGTCAAAGTGCTTTACTTTAATTAGGTCACTCGTTAATTTTTTGTTGTTGTTGTTGTTGCAATTGCCTTTTAGGAATTATAAATTATTTGTCAAGGCCAATGTCTGGAATGATATTTCCTAGGCTTTCTTCTAGGATATTTTATAACATGAGTTCTTACATTTAAATGTTTAATTCAAGTTGAGTGAATTTTTGTATATGATGAAATGTAGGGGTCCAGTTTCATTCTTCTGCATATGGCTAGCCAATTATTCCAGCCTGATATATTGAATAGGGTGTCCTTTCCTCATTGCTTATTTTTGTTGACTTTGTTGAAGATCAGATGGCTTTAGGCATTAAAGGCACATACATCAAAATAATGACAAACACACAGCCAACATCATACTGAATGGACAAAAGCTGGAGGCATTTCCCCTAAAGAACAAGAAAAGACAAGGATGTCTATTCTCACCATTTCTATTTAACATAGTACTGGATGCCTTAGCTAGAGCAAACAGGGTAGAAAGAAATAAAACACATCCAAATCAGAGAAGAAGAAGTCAAGTTATCTCTCTTCACTAACAATATGGTTCTATATCTAGAAAACTCTAAAGAGTCCTCCAAAAGGCTCCCAGAACAGATAAATGACTTCAGTAAAGTTTCAGGATACAAAATTGTCATACAAAAATTTCTGGCACTTCCAATAATGTTCAAGCTGAGAGCCAAATCAAGAATACAGTCCCATTTGTAATAGCCACGAAAGGTTGAAATACCTAGGAATACATCTAATCAAGGATGTTAAAAATCTTTACAAGAACTACAAAACATGGATAAAAGAAAACATAGGTAATGTAAGCAAATAGAAAAACATTCCACATGCATGGATTGAAAGAATCAATATTGTTAAAATGACCATACTGCCTAAAGCACTCTACAGATTCAATGCTATTCCTATAAACTACCAATGTCACTTTTCACAAAATTAAAAAATATATATGTGTATATATGTATATATATGTATCTACATATATGTGTGTATATATGTATCTACATATATGTGTGTATATATGTATCTACATATATGTGTGTATATATGTATCTACATATGTGTGTATACATGTAGATACATATATGTGTGTATACATGTAGATACATATATGTGTGTATATATGTAGATACATATATGTGTGTATATATGTATCTACATATATGTGTGTATATATGTATCTACATATATGCGTGTATATGTAGATACATATGTGTGTATATGTATATATGTATCTACATATATGTGTGTATATGTATATATGTATCTACATATATGTGTGTATATATGTATCTACATATATGTGTGTATATATGTATCTACATATGTGTGTATATGTATCTACATATATGTGTGTATGTATGTATCTACATATATGTGTATATACATATATATACATATATGTGTGTATATATATAATTCATATGGAACCATAAAAGGGCCCAAATAGCCGAACAAATCCAGGCAGAGCAAAAGGAACAAAGCCAGGGGCATCATGTTTCCAGATTTCAAACTATATTATAAGGCTACAGTAACCAAAATTGCATGGTAATGGTACAAAAAGAGATACATGAACCAAAGGAACAGAATAGAGAACCCAGAAATAAAGCTGCACACCTCACATCCTGTTTTCACTTCTAAGCCTGGGTATGTCTCCAGATTTTTCTGGGTAAGGATTTGTTCTGGGCATAGCACATGGTTGAGGTCAAAAACTCCTGACTCAGACAGACTAATACAATGGAGTTGCATTGGCTATGGAGACTGGGAGTGAATGTAATATTTTTTGATGCTACCAGACAGCCAAGACTGATAATGGGATGCTGTCTTCAATAAAAAAATTACAAAGCACAGGGCAGGGGCATGGCTGAATTTTGATACTAGTAGATTAGATATGTGAGTGAAAAAATACCTCATGTTCAGGAAACCACAAGTAATATTTTCTGGAATCACATTAATTTTTCACTAATTTTAGAAGTGGGAAAGTACATAAATTTGGATAAATATAAGATACTTGTCTAATTCTAGGAAAGGTAGAATTGTCAAAATATTTTAAAATAATGGAGTGATAATCAGTGTATTTTAGGAATAATTAATGCAAAATTAATAATGAAATTGGATAAATAAGAAAACAGTAAAACAGAATAAATACTTTAGATTGGATAGGAAAGAGAAGAAAGATTTGAGATTGAATGTAAGTTTTTGGCTTGAAAACATGATTTACTGTGAAACCATATACCATTAACTGACAAAGAAATATAGAAAGTCAACCATGTTATTGATTTTTTGTATTAAGAAGAAAGAATTTGGAAAAGAAAATGAAGTCTTTTGTAATAGGCTAAATTTAATAAGTCATGAGACTTACATGAAATTTAAGACATGCAAAGATGTCCAAATGGCAGTTATATCTTTATACCTATGGAGAGAGTTAGGGATTAGATCATTAATTTTCAACTACTTTATAAGGGCTAGTTGAACTTGCCCATGTGAAGCCCTACTGAAACACACACAAAAAACAATATGGGTTTTGATTTATCTATGTTCTTAGTTTTCAAACCAGAAACTGATAATAATAAATAGATAAAAATTTTCATAGGTAATAATACAAATATAATTTACATTTATACTCATTTGCATGTTGAACTTAAATTAATCTGTGATTTCATGAATTCGGAGCTGATATTATCTCTAGTCATCTCTATGGAGAGGAGCAAATCCTTGGATAAAAATGCATCACTTTATAGTTGTTTCCTTTCAGCAGAGTGAGTACCCATTGCAGTTGTGTTTAACACCTTAACTTATAGTTAATACTCATGTTTTCTCTTCCACAGATTCATGTAAAAAACGTCCACAAATATTCTAGCTAGGATGACTCAAGAAGACAAGCTTGGTCCAGGGATGAAAAACCATTCCATCTGAATGTTAGCTTTTCACATAGCTCTTCTAAGATCTCTATCCCTGAAAGACAAACTAGCCTACCACAGCATGTATTAACTTCTTAAATATTCTACATTCCTCTACTTTTCAGAATTCTAGATTCTGCCAAGTAGAAATGAGTGGGGTACTTTAGCTAACAAAAAATCTACTATCTAGGTATTTACTCTTTTGTTCAGGATGAACAGATTTATAATTCAGGTGAAAGTGAGAGGATTGTAACAAAATAAAACATTTGTGAACTCAGTAAATCATAAGCATATCTCCTTTCTCTTTAAAAAGATTTTAGATAAGTAAAACTGAAAAAAGGTATTCCTCTATATTTTTCTTGTTATTGCTTTAATTTTTACAAATTTTATTTATTAAAATCGTTAAATATATAGTACAATAGAAAAAAGTAGTATTCATCATATTGAAATAAAATGCATAAAATTTTTTGATATCAAGGCAGCTAATAAACTTAGTAGGAAAACAATTTAGATACTAACTGTATCAGTTAAGTATTGCTAAAAATTGCCAAATCACAAACCATGTTCAAACTAAGTACCTGAAAGCAACATTTGTTTCTGCTCACATATCTCCAAGATAGCTGTGGTTCAGTTGGTTAAAGTAGGAGAGAAGGATGGAACTGTTTCTCCTTCACAGCCCTCAGAAGGAACCAATCTTGCCACCACTTTGATTTCAGAATTCGACACACCGGAATTGTAAGAACATAAATGTCTATCATTTAAGTCACCCAGTTTATGGCATTGTGTTACCGCAGCTGCAGGAAACTAATACACACGGTCGAACAAAAAGTCAAGAGGCAAGCTATGATGAACTGTAGGGAAAAGTATGGAAGCATGAAAGGGTGAAGTATTGGGACCAATAATCAAATCTACTACACTCCCAAAATTATTTTAAATAGATCTCACCCACTACACTGCTGAGTCCAAACAAAATAGGGAATGAGAAACCCAAACTAAAATTCTTCACTCCTGAGAAGTATCAGCATCCTAACCTAAGCTGTAAGAAATGTTCTTGTATGTTTAATTCAACTTCATAAATGAAAATATTTAAAATATTGTAAAACATTTCTTTAAAGTATAGAAACCATTGCTTTTAACTATACTTAGCATATAAAAGGGGGAAAAAGGGAATCACTCAAATAAGAGCGTTTTCAAGTCATTTTAAAAAGGGAGCTAGCATTATTCAGAAAATTACAAAAACAATTCTGAAAATACTTCTCGAGTGAATGGTATGTACACTAGGCAAACTTAACCAATGAGTTCAATAGAAGTAGAAAATCTATTAAAAACCTGCTATAAATCACAACTTGTTATGGATGTTACAGAAATTTCTTTAGAAAATTTCTTTCCAGCTACTTTGTCTATTAAGCTATTCCATCAATATTTATTTCATTCTCTCTGGATATAAACTGCATAATGCCTAGTGTGGATACTAAAAAGAAAAAATTGCTTACTTCATACTCTATGCATTTAAGAAACTTCACTTTGAATATATACATATGTGTGTGTATGTGTGTGAGTGTGTGTAAAATGAATACCTATAAGTAAAGAACTCTTTATCATAAAGATATTTTTCCATGTATAATAAAAATATTTAAACAACCAGCAGTAAAGTTTTTTTTATCACAGACTACAAACAGCAAAACTAATAGCTAGAGACCATTATGAACACTTTTCAAATTCAGACATAGAAAGATTTGCCATGAAAGTATAAACCTTAGATTTCGGACTTGTCGGTTACATCAGCCCCTTCCAAGGCTCCAGGAAGGCCCGTGTCAATGTGATTACATGATTATATGCATTTATAAGATTTCAAAACTAAAAAATGAATGACAATAACAAAATATTTAGCCATGATAATGTAAAACCCTTCTCCCTTTGCACTTTGAATGTCTTGCTACCATCTTTCCCTGCTTGAAGAATGGCTTTGGAGTGTTCATGGGCATTTTGGAAGACGAAAGCCAAAGGAAAGTTGAGACATGTTTTCTGTTGGATTTACTTGGCCGTACAGGTGAATTGCTGCTGTTTTTCAGCCATTGACTTTCATCTCTAATTTTGTATTTCTATTGTATAAATTTCAACATGAACAGCTTAGAGTTTCAACATTTTTTTCTAATTGGCTTACTAAAAATACCAGGCTATCTGAGAAATTGTTGCTAATCAAGAAGGAAGAGAGGCTTGTTATTTCCTGTTTCTCTTACTGAAATAGATGATATAATCCCTTGAACCACTGAAAATTTTTTCTCATTTTTCTATCACAGTTTGGACAACTATTGAAGCCAACTAAAAGCAGAGAGTGTCTTGAAATTAACTAACCTGTTTTCCTTCCAGTTAGCCCATTTATACAATGATTTTCTTTAACACATGCCTTTATAAGCATGGTATTTTGTATAGAACGCAACTTTAATCCATACCCTAGGGGTACTCATTATTTGAAGACCCTTTGAAATCCACAGCCCAAGCATTATTATATTGAACATTTCAAACATTATTGTTGTCTGTACCAGTGTAGTTTCATTTTCCTGTTTGTTCTTTGTTTTGTTTTTCTTATACAAATGATAAAAATAATTTCTTTAGCAAAATGAGAGGTGTTCAAAAGCTTTGACTACCCATAGAGACTGTACAGGTACCACCACCTTTGCATCAAGTTCTAAAATTTCAACAAGCTCAGAAGCATCAGAGAAGTTCTTAAATTATCTAATCAAATTATCTTGTCCTCTACATCGCTACCTGGTCCAATGCATCTCATTTTGTGAAAGACTTTCCTGGTCCATTTTGGCTGATTCTGCCCTCAGAAGACCACAGCATAAACATTAGGGTGCAGCTCTCTGAGGTCTCTGAAAGGAGACCGGGTAATTCACCAAAGTTACAAAAACTGGTTTATGAATGAGTGAGTACTACTAATAAACATTTTATAGAACATTGTTACTTTGTACCACCTGATAGCAAAGTGTTATGAGAGGGCAAGCCAGGAGATGCATATCATTCACTGACCTTTAGCTGTGTGAAGCTACTGACATTTGCTATTTCTTAAAAAATGTGTTTCAGTTTTCATATAACCCAATACACAGTTACTTGAAAGGCAGTCAAGAAGGTGAATGTGTATGTATGAGAGAGAAAGACAGAAAGACAGAGAGAGGTGAACTTAGTTTGTTTAATTTTTTACAAAGGAGTGGAGCAGGGGGAGGGAATTAATTATGTTGTTGTACTTCTGCCTTCTCAATTGCAATTTTCTTTCTCAACAAACTTAGTAAATTAGAGCAACAATTTCTCTTTTATTATGTGTTCTGTATTGTCAGTGATAGTGGAAATGCTTTTAAATTAATTTTATTTTTATAAGACATAATACAATGCCTGGTTCATAATAAACACTCAATAAATGTTGTATCAAAAGTGAATGAATGAAATCACACTTTTTAGCTTTGCAAAATTTATAACATCACTTATTTTTCCCCAATTATCTCTTATCTAAGTAACTCTCCTTTTTAGCAAAAAACTACAAATAATATTACCATTATACTATTTTAAGACTAACAGAACACCATGTTTAAGCTTTATGCCTCATTTTTTCATCTTAAAGACAGAGCTAATAAGTGTGTTATACGTGGATTATATGCATTTAAAGAGCATTAATTTGTGACAACACATATATGCATTCAATAATTCTTATCAATTAAAATCACTTTTTGTATAAATATTGGATATATGCTCAAATATAATGGTAAAGTTGTAGTTATTAAGGCTGATTTGTTTCATAGTTATTCTAATCTCTATTTAAGTGTACTGCCAAATTTTCTGTCATGTAAAGCTATGCCATGAATACAAAAATATTTAAGCCTACTAATTTATACAATCAGAATAACATAATTCATATTCTTGATTTTATAGCCATATACTCAAATTAGTAATCTATAAGCTGAGGAAATTCTTTAATCCCCAGTGTCTGCAGAACATTTACAAAATTGTATTACTTTGCAGACCATAAAGAAATTCTAAAGAAATTTTAAAAGTAGAAATTGTAGAGGTCACACTCTACAACCACCAGTCTATAATACTAAAAATTAACATCTTAAAATTTAAAAAAAATGGATAATACAGAACATTTCCTTGAATATTGGGTTTAAAAGGAAATGAAATTGCAATTATAGTCCATTTAGAAAATAATTACAAGAAAACACTATATTTTATGGTGTTCAGCCAATATTGTACTTAGTACAAAATGTGTTGTACCTTGAATATTCACAGTTATGCTGTGATTACTGGAGTGATTGACTCAAGATAACAGAGAAATAGTGCCAAAGAAAACAAAAAAGCAGAAAGTAGGAATTAAAACTCTATTAGAAAGTAATCAAATAAGAAACATGGAAGCTTAACTATTTTTTATAAAGAAATTTAAGATTTACTTAGAAGATACTAATATCATCCACATATACCTAGTAAATGTAGTCAAGTCAAAAAGAAAACTGCAAAGAGATAGTATTGGAAATAAGAAAAGTGTTTTTAAATGAAAAACAATTGAAAAAGAGATAAACAATAATTTTTAGAAGATATTTAAAATATGAGGTAATCAACTTCAAGCCTATATGCTAATATATTTAAAAACCTAGAAAAAATAGATGATTTCATGTTAAATATAAATGAACAAAACTGACCTATGAATTAAAATACGTGAATACCCTCATAAATGCAGAAGACCTTGAAAACTGCATCATAGTACAGCCTCCAAAAAAATGTGTTTTCTTTCAAGAGTCAAAAACCAAATAACTTTTATTATACTTAAGCATTCCAAAGCCTAGAAAAATATGTATTTTTTAAAAATTAACATTTTATACTAGCATAACTTAATAAAATTAACATAAAATAGTTCAACATGAAAATTATAGGCTCTCTGCTCCTCCAGTTCGACAGACAGCTGCATCTTCTTGTGCAGCGCCATTGGCATCCCTGAGACCCTATGGTGGAAGTAAAGGCCCAAGTCAATGGATTTGGCCATATTGGTCACCTGGTCATCAGGACTGCTTTTAACTCTGGTAAAGTGAATATTGTCACCATCAATGACTCCCTCATTGACCTCTACTACATGGTCTACATGTTCCAGTATGATTCTACCCATGGCAAATGCCATGGCAGCGTCAAGGCTGAGAACGGGAAGCTTGTCATCAATGGAATTGCCATCATCATCTTCCAGGATAGAGATCCCACCAAAATCAAATGAGGTGATGCTGGTACTGAGTACATAGTGGACTCCCCAAGTTTCTTCACCACCATGGAGAAGGCTCAGGTTCACCTGCAGGAGAGAGCCAAAAGGGTCATCATCTCTGCCCCCTTTGCTGATGCCCCCATGTTCGTTGTGGTCATGAACCATGAGAAGTAGGATAAGAGTCTCGAGGTTGTCAACAATGCATCCTGTACCACCAACTGCTTAATGCCTCTGGCCAAGGTCATCCATGATAACTTTGGTATCATGGAAGGATTCATGACCACAGTCCTCGCCGTCACTGCCATCCAGAAGACTGTAGATGGCTCCTCTGGGAAACTGTGGCATGATGGCTGTGGGCTAACCAGAACATCATCCCTGCATCTACTGGAGCCACCAAAGGTGTAGGCAAGGTCATCCCTGAGCTGAATGGGAAGCTCACTGGCATGGCCTTCCATGTTCCCACTGCCAACGTGTCGGTCGTGGACCTGACTTGCCATCTGGAAAAACCTGCCAAATATGATGACATCAAGTAGGTGATAAAGCAGGCATCACAGGGCTCCCTCAAGGGCATCCTGGGCTACACTGAACACCAAGTCATCTCCCCCGACTTTAACAGTGACACTCACTCTTCCACCTTTGATTCTAGGGCTGGCATTACCCTCAATGACCACTTTGTCAAGCTCATTTCCTGATATGACAATGAATTTGGCTACAGCAACAGGGTGGTGAACCTCATGACCCACATGGCCTCCAAGAAGTAAGACCCCCAGACCACCAACCCCAATGAGAGTGTAAGAGGAAGAGAGAGGCCTTCAGCTGCTGGGGAGCTCCCTGCTGCACTCAGTCCCCCACCACAATGAGAATCTCCCTTCCTCACAATTTCCATGCAGACCCCCTGAAGAGGGAGGGGCCTAGGGAGCCCCACCTTGTCGGTTACCATCAATAAAGTCCCCTGTGCTCACCTAAAAAAAAAAAACAAAAGAAAATTATAGCCAATTTCATTTAAAATAAAGAAACAAAAATTAAAAATAACACACTGTCATAAATTAATGTAAGACTATACTAAAATCACATTTCATTATACATTAGGGTTATTTTTAAAGTGTGAAGCTTGTTTAATGATTAAATATCTTAAATTAGTTTATTATGTGAAAATATTTTTATTGATAACAATAAGGATAATTATCTAATAATATAAAAATTAATGCTAAAATTTTCAACAATTTCTAAGTGTAATTTTTTAGAAGACGAGAAAGAATGAATAGCCTCTTAAAATGCTGTTTTAAATTATCTATTAGAATTCAATGGACAACATTTGTCATAATAATAACCTAGAAGGACTCATGTTAATTTTAGAAACACAAATTGCTAATGGTGAGAATACATTCTGAGCAACGCATCATTAGGCAATTTTGTCACTCTGAGAAAGTTACAGAGTGTACTTACACAAACCTAGATTGTATAGCCTAGGCTAGATGGTACAGCCTACAGCTTCTAGGGTGAAAACCTGTACAGCATGTCACTGTGCTCAATTATGCAGGCAATTATAACACAATGGTCAGTTTTTGTGTGTCTAAACATGGAAAAGACACACTCAAAATATAGTATAAAAGATAAAAAATGGTACACCTATACAGGGCATTCACCATGAATAGAGTTTGCAGGACTGGAAGTTGCTCGGGGTGAGTCAGTGAGTGGTGAATGAATGTGAAAGCCTATACACTACTATAGAATTTATCACTGTACAATTAGGATACACCAAGTATATAAAAAATATTTTTCTTTTTTCAATAATAAATTAATCTTAGCTTACTATAACTACTTTATAAACTTTTTAAAACTTTTTGACTCTATTGTAATAACAGTTTAAAACACAAACTCATTTCACAGATGTACAAAAATATTTTCTGTCTTAATATTTTTTTCTTTTTTTTCTTCTTTTTTTACTTTAAACTTTTTAATTAAAAATGAAGACACTCATACACACATTAGCCTAGGTCTGCACAGGGTCAGGATCATCAATATCACTGTTATCCACCTCCGCATCTGGTCCCACTACAAGGTCATCAGGGGCAATAACACACATGGAGCTGTCATCTATGATAACAATTCCTTCTTCTGGAACACCTCCTGAAGAACCTGCCTAAGCCTATTCTACCATTAATTTTCTTTTAAGATAAGTTTTAAAAGTATGCTCTAAAATAATGATTAAAAGTATAGTTTACTAAATACATAAGTCAGTTACAGTCTTTTATTATCATTATCAAGTACTATGTGCTGTACATAAATTGTATGTGTTGTACTTTTATACCACTGGCAACACAGTGGGTTTGTTTACACCAGCATCACCAGAAACATGTGAGTAACATGTTGCACTACGATGTTATGATGGTTATGATGCCATGATGCCACTAAGTGATATAAATTTTTCAGCTCCATTATAATCTTATGGTATCACCACTGTATTTGTGATCCACTGGTGACCAAAATGTTGTTATACAGCACATGACTGCATACTAACTGTGGTGTCATTTAATATACTGTGTGTTCTGGAAAGGACAATACTTCAGAAGATAATACAAATTGCAATGTGTAATAATTGAAAAAATAGTGTCAAGATCATAGTTTCTTGTATTTGATATGATTGAAGACTACATAAACATTGTAATAACTCTTAGAATTTATAAATATTAACATTTACTAAGAAGGCTGATTAAAATAACATAAGAATATAAGAATCCTTATTGGAATACTTAGAATACTTAGTTTGTAATATAAACTGCTGTGTACATTCTCAACCCTGTATTAAAAGACATTAAAATAATTAGAAATAAAATTTGCCAGATATTTGTGGTATAAAAAGAGATATCTAAAAATCTGACTGAAATACATAAAAGACATTTGCTCATTGAAGAGATCTACTATATTACTTGATAGTGCAAACTATGTATATTGTCCCTCTACTAAGCTATAAATGGATATCAATTTTAATTAAAATTCAGTTTTGGTGAGTTTAAGAGGCATGCATTAATATTTAAATTTCCCATGGGAAAGTAAATGTTCTAAAATAACCATCAGCATTTTAAAAAGAAAAAAAGGTTGGCACTGGCTATAAATATTTAATAAGTAAAGTCGAAAGAACTGTCAGATTAATCTATAAGCAGAACTGTCATCTATAAAAGAACTGTCAGATCTATAAACAGAAAAATTTGGTGAATTTTATGTGGGAAAGCCTACATCCATCTTTTCAAATATATATATGATATATATGATATATATGATATATATGATATATATGATATATATGATATATATAATCTATTAAATATATAAATATATTTATATTTATATATACATTACATGTATTATATATAATTTTTTAATATATATTATATATTATATATATTTATATATAATTTTATATATAATATAAAATATAATTATATTTTATATAATATATATATTATATATATGTATTTAAGAGTGTAGGTGCTAAATAAAAATTTGCTGAATGAATGAATGAACAAAGTCAGGTTTTAAGACAACAGTAGCCCCGGCTGACACCTTGATGGCAGCCTTGTGAGATGCTCACAGCTTGAGGACCTAGCTAACCTATGCCTGAACTCCTTGCCCACAGAAACTGTGAGACAATGTTGGTGGCTTTAAGTTGCTATGTTTTGGTGTATTTTTTATACATAAATAGATAAATAATACTCATGGAAAGATGCAAGAATTAAAACAAGTTGAAGAAAATATATGAGAACATTTGTCTTACCTTTCCCAATCGAAAGACTTCTAAACATAATGATAACTAAAGAAAATACAAAGACTGAAGATTTTATGGCATAAACATACCCAATATACAGTCTGTAAAAATATACAAACATATAACAACCATTTGGGAAATGGCTTATGGTAAATACAACAGAAAGATGTTCAATATTCTTACTAGGTTGGCGCAAAAGTAATTGCGGCTTTTGCCATTCCTTTTGTTTCCTTTATTAAGAGCTTTTTCAATTAATAAGAAAGAATTAAACATCACATTTTAAAAACGGGAAAAATGAATAAAAAGTCAATTTAAAGGTTAAGAAAAAAATCAACATAAGGTTTAACCCTTACTAGTCATTAACAAGCCATACATTAAAAAAAAAAAAAAAATCTACAGAGACAACAGAAAAACACCGATCGGATCGCTTTTCTCATTGCTGAAAGACTTGTTCTCCGCTTGCTTTGGCATTGAAATTTCTCCCCATACACATACATTTTCAGCAGGGTTATAGCAATTTTGTCTTCTTCATTTTGTCTTCATTTTCAGTTTTGTCTTCTTTATTTTGATTGTACAGTGGGCCCACAGACTTGCCTTTGTGTATTTATCATATTTACCTCTTTTCTTGTCCATAGTTTCTGTTTTAACTATACAATCGAAAGGTTATCTTTTAATTTGATCTTTTGAAGCTGAAATAATAGTTCTCTTTTCAAATACTAATTTCTTATGTTTTCTCAGTTTCTGATTGTGTTTGTCTTTGACAGAACAACCTGGCTGTCAACAGCTTGTATGAACTAAGAAATTTTTTTTCTATAATGAAATCTGCATGCATTTTAAATCTGCACAACATTCTTCTTACTAATATCTCTATTAAAGTGATTATTTGTTTCCCATTTCCACTGTTCGTCAATCCTTTCTACTTTTCAATCCTTAAAGCCTCCTCTTGGTTTTATTTATTTATTTTCTCCCCAAATCAGTCCCCAAAGAAATACATATCTCTTATATTATAGAGATAAATATTGATCTTTTTATTTTTATTAATTTTTTGTGTGTATGTTGTATAAGCAAATGTGTATCATTCTTTGGGATTATAACTTTCTCAAATACCCTCAGTCTCTCAACTGTGAGTAAAAAACATAAAAAAGAGTCAAAAAAATCATTGACCTTCATGGCAAGCTTTTGAACTCTCACGATTTTGTGCTTTGCATCATTCATAATCACATTTCCTTCCTCCTCCAAGAGTTGTTCAAAATCAAGAAAAATAAACACATGTACCTATTTAGATATAAATATGAAATATACAATAATAAATGTATAATGCATGTGATTAAAAACACAATACGTATGAAGTTCGAGATCCCTCCTTTCATGGTAAAAAGCTTCTTTTAAAAATCACTGCTAATATTTCTTGCCATTAAAAAGATAATTTTAGTGAAAAATTTAAAACCTTTAAAAGAAAATAAATGAGACTATCTTGAGATACAAAATATGTTTTTAGCAGGACACTAAAAGAACAAATAATGAAGGCTGATAAATCAAAATATATTTATGAGGAAATCTGCCAAAAAAATTCATAAATAAAGTCAAAAGACACAATGCAGGATGACTGTGACAGACTACCAGTCCTCCTGAGAAACAAAGGACACTGGATAAATTAGAAAAAGACATTGCTTTGGAGAGCTACCAAGGGAACTGGGATTTGAGGAGGTCAGAGCCCACAGATAATAGCAACACACTAAGGTAAGTCTTATGCCTGGGAACTGGGATTTGAGGAGGTCATGGGTCCAGAATTGGTGGGTTCTTGGTCTCACTGACTTCAAGAATGAAGCCGTGGACCCTCGGGGTGAGTGTTACAGTTCTTAAAGGCGGCGTGTCTGGAGTTTGTTCCTTCTGATGTTCGGATGTGTTCGGAGTTTCTTCCTTCTGGTGAGTTCGTGGTCTTGCTGGCTCAGGAGTAAAGCTGCAGACCTTCCCGGTGAGTGTTACAGCTCTTCAGGCGGCACGTCTGGAGTTGTTCGTTCCTCCTGGTGGGTTCGTGGTATGGCTGGCTTCAGGAATGAAGCTACAGACCTTTGCCGTGAGTGTTACAGCTCATAAAGGCAGTGTGGACCCAAAGAGTGAGCAGCAGCAAGATTTATTGCAAAGAGCGAAAGAACAAAGCTTCCACACTGTGGAAGGGACCCCAGCGGGTTGCCGCTGCTGGCTGGGGCAGCCTGCTTTTATTCTCTTATCTGGCCCCACCCGCATCCTGCTGATTGGTCCATTTTACAGAGAGCCCAGTGGTTTGTTTTGACAGGGCGCTGACTGGTGCCTTTACAATCCCTGAGCTAGACACAAAGGTTCTCCACATCCCCACTAGATTAGCTAGATACAGTGTCAACACAAAGGTTCTCCAAGTCCCCACCAGAGTAGCTATATACAGAGTGTGGATTGGTGCATTCACAAACCCTGAGCTAGACACAGGGTGCTGATTGGTGTGTTTACAAACCTTGAGCTAGATACAGAGTGCCGATTGGTGTATTTATAATCCCTTAGCTAGACATAAAGGTTCTCCAAGGCCCCACCAGACTCAGGAGCCCAGCTGGCTTCACTCAGTGGATCCGGCACCGGGCCCGCAGGTGGAGCTGCCCGCCAGTCCCGTGCGCCCACACTCCTCAGCCCTTGGGTGGTCGATGGGACTGGGCGCCTTGGAGCAGGGGGCGGCGTTTGTCGGGGAGGCTCCTGCGGCACAGGAGCCCACGGTGTCGGGGGAGGCTCAGGCATGGCAGGCTGCAGGTCTGGAGCCCTGCCCTGCGGGGAGGCAGCTAAGGCCCGGCGAGAAATTGAGCTCAGCAGCTGCTGGCCCCTGTGCTAAGCCCCTCACTGCCGGCCGGCGGCGCCAGTTGGCAGCTGCGAGTGCGGGGCCTGCCGAGCCCACGCCCACCCGGAACTCACGCTAGCCCGCAAGCGCGGCACGCAGCCCCGGTTCCCGCCGGCGCCTCTCCCTCCACACATCCCCGCAAGCTGAGGGAGCCGGCTCCGGCCTTGGCCAGCCCAGAAAAGGGCTCCCACAGTGCAGGGGTGGGCTGAAGGGCTCCTCAAGTGCCGCCAAAGTGGGAGCCCAGGCAGAGGAGGCGCGCCCAGAGCGAGCGAGGGCTGTGAGGACTGCCAGCACGCTGTCACCTCTCAGTCAGCGCCCACAGATAATAGCAACACACTAAGGTAAGTCTTATGTCTGCCCCTCTTTCTCCTAAACGCATTTTCTAGCAACATAAGCTGTTGGCAAGGAGAACTTGAGCAGAGCCTTAAGCAGTGTTCTAGGACCACAAAAAACACACACACACACAAATGGAGTGCAGGCACACTCAGGTGGAACTGCCCCAGTAGACATTGCAGGTTTTTAGTTGGGATGCCTGCAAGAGTATATCCAGGAATAAGAATGAACTGAAAATACATAAGGACTAATAAAAACTGACACTTAGCCTTGAATAAACTTAATCCATGGTGATTGATTACAATACTGTCAGAAGCAAAAGAAAATGCTCTCTAAAGGAAGAAGCATACTCTGAAACCTCTAAAATTTTTCTTACACAGTGTATGGAATTAAATCAAAAATTGGAACATGAATGAAAGAAGAAATTGGAATAAAAAATTTTTTAAATGACAGTAGAAACAAACTCAGAGGTGATAGCTATAAAGATTATCATTCACTAACTTTAAAAGAAATATGATTTATATATTAGGAAGAATATATCAATATAAAAGATTTTACTATAGATTTGGAATCTATAAAATTATATAATTAATTAATATAATTAATTACAAATTCTAGAAATGAGGAAAATAACTGATTTAAAGCATGCAATAAATGGGTTCAAGAATAGACTAGATACACCTAAAAAGATGATGCATGATCTGAAAAATAGATTAGTAGAAGATATTCAGGATAAATCACAGAGAAATAATCAACATGAGAAATACAGAATGAATCAGAATTATACAAATAGACACAGAAAGGGAGGATTGAAAGAACAGAATACAGGCTATTTTTTGAAGACATATTTTTCCATAATGAATGAAAGACATCAAACTACAGATTTCAAAGCAGTAAAGCTCAAGAAGACTAAATACAAAGATTATCAAACCTGGGCATATCATAATAAAAATACTAAAAGTCAAAAATAAAGAGAAAAATCGTAACCAGCCAGAAGAAAAAAGGCACATATTTTTCAAAGGACCCACTAAAACATTTACAATGTTTTCTTCAACAGAAATGTAAGAAACCAGAGATTAATGAAACACAATGTGTAAAGTTCTACAACCAACTAATATGGAAATTATAAGTCCCCTGACCAAAACAAAAAATGAGAAAACTCATCTCTAAAAGATAAACTATATAAAAAATACTAAAATAGTTCTATGGGAGGAAGAAATTTGATCTTACATAAAAGAATGGGAAGTTTCAGAGGATTGAAGAACAATGGAAATGAGAAATGTGTCATCATTCTATCATCATTCTAATAATAAGAGGAATGTTGTGTGTGTTTGAAATGCATGCAGATTTCGTTGTAGGTATCAGTAGAAAGAAATCCTGGATTTCACAATAAATGACAAAGACTTCTATCAAGAATGTATAAAAATTCGTTTAAATGTAAATATAAATACCAAAGATTACAAAATGATAATTCATTAAAAAATATAAGGTAAAAAAGAAAACACAGCTATATATTTTATGACAGTATGACATGTATATGATAGCCATAGGATGCTGTCATGCATATGTCATGTTGTCATAAAATATATGGATAAGAACTTGAAGTAAAGCAAAATCTCATGCTCTGATGGTGGGAGTGGAAATGGATACTACAATTTTTAAATAACGATTTGATGATTTTTTAAATGTTTACATATGAGAAAAGAAAACATACTATAATGTATACTGCAACACTTTGAAATATCAAAAATACATATACAAAACAATGTCTCTCTACATGAGAATGGACAAATAAAATATGATATATTTATATAATGAAATATTGTAAAGTAGATAAAATGAGAGAGAACTATAAATAAAACAATGGATACATCTTCAAAATGTATTTTTAAGCCCAAAAATTATTGCCAGAGGGTATTTAGAGCATAACATAATTTACATAAAAATTGAAAACGTACACAATACTCATATATTATAAATACATATATATGTAAGGATGTAAGAGTGTGTCAGACCAGTTTTAATTCTAGAGGGAACAGGAAATTGCAATAAGATAAAAATACACCTTCAGGAACTTAACTGTAATTATAATGTTCTATGTCTTAAAATAAAAAATCTTAAGGAAATATAATTTTCCTGAAATGTAAGGCAACTGATGAGTATAGGAGGCATTCTTTTATTTTGTATTCTTATTTCTTATATTTTTATAGTAATTTTATAATAAAATGCTTTTTTAAAAAGTCTGTTATGATATGAGTAGAACCTGAAAGCAGAAAGCTAGAGGGTAAGATAATGGTCCAGGTACAAGATGGTTATGTCTTGGACTTAACCATATGGCTTGGACAGTAGTCACCAAGTGACAAGTGGTAGGATTAAGGATAGTTTTTTAAAATTATGGCTAACAGAATTTTCCAAGGATAAGAACTGAGAAATCATAAACAACTCTTATGTTTTTGGCTTCAGCAATATATTTCATGCAGTAACATTGAACAAGAAATAGATTCAAGAAGGAATTCAACTGGGAGTTTAAAAGGAGTAATGTCTTTAATATTCAAATTTATGGCATCTATCAGGTGTTCAACAATATATCAAGTAGGCAACTGAATGTATAGGTTAGAGTCAAGAGTGAGGTCAGGTCTGGGAATATAAATTGGGGAGTTAGCATGAAAATGATACTTAAGGCCAGGCGTGGTGGCTCGCATCTGTAATCCTAGCACTTTGGGAGGCCTAGCTGGGTGGATCACGAGGTCAAGAGTTGAAGACCAGCCTGGCCAAGATGGTGAAACCCCATCTCTACTAAAAATACAAAAGTTAGCCATGTGTGGTGGCAGGTGCCTGTAATCCCAGCTACTCGGGAGGGTGAGGCAGAGAATTGCTTGAACCTGGGAGGTGGAGGGCAGTGAGCCGAGATCACACCGCTGCACTCTAGCCTGGGCGACAGAACCAGACTCCAACCCAAAAAAGAAAAAAAAAAATGATACTTAAAGCAATGATACTACTTATGGACAGAGTGAAGATGGAGTAAAGAGGGGAGTGTTAAAGACTGTTTCTTGGAACCCTACATAATTAATAGTACCTGAAAAAAGAGAAGGCAACTAAGTATGTAAGAAAGAATAACCACTCCATCAAGAAACACTCTGAGGGCTGGGCTTGATGGCTTACACCTGTAATCCCAGCACTTTGGGAGGCCAAGGTGGGCAGATCACTTGAGGTCAGGAGATAGAGAACAGCCTGGCCAACACGGTGAAAAATACAAAAATTAGCTGGGCCTGGTGGCACACACCTGTAGTCCCAGCTACTCGGGAGGCTGAGGCAGGAGGATCGCTTGAATCCATGAGGCAGAGGTTGCAGTGAGCTGAGACTGCACCACTGCACACCAGCCTGGGTGACAGAGTGAGACTCTGTCTTAAAAAAAAAAAAAAAAAAGGCTTGGAAAGTGTGGATCCAAATATGTAAAAAGGCTTTCAAAAACAGATAATGTAAATGCTAAGGATAACTGTTTAAAGTGAGGGCCGTGGATTGAATTAAAGAATTAAGTAAGATGGATGAGAATTCTGTTTAAGTTTGGGGCTGTTATAGTAGCTGTATATTCTAATGGAAATTACCCAATAAGAATATATTGATGATGGAGAATGGGAATGGGACATAATCTTGAGCAAAAGGCATGTACGTAGGGGGCATGAGTGAATCAAGTGCACAGGGCAGTAGTTATCCTTGGCATAGCCATGCACTGCAACAGAAAGAAAGGAAGACTGTGTGGGTACATATGCAGACAGTTGTTAAATTTGCAAGTGGAAAGATGATTCAGTTCTCATCTGATTTCTTCTATTTTCTTGGTGAAATAAGAAGTGTTATGTACTAAATTGTGTACCCCACCCAAAACTTATGTGTTGAAGCCCTAACCTCCAGTGTGACTATATTTGGAGACAGAGTGTATAAGGATGTAATCAAGGTTAAATGAAATTATAAGAGTGGGGCCTTGATCTAATAGAATTTCTATCATTATAAGAAGAGACATCAGAAAGCTCTCCATCCCTCATCCCACCCACACACAAAAATTATGTAAGCACCAGGCAAAACGCAGCTGCCTCCAGTGCAAGAGAAGAGGCTTCCAAATGAAAACTACCTTTGGCCAAGCAAAATAATACAAGAAGCAAGATTATCATCTGAAAGTAGAAAAGGAAAGGGATGATGAAAGTTTGAAAGAGAACTGAGATAGTGATCTCAGAGAGTGGGATAGTGAATTAGGGAAAGAAATTTACCTCTGGGCCATACTGAGGACTCCATAAATATTGATGGAGTGACTGAACTAGAAGAAACGAAAGAAAATAATTCAGAGACGCATTTGAGAGTAGAATGAGTATGGAGTTTGAGGGCACATTAGAAGTGGCAGGGTGATACAGATTTGATGTTCAGAGGTATGTGGGACTAAATGAGTGGTGACTGGTGACTGGTGACTTGTAAATCCTAGAATTCTGCTCAATATGGAGGAAATGAGCCTGCAAGTTATATGAGGATAAGTACTAATGGTCACTTAGTGGGAGATGGGCAATATTTTGAAATGTAATTGTTCAACTTATCTTATATATTTATATCCCTTTCGGTATTAAATGCTGGTAGGGGGATCTCTCTCCTCTTCATTAAGTAATTAAGTAATATTACCCTTTTTTGCTTGAATGATGGGAAATGCAAACTAATTTGCATGTCCTAATGAAATAGTTTCTCACAGGCTAATTCCTAGTTATTGGTTTTGAGTATAATAATTTTTAATCAGCTTCCTTGTTCTTATTCTTTTGGGCCTTATTTCAATGGACTACTTGCATCGATGCTATTTATTATAAGCTTCCTCTGTTACTTTTTGATGCAGTCAGAGAAAAAATGTTAGTCATTTATTTTAGCTCTTACATTATTTAGAGCTCACCTTTCTTACTTTAATAGCTTTACATCTTCTCTTGCCTTATTTGAAAAATGTCAATTACAGGAATATCTACTTATCTAACTCTGCCTCAGGTTTACCTCCCCAAGTTCAACTTTTCTGAGTTGAGCCTCATCTATTAAAATCAGAACTCATTTCCTCTTTTTTAGGTCCTTCAATGAATCAAGGCTTCCTTGGACAGTTCTACATGCTCTTTTATTTTCAACATTCTCTTCACTCTTTCCTCTTGAATTTAACTATCAAAGGTTTCCCTTTAGAGGTCAATTATTTCTTGACCTCTTGACTTCTCTGTGTTCTTATTTTCTTATCAGATCAGATTGAGGGCTTGCTGTGCTTCTGCAAATCCTCCCCTATCACAGCCCTTATGATGCTATATTTTAATTATTTGTTTATATAATTTACTCCTTACTATATCATCACCTCCATGAAAGTAAACAATTTGTACCTTTTGCTTATCAGTACATCCTCCAGACTATAAATGCTTAATTCACATTTCTTGAATAAATGTATGTATGCTTCTTCTGACCAAATACATTAGAAATATTTTAATTAACCATCTTAAAATGTCTACTTTTTATATTATAACTTGAATATGAGTCCTGGTCAGTAGCCATACATTCCATCCAAAATAGCAGTGATGGTTATGAAATTATTCATTGAAAACTTTATTTCCTGTGTTATACAGATAATTTCCTAACTTTCTGCTACATTTTAATTGCCCGAATTTGAAGGCCAGCAATATAAGGGAAATTTTATTGGTCAGATTACTATGTTGGATTTATTTAATTTTGTTTTACTTAACTGTGGTATAAAGAGTTTCAGTTAGCACACTGGCAGCGATAAAATCCTTTGTCAATACATTATAGCAATATTCTAAGCATGAATAAACTTTATTAGGGACACAAATCATTAGTAATGAAGTGGTCCTTTGACAGATTTAAAAAAAAAAAAACCTTAACACAGCAGAATGAGCTTACATGCATTTTGCTTATCAAGTGGAGACTGGGAATGAGTTGCACTGTCAAGCAGGCTGCAGACTATCAAAGTCAGTAGTTGCCCCAAACTTTCTGAATATAAAGGCTTGAGTTATCTGATTCTTCTTCCCTAGTTTATAAAAAATTCAATAAATGTTTTTCAGAAGTAATAAATTAAAATTATAGAAAGTTAAATTATGCATTTTTAGTTGATTATCTTATTAGATGTTAAGGCTAGAACTCAGTGGATGAAGTGATTTTCCTGAGGTCTTATACCTTATAAATGACACAAATGCGCCTAGTATCCAAATGTTCTGACTCATAGTGATTTATATCTAGATCGAAGTCCCTGTTTGGATTATTGGTTCCAGAATGTATGTGTCACACTTCCACATAGAAATTTACAAATTTGTCTTCCTCCTTCTCGTCTAATTTGTATTTTCCTGAAGAAATACCTATACTCAGACCCCTGTTTCTAATATATATAGGATATTAAACTCAATTGAAAACATGTAGGCATAGATACCAGATTACAGGTTATGCTTCATTATAACAGAATTGACCCTTGGATTAGTGCATTCTCATGCTGCTAATAAAGACATACCTGATACTGGGTAATTTATAAAGAAAAGAGGTTTAATTGACTCACAGTTCAGCATGGCTGGGGAGGCATCAGGAAACTTACAATCGTGGAGAAAGGGGAAGCAAACACATCCTTTTTCAGATGGTGGCAGCAAGGAGAAGTGCAGAGCAAAGTGGGGCAAAAGCCCCTTGGAAAACCATCAGTTCTCGTGAGAACACACTCACTAGCATGAGAACAGTATGGAGATGACCACTCCCGTGATTCAGTTACCTCCCACAAGATCCCTCCCACGACACATGGGGATTATGGGAACTACAATTGAAACTGAGATTTGGGTAGGGACAGAGCCAAACCATACCATTAAATCTTCATAATATGGGGACTATTCTCCTGCAGGGATAAGAATTATTGTATATTAATCTCATTTAGAATATAAAATATTTGTAACTATTTATTTCAGAGTTAATAGAAACCTCAAATTATGTAGTTTTAAGGAGACAATGTTGTTTATTTTACTAAACATACATAGAGAAATTGAAACAAATGGATAGAAAAGTACGAAGTGGGTCCTGACACAGCAGCTATCATGACCAGAAAATTAACGGAGTACTATTTTTTTTTTTAAACAGGCTATTGTACTTGAAAATACTCTATTAAATAAGTTGGACATTTTACCTACAAACTTATTTAAAAGTTAATTTGCTTAGCAATTCCTATAATTTAAAAATAGTTTAAAGTTAAGTTTTAACAGAGCCCATTTGCAAATCTTTATGAAATCTTATTTTAAATTAATGAGATTTTACCGTAATAAGAAAGAATTTAAAGTCCTTATTTTTTATTGTTGTATTTACATAGCTTAATCTTGTATTCATTTTCCATTTACCTAAGAAGCAACTTTATGTTATAGTTTTTCCACTCTTGTAAACAGCAGATTCATGTTAGAGATTTTCTCTTTAAAATGCAGAATGTTAAATATAAATGATGATCTACTCATTTCTGACTTTACTAGCTATTCTCATTAACAATAAGTTGTTTAAAGGAATGAGAGATATAACCACAAGGAGATACAAAATTCTTGTGTGGATGGCTAGTTTGATTTTGCTATACCAGTACCTTAGTCCTCCTAAGTATTTTGCATTAAATTCCATTTAAGTGAATTTTCTTTTGAGATCTGAGAATGACTTTTTAAACTAAGAGAATTATAGATATTTTTCCTTGAGTCATACAAATGAGAATACAGCATTGTGATTTGAATGTAATCTGTGCATTAACATTGCAAAGGTTCAAATCACAGTTCACCTGTTAGTTGTGAGATTTCCACCTATTTACTGCATCATCTTTACATTTCTCCAGGTGTGAATAATGATGCTATTAGAATCTCTAAGGATTAAATGAGATAATCAAATAAAGCACTTAGGACAGTGACTGACACACAGTATTCACTGAACACCTAACTATTAAAGTTTATCAACTCTTACTTATGATTTGAAAATTAATGACTGAGACAATATTGTCCTTTAAAAATTAATTATGGTACAAAAATGAATCAAATGAAAAAAAGCCTCAAAATGTAAGTAAAGTAGCTTTGAATAAAGATGATAGATATTTGTAATGTATTTCACCCCTTGAGCATCATTGAATACAATAAAATAAACATATAATGAAAAGAATCAAACTCCATAGTCAAAGCAGAAGAAAGTAAATTATCAAAATCTAAAGCACCAGTCAAGAAGAATATATATCCAATAGGGAAACTGGAATAAAACAAGAAGTCGAACTCAGAGCTTGGAGCTCCTCAAAATCAGAAAAAATATGGACTGAAAAAAAAAAAAGCTTTCATCATTGAAATGTCTCTATTATGGCAAGACACTCCCTAATTGGGAAATGCCCCCTGCGTCCTCCCCACTGTACCCAGAAGAGAGCAACAGATCACCACTGCACCCTGCAAAGCAGCAAGTGAGGTTTTCGAAAACATGCTCACCAGCTCTCTTTGGTTACTACCATAAGGTTTACAAACTGCAGATATGGAAGAATGAAAAAGGGAGAGAAAAATGAGCACTTCATGGAGATCCTGAAATTAAAAGGGGTTGATGGAAGGTATATGATAACTTCATGCTGAGGGAGTATACAAGACTGATAGTTGAATGGAAGAGTAGAACATTCCTCTTTCCCATGTCTCCTTCTCCACACAATTCTGCAACAATATTTGAATAAACAGCTAGCTCACACTCAACAGTATTACTAGAAAGGAAGGTGTTTGGTGACAAGGTATACATAGGAATAGAGGAAGAGGAAAATACAGGAAGCAAAATGCAAATGCATACCTGATGCAAAATGAGAAAGCACTCTAAAAAGAGAGATATTCTTGAGAGTCACAAGTAAATATACAATTAAGGTTTCCAATGATAAGGAAGCTTTGCAGCTTGGAATTTATCCTTATTTCACCTGCATTCTTAAATGATAGCTGTGTATAAAATTATACAATGAAAATATTTAAATTTCACACTTGGATGGTAATAATTTATTTTACATCTGATCTCTAAGTATTACTGATGAAGTCTGCTGAAAGTCTTGCCATCGATAACTCTTATACCATAAAGTAAAATTTATATGTTTTAAGATTTTCCTTTGTCTTTCCTGTTCTCTGGTTTCAACACCTAGTTTCTCAGTGAATATAATTAATATCTTCCAAGTAAATGTTCCTGGTTTCTTTTGGTCTCTTTTTCAGTTTCTGTTTTTGAAAACTGTGTTGCCTCATTTATTTTTCCATTTTCCTTTTCTAAAAATAGTATTAAATAAATCTTGAAATTTTCCTAATCTTCTGTATGTCTTGCCTTCTCTTTGATATTTTCTCCCTCTCTTTTGAGCTATTTCTTTAGATTATCTTCCAATTCACTAATTTTATTAACAACAATATTAATCTGGCTACTTACCATATCTGTTCCACACGCCATGGCTATACTACTTGTTTATAGATGGTACATTACTGCATTTTTCTCATACTTCTTTTTGTTTGTCTTATAACTTCAATATCTCTTTATTAGCTCTGAAAGTTTCAGTTCCATATACTTATTTTTAAATCTCTTAAGATTATTTTATTCTCTAGTACTGGGGGCTTAAATACTCTCAAATGTTGCATCTGTTGGTTCTTTCTCCTTGTGTATTTTGCAATTTCCTACTGTGAATTTGTTCTCTGGGATATCATGTTCTATGAAATTAGGTGACCTCGGTTTTGGAGTCTTCTCTAAAGATCAATTTTGCCTTGTCTAAATGTGACCTTACAATTTTTCACCTATTATCGAATAATTTTTATTGTAAATACTCAGCTCAGGCTTCTGTATAAACAACATACAGTTGTGTAGATCATACATTGAAAAAGAGCACCCAACTGAGGGGATACCAGTGCCAGAAATTCAGTCTTGTGCATAAATCAAGCCATGTATTCTGTGAAAAGGCAATCATCCAGAAAAAGACACTTTTTTCACAATTCATGCAAGGAACTATTATGGGCTGGAATCAGTCCTGCTCCTCATCTACCCATGACCCAAGCAGATTTTTAGTTTACTTATCACTTTCCTGAGCTACTGGATGCTGTGTTTCCTAGCATATTGAACAAATAGCCCTTTGTGGCTGCCAATTTTTCACAGAAATCTCAGTTTTAACTCGTGGGTTTCACAGGCCAGATGATCATCATCCAATATTGCATGGACATTTCAACCTTAGCATCCAGTTTTAAGGGCTGTATGTAGACTTTGTACTTTGTTGAGCCACTAATTATCAAATACCACTCACCATTCTGTCTCTGTTACCTCTGGCACTTAGGTATTTCACTTTCTTATGATTTTTTTGTCTGCTGCTTGTGTTTTATCCAAGAGACTTGTTTGTTTGGAAAGAAAAATACCAGCCCACCAAATCTAGTAGAAACTTAGTACTTCTTTTTGAATTCCTTACCATTTTCTTCATGGACATCAAAATCTCAATGTTACCCTCACTTCACTGGCTGCTTCTTTTAAATCTCTATTCTGAAAAATAATTTTTCTAATTTGGTTGACTCTTCTACCTCGGTTCTAATCCTTTGTTGTGGATTAACCTGTTGTTAATATGGTGCATTTTTTAATGTGGACAAATGGTAGGATTATTAAAATTATGTTTAAAATGCTATATCCTTAAAGATATGACAATTCTTAGTGCTCATTTGTTTCCTGGAAAGAGGTTGTATCTCCAAGAGGGAAGGCATGGAGGAAGTTTGGTGATTATCCAATCCTTTTCTTTTGATCAATCATATCTCCTTGGAGTCATAACTTCTATTCAAAGTGCATACCAGTAATGTTACTCTTTTCTTTACATTTTAGTATATATAGTATTGTAAAAGTAACATGTTCTCATTATAAAAAAATGGAAAAAATATAGAAATGTTTTTTAAAAATCAATTCCATAAAAATAAATAAATAAATGTACAACCACAATTTCCAGCCCTTGGTTACTAAATGTTACTGATATTTCTTGACTATCATTTCAATAATCTTTCTATATTCATATTGAAATGAATAAAGAGATGTACAAAATTTTCTAGTTATTTTATTTAAATGATTTTAAAATGTTATATTTAATTAAGTTTAATTTGTGTTTAAATTTCTAAGAAGAAAAAGAAACTGAAGGATAGATACCTAATAGTCAGCCAGGACCACCCTAAAAGGTATTCTTCCGACATAATTACACTTAATGCAGTGACTGTCAATATTTTCCATATAACCTTTGAAATTTCTTCATAGACAGATAGATAAACTGTATCTTAATAATACTCAGAAAAGAGGATTAGCTGTGATACTTTATTATCCGAAGACCTGTAACTACCTGAAACTTAAATCTCCAAAATGAAACTCTTGATCTCCTCTGCCAAACCTGTTCTTCCTACCACCTGCAAATCTCTGAAATGGTAAATTTATTCTGCATAGTATTCAGGCTAAAAATTTTTGTCATTTTTTGTCTCTTTACTTTTCCTTATACCCCAAATCCAATCCTGCCAGTTTTATTTTCTAAATATACCCATAACCCAAACACTTTTCATAGCAACTTTATTATAATCCTGGTCCAAATCACTATTATCATCCATGAGAAACTATTGAAATAGCATATTTTACTGCAATAGCATATATTATTAGCATGGTCTATTTTGCCTACAGAGCTAGCTGTACTGGCTAATCTCATGGTCTGCTGGCAGAGCTGATTATATCTACCATAAGTAAAAATTTCTAAGAGATTTCCTGGAAATATAGGAAATAAGAAATACATCTACAAGAATGTAGATAATTAATTGTCAGTGTATGATCACTTAATAACTTTCTCTAATCAAATAGTATGGACCGAGTGAATTCAGTGAATCATTCCAAAATAAAAAAGAAGCAGACAACAGAATCAAGGGCTGGAGAGGAAAGGATGGACTACTCTGAAGATCTACAGACACTAAACAGTAAATCTTGTGAAAATGATTCCAGCAGAAATTACCCTAATAACATAATGGACCACAATCCAGTGGTATTGAGTTCCTTCAGGAATAATCTGATGAAATGTGAAGCCAGAATAAAAATGGCAGAGTAACATGGAGAGTGGCAGCAGCCTACGGAAAAGTGTAGTGGAGACTCAACAATTTAGAGTGAGGGGATGTAGGAAATTGAAGGAAATAACTAAAGCATACTAGAAGGAAAAAGCACAATTTTAAAAAAAAAGCTTTCTGAAGAACTTATGAGGATGGTAAAGAATATGAAAACATACTTTCCATCATGGAGACATAGTAAACCATATTCTTTCTATGCCTTCAACGTGTGGACAGCGTGCAAGCAAGCAGTGAGATTTTTCCAGTTAAAACTCACTACCTCTAGCACATACAACTATGTTCAACTTGAGTTGTTAGACACTGTTGATTCAGAACGTACTTCCAAAAACACAGATACTCGTGGCAATTTTTTATTGCTGTCTAGAAGGTTAGTCCTGAAATTGTGTGTGTGTGTGTGTACATACGTATATATCTTGGAGTCCTCTCACTTTGCTGAAGTTAGTGCCTTTAATATATGAGAGTGTTCTATACACATAATACCCAGTCTCAGCTTTCTTTCTGGAGCAACTATACCTACAAAAGTATCTTCACAGCTTGCGTATGCTCCAGTGAAATTCTTTTTTTTTTCTTTCATAACCCATGGAGGTAAAGACACAGAAGAAGAGAAATAATACAGTAGTCCCACCTTATCTGTGGTTTGGCTTTCTACAGTTTCAATTACCTACAGTCAACTGTGGTCAGAAAATATTAAATAGAAAATTCCAGACATAATTCATGAGTTGTAAATGTATACAATGTTCTGAGTAACCTGATGAAATGTTGGGCAGTCCCACCCTCTTCTGCCCAGAATATCTGCTCTAATGGTGCTCCCTGATTGTTAGTCACTTAGGGTTATCACCTGTCCCAGTATTTCAGTGACTGTGTTCAAGAAACTCTTACTGTATTTCTTAATGGACCCAAAGCGCAAGAGTAGTGATGCTAACAATTAGATATACCAAAGAGAAGCCATAGAATGCTTCTTTTAAGTTGTTCAACTTAATAAGGAAAGAAAAAAATACACATATATACTAAGCTGGCTAAGATCTACATTGTAAGAACCAACCTTCATCTGTGCAATTGTGAAGAAAAAAAATTAATGCGTAGCATACACAGAGTTTGGTACCATCCTCGATTTCAGGCATTAACCAGGCATCTTGAAATGTAGTCCCCATGGTTAAGGGCAGGCTACTTATTACTTAATCTACATTATTCTCCTTTAGCCCTATATACACAGCTTTATCCTAACAGAATCTGAATCTTGCTATCTCACACTGGTTAAGAAGATTCACTGTGGCTATGGAGCTCCTCAAATACTAGTGGATAAAGTAATTTTTACCACCACACACACTCCAAAGTGTGTTTTTCTTTAAAAGAGTGGCAGTTTAGATAGTGGTCTTTGCTGGGTGACTGTCCTCAAGATCTGGTTGGAATATCATTCTTAATATATTTGCATACAGGATATAATTCCTTGTTGATACATACCAAAAAGCCTTGATGTTTGTAGGCCACCTTCTCTTTGAACATTCATTCACTACATTTTGTGTTCAAATGGAGACTACAAAGGGAGAGATTTTACTGGGGCACCAAGAAACTCTGAGGAAGATAAATATGTTCTTTATCGTGATTATTGTAATGTTTCCTAGATGCATACGTAACAATTTATCAAATGTTGCTTTTTAACAATATGTGGTTTATCATACATCAACTATACCCCAATAAAGCTGTTAAAAAAAGAATTATATTGGAAACTATTATAATAACTGGCGTTTTCTTTTAACTGCATTCTGAGAGTTTATTTTCTTAATGTACTACTAGGATTCTGTGTAAAACACCAGAAAGAGCAGGAGAGCTAGAACTGGAAAATGTAAACTTAACTTCTGGTGGTAATTACATTTTAACTTGAGAACTGGAAAACAACAGATGGTAAATAGTCTGTATGCACATATGAAAATTGTTTATGAATACCATGGTGGAGATTTAGTAAAGTACTATGGCTCTCCTAAGAATTTTGTATTTCTGCCAAAGGCTTTTATGAAAACTCTAGAGAAGATTTAGGTAAAGTAAACCTAGTGAGGGGAATAAATAAAATGGTGTCTCGTTATTCTTTTCAGTTGTGTGATTCTTACTGTCCACTTTCATTGAACCATGGGAAGCTGCTGCACATTGAACAGAGAAAGTTATGTTAATTTGCTAAAGACACAAAGAAATAAAAACAATACACACTTCTTTTTTTTTTTCTGACCAAATCGTTTGTTTTTTTAAAAAAAGAGTTGGTGTATTTTCTCATTCACTTGTTTTCTGGGCAGTCTTCGTCTCTAATCTGTAATTTAAGGGTAAAGATTCTATTAAGTCTTAGAATTTGAATCAAGTAATTTTTGTTTTTCATTTTTACTTGAGTGCATTAAAAACTATGACATTAAAAAATCCACTAGCAATAGGGAACAAAGATGTTATTGTAAATCTTTTATTGTTGGTATTTGTAGATATTGTGGAGCCAATTGTTTATTGTTGCCAAAAATATTTCAATGATGTGCAAAAAACTGGAGAAGGAAATACATTATAAAAAATTAAAAGCCTAAGACTAGAAGGCTAAAGGGTACTCAAGAAGTCATCAAAGATATAATCACCAGTATTTGTTTTTACCAAAGATAAAACAAAGGGTCCTAAATGACACTACCTAATAAAGAATATAAATTGCATACCTGAGGACTATTTCTAGGTTCTGAAAATTATTAGCTTCTGAAATATGTTTCTGAGGCAAAGATAGGTGGCATAGAATCTTATTTGTCTGAGCTATTTTCAATGTAGCAGGCTCAGAAGTCTTGTGGAGAGACTGTCATTTTTTTTTACCATTGTTTATGTGAAAGCCAGTCAAAATATGACCCAAAAAAATTCATACTAATAGCTCATTTATGTGACATTTTATGTTTTTATCTCATATAAGGATTTTATAGATAAGATTAAGAACAGGAGTTCCAGCGTATAACAAAATAAAAGCAAAATATGACAAAGCAACAATTAACATTACACTGTACAAGGAAAAGCTGAAGGTTTTTTTTTTTTTTCTAAGAACTGGAACAAGACAAGGGTGCTCACTCTCACCACTCTTATTCAACATAGAACTGAAAGTCCTAGCCATAGCAATTAGGCAAAAGAAAGAAAGAAAGTATCCAAATTAAAAAGAAGAAAGTCGAATTATCTCTCTTTGCCAACATGACCTTAAATACAGAAAAACCTAGATTTCACCAAAAAAACTTTTAGAATGGATAGAAGAATTCAGTAATGTTGCAGGATACAAAATCAACATACAAAAATTAGTAGCATTTTTGTATACCAGTAATGAACTAGGTGAAAAAGAATTCAAGAAAGCAATTTCATGTATAATGGCTATCCAATAAATAAAATACCTAGGAGTAAATTTAACAAAGGAGATGAAAAATGTCCATCAAGGAAACTATAAAACAATGATGAAAGAAACTGAAGGGGACACCCACAAAAAAGAAAAGACATCTCATGTCATAAATTGGAAGGGAAATATTGTTAAAATTACCACACTACTCAAAGTGATCTACAGATTCAATGCAACCCCTATCAAAATACCAATGGCATTCTTTACAGAAATAGAAAAAATACACTCCTAAAATTTGTACAAACCACAAAAGACACCAAATAGTCAAAGTAATCCTGAGGAAGAAAAACAAAGCCGAAGGCATCACATTATCTGTGTTCAAAATATTCTACAAAGCTATAGTAACCAAAACAGCATAATAATTATAAAAATAGACACATAGGTCAATGGAACAAAACCCCCAAATTAATCTATTTATAGCCAACTGATTTTTGACAAAGGTGCCAAGAACATTTATTGGTCTTTTCAATAAATGGTGCTGGAAAAACTATATCCATATGTAGAAGAATGAAACTAGACTCCTACCTCTCACCATATACAAAAATCAGCCCAAAATGGATTAAAGACTTAAATTAAAGACCCGAAACTATGAAATTACTAAAAGAAAACATAGAGAAAATACTTTGGGACACTGGTTTTGGCCAAGAATTTATGGCTAACATCTCAAAAGCCCAGGCAACATAAGTCAAAATAAACAAATTAGATTATATCAAAATAAAAAAAAAACTTCTGCACATCAAAGGAAAGAATCAATAGTGAAGAGACAACCTGCAGACCAGAAGAAATATTTGTAAAGTGTTCATCAGACAAGGAATTAATATCCAGGGTATAAAAGAAACTCAACAATCAAAAAATAGTAATCCAATTAAAAAAGAGCAAATGATCTGAATAGAAAACTCTCAAAAGAAGACTTACAAGTGTCCAAGTCTGTGAAAAAAAAAATGCTAATCACTAATGATCAGAGAAATGCAAGTCAAAACCAAAATGTGATATCATCTCATCCCAATTAGAATGGCTACAAAAAAGGCAACAATTAGCAAGTGCTGTCGAGGATGCAGATAAAAGGAGACTCTTTTTATACACTGTTGGTGGAAGTGTAAATTAAAACAGCATTAAAAAAAAAAAACAGTAGGGAGTTTCCTCAAAAAGCTAAAAATATAACTAGCATATGACCGGGCAATCCCACTACTGGGTTTGTATCCAAAAGAAAGGAAATCAGTATGTCAAAGAGATATATGCGCTACTATGTTTATTGCAGCATATTGACAGTAGCAAAGATATGGAATCAATTTAAGTGCCCATCAATGGAGGAATGAATAAAGAAAATGTGGTATATACATCCGATGGAATAGTATTCGGCTATAAAAAGAATGAAATCCTGTAATTCATGGCAATATGGGTGAGCCTGGAGGACATTATGTTACATGAATAAGTCAGGCAAAGAAATATAAAATGCTCTCACTCATATATGGAAGCTAAAAAAGTTGATCTTGTAGAAGTAGAGAGTAGAATAGTGGTTACTAGTGGTTGAAAAAGGTATATATAGTTAACTAGTTGGCTATAACTATAGTTAACTATAGTCTTTGTTTCCATTGTTTTCAATGTTTATTTGAACATATCTTTTACATTTTCCTTTGGATCCTAGAAGAAATATTTTTTTTTCTATTTTTTCCCATTATTCATTGTTTTCATTCAGTTTAACTGCTTGCAAGGTGATTTTTAATTTTGTTTTGGGGTTTTAAGATTTTAATTTTATTCCTAAATTTAAATATTTTGTTAAATGGTTTTTAAGTAAAAAGGTTGATTATTGCAACAAATACAGTAATGTTAAATAAACAATTATCTATGTGTCTTCTATTTGTATTATGTATCTACCTATTTTGTATTTTTAGTAGAGACAGGGTTTCACCATATTGGCTAGGCAGGTCTCAAATTCCTGACCTTAGGTGATTCACCCACCTTGGCCTCCCAAAGTGCTGGGATTACAGGTGTGAGCCACTGTGCTTAGCTTAACTTTAATTTTTAAAAATATTCCATCCAAAAATTTATAAGACTAAAACATTGAAACGGCATACACTTTTACCTAAATTTACAAGTTGTTAATACTATTATAATTTTTATGAGCCAGCTGAAATAATTAGTGGGCATTGTAACCTCACATCTCTCAAGCTTAGAACAAAGAAATCATATTCCCTAATTTTGTACAATTATTAAATTCAACAAGTTTAAGTTTAATAACGTATTATTTGATATAGTTCATATTAAAATTTTTACAATGCCTCCATTCACAATTTATATGATTTTTTTTTTCTGATCCACAGTACAGTCCAGGATCATGAATTGCATTTATTTTATGCCTTTTAAATTTTCTTTAATCATGCACAGTTTCTTTGTCTTTCTTTCTTTTTTTTTTTTTTTTTTTGGGAAGAACATCTTTTTTGTCTTTCTTAAGTTGACTTTCTTTTTTAGGAGAACAGGCCAAATGTTTTAGAGAATGTTCCTCAGTTTGTAACTATTAATTATTTTCCCAAGATTAGATTCAAGTCAACTACTTTTGGCAGGAATACCAGAAAAGTGATATCTTCCCAGAGTATCATGTCACTCTAATTGTGTCCCATTATTTGTCATGAAAATGTCGATTACTTGGTTACCGTGGTGGCTATCAGATCACTCCACTGTAAAGGCACTTTTTCCTTTCTAATTAATATGTAACTTATGGGGAGACACTGAGATTGTATAACTGTCCTATTAACTCATTGGTTTTAGTATCCATTGTCTGAATAATTATTTTGGAGATAGTTTTCTTTTAATTCTTGACACGCTTTATGCTTCCGCTAACTTTGCTGAAGCAAAGCTTTCCCCAGACTGATAGCTCTGATCTCTTTCAAAGCCTCTTTAACCTTCATTTCAATTCCTCCAGGTCTCAGACATGGTGTCCATATTTCCCCCTTTGCTTTCTCTCTGAGAGTGGCATTTATCTGCATTCCCCTCTTGCTCAGACAGGGCTGCATTTTTCTCTTCTCCATTCAGTTTCTGCTTGATATTTTGTTCTGGCATGGCCTCCAGAGCTGGCTCTCCAGATTTGAGCTGTGTATTTCTCCACTTGCACATAAACTGTTACAGCGTTTTGTTTCAGAGTCACATTACAGGTCTGATAACCATGGGTGGTTTTATATTTCTTTCCTGGATTTTCTGGAAGAGGGAAAAAACAAAAACAAAAACAAAATTGAAAGAGATTGAGAGACAAAGTAACAGATAGAAACTGAGAAAAATAGAGACAGAGAGAGGCAGAGACAGTGGTTAAGAGGATGAACAAAGCATCAGAAGGAAATAAAATAGCATGTAATAGAATAAATATTTTATTGTTATTTTTTGCCCCGTATTAGGTCAGAATTTAGTGAATATCTAACTTATCTTACCACTTAATTTGATAAAAATGTGACCAAGTTAACATGAGTTATTTCTATAGGTTACAGATGAATTTCCTGTTTTCAGAAGCCATCTTAACACTGCGTTTCTTTCTTTTTTTTTTTAAATTATACTTTAAGTTCCAGGATACATGTGCACAACGTACAGGTTTGGTACATAGGTATACATGTGCCATGTGGGCTTGCTGCACCCATCAACTCATCATTTACATTAGGTATTGCTCCTAATGCTATCCCTCCCCCAGCCCCCCACCCCCCGACAGGCCCCGGTGTGTGATATTCCCCACCCTGTGTCCAAGTGATCTCATTGTTCAATTCCCACCTATGAGTAAGAACATGCAGTGTTTGGTTTTCTGTCCTTGTTAACACTGCATTTCTTTATTTGATAAATTGCACAAAGATCCAGGATTTAAAATTGTTGATGAATGTGAATGTAAAAGGAAAAACATATACAAAATAGTTTATGTTAACACACATAACATGTTATGTTATGCTTTTCTTATAAATATGTAACTTTCTTTAAAATGTATATGACACCAATTTGTAATGAAAAGAAAAAAAAGAACAAATCCTTAGTTTGATTTCAAGATGTTTCTCACTTGCTATATTTAACTAAGAAAGCTAATAGCCAATATATGGAGTTTTAGGGAATTTTCAAGAGGTGCATTCAGGCTTCACTGATGTTTACTCATCCTTACACTCCCACACTTAAGGAATTTCTCTGTATGTATTAAACTTAATGTTTTTACTAATGCATAGAATCGGACTTATTTAAATGGTTCAGTGACATAAAAATATTAAGAGTGTATGAGTCAATAGTTCTCTCTAAAAATCTTCTGTAATAAATGAACTGTGGCAATCAAGTTTCCAAATTCTGTTAAGCATAAAATGTAAAGTTTGACTGTTTCAACCTAAGAAATACATTCAGGCATTTTTATTTTACAATAGTGAGATGGTATCAAAATGGCCCAGTATAATAACACACTTAATTTGCCATGTGAAAAATACATTTAATATTCCTGATGAAAAGAAGCTCTATTAAATTGAATGGCCTATTTCCTATTTTCAAATATCTTAGATTCTTACAATGAACTTCTTAAAATATCCCAATGCTGCTGAATTGCTAGTGCATTAAGTGAACATTTCATTTACCATTCTCAGATAAATATACATATAAACTTATGTTTTATTTAAGACACTTAGCTGGAGTGTGAAACATAGTTAAATAAAAAATATTTAATAACCCAGTTTCAAATATTTAATAACCCAGTTTCAAAAGGTCAGCTTTCTATTTTAATTCCTCAGAATATGTAAATTCTTGACATCACCAGTATTTAATGAAAATTTTATTTCAATACTGTGAATAAATTAAGAAAGATCTTGTTAATACATCACATTGAAATGTCGATTGTCTCTCATGCAAACTCTAAAATTAGAGTCTGTATAATGTTAAACAACTCTATATCTTTTGCACTCAAAGAGATTTTAATATCTGTTAAAATAATTTTTTTTGGCCTGGTCTCCTTGTTCGGTCTCTTCTTAATCAAAACCATTCTCCACATTATTTTAGTTAAATCAATAATTTCATCACTTTTGTGATGAAACTAAAACAAACAACTCTGACATCCAGGAACTAGCCTGATACTCACAGTGAAGCCATATGTTTCTCCTTTTGGATATAAACAATTTCAGAGAGCATAAACACCAGATATGGTCATTTTGAGATCATTATAAAGTAACCCAAAACAAGGTCACTACTTAAGCCACAATATACTACACAATCCCTGACCCAGCTAAAATGAGTAACTGCTGCTTCTTTACCAATGACAGCTGTATCCCTCCTCTAGTCTGCCTAACCTATAAGATTTATTGAGATACCCCATTGTGGAATTGCCCCCTCTTTCTGACAGAACCTAATCTAGAATGAACTCCTCCTTCCCTAGATACTCAAAATTGCCTGACAAGAGCTCAGTCCTACTATAGTTTTTTCCTAATATCGGTTATCAAGATTGTCACCTTTCCCCATGGTGAGTGTTCCCCCTCATTGCAACAATAAGCCCATCTTGTTAATTATAGGTGTATTCTTTTTGGTTTAACAGCACATTGACATTGCTTCAGTGATTTTCTTTGTCTGCATGAGTCCATCCAGTCCTTTGAACATGTCTTGCAAGACCCTGCATGCTTTTCTTCTCCTACTTGGCAGCTTATCAGCTGCTGCTACTTCTCAAAAGGCAACTTTTTCTTCCAATCAACTTTCCTATTCCCCAAATGCTCCATGTTCCTATTCCCCAAATGTTCCATAATAACAACTAAGTCACAAGAAAAAATGAGGAGTTTGGAAGAGAAAAGGAAGGTAAAGAGGAAAAATAGGACTCCAAATTGCTCATGTGTTTTTATTTGAAAGAGATTTGAAGTGAATGCATCGTGGCCTTGACATCAGTTCTTTTATAAGGGAATCTGAGGAGAGTTAAGTCAAGTGTCTTACAATGCTTGTCTATTCTTTACACAAAGCTCTCATCAGCTAAGACTTTGTGTGGAAAATAATGTCATCCTATCAGTTAACCACAGAATATGAAGGCTGTACTCTAGGCCAATTAAATCAGAGGCACTGAGGGTGGCTCTTAGACATCAGTATTTTTGAAGTCCCCAAGATAATTTCAATGTGTAGTCAAGATCTGTAGCCACCACTATGAAGAAAAACAAGAGAGTAATAAAAGGAATTTTCAGCTGAGTGGTTGTTTCTGACAAGGGGAGAGAGAGAAATGCATTCAGAAAGGGACTTAAGTATGTTGGCATATTCTATTGCAAAGGTGGGCTATGATGTGTTAGGTTTTACTAATCTTACTATTATATTAATATCACTATTAATTCTCCTGACTGTACTTTACATATATTATTTTTTGAATGAAATGGTAATTTAAAAATAATTGATAAAATTCAAGGATGATAGATTTGCCTTTTATTTTCAATAATCCATTTAAGAGAGGTCCTTTCAGTCATCAATGCTAACACATATATAATTACTTAGATGCCACTAATCCAATTACTTACACAGCCTGTATGTAAACAACAAAGCTCCCCCACAAAAAAGTTAATTTATTGGATGGAGATAAATAAATTTCCATAATGAATATCATTGTCTTAAAAACAATAACAGAAACTTTTTTATGCAGCATCTTTTTCTCTTCTATAAATGAAGAAAAAATGAGAAAAAAAAACTTAGCATTTCGGAAATTCTGCTGTTGCTGAGTGGCTCTAAACTGAACTGGCAAAGGCTCTCTTAGAGCTACTGGAGACCTCACTAAAGAAGAGTTGGCATTTACTCTTTCTTCTACCCACGGGATACCAATATAAGCATTAGGAACACCAATTCCATGACTCTTCTAGTACTGCCTGGCAAAGTCCTGTTAAAATTCTGCAGCTAAATCTTAATGTTCCCTTGTCATAACCGGGGGAATACTAAATCCCTTTTTATATCTCACAGAAAATATTTTCCATTAAATGGCAGTTGATATTAAGGAAATGTTTGAGGGATTTGCTGATTATGTCAATACTTTGTAAGTAATTGACATAAATCTAGTCACATTGAAGTGATTATACTTGTTCTGACAGTGATGGGAAAGAATACCACTCAAAATAGGTTATTGAAAAGAAGAGTGCATTTGCTGTGTTTGAATACCATTTATTTACTTGTTTAAATTTCCATGTTATTTCAAACTACAGTAAGGCATTTTCAAGATTATCTGTAATTACTACAAGGATGGTATTTCTGTCATTTTATTCTGTTCCATTTTTAGTGGGAAAATAATAATAAAGAAAGTAGTAAGAATATAAGTGACATCTAAATCCTATGATTGTCACTCCAGCATTGATTTGATTGATCTGAGTTTGTATGTGCATAGGAATTTGAGCTGGCTATCAAAGAAGATAAGATCCTAAGAGAGATAAATTCAGATCTGTGTTAAGAGCTTACATCTATCCGTGTCCCAGAAAAACACATACAGACAGCCTCTCAACAGTAATATAAATAAAACAGATGTCAGATAATATATGTCTAATAATACAAATCTTAGAAATACTTTCTGATAATTATTACAATAGCAATGTTTTCTGAAATTACTCTGAGGAAGTATCACTAAGTAGTACACAGGTCTTCACACCACTGTTCATCTGGCATATTACCTATTTTTGTGAATAAAGTTTTACTTGAACACAGCCATGACTCTTCATTTATGAATGTCTATTTCTGCATTCATAATACAGCAGCATCACTGACTTGTTGCAACAGAGAACTTTAAAACTTGCACGTTGAAAATAGTTACTATCTGACCCTTTACAGAAAACTTTTATTGACCTCTAAAGTAGTAGATGAGAGTAAATATGGTATTTGCATTCAGGTTGCCTTACTTGTTACTGTGTAACTTTGGACAAATTACTTACTCTCTCTCTGCCTTAGTTTCTTCTTCCTTAATATTTCTAAGGCATGTAGAGTATCACCTATGGTTCTTCAAATTTGGGTAATGTAACAAATAATATCTTGTTAAATTTACCAAAATTATTTTCGGAATGAAAAATGCAAAGCATTTTTAAAACAATGCAACTTTATTAATCATCATCATATTTACAGATTTTCAGGAAATATCTGTTTTTATAGTAAATATCAAAGTTATGGGTCCAGATTATCTAGCCTTCCAGGAAGTTATATTTCTCAAATCACACTTTATACTTTAATTCTCCTCTCACAAATGTATTTTTATCCCCTTCAGCAAATGACATTTTGCCACTTGTTAAGTGATTTGAGAAAATTTGTCATTTTACTTTCTTTGATAGTCCACAAAGGTCTAACTGCATCTTCCTTAGTATTGTTTGTACTATTTTTTACTTTATTTTTCAAAAAAAGAGCATTAATTTATCAGGAATTATGTTATTTGGTGCTTAGGCTTTTATCACTTTGTCCTTCTCTAGGTGGAAAAGCGATATATCCTGTTAGGAATGTTATGGTTTTGATAGTCCACCAAAGTTATGTGCTGGACTGATTATGCTGGCTGAGGTTAATGGCACAAGACTGTCCACACATTCCTTTTCACTGGATCTATTTTCTATGGCCCTCCTTACTGATAAGGGAACAACATTTGGCAGTGACACAGTAAATAGCAAGATTTTAACACTGCCAAGGGACTCTGTGAGTACTTAATGAGCCATTTTACTTTGCTAATGTCTTACCCTTTGCTCTGTGTTATTAGGTCAGTAGGCAAATTGGAACTATAAAGTCGAAGGCTGCCACACACATCACTAAAATAAAGTCTGGGTTTTGGTTTCTGTGTCCTTGTTTTGCAAAGCATTTTCTATGTCAGTTTTCAAGAAATGATACATTGTCCAATCAGAATGATAAACATTGTCTTATGTTTGGGGATTTTGGCACTGAAATACTTTAATTTATTTTACCTTGGATCTGAATCCTCATTATTCCTCATACCTCTCAGCTCTAGCATGAATAGTTTGTGGCTTTCCTATGTCAACTAGATGATACTATTAAAACAGATGAGATCCATCTCTATCTTCTGTTCTACAGTAATAATAATTTGATCAGATAATAAAAAGTAAAGATCCCAGAATTTGAAACATGATGAAGTCATAACAACAATAAAAGGATCAAATAATCTCATTCAGTATCAGAGTTCAGTCATAATGCTTGCAAATTTTCCATATGTCATGAGACAAACACACACACAAACACACACACACACACGCAGTAATCTACAGTAATTTCTTATTTCTTCTCATTACCCTCATAAATATAGCTTACTTCAGGCTGAGATACAATGCTATATTAAAATAGTTGACTTTACAGTCAGACTTTCTGGTTTTGAGTATTGTTTAGACCTATTAGCAGCATTGTAACCTAAGGCACACTCTAAATATTTTTAAACTGATTTCCCCAATTATAAAACATAGATAACACTCACATGTGCTTCATAGAATTATTTGAATTAATATGATAAAGCATACATATTGTTTATTATAGCACCTTAAACACAGAAGTACTAAAATGATAATATTAACCTCATAATTATTACTTAGCGAATAAAAGAGGGTTTGTGCTAAAATAAGTTATTATGTTACTATTTCTTTTTTGATCTGTTTCTATTCCTTCTTTCCATTGTGGATCCTCAGAAAATGCACAGAAAGAAGGCTAGCTGATTGGATGAGTGGTTGGATGACTTCAGGAATCTTCTCATAAATAATCCTCCTTGAGTGAAACCCTTCATAAAATATTTTTGTAATATTTACCATTAATACTCAGATTATCAACATAGATTCTATAAATTAAAATTTCTCTATAATCCATTAGAACACTGTCATTTTACTTTATGCTGGTCTCTAGAAGCCATGCTATGACCTGATTAAGTATTATATTGTCATATTCTGGCCAGGAGAGCTCAACTGGACTTTGCCTTTATTTTCCTTTATTTTTCTGTAAAAAGTAAAGAGGATAGAAAATTAAAGAAAATAAAAAATTAACACTTTGAAAGTCACACCTAGATTTTTCAGATTGTAACATTTTACTATATTTGCTTCAGATCATTTATAAGAGGAATAACACATTGCAATTGTAGTTGGCGATTTCATCTTACTCCCTCAATTCTAATTCCAGTTTTATATTTTCTGCCAAAATGTAACCACCACCCTATTTGGCATTTTATATAATTCCTGAAAACATTTTATGTCATGTATCTCTAAATTATAGATAGATAGACATAGATGCAGATTTGTAAATATGTAGTAGTGCATTGCATGTTTTTAAATGGCATATGAGCCTTCATAATTCATATATTCTACAATTCTTGGTTTTTACTCAACATTATCTGTAGAGTCCATATGTAGACTACAACAGTTTATTCATTCTATTCTTTATAGACATTGGGTAGCTTTCAGTGTGGGTCTATTTCAAATAAAAAGAAGGTACAGTGACATACTTGAATAGATGTATATGGGCTTGCATTTTCCCTGGATAGAAGAGATAGACTTGGATAAAAGTGATACATGCTATTACTATTATTGTATCTTTTTTCCTGTGATTGTCCAGGTATGAGAGTTCTCACTGCTATAAACTCTTTTTTATGTGTGATGTCAGACTTTTTAAATTTTTGCCAATTTTATGATTATAAAATAGACTTCTACCTTTAATTTTTATTTTCATGATTTATGAAATTGAAAATCTTTTAAATTATTTTAATAACGTGACTTCTTAAAGTTTTCTTGAATGTATTGCTATATTATTTACCTGTTTATATTTATACATTAATTTTTAATTTTAAAATTCATTTAAATATTCTTTATACTCTTGTCAATTTATTCATTGGAAGTATTTTCCCTCAGACTGGCTTGCTTTTCCTTTTTTTTTAAATTTTGTTTTTTCTCACAACAATGATTGAGCAAAATAATCACACATAAACATTATTAGCAGGTGCTGACAAATATATATTACCTCTATTTTGTGGCTTTACATAATAAAATTTTTTAAAAATTAATTATATTGATCTTCCCAACAGGGAAAAAAATGTCATTATAGAGAATTTAAAAGCTACAAAGAAGAATATGAAACTCTTATGTAATTAATGACACAATTATTGTTGACATTTTGGGCTTCACTATGTTTTGAAATTTTCCCCTATGAAAAACAGGACTCTGAATATTCATAGAAATAGACTTACTAGATGAAAAATTTATGTGCATTTTTAAGGATTTTGATTAGATATTTCTGGATTGCCTTCAGAAATTTTGCACCATGTTATAATCCCACCATGAATTTATGAAAGTATATTCTCCTTCATTTCTTCTCAAAACAAGATTTAAACTTTCCTCATTCTTATTTTAATTTAACCCAATGTAACCTTTTCTAAATATTAAAATATATATATATATATTTTGAGAAAAATTTCTCTGTAATCAAAAATTAATGTAAAGTGGGGAAAAACACATTTAATCCATCCAGGAACAAGGTATCAGTGCATACTCATTACAAACTTCGTGTAAATTTTTAAACACATCTTCAATTTTCTTCAAAAATCCTATTCTTTGTTGGTTTTCATTTGTTTCATTGCTACTGTCAATGGAAATCTTCTTACGAGAATTACAAATATATAGGAAAACTATTGATTCCTGCTTCTTTATTCATTCTAGAAACATTATTCTTCTGTCATTAATTTTAAAAATAGTTAATGGGTTCTTTTATGCCATCTAGATATGCAAAGATATTAGCAGACATAATGAAATATTTTTCTCGGTATTTCTAATTGTTTCTTATTTCTGTTTTATGAGTTAGAGATACTGATGATGGCATTTTTAATTCTGAAATTGTGTTGTTTTACTTTCCAACATTACACACACTTATTGGATTGAGATGCCTTCTTTTTATTACATGAAAGAAATGCTCTTTGATTGCTTTTTTTATTTTTATCAATAATTAGGTGCTAAAATTAATGAAATATTTTTAAGCTTTTAAAATAATCTGTAATTATAGGCTTAATTTCACCTTTTATTGATAAATATGTAGGAAGGTATTTTAAGAAATTTATAAATACTAGATTTTGTTCTTGATGTTCCAATGTGTACTGGATAATAATCAGCAAATGGGATCCATACATTTACTATTTTAATGAGATTTTCTTTGCAGTTTATTATATAATCAATTTTGATTAATACTCCTTTACCTGCTCAATAAAATTTCAATTGAGTTGTTAAATTATCCTGTAATAATCTCACTTTCACATTTTTCTTTATATTTCTGCTATTGGGATTTGTTTCATGTATTAACCAAATAGTAATTTTGTTTAGTCAATAAAGGTTCATGACTTCAGTTCACATTGTGGATTTTACACATTATGAATATAAAATGACCCACGAAATTTTTTTCCTTCTATGCTTTTTATATAAAATAAATACTGACACCATATTTGTTTGTTTTGTTTTTATATTGTTATTTTCTGGCAAATCTTTTCCTATAATTCCATTATAGTTGCTGAAACAAAGCCTAAAATTTTAGTGGCTTTAAACATTAAAATTTTATTTTAATTTTGTCGTGAAAAGGTAAAATTTAGTTTGCCTAATTAATGTGAAGCTCTTCTCACACCAGTGATTCAGGAACTCAGGATTTCTTCATCTTGTTGCCTCATGGTCTTCACCATATGGCTACCATGGTTCTGCCAGACACTGATATCAGCTGGCTGAAAGAGGAAAGGGTATGGTGCTGTGCCCTTGAGAAGATTTTACGCACCTGATCTTAAAGGGCAAACATTTCTACTCTCATTCTGTTGGCCAGAATGTAGCATGGTAGTCAAACCTAACTATAAAGAAGGCTGGGAGACATACTCTTGCTCTACTCTCAGGAAGGAAAAATCAGTTTGGTCAATAACTAAACAAACTTTGCAGGTAATATTTTGAAGTATCTTTTTTAGACATCATTTATATATATATTTTTAATATTACTTTAATTAATTAATTTTATTTATTTATTTTTGAGACAGGGTCTCACTCTGTCACCCAGGCTAGAGTGGAATGGTGATCTCAGCTCACTGCAATCTTTGCCTCCCACACTCCAGGGCACCTCTCAGGCTCCAGGGTGCCTCTTGGGCTTAAGCAATCCTCCAAACTCAGCCTCCCAAGTAGCCAGGACTACAGGTGTGTGCCACCATGCCTGGTGAATTTTTGTGTTTTTTTGTAGAGACAGGGTCTTTCCATATTTCCCAGGCTGTTCTTGAACTCCTGGGCTCAAGCAGTCTGCCAACCTTGGCCTCCCAAAGTGCTGTGATTACAGATGTGAGTGCCTCGACAGGCCTATGTTATACATGTTTTCACCTCCATTTTTTTTCTATAGCCAGAGGAGTATAATTTGATTATGTTCATGTCATTTTGACATACTTAGCCTTATTTCTGTCAATTTTATGCTCTTTTTTCTCTATGCTTGTACTTCTTCATTTTGATTTATCTGCTTAAATATTATTTGGTGATTTAAAAACATTTTCTTGTTGTTTCCAAGTGCTTATTTATTTATTTATTTGTTATTTTTTTATTTTACCTTAAGCTCTGGGATACATGTGCTGAACATGCAGGTTTGTTACATAGGTATACATGTGACATGGTGGTTTGCTGCACCTATCTACCCTTTATCTAGGTTTTAAACCCCACATGCATTAGGTATTTGTCCTAATGCTCTTCCCTCCACTTGCCCCCACCCCCTGACAGGCCCTGGTGTGTGATGTTCCCCTCCCTGTGTCCATGTGTTCTCATTGTTCAACTCCCACTTACGAGTGAGAACATGTGGTGTTTGGTTTTCTGTTCCTGTGTTAGTTTGCTGAGGCTGATGGTTTCCACTTTCATCCATGTCCCTGCAAAGGACAGGAGCTCATTCTCTTTTATGGCTGCATAATATTCCATGGTGTGTATGTGTCACATTTTCTTTATCCAGTCTATCATTGATGGGCATTTGGGTTGGTTCTAAGTCTTTGCTATTGTAAATAGTGCTGCAATAAACATACATATGCATGTCTCTTTATAGTAAAATGACTTATAATCCTTTGGGTATATACCCAGTAATGGGATTGCTGGGTCAAGCCAAATCATGAGTGCATTCCCATTCACAATTGCTACAAAGAAAATAAAATACCTAGTAATACAACTTACAAGGGATGTGAAGGACCTCTTCAAGGAGAACTACAAACCACTGCTCAAGGAAATAAGAGAGGACACAAACAAATGGAAAAACATTCCATGCTCATGGATAGGAAGAATCAATATCATGAAAATAGCCATACTACCCGAAGTAGTTTATAGATTCAATGCTATTCCCATCAAATTACCACTGACTTTCTTCACAGAACTAGAAAAAACTACTTTAAATTTCATATAGAAACAAAAAAGAGTCCGTATAGCCAAGACAATTCTAAGCAAAAAGAAGAAAGCTGGAGGCATCATGCTACCTGACTTCAAACTATACTACAAGGTTACAGTAATCAAAACAGCATGGTATTGGTAGAAAATAAGACACATAGACCAATGGAACAGAACAGAGTCCTCAGAAATAACACCACAAATCTACAACCATCTAATATTCAGCAAACCTGACAAAAACAAGCAATGGTGAAAGGATTCCCTATTTAATAAATGGTGCTGGGAAAACTGGCTAGCCATATGCAGAAAACTGAAACTGGACCCCTTTGTTATACCTTATACAGAAATTAAATCAAGATGGATTAAAGACTTAAAAGTAGGCCGGGCACGGTGGCTCACACCTGTAATCCCAGCACTTTGGGAGGCTGAGGCGGGCAGATCACTAGGTCAGGAGAGTAAGACCATCCTGTCTAACATGGTGAAACCCCATCTGTACTAAAAATACAAAAAATTAGCTGAGCGTGGTGGTGGATGCCTGTAGTCCCAGCTACTTGAGAGGCTGAGGCAGGAGAATGGCATGAACCCGGGAGGCAGAGCTTGCAGTGAGCCAAGATCAGGCCACTGCACTCCAGCCTGGGCAACAGAGCAAGACTCCATTTCAAAGGAAAAAAAAGAGATTTAAATGTAAAACCTAAAGCCATAACAACCCTGGAAGAAAACCTAGGCACCTAGGCAATACCATTCAGGACATAGGAATGGGCAAAGACTTCATGACTAAAACACCGAAAGCAATTGCAACAAAAGCCAAAATTGACAAATGAGATCTAATTAAATTAAATAGCTTCTGCTCAGCAAAATAAACTATCATCAAAGTGAACAGACACCCTACAGAATGGGAGAAAATTTTTCAAAGTGCTAACTTTTAACTTTATTTTTTAAACAACATTTTTGTGAGTGTGAAAATATAGGAATTCTAAATATAGTACTTAATATGCACCTGGAAATCTCCAAAAAGCTTCAAGCATATTAACTCATCTAATCCTGACAACAACCTTATGACGTTGGTAGTATTCATAGTCCAAATTTAATCGTGAAAAAGTTAACAAAATATGTATTTCTCTAGTAAGATTGCAAATCTATGTGCAATTAAAATATAGCTTTGAAATATATAAAATAAAAGTTGACAGAATGTAAAGGACAGATAAATAACAGCATTATATTGGAAAACAGTAAGATACTTCTCTTAAGTATTCAAACACAGACAACAATAAAATCAATAATTACACGGAAAATTTGAGCAAACTCTTAAGCAAAATTTATTCAATTGATATAAATATACCACCATACTCAATAAATGTAGGATGCCTATTTTTTTCAAGTATTCAAGAATGATTTACATAAACTAATGATGTGCTACATTATAATTCAACATTTCAAAGAATTGTTGTCATATAAGATGGTCTCTGATCAAATTGGTTATACGCTAGAAATCCAAACAAAATGAACATTAAAAAATGTCTATAAGTTCTAAATTACTAAATACATGTTTAAATAACTATTTAGGTTAAAGTAGTAGATACAATGCCAATTAGAAAAACTTGTTGAGTAAATAGTAAAGATATTACATATAAAACATTTGGGGAAATATAAACCTGCACTTAGAGTGACATTCATAGTCATAAACAAGTGTATTTGAGAAGAGGATTAAGATCAGCACATTAAGCATACTCAAGTACTTAGAAAGAAAGGAAGTAGAAACTTAAGCCCCCCAAACCAAAGGAAAGGAAATAATAAAAACGAAAACATATATATATATATAATTTTTTTTTTTTAGACAAGATCTCATTGTGTTGCCCAGGCTGTGCTCAAATAATCCTCCTGCTTCACCCTCCTAAATAGCTAGGAATACAGGCACAGGCCACCACGCCAGGCTAATTTTTATAGAGAAGGGGGTCTTCCTATGTTGCTCTCAAACTTTTGGTCTCAAGTGATCCTCCTTCCTGTGCCTCCCAAAGTGCTTGGATTATAGGTTTGAGGCACTGCATCTGGCTTGAGAACAGATTTTTTTTTAAATGAAAAGAAATATAGTTTAAAACAAAGTAGAAAAAAGTTCAGTTATTTGAAAATATAAATATAAGTAAAATACTTGTAATGAAACTTACCACAGTAAGACTGGTAAAAAATTCACATATGCATGTGTACATGTTCACACACACACACACACACACACATCTCAAAATCAGTCATGTAAAAGGGAAATCAAAACAGATTTTTAAACCACTAAAATATTAAGGCAGACGTCCATAGAAATATCACATCCAATGACAGAATACATATTCTTCTCAACTGCATATGGTTCTCCAGTATAGACTATGGTCATAAGTCACTCCTCTATACATTTGAAAATTTATAAATCATAAAACTTATGTTATCTGTCCAAAATAGAATGAAAGTAGAACTCTTTCTATGAGGCCATGTTACCATGACACTTGAACCAGGAAAAGACATAATGAGAAAAAAACCAAAACACTATGTACAGATTAATATCTTCTATGACTACAGATACAGAGATCCTCTACAAAATACAAACTAAATCTAGCAATATAAGAAGGATAAGACACAATTACCTAGTGGGATTTATCTCAGGAACACGATGATGTTGTAACATACAAAAATCAGTCGGTTTAATATGCCACATTAGTAGAATAATGAACAAACACCACACAATCAATAGATATTTAAAAGCCTTAGAAAAAATTCAATGCCCTTTTATTATAAAACAGTCAATGAACTAGACATAGAAAGAAATTTCCTCCATCTGACAAATAACATCTGTGGAAAACCCATTGGTCATATACATAATCATGAAAGACTGAACGCTTTCCTTCTAAGATAAGAAATAAGACATGATGTCCTTGCTTGATAGTTCCATTCAACACTGTATGGGAGGTTCTAGCTGGGCAATTAATCAGGTAAATATGCTTTTAGCATACACTAGGACTGAATAACCAATAGAGAAGGGCAATCTCTTCAAGGCTTACATTCGTATCTCCATGGAAAATAGGTTATATAGCTCATTGACTAGCAGAGAAGTTCACTGGGTGCCAGGCCAGAGCTGATCCACAATAAGTGGACAGCTTATGTCCACTCTGGAGTAAAGGTACACTGAAGCTGGCAGACAGGAGCGTAGAGGGTATTGAGGTGCACATGGAGAAGGCTGATGTGAGAATATGCAGAGAGCTCAGTATGTGTGAGCCCACACATTGGCAGGCCAGCATGAGATATAAAATATGCAGTGACTGCGCTCAGCTCTACAGGAGACAACTCAAGGGAGTGTAGGTAGCCAAGTACGGTGGCTGGGTGCCCAGAAGTCATTGGAATCCTAAAGGGAATGTGTGCAGAGGAAGTCAAGAGTCTGCGTGCAAACAGGGAGACATGAGGTTTGGAGCGCATGGTATATAGGTCAGGAAAGCCACGGCAAGGTCAGGCCGGGATGGAGAGTTTGCTTAAGGATTGGCCCCTTTGAGCTCATGGCTGGGGTAGTACACAACTGCGTGTTCCTCACATGAACTGCTTCAGCCTCACAGGAAAAAGAGGAAAAGTTGTTTTTTTTTTTTAAATTTTATATATATATATACTTACTATACTTTAAGTTCCAGGGTACATGTGCACAACGTGCAGGTTTGTTACATATGTAAACATGTGCCATGTTGGTGTGCTACACCATTAACTCGTCATTTACATTAGGTATATCTCCTAATGCTATCCCTCTCCCCTCCCCCCACCCCACAACAGGCCTCGGTGTGTGATGTTCCCCTTCCTGTGTCCAAGTGTTCTCATTGTTCAATTCCGACCTACGAGTGAGAACATGCGGTGTTTGGTTGTTTGTCCTTACAATAGTTTGCTGAGAATGATGGTTTCCAGCTTCATCCATGTCCCTACAAAGGATATGAACTCATCCTTTTTTATGGCTGCATAGTATTCCATGGTGTATATGTGCCACATTTTCTTAATCCAGTCTATCATTGTTGACATTTGGCTTGGTTCCAAGTCTTTACTATTGAGAATAGTGCTGCGATAAACATATGTGTGCATGTGTCTTTATAGCAGCATGATTTATAATCCTTTGGGTATATACCCAGTAATGGGATGGCTGGGTCAAATGGTATTTCTAGTTCTAGATCCTTGAGGAATCACCACACCGACTTCCAGAATGGTTGAACTAGTTTACAGTCCCACCAACAGTGTAAAAGTGTTCCTATTTCTCCACATCGTCTCCAGAATGTGTTGTTTCCTGACTTTTTAATGATTGCCATTCTAACTGGTGTGAGATGGTATCTCATTGTGGTTTTGATTTGCATTTCTCTGATGGCCAGTGATGATGAGCATTTTTTCATGTGTCTGTTGGCTGCATAAATGTCTTTTTTTGAGAAGTGTCTGTTCATATCCTTTGCCCACTTGTTGATGGTGTTGTTTGATTTTTTCTTGTAAATTTGTTTGAGTTCTTTGTAGATTCTGGATATTAGCCCTTTGTCAGATGAGTAGATTGCAAAAATTTTCTCCCATTCTGTAGGTTGCCTGTTCACTCTGATGGTAGTTTCTTTTGCTGTGCAGAAGCTCTTTAGTATAATTGGATCTCACTTGTCAATCTTGGCTTTTGTTGCCATTGCTTTCACTGTTTTAGACGTGAAGTCCTTGCATTAAAATTCAGGAAATACAGAGAACGCCACAAAGATACTCCTTGAGAAGAGCAACTCCAAGACACAAAATTGTCAGATTCACCAAAGCTGAAATGAAGGAAAAAATGTTAAGGGCAGCCAGAGAGAAAGGTCGGGTTACCCACAAAGGGAAGCCCGTCAGACTAACAGCTAATCTCTCAGCAGAAACTCTACAAGCCAGAAGAGAGTGGGGGCCAATATTCAACATTCTTAAAGAAAAGAATTTTCAACCCAGAATTTCATAAACTAAGCTTCATAAGTGAAGGAGAAATAAAATCCTTTACAGACAAAACAAATGCTGAGAGATTTTGTCACTACCAGGCCTGCCCTACAAGAGCTCCTAAAGGAAGCACTAAACATGGAAATGAACAAACAGTACCAGCCACTGCAAAAACATGCCAAATTTTAAAGACCATCGATGCTAGGAAGAAACTGCATCAACTAACGAGCAAAATAACCAGCTAACATCATAATGACAGGATCAAATTCACACATAACAATATTAACCTTAAATGTAAATGGGCTAAATGCTCCAATTAAAAGACACAGACTGGAAAATTGGAAAAGTTGTTTTAAAAGAGCAAGTACAGCAGATGAAACTATTCTTCCTAAATCCCTGTCATGCCCTCTACTGACCAAGCTTAACATGGAGCTTACTGCAGAACTGAAATGCATGAATCCAACTCATTATCACAGGTATTGAGGGGTGAATTTGAAACTGAGAGGTAATTAGCTGATATCTGGCATAATCTGGAAGAGAAAGAAACAATGCAGGAAGATTTGCTGTATAAAATATAAGGAATCATAAAGCTTTAATAAGTATAGTATAGCTGTGGGGATAGGCAAAGTAAACAACAGAATGGAATAGAAAGGGTGAAACAGACAAACATAAAACTATGACCAAAAAGTGGCTCTTAAATATAGAAAAATAAAACTTTTACTAAACATATAAAAATATGTTTTAAAAAATGTTGCCTTATCTGATATTATAGGTAGATCACAGTTCTGAATGTGAAAGACAAAGAGTAATGCTAATATATAATAACATATTATCATTTCCATAGGATAAAAAGATTTGTATTGAGGAGGAAAAGTATACTTCTCATGAAAAAAAATGATTATCAAATTGGACTTCTCTAAAATTAATACAATCTAGGCATCAAAAGATATCACAAAGGATGTGAAAAGACAACTCAGAATAAGGGAAGATATTTGAAATACATGCCTATATATCCATAAGGTATGAAAAACACCTACCTATCAATGTTTAAAAAAAGGAAAAAGAAAATTTCACAACAGACTTGACTAGGTACTAGATAATATTGGACAACGAAATGGCAAACACAGATACTCAACCTTGTTATAATCAGGGAAATGAAGATTGAAACCACATGAGATAGCACTACAGCTATACCAAAATAGCTAACACACAAATGTCTGTGAAGACATGGAGCAATGGGAATATGAATTGTTCTAATCATTTTAGACAAATGTTTGACTTTCAGGTTAAGCCTATGTACCCCTTAAGACCTAGCAATTCCACTCTATTTATTAATATATACCTCACAGAAATATGTGCACAAGTACTTGAAGAAACACGTACAGAAACGTTTCCAGCAGCATTATCTACAATAGAAGCTAAAATCAACCTACATTTATCAACATTACAAACAATAAATAAATGTTAATTTAATGGAATATGATAGAGCAATAAAACCAATTAAAAGTACAGCTACATAAATATATTGATAGAAAGAAGCCAGATGGATAAGAATACATACTTCAATATTCTATTTATGAAAGTCCAAAACAGGTAAAAGATACACAGTGTTTTAAAAGACAGTTTAACTATGGAGAAGACAAGGATAATAATTGGAAGAAGAACGTAAAAGGAGACTCCAGTGTGCTGGAAATGTTATATTTTAAGAACAGGGTAATAGTTACACAAGTGAGTTTGTTTTGTACAAATTTATTGGGTAAATATACATTTTATTCTTGACAGTAGATCAACTACAACCTGAATTTTAGATAATTTTTAATACTTTTCACTCATTTTTAATGTCCCATGGTAGATAGGATGAATGAGATAGAGATCCAACAACTTAAGAAATATAATTTCCACGATATTGATTCTTCCTCCATGAGCATGGAATGTTCTTCCATTTGTTTTGTGTCCTCTTTTATTTTGTTCAGCAGTGGTTTGTAGTTCTCCTTGAAGAGGTCCTTCACATCCCTTGTAAGTTGGATTCCTAGGTATTTTATTCTCTTTTAAAATGGCCATACTGCCCAAGGTAATTTATAGATTGAATGCCATCCCCATCAAGCTACCAATGACTTTCTTCACAGAATTGGAAAAAAAAATAAAGTTCATATGGAACCAGAAAGGAGCCTGCATTGCCAAGACAATCCTAAGCCAAAAGAACAAAGCTGGAGGCATTATGCTACCTGACTTCAAACTATACTACAAGGCTACAGTAACCAAAACAGCATGGTACTGGTACCAAAACAGAGATATAGACTATTGGAACAGAACAGAGCAGAGCCCTCAGAAATAATACTACACATCTACAACCATCTGAACTTTGACAAACCTGACAAAAACAAGAAATGGGGAAAGGATTCCCTATTTAATAAATGGTGCTGGGAAAACTGGCTAGCCATATGTAGAAAGCTGAAACTGGATCCCTTCCTTACACTTTATACAAAAATTAATTCAAGATGGATTCAAGACTTAAATGTTAGACCTAAAACCATAAAAACCCTAGAAGAAAACCTAGGCAATACCATTCAGGACATAGGCATGGGCAAGGATTTCATGACTAAAACACCAAAAGCAATGGCAAGAAAAGCCAAAATTGACAAATGGGATCTAATTAAACTAAAGAGCTTCTGCACAGCAAAAGAAACTACCATCAGAGTGAACAGGCAACCTACAGAATGGGAGAAAATATTTACAATCTACCCATCTGACAAAGCGCTAATATCCAGAATCTACAAAGAACTCACACAAATTTACAAGAAAAAATCAACCCCATCAAAAAGTGGGCAAAGGATATGAACAGACACTTCTCATAGGAAGACACATGACACATAAGAAGCCAAAAGACACATGAAAAAATTCTCATCATCACTGGCCATCAGAGAAATGCAAATCAAAACCACAATGGGATACCATCTCACACCAGTTAGAATGGCAATCATTAAAAAGTCAGGAAACAACAGGTGCTGGAAAGGATGTGGAGAAACAGGAACACTTTTACACTGTTGGTGGGACTGTAAACTAGTTCAACCATTGTGGAATACAGTGTGGCGATTCCTTGAGGATCTAAAACTAGAAATACCATTTGACCCAGCCATCCATTACTGGGTATATACCCAAAGGATTATAAATCATGCTGCTATAAAGCCAAATGCACATGTGTGTTTACCTGACTGTATTATAGTTGTTCTGAGTTATAAATTATAATGTGATAAAGAGGAAAAAAACAAATAGGCAAAACTCAAAATATGAAAATTAATTTTCTGTGGGATGCTTGAGAAAACCATTTGAAACCTATTTCTTGAACTAAAAGTTTAATACAGCACATATTCAGAATATGAATAAAAAATAAATTTAATGTACAAAATATCAAAGTGTTTAATTTCTAAATAAAAATCGTATTATTAAATAGCATATAGTATAGAAAGTACCTGAATAGCTTTACATTAACTGGAACTGAATAACAATAAAAACATGGTAAGAGAAAAATGACTGTGTCTTGTGCCCAAATTCTGGGATACACAGACTATCTAAAGACAAAGAATTTTTCTTATAGAGCATCTGAAATATTCAGAGATCCTCCATTAGAATAAATTTATTGCTGCTATAAGGTATATAAAATGTTGATAAACTGCTTTCCTGACCTTGGAGAACTTTGTTGGCATATTAAGAGACTTTGATACATAGCAGAATGCAGACGTGCTTTGTGATTTGTTGGATGCACTGCTCTAGGTCTGCACTATTAGGTTCGTGGGAAACAAGGGGAAGCTTTAGAGAAGGCAGTATGTGCGAATGAGCCATAGTCTCACTGGCAAATGCCCCAAGTGAAAAACTCTGGGGATTTGAATGTTAAGCAAGTTCATTTAAACACCACACAACCCCAAACTTTATGACACATATATTGTTCCCTGCAGTATATCTCTTTGATTTTCTTCTGTCTCTTTGCTTTCCTCGCTGGTAACATAGCATTTGACCCCCTGTACCTTGTTTACAAAGCATTGCCTTATGCAGCACATTGGGGCTCTAATGAGTGACAGCCATAGCTGGAGAGAGACTACAATAGTGAAAAGTAAAACCAAGCAGAGTTTTAATAACATGAGTCCTGAGCCCTATTAGCTCTACAGAAATGTCCTTGGAATATAAAGGCTTCAATGACAAACTGGGGTATGGAAAGTGGGAAATGCTGAAATGAAGTAAGCATTGGAAAAATAAATTGTCAAAATTCATTTTTACTTTATATCCCAGAAGCCTCCTTTTAAAACCCACTCACTACAAGATTTCTAGGAAGGGCTTTTAAATCATATTGTTTGTTTTCCTCTAATATTTAATTTGTAACTTTCGTCTGTTTTATCAATGGGTGAGTTCAAGGTTAAAAAGTATACCTAGGCAACAAAAATATAATCAATTCACAAGTAATGAGACAGAAAATTTAATATTTCCCATTTATACCAATGTATCATTTATCAGATATTTCAGTGCTTTCCCACATAAAATCTATGCTGTTTTATTGACAAAAAAATTCTTTTTTTCTGTTTTAAGAAAGATAATTAGGTGTATTTAAAAATATTTGTAATAAAGGAAAGGAGATTTTCTTCCTAATGGACTCAGTGGACTCGGATCACGCTTATACAAGTCCTAGACCACAAGTAGTAAAATAACAATGGATAGAATTCCCTTCCCTACTTCTTGCTTTGAATTTAGCAAGGATTACGTTTGAGCTGTGTAGGTTCTACCCAGAAATATATTATATGTTCTTTTGATTTACCAATTGGCCTTGCATATCTGTGGATGCCTGAGAAGACAACACTAGTGCTGTGGGTTTTTCTCCATTCTTGTGCTATTAGCAAGTGCATTCTTGGTTTACAACTAGGAGACAAACATCTGGGACTCTCCTTGTGCTGTCTGTAGTGGAGGTGGGAGCATTTATGCCTGCTAGACCAATAGTGAACTAGTGAACTAGTTAATTATTGGCTTTTTAATAAAATTCATATATAACCCTACTTAGACAATCTAGCTTAAAACATTCCTTTTCAAAATTCTGGAGGTTGACGGATTTAACTTTTGCCTAGCAATGTTTTACAGACACAATGCCTCTATGCATTTTAAAATTTAGAATATTGGATTGTAGAACTTTTCAATGAGTTTGAAGGAAATATCCATTTAAGTCATCTTAAAAACAATGTAAGAAGTTGCTATTACATCAACTACATTACTTAAATTCTCTACTGATTACACACGTGAATAAGACAATGCAACTTAAAAAGGGTATTAGTTATTAAACATATTAATGTGTATTACCACTTAAAGTAATTACATTGGTCAAATGTGATCTGGTCTGGAATTGCCTCAATTCCTCACTTTTGTTGCAACACAGAATCTATTTCACTACCTCTTTTACTCACTAGGCTTGACACTAAAAGTAATTAGATTTTAGTAAATTGGACTCTCAATTAGTATAATATTATTGGATATTTTTGTATAATATATATGGATGTTTTTCATTTGTTTTTCCAGACTCACCTTCCACTCTCTATCCTGCTCTGTATGCCAGGAAGCTGACCTATGCAAGCCACATCAACTGGCTCCCTTGCCTTTTGGCTTCCAGTTATGTTGTGCTAATAGGAGGCACCAGTCACAGATTGGCCCATAAGGGAAAACGAAGATTTGCTAGGTTTTTCTACTGAATGCCAAAGCATTTTTTTTATTCAGTCCTCTTCATGCAATTACACTTTCATTAAGCAAACCTCCCGGTCCTCTTTGCCCTAGGGTCACTGGTCTCTCACTACTGCAGCTACATAGAAAGGGGTGGTATTTGCCAACACCCTTTATCAGTTTCTGTGAGCTCTTTTAAAAACACTGGAAGTCATATCATTTTTTGTTTTTGCTTGTTTGGTTGGTTGGTTGTTTTTGTTTGTTTATTTTTTGCCACAGAAGGGGTTCATGGGCCTCACTCTGTTGCCCAGGCTGGAGTGCACTGGCGTGATTATAGCTCACATGACTAAGTGGAGTGAATGGAGTTCTCTGGAGTGATTATAGCCTCCAACTCCTAGACTCAGCCCATCCTCCTGCCACCATACCTAGCCTGAAATTAATACCTTAATTAAACTCTTCAGTCACCCACTTTAAATGTGCTCCTGGGCCAGGTGCAGTGGCTTATGTCTGTAATCTCAGCACTTTGAGAAGTGGAGGAGGGCAGATCACTTGAGGTCAGGGGTTCCAGACCAGCCTGGCTAACATGGTAAAACCCTGTCTCTACTTAAAATACAAAAATTAGTCCAGCAGGGGGGTGTGCACATGTAATCCCAGCTACTTAGGAGGCTGAGGCAGGAGAATCGCTTGAACTTGGGAGGTGGAGGCAATAATGAGCAGAGAGCTCACCAGAGACTCTGTCTCAAAAAAAAAAAAAAAATGCTTCTGGTTTTCTACTAGATCTATGAGTAATAGGTATAATTGTTTAGAGTTAACCTTTAGACATATTTTAAAAATAAGTATTAGCCAGGTGTGGTGGCGCAGGACTTTTCCTTAGTTCAGCTAAAGACAGCATCCTTGTCCATCCCATGGCCATGAAAATTTAGGCTTGCAGACAGTTTGAAGGGTGAGCAAAGCAGGGTTTTATTGGGTGAAAAGGAAGAAAAGGGGGAAACAGGGACTCTGGCCAAGCAGAGTCCCTGACAGAGGGCTTCCCTCAAGGCCATTTGAATCTCAGATTCCACACAGGAGGAGGAGGGTCCAGGCCCCTCCCTGCTGCAAACTTCATGAACTTTTTGAGACTCCACCCCAGTGGAGTCCGAGCTGGTTGAGGTTTCTTCAGGGACCCCCTCCCATCTGGATGTCTGATTCCCCCCTCAAAAGAAGTACATCTAATTGCCGTTAGATTAAGGATAAGGATGAAGACTAATCATAACTGCTTCCTGCTGACAGGGGGCACTGTTTGGGGGAAATGGCAGTCAGAGCTCCCTCAGAGGCCTATTTAAGGGTTTCCAGCAGAAGGGGTCATTGTCAGAGGTTCTAGTTGCATGACTGTGTGGAGTTTGATGGACCAGAGAACAGACAAAATGGGTTATCAGAAAACATGTACCAAAATGAAACAAGGAGGAGGTAAGGACAGCTCAAAAATTTTGAGGCCTTTTACCAGTTTCCACAGGGAGAGGGAGGCTAAAAGCCTGACTGGCAAAATATTTCACCCTTTTGCCAGCATGTGGGGCTTCTGGATTCCCTTCCCCTGAGCCCAGTCTGAAGCCAACCAGTTTAAGGTTTGGGAAATTAATTCTTTCCAGTTTGGAGGATGCATCCGAGGGAAGTGTCCCGTAGTATGGAGACACAAGTACCTATCAGTGAAGAGAGGTCAGAGAAGGAGAGAAGAAGAAAGAGGATATTTTTTCAAAGCAGTTCCAGGGGTTCACGATGCATTAAAAAGGGGTACAGACTAGAGATGAATGGCTACCCATCTAGAAAGAGGGGAGCAGGCATCCCTGGTTCCCTTCTCTTCCTAGCAGATATGTTCCCTTCTCTGCCTAGCAGATACTCGGTGTACGTGAGGAAGAAAGGGAAGAGTGTCCTATTTCCCCCTTCCATCCTTGCATCCCCGAGTCCTGGTGATCTTGGTACATCTTGCCATGATTGCCAAAGCGTCTTTCACCCATGAAGCAGAGAGGCCTAGAGAACAGAAATTATTCAGTCTTACCTATGTCTCTCTCCCAGCTACTGTCAGTAGCGTTGGAGTTCCCTAGACCTCATTTATATCATGGATATTAACATGGCCTTTATCCATGAAACAGGAAGCTTGGGGTTGGCTTAATTGGCAGGAATCAGCCATGCTTACCTGCGCTGTGCCTTTTAAACTCTGTTGTCATCTGCCTCTGGATCCCTTAGATCCAGTTTTTTTTCCTAGGGCTTTGACCCAAAGGTTGGAATTGAGTCTGGGACAGACAAAAATGTGTCTCCTGGGGGACTGCATGGACTCCTTATCATAAGCCAAATGCTAAAGTGAAACTGTGGAACTGAGTCCTCCTCCAACAAGGGAGGATGTTTCATGATGCATTCAGATAACTGGTCACTATAGTTATGCTTGCTAAGATTTGGGTGCTTTGGATAGCTCCCTTAGTTTTACTTTCCCAAAAGGAAACCTCTGAGGCATGGGCATCCTATTTGTTCCAATCGCCTGGCAGGATTTGCAGGATAATTGCTCAGAGCTAGAATATTGATCCGGATTTCTACATCACCCATTCCTCTTGTTCTTTCTTAGCTTCAGCGAGGGATTGCTGGGTGATTTACAGGATCAAGCAGGGTTAGGCTAAAATAGGTGAAAACTTAAAAACAACTAATGAGTTTAGAATTTAATGACAAATGTACAAGTTTTGAAATATGATTTTTCTCTCTCCAGTCCTCATTTTTGTTAAAAAAAAAATCATCATGGAACTAAATGGTTTGCAAAATAGACTTTTGTCTCTTAAACTTGCCTGATTATTTGCATACAGTGCAGCAAGAATAATTATTTCTTCATAGGCCTTTCGGATTGGCTGTGATGGATGTCTATTCCATAAGAAAGGCCTTTTAAAGCTACGCCCAGCCATGGGTTTATCCTCAAATACCTGTGAGTTGGATGATTCTTTCCTCTTAAGGTCCCAAGGTAAACTTGGAGCTCCTAGGCCTGTTAGAAAGTGACATTCTTTACTGACCACAGGTCAGGAACCCTGTACAGGACTGTGTAGATGAGGGCATGAGGGCAGTCTCTCATGGGAGTTTTATCAGCTCTGTAAATAGAGCTTGACTCCTTAAAGTCAAGGGCAGCATACCCTTCCAGTCAAAGTCTTGGTAAAACAACTACTTTCTACAATTGTGTCCTGTTGCAAAAGAAAAATAGATTTTTATTGCACTAATGCAAACAACTATATTGCCATAAGAATACTCACAGGTAGGGTCCAAATCCTAGAGGAACCGGGAAGAGAGAAACAAACATGCTTCAAATCTTGATTATGAGAGCATATACTTTACTTAATTATTTAAGGCCATAAATACTTAAAAATAAGTTTCCTTGACTCTGAAAAACAAAGCATGGATTAGCAATATTCCAAACAGTAGTCAAAAAGTTTGATTCAGGTTGCTGAGTTCAGTTCATTTAGTTAACTCTTGTTTTGCTTACTATTTGTGAACATTTCAGCTCTTCATGAGTCCTGTACATTTTCCTTTATTCCAATGTTATCATCTCTGAAGTTATCAAAAGCCTGCATTTGAGAGAACCTGTTAAAATTCTAAGGCTCATTATAAACCATCTTTGAAAATGATTAAAACAAGACAACAACTGTCTGTGAACAGCAAAATGTTCAGGGCAAGTACAGTTAGAAACACAATTGACAAACAAGTTTGGTTATCTCTGTGGTTTATAATAACTTAGCATAACAACCTTAATTATGATTGATAGCATATACTTAGACATTAGAACTTTAGAAATCTCATGCAATTTTGGAACATATATAAGCATTATTTACTAAGATACAACCTAAAGAAGACTGAACATCATTTTGGCAAGCCCATGTACCTGAACATGGCAAATAATCCTGTTTACCTCTCTTTTTTGGACACTTCAGAGGCCCTCTGAAGTATTCAAAAAGCCAGGTGCCAGGGAAGACAATTTTGAAACTGAAGTTTGATTTTGGGAAGGCTGTTAAATATTCGAGGTTTTAAACACTTGATATTATAAAATAGAATCCCAGATTACTGTAAGTTATTTATTTTGCCAAAATGATTACTCAGAAATTTAAGAAGCAAAAACCTTTTATAACCCTTTACAAATTTTGCCAAAGAGCAGATTAGTGCATTAGGAAAACCTTGTTATGCTTTTATTTCAATGCTGAATTTACAGAAAAAAAAAAATATAATACCCTTTTCTGAATTTGGTCAATATGTTCACACAAAGAACCTCTTCTGCAAGATTAATTTCTGCAATGCTTCCTCCACTTGTTTGAACTTTCAGCTTTTCCTAATTTAAATTAAAACAATCCTTTAATCCTAGGCCAAAGTTTACACTCCCATGCCTTCTTATAACCTTTTACAAGCACACACACACACACACAGTTTACTGTTTTTACATACCTTGATTGTAAATCTATTTTCAGTAGTGTCAATTACATGTTATAATGGTAACTCCTCGCAATTTTTAACTTTAAGGTAAAACTTGGTAAGTTGCTTTAATTGTGTGATAACTGAGGCCAAACTTTTCCTTCTTAGTTAAGGGTGTGGTTAGTTCCATATGTCCTCAGGTCTAATCAATTTTGAAGCAGGCAAGACAGACTGTCTTCAAAACGCAAATTCAGTTTGTAACCTCAAAACACTAGCAAACCTTGCATCTCACCTGCATTTTACCAAGAGTCTTTAGGGCTCTTTTTATTTCTCAAAGATTAAAGTCACTAAAACTGAAAGGTACCACAACTTTTATCTTCCCTTTAAAAAATATTAGATCTAAGCGATTGTCTTTCTTTGGGCCAAATTAATTAGAGTTCTTTTTACAGACATCACACATAGTGCACACACAGACAGGCAGAAGAGAACTCCTCCCTTGTTTTCTGTAACTGAGATGTACAGTTAAAGGGCAACTAAGTCACAGGCTCTGTTCTTGAAGCATTAACAAATTCATTCAATCAGTAAATTATATATACGTGGAAAATTTCATATATTAAGTAAAATATCACATAGACATTGTATTAAATGGTTGTTAAACCATTAAATGAGTGTTCATAGTAGGAAGCCAGATATATGTCTATAGGTGGGTTAAAATAGTGAAGAAAGTTTATTTTAAATGTGAATATTTATCTTAATCATGGATCGTAATCAGAAATATCTGCACAATTTAACATAAAGTGTAAAACATACTCTGAGATAAGCTCAGGGGGACTCTCAGGATCAAGTTACAAGAGATAGAAACAAGAAAGCATTAACAGCCAGGCACCTGGCTCACGCCTGTAATCCCAGCACTTTGGGAGGCTGACGTGGGCAGATCACTTGAGGTCAGGACTTTGAGATCAGCCTGGCCAACATGGCGAAAACCCATATCTACTAAAAATACAAAAATTAGCCAGGCATGTTAGCGTGTGCCTGTCTCCCAGCTACTCGGGAGGCTGAGGCACGAGAATTGCCTGAACCCAGGAGGCGGAGGTTGCAGTGAGCTGAGATCGCACCACTGCACTCCAGCCTGGGTGACAGAGCGAGACTCTGTCTCAAAATAAATAAATTAAAAAAAGCACTATCTATGTTCAATATATCGTTGTATTATACAAGACGTAAGAGAGAAGTTTGCAAAGATAACTTAGACATGACTGAAATATTTTTATAGAGAAGGGGTTTTTTGAAAGCTGTAATTTAGAAAGATTAATTCAGGAAGTTGAACAGTTGTACTATGGAAGAAACTGAAATCGAAATTGTACCCAAAGCCGCTTTCATATAAAATGCATTCTTCCATTTTTGGAAACTACACTTTAAGTAATATATTATTTATTCTATTTAGTAGTTTATGTTCACTATATAAAACTTGGAAGACATGTGCACACATACACAAAAGAGCTAAAAAAACATAAATTCTTCCATAGTTTTAACACCTATTTTGGTATGTATATTTTTCTGCTTTTTAAATCAATATCATAGAGAGAGAGAGAGAGATCTCAAGCTCAAATGCCTAAACATTCCAAGCATAGAACCTCAAAGAATGTCTAAGACTAATTATGGCAAATTGTGAAGTTAAAGTGCCACTTAAAGAGAAAAGCTGCTGCTAATACCTATGACACTGTTGCCACATAATAATGGTCAACTGTTCATAGATCTTTCAATTTTTAATAGAAACAGGGAATTAAATTTTCATGCCTAAATATGCTGGCAACAAATTCCATTTAAAATAAAAACCAAAATGTGTGCAAATACCATAAGGGCCCAATAAACAAAATAACCTCTGTGTTGTGTGCTATATTTACCTCAGGGTCAGATTACCAACAATAAAGAGATTAGTCTTGAACTCTGGATTCAGATCTATTAAAGTTGAAATTTCAGCCTTGTGATACATTATACAAATATGATAATATTCAATTACCTTTTTATGCCATGATTTTCTCATCTGTAATACAAGCATAAAATCTTTCCCTCATAGAGCCATAAGGGTTAAATGAATTCATAAATGTGAAGAACTAACACATCACTAGAGATATATGAAGTGGTCAGTCAGTGATAGCGATATTTTATATAAGTGGTGCCATAAATGTTTAATGTTTCCTATCTTAATCTTTTGTTTTTAATGATGTTTTCTGAACACATGTTTGCTAATGACTACATGGCATTTCATCATATATATGTGGACAAATATTTATAATTAGCCAATTCCTTATTATTGGGCTTTTGAAAATTTTTCTAACTAGTATTTATTTATTTTATTATAAGTAGTACATATATATGTTTACTTTCTTCCTAAGAGTAAATTCCTAGAGATGGAATTATTTGTAGAATTCTATATTTTTTACATTTTTGGTATGTTTTGTCAATTTATCCTCTTCATAAATTAAAAAAAAAATTATATTTTCATCAACTATGAGTGCTTATTTCTGTGCTTATGTTGGATACTTTTTAATACATTTTGAATTTTTAAAATATTTACTTGATCCTTTGAACACTACAGTATAAATAATGCTTTCTTCATTTGATTGTTGAGGATTTTGTGACACATTAATTTTCGCAAGTTCACACAGTCAGGGAGGGAAGTGGGACAAGAATGTAGGTCGTACAAAGCCCAGTTTTTTTGTGAAATGTTTTATATGACACATAGTTTTCCACTGAACAATGCAGGGCTTAAGAGTGCGACCTCAGCTCCACCCCCATGCAGTTGAAAATCTGTGTATAATTTTGACTACCAAAATCTTTACTAGTAGCTTACTGTTGATTGGAAGACATACTGATAATTTAAACAATTAATTAACAAATATTTTGTATGTTGTATGTATTATGTACTTTTTTCATACGATATGTCATTTTATTAATTTTATTAAGAAAATTATAAGGAAAATACATTTACAATTAACTAAGTTGAATTGTATCATCACAAAGGTCTTAATCCTTGTCCTCTTCACATTAAGTAGGCTGAGGAGGAGGAAGAGGTTGGGCTTGTTCTCTCAGGGATCACACAAGCACAATAGGTGGAGGAGGTGGAAGGGGAGGCAGAAGAGGCAGGCACTCTTGGTATCATTTTTATTAAAAAAAAAAAAAAAATCCCCGTATAAGTAGGCCTGCACAGTTTAAACCTGTGCTATTCAAGGGTCAACTGTATTTCTTTGTTTTTAATAGAAAAAAAATTACCTCTGAAAATGTAGTTAATAGTAATTTAATATTATAACACTGAAATGGCATGCCAACACTTTTTATTTGCTAAAGATACACAAATATTTTGAGATGAGACCAAAATTTTGAAAAGATATTTCAACTTCATAGAAGTGACAGCAACCAGGATTAAGACCATTCCAAAATGTTTGCACTATACTAAGCTTCAAAGATGAATGTTAGGCCGGGCATGGTGGTTCACGCCTGTAATCCCAGCACTTTGGGAGGCCGAGGCAGGGGGATCACAAGGTCAGGAGATGGAGACCATCCTGGCTAACAAGGTGAAACCCCGTCTCTACTAAAAATACAAAAAATTAGCCAGGCGTGGTGGCGGGCACCCATAGTCCCAGCCACTCGGGAGGCTGAGGCAGGAGAATGGCGTGAACCCAGGAGGCGGAGCTTGCAGTGAGCCGAGATTGCGCCACTGCGCTCCAGCCTGGGCAACAGAGCGAGACTCCATCTCAAAAAAAAAAAAAATTGATCTAATATAAAAATATAGGAGATCGAGATCATCCTGGCCAACATGTTGAAACCCTGTCTCTACTAAAACACAAAACAATTAGCCAGGCATGATGGTGCACACCTGTAGTCCCAGCTACTCGGGAGGCTGAGGCAGGGGAATCGTTTGAACCCCGGAGGCAGAGATTGCAGTGAGCCGAGATGCGCCACTGCGCTCCAGCCTGGCAACAGAGTGAGACTCCGTCTCAAAAAAAAAAAAAAAAGCACATTTAAAAATTCCTTATGCTAGCAGAAACTGTATTATAATAAACAGGAATTTTCTGAAATGAAAGATCAGAAATTGCAGAAATAAAAGGAATCATAGACAGTGTCAACCTTCATAATGTAATCACTGTAACAGTGAGAAAATGAGAGCAGAGCTGGGGAACTCTGACTACCTGTCTCCTAGACAACTGAAGTTGATTTTTTGCATTGACGATAAAGTATTAAGATGGCTTTTTGCTAAACCAAGTTGTAGGAGTTTCGTGTTGTTGTTTGGTTTGGGTTTGGTTTTGGTTTTGGTTTTGGTTTAGAGGTAGGGTGTAGCTCTGTTGCCCAGGAAAGGGTGCAGGGGCAATCACTGCCACCTTGAATTCCTTGTCTGAAGTGATCCTCTTGCCCTAGCTTCCTAAGTAACCGGTGCTACGGGCATGCACCACCATGACCAGCTATCTTTTTTGAAATTATTTTTTGTAGCGATGACATCTCACTATACTTCTTAGGTTGATCTCAAACTCCTGGCTGCAAAGGATTCTCCCACCTCAGCCTCCCAAAGTGCTGGGCTTATAGGCATGAGGCACTGCTACCAGCTCAAGTTGTAGTTTTTGGTAGGCACTCTGTAGTAGCTAAGGACACATCATTCACCTAATGATGAACACACTAATTCATACTTTGAATTTCTTAATTTCCAAGTCAGTGCCTTTGGCTTCTGACTCTTTTGGTTTATTTTATTTTCACCACTACACTCTTTATTGAAAGCAATGGACAAAAAACTAGAACTAAAAAGAAGCTTATGTCTTTTTATTACCATCTTCGTTGGATAAACGTATGCAAGATGTTTTCCCACAGTTACTGAAACACTAACTTCTTAATATAAAAGCAGTGAGATAGAATTGATTTAAATTGCTCATTTGTATCATTACTCTAATCATTTTGAGTGTGAGTTAACATAAATAGATGTATGACTTTTTCTACTGTCTAGGGAAAATCTCAATGGAGACACTGACAAATAAGCTTCTTCTTTATGCATGTAGCCTTTTTTACTCCATAGTCATGAAAAGATACATGCCAGTGTCTCTAATAGTTTCCTGTTCTATTTTGAATTATCTTTCAATACAGGAATTCCTTGTGTAATAAGCACACTTTGAGTGGATTTAAATTTGAAGCCAACTAACTTGAAGCTCAATTACATGTCAGATTTGTCTCAAGCCTTTTATTTTTGTTTGTGTCCGCAAAGACTGATTCCATGGTCATATGTTTGAGGTTATTTGTTCTTAAGAACAATATCTGGGTTATATGTCATCGGGACAGGCAGCCAATGTTGGAGGTGCAGAAATATTCTGGCCCCACTGCAGGGTTACAGTTCATAGACCAAGTCTCTCTAAAAGATATATGAGTCCTCCCACCATTGTTCAGTGTTCAGTCCAGGAGTTTAACAGAAGAAATCAATGAGGCGCAACTGTGCAAAATAGGGGTCAAATATGTACAGCTGTGGCTCCACATATATCAGATAGCTGTGTTTGATTTTTCTCTAGACAGTATTCATTATCAAAATGGGCTTCAGAAGCTTTTTATTAAAAACAAATTGATGTTAATTAATTCAGATTGCAGTGGCCATTAGTCAGCTATCTCGGTGCAGAAAACTGAATCAAATCAAGACTGTTCCCTGCAATCTCTGAGAGTTTCCTATCTTTAAATCTAATTTTAAATTGGAATTCTTATGTTTTAAGTTAAAGTAAGCTTTTTTACTCTGGCTGTCTCTTGACTATCAGCTGCCTTGTTCCTTTGCTGCTTAACTTTATTTTAGGAGTCCGTATTATATTATGTTTCTACTTATTTACTGATAATATTTTATAATTTATATTTTCCTATCTATCATGGTTTTTTGGATGCAATTAAATTATATGTATTTTCACTTAAATATTTGGAATTTTAAATCTAAAGACATTTTTAAAGTAATACTTTTTGTTTCCTGTTTTATAAGAGAACTATATGAATTCTAACAAATTACTTCTCTAGTGTTTTAACTATTCACATTCTATAATTCTTTTCCTGTATATTATTTTTCTTTCATGCCTTATCTCTTCCCAACAAACACACACATACATAAACAAAAGGAAGAAAGAAGCCTGTCAAAAATCCTTTATTTTTTCTCTTTTCCTATAATTAGTATGAATAAGAATCAGTTCAATTGCCTTTTTTCTCTTTGTCTTGGTCGTTTGCCTCTCTGAGTGACCAACAAATCATGTGTAGGCAGATATGAAATCTGTGTGCTTCTTTTTCCTCTCCTTTAATTTGGACGGATGAACAGTAGAAAGCCAGAAATAGGAGGCTGAATCTCTAGAAATAATATGTGAGAGAACAAGAAAGGTATGTGTGAATGTGTGTGTATGCAAGGAGGGTGGGGGAGCAGAGAAGTTTAAATGATTTGCAACAGGACAGGGGATTGTGGAAAGATGAGACTATTGGGGTACAAGTTGTAATGAGGAGGAAATTGGAGCTGATGTAAAAATTATGGCCAATACTGCTCTGAGATCCGCAACAAACACAGACCCCTTTCTTCAGGTGGTCCTTACCCTCTGAAGTGTCAGCTTCAAAACTTTCTACATCCTGCTTCAGTGTCTCTGAAAATCTAGGTTGGTTGTACTACTTTGCTGGGGCACCCCAGGCCCACACTGGGACTTGCAATGGCCTTCCTCTCTGTTTCTATATTATGGGGTTTCTCTGTCCCCACCCCCATCAAAACTGAGATCATCTAGAAGACCTGAGGGGCCCCAGGATTTGCAAATATGAGAGCATTCTAGGGTTCTCTGTCCAGGTCCTTGCGTCCTGGTTCTAGAAGGGCAGGCTGACACGTGAATTATTCCCTTTAGTTACTTAAGCATTTCTCTAATGGGATCATATGAAATCAGGCTGGCACGTTGGTGCTGACATATCAATTTGAGGTGATAATCACTCTCATCTTTTTTTTATCCTGTGTTCCCCCCACTGCTCACCAAATACTGGCACCTATCCGTCAGCAGAGAAATCACAGGGTAAAATAAATCTTGATCAAATCTTCCACGGGTTGTCACTTCTATTTCTTCATTGTTCTATAATGCCAATGAACCTTTTTAAGCAATGTCTTTGCTTGCCTCTAAGTGATGTGGTGACATTGTGCTCTCCTAGGTCAGTCTTAAGCCATGACAGAAAGGGGAAGTCTGTTTCTTGTGTGAATGGGACCACTAATCTCACTCCACCCACAGATCCTGTGATAGACGGAGTGTTTGTCTCCCAAAAAAGCCATACGTTGAAATCAAATCCTCAATGTCGTAGAATTTGGATGCGGAGTCTTTGGGAAATAAATAGGCCATGGGCATGGAGGCCTGATGAATGCCCTTTTAATTAGTGCCTTATAAAAACAGGTCAGAGATCAGGCTCTCTTTGCTTTTTGCCACGTGAGGACACATCAAGAACACAGCCCTCTAAACCAGCAAAAGGGCACTCACCAATTACACAACCATACTGGCACTCTGATATTAGACTTCCAGCCTCGAGAACTATGAGAAATAAATGTTTTTATTTTAAACTACCCAGTCTATGAAAAGTTGTTCTAGCAAACCCAAACTGACTAAGACAGGCCCTTACCTATACCCCCTTCCAGCTGGTGGTAGTATATATAAAAATATCTCACATTTTAAGAATGCGGTGATCACAGCCTCAAAAATTCAAGGAAAGATATAGTTGGAAGATGGATTATTCTATTTTTATGCTATCAAATTTTATATACTCAAATTAACCAGATAATTTCCTGAATACTCTAGGTCAGACTTGTATTTTTGGTCATCATCAAAACAGTACAGTAACATGTTTTGAGAGAGTCATTGGAAGCCAGTTCTTTGGGCAGCATGATGGATGGTGCAGTCATGAGTAATGATGTAACTAACCAGCACTAAATAAATGGTATTAGGGAACTGTGGTAGCAAGAAGATCTATATTGTTTCAATACAAACAGGTTGTGGAGAGCCTGACATTGTGAGTAATAATAGTGTTGCTACCTTTTTCAAAATGGGAGATGTGAAGTTAACCAGTTATGACATATTTGAAAGAAGAGGACGTGAAAAAATGGCTCCTGGACCTCAACATAGAGAAATTGTACCTGGACACTACAAAGAATTATCACATGAACTGACTGAATAAACAAATACCTATACTTCTCCTCTACCATTATTTTAAATCTTCACCAGTAAGTCACTAAGCCTCAAATAGGCCTACACGTTTTTAATACATATTTAATCAAAGTGTTGATATACACAGAAACCCTGCAAGAAATATTTTTCCAGGATTCTGCATGTACTAGGGGCAAGTCCACTTCACCAATTGGATCTGGTGATCCATTTGGATACCTAGAGATGTGTGCAACATGATCATACCTTGAAAATGGCAAAAGCACCTTACATTTACAATATGGATGACAATTATAATTTTCTTAGAGGAAAGCGCATTATTTTCCCAATTATGAGGAGAGGTCTGTAAGAGAGACAGGAAATAACCAAAAAGGTAACTAAAAACAAATAAATAAATCATGGCAAAGATTTTTCTGAATATTTCTCTCCTATTTTAAGCATTCAAACAAATGTAGTTGAAAACTAGCTATAATTCTGAAGAGTTTGAATATATTTGCTTCTTGTAGACTGAGTTCACATGTTTGAACTGATGGAATTTAATGAATTCATTCAACCTTATTTGAAGAACCACATAAGTACCAGGTATACAACATAAAAATTATGTATTTTTTTGTCTTTGAGCTACTAACAGTTTAGTAGAAGAGGAAAACATGTAAACAAATGATTACACAATATGTTTTGAGAACAAACTGAAGAAAGAAACGGTATGGGAAAACAGAAAGAAGCTTTTTATGTGGTAATTACTGAGCAGTCTTACAAGATTAATAGGCGTTTCCAGGGACATCAGTGAAATAAGTCTAATACAGGAAAATGCATATGTATGCAAATATTAACATTGACTCCAACTTCCTGTTTCCCTTACTCTGTGGCTTAGATTCCTGAGTTTGAAAATATTTCTCATAAACTTTAATTTACCTCTGCAGTTTATCAGAGTTAGAGGAGTATTAATTGGTGTTATTTTAAGGGGTATTTGTCAATTCCCAGACTTGCAAAATATTACACACAATGTATATATCAGCTGGCCCTTGATGTTAATGAATTAATTCTGAATCGCAATTCCACATTCTATAGAATTCAATGTCTCTCTCGAGTGAACAGGAATTGCCAGAGGTTTATCTCTCAGGTTCTTTCACCTGGCTTCTGCTTCCATGCATGCTGTATCACTTCTGTGTCATACTGATGAAGGTGTGAGACTGAGCCTTTTAACCACTTCCTTAAGAAACCACTTTTCTTATGTCTTGACATGCTCAAATCTTCTTTGACATATTCATGCTTTTCATGTCCCACTCAATTATGTGGAATTACCTAGACACTTTCCTAAGCAAGACAGCATCCTCTTTAATGATGCCTTGGTTTGTTTTTTAAGGGTGATTCCCATATATGGCTGCATATTAAAATCACCCAGATGAGAATTACAAGACAATACATACACCCCAGAATACCATTTATTGATATTGTGATTTAATTGGCCACAGATGAGTACAAGGTACTGCGCTTTTAAAAGCCTTCCAGGTGATTCTTATGTGCAGCCAACTATTTTATAGATTACCACAATTTGTATATGTTTGAAAAACATCTTGCTCAATTTTTTTTAGGTTTGAGCTTTATATAAATTAGACCAAAAGTATGTGTTTTCCTGTAATTTTATCTCAACATTATATCTATTGCTTATTCACACTCACTGTTGCATAATATATAATAGTATATATACATATATACACATATATATGTATATATGTATATGTATGTATATATAGTGCAATAATATAGTTAATGGATTTGAAGATTAATGCATATCTTGCTCTTAACAATGCTTCCTGAATATTTTAAAATAGCATCTGGTGCAATTTTTTAAGTGTTTCTTATAAGGTATATATAATGTATTGAAATTTAGCAAGTTATCCCAAATTATTTTCCAAAGTGGTTGTACCAGTGTACCTGTCCAACAGCAGTGTATGGAATCATTGTACCAGTGTATGCTCTCAACAGCAGCCCATGAAAGTTATCCTTTTCAAGGATGAGTTCACATGCTCATCTGCATGGGAAGTCCCTATCATAGTTATCTTGGCTAGTGCCTGATAGATACCCTTCAGGGCCAGAGGAGCCCAATTATAAGGCCAGAAGTAGCCTGTGTAGCCATTCATCTTTTTCGCTAACTGACAGTGGGCAGCACTTACTATCAGTGGGCACAGTCTCCAGAATTTCTACTTGCTCATTTCTGGCTATCTGCCTATTCTAACAAAATGAAATCATGAGGACAGAACCCTCATAGTGGGATTAATGCCCTCATAAGGAGAGACACCAGAGAGCTCTTTCTCTTTCCATATAGCCACAAAGACGAGGTCATGTAAGTATACAAAGAGATGGTGGCAATCTATAAGCCAAAAGAAGAGGCTTAAGAATAAAAACCTACTTTGTTGACATCTTAATTCTGAACTTCACAGTTTCCAGAATGGTGAGAAAATAAATTTCAGTTGTTTAAGCTACACAGTATGTTAGCTTTTTATGGCCACCTAAGTTGATCTATATATCCACTTACAAACACACATCACCCACATACAATATTACATTTATGTATATTATATTCTGTCCAGCACTTTTAGGTAGAAAGTGGAGGCAAAGCTTTTCTCTAAACATCTTTCTCAAAATTGTTGAAAACGAATATTCTTATATTTTCAGTGTCACATAATTGCTAACATAGTTCTTTTAATATATTTGTTATAAATTGTGATCAAAATTGTGATGAAAATAAATGAGATAGTTGCTTTACTATCAAAAATCCTGTTGATTAACTCCAATTCAAGATAGTTGTAGGTGTCTGAAAGCCAAAGTTTGTGATTAAAAACTTGATGAACAGAATGTATTTGATTGGACTTCAGAGTAAAAGGAACTGAAAATAGGGAAAATTGACAGTGGAAGTTTAAGGCAATTTGCTATAATTATTACGACATAGGCCTCTGTTAAGTGGAGGTTCAGGAAAAAATTTTTGCAGATGACTTTCTTGGGAAAAAGATGCCTAGAAATCCAGAAAAAAACAATCAGAATTTCAGAGGTGAATGCCATTTCCAGAGGCAAATTAATAGTGAATCAAATGGAGGGTAATATCCACTTCCCTCTCTTGCATAGTTCCTCTAGAAGATCCTGAATCTATTTTTTATTAATAGTCTTGTTTCCTCTTTATAAAGAGTATCCCTTAAGTAGTTTGGATATTTGTATCTGCCCAAATATCATGTTGAATTCTAATCTCCAATGCTGGATGTGGGGCCTGATATGTGTTTGGATCATGGGGACAGATCCCTTATGAAACATGTAGCCATCCCCTTGGTGATAAGTGAGCTCTCACTCTGAGTTCACACAAGATCTAGTCATTTAAAAGTGTGTGGCACATCCCTTCCCCCAACTCTTTCTCACTTGCTTCTGCTTTTGACATGCGATGTGCCTGTTCCACCTTCACCTTCCACCATGATTGAAAGCTTCCCGTGTCTTCACCAGAATCCCAGCATATGCCAGCATTATGCTTCCCATTTATACATTCTAGTAGCCACATTTTTAAAAGTAAAAGGAAACAGATGAAATTACTTGTAATAATATATTTTATTTAATCCAATATGTCAAAATTATCATTTTAATATGTAATCAGTATAATAAATTATTAATTAGATGTTGTACATTTTCTGTATACTTATAGAACATCTCAAATTTGACAAGTTACTTTTTATGTACTCAGTAGCCACATGTGGCAAGGCACTATGAATTGTATGTACAATTATAGGAAGGAAACAAATAAGTCACTTAGGTGTTGGGACTTTCAGGTACTCTGTCTAAACTTCCCTGGACTTAAATACCACTGGTAGAAAAGAGGTATTTTGATGGATAGACTCCTATCTAAGAAAGATATTTGAAGAAAGAACAAAGAAAAAAATGACCTAAGTTTTCTTTTCTGGGTTATCAAGGTTAAAGAACCATGGCCATATCAGTCAGAGGGGCATGACTTTGAAGAGGTCATTGCTCAGAGAAAACGACCTAGGAGTCAGAGACATTACTTAAAATAGGAAACTAAGAATTCCCCATACTAGATAGGATCAACATTAGTCCATTTAAAATATAATTACTTTTCTGTTCCTGTGGTTGTTAGCTAAGGATAATGGCCTCCAGCTCCTTCCATGTCCCCACAAAGGACAGGATCTCATTCTTTTTTATGACTGCATAGTATTCCATGGTATATGTATACCACATTTTCTTTATCCACAATCAAATACTACATATTCTCACTTATAAGTGGGATCTAAATGATGAGAACGAATGGACGCATACAAGGGAACAACACACACTGGAGCCTTTCAGAGGGTGGAGGGTGGGAGGGAGAAGATCAGAAAAAAATAACTAATGGGCACTAGGCTTAATACATGGGTGATGAAATAATCTGTACAACAAACCCTTATGACAGAAGTTTACCTGTGTAACAAACCTATACTTGTACTTCTGAATTTAAAATAAAAGTTAAAAATAATAACACACACAAAAACTCTTTGATGATGGCTTCTGAAATATTTTACCTAAAATGACTACCTGATAGTTAGGTCTTACAATCCCTTTGTAATTTATCTTGGGTAACTATCTTAATCCATTTTGTATTTCTGTAACAAAACATCTGATACTGGGTAATTTATAAAGAAAATAAGTTTATATGGTTCATAATTCTGGAGACTGAGAGGTTCAAGAATCATGGTGCTGGCACCTCATTGACCTCTGGTAAGGGCCACATGCTGTTTCACAACATGATAAAGCATAAAGGTAAGTGAGCATGTACAAAGAGGCACACATGAGGGCTACAAACCCACTCTCACAGGAAATGAACTGTATCTGTGAGAGGTAGAACCCGTGTGCTCATTCTTGAGAGACAGCAGTAATCTATTCATGAGAGACCCACCCCCATAAACCAAACACCCCCTTCTAGGCTCTGCCTCTCCCCAGTGCTTCATTGAAGACCAATCTGCAACGTTAGTTTCAGTGAAGACAAACCATGGACCAATCATAGCAGTTACAGAACTATCCCTCCATTAGTTAATTTAAAAAATAGCTTTCATAGTAAGGAACAGCAGAAAAAAAATGGAAGGAAAATAGAGAAAGAATATCTATTGTTAAGCCAGCACAATGGTTTTCTTATTTCCTCACAAAGAGATGATTTAGATTATCTAAATTGAGAAACATTATTTTTTGTTCATTTATTCCTTTGCTTTTATTTTTAAATAGGCTCAATCTTTTTGATCTGTCTGTATGTGTGTTTTCTCTATAAGACTCCCACCATGAGATGCAAAATTCATGTGCCCAACCATTTAAGTGATTTTTTAATAATATAGGAAGAGCAATTCCTGAATTAGGATATTCTTAGCACATTGTTCCACTCTATACATTACAAATGTAAAGCAGGCAACAGTACTGTCTCTCCACAGGGAGAATTTATGACATAGTGCTATTATAAACCCAAAGATTTTATAGTGTTTCATTTTATGGTCTATTCTGCCTAAAATGACCTAAGGTATAATTTTCCTCCCACTGATTGATGCCATCTACAAAGTGCCATTGCTATTGAAGGGTTGGGCTGAACCCATAAGAAAATAATTCTCACCTTTATAGCTTTTGCCTCTAAGCCCAGGTGGTAATGAAAGGGTGGTACGTCAGTAAAAGGTTATTCATTAAGTGCCCTTAACCATATTTGTAAGTACAGGGAATCAGAAAGACTCTAAGAACAGTTCTGACCACAACTTTTGGTCATTTGAAGCAATTACCTGAGGTGCTCTCCGTGAATGCTTCCAGAGCAACTGAATTGTCTAAGAAAAAAAGGAAAAAACAGTGAATTCCTAAATAGGTTTTACAACTCATGTGGTCTCTGTAGCCATTAAGCACATCATCTCACATGAGACCAAGCACCTGCTGATCACCTCAAAATATATTTCATCTGTAACTGGGTATGTGTAATCTCTCAATGTCCTGTTCAAGGTAAAATACACTTCCTTTCAAAAGGTCCTTGGTAATACACATTAAAAAGAGCTCTTGGAATAATGCGCATGAATTTGGAAGAATTGACATATTTATTGTGAACAAAATATATCACTGGTGAATGTAGTCAGTGTATTTCAAGTCAATCAGTGTATTTGAATTTCAATTCAATCAGTGTAACAATAGGTCACGTTTTAGAAATCTTTAGTTAGTCCAGACAATCATTACTGGATGACTTAGCACTGTAGTTCTCATGTACTAAGCATAGTATTAATTAGAAATCAGTCAATCTCAACTGTAAACCCTAACACTTCAGTCTTCTGTCTTTAGTTATTTAGTGTTTCCCATTGGTTGTGCTTGTTTTAATGTTAGAGCTATTTGTCCCTGGTTAGATGGATGGATAGATAGATGTAGATATGGATATAGATATCTCACTTATTTTATTCTAGAGTTGTGTTGCTGCTTACGTTTAAATAGTACTATTAGCCTTTTATCTTCTCCAGGATGAGGACTGTGCCTGCTTCTTATATTCTCTATAGATGCCTTAGGAAAAGATATGTTCACACCATGGGCAAAATTAATATTGAGAAGCAGTTGCCTTAGGTCACATATAAGTAAAAGACATACCTATGAACTTTAACAAATGAAAGTTTTACATAAACTTATTGCTTGATTTGGTTACACAAGTAGTTATGGAAAACACAGGAAGTGTACTAAGTGAACACTCAATTTTTTTCATAGCCCATACATGCTTAAAGGTATGAACTGGTGATATGGACAGGAGAGAGGGAAATTTTGGGTAGAAGAGGGTGGTTCCCTGGCAAAGGCCCCGCCCTGAAACCTGAAGACCTGCTTCCCTAAATGAGGACAGGCAGTTCTGTTTTTGCACCCAAAAAGTTGTCCCTGTCTCACATTCTGCAAAAGGAATCAGGGAACTCTCCCGTTTCATTGGTGCTTGCAATCAGCTCTAATTGAAACGTATTTTTACCCTTTGGGAAAGAGGTGATCAGACATTTATTTTTCACTTTATTTCTTAGTTACTGAAAAATAGAGGTCAGAGTGAAAAAGCTATTACTTCGAGTGTTCAGGTGTCACCAGGCACTTGTCTGTTGGGATGGACACCAATTGTGAAGAATGTTAAGAGAATCCCTTCTTAAAGGAAGAGCAGAGAGGAAATAAAAGCCTCTTTGGATAGACTACACTCTGATGCATTGATATGGTTTGGCTGTATTCCCACCAAAATCTCATCTTGAATTGTAGCTCCCAAAATCCCCATGTGTTGTGGGAGGGACTCGGTGGAAGACAATTGAATCATGGGGGCAATTTCCCCCATACTGTTCTCGTAGTAGTGAATAAGTCTCACAGGAGCTGATGGTTTTATAAGGGGAAATCCCTTTCTTTCCTCTCTTCCCAGCCATCATGTAAGATTTGTCTTTTGCCTTCCACCGTGATTGTGAGGCCTCCTCAACCATGTGGAACTGTGATTCCATTAAACCTCTTTTTTTTTTTGGTAAATTACCTAATCTCAGGTATGTCTTTATCAGCAGCTTGAAAGTGAACTAATACATGTTTGATCCCAAAATGAAAATATTTTCTTCTTTCCTTTTTATTTTTATTTTTTCTAAAATATGATAGGCATTAGCAAGGTGCAATGGCTCACGCCCGTAATCCTAGAACTTTGGGAGACCAAGGTAGGCAGATCACTTGAGGTCAGGAGTTTGAGACCAGCCTGGCCAACATGATGGAACCCTGTCTCTACTAATAGTAGCAAAATTAGCTGGGCATTGTGGCACAAGCCTGTAATCCCAGTTACTCAGGTGGCTGAGGCACAAGAATCACTTGAACCCAGGAGGCAGAGGTTGCAGGGAGCTGAGATCATGCCACTGCACTCCAGCTTGGGCAACAGGTGAAACTATGTCTCAAAAAATAATAAATAAAATAAAATATGATAGGCATTAATCTAAGATTGGACTCAGTATGATAACACAAAGAGTGAGAGTTGTATTTTACTTATCTTATGTACAGGAGAGTACAGCTTAACAAAGGCCTGTTCTCTTAAGTACAAAGTCAGCTGTGCTTGCTCAGACTTTCCGGATCATTATACTAAAGTAACAGTTTAACCAGCTTATTCAGCTCAAATTGAGACAAACTATTCTGGCAGGAGGTCTTCGTTACAACTAGGTTGATTAATGTAATGAAAATTCACAAGTTGTCCTCAATGATTTTCTAATCCTAGCTCCTGATGGGTCTTGCTTGCTTTTGAGTAATTTTTTTTCATAAGCACTACCCAAAAAGAAGCTGGAAATGAGGAGACTTCTTAACGCTCCTAAATCCATACTCTTCTAATAAGCACAGAAGAATGTGTCAGCATTATTCCACTGTTATCCTTTGCCAGCTCTTAGCTATTCTAGAACAGGAGCAACAGTAAATCTTGTTAGGGAGTAGTATACCACAATGATTAAACTTGCAGTCTCCAGAAGAGGCAAACTGGATATTAATTACATTCACCTGTTTGGGTATATGTAAATAAAGAATGCTGTGTTTCTCACAAGACAATATAAATATTAACAGAGATGAAAATGTGTGACATGTAGAGGGGTTTTAGCAAAAGCTAGTTCTTCTCATTTTAGTGCCTTAATATAGAAAAATACATGAAAAATGTATTAAACTCTCTGACTTTATAAAGCAGAAACTGACACACTTGTTGGTGTTACTTAATTTTTAATATTCCTTACTGTCTTGGACCCTGATTTTCAACTGGGTATATTATAACAAAATTACATTTTCCAGTTCCTGTTGTTGTCAAGGATAGCCAGTAAAATTGTATATGAAAGTGGCATATGACACTTCCAGAAATTATCCTTATAGAAAGAGAACAGTGTCTCTATTCTTTTTTCCCTTCCTCTTCCTTGGAGTTTGATATGATGGCTTGTGCTCCAGCCATCATTTTGGATCAAGATGATAAACATGTAATACACACCCTGGATTGCTTAATTCCAAATTCAATTTATATAAGGAAAAAGATTAAATTTATTTGTGCCTATTATGTGAGAAAGAGATGAACATCTATCTTTCGTAAGTCACTCTTATATTGTTCCTTTTGTTATTCTGTTGTATGCAAACATAATCATAAATATTGTCCAGGCATTCCCAAATTATCCTCTCCTGGGGGTGACTGGACTGTATGTGAAAAAACCCAGTAGCCACTCAATTATTTTTAAAGGAAAGAAATTTTTTTAAACTGTTAGTATATTTAAAATTTTTAATTAGTCCTTTGGGTATATACCCAGTAATGGGATGGCTGGGTCAAATGGTATTTCTAGTTCTAGATCCCTAAGGAATCGCCACATTGACTTCCACAATGGTTGAACTAGTTTACAGTCCCACCACCAGTGTAAAAGTGTTCCTATTTCTCCACATCCTCTCCAGCATCTGTTGTTTCCTGACTTTTTAATGATCGCCATTCTAACTGGTGTGAGATGGTATCTCATTGTGGTTTTGATTTGCATTTCTCTGATGGCCAGTGATGGTGAGCATTTTTTCACGTGTCTTTTGGCTGCATAAATGTCTTCTTTTGAGAAGTGTCTGTTCATATCCTTTGCCCACTTGTTAATGGGGTTGTTTGTTTTTTTCTTGTAAATTTGTGTGAGTTCTTTGTAGATTCTGGATATTAGCCCTTTGTCAGATGAGTAGGTTGTGAAAATTTTCTCCCATTTTGTAGGTTGCCTGTTCACTCTGATGGTAGTTTCTTTTGCTGTGCAGAAGCTCTTGAGTTTAATTAGATCCCATTTGTCAGTTTTGGCTTTTGTTGCCATTGCTTTTGGTGTTTTAGACATGAAGTCCTTGCCCATGCCTATGTCCTGAATGGTAGTGCCTAGGTTTTCTTCTAGGGTTTTTATGGTTTTAGGTCTAACATGTAAGTCTTTAATCCATCTTGAATTAATGTTTGTATAAGGTGTAAGGAAGGGATCCAGTTTTGGCTTTCTACATATGGCTAGCCAGTTTTCCCAGCACCATTTATTAAATAGGGAATCCTTTACCCATTGCTTGTTTTTCTCAGGTTTGTCAAAGATCAGATAGTTGTAGATATGCAGTGTTATTTCTGAGGGCTCTGTTCTGTTCCATTGATCTGTATCTTTGTTTTGGTAGCAGTACCATGCTGTTTTGGTTACTGTAGCCTTGTAGTATAATTTGAAGTCAGGCAGCGTGATGCCTCCAGCTTTGTTCTTTTGGCTTAGGATTGACTTGGTGATGCGGGCTCTTTTTTGGTTCCATATGAACTTTAAAGTAGTTTTTTCCAATTCTGTGAAGAAAGTCATTGGTAGCTTGATGGGGATGGCATTGAATCTATAAATTACTTTGGGCTGTATGGCCATTTTCACGATATTGATTCTTCCTACCCATGAGCATGGAATGTTCTTCCATTTGTTTGTATCATCTTTTATTTCATTGAGCAGTGGTTCGTAGTTCTTGAAGAGGTCCTTCACGTCCCTTCTAATCATGCTGCTATAAAGACACATGCACACGTATGTTTATTGCAGCACTATTCACAATAGCAAAGATTTGGAACCAACCCAAATGTCCAACAATGATAGATGGGATTAAGAAAATGTGGCATATATACACCATGGAATACTATACAGCCATAAAAAATTATGAGTTCATGTCCTTTGTAGGGACATGGATGAAATTGGAAATCATCATTCTCAGTAAACTATCACAAGGACAAAAAACCAAACACCGCATGTTCTCACTCATAGATGGGAATTGAACAATGAGAACACATGGACACAGGAAGGGGAACATCACACTCTGGGGACTGTTGTGGGGTGGGGGGAGGGGGGGAGGGATAGCATTAGGAGATATACCTAATGCTAAATGGCGAGTTAATGGGTACAGCACACCAGCATGGCACATGTATACATATGTAACTAACCTGCACATTGTGCACATGTACCCTAAAACTTAAAGTATAATAATAATAATAAAATAAAGAAAATTTTTCATTAGAAGAATTAAATCTATTAAAAGAATAAAGGGAATGTTTTTTGAAATATAACATTTATGTTCATCTGCAATGGTAATACATGATAATTGTAGATTTTTTAACAATAGGCAAAACACAAAAGAAAAAAGAATCCAACGTAATAATTTATTGATTTTCTGTTTATTTCTAAAGAAGTGTGTGCTTGACCATGATTAGAATTTGAGATATGTTTTGTCAGAGATGGAAATATATTTAAATATTTTAAACCCAGATGAGAAGAGAACATATTAAATTTAATTTAGTTTCGCTTTGCCACATCAGATGCTCAGATGTCTTTGAATAGGAAAAGAACAATAAGTCGAAGTGGCCTTTGTGGGAAATTCTACTTGTATTTCTAAAAGTTTATTTTCTTGGCTTGTTGGGAAGTCCAAAGTTAGCCAGGATAGTTACCACTTCTTGAACAGGCATTTTTGGGAACCAGCTTAAAATGCGGTTAATAACATGTGGAAGCCAAAAGTACAAATGTGGAAGCTCAATATCGGTTGAGGAGGTGAAAATTTCTATGCCATCAATGACTCTAAATGTTAACTTTTATTCTTATACCAAGTGTTGTACTTTGTTCTTTTTTTTTTTTTTTTGAGACGAGTCTCACTCTGTCACCCAGGCTGGAGTGCAGTGGCGTGATCTTGGCTCACTGCAGCCTCTGCCTCCTGGGTTCAAGCGATTCTCCTGCCTCAGCCTCCTAAGTAGCTGGGGCTACAAACAAGAGCCATACCACCCAGCTAATTTTTGTATTTTTAGTAGGGACGGGCTTTCATCATGTTAGCCAGGATGGTCTCGATCTCCTGACCTCATGATCCTCCCGCCTCAGCCTCCCAAAGTGTTGGGATTACAGGCGTGAGCCACTGTGCCCGGCCACTTTTTTCCTTTCTTTACATAAGGAAAGCTTTTACTTCACACCTAGCAAATCCAAAGTAGTTAATACATATGATATTTTGCAGATGTTTCCAAAATTTCTGATATATGCTTCAAAATGATCCCAAGTTATCAGGGGTGGCAGAGGTCTTTGCCTGTAGTTACGCCATTTTGGTCTCAGGCAAATACCTTTGAAATATTTTACAGAAAAGATCTTCTCTACCTTTTATCTTGTCAACTGTTACTCATATTTCAGGTCTAGTTTAAATGGAAAATGCTCAGGTAAGCCTTTCCCAAACTAACAAAGAGAATTATTCTCCTTCATTATATGGCCTGAGCCATATAATGAGCCATTACTTGGCATGACACAGGTGAGCTCTGTTTTCTACTGGGTCCTTAGTGCAGTAAACCTAGTGTGGCTGAGTGGAGTGCCTAACAAATTAGAAAGTTCTTTACACCTATTTAATCAGTGACAAGTTGAATTAATATATTTTAATAAATTTGAAATAACCACAGTTAAAATGAATTCAGATTATCTTCATTGATTAGAAATTTAGGATTGTTGAGTATGTAGCATGTTTTATATTGATCAAGTTTTCTTTTTTTATTATTATACTTTAAGTTTTAGGGTACATGTGCACAATGTGCAGGTTAGTTACATATGTATACATGTGCCATTGATCAAGTTTTCATCCTCAAAAAGCGAGTGAGGATTTGTTGGTCAAATTTCTTAACAAAAATGCAGCATGCTGATAGAAAATGGAATACATAATAGGTGAGTTGTTTTTGTTTGTTTGTTTACCCATAGTGTTAGATGCAACCTGATTTTTAAAAATAGATTTAGGGGGTACAAAGGCAGTTTTATTACATGAATATATCATTTAGTGGTGAGGTCTGGGCTATAAGTGTAACAATTTTTCAATACTATACATTGTACCTCACCACCAGCCCACCGTCTACTTTTCCACTCTCCTATGTCCATGTGTGCACATTCTTTAGCTCCCAATTTTATGTGAGACCATGTGGTATTTCAGTTTCTATTTCTGAGTTATTTCACATAATATAATGGCCTCTAGTTCCATCTATATTTCTGCAAAATACATGATTTCTACTAAGCTGTATTCCATGATGTATATGTGTATGTATATGTGTGTGGGTATGTTTGAATATATACACTACATCACTACATTTTTTATCCAATTATCTGTTGACGAACCCTTAGGTTGATTCTTGACCTTTGCTATTATGAATTGTGCTGTAGTAAACATACAAGTGCAAGTGTCTTTTGGATATAATAATTTCTTTACTTTAGGGTAAATATCCAGTAGTGGCATTGCTGGATCAAATAGTAGTTCTATTTTTAGTTCTTTGACAAATCTCCATACTCATACTATTTCCCATAGAAGTTTGTACTAATTTCCATGATCACCAACAGTGTATAAGTATTTCCTTTTTTCTGCATCCTCCCCAACAACTGTTGTTTTGACTTTTTAGTAATATCCACTCTGACTGGTATAAGATGGTATGTTATAATGGGTTTAATTTGCATTGCTCTGATGATTACTGATGTTGACCATGTTTTCCTTCATTGCTGGCCATTTGTACATCTTCTTTTGAAAAAAGTCTGTTCATGTTCTTTGCCTATGTTTTAATGGGGTTATTTGTGTTTTTCTTGTTGAGTTGTTTGAGTTTCTTATAGATCCCAGATATTAGCCTATTGTCAGATGCATAGTTTGCAGATATTCTCTTCCATACTATAGATTTTATTTTTACCCTATTGATTATTTCTTTTTGTTGTGCAGAAGCTTTTTAGTTTAATTAAATTCCATTTGTTTATTTTTGTTTTTGTTGCCTTTGATTTTGAGGTCTTAGGCATAAATTATTTGCCTAGACAAATATCCAAAAATGTTTTCCTAGATTTTCTTCTAGAATGTTTATAGTTTCAGGTCATACACTTCGGTCTTTAATCCACCTTGAGTTAATTTTTGTATATGTTGAGAGCTATGGGTCCAGTTTCAATTTTTTTGCATACAGCTAGCCAGTTTTCCCACCACCATTTATTGAACAGAGTGTACTTTCCTCAGTGTATGTTTTTGTCCACTTTATTGAAGATCAGTTGATTGTAGCTATATTTCTAGGTTCTCTATACTGTTCCATTGATGTATGCGCCTATTTTTATGCCAGTACCATGCTGTTTTGGTTAGGAAAGCCTGGTAATATAATTTGGAGTCAGGTCATACGATGTCTGTAGCTTTGTTGGTTTTGCTTAGAGTTGCTTTGGCTATTCAGGCTCTTTTTTTTTTTTTTCTAATTCTGTGAAAAGTAACAGTATATTGATAAGAATTATATTGAATCTACAGGTTGCATTGAGCAGTATGGTCATTTTAACAATACTGAGCAATAAGCAATTCGTTAGTATGAAATCATTTTCAATTTGTGTCATCTACTATTTCTTTCATCAGTTTTGTCATTTTCCTTGTAAAGACCTTTTGCCTCCTTGGTAAAATGTATTCATAGGTATTTTATTTTATTTTGTAGCTTTGTATATGGAATTGAGTTATTGATTTGGTTCTTAGCATGGTTGGTTATTGATGTATAGAAATGTAACTGAATTTTTGTATGTTGATTTTGAAAATTTACTGAATTCATGTATCAAATCTAGTAGTCTTTTGGTGGATTTAGGGTTTTCTAGATATAAGATTACATCATCAGCAAACAGAAATAATTTGACTTCTTCTTTTCCAAATTGGATGTCTTTTATTTTGTTCTCCTGCCTGATTGCTCTGGTGCAAGGTACTTTCAGTACCACATTGAATAAGACTGATGAAAGTAGGCATCCTTGTCTTGGTACAGTTCTTAGGAGGTAATAGGGTTTAGATATTTGTCCTCTCTAAATCTCATGTTAAAATGTGATTCCCAATGTTGAAGAGGCCTGTTGGGAGGTAACTGGTTCATAGGGTGGATCCCTCTTGAATGGTTTAGCACCATCCCCTTGGTGATATGTGAGTTCTTAGGCAATTGTTTCACATGAGATCTGGTGATTTAAAAGAGTCTGGGACCTTTCTTTCTCTCTTGCTTCCTCTCTCACCATATAATGTACCTGCTTGTGCTTTAACTTCTACCAGGAGTAAAAGCTCCCTGAGGCTTCACAAGAAACCAAGCAGATGTCAGCACCATGCCTCCTATACAGCCTGCAGAACCATGAGACTATTACATCTCTTTTCTTTATAAATTACCCAGCCTCAGGTATTTCTTTATAGTGACATAAGAATGAACTAACACAGGGAGAATGCTTTATTTTCCCCCATTTTGTATGATGTTGGCTGTGAGTTTATCATACATGGCTTTTATTTTTTCAGGTATGCTCCTTTGATGCCTGGTTTGTTTACTTTTTTATCGTAAAGAAATGCTCAATTTTATCAAATGCTTTTTCTGCATCTATTGAAGTGATCATATGCTTTTGTTTTTAATTCTGTTTTAGTGGTGAATTGCATTTATTGTTTTGTGTCTGTTGGACCATCCTTGCATCCCTTAAATAAAACCAACTGGATCATTGTGTATTATCTCTTTGATGTACTGTTAGATTAAGTTTGATGTGCTGCTAGATTAAGTTTGCTAGTATTTCGTTGAGGACTTTTGCATCTATGTTCATCAGAAATATTAGTCTGTAATATTCTTTTTTGTATGTAATATTGCCTGGCTTAGACATCAGGGTAATATGGCTTTGTAGGCTAAGTTGGGGAGGATTGCCTCTTCCTTGATTTTTTTGGAGCCATTTCAGAAGAATTGGTAGCAGTTGTTTGTACATCTGGTAGAATTCAGCTGTAAATACACCTGGTCCTGGGCTGCTTTTGTTGGGAAATTTTTTTATTACTTATTCAATCTAATTACTTGGTATTGGTCTATTCAAGATTTCTATTTCTTCCTGGCTCAAACTTTGGAAATTGTATGTTTCTAAAAATGTATTCATTTCCCTTAGGTTTTTAAGCTTGTGCCCATAGAGATCTTCGTAGTATTCTTGATGATCTTTCATATTTCTGTGGTATTGGCTGTACTATCTCTTTTTCAATTTCTTATTGTGCATATTGGAATCATCTCTCTTCTTTTCTTGATTGATCTATCTAGCGATATATCAATTTTATCTTTTTAAGGAACTACATTTTCATTTGGTTGATCTTCTGTAATTTTTTGTCTCAATTTATTATTTCTACACTGAACTTTGGTATTTATATTCTTCTGCTAGCTTTGGGTTTGGTTTGTTATTTTTCTAGTTTCTACTTCCTTGAGATACAACATTAGGTTGTTAATTTGTGATCTTACTATCATTTTGATGTAGGCGTTTAGTGCTATATTATTCCCTCTTTGCACTGCTTTCAACCAGTTAGGTGGGTTTCCTGTATGCAGCATATGGTTGGATCTTATTTTTTCTATGCATTAAACCAATCTGTATTATTTATTTATTTTAGGCCATTATTTCTGAAGAACATTGATAAATTTTTTTTTTTTTTTTTTTTTTTTTTTTTGAGATGGAGTCTCGCTCTGTCACCCAGGCTGGAGTGCAGTGGCATGATCTCGGCTCACTGCAAGCTCCGCCTTCCAGGTTCACGCCATTCTCCTGCCTCAGCCTCCCGAGTAGCTGGGAGTACAGGCGCCTGCCACCACGCCTGGCTAATTTTTTGTATTTTTAGTAGAGGTGGGGTTTCACCATGTTAGCCAGGATGGTCTCAATCTCCTGACCTCGTGATCCACCCACCTCGGCCTCCCAAAGTGCTGGGATTACAGGCGTGAGCCACCACGCCCGGCCCTTGTTTTTTATTTTAAATTCTGGGATACATGTGCAGAATGTGCAGGTTTGTTACATAGATAGACACGTGCCATGGTGGTTTGCTGTCCCTGTCAACGTGTCATCTAGGTTTTAAGCCCTGAATGCATTAGGCATATGTCCTAATGCTCTCCCTCCCCTTGCCCACCACCTGCCGACAGGCTCTGGTGTGTGTTTTTCCCCTCCCTGTGTCCATGTGTTCTCATTGTTCAACTCCCACTTATGAGTGAGAACATGTGGTGTTTGGTTTTCTGTTCCTGTGTTAGTTTGCTGAGAATGACGGCTTCCAGCTTCATCCATGTCTCTGCAAAAGTCATGAACTCATTGTTTTTTATGGCTGCATAGTATTCCTGGTGTATATGTACCGCATTTTCTTTATCTAGTCTATCATTGATGTGCATTTGGGTTGGTTCCATGTCTTTGCTATTGTAATAGTGCTGCATTAAACATATGTTTGCATGTGTCTTTATAGTAGAATGATTTACATTCCTTTGGGCATATATCCAGTAGTTGGATTGCTGGGTCAAATGGTATTTCTGGTTCTACATCCCTGAGGAATTGCCACACTGTCCTCCACAATGATTAAACCAATATACATTCCCACCAACAGTACAAATGGATTTTTGCAATTTGTGGATCAGAAGATTCCTTCATGAGCCTACACCACCAGGGCCCTGGGTTTCAAGCACAAAACTGGGTGGCTGTTTGGGCAGGCACTGACCCACAGGAGTTTTTTCAGTGGCACCTGGAACTCCAGTGAAATGGGAGAACCATCTACTTCCCTGGAATAGGGGCTGAAGCCAGGGAGCCAAGCAGTCTTGCTCAGCGGGTCCCACTCCCATGGAGCCTAGCAAGATAAGAACCACTGGCTTGAATTTCTCATTGCCAGCACAGCAGTCTGGAGTCAGCCTGGGATGATCAAGTTTGGTGGGGGCAGGGGTTACCACCTTTACTGTGGCTCGCCGGGGTATACTCACCGGGGTATCACCAGTGGAGACCGCAGAACAGCAAAGATTGCTGCCTGATCCTTCTCCTGGAAGCTTCTTCCCAGAGGGACACTGGCCTGATGCCAGCTGGAGTGCTCCTGTATATTTTACTGTGGGTTTAGTTGGCAGTTTTCCTTTGACAGGGCTAAGGATACTAGAAGGTTTGGAGTGCACGGAACTCACCACAGCACAGCAAAGTGGTTGTGGCCAGACTGCTTCTTTAGATTCCTCCTCACTGGACAGGGCATCTCTGCAGGAAATACAGCAGCTCCAGTCAGGGGCTTACAGACAAAACTCTCATCTCCCTGGGACAGAGCACCTGGGGGGAGGGATGGCTGTGGTTGCAGGTTCAGCATACTTAATCTTTCCTGCCTGCCAGCTCTGAAGAGAGAGGCTGATCCTGACAAGGGGGATTTTCCCAGCACAGTGCACCGGCTCTGCTAAGGGACAGACTGCCTCCTCAAGTGGGTTCCTGACCCCTATGCCTCCTGACTGGGAGAGATCTCCCAAGAGGGGTCAACAGACACCTAATACAGGAGCGCTCCAGCTAGCATCAGGCCAGTGTCCCTCTAGGGAGAAGCTTCCAGAATAAGGATCAGGCAGCAATCTTTGCTGTTCTGCAGTCTCCACTGGTGATACCCCGGCGAACAGGGTCTGGAGTAGGCCTCCAGCGAACTGCAGCAGACCTGCAGAAAAGAGGCCTGACTGTTAGAAGAAAAACTAACAAACAGAAGGCAATAACAACAGCAACATCAACAAAAAAACATCCCCCCACAAAAACCCCATCCAAAGGTCATCAGCCTCAAAGTTCGAAGGTAGATAAATCCAGGAAGATGAGGAAAAACCAGCACAAAAAACGCTAAAAATTCCAAAAGCCAGAATGCTTCTTCTCTTTCAAATGATCGCAACGCCTCTCCAGCAAGGGCACAGAACTGGATGGAGGATGAGATGGACGAATTAAAAGAAGTAGTCTTTAGTAGGTGGGTAATAACAAACTCTACTGAGCTAAAGGGCATGTTCTAATCCAATGCAAAGAAGTTAAGAACCTTGATAAAAGGTTACAGGAGCTGCTAACTAGAATAACCAGTTAAGAGAGGAACATAAATGACCCGATGGAGCTGAAAAACACAGCACAATCACTTCGTGAAGCATAAACAGGTATCAATAGCCAAATCGATCAAGTGGAAGAAAGGATATCAGAGTTTGAAGACCACCTTGCTGAAATAAGGAATGCAGACAAGATTAGAGAAAAAAGAATCAAAAGGAATGAACAAAGCCTCCAAGAAATATGGGACTATGTTAAAAGACTGAACCTATGATTGATTGGAGTACCTGAAACACACAGAGAGAATGGAACCAAGTTGGAAAACACACTGCAGGATATCATCCAGGAGAACTTCCCTAGCAAGACAGGCCAACATTCAAATTCAAGAAATACAGAGAACATCACTAAGATATTCCATGAGAAGATCAACCCCAAGACACCTAATCTTCAGATTCTCCAAGCTTGAAATGAAGGAAAAAAATGTTAAGGGCGGCCAGAGAGAAAGGTCAGGTCACCTACAAAGGGAAGCCCATTAGACTAACAGTGGATCTCTCAGCAGAAACCCTACAAGCCGGAAGAGAGCGGGGGCCAATATTCAACATTCTTAAAGAAAAGAATTTTCAAACCAGAATTTCATAGCCAGCCAAACTAAGCTTCATAAGCAAAGGAGAAAAAAAATCTTTCCAGACAAGCAAATGCTAAGGGATTTCATCATCACCAGGATGGTGTAAAACAGAATAGTTTACAGACTAAAACAGAGTTTTATTCACTCTAGTGCAGTTCAAGCTCCAGGAAAGAGGGGTGACTGCTTGATCATTGTTTACCTGAAGAAACTCTCTGTTGCTGCAGGCAATAGGTTGGTCCATGGAATGAACTTGAGTGACTTGAGCTCCCTGCTCAGCCCTTGAGGGGATGACAAACTTGGTAGAGCTGAACTGCCAAGTCTGCCCTTGGATATTACAATGGTGGGCACAACTACCAACCCAGACAGAGGTGGTGGCAGGAGCTTCTGGTGAAATTTGCTGAGGTCTTTGCGCTGGGGAAGTGAGTTTTTCTAGTCCATGGTCTAGGTAGGCAGGGATGTGGTCCACTGTCCCATCACACCACTGTCCTGGTGCTTGGGACAATCAGATCAGACAAACATCATGCTGTATCTTGAAGCTGCAATGTAGCCAAGAGCCATGAATGATGCCTGCTCTGTGGCTCACCACCAAAATGTCTTTGGTGAGGAACCTTCTCCCTCAGCTCAAAAGACACAGCTTTTTTATTCTCCTGCTCTCCGCTGCAGGAACACTGCTGCTTTGTGTAGGGGGAGTCTTTTGTGCAAGTTGGCTCCAGTGGGCACACTGCCATTTGGTATACAGATGCCCCTAATAACCCTAGAATGGCCATCCTGTGGTGCACCTGCACCAGTCTCCTGAAAGTAGCCATAACTGGGTCCACTGCACTGGGTAAGCGGGAAGGAGAAATCTCCCAGTCCAATTCTGTGCCCAAGTACTGGGGCTGTCTGGCCACTGAGATGGAATCATACTTGTACCTTGTGGAGCTGAGCATAGCACCTGTGTCTCCACTAGAAGTGCTGCCATCACTCTTAGCCCACAAGTGAGGCACTCTTAACCATAAGAAAGCATGCATACCCTTTTTTGTTGTTGTTGTTCAAGGGGTGCTCCCTTTCTGCACTGCACTCTTCCTTCCCTTAGGGGCAGCACTCCATTCCCCGAAGGTTAAACCCCTGGGAAGCCTGCAGCTCTCTTGGGTCCAGCAAGGCCTGTGTGGTTGGCTGCAATCCAAGCTGGTCCTGGGGAATATCTGCAGGGGCTCCAGTGATTTGGAGAAACAAGGGATGAGGTTCCCTGGGCAAGACAGAGTCCCTCAAACGCTGTGCTCCAAGTATGGCACCCACCACACAGCTTGGGTCTAGGGGGAGGGTAAGTGACCTGGCTCATGCAGGTAATCTGGTGTAATGCTCTCAAGAAGTCTCCAAATCACTGCCCACACCAGTGCTTGGGTTTGCAAGAACAGAGGCGCTCTCCAACAGGTGGGATACCGGTGGTGTGCCGCAGAAGCGAGGGCAGCCAACAACACTCGGACATACCTTTTCAACAAAATACCAAGTCCCTTGGGGTTCCTAGCTAATCTCTGCCAGCTTCTTGTTTCTTTCTTTTTTTGTGCCCTGGCTTCTTTCTGTGAGTTTCATGCTAGGTTCCAGTACTCACCCCTTGGCATTCATTCAAGTTATGATTATTCAGCTGTAACTTTGGTTCTTTTTATGAGGAGAAGTGGTGTCTGGAGTCTGGAGTCAGCCATCTTGACAAATATCTCACAACAAGTATCTCACGACAGATAAGTTTTTGATAGGGGCAGGATTGGGACTGAGATATCGCCAAGGTAGAGTGGACTTACCTTAGGTCTACTTAAGGACTACACTACCTTAACTGCATTAGGTCTTAAAAGGGCAACATCCGCTTTTGGATACCTGAATCTTTTCATAGGCTGGGTAAATAGTAACTTTCAATTGTCAATATTCTTAAAGTAAATGTATACTAACTCTTTTTACATTTTTTTAAATCACATTTTAACATTGCAGTAGCGGACTGCAAGTTGTCTTTCTATCCATGTGTTGTAGATTTGTAAAAGTCCCAGAGGCAATAAGCAATTTTCTGAAAGTCAAACAACTCCTAAGAGTTAGTGCTAGAATTTGATTTAGGGTATAAATGGAAGATATTTTCACTCCATTTAAACCATAGCAATGATACATCTATGCACTCCTATTTTTGTTAACTATGTATTACAGAATCTTGAGACTAGATCAGGATTAAAGTGGTTATATATTCTCTAGTGATTAAAGTCAAAGGCTCTGAAGCCAGATGACCAAGGCTCAGATTCCAGCTTCACAACTCCCTATCTCTGCAGTCTTGGATAAGCAATTTAATCTCTCTGTCCCTCAGGTCATTCTTCTATTACATGTGGAAAATAGAGGTACAGGTACTAATTCATAGAATTTCTCTAGATTTGTTCTGTTTAGAAACAAAGCTAACTCACAATCCTTTGAGTATTTATTCTAGATGAGAGAGTTTAATTCACCTGAAGTATAGTAAATTAAAACTTACAATTATCTATTTAAAATATTTTTAAAGTAATCAAAGACACTATAATGTTGTCAATGTTCCTGACATATGGAAGTTTTATTATACCTAAACATGAAATCAGTAATCAACATGTCTGAAGTCTTCTATGCTTTCAGGATTAAGTTACTACCAACCCTCATTTCACTCCATGCCACTCAGAGTGCAGTGTGTTCAAACATATAAAACAATAACTATATGAATTGTAAACTAAAGTGAATAAAACTCTGAATAAAATATATATTCTCTAACATCAAATTTAGTGATATATAATTGATTTCATTTTGAAAATAGAAAATCATCATCCACCACTCATTTGCTTGAGGAAAAAATATTCATTTTTAATATTTGCACCAAAATATTGAAATAATTTGTAGCACAGAGATGATTTGGTTTTCTTTTTTACAAAGTTTATTCTCACAGACTGTGCTTTAGAACTGTGGTACAGAATTTCAGTTCCCATGGTAATTTTATTTTAGCAACAGAAAAAACAGACATAAAACATGTATAGAAACAATGAAGGCTGTATCAGCTTCAACCAATTTTTACCCACATATACTTTCTGCTCTGTCTAGAAGAACCAAATATAAGCCTTCTTATGTATCAGTATATCAAGTCACTCCTTGTAAAGACTCTTTACATATTTTGTTATCATAAGAATAGTCAAAGATGGCAGATAACATGTAATAGAAAATGTAAATAATATATAGTATCTATCAGACATATAAAACTTTTCCTGTCAATGACAGCCCCAGTAATTTAACCAAGAGAATCAAATCCTTAGACTCATATTTTATTTAATATTTCATTTATCTCTTTTACTGTGTCATTAATCTTCTCAGTTATTCTGTAAAATATCAGTTGTGTTCATTCTTGTATCTTCATTGTTGCCATTACCAAACTTATCCAAACTCAAATCAACTCATGCCTAGATATATGCAATAAACCAGTTAACTGAGTTTCCTGAATCAGGTTAAATTACCATACCCTCCTTCTCAAGTGATTTCTGAACATCACTGACAAATAAAACTAATATCTCCCCCAATACTAAAGATATAATGTTTAAAATATTTGAGAGTTTATTATTTTAAAAAATTTCAAGTGCTTGATTCTTTAAATATCTATTAATTATTTTCAAATTTATATTAAGCAATGCTCCTAGATGCAAGAGTATGACAACAATAGCCAAGCCAGCATCAGACAGTGGACATCTCTCTGTCCTGCTTCACTCTCTGGCCCACATGTGGCTCTCTTAAATTCCTTTCCTGAATTTCATCTATCCCAGATGGGGTAATGCTGTCATCAGTTCCTCTACTGTGTAGGCCATTTCTCTCTAGGTGTTCTTCAAGCACTATCATACAACACAATCTGTGTGGTTCTCTTCTGGCCATCTCCAAGAAATGAGGAAAGTAAAGGTAACATTTAAAGAATTTAAGATGTGGGAAAATTAGCTGACAATAATTAAGAATTAAAATCCAGCTCCCTTGCTATATAACTGGGCAACATTTTAGGTACTGTTTTACATTCTGCTACTTATTTCATGCCACTGAAAACATGCTGTCAGTAGGAAAGTATTAGTGATGTTGAATGCCAATATTTTTGTACATCAGTGTACTTTTGTGGTCTTGAAAGGCAATTTTCTAAAGATCATAGCCTCCTGAACTATAAGTTAAGAAAAGTTAATTTGAAACCAAGTGTTGGTGCTAACTAGTAGTTAGAATTTGTGAAAATAAGTATTTTATGCCTCAGTTACTTCTAGAAAAAATAAAGAGGTTAATTTGGAATATTTTAAAATTTTCGGTCTTGACATTTCTACTGTTTTCAAAAACCCATGTATTCAATTTGATGGTTTAGTTTTAAGAGTTTAATATGCAATGTGGTTGACAGACACTAAGGCGACCCCCTAAATTCCCCATCTCCTGATGTTCAAGTTTTGAGTGTACACAGGACCTGTGACTTACTTCTAACAAAAATAATATGGCAAAGATAACTGGATGTGTTTCTTTATCCTTCTTAACAGAATTACTCTAGGTATTCTCTCTGCTGGATTGCTGAAGTTAGCAGTCATGTTGGGAAATCGTCCATAGCCAGGAACTGCAGATTATTCTAAGAATGACAAGCAGCCTCTAGTAACTTTAGGAGATCTCTAGGAGCTCACATGGTCTACAGCAGAAGGCAGGAAGCAATCAATGGCCCTTACTCTCACAGCCGCAAGGAAATAAATTCTGTCAACAATCTGATTAAGCTTGGAAATGGATTCTTTCTGAGTAAAGTCTCCAAATGAGAATGCAGTCCAGCCAGGACCTTGATTGTAGTATCGCAGAGGTCCTAGTTAAGCTGTCTGTAAGACTCCTGAATCATAGAATCTGTGGGTTCATAAATGTGTGTTGTTTGAGCTACAAAATTAGTGGTAGTTTTTAACATAGAAAATTCATAGACACAAAAAGCAGGTTGCTTTATTACATCCTAATCTACATCAGAATTTAGCATCCAGTAACCACCCAGCTGTTCAAGTCATCATTTTTTGTAACTTGAACATCTAATCCATTAAAAAGAATTTGTCAGCTCTACCTATAACACATATCCCATATCTACCCCTTTCTCACAGTTTCTTTTCACTGCCACCCTTCTATCCTAAGCTATTATCATCTATCACCTGGACTATTTCAACTGTTTATTTTATTTTGCTTATTTACTAATTTTTTTTTATTTTTGGAGACAGAGTCTCACTCTGTCGCCCAGGATAGAGTGTAGTGGCGCTATCTTGGCCCACTGCAAGCTCTGCCTCCCAGGCTGAAGCAATTCTCCTGCCTCAGCCTCTCTTGTAGCTGGGATTACAGGCTCACGCCACCACGCCCAGCTAATTTTTGTATTTTGGTAGAGATGGGGTTTCACCATGTTGACCAGGGTGGTCTTGAACTCCTGACCTCAAGAGATCTGCTCACTTTGGCCTTCCAAAGTGCTGGGATTACAGGCATGAGCCACTGCACCCGGCTCAACTGTTTTTTTACTGATCTTCCTTCTCATACTTTTGCCCCTTTTCATTCCACAAAGAAACACAGTGGGTCCCTCATCAAGCTGAATTCCTACTCAACACCTGGGAAGTTCTATTAAGAGGCTGTAGGAGGAAATCATGACTTGAGACAGTAATCAACAAGGAAAGATGAGGAAAATAATTTATCTCCCTGATTCCCTTTTTCTTTTTTCACAGTGGTGGAAGTTCACCCAATAGGTAATGAATTCTGTACTTTTGGATGATGTCATCACGTTCCTTGCTGCCTCTCAGCAATAGCAGATAACCTTTTCTGTGATGTGACAGTTTATTCCATTGTAGTAAATGAAGCTATAAACTCTGCACATACAGCTAGTCACCCCATTTTAATGACAGTGACCAAAAAGGAAGGCCTGACACTCTCAGGGTTGACTGGCCCCAGTTGTGGAATCTCAGCCCACTGAGGAAGTAGAGAAGGCCAAGGAAATCTGAGATGGCCCCAAAATATCTGTGACTGATACAGAATTTTATGTGTTAAAAAATTTTTCTTCTCAACATATTTTAATAAATTGGCTCCATGAGTAGAGAGAATATTGCCAATTCAATTTGTTATGAGTAAAACTTCATTTTTATTTTTTTTCAATCTCAAGTCATCTGCCCTTCATGTACTGCCATTCTTAGTTAATAACCTCATTGCATTCATCCTGCTAGCGTGGTAAAAATCTGATGAAAAAATGGATCTCACTTAATATGTTACGAATTCCTGATAATTCTGGCACATAAATATTTCTCAAATTCATTCTTATCAATACCATCAGTCACTTCCATGGCTGGCTCATCTTTTCTTACTTTGATTATGGGAATGATTTTCTAACTGTTAAGGATTGAACTATGTCCCCGAAAAAAATGAGTTGAAGTCTTAAACCCCATACCTATGAATGTAATGTTATTTGGGAATAGAGTTTGCAGATGTAACCAAATGAAGGTATCATGCTGGATTAAGGTACACCCTAATCCAATGAGACTGGAGTTCTTATCAGAGGAGAAGGTATACACAGACGTGCAGGGAGAATGCTGTCTCAGGACAGAAGCAGGGATGGTAGTAGCATAACTGCAAGCCAAGGAACAACAGGGATAACAGCCACCATCCAAAGTTAGAGAGAAATGAGGAAGGATCCTCCTCCAAAGCCCTCATAGACAGCAAGGCCCTGCTGACACCTTAATTCTGGACTTCAAGTCCCTAGAAATGTAAGAGAATACACTTCTGTTGTTTTATTTAAGCCACCCAGTGTGCAGTACTTTGTTATGATAGCACCAGGAAACCCATACACTCATAAATCCTGGGCCTTCAGTCTTACAGATCATATAGTTATTTACACTTTCCAAATGGCTATTATGTCACAGAAGGGTCTTCATGATCTGGCCCATTGCCCACATCTAAAATCTAATGTCCTGCAATGGTACCATATGTAGGTGAACCATGTGAAATGAAGAATCTACTTGGGAATACTTGAGCTTTGACTGATAAGGTTTGCATTGTCAGGAAAACTTTCAAACACGACAACAATAGTCACTAAACTTGTTATTCCCTTTCTTCTATCTTTTTCTTGGTTAAAATTTTTTTAAAAAGTTAAAATCAAATGACCACTGACCACAATTTTGAAATTCAGGAACAGAACATGTTACACAAATAAACAATCAAGTCAAGTAAAAAAATAAACAAATAAAACAAGACCGAGTGCAGAAAACCAGGGCATAGTATTATAATTAAATATAATTAACAAAAAATTAATCTGACATTAATGTGCATAGTTGCTATTTTTGTATATTGTAATCAGCAATAAATGGCAAACCGTGTTTTTAAATAAAGTATAATTAGTAACTAGGAAGCTACAAAGTGTATATATGTACATAATGATATTCTGTGATCTGTCAATAATTTATACTCTCCTTCTGGAGTATGATATGGGCATCATTCTTTGAATAAGTTGCTAAATTAAACTCAGGTAATTAGTGAAATTTTAGAAAATTTTTCACTTTAAACAGGTTTCAAAAGCTTTTGGCAAAATCAGTATATTAAAAGACTATTGATGTTGGGTCCTTTAAGATCTCATCTCAAAGTGCTTGGAATTGCAGTAGTGGTGGAATGCCACCTAGCAAAGAATCCACACAAAAGAGAGTATGATAAACACCTAGTGCCAATTAATGTTGGATTATCAGAATATGAGTTGCATCAAATAAGGATGATGATGAGTGCTTAATATGGAGATGAGGAAGGAAAGAGGCCAGGTGAGAAGATCTGGGCTCAAAATCCCAGGCAGGGGAATTTCTAGCTTGGAAATATTCTATGGCACCCAGTATTTATTGGAAAGCGCAACAGTATATAACATGATTAACATAAGATTCTATTTTAATTTGATGGTAACCAAAGAAAACTCATGAATGAATTGGGGAAGTCAGTGGATTTCTTAGCTACAGAATTAAAAGGAATTTATTAATTTATTTTTACTCTGTTACTCAAGAATAATAATACTAAAACTCTTGTCCAAATGCTAACATTCTCTTGCTGCATACACTTTCTTTTAAAATGTGTTTTATCAAAATGACAAAAGGACAACCTTTAAGAAGGCTTATGCTAAACGTAAGTCATGTGCCCTCGTTTCCTACTCCACTTACCACTCCCTAGATACATTCACTTTTAATAGTTTCTGTTTGGGGGATTTCCTAGTGCTTGACCCCATATCTCTAAATATTTTTTTTGAGATGGAATAACAAAAACAATTAACATATAAAGAAGGACACAAACAAATGGAAGAACATTCCATGCTCATGGATAGGAAAAATCAATATCATGAAAATGGCCATACTGTCCAAGGTAATTTATAGATTCAATGCCATCCCCATCAAGCTACCAATGACTTTCTTCTCAGAATTGGAAAAAACTACTTTAAAGTTCATATGGAACCAAAAAACAGCCTGCATAACCAAGACAATCCTAAACAAAAAGAAAAAAGCTGGAGGCATCATGCCACCTGACTTCAAACTATACTACAAGGCTACAGTAACCAAAACAGCATGGTACTGGTACCAAAACAGATATATAGAACAATGGAACAAAACAGAGGCCTCAGAAATGACAACACACATCTACAACCATCTGGTCTTTGACAAACATGACAAAAACAAGAAATGGGGAAAGCATTCTCTAGTTAGTATATGGTGCTGGGAAAACTGGCTAGCCCTATGTAGAAATCTGAAACTGGATCCCTTCCTTACACCTTATACAAAAATTAATTCAAGATGGATTAAAGACTTAAATGTAACACCTAAAACCAGAAAAACCCTAGAAGAAAAGCTAGACAATACCATTCAGGACATAGACATGGGCAAAGACTTCATGACTAAAACACCAAAAGCAATGGCAAGAAAAGCCAAAATTGACAAATGGGATCTAATTAAACTAAAGAGCTTCTGCACAGCAAAAGAATCTATGATAAGAGTAAAGAGGCAACCTACAGAATGGGAGAAAATTTTTGCCATCTACCCATCTGACAAAGGGCTAATATCCAGAATCTACAAAGAACTTACATTTTCAAGAAAAAAACAACCCCATCAAAAAGTGGGCAAAGCATATGAACAGACACTTCTCAAAACATGCATTTATGCAACCAACAGACACATGAAAAAATGCTCATCATCCCTAGTCATGACAGAAATGCAAATCAAAACCACAATGAGATACCATCTCACACCAGTTAGAATGGCGATCATTACAAAGTCAGGAAACAATAGATGCGGGAGAGGATGTAGAGAAATAGGAACACTTTTACACTGTTGTGGGAGTGTAAATTAGTTCAACCATTGTGGAAGACAGTGTAGTGATTACTCAAGGATCTAGAACTAGAAATACCATTTGACCCAGTGATGCCATTACTGGGTATATACCCAAAGGATTATAAATCATGCTACTATAAAGACACAATGCACATGTATGTTTATTGCAGCACTATTCACAATAGCAAAGACTTGGAACCAACCCAAATGTCCATCAATGATAGAGTGGGTTAAGAAAATGTGGCACATATACACCATGGAATACTATGTAGCCATAAAAAAGGATGAGTTCTTGTCCTTTGTAGGGACATGGATGAAGCTAGAAACCATCATTCTCAGCAAACTGTCACAAGGACAGAAAACCAAACACCACATATTCTCACTCATAGGTGGGAGTTGAACAATGAGAACACATGAACACAGAGTGGGTAACATCACACACCAGGGCCTGTTGTGGGGTGGGTGGCTGGGGGAGGGATAGCATTAGGAGATATACCTAATGTAAATGTCCAGCTGATGGGTGCAGCAAACCAACATGGCTCATGTATACCTATATAAGAAACCTGCACGTTGTGCACATGTACCCTAGAACTTAAAGTATAATAATAAAAAAAGAAATTGTTATATATATATTTATATATGTAATATATATAAAATGGAATGCTACTATTATATATTATATATATAATGGAATGCAAATACTATTATATATTATATATATAATGGAATGCAAATACTACTATTATATATTATATATATAATGGAATGCATATATATAGATATATAATGAATGGTATATATATGTTTATATATAAAAAATGGAATACTACTCAGCCTTAAAAAGGAATGAAATAATGACATTTGCAGCAACCTGGATGGAATTGGAGCCACTTATTTTAAGTGAAGGAACTCAGAAATGGAAAACCAAAACATTGTATGTTCTCACTCATAAGTGGGAGCTAAGCTATGAGGACACAAAGGCATAAGAATAATACAGTGAACTTTGGGGACTCGGGGGGAAAGGGTGGGAGGAGGGTGAGGGATAAAAGACTACACATTGGGTACATTGTATACTGCTTGGGTGATGGATGCACCAAGATTTCAGAAATTACCACTAAAGAACTTATTTATGTAACCAAACACCACCTGTTACCCCAAAACCTATGGGAATAAAAAATTTTAAAAAAGCAATCTTTCTAGTTGTAAAAATATTACATGCTTTATGAAACCTTCAGAAAGCATAGGAAATTATAAATTAGAGAACAAAGATCAATCTCTATCACAGAGATAATTATTATAAACATGTATATACAAGGTAATTTATTATTTTTCACTTGAACCATTTATGTGTAAATATGTATTTATATATTTATGCCCAAATATATATAAACCACTAACTTTCTCTCTTACTTTTTATGTATATTATATATATCATATATCATATGTATTATATACATCATATGTATTGTATATATGTACAGATGTACAGTTTATAATCCCCTGACTGTTTAACATGTTAACATAAATATGCTTGTTTTTAAATTATTTTAATATTTGCATAATATTCAACCAAATGATACATCAAAATTAATTTAATCATCTGTATTTTCTGTCCTCTCTGTGTATTATGCAGTTCTTATTCTTTTTTTTTATTTTATTATTATTATACTTTAAGTTTTAGGGTACATGTGCACAATGTGCAGGTTAGTTACATATGTATACATGTGCCATGCTGGTGTGCTCCACCCATTAACTCGTCATTTAGCATTAGGTATATCTCCTAAAGCTATCCCACCCCCCTCACCCCACCCCACGACAGTGCCCAGAGTGTGATGTTCCCCTTCCTGTGTCCATGTGTTCTCATTCTTCAATTCCCACCTATGAGTGAGAATATGTGGTGTTTGGTTTTTTGTTCTTGCGATAGTTTACTGAGAATGATGATTTCCAATTTCATCCATGTCCCTACAAAGGACATGAACTCACCACTTTTTATGGCTGCATAGTATTCCATGGTGTATGTGTGCCACATTTTCTTAATCCCATCTATCATTGTTGGACATTTGGGTTGGTTCCAAATCTTTGCTACTGTGAATAGTGCCGCAATAAACATACGTGTGCATGTGCCTTTATAGCAGCATGATTTATAGTCCTTTGGGTATATACCCAGTAATGGGATGGCTGGGTCAAATGGTATTTCTAGTTCTAGATCCCTGAGGAATCGCCACAGTGACTTCCACAATGGTTGAACTAGTTTACAGTCCTACCAACAGTGTAAAAGTGTTCCTATTTCTTCACATCCTCTCCAGCACCTGTTGTTTCCTGACTTTTTAATGATTGCCATTCTAACTGGTGTGAGATGGTATCTCACTGTGGTTTTGATTTGCATTTCTCTGATGGCCAGTGATGATGAGCATTTTTTCATGTGTCTGTTGGCTGTATAAATGTCTTCTTTGGAGAAGCGTCTGTTCATGTCCTTCACCCACTTTTTGATGGGGTTGTTTGTTTTTTTCTTGTAAATTAGTTTGAGTTCATTGTAGATTCTGGGTATTAGCCCTTTGTCAGATGAGTAGGTTGTGAAAATTTTCTCCCATTTTGTAGGTTGCCTGTTCACTCTGGTGGTAGTTTCTTTTGCTGTGCAGAAGCTCTTGAGTTTAATTAGATCCCATTTGTCAATTTGGGCTTTTGTTGCCATTGCTTTTGGTGTTTTAAACATGAAGTCTATGCCCATGCCTATGTCCTGAATAGTAATGCCAAGGTTTTCTTCTAGGGTTTTTATGGATTTAGGTCTAACATGTAAGTCTTTAATCCATCTTGAATTAATTTTTGTATAAGGTGTAAGGAAGGGATCCAGTTTCAGCTTTCTACATATGGCTAGCCAGTTTTCCCAGCACCATTTATTAAATAGGGAATCCTATCGCCATTGCTTGTTTTTCTCAGGTTTGTCACAGATCAGATAATTGTAGATATGCGGCGTTATTTCTGAGGGCTCTGTTCTGTTCCATTGATCTATATCTCTGTTTTGGTACCAGTACCATGCTGTTTTGGTTACTGTAGCCTTGTAGTATAGTTTGAAGTCAGGTAGCGTGATGCCTCCAGCTTTGTTCTTTTGGCTTAGGATTGACTTGGCGATGGGGGCTCTTTTTTGGTTCCATATGAACTTTAAAGTAGTTTTTTCCAATTCTGAGAAGAAAGTCATTGGTAGCTTGATGGGGATGGCATTGAATCTATAAATTACCTTGGACAGTATGGCCATTTTGATGAACATTGATGCAGAAATCCTCAATAAAATATTGGCAAACCGAATCCAGCAGCACATCAAAAAGCTTATCCACCATGATCAAGTAGGCTTCATCCCTGGGATGCAAGGCTGGTTCAATATACGCAAATCAATAAACGTAATCCAGCATATAAACAGAACCAAAGACAAAAAACACATGATTATCTCAATAGATGCAGAAAAGGCCTTTGACAAAATTCAACAACCCTTCATGCTAAAAACTCTCAATAAATTAGGTATTGATGGGACGTATCTCAAAATAATAAGAGCTATCTATGACAAACCCACAGCCAATATCATACTGAATGGGCAAAAACTGGAAGCACTCCCTTTGAAAACTGGCACAAGACAGGGATGCCCTGTTTCACCACTCCTATTCAACATAGTGTTGGAAGTTCTGGCCAGGGCAATTAGGCAGGAGAAGGAAATAAAGGGTATTCAATTAGGAAAAGAGGAAGTCAAATTGTCTCTGTTTGCAGATGTCATGATTGTATATCTAGAAAACCCCATTGTCTCAGCCCAAAATCTCCTTAAGCTGATAAGCAACTTCAGCGAAGTCTCAGGATACAAAATCAATGTACAAAAATCACAAGCATTCTTATACACCAATAACAGACAGAGAGCCAAATCATGAGTGAACTCCCATTCACAATTGCTTCAAAGAGAATAAAATACCTAGGAATCCAACTTACAAGGGACGTGAAGGACCTCTTCAAGGAGAACTACAAACCACTGCTCAATGAAATAAAAGAGGATACAAACAAATGGAAGAACATTCCATGCTCATGGGTAGGAAGAGTCCTTATTCTTTTCATTTGAATTTTTCCTAGCTTCCAAGACAAATATTCGAGTTGATCTCTTCTGTAAATGATTCAATTCTCTATGTTTCCAAAGCTATTCTTTTCTTTCTTAAATGTAAGTTTTAAAAATGTGATTGCATTTTGTTTACTTTACAATCTTTTTTTTTTCTTTTTTTTTTTTTCTTTTTATTATTATTATTATACTTTAGGCTCTATGGTACATGTGCGCAACGTGCAGGTAAGTTACATATGTATACATGTGCCATGCTGGTGCACTGCACCCACCAACTCGTCATCTAGCATTAGGTATATCTCCCAATGCTATCCCTCCCCCCTCCCCCCACCCCACAACAGTCCCCGAAGTGTGATGTTCCCCTTACAATCTTATATGATTAGTTTGCACAGTCCTCTCTTCTTGAGATCATTTCTTTGTGTGTCATTTTTTGTCCTTTCATTTTGGACTGTTATTTTCTTTCTTATTTCATTTATTTCCTAGAGGTAATTCTTCTTAAGGCCCACTAAAGGCATCAGGTAATTTTATAGATTTTACAATCTATAAAACCTACTTATGCTGCTTCTACTAAGTACTTTCTTTTTGGTATCTTTCTTTTAAAAAAAAGTTATTTTCCACAGGTCCTGTGTTGTTGTTTTCATTTTTTCCTTTACTTAAGGTAAAATGGAAAACGTACCCATATTCCATGTTGCCTTTTGACAATTCCGTCTCCTTCTCGTTTCTTTCCACTCCATTCTTCTTGGGTAGCTGTCAAAGAACCTTACTGCTTAGTAGCTTGCACATTGGTTACAGTAAACACTTCTCAGCCCTTTGTTTAGGGTAATCTGGGATTGAGCTAGGATGATTCTGCTGAACTAAAATGGGTTTACCTCCTCTTTCCATTGCTTGGTTTATGATACTTTGAGAATGAATGAGACATTTTATGAATAATCAAAGCAAATTGCTTCTATTGTTCACTATCTCTAAAACTCTTCATGTGCTTGCTGCTTACCAAAATGATTCTCATAGGGTCTAGAGTTTACAAGGCAAAAATTTCCACTGACCATCTACATTTCTTCTTGCCCTATTAGTTGACTGTAGTAACATTCCTTGAAAGTAGATAAGAGAGGGCAAGTATTACTAAGGCCATCATATAATACAGTCTGCCCATAGGAGTTCACTAGAATTATTGAATAAATTGAATAAGTAACTATTTGGTGCTATTTTGATGTAGTGTATTGTCATTTGCATTATTTATTGAGCATCCACCCTCTACAGGGTGCTGTCCTATACAAGTTGGAATCAATTTGAAAGCCAAAATTAGCCATATAACAATATATGTTAAATCACATATTTATTTATGTATTAGGCCCGTGGCTAAATGTCTTTTGTAACAGCTTTATTTTTCTCTCTTTCTCACTGACGTATACAAAATTAGAGACTTGCTTTTCAGTAGTGAGCTGCTCTTTGCCTATCTACTGAGGAAGGATGTAGCATTTATGTAAAGTGAAAAGCTACAAGATATTACCATTATGCTGCTCAGTGAGCTGTGGCCCTGGCCGTTGCCTATCACGCAACTAATTACTACCCCCATGCGAGGAAGTGCAAGCATGCATTTCAGAGATTGCTGGGGTAAATATATAAATATATCATCCAGTCTGTATTGAAATCCTTTGGTGAAGTTAGAAAATGAATTTAGTTACATTTTAGTGCCATAGAACCCCAAATATGAAATAGAAAACAAATCCATTAAGCAGATGCGGTTTATTTCTTTCAAGTTGCCTAAACTAATATTCTTAAAAACTAAAATGTTATGTGACAAAAAGCAGACCCTTTTTTACATATGACCAAGTGTCAACAAATTTGCAATACTGCAAGTCATTCTGTCTTTAATAGCTCTTGTTCTCTTATTAGTACAGTCGTCCCTTGGTATCTGTGGGGAATGGGTTCCAACACATCCTGCAGATACCAAAATATATCTTGCTCCAGTCCCTTGATATAAAATAGTGTAGCATTTGCATATAACTTGTGCATATCCTTCCATATACTTTAAATCATCAGTAGATTGCTTATAATACCTATTACAATGGAAATGCTATGTAAATAGTTGTTATACTATATTGCATAGGGAATAATGACACATAGAAGGTCTGTACATGTTCAGTACAGGTGCACTTTTTTTTCCTGGATATTTTTGATTTGCTGTTGGTTGAATTCACAGATGCAGAACCCACAGAGAGCTGACAATGTATTCTTATTTACTATCCTTTAAAAACTCTTCAAATACTTCTTAGAATAGTTTGTAACTTTTGATAATTCTCTTTTATTACTTCTGATTTTAATCTATTTTAATTAAAATTAAATTATAATGTTTACATTATGAGGTGTTTGTTTACTTTTACTGAGAGAAGTCTAAAGTTAATTAAATATTTAAAATAATAATATCCTAATTGTTTCACACTGGAAAAACACTGTTCTCTGTAGAACTTGTCCCTAGATATTCCACTATAGCTATACTTAACATTATTTGCAGACATTGAGTAAATCCTTTTTTCTTTTTTTTCTTTTTTTTTTTTTTTGAGACAGAGTTTTGCTCTTGTTGCCCAAGCTGGAGTGCAATGGCACGATCTTGGCTCACGGCAACCTCCGCCTCCCAGGTACAAGCGATTCTCCTGCCTCAGCCTCCCAAGTAGCTGGGATTACAGGCAACCACCACCACACCTGGCTAATTTTGTATTTTTAGTAGAGATGGGGTTTCACCATTTTGGCCAGGGTGGTCTTGAACTCATGACCTCAGGTGATCCACTCGCCTCAGCCTCCAAAAGTGCTGGGATTATAAGTGTGAACCACTGCGCCTGGCCGTAAATCCTTCTGATTATCATCATTAGCTGGTGTGATCAAATTCAGAAAATTCAAATGCTTACTCCAAATCCCACAAATATTTACTATTCTACTCGTATTTTCCAAGAATAGCATTTGACATATAGTTAATTTATTTGAGGTAGTTTGGAAACAGAGGTGTTACTCTTTGTGTCAGTAACCCCAGTTCAATCAATTAATGCCATAAATTCTCAATTTTTAAAAACATTAGTAGCTTTTATAAACTCGAAAAACCTCTATTAGACCCCTATGATATGCAAAGCTCTGCACTGCATAGAAAGTGGCTTTTATGCCCATGTAACTTTTGATCATTAACAAGTTTTTAATTTCCTATATTAAAATGTAAACGAGATCTTTCTTTAGAAAGTAGTTTCTAACAGGAGTTAATGTGAGTGCTCACCTCCCTTTGCTTTACTTGTCTATGACTCCTAATAGATAAGATTATGCTTGAGAATGCTACAAAGTGTATGTTAGAGTTCTCTGGTTGTAACTATCAACTCTGTCAAATATCATCTCTGTCAAACCTAAGAAAGGGTGAATTTATGTAAAGATTCAGGATAGGGTACTGCCAAGCTTAAAAAGAAGCCTATACAAAATAGGTTTAGAGAGTATAGAAAATCAGCACAAAGACCTTAGTAACATGAATTGAGTGACAATTTGGGGTAACCCAGTTAGAATGAATGAATTCCATTTATTTCTTCTGTCTTTGCAGTACCCAGTTCAAGATTTAAAGTTCTGTATCACAGTCTCATTGATGGATAGGTCACTTAGTCTTGGTTACTGAGCTATGGAAAAGAAATATGTAGTAGAAGGAATCTCCAGATTTCTTAGTGGGATGGCAGATTCCAAACCTTAACTATACCAAATGGAGAAGTGTTAATTCATCAGAAGAAAACTGGAATGTTTATTGTTAAGTAGAGGAATGGAAGGTATTTTCAGAAAATAATCAAAAATATATATTATGATTCCTTAACTTTTCTTTTGTGAACTATCTCCATATACAAACATACCCCAACCACATACATGTATGGCTAACACAAATCTCTAAAAAATTGCTACTTATCTTCCAAGAGAAGTAAACCTCTATTCTGGAAAGCTCTTTAATTCACAAGTGGTAATGCCTATAGCTGCTCATCAAATAACTTATAAGTAGGGAGAGGTGTTAATGTCAAGCAAATATCACCTCATAATAGCTGAAAATTAAAATGTCTATTAACAGCCTGAAATATTAAAATTGCTCACTTTTTGATGTGGCAATGTTAACATATCAACATAGCCAGTGGATAATTGATTGACCCTGAATATAGAATTCTGAAAGTACAGACAAGTGCCTTTTTATTAGGACATTATTTCCAGGGAGCAAAACCATGGTACCAAATAAAGGAACAGTTTCAGTGGCTTAGGAAATGTGCAGCTACCTGGTAGCAATCCTTTCATGAAGTACATCCATCCTTATACATATAAATAATGAACCAGTTAATTCAGAAGGAAAATTTGAGGAGAAATTGGCTTAAAGAGAGAAACAACATTGAAACTCCAGGTATGAACATTAGTTTGTTCATTGATTTCCTCATTAAAGATACACTAAAATCTCTAAGAAACGAATCAAAGAATAAACTAATAGGAGGGCAGAACTGCCCTCCTAAGGGTAATAAAATGTTTTTGAAGGCATGCATATAAATGAAACCCAAAGTACCCATTTTTGTCTCTGAATTCAATAATCCTAGGAGATGAGCTCTCTAGGATGGCGAAGCATCTAATGGATGATAAAGTAGGTACTTGAACAGGACTAAGTGCCTTGGTCTGGGACAGTGAAGCTCAGCAATCACTGAAGGCCAGGTCAGTAAATCATCATCTGTTTGCATATTTATAAGGGGTCACAAAGACATAAGTTATTTCAAACCCTTACTGGGACTTAAAATTACTACTTTAAAATAGGAAAGACAAATGGACTAACTTGAAAATGAATTGGTAATGACATACTGCAATGGAACACGAGTTTTTAAAAATAATCCCTAATATTATTTTCATAGTTCTGTATTTTCTCGAGTCATCTAATCATTATTAATTATAAGACAGTCAACATAATACAAATGTCTAACATGATTAAATGTTGTTATTTATGAAAAATATGCCATGTCATTGGCATTTTTAAACAAGCTATAATGAAAAGTTATAAATATATTTTCAAATAATACATATATGATCCTTTTAAGTAAATAATCTCTCAGACCAGGTAAAGGGGTAGATTAATATTCTGGAAGGGTTATGTTTGAGTTGTAAAGATAATAACTATAAAGGGCTACAGTTGTGACTAGAATTCTGCCATGAAAAAAATGCTGGGATAGGTGCTGTCTTACTAGAGAGAGAAAATTAATTATGAAAAAATAGGTTTTAAAAATCTTACCTATCTTTGACTTGCAAGCATATTATTTTCTGTAATCACTTTTTTTTTCATGCAATGGGCCCATGATTTGGAAGTCCAAGTAGTTCAACAGCAGGCAAAACCTATTAAAATCTAAGGATGACTCCTCTATATTTCTTCTTAGAGAAGAAGAAAAAATTAAGATGGCAATGAATACTAAATGTTTAAAACTAGGAAAGATGTATTTTAAATTTTAAATATTTTAAGTGGTTGGCTCAGTTTATTGGGCCATTATATATATTTTTTTAACTAACCCACCAATAAAATAAAGTGATTGTAATTAATAAAAGAATATATTGGTGAAAGCCTACTGATATTTTTTCCTCAGACTTTAAGGAAGCATAAAATAATTAAGGAAATGATCAATCCATGCTTAAAGGGTATCATCATCCTGTTGTTATAGAATTGGAATACAAGAAACATTAATTTCTAACTTAGAAACACTTAGGAACCATGGATGCTTAGGATGCTGGAAAAAATGGTTTTTCCAAGGGCAAACTCTCAAATTCCTCGTGTGATAAAGCATTGTAAAACAATGTAAAGTCATCAGGAACACACACAAATCCCCAAAAAAACACTCCAAAAAAAAAAAAAAAGTTTCTGTTAGGTCAGTTTACACCAAGTATAAAGAAGCCTGACAATTTTTTCCTTAAAACTCAAGTTTTAATTGCCTCAGCCTCAGGGAAATCATAAACTTCAGAAGTGACAGTTTATATGGGTTTTATGAGCCTGTTTACTCTGTTATTCATGAAAAAGGAACTTGCTTTAGCAACTGCTGCACCTCATGATACTTAGGTTACCTGTGAGTTAGCTAGCAGATTTTTAAAGAAGCAAAAAGAACTTGTATTAAGAAAGTAGTGTGCTAGCAACATATGTTTGAAATAAATATCATTGTAAAATTATGGTGAGTTAATTTAGATAAATACTTTCTACCAAAGGACATTTGTGAGAAGGCTACAGTCCATGGGATGCTCATATGCTCTAATTTGATTTGCTTGCTCAGTCAACATTTATAGAACTTTCCACACATAATATAATAGGTATTGGGTTAGAAAAGATTAAAAGCAGCTGTTCATGCCCCAGAGACCCTCAGACTACAAAGAAAACACTTCAAATTATTTTCCAATTGAGAATGATAGTGATTATTTTTTATTCCTGAAAATCTACAACTTTCTATTGATATTTAAAGTTACAAATCACATTTACATCTCAAGTTAAAGATGAGATTGAATTATAATCACAAATACAGAATAAAAATCCCTAAACCTTAAATATGTGTACTACCTATAATCATTTGATGATTTACCATAAGATGGTGACAAATTTTTTAACCCCTGAACCCTTTGACTCTAGTAACATTTGTTGGGCATTTCAAAACTGCAAATTGTTTTCTTTTGGGTCTCAAAATGAAAATGTCTGAGGAAATATAAAATGTGGCAGAAAATAATGCAATGGCCATAATTTTGGTTTGAGAGAAAAATTAAATTTGAACTCTGGTCCTTCAGCCTCCAGCTGTTTGAATTAGTGAACGCTACTATACTTTATTTCCTTAATAAAGAGTTTCTTCATTTATAATAATGACAAAAAGTGAATCCCTGTCTTACAGTGGTATGGTCATTATGAGAATTAAATAAAGGTAATGTATGCCATATCATGAAGTAGTAACAGTATTTCTTAAGAGTCCACCAGAATGACATCAGGAGAACAGCGACATTTGGCCAGCACCACTTATGAGTGTGGTCCAGGGCCCAATAATGTCAGGATCACCCAGCTCCACTCCAGATCTCCTGGAACAGAATTTCTGTATGGGACCCAGGAACCTGTGTTTTAATAAGTTTGCTGTCCAATTTTTGTGCACACTAAATTTTGAGAAGCAGTCTTCTAATCTGCTCTCAGCTATATTTCCAGTACCTACATTTACAGTGGGTAACAAAGATAAGCCTAATTCATTAATATTTGTTTAACCATTCTCTCAGTAATGATTGCTGTGTACTTCAAGACATCTTTTCTTATACTTACTATTGGGAAACATCTCAGGATGAGAGACTTCAAGTAACTTCCTTTGTTATTTTGCAGGTCACAGCAACAGTAAGGAACAAAAATTATATTTTCAGATATTTTACATTGTCAGATAATCCTTTTGGAATGACAATAATAGCAGTGCCTACACTATAGGACAGTTGTGAACATTTTGGGCAATGCATGAAAAACATTTGGCAAATGTACTTGCATTATATTATGTGCACTCAAACATAATATCATGGTTTTGGGATCTTATTTTCTTAACTAAATTAAAAAGAAATTTTATTGGGAAAACAAATGTATAGAACCTTTAAGAATTTTATTTTGCAAGGAAGAAAGAGAATATTGCCTTTTTATAGGTTGATTTTTTTGCTTTATTTCCATTTTCCAAGTCAGTGTATGTAGAATATTGATTAAGGTTCAAAAATCTATTTACCCTCTTAAACAACAGAATAGGTTGAGTTGTATTTAAACTCTTTCATTGTATAATGTAAGAGGTTAAAGATGATGAATAATAATCGACCTAAGCAAACTACTACTGCAGCTTTCCTCAACTCAGATGTTTTGCACACAATGTGTAGAAAATGGAATCTTTGAAAAGGAAAGTCTCTATGTAAGTTTAAACACAGTAATAATCATGAAAATGAGGAATAAGTGATTCATTCTATAAACATAAGATTTTTCTCAACTAATAATTATGTCTGTAGTGAAGTACATAGTCATCAGCAAATCACAAGACTGAATTTGTCTGTTTTCTTTTGATCATCAGTAATACTTAGTTGTGATGCATTTGATGGACTTCCCACTGCAATAGGAAACAGGATATTGTGCCGTTATACCTGCAGCCATAAAAATGGTTAGAAGCTTCTTGTAACAACAACAAAAAAAAATCCCCTGAGAAATATACTTTTAAAAGCTTCAAAGAATGTTAAAGATTTTCATATATGCTATAAATGGACATCTGCAGTCCATGCTGTACTTCAATAAAACGAGAATGGTTGTCATGTCAAATCTCCCCAGGCTGTCTTTGCCTATGTTTTCGTGGTTAAGAAATTCCACTCAGGCAGAATGAAACCTAACCTTTAATATTACATTCTGTAGAACAAGCCCCAATGACACGTAAGAGGATCTTATCACTGGATCTCAATGGATTTGGTTTAAAACAGCTTTTTTCCTGCAAGACAGATATCAGATTGGGAGTACTTTTCAAGAAAAAAAGCCCATTTCCTCTTCATAGTACAACCTGAAAAATAAAAAGTTTGCTCAGAATAATCACAAAAGAACAGATAAGACTATTAGGATAGCACTTCATCCAATAGGGAAGGCTCAAAAATCTATACTGATCTGTGAACAAATTATATATTTAAAAGATGTTCTATTCTTCTTCAGGTTGTAACTAGCAAGTTATAAAACTCACAAAAATAAATAAAAATCCGATGCAAATGAAATTTAATAATACGTACATATTCCTATCTAAAATGAAATGAATTCAATAATCAAAATCAAGTATTGCAACATAAAACTAATATTGACCCCAAACATAATAAAGTATATTTAAATAAATAATTAATTTGATAGTATTAGGTTGGTGCAGAAGTAATTGCGGTTTTTGTCATTACTTTTGCACCAACTTAATATAATTTATATCTACTTATTAGTCATTTGTTTTCTACTTATTTCCCCTAGAAACTGAAGTAGAAGTTGATAAATCCCAATGGGAAATATAATTTATTCTTTGATGAGAAGAAAATAGATGTAAGCATGATGTTAAATCTAAGTTTGAGAGTTTAATTCCAAAATTAACTATATGTAGAATTAATATATTACCAAAAATTAAATGAGTATGTTATTTTGCTTTTATTAATATTAATTAAAAACATTACCTATTTTAGTATCTTGAGATGTTAAAATCTATTTTTGATATAACTGTTTCTTTTTTGAGGAAGATCATATCTCCATAGAGGAATAGCATGGAGATTTTAATTTGGATAATGTAGAGTTTAAAAACAAGAAATTATATTTTCCATGTAATTTCCTTTGGTTCTTGAATGTGTTCTCGATATTGATGGCATGAATACAACATTTTAAAACTTAAAAAAAAAGTATTTAACAAATACTTGTATAGTACTTACTATATATGTGCCAGGTGCACAGAATATAAGCACTTTGAAAATACTAGCTCATTTCATCTCAAAACCCACTTTATAAAGGAGATGTTACTGTAATCCCCATTTGGCATTAAGGAAACAGAAGAACGAGGGAAAAATAACCTGCCCTAGGTCACAAAGTCATGGCGCTGGTGAACGAACCCAGACACCCGCACAGGATGTGTGTTGTTAACCACCATTTTAGCTGATGCTTCTATGTGGTCTTAGGCAGAAATTTGTTGGTTAAAATTAAATTTTCTTGAAGAGTACGTTTTAATTGAATGAGATAGAATTCAGGCATTCCTTTTTTATTTATTTATTTATTTATTTTTTGAGACGGAGTCTTGCCCTGTTGCCCAGGCTAGAGTGCAGTGGCACGATTTCGGATCACTGCAAGCTCCACCTCCCGGGTTCAAGCGATTCTCCTGCCTCAGTCTCCCAAGTAGCTGGGACTACAGGCACCCACCACCACGCCTGGCTATTTTTTTGTATCTGTAGTAGAGAAGGGGTTTCACTCTGTTGGCCAGGCTGGTCTCGAATTCCTGACCTTGTCATCCACCCACCTCGGCCTCTCAAAGTGCTGGAATTACAGGTGTGAGGCATCGTGTCCGGAATTCAGGCATTCTTATAAATATTTGTTCGGCTGACATTTGTGTTTTTATGAAAAGTGTCATGCCTGAAACCCAAACCACCAGAAACCACAGGGGAAAACCCAAAGTGTTCATAGCACTTCAAATCAGTTTATAGAATGAAGAAGTAGAAGTCTGATAGGTACAGAAAGAGGAATACTTTCCACACAAAGGGTATAGGCCTCACTTCGCATGAGTTGTAATTTGAAATTTGTCACCTTGAATAACACAAATTTTAAGTAAAAATTTGCATGAAGTCTAAGCTATGTTATAATAGAAAATCCCAGGGAAAATAGATGTACTTTTAGAATGTTCCTTTTAAAGACTGGCAGGGCCTAAATTGTTGTGTGAGGCAAAAGCATGAGAGTGGTCATACCGACAAAAAAAAAAAAAAATCTGAGAAAAGTTTTAATTAAACACTTTTATTTTGGAAGGGGGCATTTTGTATTTATTATTTAACTTTTAAAAATTCCCTAAAGAGAAAAGAACAGCCAAAATCATATACTAGGGAGAACATAGAAAAACGTTGTTGAACTCAAGTGTTCATTGGGCAGTTAAATGAGTGCAGTGGGTGAGGTGAGGACTGTGATGAGGGGTCTGCATGGTAGAGCCACTTCTTTCCAATATCTCCAGCACACTGTTTCTTATAGTCAATTTCCAAATTTGATCATCAATTTGCCTTTTTAGCATGATAAATCTGCCAGGTCATAGTAGCCCCAGTAGCCCCAAACTACAGGGTCACTGCCTTTTATAACACTTTAAGCTGCAAAAAGGGTAAAAGGTGGGTCATAGGTGGGCATGACATGTCAGCATTGAAGAACAAATTCCATTATTGTGTAAGAAAATATTCATTGTACCACAGTTACATTTTTAATTTTTTTCTTATTGTATTATTCAGATTATTTCTCTACTTTTGGCCCTAATGCATTTTTAAAAGAGAGTATGTTAAAGAGTTTTGAAGGTTCAGCTGAGATTAAACGTCATAAATATTTAGAAGTGCCAATCAGGATGGTTTTATTATCTTTTCAGCCAATTTTAAGAGACCTGATATAAGGCTTACGATTAAGCTAAGAACATTAGATAATTAAAACTATTGGTAACAACACAGTTGTAATAGTTGACCAACTATTGGAAAGAAAATAAAAGAGCAGGCTGAAGGATTTGAAAAATAGGAAGCAGTCAAGGAACTTGTTGCAAAGGAATGGAAGAACAAGTTTGCTAAGTGATATTGAAAGAGAGGATATTCCCATTAGACACTAAACTCAGAAAATAACATTGCAAATGCATTAAACCATAAATAAATTAAATTCTTATAGAACTTTATTAAGAGTCTAATTATATATTTATTGTTCTCATATTATGGTTGGGGATAACAGGTTTCAAGTGTTTAAGTAATTTGCAAAATAGCAGGTAATAAGAGAATGTCAGAGCAAAGATTAAACACTAGGCCTGTTTGAATCCAGAATTTTAACTCTTAATTACATTAATATTATCTTCTGAATTAATATGCTTCTGGTTGACAAGAGGAAGCCATGTAGAGGACTACTCTAGTGGGGTGCAGAAATGATCTTTGTAGATGAATGAAATGAGGTTAGAATATCCATGTTGAACATGAGTGGTGCCCAGTATGATCACATATGGATAACAAAGAGGACAATGGTGAGTTAGATGGCCAGATCTAGAGACAGTGAACAGTGCTGACATAGAAATTTATAAGGGCTAACAAAAATAGGTCAGAATAATTGGATAGCAAGAACTTCAGAAAAGAATGTTAACTCAAGTTACCAAAATAATGGTTTGGAAAGTTAAATAGTAAAGAAGACTCCATATTAACATTTAATTTTACTTAATGTGTTTATATTACAAAGGCTTCTAATGATTTATATTACTTATCACTATTGCTATATTATTAACTACCATAAACTTGGCAGTTACACACACACACACACCACACACAAACACACTACACACAAACACCTTTATTATGTTAGAATTTTGATAGGTAAGGAATTTGGGCTCAACTTAGCTGCGTTTTCTGTTTTTAGTGTTTTCCACAAAACTGCATTCAAAGTGTTGGCCAAGGCTGAGGTGTCTTCTGAAAGGTGGACAGGGGAAGAATCAATTTCCAAGGTAACATGGATAGTAGCAGAATTCAGTTCTTTGCTGGTTGTCAGATTGAGGACTTTCTATTTTTGCTGGCTCTAACCTGAAAGCTGCTGTCAGTTATTTACCCAGTGTGCCTCTCCACAGAGCCCCTTACACAATGACAGCTTGTTTCATCAAAAACAGCACGAGAGAGAGTTTGCTAGCAAGATGGGGGTCAGAATCCTGTATAATCCATTCTTGACAATAATATCAGATAATCGTTGCCATATTATATCAGTTAGAGGCAAGTCACAGATCCAGCCCACACTCAGTGGGAGCGGATTGAACAAGTGTGTGAATACCAAGAGGTGGAGTTTGTTGAAGACCATCTACCACATATCTCTAATAATAATCTTCTATATTGAATGACTTATTTTTTTCTCACAGTGGGATGAATAGAGGAGGGTAGAGAAAGACCCTATAGGAACATAAAGACAAGCTACAAAATACAATTTCATTGCTCCCAAATAGTCAGTGAGTGTTGCTTTCCCTTTAATCTCACACATTTGCAGAAATGAAAGCTATTCTCCCAGGAAAATCATATTTCTTGCTAACTTGACTTTTGGTTTATCTTGTAATTTATTTTCTACTTTATTATTGATAAACTGTTTTATTCTTCCATTTACTACAAGAAATTTTAGTCCCAGATCAAAAACCTACCAGTTACTTGGGAAATTACTTTTGACTCACAGTTCACATTGCTGATTTCATTGATAATTACAACAACACCAGCTATAAGGATAACTCTCAAAAAGTAATTATCTGGAAAGTGTTCATTATGTCAAAATGCCTCAGATAAGAAACATATTTTGTGTTATATTGGAATGACCACCAAACAGCAAGGGATATGAGTCCAGTAGTACAATGTTTAATGTGCTGTGGGTTAAAAGAAGTAAAGGTTCTAATACTTGACTACATTTAAAATCTCAAATTGTTAACAGAAATTTTACTATAGGATACTTTGCTGTGAAGCTAATGAAGGTTAAGCTTCAGGGCCCTTCGCTTGGACAGGCCTCTTCCGATGCTTTTATGCTCTACTCCAGGGACTTCGGGGAAGCGAGGGGAGCAAAAACCAGAGCTACAGAGCGCGGCCCCACACTAGGTGTCACTTGCTATACCCTAGTGGTGATTTCCATATCTAACCTGTCCCTAATAAACATTTGCCCCATAGGTCCTCAAGGTACATCGTTGGGATCAAGCAACTTTGATTGCAAGGAGAAGAATAAAAACAAGAGGGACGACTGGACCAAGGTGCCATGTGAAGTGACCTGTGAGGATCAACCCAGTGAAGGTAAGGATGGAATTGGCATGGAGAATAAAGCAGGAGGGAATGGCCCATAGCCTTTGTAAGAGCCATTGGGAACCATGTCTACTTAATCAAAAGTATGGAAGCCTTTAAGAGTTTTTCTTAGGGCAAGAATCATTGCCTAAATAAGCCACTGCACAGGAATTTATAGATGTGTCATTACCAGGAAAGAGTTGTGGAGATAAAAGAAAGTTTTCTAAACTATTAACTACTTTTTTTTTTCAATCGACCATGCTAGATTGAATCAACTTTTTAGTGTCCCCACAGAAAATATTTTAAAATTGCTACATATGAAGAAACAAAGGCTGTGAAGCCAAAATATATAGAGATGTCAGGCAGCTAACTAATAGTATTAATACATTATTTTTCTGAATGTTGTAATGTTTGTGATATTGCCACTTTATTTGCTTTTGCTTTTTAATTTGTTGGAATTCATTTTCTCAAACAAAATAAATGTTTACTTTCATGCCTTTTTTCTTTTTATAAATTTGTAATAATTTTTCCTCAAAGAGAACTTCCAAAACAGTGTAAGTGATCTGCCCTGAACACTATAAAGTCCTTCATCACTGTCTCTTTCTGCGTTGTATATGTAACTATGTATCTGAGCCAATTATTCCTAGTAAAAATCATTTTAAAGTTTTGCTTCTTTCTCTCCTCCAGTAGAAGTATCCTTCTGCCTGCAGTTTCTGAAAGAATATGCTGCATGCAGCATCTCTTCCTTATTGGAGCAGATATCTCATGCCTAGATTAGGTTTATTAATTTACAGAGATTTTTCAGGATAATGCCTAGTCATGAGGCTCATTTTTTAAACCCACAAACAAGGAAGGAAAAATTGGCTTGTCATCCTAGTTCAGGAAAAATTAAGAGGTTTTTTTCTTTCCTACCAGGGATTTAGAAAAAGTCTCTATAATCCCACTGGCATGAATTGCAAATGTAATCACCAATATGAAAAAGGTTAAAAAGCTCTGAAGTGTTGGGCTATGCTGCTTTGGCAAACAAAGGCCTCATTGTTCACAGAGCAGAACTCAGCTTCTGGGTTTCTGTATAATGGTGGTGAGCAGAAACACATTCTTAAACCCTGGGTCAGCAAAGCATCAAACAATAAAATAAAGAATATGAGAGATGTTGCCTTCAGAGAAGAGAAAAGAGCAAAATCTCCCTTCACAATGCCACTTCATATCTTGCCTCACTTCATCCCAGTAGTCACTTCTAGCCAGGTTCACAAAGGTTTAATTGATGTCTGGGGTGTGTATAGAACATAAGGTCTCCCTTAGTAAAATATGTTATTATGCTTAAGAGAAACACCTTCATAATTCATTAGGAACTTCTGAGAATGAAAGCCATTAAGTTAGTCACAAAAGAAAACTCATTCAGTCAAATGAGTTTGTTTTCACTATGCTTTTTTCTCCTTCCGAAAACAAAGACTGAAATTTCTAGAATGCCTGAAAATAAAAATGTGCAACAGACAAAAGTGTGCATATAGGATTAGGTTTAAAAACCTGAGCAAAATGAAATAAACACTGCTGTCTTCAGTTTATCAGTTTAATTCTGATTTCACTCTGATTTGAAAGGGATGGGTGACATCTTAAAAACCAAGTCCAGTTTCTCCAGTCCAGGGAATGACTTGGATTAGGCCTTGGCTATAATGGGTCTTTGAGTAAATGCTGCATTTTTTTTTTTTTTTTTTTTGAGGCGGAATTTTGCTCTTGTTGCCCAGGCTGGAGTGCAATGACACGATCTCTGCTCACTGCAACCTCCACCTCCCAGGTTCAAGCGATTCTCCGGTCTCAGCCTCCCAAGTAGCTGGGATTACAGGTATGCACCTCCACACCTGGCTAACTTTGTATTTTTTTAGTAGAGACAGGGTTTCTCCATATTGGTCAGGCTAGTCTCTGTGTTCTAAATAAACTACTTATAAGGCTTACTCGAATTTTTCTAAAGGGTGGTAAATATTTTAAATGTTTGTTCTTAACACAAATCTCAAGACAATTGGGCATATCTTTCTTAGATTTAACATTCTACTTTCATATTTTACTTTTACTTGCATTACTGTTGATAGTTTTCTCATATAAGAGCCAAAAGGAGAAAACTTTGAGAAAGTCAAGGTTTAGACAGTGGCTAGTAAAAGTCAGTTTATGGGGTGTTTTAACTACACCTTGAAGGTTCATGTGACTATTACCCACATCTCAGGGATGATGCAATAAATAAAGGCTAGACTCGGGCAGTGACTCACTGAGCTCAGCAACACACTGGGGACGTGCATGCTGGGAGTTACAGTTTAGGAATGGTCAAGTCACTTAGCTGCTCAATGACTGTTACCACCACTGTAAAATGAGGTTAATATTGCTAAGAACTGGGAGGTAAACATTACATGTGATTGCAAAGTTCCTTGAAAACGTAAAGATAATGTGTAAATTCTGAAAGGCACAGGTCATACATCAATGAGTGCATACAATTTGTGCATAGAAGAGAGAGAAGATGTTTTACCCAAAACAGATGATCAAAACTGATTGAGCTTACTTAGCTGGGCTTCAGCCATTAAAAACAATTTGAAAGATGAAAAGAATGAGGAGAAGGAGAGGGAGCAAGAGAAAGAGGAGACTTGGGCAGTGGTTGGGGATTAAGGGATTACCAAACATGTTGAATACGCTAGTAAAAGTCAAATCGATTGACCCTTTTTTCACTTTCTTACTACACTTATGTTTATTCTCCATGATAAAGGCCTTTAAATTTTCTCACCTCCAAAAGCGTTTCTTCTAGAAAGACTACTGTTATTAATTCACCCCTCTGTGAGAATCCATTTTTCTTTTTTTTCTTTTATTATTATTATTATTATTATTATTATACTTTAGGTTTTATGGTACATGTGCACAATGTGCAGGTAAGTTACATATGTATACATGTGCCATGCTGGTGCGCTGCACCCACCAACTCGTCATCTAGCATTAGGTATATCTCCCAATGCTATCCCTCCCCCCTCCCCCCCACCCCACAACAGTCCCCGAAGTGTGATGTTCCCCTTCCTGTGTCCATGTGTTCTCATTGTTCAATTCCCACCTATGAGTGAGAATATGCGGTGTTTGGTTTTTTGTTCTTGCGATAGTTTACTGAGAATGATGATTTCCAATTTCATCCATGTCCCTACAAAGGACATGAACTCATCATTTTTTATGGCTGCATAGTATTCCATGGTGTATATGTGCCACATTTTCTTAATCCAGTCTATCATTGTTGGACATTTGGGTTGGTTCCAAGTCTTTGCTATTGTGAATAATGCCACAATAAACATACGTGTGCATGTGTCTTTATAGCAGCATGATTTATAGTCCTTTGGGTATATACCCAGTAATGGGATGGCTGGGTCGAATGGAATTTCTAGTTCTAGATCCCTGAGGAATCGCCACACTGACTTCCACAAGGGTTGAACTAGTTTACAGTCCCACCAACAGTGTAAAAGTGTTCCTATATAAGGAAACTACCATCAGAGTGAACAGGCAACCTACAAAATGGGAGAAAATTTTCGCAACCTACTCATCTGACAAAGGGCTAATATCCAGAATCTACAATGAACTCCAACAAATTTACAAGAAAAAAACAAACAACCCCATCAAAAAGTGGGCGAAGGACATGAACAGACACTTCTCAAAAGAAGACATTTATGCAGCCAAAAAACACATGAAAAAATGCTCACCATCACTGGCCATCAGAGAAATGCAAATCAAAACCACAATGAGATACTATCTCACACCAGTTAGAATGGCAATCATTAAAAAGTCAGGAAACAACAGGTGCTGGAGAGAATCCATTTTTCAAATCTCTTAAGTAGTTCTAATTTCAAAATGTGATCTGGTGCTTTGTCATTATGCTTAGGTAAAAAAAGTGAATATTAAGTTTAGTATAAGAAGAAAAAATAAGAACACAAGTGTTTGTGTTTTTACTTTCATGTAAAAAATAAATAAGAAACCAAGTGAAATGCTAACTTGCAAGGGATAGGTGGCAGCTAGAAGAAGGAAATGAGAACATGAGCAAGGCGTTTTTGAGTAATTTTAAAATATGATTTGGTCTTTTGAAACATAATTTATTAATAAATGAATTAAAACAAAAATATATGAAAACAAAACTTATATTCAACCCAAATAGAAACAAATTGTTTGCCATATTGATAAAATAATCATCTGATAATAAGATTCAACTAAAGTAACTTTTGAACATAGTATTCTTTTTTCATATGAGAGAGAGAGAGAGATAAAACAACTACAAATAAATCTTCAAGGCTTTTTTTGTTTTTAATAATAAAATGGGTGTCAAAATTTTGGTAGTATTGTTAGATATATTGATACTGATGGTTACCAGAGTTTCAACTTGGAGAGAAGAAAGACAGATGTGTAATGAAGAAAGTAAAGAACACTATGATACTGTTATTGATGTGGAAGTATCAATATGAAATCATTATATAACTGTCCATGTCATCTATTATCCACCTATGTATGCATGTATATATGCATGTATCTATTTCTTCATATTCTCCAGTGAAAGAGATCAGAAGCAATGACACTCTATTAGTAATGAGCATACCTAACACGCAAATATTTTTTTCTCAATGGCAGTCTCCAGTGAAAGGAACCAGGGCATCTTGAGCAATGACAAATTCAAAATCTGAGTCCTGGAAAGTATAATATGAGCCTGGAACATCTTGTTGTGTCACAAAACAAAGAAGTGCTCAAATATCAGTGAAGCTAGTTTAAAATGATACCAGAACTAGCTTAAAGGGCTTACCATGGCCAAACAAGCATTAAAAAAGTAACTACGCGAATGGATTTGAACACCATTGAAATACACGTGTAAATATATGTGTGTGTGTGTGTGTGTGTGTGTGTCCAAAGTTTAAGAGAATGATAGGCTTTAAGAACAGTTATGTAGGCCGGGCGCGGTGGCTCACGCCTGTAATCCCAGCACTTTGGGAGGCCGAGGCGGGTGGATCACAAGGTCAGGAGATCGAGACCACTCTGGCTAACACTGTGAAACCCCGTCTCTACTAAAAATAAAAAATTAGCCGGGCATGGTGGCCAGCGCCTGTAGTCCCAGCTACTCGGGAGGCTGAGGCAGGAGAATGGTGTGAACCGGGGAGGTGGAGCTTGCAGCGAGAGGAGATTGTGCCACTGCACTCCAGCCTGAGTAACAGAGTGAGACTCTGTCTCAAAAAAACAAACAAACGACAAAAACAAACAAAAAAACAGTTATGTAGAAGGCCCCCAATCTTCTGTCTCTTCCCTCTTTTCTCTTTCATCCCTGTCTCCTCCTCTTCTTCTTGATCTTAGAAATTCTGTGCCTCTGGTCGTTTCTCGGAATACATCGATAATAGTGTCTCCTAAACTACGAGTGACATTATCACCCCTTTCAGAATTATTAAAAAGATTTGGGAAACCAAAAGAATGAATCTTTAATGGTGAACTATATAAAATTATGCTTTTTAGTTTTTACCTGCACCTTTTAAATGATGCTAATATAGTAAGACTTTACTCAGTCTGCACAGCTGATTTATAAGGCTCTCTTTTTTATTTTATTTTATTATTATTATACTTTAAGTTTTAGGGTACATGTGCACAATGTGCAGGTTTGTTACACATGTATACATGTGCCATGTTGGTGTGCTGCACCCATTAACCCGTCATTTAGCATTAGGTATATTTCCAAATGCTATCCCTCCCCCCTACCCTCTACCCCACAATGGGCCCCGGTGTGTGATGTTCCCCTTCCTGTGTCCATGTGTTCTCACTGTTCAATTCCCACCTATGAGTGAGAACATGCGGTGTTTGGTTTTTTTTCCTTGCGATAGTTTGCTGAGAATGATGGTTTCCAGTTTCATCCATGTCCCTACAAAGGACATGAACTATTCAATTTTTATGGCTGCATAGTATTCCATGGTGTATATGTGCCACATTTTCTTAATCCAGTGTATCGTTGTTGGACATTTGGGTTGGTTCCAAGTCTTTGCTATTGTGAATAGTGCCGCAATAAACATATGTGTGCATGTGTCTTTATAGCAGCATGATTTATAATCTTTTGGGTATATACACAGTAATGGGATGGCTGGGCCAAATGGTATTTCTAGTTCTAGATCCCCGAGGAATCGCCACACTGACTTCCACAATGGTTGGACTAGTTTACAGTCCTACCAACAGTGTAAAAGTGTTCCTATTTCTCCACATCCTCTCCAGCACCTGTTGTTTCCTGACTTTTTAATGATTGCCATTTTAACTGGTGTGAGATGGTATCTCATTGTGGTTTTGATTTGCATTTCTCTGATGGCCAGTGATGATGAGCATTTTTTCATGTGTTTTTTGACTGCATAAATGTCTTCTTTTGAGAAGTGTCTGTTCATATCCTTCGCCCACTTTTTGATGGGGTTGTTTGTTTTTTTCTTGTAAATTTGTTTGAGTTCATTGTAGATTCTGGCTACAGTAACCAAAACAGCATGGTACTGGTACCAAAACAGAGATGTAGATCAATGGAACAGAACAGAGCCCTCAGAAATAATGCCACATATCTACAACCATCTGATCGTTGACAAACCTGACAAAAACAAGAAATGGGGAAAGGATTCCCTATTTAATAAATGGTGCTGGGAAAACTGGCTAGCCATATGTAGAAAGCTGAAACTGGATCCCTTCCTTACACCTTATACAAAAATTAATTCAAGATGGATTAAAGACTTAAATGTTAGACCTAAAACCATAAAAACCCTAGAAGAAAACCTAGTCAATACCATTCAGGACATAGGCATGGACAAGGACTTCATGTCTAAAACACCAAAAGCAATGGCAACAAAAGCCAAAATTGACAAATGGGATCTAATTAAACTAAAGAGCTTCTGCACAGCAAAAGAAACTACCATCAGAGTGAACAGGCAACCTACAAAATGGGAGAAAATTTTCGCAACCTACTCATCTGACAAAGGCTTTCTTATGTTAACCAAGTTTTAAGTATAGCCCATGTGCCACCATTTCTTGAAAAAAAAATTTTAAATGTCCAGTTTCTTCTTAGTTCAGATGAAGGTTAATTCCATGGACTATACATGTGACTAGATTTACTCTACTTTTTTTCATTGTTTTTACATGTATTTTCTCAAAGGCTTGCTTTACAGAATCAAACTTATCTTTCTGTATTGCGAATAAACTTGATATTTTTGAAATATGTGTTATAGCATGGCTAGTATCCTTAGATTCCCAGGAATTTTCTTTCTACTGTGTTTGGAAGTGGTAAGACCTTTTTCTTCGTACACTCAGAAAGGGATCTGTTGTGGGTCTTAGATGAGTAATGGTCAATTTGGGTAGGAATAGTATAAATCCAAGTTAGTGCTTGTTTTTTTACTATTTATTTTTACTGCAGTTTCTCACCGAAACTACCTAATGAAAGAAGGGTAATTTATCTGGTTTAAATGGGTATCAGTGAATAATGAGGGTGTCTGATCCATGATTTGCAGTGCTAATAATGCAAAACACATAGACATGAGGTCATAGGTAAGTTTAGGAACTTACCATATGGTACTAATATATTTATATCACTTGCAGACAATAATTTTTAGTGATTGCCAAAGTGAATGACATTAGTCCACTAAATGGCCTTGTTGCAGGTTTATTTAAAACAAAAAGCCAGTTTTATTTTATTGTAAGCATGAAAACTTTAAATGCAGCATTAATGGGTAAATTCCTTTTGCTCAAATTTGACAACATTAACATAAATATGGTAATGCATTTGAAATGCTTAGCATAGCTCTTCACTTCTAGAGAATATTTAATATATACTAGCTGTCATTTATATACAGCTCACAGTTATTTGTGTACTATTGTTTGCCTTTCTCTTCCACTATAATTTTCATCAGGGTGGATTTTTTCCCATGATTTTACATTCACCACTTAGCATGGTTCCTGGAGTACCACAAAGGTTCAATAAAATATTTGTTGATTAATCAAAACCATTCTCCCCACCAGAATTCATATTTACTAAGTGCTTATTTTATGTAAATTCTGTGTTCAAACTAATACACAAAGCAATTTCTTATAAGGTTTTTACTATGATACATGATTTGCATTACATTGTCCATCATATAAGGAATAATAGCATTGATTTTGTAGCTGCATTATCTTATTCAATAGTGAACTCAGTCATGTAATATAGATATTAATATTTCCATTTTATAGATGAGAAAACTGAGGTTGGTCAGATTAATTGTAAGAGTTCTGTCCTTGCCATGATATCTGAAATTCAAAATAAATATATTTCCTGCATCTCTGTTATTAGATGTATCTGTGAAGCACTTTGACAATTATTAAAAGAAAATCAAATTCTAGCTCTCACAACAATGAGTATGTTCATAGTGTTAAAAAGCCTCTTATGAGATACAACTACATTATGAAAAGAGACCTTTACTGTGTGAACAGATTGGAAAGGAGTCTGGAGATGCTAGTTGAAAGGGCAAAGATCTCAGAAATAAGGCTGTTTGTGTTTGACAAGCTGCTTCCATTTGGTTAAATAAGAAATAGAAGACATCACAGATAAATGTCACATAGGCAAAATGTTTTAGAGATACTGTAATCACTGGCTTATGGGAGATTTGTGATACAGCCTTGGAATGTGTGCTTACTGAATCATGTGCCAAAATGGATGTGGAAAACTAATTATGTTTAGATGAAATGGAAAAGCAAAATGGATACCTGAAAATTTTGCAGAATTAAGCAAAATTGAGCATGACAACAAAGAAACAGACACAGAGATTTAGATATTACTTTGGAGTTTTAAATGTCATTTCTGTTCACTTCAATGGAGGCAAGGCATTGACAAACATGTCAACATATGGCACTTAACAATTTGACAATGGGGTTGAGTACCAGTGTACCACACCTGCATCAGCTCCCCAGATTTTCTGTAAATCTGCTGTTCTTTGTCAATGATAGAAATTACCTTAGAGAGTGTTAACACAGTGTGCCCCAATTAAGAAAATGTAGAAATTATATCTTCATTATAAAAATTCGAGGATCCTAAAATTTTGTTCCAGGTTTGTTGTTAATATTGCACATTATTTACAAATAATTGTTTCAGTTGATCTGCTTCATTAATAAAATTTATTTTGCATAGCAAGCTGCAAATAAGACAGTGTAGACAACTGGTATACCAACTTTTTTAACATAATTTTTAGAATATATATATCTATATATTTTAAATACTACATATATTATGTATACCTATATAAGGTATATAAATGCTTTTGTTAATTTTAAAGATTTTGTGATACTTATTAGTCTTCAGTATACATGTATATATTTTGTCCTTATAAAACATTTTTTGCAAAATACTTGCATACATACCCCATATGTCTAGAGTTGCTTTTCTTTAGCATGTAGGAAAAAGTTTTTTTGACTAGGCCAAATTCACCACCACTGTAGGCAAATTCTGTACAATCTATGTCTATAATATATGTAAATTATCTCAGATATCATAATAAAAATGTCAGGATGTAATCTGGGATAGTAATCTTGGAACTTTTTTGAAGCACTTTTAAATATTTGCTCTGTAACCAACATTGATTGGTATAACTAATACTCTTATTTTTTAACTAGAATGATGTCATAATATTATCATATTGTTTATCTGATACTAATAATTATAATAACAATTTGCTTTGGATATAAATTTATATGTTGAAATTGACTTCCTTCAGTTATTGAAGGCCAAAAATACATACTGAACTATAAGGAATATAGAAAATATTATTCATGGTTGATAAAATCAAGGTATTTAACATATCTCAGATGTAAACACATAAATAACTATGATGTTTACATATGAAGTGTTTGCAGTGTTTGTGAAGGAGAATGGTACAACTGAATCAGTTTGGAGAGATTATATAAAGAAAAATGCATTAAGGTAAGAATTTAAAGACAGTTAGAATTGATAATGAATAAGCATTCTAGGCAGATTAAATTATTTATGTAGAATAAGGGAGTGGGATATTACCAAGTGTATTCAAAGGACAAGATGGTAAAGAACAAATTGGATCAACAGAGTCTAGTTGGGCATAACTGCACAAGTAAGATTTTTAAATACTAGATTATAAAATTTTATAAACCAACATTTTTCAAAGTTGCCCCATGGAACATCATTACTTCTTGGAAATACAGAAGGTATTTTTGAACGAAGTCTCCCTCATCAAAATCTAAAGAGATAACTGTATATTTTGTCCTTTTAAAGGTTCTGAGAATCCATAGAGTAAAATTTCTATTCCTCTTCAGCCTTGCTTAACCCAGCATTGTCCCAGTTATTTGGGACTGACTTCTTTTTTTGCTTTCTCTGTTCTGACCAAATGCCTTGCACAAATATAGCTATAAGCAATGAGAAGCCATTAGTTTTTAGAGCCTCGAGTAACTTGATAAAAACCAAGACTTCAGAGCAACCATTTTATGCTTATGTGATGTGGAAAGAATGAGAAGAAAGCTGGAGATAGAGAGACGAGGGTCAGAAACCAGAAAGGAAATTAGCCAGATTTTCAGTGTATTAGACATAGTGTTATGGCAGTGAGAATAGATAGGAACATTAATCAAACAGAATGTGAAGTCTCCGGTAGTAGATTAAATATAGAAGTACAAGCAGAAGTCAAAGTTAAAAATAATTTAGTGAAACAAAACATCAAAAATTATCACTCACATATTAATGTATGTTTAGAAAAGTTCTCCTGAATTGGAGTTCTAGATTCATTCTGGAACTTTACTTCAATGTTTTAACAACTTGCCAGCCAGAGAATTGTGTCTGAATATTAATCACTCCAGCTGTATTTCACCCCTTTTCTGGTAGTATTTCAGAATTTTTCAAGTAGTATAGATTGGGGTCCTGCAGAGTTCTTGTTAATCTAATTTCTCCTGACTTGCAAAATAGAAGATGATTTAAACATCTTTGAAAATGATTGAAACACAGGCCTTAATTAATTTTAGGGAGGTGGCTTGCATATATTTTGCACACATGGCTTGCAAATGATTCTAGACTTCCTAAATTAGGATCAAAGAAAATATATTGGAAGTCATATGTATAAGATTTATTTTAAAATATTTTCATCAGGCTTGGAAACCTTTTATTAGGTGTCAATAAATTACTTTGACCCAGAGATGTGTAACCATATTTTATATTCATACTAAAATATGATATGGTGTCTGTGGGCTGAGGAGTCATTTGACTGGACAGGATTGCAATTCTACCTGTCCCATATTAGACATGTGGCCTGAGGCAAGTTATTGTAAGGATCTGTATCACATTTTTTAATCACTATTTTGGAGGGGTAATTATATTCTCCTCAATGACTGTGAAATGTGTGTGTGTGCATGTGGAATGGCTGGCATAGAGCCAGGCATATAATCAGTCGTCCGTGTAGTTGAATCCCCTGTCTCCTCACTTCTTAGTCTTCAAACAGTTGTGTTAACTGAATTTTTAAACTGCCTCTAAAATCTTCACCATTAACTTTTAGTTAAATCATTTCGCCACCTTTCATCTCTGTCCATTTTATGGTAGTGATTCTTTTCTCTGTAGCACTTTTCTTCCCCTACACATAAAGACCAGGGTTTATCAATCTCACCTTTGCCAAGGTAAAGAAGGATGACTATTTCCAAAAGAACTGATTCTGTTTGTAAGAAACCTTAGGCCCAGACCTTTCTGAAAAAGGCTATTTGAAGTGGAATGTGTGGTTTTAGATGTAAATTCACTCCCATAGTCCTGCAGACAAGATAAACATGTTCATTTTTTAAATAGACACTTTTCATAGGAATATCAGTCTAAGTACACAGCTGGGATACAAGATAACAATAGCTCTTCCTAACCAGCTTTCATTACAGAACTTACAGTCACATGTAAAAATCATTTCTTTTAACACAAAAAAGAACAGCAGTAGATGGCTGGAATTTCTGACATATTCCATGGGCTACCATTATATTTGATATCATTTTCATAGCCTCATTGCCTTCCAGGTCTCTGGGGTAGAAGTAAACTACTCTCAATGTACTTGAGTATCCAGAACCACTCCCCTGCTCCATGTACCCAAAGCCCTCTATTTATTTATTTATTTATTATTTATTTATTTATTTTGAGATGGAGTCTCGCTCTGTCACCCAGGCTGGAGTGCAGTGGCGCGATCCCCTCTCGTTGCAAGCTCCGCCTCCCGGGTTCACGCCATTCTCCTTCGTCAGCCTCCCGAGTAGCTGGGACTACAGGCGCCCGCCACCATGCCTGGCTAATTTTTTGTGTTTTTAGTAGAGACCAGGTTTCACCGTGTTAGCCAGGATGGTCTCAATCTCCTGACCTCATGATCCACCCGCCTCGGCCTCCCAAAGTGCTGGGATTACAGGCGTGAGCCACCGTGCCCAGCCCCCTCTATTTATTAATTCAACAAAAAATATTGAGCACGTACTATGCAATGGTTGGGTTGCCAATGTAGTGATATACAACAGATTGAGACAGAACCACGGTCCCTGCTTCCACAGATACCCTGTTGTTATGTTGGGACTAACATAACACTAGAATGGAAGCTTCATGAGGAGAGACTTTTTTTTTCTGTTCTCTCATTTCATCCTAGGTCCCAGAACAGGGCCAAGCATTAAGGAGCCTCAATAAATATTTCTTGAGTAAAACAAAGGTATGAAATAATGTGGGTAGTAGTAAATATAATGAAGAAAAACAAGGCAGAATAAAGAAATGGAATGTAGGTTTATACAAGTTATTGTTTGGGGCTCTTTTCTACTTTTCACAAATGTCATCCAACGAAGTGTGATCCATACTGATTCCATACCTGACTAGTACATCAATTTCCAAAGCCCCATAGACCATCTCTTTGAAATAACTCTCTGTCTTGATTTCTTCCTCCAGAAACTAATCTTCATCTGTGTTTAGGCCCATTATCTTCTTCCATAGTTAGGGCTACAGATTTGTATTAAGGTTTTGTTTCTCTATGAAATATTTGCTGCATTTAATATTGGCATATAACAAGTTAACTCCAAACACAGAGATAAAATATCAGACTATTTTATTTCTTACTAGCTCCCAAATAAAACTGTTTTGCAAAAGCCATGACAAAGTTTTCACTGTCCAGTGAGATGAACCACATCAGAGGAATATAGTCAATTATTGGAAAACTAAACATATTGCTTGTAAGATAGTCTTTTGGAATTAAGACATTTTCTTCATTTTTAGTTTCATAATGCCTATTATTATAAAATGATATTCATCTCAAAAAGTAATATTGTTTTTCTGGTTGTGTAACGTATTTGGCAACTGCAGAACTTAGTAATCCTACATCAAGATCTAAATTTGAGGAAGATGGGAATGTTAACTGTGTATAAAGTCAACATCCTAAAATTTCTCTCACTGGCAATTTAGTGATAAATAAAACGAATGATTATACACGCACATATGTACTTGTTTGAGAAGTCCTTGGGGTAGAGATTAACTCTATATTTAATATATGCATTCCTAGTGCTCAATACTTGGAAACAGTATATGCACAATAAATATTAATTTACTGAATAAACAATTCTAGGCTACCATTCACAATAAACATAAAGAAGGAATATGAAATAAAATACCATGTATGAGTTTAAAAACTTTTGGATTCTATGAGGGTGCTCACCACACCAGATGGGATAGCAAATAAAAATGTAAAACAGTTCAGATCATAGATCTTTTTGGTGAACAAATAATGAATAAGAGAGAAGAAAGGATTTTGGTGCATAGTTAATCTTTATCCAACCCCCATCCCAAACTTGAATAGTTACAAGAATAACTATACAGCTTTGCTAAATCCCAATCTAAACTTAATATATACTTTATTACATGGAAATCATAAATATAACTTAGAACCTTCTATAGGTTCACATTTCTACACTGAAAATTACTCAGTTGCACTAGATCTGCGTTTGGTTTGATTGCTCACTAATTGTCGAGTGTATGTTGTGTTTGCTTTTTGCCTTTATATGCTCTAAGCATTCCTCTTAATATCCTTGGTTCTATGGTCATGTAATATCAAAATCATTGTTTCCATGCTTAGATCCCTAATGCTGAATTTGAAGAGATACGGAGATGTGTGTGAATGTTTCCTGATGGAATTTTAGGTGAGAGAGAGAGACAGAATAAATAAAGGACTTAGAATGTCAGCCCCTCTCTCAAGACAGTAAATTTTTGAATTAACTGAATTTGAGGCGACTCCTATCAAGCAGTTAGTGACACTGTTCATCAGCCACTTTAACACAATAAAGTTGAAAAATAGGATCAAAGAACCTGAAGACAGAAATAAGCTGAACAGGCATGTAGGCACTAGTGTGTGTAAAATTAAGACAAGGAAAAAATCATTCTAACTTAAAAGCATCCCAAATGGCTCAGAATGCAACTGAGATAATGATATGTTATTTCCCACAAATATCTAATGGCTCCAACATGAGGAGCTAACTATAATGAAGAGTCTTATTAAAATATAAAAATCACTGAGGGAGCATGCAGGAGCAATCCAATCTCGGCAGCACCACTTTATGGGCAGTTCTTAGTTTGAAGATCAGTGAAGGTGCCAGTGCTTCTTAATTTATCTTAAGCCTGATAATTTGCACTTCGCTGCAACTTTTCTCCTAACAAAGCAGAACACAAATATTGAAATAAAAGTAGCATAATATTATTTTAAGGTGTTTGTACTGAAATTTAATTAAAACATCAAGTCATATGACACTAGAGACTAGTCATAAATAACAATTCTAGGCATATATAAATTAGATTTAAGTAGCAGATAATAGTCAAGACTATACCTTTTGGCTTGAAGCAGTGTTTTTTTTTTTGTTTGTTTAAAGGTAATTGAGGGAAAACATATGATATTCACATTTTCCGTAATTCATATTGACATCTTTGAGCATACTTCACAATAATAATAATGAAAATGAAAGTGTTCTGGCTGGGATTGACAGATTTAGCAACACGATCAAATAAAAAAAGACAGGTATTCAGTAAAATTTAAATTCTGGATAAACAATGATTATTTCTTCGTATAAGTTTGACACATGCAATTTTGGAGAATGCATATACTAAAAATTATCTATCTATTGTTTATCTGAAATTCAGGTTTAACTGGAAATCCTGTATTTTATCTGGTACACCTAGGTTCAGGCCAATGCTAATCAAGATAAATTGTATGCATGGTGCTTTAGTGAGTAAATTAAATAGGTCTAATTGTATATTATCTTTAGATAAAACAATCATTTGAAATACATGATAATTGAGAGATAGAATGATACAGCTGAGCAATATTTGTGTTTCACTTATTCTTCCAGGAAACACTAATGGAGATCATTGTGCAACCCTCTTGAAGTTAGGTAAAGTTATATGACTGAGTTCTACATAAAAGACTGTGGGCAAAAGTGATGTTCACCTCTTCCAGTCCCCTCTCTCCCTTTCCTTTTCCTTGTCTGACAGTTTGAGGTAAGGCCTCCAGTGGAAGACCCTGAGCCTTTATGATAACAGTATCAAAATATGGAAGGGGGCTGGGTACCTGAGTGACTACATGGAAAAGAGAACCAACTCCCCATTTCTTCCTGCCACCACTAACACACAGTAGATGGTGAAGTGCATGGCAAAGGAACAAACTCTCAACGTTCTGAGGCTGTTTGTTTCAATGGTTAGTGTGACTTAATTTGTCTAATAAAGATATTAACAGTTTGAGTAGGCTGCTTTTGCAACTGAAACTTCCAACATGTAATTACTGGCTTATCAGACTGGAGGTAGGTGGTGAAGGAACAGATATAACAGGATGGACAGCTATATATCTGTGTTATTCAGTGTCAAATATTTAATTAAACAGTAGAAGAGAGAAAGTGTATCTACTGGGATCTACCTTTAAGAAATGAGGTTGGTTAAAAACTGTTATTGTTCTCTTTTGGATATGGTTATTTACTATGCTGAGCAATGTATTACCTAAAAAGATAAATTTAGGAAAGAATAGGCAATATTAAATGAAAAGGAATAGGAAAAAAAAAACCCAGAAACTTGGGTTTATTCAGGTTGTGAAGTACTTACCTGGACTCCAAACAATTTTTTAAGAGTGATTTAAAAGACTTTTGTAAAAAAATAAAACATAAAAATTAAATAAATAAAAAATAAAAGCCTTTTGTAAGATTTCCTACTTAAAGTAACTCAGACCTGGAACATGTTTAGACTGAGGGTATGGATATGACATCCAATTAGTTTTAGATAGATAGTCACCAGGTGTGCCATTAAGTTGAAAAAGAGAAACTTAGAGGTGAGAAAGCAAAGAAATAAATTTATCTAAGAGAATATTCTGGACTGCATAGATTAAGAGCCTACCAATACTTTAGGGAATTTTATTGCCTTTTATTATTCAATCTGTAACACAATCTTTGGACTCAAGTTTGCTTCCATAGGAGCTAGTCTGAAAAAGTTATACAGGATTAAAATCCTTACAAAAGACAGAGACAATAAGTTAAAAACAGAAGGAAAATATCTTCCAGAGCAGAGCCAAGATCAAAGAGAATAACGAACAATATGTTATATTGCCTAGAGATCTTAGGCTTTGTGTTGAATCCCTTGGAGAGAGGCTTTGGGTGTTCCATAGATAGAATAAATGGAAAGAAGATATTTGTTGATCAAAAGGACAGAATCCACATTTCTCTTCTTTTAAAAGTTAGACTAATTTCCCAGTCTTTTTGAAGCAAGGTCATGTGACTGAATTCTAACCAATAGAAAGCAGACAGAAGGGTCTATGACTATCTTAGTCTGCTCAGGCTGCTATGATATATTATAGATGGAGCGACTTAAACAAATTTATTTTTCATCATTCTGAAGGGGAAGAAGGTCAAGAACAAGGTGTCACCCAACTTGACATTTCGGAAATGGCTGCATATCATACTTCTCCACTGTTCTCCACACTTATTCTCTCCCTTATCTCCGAGCTGGTAGCAGAGGAGCCAGCAGAAGACAGCAAGCCCTTGGTATAGATAGAGAAGCCATGGATGAAAAGAATCAGGCCTAAATGGCAGAGCAAAGTAACATAGCATTCCTCTCTACTATCATCCTGTACTGGATAGGCCCCCACAAATAATCCTGTATTTTGGTAAACCAGTGAGTTATTAGCATTAGCAGTTTACCTATGCTGATAAACACAGTGATTAAAAAAACAAACACAATCTTGAAACACTATACAGTGACATTTATAATTGGTTTAAAAATAAATTTTTTTTTAATTTTTTATTTTTTATTATTATTACTATTATTATTATTATACTTTAGGCTCTATGGTACATGTGCGCAACGTGCAGGTAAGTTACATATGTATACATGTGCCATGCTGGTGCGCTGCACCCACCAACTCGTCATCTAGCATTAGGTATATCTCCCAATGCTATCCCTCCCCCCTCCCCCCACCCCACAACAGTCCCTGAAGTCTGATGTTCCCCTTCCTGTGTCCATGTGTTTTCATTGTTCAGTTCCCACCTATGAGTGAGAATATGCGGTGTTTGGTTTTTTGTTCTTGCGATAGTTTACTGAGAATGATGATTTCCAATTTCATCCATGTCCCTACAAAGGACACGAACTCATCATTTTTTATGGCTGCATAGTATTCCATGGTGTATATGTGCTACATTTTCTTAATCCACTCTATCATTGTTGGACATTTGGGTTGGTTCCAAGTCTTTGCTATTGTGAATAATGCTGCAATAAACATACGTGTGCATGTGTCTTTATAGCAGCATGATTTATCGTCCTTTGGGTATATACCCAGTAATGGGATGGCTGGTTTTAATACATTAAAAGATATCTTAGGTTTGGTGATTTAGGATACATCAGCCAATCAAGTTTCTCATTTACCAGAGAAAATGTGTTAAGCTTTACGTTTCATTTTGGACTACACCTTTTATTAATGCTTTCTCTGACATTCCAATCAGATAATGTTATTCTCTTTTTATGGGTAATACTTTTGAAATGCAAGATTCTGAAAACCAGAAGCTTCAGTCTTCTCTTTTGAAACATGGTGAATTAATCATGTTGATTATTTTTAAATTCTTCTAACAGTATTCTAATTTGTCAAACCTCGCATCAGATTCGCTATATTATTAAAGAGAGGTTTATGTAACAAGACAAAAATCACAGCAAAATGATATAGTTCAACATGCTATTACTGACTGATTTTATCCATAAAAGGAAAGGAGATTGGAGGAGACTCTGAATGGAATTTTGCATAACCAATGTGAAAGAGCCTTTAGGCACTGTTTTTAGCCTAAAAATTGACAAAATGAAATGAATTATCAAGAACTCAAAGTTAAAGTGAACTTTCAATCCATCTTATTTATTTCATTAAAGCCCTTAGAAGCAACTTTGTTCATTAGTTACTTGGCTTATATTTTAATGCTGCAAAAAATGTGGTTGTTATGCCATCCAAATACAGTCTTTTACTGGATGTTTAGCAGTTTTATTATTTTTTCCTGATGCCAGGCGAGGTACCTTTTAACTTAGTTGTTCCCATCCTTTACTCCGTATTTAATCCACCTGGGGATGTTTAAAAAAAATTGATGAGTCACTTCCACTCCCAGATACTCTGATTTAATTGGTATTGAGTATAACGATGGTACTGATAATTTTAAAAATTTCTCAGGTGATTCTAATACTTGGCACAGTTAGGAAATCACAGTTTCAACTATATTTCCAGTCTAGATTCACCAGATTTAACTTCAAGGAAATAATGTTATGAATTCTTTGTTAATGTTTTTTATAAAGATGCTTGAGGAAGACATGCTAGAGCAAAAACTACAACTCTAGTCCTCTTGGATATTTTAGATAAGGTAAGATTTTTAAATTGCACTGATACCTACAGTTAATTTGAATAAAACATTTATATCTCATTTAGTCAGATGATTCAGTGAGAAAGGTGGGGTCAAGTTCAGTCACCAAGTGTTAAATCATTCCAATCTGGTGTTGGTCATCTTCTACGTGTTTTTATCTGGATAAACTTTCCTTTAAAAGGGACCCTCTAAAGAATTATTCTAAAGCGTTCTTTTTTCATTATGATGGATGACAATACTGAATCATACCTGAATCACAGACTTGGCTATAACTTTCTAATTGAAAGGACTAAAAGTAGCTAAAATGCCAATTTAAAATATTTAGTGTAGAAAAGTTGTGTAAAATAAAACTTGTTTGTTATGATGGCCAAGATAATTCTGTTCCCTCATGAGAAATAACGTATATTTCACTTTCTTTTTGATTTTCAGTTTTTACAATAGCAAAAAAAAAAAAAAAAAATCTGACATAAATCTAAACATTTAGCTTCACCGTAATTTAACAAATAACTTTGGCAACAAAATTAAATTTAAACATGGCTATGAGTTTTCGAAGTATCAATGTCTTCTGTCAAACTGTGAGTTCTTAGGTGAAGCATCTGATGAAATGTTGCTAGCCATTTTTTTGCTGTAGTTTTTCTTTTCAAACAATTTTGCATTTATTTCTCCATCTGACCTTCCTTCACAAGAGGCAGTTAACAATATATCCATCATATTTTCTTGCTGTGCTTGAGTACAGATCATATTATTTCATTTCAGAAATAATTTCCTGATGCTGTATTTAAGTAGCACATTTTATATCAATGGACAAATCAGTGTAAAAGAATGGGAATAGCCCTGATTTAAGGGAAAAAGATCTGATTTGTGACTTTCAAACTGATTTTTGATTATTACATAAAGATATGAGAAACAAGATCATTCATATTTCATCATAAAGATTGCATCCTAAGTGAACTATTGGACTGAACAATTACAGAGACATTAAACATATTAGAAGAAAACCACCCTTAATTTGTGCCAACAATATTCCGGCCCAGATTCTCCACTGAAGTATTTATTTTATAATTTGATTATTTTCTGCACTTTACCTTTATTGATAGGAAAACAATTATAGAGGTTAAGATCCATTTGCTATTTTATATTATTTCAGAAAATGCTAATATTATTTTTCTTTATAACATGCACCAATCTTGGGAAAAATAAGAAACAGAGAGGAAAAAAAAAAAAACCTCTCTGGGTGTATGTATGTTTTCTGGTTAATTTTTGTTTAATTATTCATTCTGAAATAATAATTTATTAGGCCAGCTTTCTTCTCCCAGAAATCCTGTATGCTTATGTGATTGTCAAAAAAATAAAACTTATATATAAAGCTTGTAAGTTAGCCAGAAATTTGCTGGTTCACATCCAGGCAAGAAATTTGCTCTCTTCTATTGTTAGAGAGAAACTCAAATATTAAGTTACAAAAGGTTGTGAAATATTCAGAGTTGACCAAAAAAGTCTTGCCATTCCCTTCAGCTTAACTAAATTTTAAACAGATTTGTTCCTGACTATAGGTCCTTTATCTCACTTTTCCTAGAGCATTTAATTTAGAAAAATTGCAACTATATATTGTTTCCGTGCACCTTTGAGATATAAATCTTCTTGCCATTTTTACAACATAGAAATGTCTTTCTCAAAGAACTCAGAGCATCTCTTTGAAATGAAATTATCAAGAAATACAGGATCCTTATCCCCCAGTCTCTATGGGAGGGTAGGAGCTTAACATCAATAAATGCCAATTAGCAAGCACAGAATGCCTAATCATACTAATCAGCCTTCCTCCAGTGTCCTCCAGTATATTTCCACTAGCTCACCCCAGTGCTTAAAAGTCTCTTGCCCTTTGTTTCAAAGGAGTTGAATTTAATCTCCCTCCCCTGTTGCAATAGTGTTGAATAAAGTCTTTCTTGTCTGTTTTTGTTGGTTCTGTGCAATTTTTCTCTGGCAGAGTCAATGTTGCCTTTCTGCCAGTCTCATAAAATATGTGCTTATACAAGCATTGGTTCTGTTTTGTTATTGCTGAGTCATTTTTAAATTTTTTTAACTATATCATTTTAAAGGACTTTACCCACATAAAAAAGGTGTTGCCCTGGGGACTGGCTGAGAGAAATTACAGGTGAGTGAAAAGTAAATGTAAGCATAGGCTTCATGATTAAGCCAAATATATATTGACTTATATAAATCAAATTAACAAATAGAAGTTTGCATTTGTTATTTAATGAATGAAATTTAAAACGTATATAAATGTATACACATTTTGAAAAGTATCCTAAATATGTGAATATTTCAGAGTTTAAGAACAAGGGCACTAAACTACTCATATATTTGATTCATTTCTCTAGTTCACTTTTCATTTGTAAACACTACATAAGACCTTTCTACAAGATTATTTTTAGCCTTTTTAGACAGGTAGTGAAAAGTATAATGAGCTAATTTATCTAAAATACTCCAATTGCTGAGATAACTGACTCCTTTTAACATTTTTTCATTAATTATAATAGATTTTTAATTACCATTGGAAGGTTTTATAATTAGTTAACATCTAGTTATATAATCAGTGACCCTAAGCTTTCTAATTGACATAACACCTAAAAATTACTCAAAGCATGTTGTAGTGTTGCTTCATGTCAATGAATGGAACCTGAATTCCATTTATTTTAGAGAGGATAGGCTAGTGAAATTTATCAAGGATGTGCTGTGGCTTAATGCTTTTTTGGCACACCTATGAATGTCCTTGTAGAGGCTAGAAAAAGGAAATTGACAAAGAAGTTTGTGATTTATATATACTATAGACCCATTATTAGCTAGGGTGAATGAAGTGAGTTTATCAACTCACTTCATTTGTTTTAATTGACAATTACATAATATCAAATTATAACAATATACTTTTCTATAATTTTCAATGGTAAAAATAGTAAACCTGAAAGGAAATGGAATTCAATAATTTAAATTTTAAGAGCAATTTGTTAACAGAATTGATTTTTCCCAATTCTTGTAGCTTTGCAACCAATGACAAGTCATATTTCAATAAACATAAATTAGAGAAAATCTAGAAATATTTTGATGAGCATTGTTGCCATATGCAATGATTGTGTATATCCAATCTACATACCATTGTGCTTCAACTCCATAAACTGTTTTTATTTTTCTCCTGAAGAAAGTTACAAAAAAAATAAAGTTTTATGCACTTGCCAAAAAGCAGTGTTTAAGTTACCAAACTGGTCATCATTTCTACCCCCGGCTCTAATTTGCTTTAGTTAGCCAATTAATTTCCAGAATCCCAATGTATATTAAACTGTGTTGAACTGCTCACAGTCCAGAAATTACTTCTCTGTATCTGCCTATCTTAACTCACCATTTGGATCCCATTTGTTTGACTTGCTCTTTTCAAACTCTCTTTTGGTGCCAAATTGCCCAAATACTGTTTAGTACTAAATTTTTGGCTGACCTTTTTTACCTAATTAGGTGTTCAAAAGACTTTATCCTGCATGTACCAAATATATACTATCATATCAAGTATCCCAAGGCCTGTTTTAAAGGAAGGGATAATAAGAGTACCTTTTAATAATCTGTACATCATATATGCAATACATTAGCAATGGAACACTTATGAATTTGGCAAAAGGCCAGGGCATAATTATTTGCTAATTAGCTAGAATAGTCCAACATTTAGGATATAGCACTTCTTACAGGACATTTCATTGTACAATTTGGAAAGAAAAGTAATGATCACTTAATTATGTAATAACTATTCTTGTTTTGGAGTTATCTGTTTAGGCAGTTTCATAATGGTATCCAGAGCTAAAGTACTTTATATGTTATGTCATCTTTTATTTCATGTTGAAATCTCCTCAGGGTATGAAATACAAAATGACAGTGATTCAAAGTTGGACAATAATGTGCATTTCTAGGTCCAGTGTTTTTGTGCTGCTAGGTGTGAGTTCTTAAAAATATTTACTACAAATTATACTGATCTATGCTTATCATTAATTAAGAATTTCTGATTTTTTATTTGTAATATTTTTTACTCACAGATATTTTGTTAATAAATGCATTTAATCCTTCACTGTAAATATCATTTCTGCAGCATTGCAACAAAATTCAGCCTTTGAGTATTTTAAAATATATTTTAAAAACTATTTTTATATAAAGTTAATACAAAATTATTTATATCTCTCTCCTTAATAGTAGAAAATGACTTTAAGTGATTAAAACAAAGGATAACTTTTTTTTTTCTAAGACATCCTCTTGAAGTTAAAGATGGCTTGTGTATCTTCCGTTCTTGAACTAATGAATGATGTTTCCCAAGAGGCCTGAGCCAAACTGTAACCAGTCCAGCACCTTTGACTCCATTTAGAATGGAAGAATTGAAGATTCTTAATAAGTTTGTTGTACACTTAAGAAAATATAGTAAATAAATATAACAGAAAGGATCTTCAGAAAAGGCGATGGATTTTCATAGGGCCATTTTAAGTTAGTCTTAAGTGGCTTTGTCAACAGAGAAATCTGAGGAGTGTTGCTACTAAAAGCAAAAAACATTAACACATTGCAGAACAGTTAAATGTTAATGCTTTTCCTTGGCTAATTCTCTAAACTAGTTCTAAAAAGTAATTAGCGGTTTTCTATTATATACCAAAAAAACCCACATTTTCAAACTTACACCACTGCTTTGTATTTGGCACAATATGTGTGGGCAACATCGGGATAAGAAGTAAAAGCAAACTACATTGTTGCATTCAGATGGTTACAAATAATGCACAAAAATGAACATGACTTCCCCATTTACAGATTTTGATGTTAGATTCAGATGGAAAAAGTTGTGAAGAAAACTTCTGACAAATGTTCATGCTTATCCAGAGAAGTTCACTATATACCAGCTATGCTTTTGTAAAAGTAATCTCTTTCTAATTTGATCCTATCATTTCTATGATACAAGTTGTCTAATAACCACATGCAACTGCTTATAAAACCGCAATTTAAAGAACTACAAACCACTGCTCAATGAAATAAAAGAGGATACAAACAAATGGAAGAACATTCCATGCTCATGGATAGGAAGAATCAATATTGTGAAAATGGCCATACTGCCCAAGGTAATTGATAGATTCAGTGACATTCCCATCAAGCTACCAATGACTTTCTTCACAGAATTGGAAAAAACTACTTTAAAGTTCATATGGAACCAAAAAAGGGCCCACATTGCCAAGACAATGCTAAGCAAAAAGAACAAAGCTGGAGGCATCATGCTACCTGATTTCAAACAATACAACAAGGCTAGAGTAACCAAAACAGCATGGTACTGGTACCAAAACAGAGGTATAGACCAATGGAACAGAACAGAACCCTCAGAAATACTACCACACATCTACAACCATCTGATCTTTGACAAACCTGACAAAAACAAGAAATGGGGAAAGGATTCCCTGTTTAATAAATGGTGCTGGGAAAACTGGCTAGCCATATGTAGAAAGCTGAAACTGGATCCCTTCCTTACACCTTATACAAAAATTAATTCAAGATGGATTAAAGACTTAAATGTTAGACCTAAAACCATAAAAACCCTAGAAGAAAACCTAGGCAATACCATTCAGTTCATAGGCATGGGGAAGGACTTCATGTCTAAAACACCAAAAGCAATGGCAACAAAAGCCAAAATTGACAAATGGGATCTAATTTTACACTAAAGAGCTTCTGCACAGCAAAAGAAACTACCATCAGAGTGAACAGGCAACCTACAAAATGCGAGAAAATTTTTGCAATCTACTCGTCTGACAAAGGGCTAATATCCAGAATCTACAAAGAACTCAAACAAATTTACAAGAAAAAAACAACCCCATCAAAAAGTGGGCGAAGGATATGAACAGACACTTCTCAAAAGAAGACATTTATGCAGCCAACAGACACATGAAAAAATGCTCATCATCACTGGCCATCAGAGAAATGCAAATCAAAACCACAGTGAGATACCATCTCACACCAGTTAGAATGGCAATCATTAAAAAGTCAGGAAACAACAGGTGCTGGAGAGGATGTGGAGAAATAGGAACACTTTTACACTGGTGGTGGGACTGTAAATTAGTTCAACCATTGTGGAAGACAATGTGGCGATTCCTCAAGGATCTAGAAGTAGAAATACCATTTGACCCAGCCATCCTATTACTGGGTATATACCCAAAGGATTATAAAACATGCTGCTATAAAGGCACATGCACACGTATGTTTATTGTGGCATTATTCACAATAGCAAAGACTTGGAACCAAACCAGATGTCCATCAATGATAGACTGGATTAAGAAAATGTGGCACATATACACCATGGAATACTATGCAGCCATAAAAAATGATGAGTTCATGTCTTTTGTAGGGACATGGATGAAGCTGGAATCCATCATTCTCAGCAAACTATCACAAGGACAGAAAACCAAACACCGCATGTTCTCACTCATAGGTGGGAATTGAACAATGAGAACACCTGGACACAGGAAGGGGAACGTCACACACTGGGGCCTGTCGTGGGGTGGGGGGATGGGGGAGGGATAGCATTAGGAGATATACCTAATGTAAATGACGAGTTAATGGGTGCAGCACACCAACATGGCACATGTATACATATGTAACAAACCTGCACGTTGTGCACATGTACCCTAAAACTTAAAGCATAATAAAAAAAAAGAAAAATATAACTCAAAAAAAAAAAACCACAGAAGTTTGGATTAAGGTTACACTGCAGAAAGTGGCAGAGTCCAAATTCAAACTCCTGCTGAGTTATTCTACTCTCATCTTGGCTGGCTCTCTTTGTGTTAGCAGTATAGAAAGAAAAATAGGCCTATTTCAGCAATGCATGCAAGACAACATTTCATAAGGGTTCAAGGGATGAATTGACTCTCTCCTATAGGACTCTTTCTGCCAAATATAGGTTTCTGGCTGCTGCTCTTCTCCTAATTCCACCCTTCCTTGCCTTCTCTGTCAGAGTAATTGTTATGATTATTTATTTGTCATAGTATTATTTCATTATTCTTTTAAGGTTCATGGGATCTGCAGTGATGTTCTTTCTTCATTTCTGATATTAATAATTTGTGTTCTCCTTTTTTCATAGCTTTGCAAAGAGATTTATTAATTTTATCAATTTTTCATATAAGTAGCTTTTAATTTTGTTGATTTTTCTCTATTGCTTTACTGTTTTAAATTTCATTGATGGAAATCTTTTTTATTATTTTCTTTCTTCTGCTTACTTTGGATTTCATTTACTCTTCTGCTCGTCTCCTAAAGGTGAAATTGTAGATTCCTGATTTAGATCCTTCTTCTTTTCTAATCTACTTATTTAATGCTATAAGTGTTCCTCTAAGCACTGGTTTGGCTACATCCCACAAATTTTGATAAGTTGTGTTTTCATTTTTATTAAGTTCAAAATATTTTAAATTTTCTTTTGAGATTTCTTGTTTAACTCATTTATTTTATTTACAGGTATACACTGTATAATTTTTAGATATTTGGGGATTTTCCAGTTGTCTTTCTGGTATTGATTTCTAATTCAATCTCATTGTAGTCTGAAAACCAATATTGTATGATTTCTATTCTTTTAAATTATTAAGATGTGTCTTATTACCCAAATGTGGTCTGTTTAGTTGAATGTTCCACGTGAGCCTGGGAAGAACGCATATTCTGCTGTTATTGAATGAAGTAGATTACAGATATTCATTATATCCAGATGACTGATGGCGTTATTAAGTTCAACTATGTCCTTATGAATTTTCTGCCTGCTGGATCTGTCCCTTTCTGATAGAAGGATGTTGAAGTCTCCAACTGTGATACTGAATTAATCTATTTCTCCATGCAGTTCTATCATTTACATAGTTTGATGCTCTATTGTCAGATGTATACACATTAAAAATGTTATTTTTCATGAAAAATTAATCGTTTTATCATTGTATAATGCCCCTCTTTATCCCTAATAACTTTCCTCACTTTGAAATCTGCTCTGTCAGAAATCAACATAGCTATCCCACTTTCTTTTGATTAGTGTTAGTATGGTGTGTTTTTCTCCTCCATCTATTTACTTCCAATTTATAAGTGTCATTATATGTGTCTTTATACTTAAAGTGGGTTTCTTATAGACAATGTATATTTGTGTTTTAGTTTTTGATCCATTCTGAAAAATCTCGGTCTTTTAATTGGTGCATTTAGATTGTTAATATTCTAAATGACTATGGATATAGTTGGATTAATATTTACTATATTTGCTTAATATTGGATTAATATTTACTATATTTTACTATATTTTAAAAGAAGTTTTCTTGTCCTTGTTCTTTGTCTCTATTTTTGATTCTACCCTTTTTCTGCCTATGTGGTGTTAATTAAGCATTTATATGGTTACATTTTCTCTCCTTTCTCAGCAGATAAGTTGTAGTTCTTTTTTTACATTTTAATTAGTAGCCCTAGTTTGCAATATATATGTACGAGTAACCTAAGTACACTTTTGAATAATACTATACCACTTCATGTAAATGAGAGTACTTTATAATAACAAAATAATCATAATTCCTCCTTCTCATTTCTTCTATCATTGCTGTCTTTCATTTTACTTATACATAAGCATATATAACAATGCGTAAAAAACAAGTTTTTATTTTACCTGTACTTATCCCTTCTCTAATATTCTTCCTTTCTTTATTGCATCCACGTTTCTGACCTATATTATTTTTCTTCTCTCTAAAGAACTTATTTTAACATTTCTTGCATGATGGGTCTACTGGTACCAAATTCCTTCATTTTTGTTTGTCTGATAAAGTATCTTTTTCTCCTTGCCTTTTGCGGGATAATTTTGCAGGGTGCAGAATTCTAGATTAGTGGGGAATTTTTGTGCTCTGAACACTTTAAATATTTTACATCACTCTATTCTTGTTTGAATGGCTTCTGAGAAGGCAGATATACTTTTCTTTGCTCTTCTACAAATAAGAAGTCCCCCAAACCATGGGTGAATTGGGAATTAATTCATAAGTACATACTGGGTGATTTCCTAAGTAAATTTTTCCCAGTCACTAAGTCTTTGTGTTTAGTATGGAGTTAATTTTATTAGTTAAATGTTTTTGGTTGTTATTTTTCCCCAATATTTCTAATTGATTTTCTTATATATCTTACTTTTCTAGTTTCATTTTGTTTTGCCTATTGTGCAGTCTTTTGTAAAGGGAAGATAGCCCTTTACTTATCTGATTAAGCAATTTTAACATATATTTTGAAGTCTTTATCACATATTTCCTCAAAGCTATTTTTCTGGAATTTATTCATTTTCTGGTTATTGATTTTATTGACTTTGTGAGCAATTTTTTAAATCATGGATCTCAAAATTTTAACAAAGAGACCTGTTTAGAGGATTGTTTCCACACTTCTAAATTCTTTGCTTTTACTCCTCCTCATCTAACATTTTATGATTCCCGTTGTCTGCTCCCAAGACTCTCCAGTCAGAAACAGGCTTTAAAGTTGTATTTTTGGGCTCCTGTGACATGGTTAAATCAAGAATATCAAAGATCCAGGTAAAATACTCCTGGCTTGCTTGGTATCATTACACGTTGAATGGCTTTATCTGTGTCTTCCTGCTTTTATAAGTCTACCTTGATGATGATGGTTGGAAATAGTATTTTTGATGATTTGCTCCTTTTTATTGTTTATTTTAATTATTATCTATTCACATGTAAGGAGATTCATTCTCAGCATCTGACTCCAAAAAGTGAATCAGAGACCTATTGTCAAATGTCAAATCCCTTTGAACTCTTACCTTGAATGAATTAAAACACTGGTATCTATTTCCTTTTTTAAGCTAAGAACACAGTGATTTCATGATTCAATCTCACTCACAATTTTGTAGTTTTATTTTATTTCTTATGTTCTGAACCTATTTATTTTTTCTTGTTCCTATTTTTATTTTACCTATCACTGGAGCTAAGTGGGTGAATCAAATGTATTCTATGGAGTCATTGTGTTGGATGTCTGAAATTCATGTTTATAGTATAAGCCTCTTTATTTCTTATCTTTTATTTGTTATTGGAGAGACACTGTTAATCACTGGTTTTAAATCACATTTTGTCTCATTATATCAAGGATACAACTTTAAAAGTTCGAAAATAGTTTTTTCGTTATTGTAAACATACCTAAAAGGTAGGGGTTTCTTTGCTGTGGAATTTTAAAAATTACTTCTGATAGATAGCTTTTGGCCTGAATTTTCTATATATTTTCTTGTCATTGCAATGACTAGTATAAGAGATACTGTGGTACTAAAATATACTAATCTCAGAAGAGTATGTGGCTTACATTAAACCCTGACAAAAAATGAAATATGTATTTAATAAGACTTTCATTGAGCAAATAGGAACATTTTAAATTAGTAATGTTCCCTACAGAATGCTAGGTAATGTAGGGATATTATGTTAATATTTGGCTAAATTTATATGAAAACTTTATTTGTATAACTTAACATATTTTAATTAGTTGTGAACTTCTCTTTATAACAGTCTTCCTTAAATGATTAATATATTTTGCTTTGAGAAATGGCACATTAAATGTGCATGCACATACCTGAAGAGTTTAATGGATTTATGATTATTAAAACCAATGCATCTATAAAAATTGTTTGACCATTGGGTTTAATGTAAAAGGTCAGAGGGTTCTAGGTTTAAAAATTCTTATTTTTAAGGCTCACTAGAGAAGCTGTAAAAATCTACCTTCCAGGAGAGAGAATTGTAGTTCAGATGTTTACCAACCTTGGCTTTTTAACCTCTGAAATTTTAAAGGACAGTTGTGCTACTTAACGCACTTTTATATTTCTCGATGGGAAAGTGCATTTTCCTCCTACTAAAACCAAGAATTCCTACAAAATTCCTCTTTGAGCTCAATGCAAGAGTGAAATATATACCTTTATAAAAGAATGTGTGAGGCAAAAGACTATTTTATATAAAGAATTGTTTCTTGTGTGGATAAAAGATTTTTGAAAAGTGTATAGGTACCACGATACTACGCTGAATTCTTTTTCTTCTATTTCTCTTTTGGTGAGGGGAGCATACACGTAATATTTTGATACATGCATAGAATGTGTAATGATTGAGTCAGCATATTTAAGGTATTTAAGGTACTCAAGTAATTATAATTTCTATGTGTTGGGAACATTTCAAGCCCTCCCTTCTAGCTATTTTGAAATATACAACACATTGTTTTTAACTCTCGTCACTCTACTCTGCTATCAAACATTAAAACTTATTCCTTTTATCCAACGGTGTGCTTGTGCCCAATTAACCAATAGCTCTTCATCACACACACCACCACACACACATACATTCTGCAGCCTCTGTTAACTATCATTCTGCTCTCTGCATTCATGAAATCAACTTTCTTAGCTCCCACATATGAGTAAAAACATGCAATATTCATCTTTCTGTACCTGGCTTATTTCACTTAACATCATGGGCTCTGGTTCCATACATGTTGCTACAAATGACAGAATTTCACTCTTCTTTATGACCAAGTAGTATTCCAATGGGTATATAAACCATATAGTTTTTATTCATTTATCTGTTGAGGGACACTTAGGTTGATGCCATATTTTGGCTATTGTGAATACTGCTGCAATAAACTAGAGTGAAAATATCATTTTGACATACTGAGTTCCTCTACTTTGAATAAATATCTAGTAGCAGAAGTGCTAGATCATATGGTAGTTCATTTTTTTGTGTTTTGAGAAACTTCCATGCTGTTTTTCATAATGTCTATACTAATTTACATTTCCACCAACAGTGTTTAAGATTTTTTTTTCTCTGCATCTTCACCAGCATTGTTTTTTTGTTGTTGTTGTTGTTGTTTGTGTTTAAACATTTTAAATAATAGCCATGCTAACTGGAATAAGATGATATTTCATTGTGGTTTTAATTTGCATTTCTCTGATGATCAGCGATGTGGAACTTTCTTTCATGTAGTTGTTGGCAATCGGTCTTCTTTTGAGAAATATCTAATTCATCCCTTTGGACCACTTTATAATGGACTTGCTTTTTTGCTGTTGAGTTGCTTGTATTCTTTGTATATTCTGGATGTTAGTTCCTTGTTGGATAAATATTTTCTCATATTCAACAGATTGTGTCTTTATTCTGTTAATGTTTCCTTTGCTGTGCAGAAAATTTTTAGTTTAATATAGTCCAACTTTTGTTTTAGTTGACTGTGCTTTTGAGTTCTTAGCCATAAAATATTTGCCTAGACCGATGTCCTGGAGTTTTTTCCCTATGTTTTCTTTTAGGAATTTTATAGTTTCAGGTCTTACATTTATATCTTTAGTTGATTTTGAGTTAATTTCTATATATTGTGAGAGATATGGGATCTAATTTTATTATTGTGCTTATGAATATGCAGTTTTTCCAATAGCATTCATTTTAGAAGGTGTCTTTTTCCAATCTATGTTCTTGGTGCATTTGTTGAAAATCAGTTGATTTTGAATACATGGGTTTATTTCTGGGTTCACTATTTTGTTCAATTGATCTATATGTCTGTTTTTATACCAAAACCATGCTATTTTGGTTACAATATCTTTGTAATATATTTTGCAGTCAGGTAGGGCAAATTGCTTTGGCTATTAAGGCTCTTTTTAAATTCCATTCAAATTTTCGAATTTTTTTTTCTATTTCAGTGAAAATGACATAGATATTTTGATAGGGATTTCATTGAATCTGTAGATTGATTTGAATTGTGTGGTCATTTGAATGATATTAAATCTTCTGATCCATGGGCATGAGATGTCTTTCCATTTCTTTCTGTTCTCTTTAATTTCTTTCATCAGCATTTTGCATTTTTTCTTTTAGAGGTCTTTCACCTCCTTGGTTAAATTTGTTCCACAATATTTTAATTTTTTGTAGCTATTATAAATGGGAATGCCTTTTTTTCTTTCTCAGTTATTTCATTATTGGTGTATTAATCAGTACTCATGCTGCTATAAAGAACTGCCCAAGACTGAGTAATTTACAAAGAAAAGAGGTTTAATTGACTCACAGTTCTGCCCAGCTGGGGAGGTTTCAAAATACTTACAATCATGGTGGAAGGGTTAGCAAACGTCCTTCTTCATATGACAGCAGGAGAGAAAAGAATGAGAACCAGGTAAAGGGGGAAGCTCTCTTAGAAAGCCATCAAATCTTGTGAGAACTTACTATCACGGGAATAACATGAGGAAAACCTTCCCCATTATTTAATTACCTCCCACCAGGTCCCTCCCACAACATATGGGGATTATGAGAACTACAATTCAAGATAAGATGTGGGTGAGGACACAGCCAAATCATATTAATTGGCTTATAGAAAACTGATTTTTGTATGTTGATTTTGTATCCTGCAATGACACTGAATTTATTTATCAAATGTAAGAGGTTTTCGGTGGAGTCTTTAAGTTTTTCTAAATATATGATCATGTCATCTTCAGAGAGGGACAATTTGGATTCCTCCTTTCCTTTTTGAATTTTTTTTTCATTTACTTTCTCTCTTTTTCCTGTTCTCTGATTATCATGGCAGGAACTTTCAGCACTATTTTGAATAGGAATGGTGGCAAAAGTGGACATCTTTGTCTTGTTCTAGTTCTTAAAGGAAAGGCTTTCAGCTTTTCCCCATTTAGTATGATGTTAGCTGTGATTGTGCCATATATGGCCTTTATGATGTTGAGGAAAGTCCCTTCTATGCCGAGTTCGTGGAGATTTTTTATCATTAAAGGCTCTTAAACTTTATCAAATGTTTTTTTCTGCATCTATTGAGATAATCATATAATTTTTGTCCTTCATTCTGTTGTGATATATTGTATTTATTGATTTGCATATGTTGAACTATCTTTGCACCCCACTTGATCATGGTGTCTTATCTTTTTGATGTGCTGTTGGATTCAGTGCTGGTATTTTGTTAAGAATATTTATGTCTATGTTTATCAGGGATATTGGCCATTAGGTTCCCTTTTTGTTCTTGTGTCTTTGTCTGGTTTTGATATTAGGATAATTCTGGCTTTGTAGCATAAATTAGGAATAATTTCCTCCTCTTAAAATTTTTGGAAAAGTTTTAGGATAATTGCTGTTCTTCTTCATATGTTTGGTGGAATTCAACAGTGATGCCATCTAGTCCGGGCCTTTTCTTTGTTGGAAGACATTTTATTACTAATTAAATCTTTCTAGTTGTTATTGGTCAGTTCAGATTTTCTATTTATTTCTGATTCAGTCCTGGCAGGTTGTATTTGTATAGAAACTTACTTATTTTCTCTAGGTTTTCCAGTTGAAATTTATTTTATCATCAATGTTTTTCCTGCCATTCTTTAATAAGAAAGACAGGCATTAATAACTATTTAGCACCAAATATATGTCAGGACATTTCTAAACATGTTGTATTTTTTTCAATTTTACCTTCAGAAGAATCCTCAAATATTGGTTGCTATCCCCATATTTAGGTGAGGATAGGGAAGTATAGCTAAAGTTTAATCTGGGTCTCTTCATCTCTACATTGGAAAGAGAACTGGTCTCTTCCAGTTCTATGGTGGAGATGAACTTTCCACCATAAAAATAAATGCATGTATCTGGCTATTGACATAAATTATTAATTAGCCCACCTTGTATCAAAAGTATTTCTCATGTTTAATAAGTAAGGAAAATTAAATTATATAATACATTTACTTTAGAAATAAATTTTAAATCAAACATTGTAGTGGGGCTTGGAATGAGAATTTCCACAGCCAACGCTACAGTCAAAGAACAAAAAGAGCAAGGTTTTGTTTCTTTATTAGTGCAAAAGCACTTACATATTGGTATGAAGTTGTTTAACCCCGTAAGAGGAGAGACAGTATAGAAGACACTGCACAAAATGTAACAGATTCCAGAAATGAGTACACCAATAAGAGAAAGCTGTGCTGCTGATTTTATTTTTCTGTATTTGACAGAAATGCATCAATCAACAAACTTGGATTTGTTGTACTGATTGTCTGGAAGTATAGTTTCCTTACTGCTAAGTATAGGTTAATTTTTGTTGCTTTTTTCTTTTACTGTATGCTACTTCCAAATATATCTATGATTTCTGCAGGGCAAGAGTGATAGGAGTGGGCTCAATATGTGGTTAAGTCTTAACAGTGGACAGGAAGCATGCTTAAGGTCACCATTCTTCAGTGTTGAAGATTCAGAGACCATGATCTTGTTCTCTTTTCTCATCTGTCCTCTTGCCTTATCATCTCTTTTTGGTCCTTCCCTCAACTCTTCCTTCTCTTTAGTCTCTCTTCTATTCACTTTCTATTCTATAACTTTCTATTCTATTCTGTTTGAGAGGCAAAAAGAATAATAATAATTCTGGAGCCTTCATTATTTTTGAAAATATTCTTTGATTTCCTCAGACAATGTATTCCACAAATAAATTTTCTTCCCTTGAAAGTTCTTTATAGAGACCTGACACCAATACAATTTCTTTAATTTGCTCTATGTCTTAAATTTTAAGTGTTTTACAAAGTTGAGGGGCTTAAGATAATTATCAAACTAATATAATAAGGAGGGAGAACATGTTAAAAATAAATAAAGTAGTTTAACTACATATAGTATCATAAACCTTAAAAGACCTTAAAAAAGTCTCCACCTATTAATTTAGAATAAGTAAAAACTGATAATAGAGTGACATGGATAATGTTTAAGCCCATGTACTATTAGTATCATAATTTATTGGTCACAAGTAAAAATATATTTTATGTAAAATTTTTATCAAATTTTACCTTGCTAAAACTATAGTTTATTAAAAGTAAAATAATTTATACTGTATGTCCACACTTAGTGAACTTCAAGTCCAATGGACTGGAGAAATCATAACCTTGATTACTACATCAAAAATGACTTTAATGAAATAAATTACATGGCTTCCTTGATGTTATCTAGTTACTTTTTGGTATCAATTTAGGTATAAATATGCTAATATATTTTAGTTATATATAGGAAATAAGCAAATATGCTAAGCATTTATCTTTCTTTCAACTTATATTGTTCAAGAAGAGACTTAATAAAAGAGAATATGGTGCAGTAAATTATAAATGTCATTGGAAAAACATGAGAGCCATGCATATAAAGGTGTTGAAAATGAGCAAAGGTCTCTAGAGATTAGAAAGAGTATAATGTAGGATAATATGTTAAAGAAAATGCATTCCATTATTTTCTTTCTTATCATAGATATTTTATAAAATGATAGAGAAGAAAATATGTTATAGTGATATATGTTTTAATTAAAATATTACATTGACAATTTATTAATAGAGGTAATTCTAGATGGTATTTGGTTATGAATTTGTTTCCTTTAAAAAGGCTCTCTAGTCTACAAAATATATGAACATCATTTTTGGCAAAATACAGTGAGTATGCTTCATATCCTTATCTGTGAACCACTCTTGTTTCTATTTACTATGACTATTTCCAGAATTTATGGTTTTACATTTGTCACCGCCTGCACAATGGAACTGCTACTTTTATAAAGACCTGTATATCACTGTAGCTGTAACTAAGTTTTCATTGTTGTTTTTAGTTGTTGTCTCTCTTGTTTAAAGACTCTGGCTATTTATCTCAGAGCACATACAGAAATTGAAATGTACAAAAGCGGAAGTTATTAAATAGAGACCACACAAGATACCCACTCTACTTGAATGAAGGCCTTTTCATGACATCAATTCAGCTGCAGTATCTTCAGTTCTTAAAGTGGGGAAGCCAGAATCTCTAGACAAGGGAAGAAGGGCTTATGAGTTGTGTTCTGGTAGGTGTAAGAAATGGTAAGTCTCATCCCCAAGGACATGGTTAAAAAAAAATTTGAGTGGCATTTTTGGAATGGGACCTAGGTTTCTCCATTTTTAAAAAGCTCCAAAGAGCTAAAAATACTTAACAACAAACATTGAGTAACAAGCGTATAGTGAACTAGTCTGAAACTGCATATGAAGTACATGGTGTTTTCTTAGATTCTTGGTTTATTTAGTGTTACTGTCAAAGTCAGTGGAGACTGAGGCATTCTCCTGAACTCCCAGCCTCTCCAGCTACCTTTTATTCTTGCAACTAAATTCATAAAATTAATACTCAAGCTCAGTGTTGACTGAATCAGAAACAACTGTAGATCAAACTCGCACTGCTTTAAGGTTGAAAATGTTTTTTGACACACACACACATGCAAGGTAATAAGAATCACAAATGACAGGTAATTCAGGAAGCAGCTGCAGATACAAAACAAAGCAAAACTTCACATAATCATTTATTGTAGATCTCCTAAGCCATACATTCAATATTTCACATTTTTGTTACTTTGCAGTAGCATTGTTACAATATAAGTATATAGTCACTGGTAATAAATTTAAAATGTTTAAATTTAAAGTGTAGGGACCAATGGAAACATTTCCGTTTGTCCTCTGAAATTTTGCTGTAAAATTAACTCACAAAAGACTGATTGATTTGAGCAAAGGCATACAAATGTATCAACATGCACATGGGGAAGAACCACAGAGTGATTATGTAACCCCAACCTTCGAGTGTGGTTCAGAAGCATATATGCCATACTGAGATTACAGAATGTATGAGGCTTGGCTCTGGCAAAACAGGTTACAGGAGGGAAAAAGAGGAGACCTGGCTAGCAAAGATGGTTTTGTTGTGTAGGTGGAATCCCACAGGTAGCAGCCCTCAAAAGATGTAGTAAATGTTTCTTTGAGATCTTGAAAGCTGTCTTTTATTTGTTATTGGGGAGACACTATTAATCACTGGTTTTAAATCCACATTTTATCTCATTATATCAAGGATATAACTTTAAAAATTAGAAAATAGTTTTTTCATCATTGTAAACATACCTGAAAGGTAGGAATTTTGCTTTGGAAGTTTAAAAATTACTTTTGATAGATAGCTTTTGGCCTGAATTTTCTATTTATTTTCTTGTCATTGCAATGACTAGTATAAGAGATAATGTGGTACTAAAATATGCTAATCTCAGAAGAGTACGTGGCTTACATTAAACCCTTACAGAAATTAATGTTTGTTAGGGTTCCACAAGGGAAGGCCTCAGAGAAACCTGGCCACATCGATGCACATTTTCTAGAGATGCAAATCTCCCCCACAAAAGACAGCTTTGCAGGGCTCATTCTGTTTACAAGCCCTCTTAATAGCAATGTCAAAATATGTTAAATAAGTATATTTTGGGGTGAAATATTTTGATTTCCTTCAAAAGCATAACTCTGAACAAAAGCAAGAATAAACAGGAACAGAACCACAGTATGATAACATACCTAATCAAGGAAGGCACTTTTTTATAGCTTGGAATGCATTACTTTTTCTCTGTGATTCTTGGGTAATGCAGAAGTTCAGAACTCCTCAAATTAAATTAGGAAAATGTGTTCTGAATTTGCACAATTCTATTATGTTTTGTGTCCTGCCACTTTAGCCATAGAATGGACATCAGTCTTCATTGAAATATCATAAGACCCCTGCATGAGCAAATCTGATTGAACTTTCTGTTTGCTAAGTTATTGCGTTTCTTACATTCATTTAGAAATGTAAGTAATAATGAATGCTTTTAAACAAAGAATTTTAACATTTCTTACTTTTACAGTTTGTGGGACTATAGACTGCAATTTAGAATTAATAGAAAAGTCAAGGATATTTGTGAAGAATTTAAGTATGAGAAGGAATGCTTGTGCCAGAAAAAAAGTCCAAGAAAGACTTACTATCATGGAAAACCAGGAGATAACTCTAAAGAAAAACGATGCTTACAAACTCAAGAGCTCAAAATGATATGAAATTCCTACTTTCTAGCCCCTCTTACTACACATGCAGCTATGGACAAACAATTTAACCACTGTAAACTTTAGTTTTCTTACCTGTAAAACAATGAAGGTGATGATCATGCCTGTGTCATGGAGTAGTTCTTGGAGTTAAATTCTAGCATAATGTCTCCTCCATAGAAAAGACTCTCTGCAATCACATTTCATTTTTTTGAAAAAAAAAAAAAAAGCATTATGAGTATGTAGAAGCCAGGAATGCTGCTAAACATCTACAATGCACGAGACAGCATCTATGAAACCACCCCTGCCACAATATAGAAGTTTCTGGCCTAAAATGTCAATAGCGTCACTGTTAAGAAATTCTGGTTTAATCTATACATTTTAGCAGAGTATAATTTTCTCTGCAGAAAAATATTTATAATTTTATTATGTAATTTGGAAACTAGAAGAAATTCTTCTGTGAATGATTTGTAGAAAACTTTTATTAACTAATAATATCTAAAGGAATAAAAGATAATGATGTTTATGTCTCTGTTTAAGCCTTGAGTAATCAACAAACCCCTCAGAAATGCACAAAACTTCAATTTTTTTAGTCTCTTAAATAGACAATTAGGGTCTTAAAATTGTTGATATAAATGGTGATTTATTGTTTTACATCTCAATTTCTTAGACTGTTACTCACTTCAAAAGAAACTGACTTTGCTACAATGGTACTTACGTCACCAGGTAAGAACTTACATAAAATAATTATAAAACTAAATTTTAGTAACAAATACAATCCAATAATAACACTACTATCCAAAAGAAAAGTATTTAATGGTCAACACAATTTCAGGTCTGCATTTCAAAATGTTTTTCCTGAATCTTTTATTCTTCCTTTTCTGTGACAGTCTTACTAATGCATCAGTACAAAATAATTATTTAACTGTTTTGCAATCCAAGGAACACATTATGATCAATTGGGGAAATATAAAACTACCCACCATGAGATCCCACCCACTAACAAATGAAATCAGAATCACTTTGTGAAATGTCTAATATCAGAGTCTTTTTTAGGTCCCCCCCCAGGTGATTCTCACATGTTCTATGATTGAGAACTTACAGGGCAAGTAGGTCTTACTATCTGCTTATGCAAAGGATAAGTAAATTAGTATGGAAACAGTAGTTTCATTGGCTAATGCCCATTCTTACAGTAATCAAAGCAAAAATTGCACCAAAGTTAAACAAGCAGGGAAGATTTTATTCAAGGCTATGCAATAGGGGAGAGAGACAAAAATGCAGTCAAAACTCCACTAAACAAAAAGCAGAACAGATTGTAAGGGCTGGGGCAGGAAGATGTTAGGCCTTACCCAACAGAGAGTAAGCTGTCTCTTACCTCCATGACAGAATGTAATTTCACACTTTGGAACAAAGGGTCCACCTTAGACTCCTACTCTCTCATAGAGACTGTAAGATAGAGGTGGTATCTCCTTCAGCATGTACATTTTAAAGTTTCAAAGAAATGGCTCCACTAGTAGGTCCTCGAGAATGACACTGTTGGGTTGTAAAACTGTCAAGAAGCTTTTAAAATGATTTGTACCTGAAAAGGGCATAGAAAGCATTTACAAGTTTTATAAAGTAAATAAGGAAAAGGAGGTCAGACCCTTGAATCAGAAAGAAGGCTGCCTAAAGTTTAGCCATGCTGAGGATAATATTAAGGCCTCCTTAGACACAGATAATGAGGTGGTGTTTTGTTTTTTCTTAGAAAGGGTTCTCTCAAATTTTGCTTCATCTTATATATACCTGTGAGTTTTATAAAAATACTGATATCTGGTCCGTGCTTGGGTGCTTTACCCTATTGTTGATCTCATAGACTTTTGACTTCTTAAAGTTAAAAAATATATATATATTGTATATATTACATATAAAATATGTAAATATAATTTATAATATATGTTTATAATATAAACATACATAAAATATATAATATATATATTTCTATATAACATATATACTTCTATATAACATATATATTCTATATAAAATATATAATATATAAAATATGTAAATAAATATGAAATATATAAATAAAATATTAAAAATTTTAAATATATTTATATATTATATATGAATATATTTTTATATTTCTACATATAAATATATAATATGTAAATATATATAAATATATACATTTTATTAATATATTTTATTATAATATATACTTATATTTATATATTTTATATATAAATATAATATATACAACTTTTTATATATTTTATATATAAATATATACAATCTTTTTATATATTTATATATAAATATATACAATATGTTTTATATGTATAAATATGTACAATCTTTTTATATATTTTACATATATGAATAAATACAATCTTTTTATATATTTTATATATAAATATATACAATCTTTTTATACATTTAGATAAATCTATACAATCTTTTTATATAATATATATGTACAATCTTTTATATATAAATATGTACAATCATTTTATATTTTATATATAAATATGTACAATATTTTCATATATTTTATATATCAATATATACAATATTGATATATATTTTATATATCTATGTATTTCATATATAAATATATACAATGTTGATATGTGTTTTATATATAAGTATATACATATATGTACATATATACATATATACAAATATATACATATATGTACATATATACATATATAGTATATGTACATATATAGTACATATATAGTATGTACATATATACTATATATGTATATACATATATAGTATAGTACATATATACTATATATGTATATATGTATATACATATATAGTATAGTACATATATACTATATATGTATATACATATATACATATATACACATATATACTATATATGTATGTATATAGTATATATGTAGTGTATACATATGTACTATATATGTATATACTATACATATATAGTACATATATAATATACACATACATATACACACATACATGTGTATATATACTATATATACACGTGTGTATATGTACATGTATGTATATGTATAGTACATACATACATGTGCTATATACACAGTATATACATATATGTACATATGTATATATTTATGTATACATGTACATACATACGTATATATGTACGTACATATATGTACATATACATGTACATATATATGTATGTACATATATACATATGTATATGTACATATACATATGTACATGTATGTATATATAGTACATACATACATGTATTTATGTATAGACATATATAGTATATATGTATACATATATACTATATACATGTATACACTATATACTGTATAGTGTATACACTATATACTATATACGCTATATACTATACAGTGTATACACTATATACTATATAGTATATATACTATATATGTATATACATGTGTATATATAGTATATACACGTATACACACATATATATACAATATATTTATATATATTCAGGCTATAATTATTCTCTGCACCAGATTTCCTCATTTTTGTTTCAGAAATATTAACTGCCTCAGCTGAGAAGCTTATTTTTGATAATCTGCTAATAAAAATCACAATCAGTATAGTGTCTTTTCTATAGGAAATATTCTTGCAACTTTACTTTGGTTTCCTATAACAGTCTTTCTATCCAAATCAGTGAGATGACTTTACTGGTTGCACTCTCAGCTCAGACTAAAAGGGCAATAGTACCCCATCAAGTTGACGAGCGGCATTAATTTAGTAGACATATTTGTATGTCCATCTTTATGTAACTATTATATTCATTTTCTTTCTTCAATATGCAAATTAGAGTATTGGTTCCTAATTTCTGAAAGTCAGATTCCCCTTTGAGAAACTGATAAGTGCTCCTGAATATCTTCTGATAAATGCAAAACTACCCATATATACAAAACTTTAAAACTACCCATATATACAAAACTTTTCGCATAATTTCACAATATTCACATATTCATTGAACCTGATTCCCATATTCTAGTGATATAAGGCCCCATTATTAATTACTTATAAAATAAGGCCCAGCCTGGTGACTAACACCTGCAATCCCAGCAGGAGGATCACATGAGGCCAGGAGTTCAAATCCAGAACTGGGCAACAAAGTGAGACACCATCACTACAATTTTTTTTTTTTTTTAATTAGCAGGACATGTTGACTCACACCAGGAGTCTCAGCTACTCAGAAGGCTGAGGCAGGAGGAAGGATGTCATAAGCATAGGAGTTTGAGGCTGAAGTGAGCTATGATTACACCACCACACTCCAGCCTAGGTGACAGAGTGAGACCCTGTCTCTAAAAACAGAAATGAAATAAAATGAAAAAAAAAAAACTATATCAAAGTCACTTAAGAACACAGATTTTAAACAGAAGATTCTCTGTCATAAATGATCCAAGCAGTAATTTTAAATCAAATAATTAACCAAGGGACATTAATTTTTACTTTATAGATTAATTTCTTGTATTAAGATATGTTTTAAAAAGTTGTGTGTGGTTCACGCCTGTAATCCCAGCACTTTGGGAGGCTGAGGTGGGTGGATCACTTGAGATCAGGAGTTCAAGACCAGCCTGGCTAACACGGTGAAACCCCATCTCTACTAAAAATACAAAAAAATTAGCCGGGCATGGTGGCAGACACCTATAATCCCAGCTACTCAGGAGGCTAAGGCATGAGAAATGCTTGAACCTGGGAGACAGAGGTTGCAGTGAGCTGAGATCGCGCCACTGCACTCCAGTCTGGATGACAAAGCAAGACTGTGTCAAAAAAAAAAAAAAAAAAATTGTGAAATAAGTAAGTTTAATGGGCTCCCCTTTGTAGGTTATGGGGCCTTTCTCTCTAGCTGCCTTTAACTTTTTTTTTTTTTTTTCCATTTCTGCCTTGGAGAATCTGATGATTTTGTGTCTTGGGGATGATCTTCTCATGGAGTATCTTACTGGGATTCTCTGAATTTCCTGAATTTGAATGTTGACCTGTCTAACCAGGTTGGGGACATTCTCATGGATGATATCCTGAAATATATTTTCCAAATTGGTTCAATTCCCCTGATCTCTTTCAGGCACACCAATCAGTCACAGATTTGGTCTCTTCACCTAATCCCATATTTCTTGGAGATCATGTCTTTTGCAGGGACATGGATGGAGCTGGAGGCTATTATCCTGAGCAAACTTACACGGGAACAGAAAATCAAATACCACATGTTCTCATTTATAAGTGGGAGCTAAATTATGAGAACACATGGACACATAGAGGGGAACAGCAAACACTGGGGCATTTCAGAGATCAGAGGGTAGGAGGAGGGAGAGGATCAGGCAAAATAACTAATGGGTACTCGGCTTAGTACCTGGGTGAACACTCTGTTCAATAAACCCCATGACACAAGTTTACCTATGTAACACACTTGCACTTGTACCCCTAAACTTAAAATAAAAGTTAAAAAAAAAAGTTGTGAAAAAAAGAAACAAGATAATCTCAAATACTCTATCATTTTTCAGGCATTTGATGAAGCATAGAAGTTACTATAATTAAAATGAAGAAAAAATCTATACCAATATTTATGTATTTGCTTTTGCATCCCTCGATTCTTTTTGGTATTTTCATTCCCATAAGAAGACATTAATACTTTTTTTGTAGTTTTTCTCTTCCTTTTGACATTTGGCTTTAGCAATTGTGTTTGAGAGGTTAGAAATTTCAGCCACTACGTTGCAGTGATACTCTGGCTCATGAAGAAGCAGTCACAGTGTAGTGTATCATGACAAACTGAAATGGAGTTCCAGCTGTGTGAAGGTAAATTTTCCAGCCACACTAGCACAGACTGAAATAACTCACCCGTGAATGCTGCTGCAGAAAGCATCAGTCTAGATCGCAGACTGCACCTATCAACTACTCTGTAGTGCTGCCTGCAGCAGACACATGGAGATTCCAAAGTAACAAAGGGAGGTTAATGCATTTTGGCAGAGTAACTTACAGTATTTAAACAGTTTGAGTCTTTAGTTCAAAAAGTTCTTGCCTGAAATCCAAGAACTTTTCTATTTGTTAAATTGGATGATGTAAACCTGTAGTAATGTACTAATTTGTTTTCCTACTATTAAAACTAGATAAATATTTATAAATTTTTACTATTTTAACATGGACAAATATGCCATGGAAACATCATAGGAAAGTGGGAATCCTTGTCAAATTTCATGGTGAAAGTGTCAACAGTGAAAATTTATATGTATGTTTTTTGAGGTTTCAATTCAATTGCAGTGTAACTTCATGTTTCTACAACTAAGTTGAGTTATTGATTTCCCCCAAATAAGTGAGAATTAGTCTTCTCCAAAAATGAATATTTTCACTTTTTATAATTAGCTTGTAAGAAAAGCTAAAGTACCATACAGTGGTGTGCTGAAGCAGCTCTTACTGGAGCTGGATTTTACTAGCCCATGAAAGCCAATTATGCACGAATCTTCACAACTCCCTGTTCAGTAGCGTCACTATAATAGCTTAAAAATAGGTCAAAGTGGGAGTACTTACAGCACCAAAGTTATTAGGATGCCATATTCCCCTCCCCTTCCCAAGCCAGGTGTTAATCATTTACTGGCATCCTTGTGAGATTATAAACTGATCTAAGCCATTATAGTCATATGACAGGTATCAGGTGCTTTAGATAAATTTCAGTAGATTCATGTCATGAAAGGTGAAGATTAATATGCCTATCTCTTTCTTTACAACTTTGCAGCCAGGTGGTATGTGAGAATGAAAGCAAGTCTCATATCTTATTAGACCTCATTCTGGCAATTATATATGCATTAAATAACAAGAAGAAAAGAAAATATTTACATGACTAGTTCTCCTAGGCTTAGTAAAATCCCCACTCTTTATCTACAAACATTCTGACAAGAATCCTGTTTTTTTAAGATTGCTCCTAGGATGACACATCAAGATGGAAGACATAATCAAAATTGTAATAAGTCATTTGAGTTTACAGAGTCCTCTCAGATAAAGTGGTGAAAACACATAATAAAAATTGCTCACTTAGAGTCCTGGTCTGAAAATGTTATTTTCTAGGGCATGCTGAATTCTTACGCCTTTCTCAAGCAGAGAGAATGCTGGTACTATTTTTCCAATCAATCACATATTTTGGACACCACTTCTTTTACCAAGAAAAAAAATCATCACAACAAACCTTCTGCTAATTAACAATTCTGTAACATAGATTTTAAAAATGGTATTTGACATACCTATGTAGCTTCCTCTGGAACATGAATTTTTGATTAGCATTCAACAAACCCTATACTAACCATAGATTCAAGCTGATATATATATATATATATATATATATATATATATATATACACACATACATATATTAAACTTTTATAATAAAGTGGTATTAAAGTACTAGATGGACAATGTGGTATGATGGCAAAAAATTCGAGGTAAAAAAAATATCAGTTCTGCAGGTTAGGAGACAACTCTACATAATGTTTTTGTATGCTGTATAAGCTTTTACTGTTAGAATATCTTGTCAAGATTAACCTTGAAAGATAAAGATAGTGTCTTCCTCCAGGACAGAGGGCAGATTTGTTCCCTGATTATGATAATAAAGATAAGATTATCCTTATAAGATTGGGGATTTCCTAAATTCAAAGGTTTTCAGCTATGATACATACCAATTGTATCTGATATATGCAACGGGCCTGCATCCACGTCACTCCCCATGGGACTTGAAGGCCAAGAGAACTGATGAGAACATGAAGTTTGTGCTGACCGCCACACTATTGGTAATAAAGTGCTGTGTGTATGGTCCTGGAATCTTGTCTTTCACTAGCATCCATAAAACTATAGCAAGCTAACTTATTAGCTTGCAGGTAGCATAAAAATTTCAGACCCTTCACAGGTCATGACACTGCAGAAAAGTAGAGAACCTAAGATTTTATCAGAAGCCATGATACTCAATCAAGATTTAAAGATAACACATTTATAAATAGGTTATAAGTTAATTCATTATCTTTGTCAATAATTTTAACTTATGGACTTGATATAAAATATTAATTATTTTTCTTACTTTTATACATTGAAATATAAAGACGTTTTAGAAAATTTTAATACTTCTTTATGGGCTCAGCTTCATTATTAGATTCTGCATTGGTACACTTAAAGCTATTAGCAAAATGCAACCTGATATTTTGACACTTAAATATTAATTTGAAAATATTCAGGTATTTAAGGAACTGTTTGTCATATTGAATTCATTTTATAATTTGTATTAGTAATTATTGAACTGACCTAGATGACCTTGGTTATTCCTCTCAACTTGACTAAAGTTTAGACAAGCCTTTTCCTGGCAATAGGCCCCTGACTTCCCTTTTCTTACTGCATTTACATTAGAGAATTTGCAGTAGAGAATTTGCAGTTGTAAGTTCTTTCTCTGCCTCTTTGAGATGCAAATCTTCTAGTTTCTTGTCAATTTTACAAACCACAAATTTCTTTTCACCTGAGAGCCATCCTTTTATAATAAAATCATCAAAAAAGATAGATAGAGCCCCTATTCCCTTCTCTGTGACAAGATAGGAGCCTAACTTCAACAAGTGCTGATTAGCAAACACAGAGGACCAACCCTAATTGCAATGACCAACCCTTCTCCAATGCCCTCCAGTACTTTTCCACTAGCTCACCCAGGTGCTTAAGACCTTCCCACCTTTTGTTTCAAGAGAGTCGAATTTAATTTCTCTATCGGTTGTAATAGTCTCAAAGTCTTCCTTGTCTAACTTATCCAGTGTCATTTTTCTTTTACAAAACCCAATAAAAATTAATATATTTTATAATAAAATTATTAAAAATTATATATATAATTATAAAGCAATCTTTTTAAAAGGACATTATTTTTTAATTACAGAAAAGTAATGTTAACAGGGAAAAATAATTTTCAGTCCTGTAATCTATCTTGAGTCTTTAAAAATGTAATATGAGTTGCCACACAAAAATCATCATACAAAGAAAAACAGTATCAAAAATAATTTACATATGAAGAAAAAACTGGTTTAATTTGTTCAAACTTGCAAAGGAGGATTTTGGTTTAGTTTTTCCTGCAGTCCCATTAATAAAACCAAGGAAATCATAGAGAATTTAAAGTCTGATTAAAAGATAGGAGACAAAGAAAAGGAATAATTAGGTAATTCTCAGGACACAAAGAATTTTCCAGTGGGGTGCCCAAGGGATCAGCACTACACACTGCAATTCAATATATCTCTAAAACGTCTGTTACTAGGAGAGACATTTATGCTTTGGTTAGTTGGGACTTTGTAAGATATCTGGAAAGATTTCAAAAAACAAAATAATTGGTTTCAGGGTAGCAAATGAAATTCACCCCAAGAGTAAAGTATGTCATATTAAAACGGTCAGCTTAAGCTATTTATACTCACTTGTAAGTTCTAAATTAGTTGTAACCTCTCAGAAAATTGACCTGAGTCATCTCAGGAATTCTCAATCAAGACATCTCAACGTGAAATAGAGCTCATTTGTATTAACAGTCTAAGTAGAAGAGAGTTCATCTTTCACCATGACAGTCATGGCCAAATAACGAGGGACCAGCTGAGTCTGATAGATTAGAGCTGTTGGCAGTCTCCATTCCATTGCTAACTTGTCGTCTAAATTTGGGAAGCCATTCTAATACTCTTAAAACTCTGCAAAGTAAATCTGACTGCCAAAACATTTCCTAACTAGGAAAATAATAATAGCACTAATGATTGGACAATTAAGATTCCCCCAAGACAATTATTTAATATTATTGAAATCTGAGACCTTCAGCCTTAACAGACCAAAAAAAAACCACTCAGCCTCTAATCTTGCTTCTTTCTTATCACTTGAATGCCTGTTAATTGAAACAAACTGATTTATATTACAATGGAAAAGGAATGATATCAAAAAATTTAAAAATCTTAAAATTATCAAAGAGGGGTGATCAGGAGTGTTCTGATAAAAAATGTAAAGTTACATTGCTGTTTCAAGGTAAGGAAAGTACCAGAATGTTATGCCTATTTGAAAGAAGACCAGCAGACTCCTATGCTCTGGGACTAAATAATTTAACAGAGCAAATATTTCTCTAAATTTAAATTAAGGTTTTCTTATTGAGGAATGCTGTCTGGATTCTGTCCTAGAACATCAATTCTTGGTCAAAGAGGAAAAGGTACTTTTGTGTGAAAAAATGGGATGTTGCCTTTCAAATCTCATACTCATCATTGGAGAAATTCTTTCCATGCTTTTAAATAGAAAGTCATAAGAAACAGGAACAATCCAAGGCCACCCTGACAGTAAAATAACCCCAGCTTTATAGGCTTAGTAGCCCTCTCCTTCAACCCCAGATGGAATAGCACATTGGCTATGGGAGCAGAAATATCATTAAAAGTAGCCAGAAGTACGGAAAGTTAGCATCAGTTGCTCTATCAATGGTCATGGGGGCAGCAGCTGCTGATTAAAGACACCAGGTATAGAAGCAGCTATGTACAGAATGTTTGTGTCTTTCCAAATTCATATGTTGAAATCCTACCTTCCAAGGTGATAATATTAGTAGGTAAGATTTTGGGAAGGTGGTTGTGCCATGATGATGGGGTCTCAGGAGTGGGATTAGTGTCCTTATTAAAGAAACCCAAATGAGCTTGTTGCCCCTTCCACCATGTGAGAGAAGTTGCCCTGCGTGAGCCAAAAGTCAGACCCTAACCAGACACCAAATCTGCCTTGATCTTGGACTTCCCAGCCTCTAGAATTGTGAGAAATTTCTGTTGTTTGTAAGTAATCTAGTTTATAATATTTTATTTTAACAGTTTGCATGTACTAAAATGGAAGCACAGGTGAATAACAGACTAGCAGGAAAAGAAGAAATGGTGGGGGTCATCTGGGGTTTTCTCAGGAAAAACGAAGTAGCTTGACATGCCAATGGTTCTAGAGTGTGGAAGTCCTAACTAAATACAAAATATTTTTTGTGACTTTTGTTCCCAAGTTATAGAAAAAGGATGTTACTGTATAGCTATATTGTATTGCATTGCATTGCTTCTATAGCTAAATAGTTTAGGCTGAAGCAAGGTTTATTATAAATAATGAATTTCTCTTCAAAATATTGCTTTTAACACACACACACACACACACACACACACACACACACAGAGCTAGATTACAAGGAGTGTTCTTTATTTACTTATTTATTTATTTATTTATTTTACCAGGAGTGTTTTTTAATCAAATTTTTTTGAGTTAGATTTTTTTATTTGACACGCTGTATATTAAGTTTTCAGTGATTCAAATTTTGGTTGTTTCTCTTTCTCTTTACATCAACAGAAACCAACACTTCCACAAAGAATTTGATTTGATGGCATCATGTGGACATAGAACTCTCATAGTAATGACCCAACCTGTGTTTCCAGTCATCCTGATGAACTCTCAACAAAATCAGATTGTTATACTGTTGTTCTCACTTTACACCCATATTTTCTCTTGCTCCTAAAAAAGGTATCTGGTATTAAATAGAATTCTGTATCTTAAAAACTTGCCATTGAGAAAAATGAGAAGTAATTGTACATTTTAATACTGAAGGTTTTAATAAAAAAAAGCAATGTGAACTATCTGTTCCATTTTTATTCCTCGTCTACAAAAGACAGAAGTGTCAGTATTGAGACAATTGCTTGATAATAGGGATCACAAGTATTGCTCTTCCTGAAATTTTTGCAGACTTGAGGTTTACTTTCTTTAAGATTTCTGGGCAATTCTGTTAGGATAAAGTACATATCCTATAAATGAAAGGGTCACAACTGAGATAATTAAACTGATCATTGGAGCAAAAATATTTTCCCCTGGAGCAATTACTAAATTAAGGTTTACTTCATTTTGCTTGAAATAGTAAATTTGTTACCTATCCAGTTTAGTTTATTAGTATAAATTAGACATGACGTAAATGAGAACTATGTCAAGCTAATGAATTTCATTGGAAGTTGGCTATTGAAAGTTAGAAAGAAATGAAAAATAACTCATAATAAATTCATCTAACATGTCTTTTGCCTCCTACTCCGCAACATGGCCTTTGTCTGACATTTCCAGAAGAGCAGGTATTCCAAGTCAGTTAATTTCAGTTAGTGAAATTTTTTCTTTCAAGCAGCCAATTATTTTGACAAAAATATATCCATCACTGCCATCAACTGAGGTTAGGAGAAAACTTAAGCACAGTGAAAACAGTGGATTGAAGACCATGAAAAGCAGACCCAGGAGGCCCAGGGCATCCAGCGCCAAGAGTAGGGGGAATGTGAAATAAATTTGAGAAAGATAACCTCTTGAAACTATTCCCCTGCTTTCTCAAATGGTATGTATTTGATGTAACTTAATCCCTGCATGGTTAGAGTCAACACTATAAACAACCATAAGAACTGCACTGTAATACAGTTCTACACAGGAGTTTTGCAGTTATGTAAAATACTAAATAACTCTATCTTCCATCTTTTTAAACTGTGTCTATTTTCAGTTGTGTACATTGTTCTACTAGTTTTCTGTATCTTCCCTCACCAGCAAGTTGTCCACTCTAAATTTGTTCTGCTGACAATGTTTCTGGCTGTAGCCTACCTAAAGCCTTCCCACGTTTTGTTTCAAATACAAGCTGAGATATTAGGTAAGTCATAATGACATTAGCTGTGTATTTCCTTGCAATAGAAAAAAACTTTCACACTTATTCTATATTCTCTTGTTTTATTCTGATAGCTTTGAGTTGAATTTGTGCTGGTTTATTGACAAGTAAATGGATTAGTACTTAGAATTCATTAGGACACACTTATAATCATGTCCAAAGTAATATTAAATAAAGAATAAAAGAAGCTCTCCTTTGAGTTACATGCATGGATTTTAGTACATGAGTTTTGTGGCATCTTTCGGCTAATTCATAGCATGTTTTTGTCTATATTGAAGTTTCCATCCATAGTTTGTAATGGAGGTTATTTTAGTATTTATTAATGGTGCTGAGGATTTAAACGATACATAGAATAAGGGAGCTTGGAAGATTGAGTTCTATTTAAATAATCATAAAAGTAACAGACCATTGGGGGAGATTAAAAGGCAGCCGAACTTGCTTTGAAATGTTCTATTTCTACAATATTAGAAATGTTGGATTCTCAAAGACCTGCAACCGGAAATCATATTTCCCAGAAGTAAAGCTTTTTGAGGGTATTCAGGCTGCTAGAAAAACAAACACACATCAAGAGTGGCCTTCAAAAAGACAGAGGAGGGTGCATTGTCAGGGGGCGCAGCAACAGACAGAAGGCAGTTGCCATGTATGACACTTCCGTCACACCTTCTCAGGGTTTTACTACTGTAATATTGAAATAAATTTGCACTTTTTGTTACCCATTTTGTCTCTCTTTCATCATTATGGAGCCTTTAGGTATTTAGTTTTGTCAGCTGAAAAAACACAGCCTAAGTGAAACCAATCAAAATCAATGTGTTGCTTAGTTTTTGTATTTTTCTAAAAAAAAAAAAAAAGTTATTATTTTGCTATCATCCTCAAATCATATTCTAAAATGGCTGTCAGCCAACACGATTCCCATTTCAAATTTTCTTCTACTCTCCACCCTCATGGATTTCCATCAGGGGACTATTACTGGTCCTGATTCTCAAAATAACTTCAGCACATCAAAAAATTATCTTCACATTCTCTTCCAAAAACTGCTACCTCCAAAGTTTCTTTATAAGAGGGAGTTAAAGTTACAAACAGAAACATATTTGAGTTGGAGATTCAGGGACTTGTTTTGCAGATGTGCTTGTCCACCAAGCATATATTGTATTATTTACATAGTGTGGGGGTGAGTAACGGATGGAAGGAGTGGGGCTTTGGGAAGCATGTTGTTATGAGGGCTAATGGGGAAAGTGGGATTAAGCTCATTTATCTTAAGCTTGTTCTTGAACCTTTATTGGCTCTAACCTTGGTGAAATCACAACTCTTCATTCTTGTTAATGGTGCCATTGATTTTACATCTCCAAAGCTGGAATCAAAACACTTTTAATTCCTTTTGTATTGCATTTCTCTAAACAGTCCCCTTTTCACCCTTGCATAATTCTGCCACTTGACCCTGAAATCCTAGTAGCCTCATTGATGGCATTTAATGTTCAACTTCCACATATGACCATCAACAGTCCATGTTGAGAACACAGGGAGACAGAGAGGTATTTCCAAATTAATTAATTTTAGTTTTTCATATCTTTTTGGGATGTCAAAGAGTATAAGCTTGGATGTTAAATATATTTGAACTTAACCTCTGAATTTAACACTCAAATAAGTAGGTTAACTTGAAAACACCCAACCTACAGAATCAGGTACTGTGAAAATTTTAAAAATAATGCCACAGATTTTAAAATTCAGTTTCTTCATACATAATAACATACATAGTTTAGGGGTACATGTGATAATTTAATATATCCACTTAATTTGCAAAGATCAAGTCAGTGTAATTATATATCCATTACTTTAAATATGTGCCTTTTCTTTATTCTAGAAACATTTGAATTATTCTCTTCTACCTATTTTGAAATACATAACAAATTATTGTAAACTATAGTCACCCTGCTGATCTACCAAACACTATGTCTTATTTCTTCTATCTAATGGTGTACTCTACCTATTAATCAACCTCTCTCTTCACTCCCCTCTCCTCATCCTTCCTGGCCTCTGGTAACCACCAATCTATAATCTTCATGAGATCCACAATTTTAGCTCCTACATACGAGTGAAAACATGCAATATTTGTCGGTCTGTGCTTGGCTTATTTCACTAAACAAATGATTCAATTAAAAACTTCCAGAAGTTTTTTTTTTTTTTTTTTTTAACTTTAAGTTCTGGGATACATGTGCAGAACGTGCAGTTTTGTTACATAGGTATACACGTGCCATGGTGGTTTACTGCACCCATCAACCTGTCATCTACATTAGGTATTTCTCCTGAGGCTATCCCTCCCCTAGCCCCCCACCTCCTGACAGGCCCTGGTGTGTGATGTTCCACTCCCTGTGTCCATGTGTTCTTATTGTCCAACTCCCACTTATGAGTGAGAACATGAGGTGTTTGGTTTTCTGTTCTTGTATTAGTTTGCTGAGAATGATGGTTTCCAGCTTCATCCAAGTCCCTGCAAAAGACATGAACTCATCCTTTTTTATGGCTGCATAGTATTCCATGCACATTTTCTTTGCCCAGTCTGTCATTGATGGGCATTTGGGTTGGTTCCAAGTCTTTGCTATTGTGAACAGTGCTGCAATAAACATATGTGTCCATGTGTCTTTTAGTAGAATGATTTATAATCCTTTGGGTATATACCCATTGATGGGATTGCTGGGTCAAATGGTATTTCTGGTTCTAGATCCTTGAGGAATTGCCACCCTGTCTTCCACAATGGTTGAACTAATTTACAGTCCCACCAACAGTGTAAAAGCGTTCCTATTTCTCCACATCCTCTACAGCATCTATTGTTTCCTGACTTTTTAATGATCGCCATTCTAACTGGTGTGAGATGATATATCATTGTGGTTTTGATTTGCATTTCTCTAATGACCAATGATGATGAGTTTTCATGTGTTTGTTGGCCACATAAATGACTTCGTTTGAGAAGTATCTGTTGATATCCTTCACCCACTTTTGATGGTTTTTTTTTTCTTGTATATCTGTTTGAGTTCTTTGTAGATTCTAGATATTAGCCCTTTGTCAGATGGATAGATTGCCAAAATTTTCTCCCATTCTGTGGGTTGTCTGCTCACTCTGATGATAGTTTCTTTTGCTATGCAGAAGCTCTTTAATTACATCCCATTTGTCAATTTTGGCTTTTGTTGCCATTGCTTTTATTGTTTTAGTCATGAAGTTTTTGCCCATGCCTATGTCCTAAAAGGTGTTGCCTAGGTTTTCTTCTAGTTTTTATAGTTCTAGGTCTTACGTTTAAGTCTTATTCCATCTTGAGTTAATTTTTCTATAAGGTGTAAGGTATAAGGAAGGGGTCAAGTTTCTGTTTTCTGCATATGGCTAGCCACTTTTCCCACCATCATTTATTAAATAGGGAATCCTTTCCCCATTTTTGTCAGGTTTGTCAAAGATCAGATGGTTGTAGATGTGTGGTGTTATTTCTCAGGCCTCTGTTCTGTTCCATTGGTCTATATATCTGTTTTGGTATCAGTACCATGATGTTTTGGTTACTGTAGCCTTATAGTATAGTTTGAAGTCAAGTAGCATGATGCTTCCCGCTTTGTTCTTTCTGCTTAGGATTTTCTTGGCTATATGGGCTCTCTTTTGGTTCCATATGAAATTTAAAGTAGTTTTTTCTAATTCTGTGAGGAAAGTCAATGTTAGCTTGATGAGGATAGCATTTAATCTATAAATTACTTTGGGCCCTATGGCCATTTTCACGATATTGATTCTTCTTATCCACAAGCTTGGCATGTTTTTCCATTTGTTTGTGTCCTCTCTTATTTCCTTGAACAGCGGTTTGTAGTTCTCCTTGAAAGGGTCCTTCACATCCCTTGTAAGTTGGATTCCTAGGTATTTAATTATCTTTGTAGCAATTGTGAATGGGAGTTCACTCATGATTTGGCTCTCTGTTTGTCTGTTATTGGTGTATAGGAATGCTTGTGATTTTTGCACATTGATTTTGTATCCCGAGACTTTGTTGAAGTTGCTTATCAGCCTAAGGAGATTTGGGGCTGAGACGATAGGGTTTTCTAAATATACAATCATGTCATCTGCAAACAGACAATTTGACTTCCTGTCTTCCTATTTGAATACGCTTTATGTCTTTCTCTTGCCTTGATTGCCCTGGCCAGAACTTCCAATACTATGTTGAATAGGAGTGGTGAGAAAGGGCATCTTTGTTTTGTGCCCCTTTTCAAAGGGAATGCTTTCAGCTTTTGCCCATTCGGTGTGATATTGGCTATGGGTTTGTCATAATTAGCTCTTATTATTTTGAGATATATTCCGTCAATACCTAGTTTATTGAGAGTTTTTAGCATAAAGGGGTGTTGAAAAACTTCCACAAGTTTCCATTTGCCTCTTAGCGACTGTGTGGTGGGTGGGTGGGGGAGGGAGTTCCTTGTGGAACCATTTAGAAGAAAAAGACACTTTCTCAAAACATCCTCATTATTGCCACACTTTTCCTGGACAATTTACCTAATTTTATATTTTAAGTTTTGTATATTATATCTTATTTCATTATTTCTTTCCACAGAAAGTTTTAGGAATGATGTATGATCATCTTATTATTTTCTACAACAAATTATTGTGTTGGAGTGTTTTTATGATTATTAACTAAAAATATATATAGTAAAGGGTTTGTTTTTCTTTACTTAATTGACACATTAAGAAATATTTCCAGAAGTTGATTTGTAGTCTATAGATCCAAACAAATAAAAATAGAAAGCTCAACATTCTTTACAACTGTCCACACATCAAATGGATTTGACCCTTTCTCTAGCCCTTTCTATTTGTTGTTCATTTATCTTGGATGTCAGGATTCTGTATTTGTAGGCGATGCTGTTAAATGTGGAATCATAACTGGTGCTTTCTATTTTAAAGCATTTTTAAAGACTAAGGTTAGTTTGAACTTCAAGTTATCTTTAGATATACAGAAGAAAATAATAAATATCTTGAACCTGATATATAAAGTATTTTGTTTTGAATTGTGTTTTTGTTCCTCTAATGTAAAAAATTAGCAAAATAATAATTGAAAAAAAGCACCTGTTCAATTTGTGTTTATCATCTTATACATCAGTTCATAAACCTATGTTATAAAATGTACGCAAAAACTACATTCATGTAACATTTCTTGCACCATATTTTTAAAAACTGAAACATACCTCCATTTTATAGATCAATAAAGACTGTTTTTTCTCATTAATTCTTGAGATTCTGACTTGTGAATAGTTTCAGTAAATATTTATTGAGCCACTATTATTTGAAGAGGTTTTTTATTATATTAATGCTATTTATCATAGGTACTTTAACAATAAAATGCAATAAAGCATTATTGCTTCTTTATCTTAAATAACATAAATTTACATAACTGTACTTTAATTTTTAAAATTATATTAAATGATATATGTAATAAATATATAATGGTATTATTTTCATCTCCAAAATCTGTGATATTACAATAAATAAATACTCAGGACCTAATAATAATAGATAGTCTGTATTGAGTACTTACGATGCAGGCCCTGTTCGAATATTTTCCTTCAGCAAAAACTCACTTCATCCTCAAAACAACCCTAGGAGATGGAGTTTTATAGATAGAGAGCCCGATCCACAGAGATTTTAGTTAATTCTTTAAAATTTAAGTATGTTTTTAAAAGTCCCTCTTTTAATCAACTTGATTACTTGCCACAGTCAGAATCCTAACTTGAGCCACTTTAGGCATATCTAAACTGGAGGTGATTGGCTTATCTGTGGAAGGACATGGGTGTGTGATTTTTCTCTTGTGCCGTGAAATTAGGCAGCTCTCATGCTCATACTTGCCCAGCATTTGAACTAAAGAAAAAAGACTCTATTCCCATAGACTCAGCTTGATTGTTTGACTCCCCTTTCTCTTCTGTTCAGGAGATCCATTACTGACAGAGGATGACTACAAAGCTGGCAGGGGGTTGTTTCACTTCTGACCAGATGGATGAGTTCCCTGCTTCAAAGGGATGGGTGCACTGCTGACATGGGGATGGGTGCACTACTGATAAAAGATGAATACACTGCTGACAAATGTTGGGTACACTGTTGACAGACAATGAGTACACTGCTGATCAGAAGAATGGTAGCACTGCAAACCGGGAGCATGGAGGTACTGCTGCAAGTGGGATGGGTGCCCTGCTGGAAGGGGATAAGTGCATCGCTCACCAGATGGATGGGTGCACTGAAGTCGAGGGGATGGGTGTGCTTCTGACAGGGAATGGGTAAACAAATGACCATGGATGGTGTGTTGCTGGCAGGGAATGGTTGCACTGCTGAGAGGAGATGGGTCAACTGCTGATAGGGGATGGATGCACTGCTGATCTGGTGAGTGGATGCACTGCTGAAAGAGGAAGGGTACATTGCTGATGAGGTGGATGAGTGCACTGTTGACCAGGGAATAGGTATGCTGCTGAGAAGGGATGGATGTATTGTTTAACAGGGAATGGGTGCATTGCTGACTAGGTGGTAGGTGCAACTGCTGATAGTAAATTCCCCCCGAAGGAGCTGCCCACACCTTCAGTGCTGATGGTTTGACTGTTAACTGGATTTAATTCATCTGAGGAAAGGCTGGACTTGGTAAGGGAGAAAGTAGGCTGCATTCTGAAGCCACTATAAGTATTAGCTAGCATGCACAGAGAGAAGCCCTCTGATTGGATTTTGAGATTTTGTGATTAAGGGGGTCTGAATATAAGAATAGATGATCAGGCAAATTAGCTGCTATGCATCCAAGAAGCCTACAGAAACTGCTAGTCTATGATAAGTGAAATAGCAATGCCTCCATCTTTCTGAGAACATAGTGAAAGGAAGAAAAAGGCTCAAAAATACCATCATGCTACAATGTATTTATTAGGTGACATCAGAAGCCCCTCAAAGAATTTTAATCCCTGGGAGGGCCATAATCCTGCCAGTGATTTAAAGCTTTCAAGAATACATAGGTATAAAGACACTGGCATTACTATAGCTAGGCCTGACCATACAAGAGGTGGACACAGAGATGGGCTCATTAATATCCATGAGCATAGTGAGGCCTTGAAAAATATAGGTGAGGTGGCAGTGCCTAACTGCCAGAAATCAGGGGGATGCAGGTGAGAGATATTAGCAAGGTTAGAGGAACAACCCCCAGAGAGTTATGAAGGGGATTTATAGGCTATACCATCCCTTGGGCAAAAGCCATGGCCAGCCAACAAGGGCACTGCTTAGCATCTACAATGAAAAGCCTTGATTAAAAGTCACAGTCCCTTCCTCAGATTCTAGACTTAAATTTTCAGTTTGAAACCTATAGGCTGAAGAGGTGACCAGATGCCCAGGAGGAAGGACCTTGCAACATTTTAGCAAGTATATATTTTAATGATCCTCCCAGCCTTTCCCCAAAGGGACCTAGGGACATTGTTTACCCTGGTGACTGTACATTGAGAAAAGAGGACTATTTACAGAACAATTAGGCACAAAGTCTTAATTGACATTGACATGTGATGGGCCAAAGCATCATCATATTCTCCCTCTCCTTTCACAGGTAGGAGTGCCATGACGTTTCACATGCTAAAACCTGATCGCCAATGTGATGGTTTTAGGAGGTGGAGCCTTTGGGAGATAATTAGGCCATGAGGTCTGAACCCTCAAAAATGAGATCAGTGTTCTTGTAAAGAGGCCCCTGAAAGCTACCTTACCCTTTCTACCATGTAAGGACATGGCGAGAAGGTGCTGTTTTGAGGAAAACAGTCCTTGTCAGATACCTAATCTGCTGGCACCCTGATTGCAGCCTTTCCAGCCTCTAAAATTGTGAAAAATAAATTTTTGTTGCTAGATAGTGAGGTAGGACTTTTCTTGGCCCTTTTGTTGGACTCGTGACAAGGATGAACGTTTACTGGGCCTGCTGCACTGAACCCCTTGTGGGAGGGAGCCCATGAGCAAATGAGTGCAAGACCAGGCCAGACACTCCGGGCACTGGTAGAAGCAAGCTCCATGTGGTGGTGCTCAAATAAGGGGTGTGCCTGAGACCCCAAGACCCCAGAGCGGGTGTTACAATGCTCCTTTAGTTCTGCTGTCTGTGGACGGCTGTGTGTTAACAGCTCAGTTGGCCCTTTGCCTCATTGTGTTGGGCAGTTTCCCTCTGCCATCAAGGGCAAAGGGCTGATGTGACAGTATTTTTTGGGTATCCACACTCAGTGGGTCCTGAGCTCTTGTCCAGCATCCAAGAAGAATGAGGTCACACAGCCATTTGAAAGATGGTGAAGAAAGATGGTGAAGGTGAAGAATTTTACTGAATGGTGGACTGGCTCTCAGCGAAGAGGGTAGCTGGAGAGGGAATGGGAAAGGCAGATAGTTTTCCTTGAAGTTCAACTGTCCCTTCCCCAAACTCAAGCCATCTCATCTTCCCCAAAGTCTGGCCATCTTCTCTCCAAAGTCAAGCCATCTCTCCACTCCACCGACTGAGTCTGGGGTCTTTATAGGTGCAGGATGGGGGTGGAGTGGGCCATAGGTAGTTTTGGGAAAAGCAACATTTGATTGGTAAAAATGCATTATTCAGAAAGAACCAATTGGGAGAGAATGAGCAAACAGGAATAGAAGTTCTCACTTTGGGCCACAGGTTTCAGGCTACTTTGGTTTGAAGGTGAGGTTTCACCAGGCACCTACCCTTGTATGCTTGGAATTTCCTTGCCTCTTGTCTCTATCAATAGTAGCCCTAATGAACTAACACATGAGGCTTGCAGAGGGCAAGAGAACCTGCTACAGGGAGCAGCTTTCTAACAGTCTCCAGCTACTTCCTTTTTGATCTACCACAGTGCTCACAACAAGGCTGCTTACCCTAGGCTGCCTCTAGCCAATGCCTAAACATGGAGAGGGACCTTAGAGCTGGCCCATTCCTGTCTGACATGGGACTCCTCCAGTGAATAACCCTTGCTTGGATACTCTGCACCAGGCTGGCTGACTTTCGTGACTTGAACTGTGATACCAGAAATGTAATATCCAATTTTTTCTATGTTTCTTTCTTTCACAATGGGCACACCTGAATCATATTCTGAAGGCACTCCATGTCTACTCTGGCCCTCTCCCTCTTTATCTTTCACAGGCATTTTCCCTAATAGATCTCTAATATCTTGCACATCTAAAATTGCCTTGGTGTTGCTTCTTGCAGGGCCTGAACTGACAACTACAAAATGGACTTTCTAATTCACAAAAATAAATGATAACACACAAAATAAAGGAAAAATGTATATGTGTCAGAGCTGAAGTAAAGATTAAAATAAAATAAAATGACCTTGCAGATTGCATATTCATGGAATTATTTTTCCAAAAAAGTGATGAGGCATTCTTAGAAAATACAATGGTGCTAGTCAGGCAGAACTGCTATCAAACACTTTCTAACACTTTTGCTTACAAACTACATAATTTGGGTCAAGTTACTCGACACCACTTAGCCTTAGCTTCCTCAATTTAAAAATAAGCATACTAAAAGTTAATAGAATAAATATTTGCTGTAAACACTAGTGGGTCCATAATAGTAATTTAAGGTCAGCATTAATGTTCAACCAGTTGTTATTTTTTCATAACCCCTTTACAGGACTGCTGAGAAAATTTAATGAAACAAAAGTTCAAAGTTTGAAGCATTGTACCTGATAAGAATGTAGTAAAAGCTCAGTTTATGTTAAAAACGAAAGATAACAGTTTAAAGATGGCCACAACTTATTTGACATTCCTCCTATTGAGAAAGAGAATCTCTTTTCTATTCTCATGAATCTGGACTGGTTTTTAACTGCTTTGGTTAATAATGCAATAATAATTTGCAAGTTCTTAGCCTAACTTCAATAGCACAGGCAGCTTATACCTTATACCTCAGTCTGTTAGAGATTACCATGTAATAAGCATGAATACCCCGAGACCACTATTTGTAAGGATCCATACAGAGAGAGGAAAAGAAACAATGAGGTGTCAAACATGAGAGTGAAGAAGTCATTTTGAAAGTGCATCCTCTATCTCCAATTATCCCAGCCAACATCACATGGATCAGACATTAACCACCCAGCCTAGTCCTTCCCAACTTCCTGAACCATGAAATCATGAGCAAAATACAATTGTTTAAAACCATTAAAGTTTAGGGTAGTTACTTATGTAGTGATAGATACCTGAAACAGTTTCTACTCAAAACTGAAAATGCAAAGGGGAATTAAAGAGTTGTGAAATAAATTTTAAAAGTTAAGACTGTTGGAGGCTGTTTCCTTGGACTTTATTTTGATTTCAAGGAAAATAGCACAATTTTTCACAGCACCTGTTACTAAATAAACCAGACTGAACTGAATTTAAACCCTAACTTTGTCACTTGCTGAAAGACTGTAAATTAAGTAAATTTCCCAGGCACAGTTTGCTTGTAAGTAAAATAGATATAGTCATAATTTCTAAGGTTATAATAAAGTTATAAGTGGCAAAATGTGAGCACTTTTTTTTCCAGTACATTTTGTGGTATACAGCTTAGTTGGTAGTCTCCCTTAGCAAATGTAGTTGCTTAGTATTTTACCTCATCTATTTTCGAGTTTTGCATTTGAGCCTAGCCTCACAATTCCTGCTTCATAGCCTACGCAACCTGTATTCAGAGTCATTCCAAATCCTTCCTGAGATATAGAGGTGGTAGCAAAAGTGCTCCGTAGACTATGTATCAAATAGACCATTGCCCAAGTTCAAGGAAAAAAATCATAGGCTCTGCTGATTGCCCTTATAAATAAGTCAACTTGGAGACCTTGGTTCCCTAGTACATAGTGCTGGCTTGTAAAACTTTAAGAAAACAATGGTATTCTTTAAAAAGACATGTGTTTTTTTTTTCCTTTGAATTTAGTTTCAGTAGCTCTACCAATGACCTCTGTCAATAAGGAATATATTACTTTTCAGATTTTGGCATCATTCAGAAATACAGTTCTGCCAAATATGTTTTAAGAAATCTGTCATGCCTGCCTCTATCAGATAGAGTCCATCAGGACATAGATATATACTTAAAATGGTTCTTAGAGAAGGTTTAATGAGAGGATGGTTCGTAAAGTTTGCGAAGAGGTTAAGGGATCCACCAACACTGAGAAAACACACAGAGACTAGAAACTGTAAACTGTTGCCTCACCAATGGCTACAAAAGCAAGGCAATAGAAGTATTTCCATCTTCCAACTGCCCTTGGGAATTTCTTTGGCAAATCCTAAACAGAAGCAGAGAGGTGGAAAGGTCAGTTGATGCAAGACCATGCCATCAGCTTCCTGAGGCACGGAGAAAAGCAGAAAAGAGCACATAATGAACCTCAAGATCCAAGCAGAAAATAAGCAGCACACTGCCTGACTGTTGATTTCAACAGCATTGTTAGCTTGGCTGCTCTGAATGATGGAACTTGGTTTGATGTTGAATAGCTGTCAAACTTGCCTGCCCTATTTATAGTCTATTGCCTTTTTCAAGTCAGCATTCACTAAAAAAAAGAGTGAAAAATAGTCAAAATATGTAGATTATAGGGGAAACACGTCAAATAGAAATTCACTAGTAATTAGAAAAAGCAAATTGCTCTAACACACACATATATATATTATAGAGCATATCTCACTATAATAAGATATTATCTATACCCTTCAGGGCAGCAAAGTTTTCAAGTTTTGTGTTACCGTGGGTTGGTATGGATCTGGCCCCAGGAACTCTCCTGCATTGTTGGTGGGAGTGTAAATTTGTTTATGTTAAAGACACTGTGAGAAATTTCATCCACCATAGTAACATCCTCCAGTCATACTGGGATCAATAGAATTGGACTCCCTGTCTAAATCTGAAGGCCTATTCAGCATTCGTGACAGGCTTCAGCAGGCCTTGCCCTCTCAGATTATTCAGACCTATAAGCTCTGCCCTTGATTTCCAGGAGAGACAAACCTCTCCTCCGCAGCTCATCCACAGTTGTGATCTCCCGTCAACAGAGCGAGTAAAACTCAAACTGGCACTCATAATTTTAGCCTGGAAATAAATCGCATCCTAGACAATCCCTCCAGGCACTAATCAACATGTGCTCAGGCCATGTCTACCCAGAACACGCTTTTCTGTTACAATACTTATTTGGGGGTGGAGAGAATTTGTGTGATTTCTTGTTATTTTCTTCTTTGCATTTTTTTATATTGCTTAAACAACTTATAGTGAGCAGATATCATTTGGAAGCATGCAAACGAAACAAAATGAATAATAACAAATGGTGTTTAATCTTGAAATAATTTAAAGTTTTAAAAATAAACGAATTATTTTCTTAAAGATGGAGGATCTCCGAGAAGAAAAAGTTTTTAAAAAGCAATTAGTTTGTAAATGAATTATGTTCATTTCCAGAGATAATTTGTAAACAATTATTATTCTCGTTTTATAGAAAAACATATAGAAATTTTGAGTTGGAATGTAAATGATACTACTTATAAGAATCCAAATGTTAAAATCTCAACTTTGAATTTTACATTTTCATAAAAAATACAAAACTCATTTGCACAAGTCCACTTATAGCAGAACAACAGCTACCAAAACCCAAGTCTCTCAAGTGAACACACTGAGTCTTAGGAGCCTTAGTATATATCTTTTAATATTAAATAATTGCCTTACTGACCTCTATCTTTGATCTATCCAAATAATGTTTTTATTAATAAATGGTGATTGTTTTTTAACCTACAATAGATAATGTTTATAATAAAATTTAAAATAGTCTTCTTTTCCTTTTTCTTTTTTTTTTTTGAGATGGAGTCCTGCTCTGTTGCCCAGGCTAGAGTGCAATGGTGCAGTCTCAGCTCACTGGAACCTCTGCCTCCCGGGTTCAAACGATTCTCCTGCCTCAGCCTCCCAAGTAGCTGGGATTACAGCCATGTGCCACCATGCCTAGCTAATTTTTGTAATTTTTAGTAGAGATGGGATTTCGCCATGTTGCCAGGCTGGTCTTGAACTCCTGACCTCAGGGTGATCTGCCCACCTCGGCCTCCCAAAGTGCTGGGATTACAGGCGTGAGCCACTGCACCTGGCTGAAATAGCCTTCTTTTCAAACATCAAACATATAAATCTTAGAATATGTTAGAATGAGTGAGTGGTCAACAATCAAATGATTTAGTTCTTTAGATTAGTTTAGAACACAGTTTTAATTTAATGGCCTCTTTATGTATCTACCTAAATATGATAATTTTTAGGGAATATAATTGCTCTGATTAGGATTTTAAGAACCATCAGGACATAAATACTCCCATTGATTCTATGTGGCTTTCAAGAAAATTAACACACTCCATGCTAAATAGGACAGTGGTACTCAAATGTGAGTGAGAACAAGACTTATCTGAAGTACTTATTAAAAATGGAAACCCTTACACTTCACACCCAAAGAATCTGATTCATTGGCAGAGTTGAAAAATCTCTACTTTATGGAATGAATGAAACACAAGCCATTCTAATAGAAGGTGCCCATGAGTATAAGTTTATATAGAAGATAACACAGTGATATTTTCTTTTCCTATTATCTCACAAATATAAGCAAGTTCTAAAACCATATACATAAGTATATGTATAAATTTATAGACATACATATACCTAGTTTCTATTTTATTTATAATTTTTAATATAAGCCATTATTCACTTCTCTAATTTATGCCATAAAATTAAAAACAAGATATACCTTTATATGCACAATGGGACACTAATAGCTTCCAATTCTGGTCTACATTTCGATTTATATTGAGTTGAAGAGATATAAATAGCCTTTTCAATATGTGGTTTCATGGCTCTCTGAGAAGGGTTTGTACTAACATGAACAAGAAGAAGCTTACAAAAGAACATAGTAAGTTTAATAAATGTCATCATATGCACATCAAGGGTTTTGATGGCTACCACTAAATGATAATATAAATAATATTATTGGCTGTCCCTTTTCTGAATATTGACAAGTTACCATTTTGTTCTTCGGTTCATGGCATGAATCAATGTTTCTTAGTTCATAAGAACCACATGAAAAGTTTTCTGAAACATACAGTTACCAGTTTTCACCATACCTTTTTCATTCCATATGCAAAGGATAGAATCTGATGGTGTGTCTTTTAAAAAATGCACCCAAGTGATTCTGATGTGAATATAGGGAACTACTCGTCTTTAATCTTAGTACTCAATTGTTCATATTCTTTTGATAAATTACTTGATTACAGAACAGCTAATAAATGATTTTTGAAATATCTAGGCCAGAGATTTGAAAAGTGTTAGCAGGTGAATAACATGTAGTAATCTTTCAAATGATAATCTAATTGAAGCTATATGCTCTTTTCTTGAAATATTTAAAATATTTGGCATGCATGCTTTCATCAGTGTATCAAGCCCAATCCAGGAGCTTGAAGGGCCATCTGAAACCTACTCAAGTACATTCTAAAAACCATTGATTCTAGATTAAGGAAACCTAGGCATAGCTGAAAATCTGAAGACCATGCTGTTCAGGCAATCCTCTATAAACTTTACTTTTCACACTTGGGTGTGTCTGAAAACTACACATGTATGTCATAAAAAAATCATTGATTCTAGGTTAAGGACATGTAGGCATAGCTGAATATCTGAGGACCATGCCCTTCAGACAATCCTCCATGAACCCTATGTTTCACAATCAGGTGTTTGATGATGCTGAAGGAGTACATGATTGTAAATCCTGACAAGAAAACCTAAAATAGGTATGCTGCACTTACAAAATCAAGAACATTTTTATATACTTTAAAAAGTAGTTGGGTAGAGGGTGTTATTTTCTAAGTAAGACGCTTAATTAAGACTCATGTGTAGGCATTTGGCAATCCTACTTCTGCCCACAGGTCCCAATGAGGCATGCCTTCAGGCAGACTCAGAACTTCCTTATACTATAGTTCTGGGTCTAATCCAAGTTATACAGCAATTCCAGTTTTTTTTTGTTTTAAATTGACAGATAAATTCACCCAGTATGACATGATGTTTTGAAGTATGTAGTCATTGCAGAATGACTAAACCTAGATAATTCTCATATGCATTATCTCACATAGTTATCGTTTTTATGGCAAAAAATTACTTGATGTCCACTCCCTTAGCATTTTTCAAGAATACAATATACACTCATTTGTCACTTAACCATGGGGATACATTCTGAGAAATGCGTTTTAGGCAATTTCATCACTGTACAAACATCAGAAATTACTTATACAAACATAGATGGTATAGCTTACAACACACTTGGGTTGTGTGGTATAACCTATTACTCCCAGGCTACTAACCTGTATGGCATATTACTATACTGAATGCTGTAGGCAATTGTAGAACAATAGTATTTGCGTATCTCAGCATATGTAAACATTAAAAAGGTACAATAAAAATACATTATTAAATCATATGATACTATCATCCTATATGTAGTCTGTAATGGAACAAAACATGGCATAAGACTGTATTACTAACTATAGTTACTGTATTGCACAGTAGATCTATTGAATGTATTCTTCCTAACTGAAATTTTGTATCCTTTGGCCAATATCTCCTCAACCCTCTGCTCCAAGCACCCCAGCCCTGGTAACCTTGATTCTACTCTCTATTTGTATGAGATCAACTTTTATAGATTTCACATATTAGTAAGATCCTGTGGTAGTTATCTCTGCCTTGCTTATTTTTTAACATAATGTCCTTGTAGTTAATTCTCATAATTTTATATTGTCTCAGCATCCATTTTGACTACAAGTTTTATTTTCTCATACCAGAATCAGGACTCAATCACCCTTGATACCATTTCCAGTTCTATATCATGCCCAAGTGGCACAAGCTGGTAGCTAGAGATGAAAACTTAGAGAAGTCTCCCCTGCCTCATTGACTGGACTCCCAGCTTTTCCAATTTAAGTGGCCCACATTCTATTCCCTTATATTGTATACTACCAGTTGCCACACGCTCTCTTTCTTTGTCTGACTCTTCATTGCTTCCTTGCTTGACCTGGGGACTGAAGACTGCCTTCCCAGCTCATTGTGCCCTCCTTGCCCAGGATCTGTAAACAAAAACTCTTTGAACTTATTTTTTATTGAGGTGGTGTATTAAATTTTCACCTTCCATCTGAAGAATTAAAGGCTGCCCCAGCATCAGAGGGAATGGACGTGGGTCAGACTAGAGCCACAAGGGCATTTGCCAGTATAAACTCCTTGCCTACGTGAGGGAGGTCCTGGTCACAGGTTAGACAACTAAACATTAGGCTGTTTGCCAAGTAAAAGAAGCACTCCTTAAAAGTCTCACTATACACACTCACTTTTAGCTCTCTTTTGTGTTAGTCTGTTTGTGTTTCTATAAAGGAATACCTGGGACTGGGTAATTTCATAAAGAAGTTCTATTTCATGATTCTTCAGGCTATACAGGAAGCATGCTGCCAGCATCTGCTTCTGGTGAGGGTTCAGGAATCTTACAGCCATGGCAGAAGACAAAGGGAAAGCACGCATATCACATGGCAAGAGAGTGAGCAGGAGAGAGATACCAGACTCTTTTAAACAACCAGCTCCTGTGTGAACTAACAGATTAAGAACTCATTACTGTGGGGAGGGCACCAAGCCATTCATGAGGGATCCACCCTCATGACCAAACACTTCTCACTAGGCTCCACCTGCAACACTGGGGATGTCACATTTCAACATGAGATTTGGAGGGGACAAATATCCAAACCATATTACTGTACTCCTGGCTCCCCAAATCTCATGTCCTTCTAACATTGCAAAATACAATAATCTCTTCCCAACAGTCCCCCAAATTCTTAACTTTTTCTGACATTAAGTCCAAAGAACAAAGTCTCATCATCCGAGATTCAAGGCAAGTCCCTTCACCTATGAGCCTGTAGGATCAAAAATAAGTTATTTACTTCCAATGTACAATGATGGCACAGGCATTGGGTTAACATTCCCATTCCAAGGGAGAAACTGGCCAAAAGAAAAAGGTAACAGGCCCCACACATATCCAAAATCCAGCAGGGCATACATTAAACCTTAGAGCTCCAACATCATCTTTGACTCCATGTCCCACATCCAGAGCATACTGGTTCAAGGAGTGGGCTCCCAAGGCATTGGGCAGCTCTGCCCCTGTGGCTTTGCAGGGTGCAGTCCCTGTGGCTACTCTTACAGGCGGGAATTGAGTGCCTGCAGCTTTTCCAGGTCCAGGATGCATGCTGCTAGTGGCTCAACCATTACTGACCCTGGAGGGTGGTGGTCTCCTTCCCACAGCTCTACTAGGAAGTACCCCAATGGGGACTCTATGTGGGGATCCAACCTCACATTCCCCCTCAACACTGTCTTAGCAGACTGTTGAGCACTTTGCTGCTTAGAAGTTTCTTCTGCCAGGTACCCTAAATCACCACTCTCAAGTTTTGCCTTCCATAAATCCCTAGGGCATGGACACAATGCAGCCAAATTTTTTGCTAAGGCATGACAGGGGTGATCTTTGCTCCATTTCCCAATAACTTCATCATTTCCATCTAAGGACTTGTCAGCCTGGCCTTCACTGTCCATATTTTCTATCACCATTTTGGTCACAACCATTTAACCAGTCTCTAAGAAGTTCCAAAGTTTCCCTCATCTTCCTGTCTTCTAAGTCCTGCAAATTCTTCCAACTTCTGCCTGTCACCAAGCTCCAAAGCCCCTTCCACATTTTCAGGTATCTCTATTGCAATGCTCCACTCCTTAGTACCAATTTTCTGTGTTAGTTCATTGTGTTGCTATAAAGGAATACCCAAGACTGGGTAATTTATAAAGAAAAGAGTTATATTTCAGCTCATGATTCTGCAGGCTGTACAGAAAGCATGATGCCAGCATCTGCTTCTGGCAAAAGCCTCAGGAGGCTTACAATCATAACAGAAGATGGAGGGAAAGCTGGCATATCACACAGTGAAAGAGCAAGCAAGAGAGAGATGAGGCTCTTATTTTTGGAGGCGGAATCTTGCCCTGTCACCAGGCTGGAGTGAAGTAGCAAAATCTCGGCTCACTGCAACCTCTGCCTCCTGGGTTTGAGCGATTCTTCTGCCTCAGCCTCTTGACTAGCTGGGACTACAGGCGCTCGCCACCACGCGCGGCTAATTTTTGTATTTTTAGTAGAGACGGGGTTTCACCATATTGGCCAGGCTGGTCTCGAACTCCTGACCTCATGATCTGCCCGCCTCAGCCTCCCAAAGTGCTGGAGTGAGCCACCATGCCTGGCCAATATCAGACTCTTTATAACAACCAGCTCTTGTGTAAACTAACAGAATAAGGACTCATTGCTGTAGGGAAGGTACCAAGCCATTCCAGAGAGAACTAGCCCCATGACCCAAACATAAGATCCACCTCTAACACTGAGAGTTACATTTCTAACATGAGATTTGGAAGGGGCAAATATCCAAACAGTATCACCTTCATTTCCTCTTATGGCATTTCCTTTTAGGGCCACTAACTTCTCTGGTATTGTGACCCAATTTAGCTGGGTACTCTCAAAACAGTCCTCCAGGTTCATCCGTGCTATTGAAATAATGGAATTCCCTTCTTGTTATGGAAAAAGATACTGCTTTACAAAATCACCACCAATTTTCAAATTATCAACATAAAAATATCTAAACTAAATACTCATAGCCAAATAATTGTTATTAAGTTTAAATGGCATAAAAATTCATTTTCATTGTTGGAGTAAATCTAACTGCTATGTCTTTAAAACATAAGTGAAATAAAATAATAGGCATGCAATGCAGCAATGGCCTTTTCAAAATTGCAATGATCGGTATTAAAATTACTCTAGTTTGCCAAATATGGTCAGAAGAGATTGCAAATGACATTTGCAGGTATTAGCATGAGTTGAAAAAGCACAAATTTTAGTAGCCATTAAGATGATCCTGTGTCCCCTTGAAAGTAATTATGAATCCCATCTGTAACATTTGTCTCTTGTTGAGAAACAGCTAAGTGGGGAGCCTGATTTTACTAAAATTTCGATTTTTTTAACATGTCCATATGTATATATTGACAAACCACTGTGTAATGTATAGGAGATTAATTCAATCCAATCTAATAACCATTTGTTGATATTTGAAAATGCTGATCTAGTTAATGTTCCTTGGAGAATGAAGGCAGTCTTTGCCTTTAATAAATATGTAATTCCCACTTTTCAGATATGCCTCAAAAAAAGCAAATCCACCAAATTTTTTTTGGCCACTGCTAGATGTTATTATATAAGCTCATTAACAGGATGCTAAACATAAAACTGAATAGCAAACAATGCTATTCAAATGCTTTAGATTTCCAGCCTGGAAGAGTGAAAGCTATTTTACAATAAACTAGAAATTAGCCCCGTTAGTCCCATATCATTGCTATCATTTGCAAGAGACATAGCCATTTAATGAATATACATTATCCTGAATATTAATTTCCTATTATTATAAAATGTCAGGCCAGCACAATTGCTGGCCTTGTCATCTTGTAATACTCCATGATATGACAGAAAATTGGTCTCTAAAGGAAACTATTGAAGAAATAAATCTATTTCAACAATTTTTAAAAAATTTTATCTCTAGCAAATTCATGTAAAGTAATATGAGAACTCTTCAGATTTATACTTTATTTCTAAAATAACATAACTAAAATAAAACTGATTTGGGGGATATGTATGTATATAACTATATTTTCTCTAATAAAACAAAATTGATTGATACCGAAATTTATAACACCATACATAAAATAGCATAGATGTTACCTAAGGTGTCATTCTAATATCAAATATCTAAGTTCATTATAAAAGTCTGCTTAACAATCATTGAACACTTTCCATCTTCCCATTGAAATACACATGGAGTACTCAACATGCTCTACATCTCAACATTGGAGACTGAAGATTCAACATTACAGGATCTTGAGATAAATTCTCCTTTGTTACAGTGTACAAGTTTCTCAAATGAGCCAGAGCAGCATGGCTACCAAAAAAGAAGGGAAGAAAAACTGTGAGCCACTTGTTCCTCGTGGGCCTGGCTTGGTGATAAAAGAACACTGACATGAAAATGGAATGGGATCTGCTTAAATATTATTTTCTGAGTTGGCCAAAGCCAGTTATGTCTCTCTCCCTCTAACATGTTATTCCCCATTTCTACTTCTCTGTATGCCCTATAGGCACCAGTGATTTTCAGTTTGAAGGAAAGTTTAGTGTCTATTTCTGGGAACTGCAAGTTTGTTACTAATCAAATTAGAAACAGAGTGTATCCATTTTAAATCTCCATAGAAAAGAGAAGGAACAAAAATAGAAAAATCTAAGAAGCATTAAAAATACTTATCAAAACTTGACATGACAGACACAAGAAATTAATAACCAGAGATGGGAAAATTCTAAGTAAAAATTGATAATATACTTAAAGAATATTTTACTATTATACAATAGATTGGTATACAATTGTTTAATATCAAGATAACTATTAATATGTAAAACTGTGACCTCTGTTCTTAATTGATTACGAATGTTTGTTGTGTTGTGTGCTTTCTCCATGAAGGCACTATTCTAGGCACTAGAAATACTATCAAATGAAACAAGTATTATGATCCTGCCCCGATGAAGCTTACAGTCTAGAGTCTAGCAGAATCAATTGAGAAAAATCAAATTATAATCTTATATTGTCAGCTCAGTAATTTTTGGAAAGGTATTCAATGAGCCACAAAGTTACGTATTGGGGGTGTATGTGTGTGTGTGTGTGTGTGTGTGTGTGTGTGTGTGTGTGTAAAAAGAAAGAGACACAGATTAACTATGGATGCCTACCATCACCATTATCATTTAATATTATTTTGAAATTCTGAATCTAAATTGTAAATTAAGAATTTAAACTGAATAGAAGTTTTTAAAAAGAAGAGGTAAATTTACTATTGCACATTTTTATACATTTGTATTCAATAAAGCTATTGTATAACCACAATAAACTCTTCATATTAAATATTAAATACTAAATACATGCAAGTTAAATATGAACATTAAGAAAATAAAATTGAAATGGATACTGCTTACAAAAAAAATAACGAAATGCTGAAATCTTGGGCAAATATTAAATAAATTTAAAATTTACACTGCCTCTGAAGAAAAAATAAAAGTTTCCGCAATAAGGTGTGGGGTTGAATAGTATTCCCCTAAAATGTATGTCCATCTGAAACATCAGAATGTAATCTTCCTTTGGAAGTAGGGTATTTGCAGATGTTATTATTGAAGATGAAGTCATAGTGGACTCGGGTGGGCCCTAAATCCAATGATTGGTACCCATATAGAAGGCCATGTGAAGACATAGATGGGAGAAACACCATGTGACAACAGAGATAGAGATTGGAATGATGCAGGCATAAGTCAATGGATGCCAAGGACTACCCGAATCCATGAGAAGTTAGAAAGACACAAGGAAGTGTTCTTCCCTATAGCCTTCAGAAGGAGCATAACCTACCAACACCTTAATTTTGTACTAGTAGCCTCCAGAGAGTGAAAGAATAAATTTCTGTTGTTGAAAGACATCCAGTTTGTGATACTGTATTATGGTAGCCCTAGTAAACTAAGACAATTAAAAATATAAAAAATATTTTACAATGTCCAATAGTTCATCTATTATGTAGATATGTCAGTGTTATGTGACAAAAGTATACTTCTGAGGTCATGAGACTCTTGATGATGAAATATTTAGAAAAACAACATCCAACTCTATAGTGTATAAAATAATTACTATTGATGTATTATCTCATACTGTCATTAACACTTGTCTTTGAATATACTGCATTAGCCATGATCACAGAACAAGTGCTCACTGGCTGACAGATATTGGTTCTGAGTTCCTCCCTCAATTATAGTCTCTAAACCTAATCACAAAACATTTTGACTGGGAATTATTTTAACTCTGAGAGCTTTAGGGGGAAAAAAGAATAATAATTTCTCATAGGGGAGCAATCTCTATTTGAAGACTTTTAAAGTATTCTTTTATTAACTTAATCAGTGTAATGTTGTCAAACCATTACCAAGAATGGAAACTCGACTACAATGTATTGACTGTCCAGGCCAAAGTGAAGCTTACTGAGCTGGGAGGTGAGTCAGTGATATATTCTTCCTTGTGTATATGTACAGCCTCAAGGTAAGCATGTCTCTTCAGCAGCATTCTAACCTTCTAGCTGCTTTAATAAAAGACTGATGCACAATATTTGTTAAGTGCAAGCCAATTAAAACAACACTTTGCTTATTTAAATACATTCAAAATGTAGCAAACCTTCGGCTTTAGAATTTATCCTTTCACGTAAATCTTTCAGCTCTTAACATAAACAGCATTATACACATGACATCAACAGCTTTTGATGGCCAGAGGTATTACGACTGAGCTTTCCTTTGACTCAATTATTGCTGAAATTGACTGCAGTTTATCAGTGAGTAGACAATATTGGTATGGTTTGAAGCTAAGTAATTTGATATTTTCTAAAAGTTTATTCTTAATATTGCACTAATTTCTTTTATCCTCCTTGTTCTTATCCTAGTTGTCATCATCAAAATCCTCATTCAGCATCTATTACTTCATTTAAAATTAGGCTAGTTGATAAGGATATAATAATGTCTTGGTCCATCTGTACTGATATAAAAAATACCATAGACTAACTAATTTATAAACAACAGAAATTTGTTTCTCACAGTTCTGTAGCCTGAGAGGTCCCAGATCAAGGCACCAGCAGGTTCCATGTCTGGTGAGGTCCCCATCTCTCTGCTTTCATAATGGTGACTCAACACTGTGTCCTCACATGGCTGAAAAGCAGAAGAGTAAAAAAAGCCTAGTTCACTCACTCCAGCCCTTGGTAAAGCACTAATCTATTCATGAGAGCAGAGCCCTCATGAAAAAATCACCTCCTAAAGGCCCCACCTCTTAATACCACCATAATAGAGATTAAGTTTCAACACCTGAAATTGGAAGGGCACTCAGACCATAGCAAATAGTGAATACAGATCTTACATTTGTTAGGGTAAAACAAAATAGAAAAATTGACTATTTCAATGCAGAGTGGTATGTGATGGTATGTGGGATTATAGTCTGCTAAGGTAGTACAAAACAAGGCATTTAACCTGTGTTTGGTGTCAATAATCTCATCAGGATAATTCCTGTTCCTCCTTCTTATTTCAGTTTAGTTAATCTTCTGCTAAAGAGTCACACTGGAACTCTGGGGTAAGAGAGAGCATGGTGCTTTGAATTAAAGCAAATTTAATATGACTCCATGAAAGAAGAGAATAAAATTTAGTGTAGCTCAAGTACAGAGTTCAAGCACGAAAGTGGTGATAAATGAAGCAGGTGGTACATTATTGGTGCTAGAGCATGCATGGTCTTATAAACTCTTCTATCATATATATTTCTTCCCCCAAACTAAGCTGGGATTCTACAAGTTTTTTAGATTTTCTGTGCTTTCTTCTACCTCCAGATGTACACATACTGGTTTCCCAAGCTACAGTAAACCTACTCCCATTCTTTGCCTGCATTATTTCAACCCACCTTTTAGGTCTCAAGTAGTACATCACCTCCTCAGGAAAATTTTAGAGTGATATAATGAATCCAAAGATAATCCACAATAATCCACATTCTATATAATCTCCATTCCTTGAGTGTGGGCAAGACCTACTAATATTACTGAATATCACTCCAAGATTAGGTTACTGATCAGCTGTTTTTATGTTAATTCAAAGGGATATTATCCTGGGTGGGCTTGACCTAGCCAGAGTAACATTTAAAAGAAGGTGAAGTATCAGAGAACTCTCTCTGCTGGCCTAGAAGAAACCAACAGTTACATTGTGAGCTGTCTTCGCAGAGGACCACAGGAAAGCTCAGTCATACAACCACTAAGAACTGAATTCTGCCAGCAGTTTTGATTAAGCTTGTAAAAGGGCCCCACATTAACCCATTTTCCTGCTGCTATAAAAAACTGCCCAAGACTGAGTAATTTATAAAGCAAAGAGATTTAATTGATTCACAATTCAGCATGGCTAGGGAGGCTTCAGGAAACTTACAATCATGGCAGAAAGCGAAGGGGAAGCAAGGCACCTTCTCCATAAGAGAGCAGGAAGGAGAAGTGGCAAGCAAAGGAGAAAGAGCCCCTTATAAAACCATCAGGTCTCCTGAGAACTCACTCACTATCAGGAGAACAGCTTGAGAAAACTACCCCCATGATTGAATTACCTCCACCTGCTCTCTCCCTTGGCACGTGGGGATTATGGGGATTGTAATTCAAGATGAGATTTGGGTGGGGATACAAAGCCTAACCCTATCAGACTCTGAACTCCAAATGAGGCTGCAACCCCAGCCAACATCTTGATTTCTGTCTTATGATACCCTGAGTAGAGAACCCAGTTTTTATGTGCCTAACTCCTGAAAAAAGAGAAAATAATTTACTATTTATTTAAGCTGCTAAATATATGGGTAATTTTTATGCATCAATAGGAATCTAATAGACCTCTCCAACCCTCACTAGAAGTTTTTTCTTATATATTACCATAGCTTTCTGTTCTTCTGTTTTGTTTACCACTGCACCAAGTACTATACCTTGCCATAATATTCACTCAAAACATATTTATTAACCAAATGAGTCAGGGGGAACCATTGAACAGTTTTAAGCATTGGAATGAAGTGATAGTAAATACCCTGAACACTAGTTATAATTAAACACAATTTTGTACATAACCTGTTCCCAACATAATTGTTAACTCCGTCTCTCACCATTGGCAGACTTCTCAATCAGCACCACATATTTTCGACATTTGTCTGACACTTGTGTTTTGCTATGCGTGCCACTTCTCTGATAATTTATTCTTTTTTTGACTGTTTTCCCCATTTTCTTGTTTTTACTTGAAAAGCACTCACTCTCAAGTATTGTCCACCCTTTATGTATCCAACATGCTATGTTATCAGTAAAGCCTTCATCTTTAACTCTGCTTTCCCTGAGTATCACCTTTGGTATTCAGAAGACAGAAATGCTCTCTCAGTGTTCCTGCCTGCAGTACAGAATGATTCACGCTGATACTTAGCTTTGAATTTGGGCAGAGTAAAATACCACCTGTTTGTGCTTTTGGGTTTAGAATTGTCCACTCAGTAACAAGACACGTCAATCTTGAAAGCCATTCAACTAGTCACTAAGCAGAAAAGTACATATTTGCAGTTTGGATTCAGGTATCCATCAGATGAGATTCTGAAGAGATATTCTGATTCTGATGCTTTTTTACATGATTTTCATAGACCAAACACATAGTTCTGTTGCTTTCACATAAACGCCATTTTGTTGTATTTTTGTTTATAACATAGCAAGTATACATTTAAACTTTGAATGTTTGTATATTATCATGGGTAAATTCAAGAACTGATCAAATCAGTCCTTCCTCTTCCTCCATTTTATGTACAGTGGAAAACAATTTACTCCATTTTGCCATCCCTCATTCTATTTTACTCTCTTCACTAATCCTTTCTCTCCTTTTGTGATGTCTCAAACATGGCTGCAATAACACTAAATGGGAAGCAACCCCTTGGGTGAGGGCTATTACTGACCTATAATTTTCTAAGAAGTGATGGGTCATGAGATCCTTTTGAGTAAGCCACTTGAAAATGCACACGAATGAGCATATGTTATTAGTGAATAGAGCCCTTAGAGAGCCATTGTGGTGGCTTAACTTATATTATGACTCATTCTCTGTAATTTAATTCCAGAGCAATTACTGGTACTAGGCATCTAAAAAATAAGAAATCTTTCCTCTTTCAGATTTCTCTCTCTCTCTCTCTTCAATACAGATTCAAGCACAGAAGCTGAACAAAATTACAAATAAATATGGATCTTCTTGTTAGGCTGTGGAAACTGGGATTTTTGTTGCTGGTTCTCTCCAATTATAGGGAAGTGTGGAGCAGAAGATATTGAGACAATTTACTGACAATTTTTTTTCTACTTAAAATATTGAATAGATAAAATTTAAAATGATTGCAGAAATAAACAAGATATTTAGATACAAATTGTATTAATTAAAAGACTGATTTTCAACATTCAGAAGAAAAGAGATAATTTTTCCAGTATTGAAAATATTTTCTAGTTCAAAGCAGTTACAGTCAACGTTAATAAAAACAATTTTGATTTGCACTAAAAATCATCTAGCTAATTCATAAGCATAGTAGAATTCTACATCTGCACTTTACATAAGCCACGATAAACCAGGATCAAAATGTGCTGAGTAAATGCGTGGTAAATGCCACAGAGGTCTTCATGTGCTCCATGACCAAGGAGGACTCAGGGGATAAAGTGGGTGTTGTGTTCCTTGTGTAACTTGAATATATACCACTAATTATCATGAGGCTGACAGTTTATGTTTTACTTTGAAAAAACTTTGCGTCCTTGATAGTTTCTAATAAAAGGTGCGCAAACACATAAAGTCCGTTTTGTTTCAGGGAATGCTGGAAGAAGTCTGCTTACTACATTTTCTAATAAAACATATATATATATGTATATATTAGTATATATATTAATATAAAAGTATAGGTATACTTTTATTAATTGATACAAAACTGAAATAATTTTATAGTTAATAGGTTTTAGATCAGCTCAATAGGTGGTTCAGAGCAAAGGAAAGGAAAATTCTGTTATTTTAAATAAGAAAATTCTAATTTTTGAGAAATTTTATTTATCTCTAAATAAAATTCTTTTAACATAAGAGTTAATGTCTAGGACTGTGATTGTTGGGTCATATGGTATATCTATGTAAACTTTTTTCTTTTTTTTCTGAACGGAGTTTGGCTCTGTCGCACAAGCTGGAGTACAGTGGCACGATCTCGGCTCGTTGCAACCTCCGCCTCCCAGGTTCAAGAGACTCTTGTGCCTCAGCCTCCCCCAAGTAGCTGGGATTACAAACGTCCACCACCACATCTGCTTATTTATTTATCTCCAAATAAAATTGCTATGTGATCCATGTAGATTTTTCAATTTTAAAAAAATAATTTTTTACAAAAGAGTTTAACATGAAGGAAAAATATGTTGGTTTTGGTATTTTTCAAAATATATATTTTTTAAAAGTAAAAGTCTGACGTTACTGACAAGTTATAGGGAAGATGCTGAACAAATAAGCTTGATCTATTGTTTGAATGCAAAATGGCACAGCTACTTTGGAAGACAGTTTGGCAGTTTCTTTCAAAGGTTTACATAGGTCAGTCACGGTGGCTCAAGCTTGTACTCTCAGCACTTTGGAAGGCCAAGACGAGTGGATCAGTTGAGGCCAGGAGTTTGAGACCAACCTGGCCATCATGATGAAACCCTGTCTCTTCAAAAAATACCAAAATAAGCCAGGCGTGGTGGCGCATGTCTGTGGAGGGTGCAGCGAGCCGAGATCATACCACTGCACTCCAGCCTGGGCAACAGAAAAAACTCTGTATCAAAAAATAAAAAAGTTTACATAAATTTACCATATGACCCAACAATCACAGTCCTATTCATTAACTCAACTGAAATGAAAGCTTATGTTAATACAAATACCCATATGTGAATTCTTATCTGCTTTATTAATAATTGGCCAACCTTGGAAATAAGTGTTCCTCAACTGGAAAATACATATGCAAATTCAGACACTTCCATCCAATGGAATGATATTCATCAATAACAAATGACCTATTGATACATGCAACAACATAAATAGATCTCAAGTTCCTTATGCTACATGAAAGAAGGCAGGCTCGAAAGTGCATTATTTGATTTATGTGACATTTTTGCAAAGATAAAACTAACGAGATTTAAAACAAAAACACAAAGACCAGTGGTTGCTAGGGGTGCGGAGGAGGAAAGTGTAGTTGACTTGCTGACTTGAAAAGGACATGGGGGCCTGGGTATGGTGGCTTATGCCTGTAATCCCAAGCACTTTGGAAGGCTGAAGCAGGAGGATCACTTGAGGCCAGGAGTTCAAGACCAGCCTGGCCAACATAGAGAAACCTCATTTCTACTAAAAATACAAAAATTAGCCAGGCATGGTGGCACATGTCTGTAATCCCAGCTACTCTGGAGGCTGAGGCAGGAGAATCACTTGAACCCGAGAGGTGAAGGTTGCAGTGACCTGACATCATACCACTGCACTCCAGCCTGAGTGACAAAGCAAGACTCTGTCAAAAAAAAAAAAAAAAAAAAAAGTGTGGGGGGGGATATTTTGTATGTCAAAGTAGGTATTGTTCTATATCTTGATTGTAATGGTGGTTATGCAACTTTATGAATTTGCCATAGCTCACAGGACTGCACACTAAACAAGTTATATTTTACGTATAAATATTGTATTTTAATAAAAGGATAAGAGAAACCTACATTTTAGGGTAAAAGAATTAATAATACAATTCAGTGTGATTTAGTATATTCACAGGATTGCACAACTATCACTTCAATTTTAAAATATTATTACCTTCCACCCCCAAAAAATCACCTCAACTCCTAGCCCTTTGGAACCACTAATCATTTTGTCTATGGATTCTCCTATTCTTGACATTTTATATAAATAGAAACAAACAATATGTGGTCTTTTGTGACTGGCTTAACATGATGTTTCCAAAGGCCATTCATATTGGAGCAAGTATCAGCACCTAACACCTTTTATTGCTGAATAATACTTCATTGTATGGATATACTACATTTTTGTTTAGCCGTTTATCAGCTAATGGGCATTTGGGTTGTTTCCACTTTTGGGCACCTATGAATAATGCTGTCATCAAGATTCAGGTATAATTTTTCAGTGTGGACATAACTTTTCAGATATCAGGTATATATCCAGGAGTGAAATTTTTAGGTAATATGGTTATTCTATTTTTAACCTTTTGAGAAATTGTCATTCTAAATGGCATTCCAAAGCTTTTCTAAAGCTGCATTCCAAAGTTGAATGTACCATTTTATATTCCCACCAGCAGTGTTGGTTCCAATTTTTCCACATCCTTGTCAACATTTGTTATTATGGCTTTTTGATCATAGCCATTCGGTGTTAAATAGTATCCATTTTCGTTTTGATTTGCATTTTTCTAATGACTAATGATGCATTGTTTTTCAATTGCAAAATATTGCTTTTTACAAATAATTTACATGCTAAAGTCTTAAGAACTTAAATATCTGTCTAGATCATGTACACCAAAATACAGGGCCTCAGCTCAACCAAGTCTTTCTATAGTTAATGCTTGAATTCCATTTCTTCTTTCCTAGAATGGAATATGGAATAAAAGTCTTGAAAACTGTAGTAGTTACCTCTGTTAGAGAATAAATCCCAGGCAAGATGAAGCTTTGTGTAGATTAAATGGTTCATTTTTTATTCGCCATTAGAAACTCAAATTTGCAAAGAGCTTTTTGGTCTCTCTATCTGTACTTTATAAAAACTAAATGCTTATTGCATATCCTTGTAATGCAGAGTAGCAACTTCTTCATGTTTAATGATGTTGTGCTTCCCTGCAAGAGTACTCATTGGGTCCCTCCTTCTCCCCACTACCACTGGGACCTGGAATAGGGATGGGCACTCAGTTTTATGAGACATGATTTGCAAACTTTCTTTAAATGTGTAACTATTAGACATTTTGAATTTTCTATATATATATACAAATCTGTACATTATATGTATACCACTATCAATTTCATTTTAAATATTACTAAAGCTTAATTTTTCATTTATTTTTCCTAGCTCTCTTGAGGTATGAAGGACAAAAATATATATATTTGAGGTATAAAATGTGGTGTTTTGATATATGTATACTTTGTGAAATACTTACCACAATTAAGCTAATTAACATAGCCATCACCTAAGTTTCCATCGTGTAGGTGTGTGTGTTTGAGTGTGTGTGTGTGTGGTGAGCACATATGAGATCTACTCTTTTTAGGAAATTTCAAATATACAATACTTTTATAATTAACTAAAAATTCTAAAATGTGTACAGAGTCCCAAAAAGATCCTGAATAGCTAAAGCAATTTTTGAGCAGGAAGAACAAAGGTGGAGGCTTCATACTCCCTGATTTCAAAATACACAACAAAATTATAGTAATCAAAACCATGTGGCATTAGCATAAAAATAGATACATAGACCAATGGGACAAAAGAGAGAACCCATAAATAAACTCACTTATATATAATAAATTCATCTTTGACACAGTAGGAAAACTCAATGGGAAAAAGGTTAGTGTTTTTAATAAACGGTGTTTTGAAAACTGGATATCCACATGCAAAAGAATGACAGTGAATCCTTCTCTTACATCATTTATAAAAATCAATTCAAAAGGGATTGAGGAATTATATAAGACCTAACTCTATTAAATTCTTACAAAAAATATAGGAGGAAAGGTCCTTCACAATGGTCTCTGCATTTTTTTTTCCAGATTTGGCCTTCAAAAACACAGGCAATGAAAGCAAAAATAAACAAGTGGGGTACATCAAACTAAAATGTTCCTGCATAGCAAGGAAACATCAATCAAAGGAAAAAGCAACCTACACAATGTTAGAAAATATTTGTAAACCATATATCTGATAAGAGGTTACTATCCAAAATATATAAGCAACTCATACAACTAAATAGCAAAAATATATAATCCAATTAAAAAATGGGAAAGTATCTGAACAGACTTTTTTCAAAAAAGACATGCAAATGGAAAACATGGGTATAAAAAATGTGCTCAATGTCACTAATCATGGGAAAATGCAAATCAAAATCATGCGCTTTCTCTTTACATGTTAAGATGGCTATTTTCCAAAAGACAAGAGATAATAACATTGGCAAGAATGTGGAACAAAGGGAATGCTCATACTCTATTGGCAAGAATTATAATTTGTACAACCATCATTGAAAACAGTATGCAGGTTCCCCCAAAATTTAAAAATAAAATAACCACATGATCCAGCAAACTCACTTTTGGAAATATATCCAAAGGAAATAAATTACCATCACAAAGAGATATTTGCACTCTCATGTTCATTGCAGCATTATTTACAATATCTAAGATATGGAGGTGGTCTGCATCCTGTCAACAGATCAATGGATTTTAAAAATGTGACCTGGATACACACAAACACACAATGGAATATGATTCATTCCTAAAAAGAAGAAAACCCTGACTTTTTGGACCACATGAATGAATCTTGAAGACATTATACTAAGTGAAATAACCACATGCACAATAGCAGATATTGTGTGATTTCACATGTAGAATCTTAAAAAAAGTGAAAAGGGAGATATTAATGAAAGGGTATAAACTTTTAGTTATATGACGAAAAAGTACTGGAGACAATATACAGCATGAAGACTAGTTTAAAATGTTTTACTTTTTATCAGAAACATAATACATTTAATTAAGTAAATTTGTTAATAATTAGTGATGAAAAATAATACTCACTAAAAAGTCAACAATCCACCATAAATACTATTAGTATTTGCCATATTCCTGGGCATATTCTTTTCTATGTATGTTTGTAATTTTGTGTAACCTGCAAACGTTCGTATTCTCCTTGTTTTCCCTTAACATGAACTCATAACTGGTCAGAAGTGATTATCCTTACGTGAAGTTCTGCCTAGTTGGTAATTAGAACTCCAAATGTTTGCATAGAGTTTCGTCAAGTCATTATGTTATAGTTTACTGAGCTCTTTTTCTGTTGTTGAAAATTTAAGATTTGTAGTGCTTTAATTGAAAATTGTCACCATGTTATCTTCAAAAACAAACAATACCTGATTGCATTGCCGTGCTTCCTTTGGGAAAAAAAAAAAAAAAAAAACAAGTTGTCTAGACAAGCCTAAATAGAGAGGTAGGTCAAATAATTAAAGGCCTAAATAATAAAAAACAATAAATCATAGAAAACAATTTATAGTTATTGAAGGACAACTCAAGGAAATTTCTGAGGTATTTTCTATAATTTTTAGGTACATGAATAACTAACCTCTTAGGTCATTAATTATTTATCTCTCTTTGCACTCTACATAACTAATTGAAATTCAAATTTTAGTAACAAACATACTCTTTGCACTATAATTTTCTTCTTATGTCAATATATCTTTTATCTAATTATTGCATAATAATAATTTCTCATATACATTTATATACTTGTAGGGCTGAAAAAAAAATTTTATGTCACCCAGTTTATCCTGGAGGCTAAGAATTCTTTGACTTACCTGAAGTTATGCATCTAGTTAGGGCAGTTTTAGTTTTCCTGATTCTACCTCCAGAGCTTTTTTAAATTACACTTGGCTATATAATAGTAGCATTAGAGCAGCAGCAGAGGTAGTAACAGTGATGGTAGTAATGGTGGTGGTAAAGCAGCTAGTTTTTCTGCATCTCTTTTTATGTTACAAGCAAATTTGTAAGATTTTAACATACTTTAACTTATTTAATCTTTACATCCCACCCACAGGTAATAATCCATTTTTAACTCCAGATGATAAAGTTGATAATCAGAAGACATATAGTTAATAAGTAGTGAATCTCAGACTCAAACTCCAGACTGTACAAATTCAGAGCTTAAAAAAATTTTCATGATATTAATAATGAAGTATGTTATAAGAATGGAATATTTAACATAATATTTATAGATGCCATTTAATATTAATATTTGATTTTTAATAATACATATGACAATGACTTCTCATAGAAAGAGTACCTTAAATTTATCTGAGTGTTATATTAAACATAATTTGTCATGCAACCATATGTATGTAACCATGATCATTTTCATATATAATATAGACAATTGATTAAATAAATGTTTTATAAAATTCAGATTTCAAAAATTTTAGGATTGGATTTTCTAGATACTAACTATGAGCAAGTGGAATTTGAAATTAAAAATACATTATAATTTACATTAGCACTGAAAAACTAAAATACTTAGGTATATGTCCAACAAAATATGTCTAAGATCTGTAGGAGTGAAACTACAAAATTCTGATAAAACATATCAAACAAGAGCTAAATAAATGAAAAACATTTAACACCATTGCAAACAAAATTTTAGCAAGTTACTTGTTGGATGTTGACAAATTGATTCTAAAGTTTATATGAAGAGGCAAAAGACCCCAAGTGGCCAGTTCAATACTGAAAGACAACAAAGTCTGAGGATTGTCACCACCAAACATCAAGAATTATTACAAAGCAACAGTATTCAAGACAGTGTGGTATTGGCAAAAGAATAGACAAATAGACCAATAGACATATAAATATTTCAATATTTCTATACTTCAGATCAAATCCACTGATCTGAGACAAGGGAACACAGGTAAAACAATGGAACAAAGATAGTTTTTCCAACAAATGGTGCTGGAAAAACTGGATACTTATATGCAAAAAACATGGAATCTAGACACAAGCCCTACACGCTTCACAAAAATTAATTCAAAATAGATCATAGACCTAAAAGTAAAATATAACGCTATAAAGTTCCTAGTGGAAAACATAGGAGAAAATCTCAATTACCGTGGGTATGACGATGACTTTTTATATACAACACCAAAGGCATTATCCATGAAAGAAAGAGTTGATCAAATGGACCTCAGTTAAATTAGAAACTTCTGCTTGGTTCTCAAACCTGATTGTGCATCACAATCCCCCAGGAGTTTGTTGCAAATATTCACGGACCTCATCTCCAGAAAAACAAAACAAAACAAATAAACAACAATAAAAGACCCACTTATTCTCTGTAAAAGACAATGTTGAAGAGAATGAAAAGATAAGACACAGACGGAGAAAGTCGTTGAAAAAGACATCTCTTATAAAGAACCATTATCTAAAATTTATAAAGAACTTTTAAAACTTGATAAGAAAACAGTCAACCTGATTTTAAAAAGTGCAAAAACACCTGAGCAAACATCTCATCAAAGAAGACATACAGATGGAAATTAAGCATATGAAAAAATATTCAACATTATATGCCATCAGGGAATTGCAAATTAAAAGGACAATTAGCTACTACTACTAGAATGGCTAAAATCCAGAACACTGACAACACTAAATTCTGGTGAGGGTGTGGAACAACAAGAATTCTCACTTGCTGCTGATAGAAATGCAAACAATGGAGCCATTTTTGAGGACAGTTTGGAAGTTTCTTACAAAACTAAACATACTCTTACCATATTGTTCAGTAATCTTACTGCTTGATATTTACCCTAAAATGTTTAAAACTTATTTATAAACAAAAACCTGCAGAGAGTTTAGACCATCTTTATTCATAGTTTGCTAAAACTTGGAAGCAACTAAGATATCCTTCAGTAGGCGATGAATAAACAGTAGTACACCCAGATAACGAAATATCATTAACCACTAAAAAGAAATGAACTACTGATCCATGAAAAGACATGAAGGAAACTTAAATTCGCATTACTAAGTGAAAGAAGTCAATCTAAAAAGGCTACATACTATATGATTGTAACTACTGACATTCTTGAAAAGTCAAAATTATGGAAACAGTGAAAAGATCAATGGTTGCCTGGGGTTAGGGGAGAAGGAGAAGTCAAAGGGCAAAGTGCAAAGAATTTTTAGATCAATGAAAATTATGGTGGATGCATGTCATTATTACATTTGTCAAAACCCATGGAATGGACAATAGCAAGGGTGAAGCCTAATGTAAACTACAAACTTTGGGTAATAATAATGTGTCAATGTAACTTCATCAATTATAATAAAATTGCCACTGTGATTGGGGATATTGATAATGTGGAGACTATGTATATTTAGGGACATGGGTCTATAGGATTTCTCTGTACTTTTTTCTCAGTTTTGTTGTTAACTAAAAACTGCTCTTTAAAAAAGTAGTTTTTTAAATTAGGATTACAAAATACTTTGTATATAGATCATCCTCAAACAGAAGGTATGTCCCTTAAAGTTCATAGAAAACTATTGAAACTGTAGTAATGCAACCAGTGATCACAATAAATGTACATGCATAAAAACTTGCTGTTGAATCACTACCAATTTTTTTTCTCTTCCAGGGATATTAAATTATGTATAATTGCCCAATAGTGAGTGCTAAGACTTGTAAACTAAATTCCTGATTGACCTTTATGTTATAACGTAACTATCAGTATTTGATTTCACATCAAGTAGCTACCTAAAAATAGCACATTTGTTTTTCCTTCCCATCCTGTAGTCTTCGCTGCCCCCTCACATAGTTAGCTTTTGCCAGGCTTTTCAGAGGTGTCTGTGACTCTCAGAAGAGGCTCTTAATTCTTGGCTAATCTTGCCTCTATGTCTTGCAGGTGCTGTAGCCTCATTTGTCTTCTTTCTCACTGGAGTTGTACAACCAAGAACTATCACGCCCACCAATAAATCTAGCCATAATTGTTTTAAGAGCTGAAACTCAGCTTCAGCTTCCCACAAAGTCCATTTTATCCTCACTGTCTCCCGGAGGAAACATGAAGAGGAATGTATTCAGGAATTTACCAAACCAGAAGCACGTCAGTTTTTTTCTCCAAAGCCATAAAATGTGAAATACAGTTTCTAAACCCCTTATGCCTATGATTAGAAATTAGAGATTAATAAGGATTGACATTGAAATTTTGCAAAGAATCTCTAATTATATCTGAACAAATGAACAGGAGGAAAAATTTTAAAAGAGGCCAATTGACTATGATGCCAGTCAAATCTTTCTTAAAATTACACAGAAATGCTTCCCATTTCATTTTCCAGAGGTAATGAAAAATATGCTCTGCTGGAAAGAAATCAAATGACAGTACATAATCAGGTTTCCAATCTACTATTTGCATTGTGACACCCACGCACACTCCACTCTGATCATGTTTTTATATTTTTGATTGGAATGAACTGTTATTAAATGTGAAAAGGCTGAAATGCATGAATAATAGCTATTAATTATCACAATTTATTAAATGGATAAAGGCAGCTGGGACCTTAGTTTGTCCCTGACACTACACAGATGAAGCTGTAAATGAACAGTACACACACAAAGGTTATTTATTTCTAGTTGTTTTGCAGTGCTTCACTTAAATCTTAAGCTTTTCTTTGTAGTCATATTGTGATTGTTTATTATCAGAACTCTCCACCCCCAGAAATCTTGCCAATGTCACATGTACTAACAAATACTGAAAGCTCAAGTGATCTTTAATTCCCACTGTTCCCTAATTGAACATCCAATTCAGGAAGAATAGGGCAGTATGAGGAAAGTTGGACAGAGAAAAAAAAAGCTATGCAAATGCCTCACCAATTTTACTTTTTAAAATGGCGGTAGTAAGTAAATGCTTGAGGCATCAAATGATGAAACAAGGTGGCTAAAATATTTCACAGCCTGAAAGTGTTCCACTCTTATGTATTAGCCCTAATGCAGTGATGCTCTATGATAATTCGATAGCACTTTTGTTGGGCAATCCCAGTACTTTACTCCTTTGGCTACTGGTCCTGACTATAAGTGAAAATAAGCATTCTGACTGTCATTGCAATCCGTCTCAACTACAATGAATGAAAGCAGTTTGAGATACAAAAATATTTTGCTTCTTTTTATACAAGTCTACCTGGATTGTCTGATTTAAAATTGGACTGGGTTTTTCTAAGAACTCTCCCACCACCGTTTGTGGAGATACAGCCTAAAATTAAGTAACTCTCACTTCTGGCTTCCATGATGCCACTCAATAATTATCCTACAAGTCTATCAATTACAAAATTGTTTCATAAATGTGTTGTTTCCTGAATTGTCTATAAAATTTTGGTGTTACCTAAGATTCTGTCTCAGCATTTTTTGCTATGCATATCACCTTTCTTCTTATTCATTTTTTTCTCTTTTTCTCTTCTTTCTAACTATATAATAGAAAATTCAGAAAAATTGAGATAGTTTTAAAGGGAATCTGTAGAATTTAGGTCTAAGCATTTAAATTTAAGTATCTGTTAGGTCTCTCAAGAAATATTTAATAATTATTGGGAAATACAAGGATGAGGGGTGAGTTTTACTTGGCAACCATTTGGGAATGAACACTATAGAGGTGATGTCTAAAATTGTAGGGTGATTGTGACTTTTGGGAGGGAGAATTTAGAGCTACATTTATTAATGTAAATAAAGAAGGAAGGTGAACAAAAACTAGGACAGTATTGCAAGCATTCTATTTGTGACTTCATACATTTTATTTTTATTTGTTGGGCTGTGTCACTATGGCAAATAGTGAAAGATTAAGTTTTCTTCAAGGGGAACATTTTAACTTTGTCACAATTATTGTAGGTAACAAATGAGAGATCAACATGGTATAGCCAGACGCTACAAACCTCAGCAACCCTATCAAAATCTACAAATGCAATAAGGAAGAAGTAGCTAAAAACAGCCCCATGATGGCAACTGACATTAAATCAAACAAAAATGTTATTCAAACCAAATATGGAGCAGGATTTGATTCTCCCCAAACTTAAGGCTCATAGCTAAGGGGTGAAACCAGAGAAGGGAAGCTAAGAAAGATATCTAGAGAACTAGATCTAGAGTCAACACAAAGTAAAATGAAGTTTGAATTCAGATTTACTGTGTCCACAGAATCATTAGTTCAGGTGCTCCAGCTTCCCTATACTAGCATTTAAAGAGATTCTGTCCCTCTAAATTGGAGGAGAAAATGAGTAATAATAGCCATTTGGTGAGTAGAAAAACTATTATTAGGTGTAATTAGCTTTACTTGTCCCATATGCCAGGATAGAGTAGAAGATGCGCTGAAGAAAATGTTGCCAATAGATCGAGCCTGTTACTTTCATTCAGGTTAGTTGTTGAAGGTATTCTGAGTTTGACTCATTTTACACATGTTCTTCTAATAGCAAGCAATCAATAATTATATTGATTCAATCAATATGTTCAATTAATGAATGTGACTTCATATAATTTCATCACAGCATTTTAATATATTATAATTAAAAATTATAATTAATAAACATCTTATTTGGCAAACTGATAATTTATAATCTTTCTTCACTGAACTGCAAAACAAAGTCTGCTTTGGAAGATATCCACAATCCATGTGTGATGCTTGCTGTCACACATTAAAATAATATATGGGGGAAAATAGCAGAAAGGATGAATGAGGAAATAAAACAGCTAAAAGATAACAGTGTATAATTTTAAGCAACATTTGTGTATTTTTTTTCCTTTTCTTACCTAAAGGAATTTTTATGGAGTTCACTGAGATTTTTAAAAAATTACAGGGCCGGGTGCGGTGGCTCACACCTGTAATCCCAGCACTTTGGGAGGCCGAGGCAGGCGGATCACGAGGTCAGGAGATCTAGACCACGGTGAAACCCTGTCTCTACTAAAAATACAAAAAATTAGCTGGGCGCAGTGGTGGGCGCCTGTAGTCCCAGCTACTCGGGAGGCTGAGGCAGGAGAATGGTGTGAACCCAGAAGGCGGAGCTTGCAGTGAGCCGAGATCGTGCCACCGCACTCCAGCTTGGAGGACAGAGCGAGACTCCGTCTCAAAAAAACAAAAATTACAAGAATTAAATCCTATGTACCTGTTTGATGTGTTTAAAAAACATTAAGAATGTGATGAATCAAAACCAGGACAGCATCCACCAATTACTTGACACAGTAATAAATTAGTGCTCTGTATTATTCCATTATCAACCTACTATAAAGATAGTACCTGAAACTGATAATTTATGAAGAAAGGTTTGATTCACAGTTCTGCATGGCTGGGGAGGCATCAAGAAACTTAAAATTATGATGGAAGGCAAAGGGGAAGCAAGGCATGTCTTACATGGCAGCAGAAGAGAGAGCAAGAGCGAGGAAGTGCCACACTTAAAACCACCAGCTCTTGTGAAAACTCCCTAAATATCAAAACAGCATGGGGGAAATCACCCCCATTATTCAATCACCTCCTACCAGGTCCCTCCCCTGACACGTGGGGATTACAAATGAAGATCAGATTTGGATGGGGACACAGAGCCAAACCATATCATGCTTCATTCAGCTACAGAATAATCTAGACCCTACACAATGGAGAGAAGTGGATGCATGCCTCAGTGAGGGGAGTCATGTACATTTCTCTTCTACTTTTTTCTTTTATCAACCACACATTACCCTTGCTTTATTATTAATTAAGCATACATTTGTTGTGTAAGTTTGAGAGTATAAAAATGGAAACAAATACCATGTTTACATGGATCATTTTAAAAATACTTACCTGTCAGTATTATTTTACCACATATATTTTTGGGTTTTTGTTTTCAATCTTTAAGATTTTTATATTTATTTATTTATTTTTGAGATAGGTTCTCACTCTGTTGCCCAGACTGAAGTGCAGTGGTTCAATCATAGCTCACTGAAACCTTGAACGCCTGGGCTCAAGTGATCCTCTCACTTCAGTCTCTAAAGTAGCTAAGATTACAGGCATGCACCACCGTGCCCAGCTAATTTTTTTAAAGTTATTTTTAGCAGAGAGGTCTCACCATGTTGCCCAAGCTGGTCACAGACTCCTGGGCTCAAGGTATCCTCCCGCCTTGGCCTCTCAAAGTGCCACCATGCCCAGTCAAAGATTTTCTTTTAAACTCTATCTGATGTTAGAGAAGTGATTAATGAGGAGGCAGAAAATGGCCCCTTGACATGTTGGGACAATGCGTTATCATGAGTTATCTGTTTGATGAAACATTTCTTTAGAGCAGTGCATATGCGAAGTTCTTCACTCACATACACTGTTAATTCCATCCTAATGCATGTATTAGCAACCCAATAGATGGATTCAGGGACTGAATTAAATTTCTCAAGCATTTGAGGGAAGTTAGAAAGAACTTCAGAGATTCTGACTTTGATTAGAGAGCTAGAATGCCAAAATCCTACTCAAAAGTCAAAGTGGGTAGGATTTGTTTTCAGTGGGCACATATCAAGCCCATTTTTAAATTATTGAGATATTTTTGAGATTAGAGATTTTTTTTGAGATTAGAAAATGTTACTTTCCTGAGCTCATCCACTGCCTCTCACCTTGGGTGTCAGCCTCCCTTTAGAATTCCCAGGCCTCCCCACAAGGAAAGAGGAGGGGACACAGACACTCCTCCAGTACTGAGAACAATGGCCATTGTTTGCAATGCCTGTGACTTGCTGGTTGCTGTATTCAATTTCTACTCTTATCATTGCCTAATTACTAAACAGGGAAACTCAGACATGGCTAAGTGATACCAAAAGCGTGCTGTCAAATAGAAACAAAAAAGCCGTTTGACTGAATTTTCCATTTTTTATCACTTGGTGATGGTACTGTGAATACCAATCTTTCAGCTGACAAATTCAAATAAAAGAATTTGAAAGGTTTGCATTACTGTTATGTCTGACACATAGTAAGTGGTGAACTCCTGCTTGAAATTTTCATCACTCCTACTGCCCTAAAAAAATTCTTTAAGCAAAGGCAAACTTTCTGTCAGTATCATTATGAAAACTGTCAACTCTTAATCAAGAGCAGAAGTGGATCAAAGTGAGTGCTCAGTGGCTCCTGGGAGATGACAGCATCTATAACCAATTAACCTGGAACCTCATGAATGCGGATACTTTTGAGCACAGCTCCACAGAGTTCCTAGAGGCAAGACTCAAAGGAAGATGGTGGGTGGACAAAAACTCTAACTTCCGGATCATGGTTCCACACATAGACAATATGACTATAGAAACACCTCTTCATGCAACACTGATGATTATTCTACCTGTGCTGATATTTTATCACTTATGTGTTAGAAGTCAAAATAATAACTTTATTAATCACATATCAATTTGACGTGAATGAAAACATGCTTGAAGGTATTTATAATGAATGAATGTAACTTAAATCTATGATAAGATGCCATTTTTATTAAATGGATTGGTGGAGATCAAAAAGCCTTCTAATATACCATGTGGATAAGGGTGCAGGGCATTATTGGTAGGAATAAATTGCTGTAACATTGAAACATTAAATTAAATAAATATCCTTACATTACCCTTTAATTTAACTTCTAGGAATCTATCATATTGGCATGTTCACATATAATGTAATTACATATGTATAAGCGAAATCACTGCAGGTGGGCTTTTTTGTAATATCAAAAGTTTAGATAGGATAAAAATGCCTATTAATACAAAATATTTTTATGGAATGTTTACATAAAGAAATCCAATGCCTAAAGGAAAGTCACTTTATATGCACTGCCATAAAAAATCGCCAAATAATATTTTAAGTGAATAAAACCAATCATTGGAATATGTATTATATGCTTCCAGTTTGATATAATGAAGAAAAACATTGAAAGATATGTGTATTTATACATGTATGTTCATATATACATATATATGTAAATAAATACACACACACAAGAAAACACAAGAAACCACTAATAGTAGTTGTTTTCTGGTGTAGGGAATGAAAACTTTGGGAAAGAGGAGAGGGAGAAATATTTAATCTTATCCTTTTTGAATTTGAATTTTCTACAATGTACTAGGGCTCTTTATTAAAAATAATTTATCGTGTACACTATTCAGGTGATGGGTACACTAAAACCTCAGACTTCATCACTACACAATATATCTATGTAACACAACTGCACTTGTACCACTAAATCCATAAAAATAAAAAAACTGAAAAAGCAAAAAAAAAACCATCATTTATTAATGCTATTGGTATGGAGCACAGAGCTAGGAATTATAGAAAACAATTTTATATACTATGCTCTCTGCCTTCCTTCATTGTCTTAACTATTAGTTTGCTCAACGTAAATGGAAAATGAGAACTGTTAAGTACTTCATATGGGCTAGGCTCTCTTGGGCCCTGCAATGTAAAAAATTACTTTCAATTTGATTTGGGGCTCTAAAATGCTAGACTTAAAGATGAATTCTATATTTTCCTTAAATGGTTCTGCAAGCACTACACTAAAATTTGGGGTGAAGCTTGGAATATTATTGCTTCTGGGGATTCTATGTCCTATTCTCATTTCTATAAAGGAAGTTGCCAGCAGCTTGCAAACAGGGTGTTTGCTTCTTGGTTTAATATTGGACCAGTGTTTGTTTTCACATTATACATGTGTATATATGCTTTTAAATTGTATTACAGGATTTGGCAGCAAACTGGTTTACTTCTGCATAAAGGCAACATATTTATATTTTATTGAACCTTTTTGCTGCTACATGTGTTGATTTTTAAAAAGCAAAATACAAATTTTAAGCAACTCATGCTTGACATAGAAGCAGTAAAATGAATTTAATCAAGTATGGTAAAGAAAAATACATGGCAATTTCTTTTTTGACCAGGTAGAAAAAAAGAACATGCTATGATATCTTTGCTATTAAGGAAGCTAATAAATATCTCTCTGAAATCAGTGGTAAGTTACTTAAAATATTGCAGTAACTGGTACTATTTTTCTGGAGAGGAAAATAAGAAATGGCTTATTTGATTTATTTGTTAAATATAATTAAAACTGTTTATGTTCATCTCAATGACTTTATTTTATATATTAATAAAATTTTATAGTTGTATTTTTAGGGTTGTATGAGTCCTAAAGCAGAATTAGAGACAGCGGAAAATTTACTTCTAAGTGTGTTGAGCTTGATTTCCCATTGACCAATATCTGTTGTGGTACTATCCATTTACTCATTCTGAGAATTACAAAGCTGTCTAAACTAAATGTAATTTGATGAATGAAAAATCCCTGCTGTGTCCTTTGTCCTCCTAAAACAAAAGACTGGTTAAAAGAATAACCTGTAACAAAAAAGCTCAATTAATTAATTCATGCATTTATTCATCATTAACATGACTCTTCTCTTTGCTTGATTTTAATGTTAGCTAAAGGAGCAGGCATTAAGGTATATATGGCCTGGCTGTTTCCAGTAGAGTATTGTCTTTAATAATCAATTTTCCTAAGGACCTAGGTGTGCATGTGCTCACCTATTTGTGTGCATATGATGCAGCTGTCATGCTGGGGCACCAAATATTTTTCCAAATTGAATGATTTCTATCTGATGAATGCACCGTTTTGTGAAGAGAAACAAATTTGAAGTAAAATGAGCTTTGGGGGATAAGGGAGAATTTGAATGAGATTCTTACAGTGATGTTCTGAAGAAGGTGGGCCTATGGACAGAGGAATAAGTGGAAGGGCAGGATGAACTTTAGAGGAGATCATCCATGAATAAGCGGTAGAAAGTAATATTAGCAACCAATTCTGAATGTTTTATGAAAACAGTAATTTTTTAAAAGTTTTTCCTGAATTGTTCAGTAAATTCAGATATAACTATGGCAATAAAAGTGGGCCATATGTCACAAAAAAGGAGTATGCTTTAATATTATACATAGATTTGGCATTTCATTAACTGCTTTATATTAAATAGATTACTTATATTAAGGAGAAACCAAATATAAGATAAAGATAGGACAAGTACTAGATAAATTGGATAATGTGGATAAGTGTAAACTGATAAAATTTAATTCAAACTAAACTAAACCCTCTCTGTAACTGAACCTCTGTATTAGTCAGGGTTCTCTAAAGGGACAGAACTAATAGGTAGATAGATAGATAGATAGATAGATAGGAGTTTATTAAGGAGTATTAACTCACATGCTTACAAAGTGATCTTTCTGCAATAAGCCATCTGCTTACAAAGTGATCTTGCAATAAGCCATCTGCAAGCTGAGGAGCAAGGAAGCCAGTACAAGTCCCAAAGCTGAAGAACTTGGAGCCCGATGTTCGAGGGCAGGAAGCAAGCATACAGCACCAGAGAAAGATGTAAGCTAGGAGGCTAAACCAGTCTAGTCTTTTCACTTTCTTCTGCCTGCTTTTTATTCTCGAGGTGCTGGCAGCTGATGAGGTTTTGCCTACCCAGATTAATGGTGGGTCTGCCTTCCCCAGCCCACTGACTCAAATGTTAATCTCCTTTGGCAACACCCTCACGGACACACCCAGAACCAATACTTTGCATCCTTCAATCCAATCAAGTTCACACTCAGTATTAACCGTCTCAAGTCCACCCCTTGTCAACTTGAACTCATACACATCTCCTGAGATCGTACATAATCTTCAAATAAAGACAATAGCATGGTTGTATTTATGCCTGACATAATACAACTATCCTTCATACAACTGGAAATGCACCAATCCCCAATCAAAATGCTATTACATAAAGTGAACAACACTTAAATGCTGATATGAAGTCAATAATTCTTATGTCACATGATAAAGGAAAAAGGAAATAAAATGAAGATATTTTCTTAGTACAACTGTACACATGCACAAACATGTTTTTAACAAACAAAGAGGAAATACTCATGACAATTACAGTCCTCATTTCTGCAACTGGTCACTTGGTTGTAGCTGGTATTGATAACTACCTTCTACTACGTATTCTGTATTCTCTTTGCCTTCAGCAAGCACCTCATCAGGTCATGGTTTTTTTCTTGGTGGAGTGACCCAAACCTTCATTCCTTCATTCCTGAAGGGTCTGGACCATTTGTAGTCCTGCCTGGATTGGGCTGTTGTAGTTTCCCATTGACCTTAACTACAGGGCATGGTAATACTAAGAGACACCTCAAGGGATCTCCTGTATCCACACATATTCTTCCTTATCCCCATTATGTAGTAGTAAACTGATTTTATCTTGATAGTCTGCATCAATCCCCCCAGCCAACACTGTAACTCCCTTATTAGCCTGTTTACTTAAAGGTAAGAGGAGCCCAAAGTGTCCAGGTAGCGATCTTAACTTCCAGTTTAATGGAATCACTGTTGTGTCTCCTGGTGGCAGCATTCCTCCCTCCGGAACTAAGACCTCTAGGCCAGCAGAGCATAATGTCATGGGAACAGGAAGCAAAAATTTTGCTAGTGGTTTGCTAGGAGTGATGGTGAGTGGTGCCACTTCCACTTCCATCCCTTGATTACCAGACCTGTGATTAATTAGCAAATGTCAGACCTCTACATGAGTCAGACTATTCTGATTGCTGCTTTGCCTCTTCTGTCCATTACAGTAGCTATGCCAACCTTGCCTTTTACTGTTTAGTGCTACCTCTTGGCCCTTGCTGCCCTGGGACCAAAGTATTCCCATTGCATTTAAATTTTGTAGTTGAGTGACTGTGGTTCCCACTGTTAGATCTCAGACACAGGGAAGAGCAATTACAGGGCTCTTCAAAGATGCAGGTGCTGCCCTCACAAACCTATTTCACAAAGCACTGGTCATGGGTATATCTTCTGGACCTCCCATCTGGGATGAGTAGGTCTAAAATGACTAATTCACTACAGCATCCCAATCTCCCTAAGCCTTTGGATCCCTTCCACTACATTAAACCAAAGGAGATAAGGCATTTTCCAGCTCGCTAAAGTGGGCCATCTTTTAATCCATATTTCAGCTAACCAAGAGCAAATAAACTATTAGAACCTTTTTTAACTCCCCAGGCTCCTACATTAAATGCAGAATCTCTGCTTAGTGGGCCCAAATCAATAAATTCAGCCTGATCCAGCTCTATGTTCTTCCCACCATTATCCCAAACCCTTAATATCACTTCGCATGCCTGTTCTCCAGATTTCTGCTTATATAAATTAGAAAACTCAAGCAGTTCTTTTCAAGTGCAGTGCACCTCCTCATGGGTCACACACTGAACTTCATCTCGAGGGGCCCACCAGGACTTTAGTCTAGTTATAGGTATAGAAGTAAACAGGGGTGTTGGTGTTGTGGGTGGCTCCTAAGGAGAAACAACATTATCTTGCCTGGCAACAGCCTCAGGGGAGGCCATCACTGTTGCCTCAGGCAGTGCAGGGTTTATCTCCTCAGACAAAGATGGAAAGGCTGATGGCAGTGTGTGTTGGGAGGGGATGTTGCCAATCCTGAGGATCGGGAAGCTGTTTCTTCTGGGAAAGAAGTTTCATCAGAGTTTACAAGCTCAGTATCCCCAGCTTTATCAGGGTTCTCCCACACATCCCCATTCTAAGTTTCAGGGTCCCATTCTTTGCCAATTAATGCCCTCACTTTAACAGTGGACACCTGGTGAGGTTGTGCATGCACCTTTCATTGATGGTCAGCCACTTGCATGATAAGCGCTTGCGCCTGATTTTCCACAATTTCAGCTCTTTCTCTACAGGAGATAAGGCTCACTCAGGGAAAGCTTAGCAGATTTGAGGCTCAGTATCTTCTTCTGAATCCAGAAGTTAGAATCCCTGAGTATATCATTTTCTTTCATTACTTTTACAGTGAACTTAGGAGCAAGCAACCAATTTCATTATGTTCCTTAGTTCTCCACATATAGTCAAAGGTATTATGTATAGAGACACTAAAGTTCTTGCCTCTCACAAGTGGTTAATCAGGAGTATCAAAAGCATTTATTTTGCATAACTCTCTAAACAGTTTCCACCAAGGACTATCAGTGCTCTCCATACTATTAGAGTTCTTAGCATTTGGGGGTCTAATCATATTAAGCAGCCAACTACAAAAACCCCCAAACAATGAAAGAACTCCATCCTTGACACTCAGTATTAATCATCACAACCTCCTACATATTTTGGGCAAAATAATATTTTTTTTTTGTATTTATTAGGCAACTCACATCCTTCAGTTCTTCAATCACCTTATTTTGGAATTTTTTTAAAAATAATAGTCTACACTTATTGTACACTATTTCTAAAGGAAAACATAAATTTCTCTTTAAATCCTTCTAAATTACAATAGATCATGTAACCACAAAGCACAATTTCAAAGAAACAAATCTGCATATTTGGTGGGTTGGACCTATCATTTGAGACAAAGAAATGATTTGGTATCAAATTATTTCCTTTGGAAATTCCTTCCCAACTCAGTGGTATCTGTGGAGCTGTCAATCATGGTCTCATATCCTCCCAGTCACAGAGAGGACCACATGGTGCAAGAAAGGCTAATGGTTCTTCTCCAGAACTTTACAAATTATAGACAGAATCTCTTTACATCTGTGGATTACAAATTCAAAGGGTTTGTACCTGAGTCAATGACTGTTTCCTGCTGCATGTTGAGAATCAACAAACATAAAAGATCAGGGATTGGGAAGAGCTAGAGATATTGACTACTAGCAACAATGAAATACCCGTTCAGTCCCTGATATCTGATTTCTCTATTTCTTTCATTTTGCGAAGATGCATCTCAACTAAATAAGCCAACAAATATCCTTTTAGCTTGAGACAGACTGAAGAGAGTTTGTGTAATTTTCAGCTGAAGGAACACTGACTAATAGAGATAGAAAGGACAACGTGTCAGAATAAGAAAAATTATCCATAAAGAAGGCAGTTGTAAAATGTACATATACTATACTACTTATGAGAAATTAACCATAGAAAAATTGTAGAAAAACAAGATAAAAACATTGTTATCTGTTTATTACCTTCATAATATGCTGTTTATTATCTTCATAATAACCCAATAATTCAATTGCATAGAATTATATTATTGCAAATTATTTAAGTAGCACAGACTTACAATCACATCTAACTACTAATGTGCCATTGCAACACATAAATTAGGATAGAATATGGCAATATGACCTTATTTGCTTCAGTGATAATAGTGTGGGTGATTCCTATGTAAAATACAATTTATTTGCATTTTAGAGATTACATTTTGAAAAACTAAATAATTTAATACTGTTATAAAATGCAACATGCATTACAATACATATGCAAATATACTCTATTATGTAACATAAGGTTACCAAAACAATTCACATCTAAATAAATTAATAATAATAAAGAAAACAAACTGGAAGGTATAATAGAAAGAACACAGCAAATAAAATCCACAACTGAACCCAAGACTCTAAAGTGCCATTCTTAACACAGGCTCACAACAATCAGTACGAATTTTGCATCATTATGAATTTTGCATCATTGCCAAGAATTATAGTTTCTAGAGCAGCTTCACTTTTCCATAGGGTACAAACATGCAATACTCAACAAACTCTTACAACTTGTTACATTTAATTCACAGATAATTTATTATGATTTTTGTAATAACTTACTTGATAACTGAAAGATTTTTAATAACTGGTAAATTACTTTAACACTAAGAGTTTACAAAACTATTCAGTTATACAAACAGAAGGAAGATATTTTATAATCTATTGCCAACCCATTGAAATAAAATCAATCCTGATGGAGCTGGGAAAATAATTTGAAACTATTTTATTGAAATATAAAGAGACTCAGACATCCATCTAGCGGATAGAAGACCAAGCATCAATTCATTCCAGAGCTAAAATCTTCCAGAGTGGCATTAACTTTTGGATCCTGCTTTGGACAATACTAACTATTTTTTATTCTAAGAATTAGCTCATCAAATCTCCTGGCAATTTGGAATGAGTCCCTCAGAATTACAATAAAACAGACCTGAAATAAACCCATCAGAAATGCTTTCATTTATGAAACCCTGTTTGAACATTTTCAATTAGAAGCCAGGAGGCTAACTAATTATTTTTCAGATCTATGTCATCTTTGCATCCCCCCCAAAAAAAATAAATCCATAGGACTTAAACTGACTCCATCTCCCACTCCCTTCAATAACATTATAGTTCCCGCTAAAGTGCCATCCTCATTCTTAACCCGTCATTTTAATTTTAGTGATATATGTAATTTGCAGCAAAATTGCCTATTTCCTCCAGCTTTCCTTTCACATTCTTGTCTTCAAACTTTGCTTATCTAAGCCAATCATATTCTATGTTAACTTTTTGAGAAATCTTTAATCCTCATCTGTTCACTGGCATGGGTACCCTTTTTATACTCTCTTAGAACTGTCTACCATTTTCACACTTAGCAAACTGCATTGTAATTGATTTGTTTGCATTGTAGACTATAAACAGTGAGGTTAATAACTATATTACCATATTCAAAACAAAATGCCTACTTTTAACATATTTTTGATATGGAGTAGGTGCCATAAATTGTGTTAAATGGATACAGCAACAAATTCAGGAAGAAAGGAAAAAAAGAAAGAATAAAAAGAAGGAAGAAAAAAGGGAGTGAGATGGAACAAAAAAGAAAAGACAGGAATGAAACAATAAATTCATATATGCACAAATATGTAGAAGAAACATACGTGTGTTTAGTAGTAATACACCTTTAGTTCTAACTTCATACTGAAAATAATGTAGAGAAGAAGTGCAAACCTCCACAATCAATCACTGAGAACTCATAAGGGATGTGAATAAGGAAAACAGCGGGTCAGAAATGGGGCTTAAACCATGATTAGAAAGGCAATGGCCTAAGTAAGGTGTCACATGTGCATTATAATTACTTAATTAATTATATTTGAAGACAAACTTAACTAAAAATAGGTTGACATGTATTCCTTTTGCTGCACTATTGTGGTGGTAGTTATATGGAGAGTTCCAAGTCAAAATAACCCATTTTGGTAATTGTAAACCAGAAACAGCTCAAACAGAAAAAAATCAAAAGTCTCCTTGTAAAGCTCACTGTGGGGTACTGTTACGAGATCTTTGGGGTGTCAATTTTCTTCCTGGAAACCTCTGAGGCCAGTGGTGCCTTTGCCGGAATTCTTGCCCTACATACAGGAAGAATGAGGTATTGAGGTAGGCAGACAAGCAAAGGGTGAAGATAGGCGAAGAGATTTATTTAGTATTAGAACAGCTCAGAGTAGACTCCTCTCTGTAGGCAGGTGGTCCAGTTGAGTGTTTAGCTCTTGGCAGAAAGGAGGCCCTGGAGAGGGTGGCTTCTCTCTGCTGGCAGGTCATCCCATCATCTCCAGCTCTCAGCAGAGAAAAGGCCCTGGAGAGGATGACTCCTCTCCACAGGCAGGTCACTGGATATCTCTGCAGGTCTCTAAACTCTCAGCAGAGAGGGTAGCTCCTCTCTGCAGTTGATCTCCCTTCATCTCTCCACCCTCTGCTCTGGCTGATCCTGGGCTTTTATGGACCTCAGAGAGGAGGAAGTGCCGGTCAGTTGGTGGCCATGGGTGGCCCGGAAGAGGCACCACAAGTCCCCACTCTGGTCGGAAGGACTGTCCTGGCCCCCAGCCTTTAGGCCCTCTCTGGCCTGAAGGTGGGGCCTCACCAGGACCCATCTCCTTCCACCCAGGGATCTGTCTGCCTCCCACTGCCATTCATGGCCCCAGGGCTCGATCTCAACCCCACTCCCAGATCGAAGCTGATGCAAGGAGAGAAGAGAGGCCAGGCAGCGGGAACGGACGAGTAGATATCATCGAGCCAGCAGGGAAGGGAGTAGGGGTGGCTTCCCAGCCCAAGGATGCAGGCTGCAGAGATACACAGAGGTCCTAGGCCTGGGAGGGCAGCCACAGCTGCACCCAGGGAGCTCCCACCCTGCCACCTCAGAAGGGGTGGGGCTCCCGCTTGTCCCCAGTTCCTTCCTGCCTGCCCTGTGAAGCAGGAGGCCCAGGTCTGCAGCTGCGGGTCTGGTGGCTGCAGCCACACCCAGGAGGCAAAACCTGCCTGTTCCCAGCCTCCCTGTCAAGAGTACAGGGAGGCTCAGATCCACAGCTGCAGTTAGGGTAGGGCTCCTGCCTGTAGAGCAGGAGGCCTGGGTCTGCAGCAGCGATTTGGACGGCTGCAGTCGCACCTGTAGAGTTCCTGCCCCAACTCAGAAGTGGCGGGGCTCCTACTGGCTCCATGGAGTGTGCAGCCCAAGCCGTGCCTCCCTCCTGCAAGTGGGGTGATGGCAGCAGCCACTGCCATCAGTACTAAAACAGGTGCTCCTAAACAAATGCTTCCTTTACATGGGTTGAACAAACAGGTAGTTGAAAAATTTGGATCAAATGGGCAACACTTGTTGAGCATATTCAGGTGAAGATACTTGTTCAGGTGAAGATCATTCTTCACCTTGAATATGCTGAACAAGTATTGCCCATTTGATCCAGAATCTGCTTCCATGATATAATGTTATTTATCCAATGTAATTTCAACATTTTTCAGAATTTTTATATTAATGAATATTAAAATTTTGTGTCTCTCATTCTAATTTTACTATGTTTTAACCACCTAAATTTAAAATATCACCTTTAAAACTGCGTTATTGATGCATTTCATACTATTTTCAAAAAGAGATCATGTTTATTACAGAGCATCATGGCAGCTCTTTTCAGTGAAAATGCCTCTGGTTTTAAAACACCAATGCAGCCAAAATCATTGCTGTATTTGGCTGGTGATTTAAAGTTTACTTCTGGTCACCCAACCATTTATACTACTTACTATGGGCTACTCAATTTAATCATTTAATAGTTTATGGTTAATAAAATACGGTTACTTTTAAGAGATAAATTGTTGCTAGAACAAAGTAATTTATCTTTCAGATATAAGATATAAAAAGATTGTAATATAAAGCACAATAAAAAGCCATTCACCTTATAAATACCTCCTTTTCTCAATATGGTTTCTTTCCCTGTGATAGTATAAACTATCCTTTTGAGCAACTGCTATGAATCTTGTTTCAACAGCATAACATTCATATTCCTAGAAGAATAAATATGTCAATATGTATATTATATAAAGTATTTAATTCATGCAAATTTTATTTTCCCATAATATAGTTGTAATTTTAAAGTACTGGTTTGTTGACAAATGAGAGGCTGCAGATTCTACTAAATTTTCCAAAAATATAAACATTTAATCCAAACTATTTTAAAACTACTTTAAACATTTCTACCACACACCCAGCCGGCACATTTCAGGTTATTCTCTGATATTAAAATAGCATGATGTCTCTTCATTTGTAATTTCACTTTATCTTAATGTATAATTTTTGCCTCAAGGCCCTACTTTCCTTTGTATTATTCTAATTGACTAAACAAGATTTTTTTATTTTTAAAAATTTTTATTGATACATAGTATTTCTACATTTATACTGGGTACATGTGATATTTTGTTACATGCATAGAATGTATAATAACCTAGTACAGTATTTAAGGTATTCATTGCCTTGAGTAGTTATAATTTCTTTTTCTTTGTTCTTTTTTTTTTTTTTTTTGAGAACACAAAGGCCACGCACTTTTTTTGTGGTTGTTGATCATTTACATTTTTTTAATTTTAATTTTTTTATTTTTATTTAAATTCCAGGATACATGTACAGAATGTGCAGGATATTTTACATAAGTATACATGTGCCATGGTGGTTTGCTGCACCTATCAACCTGTCATCTAGGTTTTAAGGCCCTCATGCATTATGTATTTGTCCTAATGCTCTCCCTCCCCTCATCCCTCACCCCCAACAGGCCCCAGTGTGTGTTGTTCCCATCCCTGTGTCCATGTGTTCTCATTGTTCAACTCCCATTCATGAGTGAGAATATGCAGTGTTTGGTTTTCTGTTCCTGTGTTAGTTAGCTGAGAATGATGGCTTCCAGCTTCATCCAAGTCCCTGCAAAGGACAGGAATTCATCCTTTTTTATGACACCTAGTATTCCATGGTGTATGTGTGCCACATTTTCTTTATGTAGTCTATCACTGATGGGCATTTGGGTTGGTTCCAAGTCTTTGCTATTGGAAATAGTGCTGTAATAAACATACATGTGCATATGTCTTTATAATAGAATGATTTTAATGCTTTGGGTATGTACTCAGTAATGGTATTCCTGGGTCAAATGGTATTTCTGGTTCTAGATCCTTGAGGAATCACCACACTGTCTTCCACATTGGTTGAACTAATTTACACTCTCACCAATAGTGTAAAAGCATTCCTGTTTCTCCACATCCTCTCCAACATCTGTTGTTTCCTGACATTTAAATAATCACTATTCTGTCTGGCGTGAGATGGTGTAATATTGTGGTTTTGACTTGCACATCTCTAATGACCAGTGATGATGAGTTTTTTACATATGTTTGTTCGCTGCATAAATGTCTTCTTTTGAGAAGTGTCTGTTCATAACCTTTGCCCACTTTTTGATGGGGTTGTTTATATTTTTCTTGTGAATTCTTTTTTTTCTTTTTTCTTTTCTTTTTTTTTTTTTTTTTTTTGAGATGGAGTTTCACTGTGTAGCCCAGGCTGGAGTGCAGTAGCGCTGTCTCAGCTCACTGCAACCTCTGCCTCCCGGGTCCCGGTTCAAGCAATTTTCCTGCCTCAGCCTCCCGAGTAGCTGGGATTACAAGTATGCACCTCCATGCTCAGCTAATTTTTGTATTTTTGGTAGAGACGGGGTTTTGCCATGTTGGCCAGGCTGGTCTTGAACTCCTGACCTCGTGATCTGCCCGCCTCAGCTTCTCAAAGTGTTGGGATTACAGGCATGGGCCACCGCGCCTGGCCATGACTTTCTTTAACTTCCTTGTACATTCAGAATATTAGACCTTTGTCAGATGGGTAGATTGCAAAAATTTTCTCCCCTTCTGTAGGTTGCCTGTTCATTCCAATGCTAATTTCTTTTGCTGTGCAGAAGCTCCTTAGTTTAATTAGATCCCATTTGTTAATTGTGGCTTTTGTTGCAATTGCTTTTGGTGTTTTAGTCATGAAGTCTTTGCCCATGCCTATACCCTGGATGGTATTGCGTAGGTTTTTATCTAGGATTTTTGTGGTTTTGGGTTTTACATTTAAGTCTTTAATCCATCTTGAGTTAATTTTTGTATAAAGTATAAGGAAGGGGTCCAGTTTCTGTTTTCTGCATATGGCTAGCCAGTTTTCCCAGCACCATTTATTAAATAGGGAGTCCTTTCCCCATTGCTTGTTTTTGTCAGGTTTGTCAAAGATCAGATGGTTGTAGATGTGTGGTGTTATTTCTGAGGTCCCTGTTCTGTTCCATTGGTCTATATATCCATTTTGGTACCAGTACCATGTTGTAGCTTTTTAGTATAGTTTGAAGTCAGGTAGCGTGATGCCTCCAGCTTTGTTCTTCTTGCTTAGGATTCTCTTTGCTAGAAGGGCTCTTTTTTGGTTTCATGTAAAATTTAAAGTAGTTTTCTCTACTTCTGCAAAAAAAGTCAATGGTAGCTTGATGGGAATAGCACTGAATCTATAAATTACTTTGGGCAGCATGGCCATTTTCACAATATTAATTCTTCCTATCCATGAGCATGGAATGTTTTTCCATTTGTTTGTGTCCTCTATTTTTTCCTTGGGCAGTGGTTTGTAGTTCTCCTGAAGAGGTCCTTCATGTCCCTTGTAAGTTGTATTCTGAAGTATTTTATTCTCTTTGTAGCAATTGTGAATGGGAGTTCATTCATGATGACTCTGCTTGTCTATTGTTGGTGTATAGGAATGCTTGCAATTTTTGCACATTGATTTTGTATCCTGAGACTTTGCTGAAGTTGCTTATCAACTTAAGGAGCTTAGGGCTGAGATGATGGGGTTCTCTAAATATACACTCATGTCTGCCAGGCATGGTGGCTCATGCCTGTAATCCCAGTGCTTTGGGAGGCTGAGGCGGGCAGATCATGAGGTCAAGAGATCAAGACCATCCTGGCCAACATGGTGAAACCCCATCTCTACTAAAAATACGAAAATTAGCTGGGCATGGTAGCATGCACCCATAGTCCCGTAGTCCCAGCTACTCAGGAGGTTGAGGCAGGAGAATTGCTTGAACCTGGAAGGCGGAGGTTGCAGTGAGCCGAGATCGTGCCACTGCACTCCAGTCTGGGCTACAGAGCGAGAATCTGTCAAAAAAAAAAAAAAGTCATGTCATCTGCAAAGAGAGACAATTTGACTTACTCTCTTCCTATTTGAATATCCTTTATTTCTTTCTCTTGCCTGATTGCCCTGACCAGAACTTCCAATACTGTGTTGTCTTGTGCTGGTTTTCAAACGGAATGCTTCCAGCTTTCGCACATTCATTTGCTATGGGTTTGTCATAAATAGCTCTTATTATTTTTAGATATGTTTCATCAATACTTAGTTTGTTGAGAGTTTTTAACATGAAGGGATGTTGAATTTTATCAAAGGCTTTTTCTGCATTTACTGAGTAATCATGAGGTTTTCGTCATTGGTTTTGTTGATGTGATGGATTACGTTTATTGATTTGCATATGTTGAACCAGCTTTGCATCTCAGGGATGAAGCCAACTTCATAGTGGTGGAAAAGCTTTCTGATGTGCTGCTGGATTCAGTTTGCCATATTTTACTGAGGATTTTTACATCAATGTTCATCAGGGATATTGGCCTGAAATTGTCTTTTTTTGTTGTGTCTCTGCCAAGTTTTGATATCAGTATGATGCTGGCCTCATAAAATGAGTTGCGGAGGAGTCTTTCTTTTTCTATTGTTTGTAGTAGTTTCAGAAGGAATGGTACCAGCTCCTCTTTGTACCTCTGGCAGAATTAGGCTGTGAAACTATTTGGTCCTGGGCTTTTTTTGGTTGGTAGGCTATTAATTACTGCCTCAGTATCGGAACTTGTTATTGGTCTATTCATGGATTTGACTTCCTCCTGGTTTACTCTTGGGAGGGTATATGTATCCAGGAATTTATCCATTTCTTCTAGATTTTCTAGTTTATTTGCATAGAGGTTAAACATCATTTTTAGGTATCATTTATAATTGTGTTAGTAGTAATCTTAGGATGTTGGAAATCTAAGCTCCTACCAGTTATTATCAGAGGCAACTGCATGTTATCATAATTTAATACATTGTAATATCATATTCTCACTATAGTCATATTGTAATCTTTAATAACAACAGGATGTATATGTCTGCTATGGGGGAAAGAATAAACTACAAAGGGTAGAATTTGCTGAAGCACCAGGAATCAGAAATCAAAGAGTATTCTCTTTCCAGAAATATGGCCAATTAGGTATGACTGATCCCAGACTATTCATTTTAGAATAAACAATAAAAATTTGGTTAAACTATATCGGTTTAAGCATCAGTGATGTAGGAAGTGAGTAATATGTAATATTCAAAATATGAAAAATCAGGAAACTGGAAGTAAAAAGAGCACTGAAGCTAATATTCATCTAGAGATAAAATGTGAACTTTGGCTTCAGGGCCTCAGAGGGCGTAAAGAATAGGAGAAAATTATAAGACCTATCCAAGTTAGAAAATATATAGAAAGCACCTTCTACAAACTCAATCTCCCCACTGCTGAAAGCCATGATTTGAAATAGTATGCGTATGATATATGGTAGAAATAGAGATAAATTCAACTTAAACCATTGTGAGGAAAATTGCCTGGCAAATACCTTGGTGTTGAGCAGAGGAGAGAATGGGACCCAATATCAAGATTTGTAACCACACGATGGCTTAGAAAATTTGTCACTGAAAATAATCTAGATGGTACTAAACAAACATAAACAAAGCAAACTAAAACAAACTTTAAGGAACTTAAACAAGAATCTAAAATGGTCAAAGGGAGCACCTTCCAATGTAGTTAAGTAAGCTCCTACCAGACTCATCTCTTCTGCAGGTAACAAATATTAACTAGAAGAAGAGTGGAATAACAATAAATTGAGGGCATTAGGTAGTAAAAACTAAAGTAGGTCAATTCTAGAAGAAAGTTGATACCCATAAAAAGGGAATGACATGAATGAGCTCTATTTTGATGGCTTTTAGCCTTAAGAATTCCAAAGGTGGCACTATATAGAGCAGCAAAAATTCTGATAGAAAGCCCACAGATTTTTCAGCTTAATGGAATAGAGGGCAGATTTCAGGTCAACCAGAGCCACAGGCAAATGAAAGCAGTGGAAGGAGCCGCACATGATAAACACTGCTCAAATCTTAGGCTGATTCTTGAATCCTGCCTATGTGAGACAGACTCAGCTAAGGGAAAATTAGCCTACCTGAGATGTGAGCTGTTGCCCAAGAAATGGTGTTTTCTGAGTCTGACCAAATTATTAATAATTGCTTGCTCCTATAAAAGATTCAGTGCTTTTAGAATAATATAAAAGAATCCAAAATCTACACAATAAAATATTTACAATGCCTACGATTAAATCCAAGATTACTCAACATACAAAAAACCAGAAAAATGTGACCTTTTTACAAGACAAAAAGTCTGACAATGCAAATGAATCACAAAATGACTCAGAGTTAGGAATTTATGGAAAGGTATTTCACATAAATTATTATGCTATATTCAATGATATAAAGAAAAATAGGCTTACTATGAGTGAAACAACAGGAAATTATAGAAAACTAGATATAGAAATTAAGCAAATTGAAATTCATTTTACTTGAAAATACATGTAAGAATTATTTTTTTAAAAAGCTAGATTTCAGTTGCAATGAGTACATCTAGCACTTGATCTTGGTTTCTAATGCTATTTTGCCATAATTGGAACTATATCTCCTTGGGGAAATGGATCAAGACTTGGAACATCAAATGTCAGAAGGAAAATGTCCAGGAAAGTAAAAAACCAAAACAAAACATCTCAGTACCTCAGTGATAGGGCATCCCAAAGGGACACAGAAGCCAACTTAAAGAGCTACCAGTGGCTAATGCTGAATCAATTTGAGCAACAAAATATATAAAACATTATTAGATTATAGCCCAAAGCATAAATACATATCTATGAGCTCATAAGGATATAAATAAACAATTAAATCAGTAACTAAATAGGAGTAAGGAAATAAATCTCACATGCAGAATAATCCAAATAATTCATGTAAACACTCCAGCCTCAAGGAGAGTGAGTACAACTCCCCACTCCTTAGTGTGAGTTGCAAATAGTGTCTTCCTTTCAAAGAATACAGTCAGTAAAAGGGGAAAAAGAAGAATAACTTCACAATATGAGAAACCTGGCAAACCATACCTCAACCAGGTGATCAAGGTCAACATAAGTCATCTTAATAGTATATACACTTGATATGTTGTAATGGGAATGGTCTTCCTCTCAAAAGCCCATTACTTCAGTCTAATTATAAGAAAAACATCACACAGATTCCAATGAAGGACATCCTAGAAAATATCTGACCAATACTCAACAACGTCAATATCAAACATAAAAAAGGTCTGATAAACTGTCACAACCAAGATCCTAAGACATGAGCTCTAAATGTAGAATGGAATCAAGGATAGGATTCTGGAACAGATAGGGAACTTTGGGCAACAACGAAGAAGATATGCTCAGGTTTGCCTTTTCTGTGACATCTTCCATGACTGTCCCAAGGTAAAGGACCATTTTTCTCTCTGTAACCAAGAATCCCTCTCATCATTCAGCAGTGATCATATGCCATGATGCATCATTTATCCATCAGTCAATTGTTGTATCCTGCAATTAAATTACTTGGTAGAGAGCTGTGGATAAGTTACATAGCTCTTTGTACTTCAGGTGTTTAACACAGTTCCTTGAATAAGGGAAAGGTCTTCAATATTCTTGATGATGTTCTATTTTATATCTAGATATTTTTTAAATTAAGGAAACATAGCACTGTTAATAGGCTTGATGGAAATGGCTACACAATAGTACTAAAGAAGATCTCTCTTCAACTCAACTTTTCTTTGGAAATGTCAGGGCTGTATTTTTCAGACAGGAGTTAATGTTCTATATTACCTTGTTAGCGTTCCTCATAAATTCATAGTCTGTTTCCTCAAACTTATAGATTCAAAACTCATATATTAGCTTTCTGAAAGTAGATTATTATCTGTAAATGAACTGACAAGTCAATGTTAAGCAGCATTAAACAAACGTAAAAATAATAGCTAACAATTTATACATGAAAATGATTACTAGCCCCAGGCCTACGACAAGAATGAATTTACAGAAAACTACAATATTAATGAAATACAAATCACACAATGAAATAGTTGAACAGTCTTAAGGTAGGTGATATTTATTCATCCTTTTTTATGCCATGACAGATTATTTTTCTAGCACTTCTGTATATATTCATGTCCACTGTGCCCAAAACAGAGGCTAGTTATCTAAAATAAGATCACTTTCTATTCTAACAAAATTAACATATTTTTTAGTCTCTATTCTTTATTCTTTTTCTTTATTCTTTTTCTATTCTATTTTTTGCATTCTCCTACATTACTAGACAGAATACATATCGTTCCTATAGTGAAAATGAAATGACTCTCTACTCTTCTGAGTATTTATAAGAGTGAGAGCACTCTTTCCTGCATTACTTGTATTGGATTGCTAGTCCCAAAAGCAAAGTTTCTGAACCCCTTTTTGACTTGGTCACAAGTCAAGTTTTTAAAAATAAAGAAAATATTTGGTCCCCAAATATAGGACCTTGTTTTTTACAACCATGGCAGAATATAGAAAGGCTCTCCATTTCAGAGATTCCCAAATAGCAGCTGTGCACATGAGGATTGGTAGTTTCTGTGTTGGTGGGTTTTCCTGCCACTATTACTAGGGATCAACAAAGAGAAAGCAGTAGTGATATTACTAGGAAACTCAAATATAATGGGAGAAAATCTAGCCTATGGTTATTCAGAAAATGAGAGGCAGAGAGGAATTTAGGGTAAGTGAAGCCATATAAATCAGCTAATTTATAGTTGTAATCCCAGAATCATAGTAAATGATCTAACTTATATTCAGCAAAGGACTGATCCAAACAGCTAAAAAATTGGGTTGCATAATATGGTTTGAGAAATTTTTAGTGGATCAGAATCTGTCCTTTATTAGTTTATTGAGAATAAATTAGTTAAGTTTCAATTTGTTTCACATTAAATTAATGCCCTTCTCTATAACTTGAAAGGGACAGTGAGGTAAGTTAAAAATTTATATTTCTTAAAAATAGATCCACAAAACAGCTTTTAAGAAGAATGAATTTGGCAAGACAGAAAAATATGAAAATGTTAAGGAAGTTTTCTAAAATGTCTGACTTCACCATAGCAGCTGAAGCTCTGAAATTATCTGGTTCATTAAAAAATTAAGTATTTTTAACGAAAGCCCAAGACTAAACAAATAATCTTTTCTTTTTGTCTTTATTCATTTACCTGGCATAAAATTGAAAACAAAAGGAACTTCTTTGATTAATGACCTCTGCTAATCCTTTTAGTAGAACACGTGATGATATTTCTTAAATTTTATATCACTAACAAATTAAGTTTGTGTTAATAACAAATGTCACTCACATGAAACTTCTGCATAAATATTCAGGGTGATCTATATTTTATCAGAAGTAACAGAAAGCATGCCAGTCAGTGTGGATTTAAATAAGCAATTAGCGCATAAGTTATTAAACATTTTTAACAAATGGGTTGTATCAAACCCAAATTATTAAAGTTCAAAGAAACTTCATAGAATCTTGATGGCACAGGTGTCTCTGAACTGCCGAGAATTTCTGCATTCATAAAAGATAAAGTAGATTAGCTTTACATATGATATAATCTTCTTTTCAATCCTAATATTTTTGTAAACATTTTTGAAAACTATTATTGTAATCCAAGTCTTTGCTGTCATCCCTTTTCTGATGTTTATAGCTTCTAGGGAATTTAGGCAAATAATGAAAGTCCAAGGAGGATCAACTTCTGAACTAGAAGGTATAAATCAGGATTCTTCAGACCTTCCAAATAAACCAGGGTTATTTCTCTCAGCTGTACCTGTAGGACTCCAGGGAGACTGGAGTTTGTTGAAATGTGGGACTGTATCAGAGTTTGAGGTTTTATTTCTTTATGGATTTCATTTAAAAAATTAATTCTAAACACAAACTTCTTGTAATTCCTTGGTATATTTTGTTTTTATGATATTGCTCATTTTCTTAAAAAGTACAGCTGGGAATGGTGATTCAGACTTAGAAATAGCTAACTGTGGCAGTTTCCTTTGTTGCTAGAATGATCATAAAATTTATTTTCTCAAAATGGGATAGTTTTGAGAATAAAATTAGTGTAAATTTTTTTCAGGGTGTGAAAATGTTCTAAGTTTTATTAAGTTTAATTAATTTATTAATTGTAATTATTTATTAGCCATAAATATATTTAATTTGCTTGGAAAGACCGTAACATATCTGTTCAAAATTAAATTATCTCTAAAAAGAATAATGATATATAGTTACTTGTATGCCAAAAACTATGAGTTGATTATCTAAATGACAAAAATTACATACATAAAATTAAGTATTTATGTACTTCAGGCAGTTTCTTGTTTGTTTCTAATACCATGTATATTTTTCAGAAGAAATCAATTTAAAATGATCTTATTTTTGATTTTTAAAATAAAATTCCCTATAGTTACTTTCAGAGTTGCATTTTAGGTTTAATGCATTAAAATTATTAATACATTTAATGTAGTTTGCTCCATGACTGACTGTATGTTCAAATGAGAAAATATTATCTTTATAGGTGCTCAGGTATGATGTACACTCAGAGGGTTTCTGGAGGATATTCTTAATTCTAATCCCTACTAGAAATGCATACGTATTTCAGCCCAAATATTTTTACTAAGATCTTTTTTTGCTAAAATCCCAAATATCATCTTCAACAAGTGTTTTTATAAAACAAAATTTTAAAAAATTCCTTGTCTCTATCATTATTTTGAATGTTTTGCCAAATTTAGATGCTGCAACATATAAGACCTATCAAATTCATTTCATTCAATTACAAAATATAACTTTAACCAATTAAAAATGTTATCTAAATCAAAACTATTACTATTTGCCACACGTCAATTTGTTCTAAAACACAATTATAACACTCAAAAAATTATTTTTTATGCTGTTCGAATGCTAAGTATTGAGTTTATTCCATTTCTACCTTACTCTTGTGGGATTAAATTTCAGTTTCTTCCTGTATGCAAATTAGTTTTAAATAACCATATTTCACTATATGCAGGTTTTTAGATTATTGTGTTTCATTTATTAATATTCTTATTAAGCATTTCTAACTGAATTTGAACTGAAGAGTAGCAAAATTCCTATAGCTCATTTATAAAAAAGCTTCAGTATCATTTTTAGAGTGACTTACAAAGCATCCTTTGACAGTTCAAATATTTCTAAAATCTAATTAATAATAAGCAGCAAAGAAAGAGTTCATACCTCCATGGTTAAGGAGGCTTTTGTTTTTTGTTTGTGTTCAATGTCAATCTTGATTCAAATTTTTCATAGTTCAGTTACTTTTAATGTGTATGTAAAAACATCTTCAATTTATCAATGATACCTTCTACTTTGATCCATAAAAAGTATTAATGCAACCTTTTTGGATCTGATATGAATTATGTGTTACAATTTGTGAATCTTAAGTTTTTATACTATGAAAATTATTTTTACTAGGACAACAAAAGTTATTTTCATATGAGCACTACAAAACAAATAAGTTAATCTTTAATATTGAATTTATTATCTGAATTCACACTAATGTCTGATATTTAACATTCAATAGTGAACTTTAAAAACCAGTCTGGTTTCATAAATTGGATTTAAAAACAATGAATTATTAAGACTAATTTTGTATTTGAAGCTTCTGATGACATTGGATTAAAACTAGTATCATTTAACTGTTTATGAAGTTCTATTAATGTAATCAACATAATATTGCGTATGGCTTTACTTTTCCTAGTTACACAAAGCTACTTTCACTTATAACTGAGCAAAGTTAATTTTAAATAGTCATTTGATACAGTGAAAATACAGGTGATATGGTTTGGATTTGTGTTCTTGCCCAAGTCTCATGGCGAATTGGAGGAGGAGCCTGGTGGGAGGTGATTGAATCATGGCGGCAGACTTCCCCCATGCTGTTCTCCTGAGAGTGAGTTCTCACACTAACCATTCCTATACCAACCACTTTGCTTTATTAGCAAGTGCCCTTTATATTTTCCTTGAAATGGGTGCCAGTTATTACACCTGGGAAAAATTAGTAAATGAGAAAGAAGTTATTGCTTGTCATGTTTCAGATTTAACCACATGAGAGAATTTCACTTCCCTGTACATGTATTTGAAATCCTAAGAAGCAAGATCATGCAAACACATGGAAGAAAAGAATAGGTCTATTATAACCATTCTGTATTATTTTAACAGTTCCTTACTCAAAATGTAAAAGAATTCAGACAAATGGTAAATTGAATGGAACAACGGAACAAGAACATGAACTGGAACTGTCACTGCCAAACTGGAAATGCTGGTTGTCCCATAAATAGCTGTATTGCTGTGTTTCCAATTAGTAACTGCAGCATTACAGAAGCATGCCCAGCCTCTTTCTAACAACCCACAGTGACATAGAGAAAATTTGGAATTATTACACTGCCAGACAGCAAGCAAGCATCAACAATAGCATTTTGTTTAAAATATGTTATCTTTTTTCATATTTGACGTTCTATGTGTGGGTTTGGCCTTATGTGCACATATCAAATTAACAAAATACCATGTACCATTTTAACAATAATAAAGTTGAAAAGAGCTACAAATATAATCATACAGAGTGTAAAAATCAAAACTCTGTTTGATATCTTTATATGATTATCATTTAAATTAGTAAAAGTATAATGGATGTTATATTCTACAAATTGAATTTTTATATTTATAATATCAGATGTGATACTACATAGTGTTTAAAGAAAAAAGGGAGGCCAGTAGAATACACTAAATTATAGGTATCCAGATATCAGATGTGTCTGTAGCCATGTACCCTTTACATATTGCAATGTATGCTATCTTGTTTTAAATATTTTGGTTTTGGCATTTATTACCGTTTAGGTATTAAATTGATTTTTAAAAATTATGTGTTAGTAGATTATATCATTATGTACGAATTTCATTTTAAGATAGTAAAAAGAGAGTGGTAAAATATTTGTAATATTTTGTAATCAGGGATTTGAAACAAATATGATAAAAAAAATCACTACAGAAGCAAACTCTATTATTTCATTCATCCCTTGATAGTCTTTGCTTCTGTAGCTTTCCATATTTATTTCTTTCTACCTATCATAGTCTCCTTTATCCTCCCCCAACACATTTGTATAGACCATGTTCTACTGCTTCATAAGACACAACTTAAATTACTTTTATGAAACATATCCCAAGTCATTATTTTCTGGACTTCCAAAGTCCTTTACCTGTATCTTTTCTTCCACAAATACCTATTAGTATCAAGGATACTAGTTATTCATGTTATTTCTTTTTAGTTCTGTAAGTTCTTTGATGGCTGAATGAGTCATATTTATTTAAGATATTTTTTAATTTAAGATAATATTTAAATCATATATCACACACTTTTCTTAGCATGTGACAGAAGCCCAATAATTTTGGTTGAAGAAATAAAGGTAACACTTCAAATACATGTTAATTTTGAGTTGTATGAAGAAATAACTCATATTTGATGAGTTATAAATGAAGAAATATTAGCATGGGTAAAAGCGCATCCACAAACAGGAGAATTTCTAAGCATTAGAGAGAACCTATGCTTTTAGAACTAACAGAAGACAAGATGGCAATGTGGGTCTGAACCAGGTTGTGGAGGGCCTTATCTGCCAATGTAACAAATTCATAAGAATTCTGTAAGTGTGGGGAGTCTTTGGGGATTAGATTACAATACGTAAAATGGATAGAAGTTGTATAAATACAAGCTCAGGTGACCAGTTAGCAAGCAATTTTATTAGTTCAAATTAGAAGTAATGACCTCAGTCAGGGAGGTTGGCATAAAAAAATAAAGGAGACGACATATGTGAGGGATATCATGTAATGTCAACAAACATTTATGACAAAGCAGGAGGCTTATTTAAAAAATGTCATGAGGTTTACTGCTTCATAATGCAATGACATTTTAAGAGAAATACATGTTAGAGGGAGAAGACTCCTTTATTTTGAAGATGAAATTTCATTATGAGTTTGAGGAAACATCTAAGTGGAGCAGTCCAGCTAGGAAGTAGGCCCCAAAAGTTAGGAAATGGTTTCACCCACATAGAAGTGATAACTAAAGCTGTGACTATGGGGAGGAAGAAGAGGAATGTGATAGATGAAATAATGCCCTCCTCTGAAAGATATTGGATCCTGATCCTCAGAACCTGTGACTGTGTTGCCCTATATGGCAAAGGAATTTAAAGTAAAGATGAAATTATTTGCTAATCAGCTGATTTTAAGATAAAGAGATTATACTGGTTTATCTGAGTCAGTGCAATATAATCACAGGGTGCGTCAAAGTGGAAAGGGAAAGCCTAGAGTAGGTCACAGTGACTCAGAATTAGAAGGCTTGGCCTGACTTATCAAGTCTGCAGTTGGAGGAAGGGGACCATAAACCAAGGAAAGCAGGTGGTCGCTACAATGTGAAAAAAGTGAGGGAGTGGATTCTCTACAAGTATCTTCATGAAGAACACAGCCCTGCTAACACCTTGACACCCAATGATCTCATTCTAGGTTTCTGGCCTCCAAAGGAGTGAGACAACATATTTTTATTGTTTTAAGCTATGAAGTTTGTGGTCCTTTGTCATAGTACCAATAGAAATCTAATAAAGAAAAAACAACAGTAATGAGAGCTCATCAGAAGCAAATATACAGAGGTTATGAGTGAATAAAGTCTGCAAGTGTGTTATAGGATTTGGCAACTAATGTATCAACAACGACCTTTGAAAAGACAGTGGAAAGAGAATAATAACTTTGAATACAATTTTCTTGTTCTTTAAAAATATTCCAAGAAATGGATTAGACTTGATTATTGGCCATATTTCTCAAAACAATCTTTCCAGAAAGGTATCCCAACTTTACATACACAACTGACATCCAGGGAAATGTTTTCAGTTGCTCATGACTAGAACTAATAGGGCTGAGATTTGACCACAGATTTGTTTGGTTTCAATACCTATGCTCCTTCTACTATGATTCCTAAACTTGTTGGGAATCAAACTGCAAAGATTGAAAGAGGGAGCAAGTAAAGATATGAGTGGAGTGGGTTTAAATCAATGAGTTCAAGGCATTTGTTCTTTAGAAAAAAGATGTGATGATTCCTTAAAATCAGCGTTTATCAACCTTGGCCGTATTGGGCTGTGTAAGTGTTTTCAGTAGGAGGATGTCCTGTGTGCTGCAGGATGTTCAGCAACATCCCTGGCCTCTGCCCGCATGATGTGAGTAGCACCTTCTCCAGGTAGGATTGTAACACCCCAAAATTTCTTCACAAATTGCCAAATGTCCTATGGGAGGTAAAAATCACCTTAGGCTGAGAATCGCTGTCTTAAGTATACTATGGAGTTAAGAAAAAGGTTTTGTTACTTTTTTTTTTTTTAATGAAGGTGAAGTTGTTTAGGGAGACCTGAGTATGCTTACTGATAATAGGAGAAAGAATCATTAGAGAGGAAATGATTGAAAATGCAACAAAATAAACAAGGTGAGACAGAGCATGATCTTCTGGTGCTCAGTATAATGTGTTTCAAGACACAGAGTACTGAGCCACGAAAAACCTGGTTAAGACTCAGAAGCTGACATTCTGAATGTGAGCATAGAAGTGATTCCTGGGCAGTATTTTGCAAAGTATGTTTTGTGAAGGATATTCCCAAGAGTTTCCTCGAAAGCAGGGTCTCCACATCACATTGTTTTGGAAAATATCATTTACTGTAACTCTTTGGGATGTTTACACTACAGAATAGAATTTTTAAAACTTTGGGAAATTATTCAGCATTTCCAAACTTTTTTTATTATGGAAATTTTCTCCTGTGCAATACCTATTAATATACAAAAGAACATCCAGGAAAACTTATGCAACATTGGTAAATTTATTTTTATTAATACCAGTTTAGAAAAATAATCATTCATTCATGTATAAGAAAATGAGCAGGACTCTCTTTGCCATTTTTTTCTATTCCCAAAAATGTATGAAAGGTGCAGTCTTTTCTCTATCAAGGTCCCAAACTCTTTGTTCTCTTATTGTCCCAAATCCTTGTCCACTTAGGATTTAGAATTTCGAAGCATATTTTTCCTCCCTTCAGTTTACCAATGGACACCCACCCCCAACCATCCCTTCTAAGGCAAAGAAAGGAAGAAATGACAAATTTATAAGGATTTAAAACAGGTATTTAAAGATAGAATTGTCTAATCAAATTTGAGGGAAAAAAAATGGATCCTGAATGCTTGGAGAGCTGAAACAGCCTAGTCAAATTGCAATTCAACTTTTTATTAGTAGAAAATTGCACTATGTAAACTTATCCATTTCTTTAAATGTATTATATTCTTTTTTATTTCATTTTATTTCCGTTAGCATCACTGAGACATCATTTTGGAAAATCATTAAACCATCTCAGCTGTATTAAGAGAAAAGCAACCTTGGTTTATGTCTTGTTCATGAGTCCAGGAGGGCTAGGGCAAATGGGGGCCTCTCAAAGGCCCAAGGCTGTGAGATGAATTAGTGATGCCAGCCAGTGCAGTGAATAAGAACAGCAAATATCAAAGACTCAAACTCATAGTATGCATGTCGTCATAGTAGCCTAGACCCTAGACCAGAGTTCATTTCCATCTGAAGGAGGTGGCTAGGAATGGTGTGCTTCGTGTTTTTATTTGTTTGATTGTTTTGTATTTTATGTGGATTTATATTACTATATTCAGGAAGAGAAAAATGACATAATAAAACTTATATATCTGAAAAAGACATTGAACAATATTATTTACTAAGCCAGAGTTTTGAGAAATGACATACAAAAAGGCAAGAACTCACTGCAGTGTATGAATTAACCTGGACAGTAAAATGAAAGACAACATGAACCAGAAACAAAAGAACAATTTGAAATCACAAACAAGAACGATAGAAAGGGAAAGCAAATAAAAGTAAAACCAAGAAACTGCCCCTGTCAGTACTGGCTTAGTGCTGTAATAATATCCTGGTGAAGAATTGGCAAAAACCATAGTGCATCACAGGAATGGCTATATAACATATGACATTCATGCCTTTTTATTAATAATCACTACAACTTATCGTATATTTCCTTTCAGTTCATAGTTTTCTGACTTTATTCTCAAAACCATCCTATGTGGTAGATATTAATATCCCTATTTCAGAACCTAAAGAGTTTAAATAACTTTTTCAGAATCATACATAGATGCCTATCCAACCTCAAAGTCTGTGCTGTTATTCTCCGTATTTGTTGCCAAATACTGTTGATATCTTTATCAAAATCCAAGTTAAAGCTTTTCTCCAGATACCAATAAGGAGAGGCACCAAAACAAAGTGGATATACCTTTTATTTTCATCACTTGCTTAGTAATCAATAATCCAAGAAAACAAATGTGTGTATATATATATAATACATATTTATATATTTACATTTACATATTAAATATATAGGCATCTATATATTTATATTAATATATAGATATATAGGCATATATATGTTTATATATGTATAAAATTATATAATCATATATATATCACATATATATAAAAAACTGTGGAAACTAATAAGCAGAAGAAACGGCCAGTATGTCAGTCAATGTCAAATACTTTATAGAAATGTTTGAAAAAAATACCAAAACATCTTAAAAACTACTGAAGAAGAAAAAAAATAATTAATGTCCCTTGACATGATGTCTTAGTCAGTTCTGGCTGTTATAACAAATATATCCTGGGCTAGGTGGTTTAAAGAAAACAAATTAATTTTTCATAGTTCTGTAGCCTAGAAAATTTCAGGTCAAGGTGCTGTCAGATCCAGTGTTTGGTTAGAGCTCATCTGGTTTACAGAAGGCTGTATTCTTATTGTGTCTTCACATGTCAGAAAACAGAGAAAGGAAGAAAGCACTAGTGTCTTCTTGTAAGAGTGCTGATCTCATCCATGAAAGCTCCACCCTCACAAACTAATTACCCTCACCTCCTATTGCCATCACTTAGGGGTTTGGATTTCAACATATAAATCTGTAAGGACACAAATATTCAGTATCTAACACATGGCATATAGCCAGAATTATAAAATGAGAAGAAAAATTGTGCAACAAATTTGAGTTTGTATAAGAAAAGAAAAATCAAGAAATGGTCCATTTTAATTTAACTTTGTTCCCTCATTCACTATAACCATGCTCCACTCAAGGAATTTATTTAAAATATCTGAGTCTCATTATTTTTCTTTCAATAGGTGGAAGTGTTCAATTATCACATTATCACATATTTTTGTGCAAATGATGTTAAATAAATATAATAAAACTTAAAATATATGCCTAGTATATAGCAGACACTTAATCATTTTCTAAAACTTCATTCAAAACTGCAAAAGTTACATATTGGAAATGGAAATGATTTCCCATCTCATTGCATTTTCCTTGAGAATCTGACTTGTCTGAAGTCCTGGAAGAGGAGATGTCCGTACACATTCTGCCCCCATACCTAGTCATGTCTACATGAACCAGCTATGGATACTGACCCAAATTAGATTAATAACACAAACTTTTTAAAATTTGGGACAAAACCTGAGAATAAATAATTTAGCTCTGCAGTGTCTACCTAGACTTTCAGTTAATCTTGGGGACTCAGCTCACCACCTCGGGATGGCTGTGATTAAACTTTTACAAACAGCTGAGAATGAAGGAGGAGCCTGAATGTGAAAGCAATAGAAAGAAGTAGAGAGAAGAGAGGAGCAGAGCTGTTGGAAGGAAGGGAAGCAGGGACACAAGCTGACAGAGAGAGGTTAATTTTCTAATACCCAATTGCTGTAAAGTCTAGCCATATTTCCTTCATTTGGATTCATCAAGATTCTCCTATGTTTACATAATAATTCCCCTTTTTATTAAGTTTCTCTCAGTGGGTTTCAGCTCTTTGCAACCAAATTATTCCCAATTTAAGCAGGTTAGGAACTTAAATAAAACCATTTTGACTAACAATAAGATTCCAGCTGCTACTCTTCTTATTCTTTAGCAAGAATTGAGTTTTCTTTCTTTCTTTCTTTTTTTTTTTTTTTAACCTCTGATACAGTAACAGTTTGTGAGAATGCCCAAGCCTTGATGTGTAGGACAAGAAAGAGAGTTACAAGAGTTAGCAGTGACTAAAATTATTTAAATTTTGAAAAAAAAGATGAGAAAATGGAAAATTGATTCTAAGTTTCCATTTACGTAACTCAAATGTCTGAGTGGCCCTTAATTGCTAAGGAGGACACTAATGACCAAACTTTAAATTTTGACTCATAAGCTTTAGATTGTGGGAGTTTAGAGGTGGTCTGATGATCCAGGCATACACCATGTGAGGACTTCTTGTTTACGCTGTAACTCAGAAAATCAAAGTTTGTTTTGTTTTGGTTTCAGATAAGTGCAAATAGAACACAACATGACCACTAATGATTACAAGATGTACTAAGGTAGAAAAGAAAGACACTAGGTGTATAACCATATTGATTTATGGCATGTCCTAAGGTAGCTGACAGCTCATGTGAGAAAATGCCCAAATATCAGTTTACTTCCAACTGTGGTCACTAAGTTTTGAATTACCATAATAGAGTCATTGATATTTTATACCCCTCAGCTATTTTGTAATCTTATTATACTATTTTTTACTTGCACAAACCCAATTAAACTATTTCTCCTCTCAAAGAAAGCATGAACTATCTTAGAAGCTTAGAAATTTTACTGAGTTTAGCAGGTGCCATTGCAAAAAGAAAATCTACCTTTCATGAGTAGGATTATTTTAGGTGACATCCAAACTAAATTATGATTAGACTATGAAATTTGGACAGTTTAGAACAAAATGATTATATTTTCTGAATCTGGGGATCCATGACTACTTCGCCCCTTATGATCCATTTTTAGAGAACTTTGTCCACCTATGGCCAGGAAATAATAGCCCTAGACATGCTATAAACCTCACCATGTCCCCAATCATTGCTCATTGATGAGTAGCCATGAGTGGTTTCCTGATCTAACCCATGTTCATTATATTTTCCTTCTAAATTAGAATTTAGAACACAGATTCGAATTTATCAATATTAAGCTAGAGGTCACCAGAGAAGGAAGAATGGCCTTTAGAAAGAAATAAAATACAGTAAAATAAAAAAAGACATCCTGAAGTCTTAGAAAACAAGAGGCAATAGTATTAGTTTTGTTTTTTTTCAATTTCTGGTTCTATTTTTAAAATTTAGTTTAATTTTAATTGGCAAATAATAATTTTACATATTCAGAGAAGCATAATGATATTTTGTACACATAATGTTTAGTGATCCGATCAATGTAATTAACATACCTATCATCTAAAACATTGTATTCTAGAGCCATGTCATACTTTCTGCATTTGTGTTTCTAAAATTTTATGATATTTTCATATTTATAACTAGCACAAATAAAATTATATATATATATTTATATATATATATATATTCCAAATAGTTTACAATTAAGGTATCTGGGATTGTGCAGTCTAATATGTTTGCTTTCTCGGTTATCTAGACTGGTATCATCCTTAACATAATGTAAATCACAGTAGAAATTGAATACATATTAATTAATTAATAGTTGCCTTTCCAAAGCCTATTTTTTCAAGATTTCATTTAAAACCACTTTTCTCAAAAAGTAGAAAGCTGAAACTGGATCGCTTCCTTACACCTTATACACAAATTAATTCAAGATGGATTAAAGACTTAAATGTTAGACCTAAAACCATAAAAACCCTAGAAGAAAACCTAGGCAATACCATTCAGGACATAGGCATGGGCGAGGACTTCATGTCTAAAACACCAAAAGCAATGGCAACAAAAGCCAAAATTGACAAATGGGATCTAATTAAATTAAAGAGCTTCTGCACAGCAAAAGAAACTACCATCAGAGTGAACAGGCAACCTACAGAATGGGAGAAAATTTTTGCAATCTACTCATCTGACAAAGGGCTAATATCCAGAATCTACAAAGAACTCAAACAAATTTACAAGAAAAACAACCCCATCAACAAGTGGGTGAATGATATGAACAGACACTTCTCAAAAGAAGACATTTATGCAGCCAAAAGACACATGAAAAAATGCTCATCATCACTGGCCATCAGAAAAATGTAAATCAAAACCACAATGAGATACCATCTCACACCAGTTAGAATGGCAATCATTAAAAAGTCAGGAAACAACTGGTGCTGGAGAGGATGTGGAGAAATAGGAACATTTTTACACTGTTGGTGGAACTGTAAACTAGTTCACCCATTGTGGAAGTCAGTGTGGTGATTCTTCAAGGATCTAGAACTAGAAATACCATTTGACCCAGCCATGCCATTATTGGGTATATACCCAAATGATTATAAAACATGCTGCTATAAAGACACATGCACACATATGTTTAATGAGGCACTATTCACAATAGCAAAGACTCGGAACCAACCCAAATGTCCAACAATGATAGACTAGATTAAGAAAATGTGGCACATATACACCATGGAATACTATGCAGCCAGAAAAAATGATGAGTTCATGTCCTTTGTAGGGACATGGATGAAGCTAGCAACCATCATTCTCAGCAAACTATCACAAGGACAAAAAATCGAACACCGCATGTTATCACTCATAGGTGGGAATTGAACAATGAGAACACATAGACACAGGAAGGGGAACATCACACCCTGGGGCCTGTTGTGGGGTGGGGGGAGGGGAAGGGATAGCATCAGGAGATATACCTAATGTTAAATGAGGAGTTAATGGGTGCAGCACACCAACATGGCACATGTATACATATGTAACAAACCTGCACGTTGTGCACATGTACCCTAAAACTTAAAGTATAATTAAACAACAACAACAACAAAACAGCCTGGAGGTGGTGGCTCATGTCTGTAATCCCAGCACTTTGGGAGGCCGAGGCGGGTGGATCACTTGAAGTCAGGAGTTTGAGACCAGCCTGGCCAACATGGTGAAACCTTGTCTCTACTAAAACTACAAAAATTAGCCAGGCATGGTGGTGCATGCCTGTAATCCCAGCTACTAGGGAGGCTGAGACAGGAGAATCACTTGAACCTGGGAGGTGGAGGTTGCAGTGAGCCGAGATCGTGCCACTGCATGCCAGACTGGGTGACAGAGCAAGATTCTGTCTCACAAAACAAACAAACAAAAACCTTCAAAACCAAATAGAAGGTCAGTCATGGTGGCTCATGCCTGCAGTCCCAGAACTTTGGGAACCTGAGGTAGGAGGATCTTTTGAGACCAGGACTTTGAGACCAGCCTGGGCATTATGGCGAAGCCCATCTCTTCCAAAAAAATACATAAAGTAGCCAGGTGTGGTGGCACATGCCTGTTGTCCCAGCTACTTGGGAGGCTGAGGTGGGAGGAACACTTGAGCCAAGGACATCAAGGCTACAGTGAGCCATGTTTGTGCCACTGCACTCCGCCTGGGTGACAGAATGAGACCCTGTCTCAAAACAAACAAACAAACAAAAAACCTCAAAAAACAACAAAACACATTAATTTTTATCTCATAGATTTTTTTTTCATGTTACATAAGTTACATGTCAAGTTGTAAATCACCATTAAATTATTTAACTTTGTAAGTAGGCTCTGGTTATAAAATATGTGATACTTTCAAAAAAAAAATCAACATTATAAACCAAAGTAACTACTCTTCCCTTTTTCCATAGTTTTTTCTTTTTTTTTTAAAATCTCCATCCAGGCACTGATATTAAGCATTTAATTGACATTTAATTTCCTTAAAGTCAAAGCAGAGTGACTTGTGCAGACACTCTCATGAAGAAGACACTATATAATATTTGTTTAATTTAGAATTCAAAGAGTTAATAAATGAGAGTACTTATATTTGGAATAATAATTATAACAAAAAGTAGCTTATGAAATATATTAAAAACCTATGTCTCCTTTTAGTGCAATGTCAACATCATTCTCAGATGAACTCTCCATTAAATGTAAGAATAAGAACAGGCTAGCTTAATTAATTCTCGAAATAGACAAAGGCTAGTTTTCCTCTTTTTGTCTCTTTGTGGATTTCATTATCACCTAAATTGTTTAGGTATTTAAAGTGTCTCCGGAATTGAGTTAACAAAAACAAAAAGAAGAGTACGGGCCCGGCGCGGTGGCTCATGCCTGTAATCCCAGCACTTTGGGAGGCCGAGGCAGGTGGATCACGAGGTCAGGAGATCGAGACCATCCTGGCTAACACGGTGAAACCCCGTCTCTACTAAAAAATACAAAAAATTAGCTGGGCGTGGTGGTGAGCGCCTGTAGTCTCAGCTACTTGGGAGGCTGAGGCAGGAGAATGGTGTGAACCCGGGAGGCAGAGCTTGCAGTGAGCCGAGATCTTGCCACTGCACTCCAGCCTGGGCGATAGACAGACTCCATCTCAAAAAAAAAAAAAAAAAGATGACGATTCTCCATTACCAAAACTGGTACAGGCTTTGAGACCAACATTATTCCACATTAGTTGTATGTAGTATGGTGTGTAGTTTCATTTTTTGTAACATGTATAACACCTATTACATGCAACCTTTCTGAGGGGTACTTATCATAGTGCCTACCTAGCAGAAATTATAACCTTAAAAATAGAAGCTGTCTCCCAATTTTTCTTATATATTTTATATTACATATAATTATATATTATAGATTTTTATACTTATATCTCATATATTATATATTTCTTATAATATTACTATCCTTAAATAACATTTAAATAGAGAACCCATAATTTGTTCTTTGTATTCATTTGGAGGGTAGAATTCTAAGGTCAGTGAAAATTCACTGGTTTTATACCCACTCAAAACTATACTGTGACCAAAATGTTACCTACAATCGCCGCCCCTCCATCATACACACACACACCTGCATGCGCACTTTCTGAACAAATTACAGTAAGAATAGAGTCAATGAAGCATTTGGTTTCATCCAAAGTGTTGACTGCAGTGGAGGAAGACACATGTGAAAATTCTGACAGCATCATTTTAGAAATTTACACCCTCCTCAAGGTCATTGTACAAGGGGAAATTAAACTTCATAATTCCTCCACATCCAACATGGTGTCTAACACAAATCAGTGTTTGATTAATGAATAACTATTTCTGAATAAGTATATAAGTTAATCTTTGGATAAGTGAATACCCTGAGAATGAATGACTAAATACATGAAGAAATAAAATAACTTAAGCACACACTTCATGCTAAAATCTACATTGACCAAGAGTACCTGTCTCAGAGCACATGTAGGTCATGTTTAGTAACGTACTACGAGAGTCATTAGTAAGGAAATTCTAGTAGGAGCAAATTTAGTTCATTGGTTTGAACAAAATAAGTGAAACTTTTAAAAACAAAATATGTGAAATAGCAAATATTTTAATGGGAAAATCAAAACTAGAATATGCTAAATGAGAATGCTGGATTCACAAAATAGATTCTGTAGAAGAGTTTATCCAGGTTATTATTAAGCAGAAGTGGTTTACTGAATTTGTTTTTCCTATATTAAATATGTAGCGTTTTCATATTCTCAGACATTTAAGAATATTGGCAGGCTTATTTCAAGTTATTAAGTGTCAGAAAAGTGTCCATGACCAACATGAGAAAACAGCTTCTTCATGCTTTTCAATGCTCAAAACATATTCAAATGTAAAAATCCAATAATTTAATTGCAATAACAAACTCAGTGATGTGTGTTTATCTTGCTTTTACACACAGGGATTTACTAGAAATCACCTTATGGAAAAGTAGTTCTATGTGCTAAAGCCCAAACTCAATGGAGCACTACACATAAAAGTTATTAAAATCAAATGCTTCTTTTAAACTTTAAATTTAAACCCAGAGAGCTAGATAATCCAAAAGGAAATTAAGGGAAATGTCCTTCTTTAAATAGTCAAACTACTACTGCATTTGGGAAAAAAAAAATTGAAAAGTTAAGTGATAGGACCCCTCCTACAAACAAAAGGAAATCCCATATTTCAGTATAAGAATTATATTTATTCACATGCACTGGAACTGCACAAATAAATTTATTTAAAAAAATTAATTTTAAAGGTTTATATTAAAGTAAGAAATTCATTTTATTGATGATATTCATACTGTTAATAATGTAAAATTTTAAAGAAAACAATTATCAATATTAACAATTCTTAAATGTGATTCTGTTTCTCACAATATAAAGAATATTATAAAATATCCTTTCATATGGACAAGTTCTCAAAAGGTTTGTATACTTTATAGTTTCCATAACTTATTTTTACAAGCTTATTGCTTTAGCGGTAAATATGAGTAGAGTATAAAAATATAATTTAATATAATACTCCTTCATATATTAAAATTCAATTTATATATATATTTATACACACACATACATATTCTGAGTATTCAACACTTCAAAAAGGCTTAGAATATTTTTAAAAAATTATAATTTACTATGCCACTAAGGAAACCACCACCAATTCTTGAAAAAGAATGCATTTACAAAACCACAGAGTATTAGCATTAGAAAATAATAAAAGAAGTAAACAAAAATATTACACTAATTGGATATTTAAGAAAATTCTCAATTAACTATGATGTCAAAGAGATAGTTATGTACACAAAAAATACATTAAAACCCTTGGAAGTATACTAAACTCAGAGCATCAAATATTATGACATTTATCCAACTGATACTAAGAGGAAAATCATTAGACTTTATTCAAATTAATAAATTAAATTAGCACTAAATTTTGATGAAATATTTAATTTATATGTGTATATAATTTATAATATGTAAATAGTAGTTTATAAATAAATGACTGTAAAATAAAATAGAAAGTGCAGCTTAATTAGAAATAAGATTATATATTTTACATATTGTATAGATTAGTATATGTGAATTATGTATAAATATACATTGATTATAAAATGACTATCATTGATTACCATTGGCTATACATTATCAATAAAATATGAATTGATTAAGTAAAATATTAAATATTAAACTTAATTAGAAAGGGTATTCAGTAGATTAACTCATGACAGTGAGATCTGATAAACTGAATCATAAACTAATTATTTTAAAAAAATTGAACAACACAGACGAAACCTTTATAAAGATAATTAATTAAAAAGAGAGAAATACATATTAAAAATCCAAAATAAATTTGAGAATAAAGTGTGTATGAAACATTTTAGAAAGTACTATGTAAAATTTGATCAAGACAAATTTCAAAATCAGTGAAATGGTCATTTTTCTGGGTAACACATAAATTTTCTAAATTATTTAAGTAAAATCAATATTTAGAATATGTAGATGATCTTCAACAATTTATCAGAAATTTACCTTCTATTGTCCTGAATGATCAGTGTTCATGAGATTTTGAGAAATAATTTTTCTTAAATAGGCATTTAATTATCATGCTGTGTATGCTAGATAAATTGTTTGAGTATATAAATATTAAAGTCTGTCAAATTATGTTATGATGTTTATGTAGCCTTCTTAAAAGTAAAACAGAAAAGTAAATAAAATTTTAAAAACAAAGCTTTTGTTGGGGAGAAAACAGAAGGACAAATACTACGTGTATCCATACATATGCATCTGGAAAAATTATGAAAATTTGATACTAGTAAAAGTATCTACATTTGTACATACCTGCAATGGTAAATGTGAATGCAGAAACTAACCCTTCTGTTTTCAATAATTTAGAAAACAATACATGACCTTACAACATAGTCAGAAAACAAAGAACTAATTGCCTAGCTCTCATGAAAAACATATCATTCAAGATCTCTAACTTGCACAAAAATAAATTTTGGGTGGATTAAAATATAAGATCTTTTAAAAAACTGCAGAAGTCTCAAATAAAATATAATTGAATATTTGTCTATCACAGAATAGGTGAGGACTTCCTATCTGTCAAAGTGATGGAAAAAAATCACAGAGGACATGATACATCATTTTCCAAATAGGCCTTTTAAATCTCTGTGCATCAAAAATACCTACTTAAAAGCAAAACGTGAACAGAATCACAAGGCAAACAAAAAAGGGAGGAAATATTTACCAAAATATTGTCAAGAGATAAAAATCTTTAAAATATTTTTAAGAGCTTCTTGAGTTGATAAGACCCCAAATATCAGGTGGATAGAGTTTACATAGTCAATTTGTGTAAAGGACAGATAAATATATGAAAATATTAAAGAATATAAAATACAAAAATAAAATATAAATGTGAAATATATAAAGTCTAATTTTATAAATTAACTTAAAGATTCAAGTATAATCAATAATGCAAACCCATTTTTATTTAATAAGTTACTGAAATAAATTCTGTTGAGATACACGATGTGGCTAGGCATGGTTGCTCATGCCTGTAATCTTAGCACTCTGGTGGGCCGGGGCGGGGGGACCCTTGAGTTCAGGAGTTCAAGACTAGCATGCGAAACGTGGCAAAACCACACTCACCCCACCCCAGCCCCTGTCTCTACAAAATACAAAAATTAGCTAGGAGTGGTGGTGAGCACCTGTAGTCCCAGCTACTTGGGAGGCTAATGTGGGAAGATCACCTGAGCCCAAGGGGTCCAGGTTGCAGTGGGGTGATAGCATCACTGCACTCCAGCCTGGGCAACACAGCAAGATAAAGCAGAAAAGAAAAGGAAAGAGGGGAGGAGAGGAGAAGAGGGGAGGAGAGGAGAGGAGAGGAGAGGAGAAGAGAGGAGAGGAGAGGAGAGGAGAGGAGAGGGGAGGGGAGGGGAGGGGAGGGGAGGGGAGGGGAGGGGAGGACAGACACCATGGAAGGGAGGGGAGGGGAGGGGAGGAGAGGAGAGGAGAGGGAAACACAGACACCATGCAGCACTGATTCAACGTAGCTCTTACTGGATATAACGGGATTTAATGTCAAGAGTATGTCTGTTGAAGATGTTCACCATGGCAGTGTGGCTGGTGACAGAAAAGATGGCCTACCAATGAAAGTATCTGGCTTCACTGCTCGGGAGATTATTCTGAGTCATCATCCAGGCTAAATCAGTGGTGGCTATGCCACCATGCTGGGATTGTCACAATGCTTGCTATGAAACCATGCTGTATTGTCACATTACTTGCTAATTTTTTAGTTGAAGGAAAGGTTGGTCTATGCATACTAGCCCCAGATTATTGAAATCTGCTGAGCCTTCCACCATTCATAGGGTTCCTGGATTCTCTATCATTCTCTGGTTCATTTTACTATTTACAATATGAGACATAAGTTGTTGTGGGTATCATCAATGCAGTGGACAAGAAAACTGCCTGAATTGGCAAGGTCACCATGTCAGTCAAGAAAGCTCATGAAAGTGAAATGGATATTATTTGTAACACTTGCACCGCCACCCTACCCGTTCTGCGTTTTTAACCAACTTGTGGAAGAATAGTTCCAAAACTATTTGTCAATTACCATTTACAATTTCTTAGGGACATGCTGATTAATGATAATGCATGTTAAAAGCATCAGAGGGAAAGAGATGTTTTGACTCCCCACTAGATCTCCTCTGATACCTCCTCGCTGGGAAGTGATCGGAGTGCTTTATTATTGCTCCAGAGGTGACCTCTGTTGGGCAGGGATGAAAGCCTGGTCTCTCCATGAAGTTTTCTGACTCCTAGTGAGGAAACAGAGAGGTGCCTAGTTACTGCTGGGTGGAGATGGAATCCTAGGCAGCCTGTGTGGTCTCCACTGGCACCACAGGATGGGGGCTTGTTATTACCTAGAAGGGATGGAAGTCCCTATTCTCTACCCAGCCTTCTGTGACACCACACTGGCCAATAGGTTGGGGTGCCTCATTACAGACTGGCATGAATGGAAGTCTAGGTACTTCAATCTAGAAGATAGTGGTTATTGTCTAAAAGCTTTCATTTTGTGAGGCTACCCCGTTCTTAGCCCTTTAGCTAGAGAGAGTAGGCTTTTGTTGTTGTTGTTCTTTGTTCTACTCTTATGTGTGTTTCCAGGTTGCCAGTTGCCAGAAACTTCAGCTCCAGGTTAGGAGACATGAGGCAAAAAGAAAATCCAGGAGCTCACCAGCATATCATTCATCAGGGCCATGGCCCCTAGACAGCTTGCCTCTTCTTTCCTCCCTTTAGAGAATTCTTCATTTTGTTTTATACATAATATCCAAGGATTTTAGATGGACTTAACAGGACACATAGGGAAATATATATCTAATACATCCTCATGGAAGCAGAAATTGTACATTAAAACCATTTTTGCCATAATGAATGTAGAAATTCCATAATAAAGTAATTGTTAACTAAGTGGCAAAGTGATTATAGACATAGGGTGCATTATATCAAATTATTAAATTTTATTTTAAAAGCTTTTAATAACATGAAAATATATCCTTTACCTGTGAAATGAAAAAGATACAATTGTATATGATATTTACTATATTTTTGTGTGTGCATATATTAACTATATTTTGATTATGCAGATAAAATATATGGACCAGAATCACTGGTAATCAAGAAGATGCATATTAAAGCAGTGAGATACATCTCACATATTAGATTGAAAAATGTTTAAATGATTGATAATTCCAAATGTTGTCCAGATTGGGAGGAAACAGGATCTGGTACATTGCTACCAGTTTAGGTGAGTTTAGGTGAATGCAACCACTTTTGGAGAGCAATTTGTCCATAACTAGCCAAATTAGAGTTGCATTATTTTCTAAAACCAGAAACTCTACATATAAACATGTGCCACAGAAGGAGGGAGATAAACAAAGATGTTCATTGTAACACTTCACACTTTTAAAATATTGAAAGAAATTAAAATAACTTCATTATTCAAATATAGGGGAATGGTGTATAATCAATATGGTATATACATATAATATGATAGTTAAAATGAATAAACTAGTTTTATGTGTAACAACATGGAGCTATTGCAAAAACATGAGAGAAAATAACCAATTATAAAATATATATTATTTATGAAATTAAATGACATATAAAACTAGATAATCATATGTGTATAAAATATAACTATATCTGCATAAAAATTATATATTAATTTTGTAATGTTGGTTATGTCTGAAAATGGAATGAAGGGCAAAGCACGAGGAAGTAGGAGCTTAGCAATGGCTGTAACATGTTTTTCCCTTAAAAGTAAAGATAGCTAAGGAAAAGATGGCAACAGATAAGAAACTGTGGTTCACATGATTTTTACCATGTAGTCCATTAAAGAACATTTAAAAGAAACTTATTATTTGTAATAAAACAATGTGACATCATCATCTTCATTATAAATGTATCTATTTTGTTTAAGAAGTTGTTCGATTCTGCTTAATAAACATTGGGTCTCATCCTCAAAGATGAAAGTGAAACAGCTTTCTAAATCATTGATTTTAAATTAGTGACAAAGTAGAAATTATTTTTAAAGTATTTTAGCCAATCCACCTATCTTGAGTACTACTAGTTTCATCAATGAAAGTTCACTTTTAACTTTCAATATTCTATGGATTAAGAGAATTAGAACACTTGCTCTGGTACTTCTGGAATGTAGTCTTTTGACTAAATGCTTATTAACCTACCCTGAATGTACATTACTAATTGAGCAATTTCCATCCCTTAGTATAAACCAAATAACTAATACACTCATTCATTTTTCAATGCTTATTCCAATGTATTTTAAAATATATGTGACACCGACTGTATATTTAGTATTTACATGAAGTGTTGATATTAATTTTATAAAAATAAAAGGAAAATTTAAGAAAGAAAAATAATTAGTGAATTTCAAAAACGCATGCTATATTGAAGAAGAGAGTGCTGAAAATAAGTCAATGTACTAAAGTTACACGAAACAAGGGTAAGAAGAATATATTTACCCTATATCTAGAAAACCTGCATGTAATAAGAATATAAAACCAAATATAGAACAGTAATAGCTCATGCCCTCCAAGAATGTAAACATACACATAATTTTTAACTTGAGTGCCTCTGCAACAATAAATGAATTATATCTAATTTTCTAAATATCAAATTATATGAAGTTTCAAGGACCAGATTAAAGGACAATAGTAAAGGAACTAACAGTTCTACCTTGTGCTTTAAGATAGAACAGTGTAAATCATTGCTTTTGGTAGGGAGTTAAGGGAAAGGTATTTTTTGTACATGGTACAGATCAGAGTAAGGGTGCAAATTTGGAGGAGTACACAACTCTGCCATATAATAGTTGTATGGCATTGGATAATTTACTTCTTTTCATCTTAGTTTTTTTTCTAATCTGTAAATGTAGCTACTAATAGTGCTTATTGTGAGGATTAAATGAGCTATTTAATGTAAAAATCTTAGAACATCATCTTCCATACAGTAAATGCTTAATAAATGTTTTCTATAAATATCATTGCTATTAGTGTTATCTGTAAAATAACAGCAAAATAATGGGACTAATTACTATTAATTATTGTAGGGAGTCATGCCTGTCCACAGTGATCATCATGAAAGTTTCTCACTGATAGCCTACTCTTCTGCCATTATAGGTTCCACTGTAGTTAGATGAGCAAAAGTAACTAGTCCCAGGCAATGCAGTCACTGCAGAAGTTGAGTACATTTCTAGTATAGCACACTCGAGTTCCCTTTGATTGTTGTAGTGACTGGAAGCATCAGTCTAGAGATGATATTTGCATTAGTATGCTAGGGTTTCCACAATAAAATACCACAGACTGCATGGCTTACACAACAGAAATGTCTATCTCTGAGTTCTGGAAGCTGGAAGTCCCAGGTCAAGGTCCTGTGGGATTCAGGTTTTGGTACGGGCTCTCTTTCTGACTTGCAGGTAGTTGCCTTCTCAATGTCCTCATCTGGCTTTCCTCTGAGTATATTTATAAAGCAATGAATCCTATTAGATTAGGGTCCCATGCTTATGACAACAATTAAAATTAGTAACACCCTAAATAATCTATCTACAAATGCAGGCATACCTCAGAGATACTGTGGGTTTGGTTCCAGACGACTACAATGAAGTGAATATCAGAATAAAGAGAGTCAACCAGTTTTTTGTTTGTTTGTTTTCCAGTGCATACAAAAATTATATTTTCACTTTACCATGGTTTTAATGTGTGCAATAGCATTACATCTAAAATAGCAATGTACATCTTAACTGAAAACACTTTATTGCTAAAACAAACAAACAAACCCTAACAATCACCTGAGCCTTCAGTTTTGTAAGATTTTGCTAGTAGAGGGTCTTGCCTCCATGTTGATGGCTGCTGACTGATCAGGAAGGTGGTTGCTTAAGGTTGAGGTGGCTGTGGCAATTTCTTAAAATTAGACAATAATGATGTTTGCTGCATCTATTGACTTATCTTTTCATGAAAGAGTCCTCTGTAGCATGTAATGCTATTTGATAGCATTATACCCACAGTAACACTTCTTTCAAAATTGGAATCAATCTTCTCAAACCCTGCTGCTTGCTGCTTTACTATCCAAGTTTATGTAGTAGTCTAAATGCTTTGTTGTCATTTCAACAATATTCACAACATGTTTTCCAAGAGTAGATTCCATCTCAGTCAGTCACTTTTTTTGGTCATCTAGATGAAGCAATTTCTCATCCATTCAAGTTTTATCATGTGATTGCAGCAATCCTGTAACATCTTCAGGGCCATTTCAAATTCTAATTCTCTTCTATTTCTATCACATCCTCACTGAATTCCTTCACTGAAGTCTTGAACTCTTCAAAGTTATCCATGATGGTTGGGATTAAAAATTCCTGTTAAATTCCTTCTTAAAAATTCCTGTTACTGTCAATATTTTGACATCTTCCCATGAATCACGAATGTTCTTAATCACATATAGAATGGTGAATTCTTCCCAGAAGATTTTTCGCTAACTTTGCCAACATCCATCAAATGAATCACTGTGTATGGCAGCTATAGTCTTTGAAATGTATTTCATAAATAATAAGACTTGAAAGTCAAAATGACTGTTTGATCCATGGGCTACAGATTGGATGTTGTGTTGCAGGGATATAGCAACATTAATGTCCTTGTACATGTCCATCAGAGCTCCTGAGTGACCAGTGGCATTTTCAATGAGCAGTAATATTTTGAAAGGAACATTTTTTGCCTGAGCAGTAGGTCTCAAAATTGGGCTTAAAATATCCACTAAATTATCTTGTAAACAGATGTGCTATCATCAGGCTTTGTTGTCTCATTTATATAGCATAGGCAGAGTAGATTTAGCATACCTCTTAATGGTCCCAGGGCTTTAGAAATGGTAAATAAGCCTTGGTGTCAGCTTCAAGTCAGCAGCTGCCTTAGTCCCTAGCAAGAGAGTCCACCTGTCCTTTGAAGCTTTAAAGCCAGGGATTGATTTCTCTCTAGCTATGAAAGTCCTAGATGGCATCTACTTCCAATATAAGGCTGTTTTGTCTACACTAAAAATCTGTCATTGAGTGTAGCTACTTTCATCAATTATCTTAGCTAGATATTCTGGATAACTTGCTGCAGCTTCTCCATCAGTACTGGATACTTCACCTTGCACTTTTATGTTGTAGAGATAATTTATTTCCTTAAACTTTGTGAACCAACCTCAACTAGCTTTAAACTTTTCTTCTGCAGCTTTCACACCTCTCTCAGCTTTCATAGACTTGAAGAGAGTTAGGCTTTTTTCTAGATTATGCTTTTGCTTAAGGGAATGTTGTGGTTGGTTTTGATCTTCTATCCAAAGCACTAAAACTTTTTTCATATCAGCAATAAGGCTGTTTCACATTCTTATTATTCATGTCTTCACTGGAGTAGCACTTTGAATTTCCTTCAAGAGCTTCCCATTGCATTCATAACATAGCTAACTAGCCTAAGAGGCCTAGCTTTCAGCCTATCTCCTCTTTCAACATGCCTCCCTTAAAACACTTAATCACTTTTAGCTTTTGATTGAAAGTGAGAGACTACAACTCTTTCTTTCACCTGAACACTGAGAAGCCATTGTAGGGTTATTAATTGACACAACTGCAATATTGTTGTATCTCAAGGAATAGGGAGGCCCAAGCAGAAAGAGAAAGATAGGAAACCGCCAGTCAGTGGAGCAGTCAGAGCACATACAACATTTATTGATGAAGCTTGCCATCTTACGTGGCACCCCAAGTACCACATAAGTACAATAGTAACATCAAAGATTACTGATCACAGGCAAGTATTACAGATATAATAATAATATAAAAATTTTAAATATTGTGAGAGTTACCAAAATGTGACACAAAGACACAAAGTGAGCACATGCTGTTAAAAAAAAAAAAAATACCTGTAGGCTTGTTCAACCCAGGTTGTCACAAACCCTTAATTTGTGAAAAAAGCAGTTTCTGCAAAGTTTAGTAAGGCAAAGCACAATAAAATGATGTATGCTAGTATCTGATAAGAACTATATAGCAATTCTTATCCTTTTACCTTTTCCCATAATATTTATTTTCTTCTCTACCTTTAGAGTTTTCTCTTTGTTCTGTTCAGCAAGTTGAGCATGACATATTAGGGTGTGTATACGTGTTTGCCCATGTGCATGCTCATGTGTGTTTTAGTTTTTCTTCTGCTTAGTGATCTTTGAGTTTCATTTTTCCATTGTTTGTTATTTGTCATTGCTTTGGGGAAATTCTCAACCCTTATTTTCTTTAAAATGTATTCTGACATTTTCTCCCTGTCTTCTTCTGGGGTTCCAAGTAGATATACAATAGACTGCTTGATGTTGTCTCAAAACTCTTGAATGCCTAGTGTTGTTTTTATCTCACTTTTCTGTCCCTTTGTACTTCATCCTGTAAAATTTCTATTAATCTGTTTGAGTTCACTGATTAATTTCTTAGTTGTGTTGAGTCCACTGATGAACCCATGATAACATTCTTTATCTATGTTACCATGCTTTTTATTTCCTGTCATTTCCGTATGATTCTTTCTCATAGTTTTCATCGCTCTCCTGAAATTACCCATCTGATCTTGCATGTTGCCCACCTTTCCAGTGGACTCCTCAGCGTATTGATCATAATTATTTTAATTGCCATGAGTCTAAAATCTATGTCATATTTGTGTCTGATCCTCTTAATTGCTTTGTATTTGGAAGTGAGTTTTTTTCTTGTCTTTTCATATGTCTTGCAATTTTTTTTCATAAAAGATGACCTTTTTAAGATAGTAGAGACTGAAGTAAATAATTTGTGCAAGGAATTGTGCACACTTTTCCTTCTATTGGTTTTTGGTGTGGAGTTTTGTTAATTTTATCAGGTTTTAAGCTGGTTTTGAGGTTGATTAACATTACCATTATCCCCGGTGCGCTATGGACTCTAAATTTTTTTTTTTTTTTTTTTTTTTTGAGACAGAGTATCACCCTATTGCCTGGGCTGGAGTATAGTAGCATGATCTTGACTCACTGCAACCTCCATCTCCTGGGTTCAAGTGGTTCTCCTGCCTCAGCCTCCCAAGTAGCTAGGATTACAGGCACCCACCACCACATCCAGCTAATTTTTTGTATTTTTAGTAGAGACAAGGTTTCACCATGTTGGCCAGGCTGTTCTCGAACTGCTGACCTTGTGATTGATTCTCCCGCCTCAGCCTCCCAAAGTGCTGGGATTATAGGCATGAGCCACCGCGCCCGGCCAGACTCTAAATTTTACTGACATTAGCATGTGTGTGGGGTTGTGTATGGTAGGAGGTGGTGCGCAGAGAGTCTTTCTCAATATCAGTTCCAGGCTTAGATTTGGAACATCTTTTACCTTGTTTCTCAGAGACAGCTTGCTTCTTAAAGCTCCCTCATCAGTATTACAGTCTTATTTATACTCGATGCTTGTTAGCAAGGTGATTGGGGTAGTGTTCTGTTCTCTGAAATTCTGATTAAATCTTAGGCAGATAATTTGTCCCTCAGTCTCAGGGATAGGACCTTCACAAATATTCTTTCCCCTCTTGTCACTGTAGCTCTGAGCCCAGCTGACATTCCTGCCCCTCATTCAGGATAGAGGCTTCTTGTTGCTGTTGTTTCTTTTTCTTTTGCCAGTGCTGTATGGTTAGCAATTTGGTGGCCCTTTCACCTACAGTCTGAAATTTCTGTTCCAAAGAGAGGAGAGGAAATCAGTGTCTGAGCAGTCTCACGACCCCTCTGCAGCAGCTGCTCCCCTCCCTCAGGTCTGCACCACGAGGGATGTTTTCTTAGGACTTTTCTGTCTTACATATAAGCTTCTGAAGAGTTTCATAGAGGACAATCATACAATAGGGCACTAACAACTTTTATATCTGCAATCCCTAGGCGCTTCATACTCTCCATACATGACCTCAATCAATTTGTCAATTACTGTAGCTGAATTCTTCTTATTGGTGTTTGCCACACATAACCAAGTGTGTACATCCAGCCCCTCTCTGTAGGTGCCTGTTTGTCTCCAGATTTTTGTCTAGTTGGTTGCCTTGAGACTTCAGCTTTCTGATGGATTCAGAAAAATTGCAAACTTGAAGATTTCTGTCTTGTCTTTTAAGTTTGAGATCGACATTTTCCATCTTTCTTCATCCTACATCTTCATCCATCTCCATCTTCATCTTCATCCTTCCACTTCAAACTGGAAGTGCCAATGAGATTCTAATTGCCAAGTTCTTGGTAACTGTCAACTAAATCAGCTACCTTGCCTTTGGTATTCTGGGACATCTTATTTTTTAAATATTTCCTATTAGTTTTATTTGTTGACATTTTCCTCCCTCTGGCCATCTCCTTTGTCTTGATGTCCCTAGAGTTCTGTCATAAGCTCCCTTTTCCTTTCTACAAACTCAACAACAATGCCATCTATGCAAATGTATTCAGCTATCATCTTTAATGACATTTAAATCTCTAACTATATCTGAGATCATCCTCAAACCTCCTGAACTTCTCTCTTCCTGATATCAAAGGAACTCTAAATATAACTAGAAGTAAGATTATTTTCTGTTCTTGTTGTTGTTCTTCCCCCTGCACATCCTATCTTGGTGAATAGCAGCAAAACTCATCTATTCTAAATGCAAACACCATGTTTCACCTAAGATTCTTTCCTCTATTTAACTCCACATATCTAAACAGGCCCTAAGTCTTCAAACTTCTACTTCATTAACTTCCTTAATCATAAGTCCAACATAAGAAACCAATTGCTACTTTGTTAAAGCAGAGCATTATCATCTTTTACCTAACCAACTCTATAGGGCCCCAATTGGCCTTTCTAATGTTAATTCTGCCACCCTTCCAACATCCTATACAACTTTCTAAAATATTTCTACAATGAAAACTATAAAACATTGATGAAAAAAATTAAAGAGGGCACCAAAAAATGGAAAGATATTCCATGTTTATGGTTTGGACATATCTATATTGTTCAATTGTTCCCCAAACAATAATATACATTGTGAATGTATATTCATAATGCAAACCCTATCAAAATACCAATGACATCCTTCACAGAAATAGAAACAATATCCTAAAATTTAAATGCAATCACAAAAGACCCAGAAACCAAAGCAATCTTGAGCAAACAGAACAAAACTGGAGACATCACATTATCTGATTCAAATTATACTACAAAGCTATAGTCACAAAAACAGCATAGTACTGCCATAAAAACAGACACATAGAGCAATGGAACAGAATAGAGAACTCAGAAATAAATCTGCACATTTATAGTCAACTCACTTTTGACAAAGGTGCCAAGAATACACATTAAGAAAAGTTCATTTTCTTCAATAAATGGTACTGGGAAGATTGGATATCCATATTCAGAAAAATACAATAGACTCATCTGTCTTGCCATATATAAAAATCAAATAAAAATGGATTAAAGATTTAAGTCTGATACCTAAAACTATGAAACTACTAGGATAAAACATTTGGAAAAAAATTCAGAACATTGTTCTAGACAAAGATTTCTTGAGTAAGATCTCAAAATCACAGGCAATCAAAGAAAAAATTGACAAATGGGATCACATCAAGCAAAAAGCCTTTTGCACAGCAAAGAAAACAATCAACATAGTGAAGAGATAAACCACAGCAAGGGAGAAAATATCTGTAAACTACACATCTGACAAGGAATTAATAACCAGAATATATAAGGAGCTCAAATAACTCAATAGAAAAAACAAAACAAATTTCAAATTTCCCAATTAGAAATAAGGAAAATATTGGAATAGATATTTCTCAAAAGAAAACATATAAATGGCCAACATTTATATTAAAAATGCTCAAAATCAATCTTTAGAGGAAATAAAAATCAAAACTATATGAGACGTGATTTCACCCCAGTTAAAGTGGCTTTTATCAAAAAGACAGGCAACAGATACTGGCAAGGATGTAGGGAAAGGGAAATATTTATATACTGCTGGTGGGAATGTAAACCAGTGCAGCCACTATGAAGAACAGTATGGAAGTTCCTCAAAAAACTAAAAATAGATCAACCATATGTGATCCAGCAATTCTGCTGGTGTATTTCCAAAAGAAAGGAAATCAGGATATAGAAGAGATAGTTGTACTCTTATGTTACTGCAGCACTGTTCACAATAGCCAAGATATACAATCAGTCTAAGTGTCCATTAATAGGAGAATGGATTTAAAAATGTGTACACATACAAAGTGGACTATTATTCAGCCATAAAGGATGAAATCCTTTCAATTGCAGCAATATAGATGGAAGTAGAAGACATTATGTAAAGTGAAATAAGACAGGGATAGAAAGACAAATATTGCCTGTTCTCACTCGTATGTGGATGCTAAAAAAAATTAAACTCATGGAGGTAGAGTAAATGATGATTACCAGATATTGGGAAGGGTAGTGGGGAGGGGTAAATAAAGAAGAGATTCTTAACAGATACAGAAATAGAGTTAGACAGAAGGGATAAAATCTAGTGTTCAGTAGCACCATAGGGCAACTATACTTAATAATTTATTGTATATTCTAAAAGAACTAAAAGAGTGGAGTTGGAATGTTCTTAAGATAAAGAAGTGATAAGTGTTTGAGGTGATGGATATCCTAATTAATCTGTTTTGATCATTACACAGTATGTTTTTATCAAGATAGCACATACATTCCATAAATATATACAATTATTATGTACCCAGAATAATTAACAGTTTAAAAAATAAATTGGATTTTTTTTCTTTTCAAACCAGTAGTTCCGTTCCATCTGTGGATAATATATAAGGGTATTAGTAGCCTGGTCACTTTGTACCCCCTATTTTTTTTTTTACTACTCATCTCACCCTAAACTTTAGGAATGCCAAAACATAGGTTCTTTTATGCTTTTTTAAATTTTGCTCAAATTATTATATCCTGTTCCTCTGGCAGGCATCTAAAATATTTGAACTTAGCTCAAATGTCACATTCTCTATGAAGCCATTTCAGAGATTTTCTTTCTTTTATAAACTATGTATGATTTCTATATAGCATCATTAATACTGCTAGACTGAATTTCCTAATAAATATGAAAGTTAATAATGCTAGTTACAGCTCAACATAGAGAAGATAGTCAGTTACTTCAATTTATTGCAGTTTACATATAACTATAAAGAACACTGAAAAATCTATTAATATTCAGCCATTGTGAAAAGCAATTTAGTGATTTCTCAAATAAGTTATAACAGTACTTCCATTCAACCCAGCAATCCCATTATTGCGCATATACCCAAAGGAATATAAATTGTTCTACCATAAAGAAACATGTACGTATATGTTCATTGCATCACTATTCACAATAACAAAGACATGGAATCAACCTAAATGCCCATCAATGGTAGACTAGATAAAGACAATGTGGTACATATACACCATAGAATACTATACAGCCATTAAAAACAAGATCATGTCCTTTGCAGCAACATGGATGAAGCTGGAGGCCATTATGCTAAGGAAACTAACACAGAAACAGAAACCAAATGCCACATGTTCTCATTTATATGTGGGAGCTAACCATTGAGTCCACATGGACAAAAAGAAGGGAACAACAGACACTGGAGCCTACTTGAGGGTGGAGTGTGAGAGGAGGGTGAGGACTGAAACTCTACCTAACAGGTACTATGCTTATTATCTGGGTGATGAAATAATCTGTACATAAAACCCCCATGAAACACAATTTACATATATAACAAACCTGCACACGTACCTTTGAACCTAAAATAAATGTTATTTTTAAAATCTATTAATATAAATAATATTATCAATAGCAGAAAGCAAAAACTTTGTCCAGATTTCCCATGTCATGTACATTACCCATTTTCTTTCCTCTTTACACTATATAGTGTATCATTTGACCCTTTTGAAAACTAACAACAAAATCTTTCAAAAAGAATACTGTTCACTTGAAGATATGCCAAGCTGTGTTTTTCTCAACAAAATGCCATAAGATTATTTTTTACATAGTCTTCATTTTGACTTTCAGTTTTTCCAAGCCTTTATCTACTTTTATAAACATTTGCACATATTTATACAAACATTGTAAGCATTTATAGAAAATTACAAAGGTCAATAAACAACTCTAGATCAATCAATTTTGCTATTTAATTAATCAATTTTTTGAGCAATATTTAGTAAAAGTCCTTTTATAAAGGTCTGTGAATCTGCAGTACAGTTTGGGGAGTAAAAACTCACGCACCATTTCAGGAAGCTGATTATTTGCGACATAAAGGGACTGAGAAGAAAGAATAGTTTTGTATGCTTTTGTAGATTACCCAGATGACCTATACAGAGATTTTTGGGAAGCTCTGTGAAATCCTTTAGCCAAGTTTACTCTGGCAGCAGCAACCCTTGCTGCCTTCTCTCTGAGTCCTTTGGCTCCAACTTTGGGGAAGTAGAGAACTATTTTTATTTCTCAATGGCTTCCACACTGGAATTCCCTGACCAAGAGACTTAAAAATCCATCAAACTGGCTTTTTCTCCAATGTAAGAAAATATTGCACCAACATATTATAACTTCCAATCTCTAAGACTGCTTATAATGAACATTCTCTAGATGTAGAAGCATTAGAAGTTGTAGCTCTATTATTTTTATTGTGGTTTTTAAATAACACAGTCATTCAGATTTGTTATTAATCATTTCAAATAGTCATTCCTTAAAATATTATCATACGCTTATTAACCAAGACAATAAAAATGGAAACAAATATATTAGTAACTACTGCTGTACTAATAACACACTACATAGCACTAAACAATCAAACACAATATTTTCTTAAAAATGAGACTAGTATTCAGCATACTGTTCTTTTCCTGTTGTGTCTAATTTTGTTTTGCAAATTCTAAAATTTGTTAGTGAATATTTCTTGTTCATATGGAACCATCTTTGAATATTATATCATTGCTGCACCTCACTAATGATTTAGTGGACTTATAAATCATTAGAAACACTGATCTGGTTGATGATGCATTTGAGTAATACATCATGAGGAAAAGGTGCTTCAATGATCTATGACTCTAAAGATGGTGCTGTGTAGAATCAAATACAGGAACACTTTTAGTTACTGCAGAGAATCCCTGCTCTGGAGAGGGCTTCACTTAAAAAAATTCACTATCTTTTGGCTAAGTTTTAACCCATTGTTAAATATTTTGTCATTTCACTCTATTTGTTTCCAAAAGCAGACATTCAGACAAATATATCATAGTATAGCGTGAAAATTATTTGCTTTCTTCATCAAGAAATGCATTGACAAAAACATTTTGGATTTTTATTGAATATTAAGTTTCTATATCTCTTCTCTTAGTGATACTATATGAGATCATATAATACAGAAATGTTTTTATCCTCAATATTAATCATCATTTTACATACTCTAAAATAGCAATACTAGAATTATGTGATTCTGAAGATACATTTACAATCAGTATTAACCAAGAGCCAGATGACTACTGTGTGAACTGTAGTCTTTAAAATAGAGTAACTTAAAAATAAGAAGTTCTCAGAGATCATTCAATTGAATTTGAGCCCTATATGTTTAAGACATAGTTTATTAATCTTCTAATTTTTCATTGTTTTCAAATATTATTCTACTATTAATTTTCTACATGTGAGAAATAGAATGTATTATTTACAATAACTCATTAAGTAATAGACTCAAACTCTAAAATTGAATAGACAGTGCTTTATTTTCTATTTTTTAATAAAAATAATCTGACAAACTAAATGAGCACTTTATACACTTTTAATATTAGTATAAAATGATACCATCAAAACCTTACACAGATGCCTTACTCTATGTTGTGAAAAGAAAGTTCTGAGTTTTGCAGATTCTTTCTCTGATTTGGATGCCTATTTAATTAATTTGATTAATCACTGCTCTAAAATAACTCAATGCCTTGGATTTTAGAAAAATTGACCCAATAGTCCCAAAGAAGGGATAAATCTCTTTTATTTCCCTCCAATATACTCCACTCCCACCCTTCCTAATCCAGGACCCATCTAATTTTTGCCCAAAGCTGGTAGGTAGAAAACATATTCATTATTTTTAGGATAAATCCTGGTCTTTACTCAAAAAGAAATAACTGACTCCTTGACCCACAGTGGACAGTTACTGTAGCCAGAAGGTATAGTTTTCAACAGTGTGAGTAATGGAGTGTTAAATCACACCTTGTGTACATTTACAATCTCAGACACATGCTATTTAGCCCTAGTAATATCTCCTGTGCTGGGAGAAGAGAACATCACACTGACCCACCTCCTGTTGCAATAGTCCAGTACCTCTCACAGTCTTCTCTCAGTATGTAGCACATCTTGTAAGAATCAGCAATAGTTCTTTGGCATAGGACAGCTCAAATTCAGATTAACAAAAATAACATAATTTGTTTTATGTAATCTAAAGAGTCTTAAGTACGTCATAAATTTGCGTCTATTTCTATCATGAAGCAGAACACTTAACATATTTATAAATTGCCCATTTGGTTTACCTTCAAACCCCTCTAACTTTTCCAAGGACAATAGAGGGTACTTACTTTAAATCTGTCTCATTAAACAACCTGATAAAGTGATTTTCCCAGTATAAAGAAGCCCTTAGCTCCAAAAGGTAAATTCCAAACATTTTTTGGATGGTATAAAATGCTTATGATTTTGAAATTGGCAGTTTTTCCTGCTAGGCCTTACGGGATGTCTCATTACACAAGCTTCAGGAAAGAAATTTAAACTTATTTGAAAAAAAGAAAAGAAAAACTAAGAATGCTTTTTAACAAAGCACAATAATTCCATTCTAGTGAAATATTAAACAAATACTTCAAATTATAGGAAAATCTCCCCTCAAATATATTCACTGATATATTACTGAAAATAATGAAATAATCTAAACAAGCTTAGTATCCAACAATAGGGGAATAAAGGCATATCCCAAGGAAGATCGGAATATCTTTCCAGCTAGTGTTTTCTAAAAAGAATGTCTTCTGGCTTTCGATATTGAAACTACATATAATACATTTTTCTTTTATTATAATGTTTTCCAGTCATTATTTATAGAGGTAAATTTTATATTTATCTCTGTAAAACACGATACACCATTTTTAAGCAAAATTTGGGGTAAATCTTACTACGTTGTAAATACATCTATACCACGATCACACATTTTGTAAACCATACTGAATATCAGCAAAAAGCTACTGTATTATGGATGTGGCTGGCCATAGGATTGGCATCTCAGGGTCGCATCCAGTGTGACACTGAGCTTTCCTTTAAAAAAAATTCGATATTGTTTTAGCACAAGATAAAAAGCTTATAACTGAACTTAACAAGAATTAAGTCAAAGTCCCATTTTGCAACATTTTTATCTTAAGTGCCCATTACCTCCATGAAAATTTAGCAAAGCCTTCTTCAATAGTTTCCACAGACATTTCTGTCATCACTTCCTCTGAGACTCATGATTTGTCTGAAGACTTTGATCATCATCTCAACTCCACCATTACATCTGTAATCAGTGACAATGAAGTGTCAACCATCCTTACTATCTTTCTTCTGAATTTTCTTTAATTTTTAAGGCATCACTTCAAGAGCGAGCAAACAGTTTATTTCCAGATATTACCTGGTTTTTATTGTGAAATGTGCATTTCCATTATAAATTTTGTTATTGCTTTGTGTTCTTTGCTGGGCTGTATTATAAGTGTTTATCAAATGACATGCAAACTCTACAAGAATAGCATTTAAACTGTTTATCAGCAACTTTATCAACTGTCCAGTGTATCAGATGTTTTAAAAATACTTCTAACATGATAGTTTGTTTTTTGCCCATCATCAAGTTCAACATGGATTTGAAGGGAGCTCTGCTATCATGTAACCATTGAGACGCCCAGGTTCACAGAGATATGTTTATGAACAGAATTGTATCCTGCCCAGAATTCATATGTTGCAGCCGTAACCCACAGTACAAACTCTATAGGCTATATTTTGCTTTACTTTATGTTAATTTATTGTGTTTGGCAGATATTTCTTTTTTAAAACAAAATTGAAGATTTCTGACAACCCTGCTCAAGAAAGTCTATTGGCATCATTCTTAAAACCACATGTGCTTACTTTGTGTCTCTGTGTCCCTGAGCCATAAAAATATTGAAATAAGGCCAATTAATAAAACTACCATGACCTCTAAGTGTTCATATGAAAGGAAGAGTCACACATCCCTCACTTTCAATCAAAAGCTAAAAATGATTAAACTTATTGAGGAAGAAAAGATGAGACCAATTGAAAGCTAGGCCTCTTGTGTCAAACAGCCAAGTTTTCAATGTAAAGGGAAATTTCTTTGCAGTATTTGACTCCAGGTTATAAAGCTAAAATATAAAATGTACTACACACAAAGTCTGTACTGTAATTAGTAAATGTGCTTCTTACACAGGTATGGGTTAGAAACTATGGAACTAATTTATATGTATATTAAATTGAACATATAAATAAATATGCTGTAGATAATGATAGCTAGGCTTCTCATTGTTGAAGAAAGAGGTTACAAATAAGAGAGAAGAAAAGAATGAATTCTGTGTTGCTGGATTGGAATTGGAGGAAGCAGTGTGATCTCATGGTTTTAAATTGTTGATACAGATAGTATACCAGTTTCCCATTACTGCCGTATGAAATTAGCATAAATGTAGCAGGTTACGACAACAATGACTTGTTATTTTATAGTTCTGAAGGTCATAAGTCCAAAAGGGCTGGGTTAATATCAAGGTGTTTACAGGGCTGCATTTTCTTTTGGAAGATCTAGGAGAAAATCTAACCTGCTTGCCTGTTCCAGCTTCCAAAGGCTGTCTGCATTCCTTGGCTTGTGGCTCCCTTCCCCCATTTTCAAAGCCATCAGCATAGCATATTCAAATTTCTCTTCAATTCTGACCTTTCCTTCCCCTGTCTTCTTTTATAAAAACCCTTTTGATTACATTAGGTCTACCCAGATAATCCCTCCCCCCTCAAGATCCTTAACTTATCACATAAGTCTCTTTTGCCACGTATGCTAACATATTCACAAAAGTCTGGGTATTAGGATGTAGACATCTTTAGGAGGTCTTTCTTCTGCCTACACAGATAGACAGGTCAGAAATAAATCTGCATATGTATGTATCCACACAGGCCAAAATTTTCTCTTTCTCTCTAGATATATTTTCAAGCTTTGACTGCTGAGAGGGCCTCAGAGATACCACAATAGCAAACAACACATCTCCATCTCAGATCTTAGTTCTGCAATAACATTCTTCAATGAAAAGAGCTCAGAGTCTTTGAAGAAGCTGTTGATTTCAGAGCTGTAGCACTAAAAACACAAGTTGAGCCTATAACATTCTGTGGTGCTTCCAAAATAGAAAAGTTATCCAAAATAACGGAGGCATAGTAGAAATCAATCTGAAAGAACCCCCAGTGGCCAAAACTGGAAATAACTAAACAACAAAATAAATAATGATTGTACTGGATTACAATCTATAAAGTAAAACATATACCTATGTGTCTATACTGAATAAAGTTGCCAGTTAAAATATAAGGCACACAAATTTTAATTGCAGCTAAACAATGTATGAAAGTATATTTCAAATATACATGGGACATACTTATACTAAAATTTATTTGCTGCTTGGCTGAAATTAAAATCTAACTGGGTGTTATGTATTTTCATTTATAAAATTAGGCAATCACAATCCTGATATAAATAAATAGATGATTGATAGATATAAGTAGATGAATGATAGAAAGATAAATAAGCAAAGACAGTATTTTATTGCAGAAGGATTCTGATTAATGACTATAAGCAAAATGAAAGAAATAGAAAATCACCAATAGAACACCATAGAAATACTTGTCTCAGAGAAGATTAAGTGATGGCTACTAAAATTAGTGGGTTAAACGTCTGTGGAGAAACAAGATACAAAGTCTCAAAAAGACTCCCCCAAGGTATTTATTAACTAGAAAGCAACCAATGGCAACTCTAGGTTGATTTATCCCCCCATAAAATATTCCCATCTTCTAACCCCAGGTACCTATGAATGTGATATTATTTGAAATGGGGTCTTAACAGATATAATTACCTTGAGATGAGATCCTGCGTTTAGGATAGACATTAAATCCAATCACAGTCATATGCTGCTTAACAACATTTCAAACAAAAACAGACTGCATATGCAATGGTTGGCCTATAAAATTATAACAAAGCAGAAAATTTTCCACGGCCTAGAGCCATCCTAGCCATCGTAAAGTCATAGTGCAATGCATTACCATGTGTTTGTGGTGATGCTGGTGTGTAGTGTTTATAAAGTCTACAGTAGTGTACAATTGCGTCCTAGGCATTCTAATTCACTCACCACTCACAGACTGAGTCACTCAGAGCAGCTTCCAGTTCTATAAACTCCTTTCACGGTAAGTTCCTTCCACAAGAGTACCATGTTTATCTTTTATACTATGTTTTGACTGCTTCTTTTTTATGTTTAGATACACAAGTACTGACAATTATGTTACAATTTCCTATAATATTCAGTACAGTAACATGCTGTACAGGTTTGTAACCTAGAAGCAACAGGCTATGCCATATAGCCTAGGTGTGTAGTAGGCTAGACCATCTAGGTTTGTGTAAGTTCATTCCGTGATACAATTTTCAGAATGTATCCCTGTCATTAAGTGACATATGACTATACTGATGTCTTTATAAGGAGAGGAAAACTGAAGACATGGGGTTTGCATCCTGGAAAAGAAGGAAACATTAGGGAGAAAAAGAATGAAATCTGAATAAAGTCTTTAGATTAGTTAATAGTATTATGACAATGGTAATACTATTACCAAATATTTCTTTTAATATTTATCAAAAAATATTAGAATATTTACCAAATTACTAAGTATTTATCTTAGTAATTATACTATAGATATATCAACCTTTAGGAAAGAGGGGAATAAGGTATAAGATACATCTCTACTATATTTCAACTCTTTTGTAAATGTATTTTTTTGAAAATACGAAGTATTAAATAAAAATTTCATTGTTGAGAACTGAGCAGTTTCATTTGGGTGTTACCATTAGAAACAAGACTACTAATTGCTTTTAACTGGGGTATAAGATAGGAGAGTTAGAGTACTATGGACTGAATTATTTGCCCTCAAAATTTATATGCTGAGATTCTAACCCCTGTACCTCAGAATTGACTATATTCGGAGATAGGACCTTTAAATAGGTAATTAAGTTAAGAGAAGCCCATTAGGATGGGCTCTGATCCAATCTGACTGTTGTCATAAGGTTATGAAGACACTGGAGAATCACCAAGAGAAAAGGCCCCATGAGGACACAGTGGAAAGGCACCACCTGCAACCCAAGGAGAGAAGCATCAGGAGAAAGGGAACCTGCCAACACCTAGTTCTTTGGTTTCCAGTTTCCAGAAATATGAGAAAATCAATTTTTGTTGTTTAAGCAACTCAGTTTGTGGCAGGTTGTTACAGCAGCCCTAGAAAACAATTCCACAGCTAGTATAACCTCTTGCCCATGGAAGCTGTGGTGGAATCTATGCAGGCTTTGAGTAAGTTAACATCTCCCAATTTCCACTTGTTTATCTATATTTGAAGAATAATACTTATATTTAACCCTGTTATGATTATCAGAAACACTATAGCTAACGGCATTTGTTTTTTTTATGAAGAGAGAAGCAATTTTTTGCTAAGTATGAAAGGGGGCATTCAAGTTCAGAGCTTGAAGGGTGGAGTGAACATTTTGAAGAGACATGATAAGAAACAGGAGATCAAAGAGTAGACATAAAATAAAGTATAATTCCAATGAACTCCATGACTAAATAACATCCCCAAGTAGTTAATTTGCTTGTATCAAAACCTAATTACAAATGCCCTTTGTGCCATCTGTAATTCAAGTTTCTTTTTGTCCTTTTACAAAGCTAATCAAATATGCAAATTATGATAGGTTGGCCTCTAAAAGTTAGACAATGGAAGCCTTCAGATATTTGACACCGAGTTATCTAATTAGTGTCAGTAAAACTTAAAATATACACAACTCACATTAGATAATATATGTTGAGAGAACTTTCAGAAAAAGGCTAAACTGTAACTCCCATAAAAAAAGAACATATGCTAAAGATTGTATTTAACTCATGAGGGAAGCAGGCAGATGTTACCAATGGTTCAAAAGAGAATCTGAAAATAGAAACAATTATAGATCAGGAATATTAAAATGCAAATGCATATGAGAGAAAAGTAGTTTTTCCTCTTCGTAGGAGGAAGACAACTGAACCTCCACCAGGCAGGACAGAATTTACATGTCTGTCAATGATATACAACTTACAAACAGTATAAAAATCACTCAGAGATAATGAAAGACTTGAATCAGATAACTTGAATCAGTGTCCTCCCAACAGTGCATATACATTTTTCTTTTATTTTTTTGAGACGGAGTCGCTCTGTCGCCCAGACTGGAGTGCACTGGTGCGATCTCGGCTCACTGCAAGCTCCACCTCCCAGGTTCACACCATTCTCCTGCCTCAGCCTCCTGAGTAGCTGGAACTACAGGCGCCCGCCACCACTCCCGGCTAATTTTTTGTATTTTTAGTAGAGACGGGGTTTCACTGTTAGCCAAGATGGTCTGGATCTCCTGACCTCGTGATCCGCCTGCCTCGGCCTCCCAAAGTGCTGGGATTACAGGCTTGAGCCACTGCGCCCGGCCCATTTTTCTTTTGGAAGCAGAAATTTCTTTCTACATATTTAGACAGTGGTCCTAATGTGTCTGGAATTGGTTCCTTCCAGTGGGTTCTTGGTCTCGCTGACTTCAAGAATGAAGCCGTGGACCCTCGTGGTGTTACAGTTCTTAAAGATGGTGTGTCCGGAGCTTGTTCCTTCAGATGTTCAGATGTGTCCGGAGTTTCTTCCTTCTAGTGGGTTTGTGGTCTTGCTGACTTTAGGAGTGAAGCCATAGACCTTCGCAGTGAGTGTTACAGTTCTTAAAGGTGGCATGTCCGGAGTTGTTCGTTCCTCCCAGTGGGTTCATGGTCTCCCTGACTTCAGGAGTGAAGCTGCAGACCTTCCCAGTGAGTGCTACAGCTCATAAAGGTAGTGCGGACCCAAAGAGTGAGCAGCAGCAAGATTTACTGCAAAGAGCGAAAGAACAACGCTTCCACGGCATGGAAGCGGACCCGAGCGGATTGCTGCTGCTGGCTCTGGTGGCCGGCTTTTATTCCCTTATTCAGCCTGGCTCATGTCCTGCTGACTGGTCCATTTTACAGAATGCTGATTGGTGCGTTTTTACAGAGTGCTGATTGGTGCATTTACAAACCTTTAGCTAGATACAGAGCACTGATTGGTGTGTTTACAATCGTTTAGCTAGACAGAAAAGTTCTCCAAGTCCCCACCGGACCCAGAAGCCCAGCCAGCTTCACCGCTCACTAACATGCTGTTTCTTTAATGAAATGTTGGTGATACTTCAAGGTCAGGATATTCTGGGGTATTCATAGGCCAAGAAAGTTAAAAATAGTTCTAATGTGGCACATCCTCATGACTTCTGAGGAAGCTTCTCAAGTGGGTCTCTTTTAGTCAGTTATTTTTCTTCCTACAAAATGCTTAACAGTTTAGATATTCATGGTATAACTTCTATAGAGCCCTGTTCTGAATCTTATTAAAAGATATGAAATGAGCCTAAATGTAGACATCTAAATAAGAAAGTGTATGTAAAAATTTTAATGATTCAACTAGAGAATCAGTATGTGTTTTTGCTCTGTGAGTAACATTCTAAAGTGAGTAAAAAAGATGGCTTGGAAAATAGACTCTAATAGAAAGGTTAAACTAGTTAGTTTGCCTTCTGTTTTCATTTCTGCTTTAGTCTGGGAGAATCAGTAGACCTAAAATCAGTCTTTGAAAGACAACAAAAGGTGCACTGTAGTAAATTATTTTCCATAGCTACAAAGGGCAGAAAAATAGATCAGTTCAGATTTCTTATGAAAAATGCACATTAGAATACATAGATATAGTGGTGTTAATTTTTAAACAGCTTACTGAAGGAAGTTATTGATATCCCTTCCTTGCTTTAGAGTCTAAAAAAGAACAGTTTTGCCATTTATCTAAAGTGGCCTAAAAATAAATAGAAAATGAGTAAAAAATAGGAATCACCTAGGAAATTGTATAAATATTGCAAAGAACCAGCTCAGATTATTCAGACTCAATAGGTAAGCAGTGAAGCCCAAGAATTAGAATTTTTATGACAGTTTTCACGTCATTTCAATGTACCTCTAGGTGTAGAATCAACTTCACAAGTTGTCCTCAGCCCGCTTTTATTCTGACATATCATCCTATTAACTTCTCGTAACATTCGATATAAATAATTCTGTGCAATATAGCTTCATGGGAACAGTGAAGTGGGAAAGGCAGAAATTTACCAGTAATTCCTGGATTTTCAAGTTTCAGAAAACCATTACAACCCAAAATACAAAACGTATGTACCTGGAAGAGGAGATAAGGATATCTTCAGTCAGGTGCCTTCTCCTGTTTTGAGTACGCATTACCTAACAATCTATCCATAGGCCCTTGAGACCCTGGCAATTGCCTTGGAATATTGGCAACCTGGCTCTATCTTGCTATATTGTATTTTTACAATGTTCTTATTTTATTCATTAGTTTTAGCAGGTCACAATAATTTGTTTTGCTATTTATAGGCACTCAGGATACATTCGCCTACTTTGCTGATAATGAAGTACTTTCTGTTTTACCAAATATCAGACTCTTGCATTTAAAATGTTTGTCTACATATCCCCTTTAGTACTTCTTTTATTTGCTCCGAAAGTGACCATTTTTTAAAATTTTATATTTTTAAAAAAGAACAAACTCTTACAGGTCCCATTTAATGAAGAAGTCATTGTAACAGATAAAAATTTTCCATCTGCAATTTTGCTTAGATAGTACCTGTTTTTAAAATGTAACAGTGAATAGTTCACCTGGGAAGGTAAATGTTTAACTGAAGATTTTTCATCATTACATGTATTCAGGACAACACAATTATTAAAGACAACTAACCAATTTTTTTAACTTAGTGAATTTGGAAGGTGTTTTTCTTGCCCATTGTTTGTCAAGATCACTTAAGAGATGAAAAATAACATAGTGCCAGAAGGACAGAAACATTGAAAGGGAATGAGCAGTTTTGACAATAATAATAGATGAGTGTTTTGTGAAAATAGGTTATAGGTTTATCATTAATATTAAAGCTGCAACTCAAAATAAATGGGCACAATTTACAATAATCATTTAACATAATTACATATACATAGAAGACTTTTCTATCTCCAATAATCTCAAACTGGAGAGAATTGAAGTTAACATTTAAATGAGAATGAACTTCAATGTAGAACCACACTACAGTTGTGACTAACTTAGACTCAAATGAGATTCAACTGAATTGTTATTATTCCATCCAGGGTAACTTCACCTCAAATCCTCCCTGGACATGCAAGAATATTTTTGGTAAAATAATAATAAATAAATAAATAAATAAATAAATAAATAAATAAAACTTACCGAATACAAATGTCTTTCCTGGCTCTAAATTTAGTTTTTTCCTATACTTGTAAGGAAAACAGACCCCAAAGTGGCTAAGGCCAGATCTGATATTAGAGGGAAGAAATGAGCTTATTTATGTAAAGTGCATAGCCCACTTCCTAAATGACAAGTAATCACTTCATGGTAGTTACTGTTTATATTTGTTAATATTCACCTTCTTTTCTTTGCTAAAAATTGCCTTATGTAAACAAACGAACCAATAAAACTAAGAGACAAAAGAAAAAATCTTCTTCCTGGATAAACTCTCTGGGCAGCCCTGCCACTGGGATTGTACTGCCCACACGCCAACACTGCATCTCCAGGAAGGTCCACACCATTCCCACTGAACCTTACTTATTTTATACTAAAAAATAAGTACCTCTTATTTTTTAATCAAAAAGTAGTTTTTGATTGAAAATTATTTTAAGTGTATGGATAAAAGTGTATGGACAATGGCTGAAATGAAATATGTACATATACAAAAAGAAAGTAGTTCTGAGAGTGAATGTATATGTGATTACATCTTATTCTGATTTTTTTTGTTAACTTTTCTTGTTCATTTATTTTCTATGCTTCCATAACAAATGACAACAAACAAAATGGTTTGAAACAACAAATACATTACTTTACAATTCAGAAGATCAAAAAACCTAGTAGGTATGAGTCTCACTGGACTAAGATAAAGGTATTGGCAGGGTTGTGTTCCTATCTGGAGGCTCTAGGGGAGAGAATACCTTTACTACTCTTTCAGGTTGTTGGCAGAATTCAGTACCTTGTAGCTGTAGGACCAAGGTTACCTTTTCTGCTGCATGTAAGCTGAAGGCTCTTCCCAGGTTCTAGCGGCTACAGGCATTTGTGACCCCCTTCTTCCATCTTCAAAGTTAGCAAAAAGATGAGGGGGAGTCAAGTCCTTCTCATATTACATCTCTCAGATCCATCTTTCTGCCTTCTGCTACTACTTTTAAGGACTTAAGTGATTAAATTAGGCCCATCTGGATAACAACCCAGGATCAGGATAACCTGCCTATTTTAAGGTCAGGTGATACATAATCTGAATCCCATCTATAGCTTTGGTTCTCTTTGCCATCTAACTTAATAGAGTGACAGATTCTGGGGGATTAGGATATGAACATTTTAGGGAATCATTACACTGCCTACAGACAGTAGGTAGGCTTTTGACAACAAACTTTCAGAGTAACAGAGCCCAAATTTTGTACATCCAGTATTGATTTTACCAACTTTACCCATCATCTCTTGTTGCCAATTTTACTCTCTCATTTCTATTTCCTATCTCTAACTAAATACCACAGTCTCCGTGATAAATCACAATTTCTCATGGTCATAACCACTAATTTTAGTTCTGCAAACAGTCTTACTATCTCTTCATTATTTTTAAATCCATTTCTGACTTTGAATATCCAGTTACTGCTATAGTACAAACTCATATTCTTTTCATTCTCTTTTTATATATATATATACTTTAAGTTCTAGGGTACATGTGCACAATGTGCAGGTTTGTTACATATGTATACATATGCCATGTTGATGTCTTGGTGTGCTGCAGAAAAATTTCTACACAATAGTGAATATATTCTGTCTAAAATGATTTTGTCATACTATCATTTTGCTGGTGAAAACCTTTCATAATTATACTGTTTTCCTAGGAAAATGTACTGCTTAGCTGTCCTCTTTTTCTCTCATCCTTTACTTGACTTTTCTATTCAACAGCCAAGACTTGGCTTATCTATCATTTCTTTGAGTAGGAGTCCTCATTCCTCCATTCTGGGTAAGGTGCATCTTCTCATTCTTCTATACTTACCTCTCACAATATTTATCACACTGTTATCACCATAAATTTTCTTATCTATTTCTCTCAATGGATTGTAAGCTTCTGAAGAGCAAAGTTGTGCCTCTTATCTGACTTGAGTCCTTGAGTTCAGTTTAGAGCATGGCAACTAGTATGTATTAATATCCAATAAATATATGCTGAATGAATAATTAATAGTGATTAATATTGTGTCTACTCTGTCTAGTCACATGGAATTCTTGAGGTTTCAGAGGCAAAGAAACTAGAGGATATTATGCTAAGTGAAATAAGCCAGACACAGAAAGAAAAATATTGCATGATCTCATTTACATGTAGAATCTAAAAAAATTCAAATATACAAAATAGAGGATAAAACGGGGGCATGGAGGTGGGAAAATGGGCGAGATGTAGATTCAAGATTACAAAGTAGCAGATACGTAAGATGAACAAGTCTAGAGATCAAATGTACAATATTAGAACTATAGTTAATAAAGTACTGTGTTTGGGATTCCTATTAAATGGATAGATTTCAGTAGCTCTTTCTATAAAAAGAAAAAATGAGTAACTATGTGAGATGATAAATATGTTAGTATGCTTCACTATAGTTAGTAACTCCTTTAACTATCTATATGTATTTCTTATATCATGTTATATACCTTAAATACACATGATAAAATTTAAATACATACATACGTAAAACAAAGGGGCAAAGTATGAGAAAATTATTTGGAAAACATATGCTATGCACACTCATAGCTTTATACATTTTTAACTTACAAATAAAAGATTTATTGTTAAGTATAATATATTAGCAGTCAATTTGCCTTGCTTTCCAGCAAGTCTATACTTCACAGAAAATTAAATATTTTAAAAGCTATTTTTAGAAACTTTATACTTGCCAATCTTTGTGTATTATGTAATAGTATTACATTTCAAACAAGGCAGAGAGATCTATCATGGTAAACCTACTTTCATATCTGCCTGGAGTCACAAGTCTCTTCCAATACTAAGGCATGGACCATGTAGTGGGAATCCTGACCTGCTGACAACATATTCCTATTAATTTAATAGTTGAATGAACGCCAGTTTAGAAATCAATGGATACTTGCTCTATTGTATTTCAAACAACTGCTCCTCTGAAAGTGTTGAATATAGAGTTAAATAAAATCAGAGTACCAATACAAGTAGCATGAGATCTGTCTTTTTATCTGAGCTGTGGCCAAGCTTGGGAAAAAAGTTTAGTTGGTTATTAATCTGATTATATTGGAACACTCAGTAAGCATCAGAAAATTACTATTTTTTCATTATGCCTGGATTTTATGAATCTTTCCATACGTCCTTTTCAAACTAAAGGAAGGGTGATCCTGAAAACAATCCTTCCAGAAGTATAGTAGTTGTTTACAAAATAAATATAACAAAAAATAGCTTTTTTTTTTTTTTTTTTTTTTTTTTTGAGATGGAGTCACGCTATGTCGCCCAGGCTGGAGTGCAATGGCACGATCTCAGCTCACTGCAACCTCCGCCTCCTGGATTCAAGCGATTCTCCTGTCTCAGCCTCCCTAGTAGCCGGGATTACAGGTGTGCACCACCATGCCTGACTAATTTTTTGTCTTTTTAGTAGAGATGGGGTTTCACCACATTGGTCAGGCTGGTCTCGAACTCCTGACCTCAGATGATCCGCCTGCCTCAGCCTCCCAAAGTGCTGGGATTACAGGCGTGAGCCACCATGCCCAGCCAAAATAGCTTTTCAATATACTAATAACTGATTAGAAAGCACAATGAAAATAAATTATAATCTTCACTAGCAATGAAAATGTATATTTTCTCAAAATGAACCAGAAAATTTTAATACTTTTCTAAGTCATCCAATAATGTTTGTATAAATGGAAAGATATACCACATTGATGTATAAAGACTTGCAAATTGTTGGATTTTAATTATCCCTAAGGTGATTTACAGTTTCCATCTTGAATTTCATTCTAAATTGACTTCCAATATTTATTAACATTCCAAAACAATTTTTAACCTAACAAAAACTGTTAAATGTTACTTGGAAGGAAAAATTGAGAAATGGTAGATAATAAAATATATAAAAACAAAAACAATGAGAAAGTACCTGTAGTATTGGATATTAAACTAAAATATTTTTTCAAAAATTAAGATAAGGATGGTATCAGATAAGGAATATCAATTGATCAAATTGAATATAAAGTTCCAAAACTGACATGAGAATAAAGAACTTTTATATGTTATTAAGATATAATTTCATAGCAATAGTGGGAAAAAGAGAGTCAATGAATGGTACTAGAAAATTTGGAGGAATAAAGTAAATTTAGGTTATTATCTTGTAATGTATAAATAAAGCCTAGATGGAATTATGAATAAGGGAAGAAAGAAAAGAGGGGAGGGAGCAAGGAAGAGACGAAGGAAGGAAGGAATGGAGGAAGGAAGGGAGAGAGAAAGGGAGGGAAGGAGGAAGAAAAAATATAAAAGTGTAGAGAAGGTAAAATCTTTAATGAGTGAGGAGAAAGTGAATTTATACATCTCTGCACAGTGAAGCTACTAAGATATTTAGCTCTTATTATGTAATTTCCGAAAGTTTATTCTTCTACAATTTTAATCAACACTATGCCTTGTTTTTTTCTTTCAACAAACATACAAGTTGCTTACTTAGCCCAAAGAGGTCAGTAAGCTTCTAAATCTGGAGCTAAAAATATAAGAGATGAGCCTGAAATATCTTACCATATATGCAAAAAGAAATAGAGATCTCATAGACTATCATTATCAAGGATTATGTTAAACGAACACACAAGCCAACTTGAAGTGGCTCCTGATGGGCAAAGGTGGAGATGAGTTGAGCATAAGCATCCATAAGAATGATGATGATAATGAATTGCAATATATTATGCATATTTCAATCCATGACATCATTATATTTTTAAAGAAAATAACGTGTTTTGGCGGTTACATATAGAGAATGCTATGGAAGCAACTCATTATTTTGAAAACGGGTACATATAATAAAAATGTATTCTACCTTTTGTATACAAATTCTACCTCGAAGTAACCAAATAGCTGTTCAGGAGAAGTTTCTCTGTAGAAGTATTCCAACATATCAGAAGTGCCTGAATTAGAATATTGGCATTTTGTGATGCATAATGAATTCATGAATACTAGCAACCACACTAATGGCTGCTGACATTCCAGAAAGAATGTATCTTCTAATGAAAATGTACAACACCAGCTATAAAGTGTTCTTCCCCAATACTCTTGAAAGTATTTATTTCAGAAGAACAGAGAAACAGTAGTATGGGGATGCAGTGAGCAAAATCCTGGTTATGGGAAACTATAGAATGAATACGCTGCTTTCCTTAAAAAATAAATTCTAAGGAAAAAATAAAGATAGAGATAGAACTTACAAATGAAGAGAGTTCTAAGAGATTAACTGAAATAATGTTTATTTGGATCCTAAAATGAACAAATAATACTAAACTTATCAGACAATCAGGGAGATTTGAACACTTACTGAATATCTGATAAAATGAACAATTCATTAGTTTATAAGTATGATAATATTTTAGATATCCATGCTAAAATATTTACAGAAGAAGTAATAAAATGTCTGGATTTTGACAAAATAATTGAGGTAGTTTAGGAAATGCATGAGAGTATCAATGAATCAAGTTTGTCTATGTGTTATTAATTCTTAAAGTTGGATAATTGACATATAGATGTTTGTTATTGTTTTCTCTAAGTTTACTAAAATTAAAATAAAATGCTATGTTAATAAATATTATTTCCTTCTATTAAACAAAAGCAAAGATGAAGTAAAAGGAGTTCTATGATTATTCAAACTACATGATAGATCTTTCAGTTATTCAATCTTTATTTTGAAAAAATAACAAAGGACTAATTCTCTAGTAGAACTATCATTCAATTAAAAATAGTAAAAGTGAATACATAAATAAAACACATTACCTATGATCTGGAAGGCACAAAATGGAAATATAAAACCAATGAAAATTTTAAAAATTATTTTCACAATATGAATAAGTAAAACATCTAAAGAAAATGTCTACAAACAGCAATTTCAAAAGGGCCTCTAAGACAGAAGCTGATTAGATCTAAGAAAAAAAGCAACTGCATATTTTACAAGCATCTTTACCACAATCAGAAAGGTGAAATTGCTTATTGGTACAAAAGTCAGTGCTATATTGTGTGACTATGATTTACTCCATATCTGAAATGGTTGACATGTTAAATCTAATGCTTATTTAAGCAATCAAATCATAATTGGTACATTTATGCATAAAATATTAAAATACATTTGTCAGTTACTATAGATCTCTGCTTATCAACCGTAGGGGATTTTCTGTCCTCTTCTCCCTGGGGATATTTGGCAATGTCTGGAGATATCTTTGGTTCTCATAACTGGGAAAGTGTTATAGATATGTAGTTTGTAGAGGGCAGGGATGCTATTTAACATCTTCTAATGTACATGGCGTCCCACCACAGAATTACCCAATTCTGTCAATGGTGATTTCATTTAGAATTTATGCTGTAGATATACCAATATTTTTCAAGACTAATTTATGAATTTTTTAAATTACACATTGAAATTTTATTTTTATGCATTCATTTGTTTATTTATTCACACAGGATATCTTGCCATTATGAATGCCTCTTTTTCTTAAGGTTATAAAATACACCTTTGTCCAAATTAAATGTGTTTTTAAAATTTATTTTTCATTAGATATAGGTACAATGAACCACCATAGATTCAATGTTATAGTTACTATTACATTTGCTCTAACATTTGAAGCAACAAACAAAAATTGTTTGGAGAAGCAACATATGCTGATTGATATGAAAAATAGGAAACATTTCTTAATATCATAACTTCAATTCACTGTCAACATCTTTGAAAAGCATGGAAATGTCTTTAAATAAATTACAGTGTCATAGGGAACAAGAAAATTCTTACCCAGAGTATTTTTGTTGTTTTTATGTCAAAAGACCGACATGTTCTTTATTCTTAATAAAGAAATGACCTTTGTTTATATTTTGTAAACTTTATGCTACACATTTTCTTCTGAATCCTAGTACATATCTCATTGCTAAAATTTTCTTTATTACAAACTTAAATTTGTATATGTTTGCATGCTGTTAAATAAAATGTGCCAATTGAAATCTAGAACTAAAATTCTAATGTTTAACTTTTAATCATATTTAGAGCAGATTATTTGAACTGTGACTATTAAAGAAATAATAATGGAAAATCCTTGTGTTTTAATGGATGAAAACATTTTGAGAAAACAAATGGTTATGAAATAATATTCTCCAACAAAATGGAAACTAGGAGACATATTTTTAAACATTTGTGTTTTCTGGAATTCTCAGATTATAGTGGCCCTGACACAAACAAGGATAATATAAAGCAAATTCTATACCTTTAAAACTTAATTTATCCCTGAAATTAATTTTGAGGTACAGTTGTTAATTTTTAATCACTAACCCATATTACAGTGAATCTTTTACTATGTATTTGAGAAAGAAATCTAATAAGATGATGTAGACTCTATCAATGTATCTAAATAAAAATTCATCTTTATCAAGAAATACATTTGTATAAATGAGAAAATGATGCTAACAGAAATCAAGGCATTTAAAAGGCATTCTAATTAAATCAGCATGTAGTTACAAATCCCAACTGTAGGTAAGTGACTAATTAGCCTGTTAAGGTTAATAAAAATTTTCTCTTCTGTAAGATTAATTATAAAGGATGAGTGACCACTGAAGAGTCTTTAAGTGATTTTTATTTTTAATATTTCCAAATCTAGTTACAACCAATAAAAATTATTCTAACCGGTCATAAAACATTCTACAATTTCTGATTTTTATGTTTCTAAAGGTGTTCCTCAGAGTAAAACTTAATTACAGATGGTCACTGACTTGTGATGCTTCCATTTATGATTTTTCAAGTTTACAGTGGTGCAAAGTGATACATATTTAGTAGAACATCAGTAAGTTACCTGAGACATTTAATAATTTATTAACCTCATCATAAGTCAAGAAGCATCTGTATTGTACTCATGACACTATTTCTTATAGAACTGAAAACTAAGACATGAATTAAACAAACACAAATATTGTATCTGAAATGGTGGCTTACTTTTCCTCGGGTTATGTATTTATAATACCTGCTAAGCAAAGTAGAGTCTTAATTACTTTTGTCTCAGCTAGCTATTATTTTCTCCTTAGGAGATAAATGTGTATTATTAGGAATCAATTATCAATTATCATTTCCTTTTATAAAATTTGGATGACTAGCACAAGGAGAATGTTACAAGCTATCTTCTCCTCAAGAAAATACGGAGATGGAGATTGGGGTAAAAGATGTTTATCTGATATCAATGCCTGGGAAGACAAAGCCCTGGAACTGAGAAGAGGAAAAAATGAGTGAAGGAGATGCAACATATCTTTGGCCATCTAGTGGGGAGCTCTGAAGCTAGAGCTATCCATCAAGCCAAATGGCTGTAGCTTTGTATCTCCGCTTTACTGTGTCACTGGATCCAGGATCCGCAGGAAAGGGCCGACTTTGGGAAAACAGCTCCCTGAAGCTAAGGCAGACTCCAAAACAGCTGAGAGTGGAAGCTGCCTTCTGCTTACCCTCCCCATAGTTTGGCAGCAAGTCCTTTTTAAGGGGAGAGAGCCAGGACAACACATCTTCGTGTCTGCCACAATCCACCCTGAACCAGATCACCCAGGATTCTGGTGAGCTTCTTTTTCTGAGGAGAAACTTAGAAAAGGAAAGCTAGTGGAACAAACTCTAGCATTGCTACTGTGGTTAGTATCAGCTGAAATTGAAAATCACCATCTCTCGCTTCAACAATTCATTCCATGGTTCCCTCACTCTTAGCTATCACCTCTTCTGGGCTCAGTAGTTTACCCTAGTGATATGAGAGATCCACATCCATGAGAAGACTAAACCTCTGGTTACCATGCCCTCATCAGGCAAGTTTACTTTACCTGAACATTTAATTCACTATAGGACAAGAGTACAAAGAGGTACCCACGTAATTCACTTGGGTTCCACACATATTCTTCTCTTTCCTCATTGTATGACATCTCTACCTCTTCCTAACGGCCAGAGTCAATTCTTCCTGCAAAGACATTGATTCCTTCTTTTGCCTACCGGTCCCTGGACACAAGAAGACCCACTTGTCCAGGTGGCAGCCATAGTTTATAATTCAATGGGGCTTTTGCTGTGTTCTCTGGTGAGAGTGTGTCTCCTTTGGAGACTAATACAAATCCCCACAATCGATCACTGGAAGTAATAGTAAGTAGGGCTACTCCTGCTTCAAGCTTTTTGTTCTGCATCTCTATATTCTCCCTAATAAGACACAATTCCATATAAAAATCTTTGAATCAGTGCATAGAGTACATCCTGAAGGATGGTAGTCCATCTCCACATGCATTGCCTCAAAAGTGGCACTCTAGTTGTGCCATCAGCAAGCATACCAATACACTATCAAGCCTAGAGCTTACAGATGGAGCAGGATCTGATACAATCAGTGGGTTCTCTTGTCATGGAATCACTTGTACTCATCCTTCTCTGTATGATAGGTCCTCTCATACCTAAGAACCTAAATCTGCAATTTGATAACTGTGTTCACTGTGATTTTGCTTCTCACCAAAAGAACTTTACCATGAAATTAGATATATTTATTGTTACTGATCAAAATCTTAAATATGAGGAAATTGCAAAACTAAGGAATAGGTATTCTGGAAACAAATGCAGTCAAAGTTTAAAGATGGAGATAAATTAATATTTTTCATAGAGATAAATAAATCTGTATACATTGTCACATTTCAAAACCTGTGAAGTGTTAAGAAGGTAAAACATTTTAAGTCCATTTTATTGGTTCTATTTTAATGAATTCAATCCTATGATTCTTGATCATTCACAGCTACATTTAGGGCTTAGCGACTTAAAAAATAAAAATATGGCCAATGTAACATTTGGAAATTGGACTAATTTTATTCATCTGCAGTGAGAAATCATCATACTTTGGCCTTTCTAACTGGAAAAAGTTATGATCATCCTGGCCCAGATCCATTTAGGAAGGAATATTCCATGGTCCTTAAGAGCAGAATTTGAGTTAAAGGGAGAGCAAAAATAGTGAGGGAGTGAGGGAGAAAGGAACAGATGAAGATACACAATTTTATAGAGTCAAATGTCACCCACAATAGGAAATACAAGATGAAATAACATTTAGGAATAGGACAGATCTGACTATTTAGGATGTTTAATGGTTGTATTTCAGACATGATACAGACATGCCAATAAAAAAGGTCATACATAAAATAGGAAGTTGGGGCTAAAAAGAAAAATGCCATTAGGTTGAGAGGAATTGTATTAAGGTCCACTCATCTTGAATGTTATATAAAAATTCATGTGCAGGTCACATTTTTTTTTTTCAAATGATGGCTTACACCTGTCTTAACTTCACCTGCAGGTTGTAGTCCTCACAGCACCTGGCCTAGCAGTGTTGCTTCTCAGTATCTGTTTGTTGAATTAAATCAGAATGAACAGGAGGCATTCATGAGTAAGTTCCCTCACTCAAATTTTATTTTAGAACTGTTAAGCAGTGAAAATAATATATTTCCTCCTTCAGATGTCAGCAAGTGGATATTCCTCAGCAGAGATTATTAGAGTAAACTAAATGAGACCTCTAGAATAGCAGCCCTCAATCTTTGAGAACCCTACTTCTTTTCTGATCAAACTGGGTTAAGACTCATATTATGAGAAACATATTTCAGTAGGGGTAATCAAGCAAATTCCAGATGGGTGAAAATCTCTACTCTTAGAAACGGTGACAATATTCTGTATTTCCTAAATGTTACTTAGGCTCATTCTTTCCCATATGCACAATCTGAAAAATGATTCATCTTGCCCTGAACTGCTGCCTATACACCTGAGCGGAATCCACTTCTGCTCCTTCCTCCTAAACACTTCTTCCCACACTTATCTTTGGCCGCAATCCTCTGAATCTCAGCCTTGACCAGGGCAGTCAGCCTAATCATTTCTCCTTGGATTAGGCACTACTGAGCCATGTCCACTCAAGAGACTGCTGGTAATTCTCAGCTTGCTTCTCTCGGCATCACTGAGCAAAGCTGTTCTTACAGATTGGACAAACTTATCCACCTCAAAGCAGGAGGTTTTGGTTGGTAGGATAATCACATTTCTTCCTCTGTTGAGCTTATCAATGGATCTTTGGCAGCCTCGCTTTCATTCAATTTCAGATTTAAACCCTTAAATGTTACTGTGTTATCAACTGCTGTGTATTTCCTACCACAGTAACTGTATGCCCATTCTGAAACATCAAATTAGATGTTAAATTGTATTCAAGGAAACTTCATGTAAGACAAAAATTTACCAAGCCCAAGCGCATGTTACACAATGATAAAGGCTGAGAGGTTAATCTGATGACTTTTAATTTATAATGTCAATCTCTAAGTTTCAGGCTTTTATTTTCCTTGTTACAATAGTACTCAAACTATCCTGAATTGTTTCTGGAAAACTAATTTGAAAAGTCAATTCATGTTATAAAATCACGCTGAGTTTTTCCACATCAATCTTGACACAAAGTCAGGGGTTTCCGAGAGAAAAAGTAAATAATGAATATAATTTGTCCAGTGAAGATATGTATGTTAATGAAAAAGGTATTGACCTCTAAATTAGGAGACCTGAGTTCTAAACCTGGGCTGACTCTAATTAGTTGTGGTATATTATTTATTATTTCTGGACTCTACATTTCCTGTTTGTTAGATAAAGAGATTTAACGAAATTATTTCAAAAGTTTTTCCTGGTTCTAAAATTATAGGTCTATTCTATGGAACATTTTTGTATCAGACCATTAATGCTTTATGATAATATTCACTGGGCAATGACTCCCGCTAAGTAACCATTTGCATAACAGCAGGAGGGCAAGGATTCTGAGAAATCAGAACTAATTTTTTCCCAAAATGCAAAGGCAATTGCCTTTATAATTAGATGGTTTTTATGTTGTTACAAAAAAATTAAAAATTATAATTTTGAACTGTAGTACATGTTTGTTATATGTTAAATAAATTAAAGTTTTTAAAAGTTTATTTTCAGATTTCTTCCTAACTTTCTCAAATCTTCTCTATGCTTGATAAGCAAGATAAATATATCTGGCTGGGGAAACGATATACACAGAATATTTGCAAATGATTATAACTCTTCAGGCAAATCTAAAATGATAAGAAAGATTCATAAAACATATCACTACAAATCAAAAAGGGTAAAAAGTCTGTGTACCTCTCTCTTCTGTACAGATCTGATAAAAAGTCTCAACCTCAAAAATGTTCATGGGTATCTGTGGTCTTGATGATAACTCAAACTGATTAAGTATTGAATGAAGAAAATACAAGGTCATTTAATCTGATGGGGACACTTCTAAAATGATCAAACAAAACTACCATCTTAGGATGTTGAGTTTTTCAAGGAAGCACTAGTAGTTCAGGTACAAATCTGAAAACTATCATCTTATTATAACTTCATAGTAACTTTGCCAGATATGTGATATATACTATATAGCTAGCACTGGTCTAGTTGTCATTGCATTAGAAATTATACTTTGGTGAAGAATATAAAGTATATATTCTTTATATAAAGAATATAAAGTATAAAGAAATTATGCTTTTTACAGTTTAAAAGAAGATCATAAAATATTTATACTATACATTTTAATATTGTGTTCTGATATACTATATTGTTCAGACTCTGTTTATATTTAACATTATATTTTGTATTTGTCAGATAATATCAACAAGGCAAAAGAACATGTCCTAATGCTTTTACAGGTTTCCTGAGTATTGACTGTGCAATAATGCAAATTAAAAATTAAAGATCTAGTAGCTTTTTTTTCCTTTTTAATGTATTTTTAACCTATTAAATAGGAAGTTTTACTTAAAGCTATAGTTAAGGTTTTAGTGAACCGCATGCATTTTAACTTGCTGAGTTTATCACATCCTGAAAGATGACATTTTATAATTGCTGATGAAAACAGGGATAATGTGTTATACGGATAGTGCATAAAGCTTATGATCACTATGAAGAAATGGTTTACTGCAAATGCAAGTTAGAAAACCCTTCTTAAAATTAATATTGCCTTTCTTCAATTTTAACCAACCATCCATGTTTATAACTATGTTACCAAGGAAAACCCAAGGACCAATAAGCTATAAGGTATTTTTTAACCTTACCCCTACACATTCAACACAGATAAATGGCTTTATTAAAACACTCACTTTGTATTTTTTAATACCTTTACACTTTGATGCTCTTATTTATACTCTTGATTAAATTAAAATACAGTTCTCTCAAATATACTCTAATATAAAGAATGTATTTCAAATCCCTTTAACAAAAATTGTTTGGAAATACATCAACATTATACAATAAATACGAATGTAAAACTTCAGCTTAAATTGATAATTAATATTTCATAGATTAAAAATTGATAAATAATTTTAGCTGTTATTTCACAGAACACTTATATAAAACAAATCAGTATTATAGTTTGCTAAAATAAAAAGAAGACAAACGATACTATTAGGCTTCGTTCACAAATGTACTAAAAGTTTAATGTAGTATAAAACTCACTTTGGACACAGAAATTGATCTTTTTGAAAATAAAAATATTGCCATGAACTATATATGTAGATTCACTTTTGATTCATTTTGGAAATCTTGTAATGCAATAGTTTCTTAACAGTACAGAATACTTAACTTGGCTCTACCAAGTATAGAGGAAATGATATCTTAGAAAAAAGCTATTAAAAGCTGTCAATGAAATTCACACTTAGCAACTGTGTTGCCAAGTTCCAAAAACTACAATTTGACTTCAAGGGTTTAGGTTGAAATAGTAGGAGATGAAATTTGTGTGCTTAACAAATTTTAAAATTTCAAAATGTATTGATTTTTATTTATTTATATTCAAAACCTTTAAAGCAATAGGCTGGTTAAATAAACAAATTGCATGGAGCTACATTTTGCTATATGTTTATGAGTTTAAAAAACATGCAAGTGGCAAATTTAAATTTTCCAATTTCAACATGTACAAAGCACTGTGTAAGGTAGTGTGGTAAGGAGAGAAGAAAAAATTTAAAAATCTTTAGAAAATAATTTAAAAACTATATTTCCTTACCACAGCATTTAAACACATATTTATCTGAGGAAATGTTTGAGTATTTGAGTGTTAAATGAGAAATATATGTAAAAAAAATTAAAAAGAAACTATCAGAGTAATATTCTAACAAATGGAATTTAATGTTACTTAAACACGAGTTCTTTTTTTTAATTTTTAAATTTTATTATTATTATACTTTAAGTTTTAGGGTACATGTGCACAATGTGCAGGTTAGTTACATATGTATACATGTGCCATGCTGGTGTGCTGCACCCATTAACTCGTCATTTAGCATTAGGTATGTCTCCTAATGCTATCCCTCCTCCCTCCCCCAACCCCACAACAGTCCCCAGAGTGTGATGTTCCCCTTCCTGTGTCCATGTGTTCTCATTGTTCAATTCCCACCTATGAGTGAGAACATGTGGTGTTTGGTTTTTTGTTCTTGCAATAGTTTACTGAGAATGATGATTTCCAATTTCAGCCATGTCCCTACAAAGGACATGAACTCATCCTTTTTTATGGCTGCATAGTATTCCATGGTGTATATGTGCCACATTTTCTTAATCCAGTCTATCATTGTTGGACATTTGGGCTGGTTCGAAATCTTTGCTATTGTGAATAGTGCCGCAATAAACATACGTGTGCATGTGTCTTTATAGCAGCATGATTTATAGTCCTTTGGGTATATACCCAGTAATGGGATGGCTGGGTCAAATGGTATTTCTAGTCCTAGATCCCTAAGGAATCGCCACACTGACTTCCACAATGATTGAACTAGTTTACAGTCCCACAACAGTGTAAAAGTGTTCCTATTTCTCCACATTCTCTCGAGCACCTGTTGTTTCCTGACTTTTTAATGATTGCCATTCTAACTGGTGTGAGATGGGCTCATGGGTAGGAAGAATCAATATCGTGAAAATGGCCATACTTCCCAAGGTAATTTATAGATTCAATGCCATCCCCATCAAGCTACCAATGACTTTCTTCACAGAATTGGAAAAAACTACTTTAAAGTTCATATGGAACCAAAAAAGAGCCTGCATCGCCACGTCAAACCTAAGCCAAAAGAACAAAGCTGGACGCATCACGCTGCCTGACTTCAAACTATACTACAAGGCTACAGTTACCAAAACAGCATGGTACTGGTACCAAAACAGAGACATAGATCAATGGAACAGAACAGAGCCCTCAGAAATAACACCGCATATCTACAACTATCTGATCTTTGACAAACCTGAGAAAAACAAGCAATGGGGAAAGGATTCCCTATTTAATAAATGGTGCTGGGAAAACTGGCTAGCCATATGTAGAAAGCTGAAACTGGATCCCTTCCTTACACCTTATACAAAAATTAATTCAAGATGGATTAAAGACTTAAACCTTAGACCTAAAACCATAAAAACCCTAGAAGAAAACCTAGGCACTACCATTCAGGACATAGGCATGGGCAAGGACTTCATGTCTAAAACACCAAAAGCAATGGCAACAAAAGCCAAAATTGACAAATGGGATCTAATTAAACTCAAGAGCTTCTGCACAGCAAAAGAAACTACCATCAGAGTGAACAGGCAACCTACAGAATGGGAGAAAATTTTCACAACCTTCTCATCTGACAAAGGGCTAATATCCAGAATCTACAATGAACTCAAACAAATTTACAAGAAAAAAACAAACAACCCCATCAAAAAGTGGGCAAAGGACATGAACAGACACTTCTCAAAAGAAGACATTTATGCAGCCAAAACACACATGAAAAAATGCTCACCATCACTGGCCATCAGAGAAATGCAAATCAAAACACAAGTTCTATGTTGTGAAAATATATAACCAGTAGAGAAATAATAAGACTGCTGGATAATAAAGTGCTTCTCATCAAAAGGTAGGCTGAGAAAGATGGCAGAATAGAAGGCTCCACTGATCATCTGCACCTACAAGGACATGAACTTAACAACTAACTACAAAAAAAGCAGCTTCATAAGAACCAAAAATTAGATAAGCACTTACAAAATATCTGGGTTTAACTTTATATCACTAAAAGAGGCACTGAGAGGCAGGTAAAACAGTCTTAGAATTACCATTGCTACCCCTCCCCCAACTCCCAGCAGTGGCAGTGTGTTATGGAGAGCATTTCTGTGCCATGGGGAGAGGGAGAGTGCAGCAATTGTGAGGCATTAAACTGAATGCTACCCTGTTATTGCAGAAAGAAAAACTGGACCAAACTCAGCTGACACCTGCCCACAAAGGGAGCATTTAAACCAGCCCTAGCCAGAGTGGAATCACCCATCCCAGAAGTCAGAACTTCAGTTCCTGCAAGCCTTGCCACTGTGGGCAAAAGTACTCCAGGATTATAAATAAACTTGAAAGGCAGTTTAGGCCACAAGTACTGCAACTTCTAGGCAAGTCCTAATGTTGAACTGGGCCCAGAGCCAGAGGACTGGGAGGGCATATGACCTACTGAGACACCAGCCAGGTCAGCTAAAAAAGTGCTGACATTACCACTCTCATAAATTCAGGCTGCACTGCTCACAGCTCCAAAAGAGATCCCTTTGTTCCTCTTGAGAAGAGGAGAGAGAAGAAGGGAGAGGACTGTATAGATACATAATTGTCAGATTCACCAAAGTTGAAATGAAGGAAAAAATGTTAAGGGCAGCCAGAGAGAAAGGTCAGGTTACTCACAAAGGGAAGCCCATCAGACTAACAGCAGATCTCTCAGCAGAAACCCTACAAGCCAGAAGAGAGTGGGGGCCAATATTCAACATTCTTAAAGAAAAGAATTTTCAACCCGGAATTTCATATCCAGCCAAACTAATCTTCATAAGTGAAGGAGAAATAAAATACTTTACAGACAAGCAAATCCTCAGAGATTTTGTATTTTGCATCTTGAAAACCAGCTCAGTCACAAAAGAATAGGGCACTGGTGAGAGTCATGAGGCTTTCTTTCCAGGCACTGCCTCACAGACAACATTTCTAGACACACTCTGGAACTGGAGAGAACCTGCTGCCTTGAAGGGAAAGACCCAGTCCTGGTAGAATTCATTACCTGCTAACTGAAGAGCCCTTGGGCCCTGCCTTACCAGTGGCAACACCCTGGTACTATGTTGAGGGCCTTGAGTGGGACTGAGACTTGTTGGCTTGAAGGTAGATTCAGCACATTCCCAGCTGTGTTGGCTATGGGATGAGATTTTTTTTCTCCTTGAGGAAAAAAAAAAAAAGAGGGAACAGTAAAAGGGATTTTGTCTTGCACCTAAGGTACTAGCTTGGCCACAAGGGGGCTAGAGTACCAATTGGGCTCTTGGGGGTCCCCAGTATCAGGCCTTGGTTCCTAGATGGCATTTCTGGACATGCCTTGGGGCAGAGAGGAGCTTACTGTCTTGAAGGGTGAGTCCCAGGCCAGGAAGCATTCACCAGAAACTGACCAAAAAGACCTTGGGCCTTAAGGGAACATCATCTCCCCATCAGTAACCTGGCAGTAATCTCATAAGCTGGTGGTGATGGCCACTGAGTGAAGCTCCTCTGCCATAGGAAGGGGAACACAAGAGTGGGAAGGACTGTGTCTTGTGGTTTGAGTGTCAGATCAGCAACAGTATAGTATGACACCCAGCAGACTTCTAAGATTTTTGACTCTAGTCCCCAGCTTCCAGCCAGCACCACTGGACATGCCTGGGGTTGGGGGAATCTTACTGCCCTGCAGGGAAGGAAACAAACCTGGCTGGTTTTGTCTCCTGCTGATTGTAGAGCCCCATGGCCTTGAGCAAACATAGATCCTAGACAGTGAGCGGTTAAAGAAGGCCTTGGGAGAGACCCAGTACTGTGCTGGCATCAGGTCTGACCCAGCACAGTAACAGAGGTGGCCACAGGGGTGCTTGTATCACAACTGTGGCCACCCACTTCCAGGTGATTCAGAACAGAGACAGATATTCCGTTTGTGTAAGAGAAGACAACAAGAGTCTCTGTCTGGTAATCCATAGAATTCTTCCAGATTTTGTCCAAAAACATCAAGTTGGTATGTCTACAAGTTTGCAAGAATGACATTAATGACATTATTACTGGGCCTGGAGTGCCCCTAAAGCACATACGGCTTAGATCACGACACCCAAGTCCTTTCACATATATAAAAACCTTTCCCAAGAAGGACAGGTGCAGATAAGCCTAGACTGTATAGACTACGATAGATACCCAAATTTTCAATGGCCAGACACAGATGAACATCTACAGATACCAAGATGATCAGGAAAACATGACCTCACCAAATGAACTAAATAAGACACCAGGGACTAACCATGGAAAAACAGAGATATGTGATCTTTCAAACAGAGAATCCAAAATAGCTGTTTTGAGGAAACTCAAAGAAATATAAGAGAACACAGAGAAGGAATTCAGAATTCTATTAGGTAAATTTAACAAAGAGATTGAAATAATTAAAAATAATCAAGCAGAAATTCTGGAGCTAAAAAAATGCAATTGCCATACTGAAGAATGCATCAGAGTCTTTTAATATTAGGTTGGAATTGCCCAGGCTTGCTCAGGTAAACAAAGCAGCCTGGAAGCTCCAACTGGGTGGAGCCCACGACAGCTCAGGGAGGCCTGCCTGCTTCTGTAGGCTCCACCTATGGGGGCAGGGCACAGACAAACAAAAAGACAGCAGTAACCTCTGCAGACTTAAATGTCTCTGTCTGACAGCTTTGAAGAGAGCATTGGTTCTCCCAGCACGCAGCTGGAGATCTGAGAACGGGCAGACTGCCTCCTAAACTGGGTCCCTGACCCCTGAACCCTGACCCCAAGCAGCCTAACTGGGAGGTACCCCCCAGTAGGGGCAGACTGACAATTCACATGGCTGGGTACTCCTCTGAGACAAAACTTCCAGAGGAACGATCAGACAGCAGCATTCGCGGTTCATGAAAATCCACTGTTCTGCAGCCACCGCTGCTGAGACCCAGGCAAACAGGGTCTGGAGTGGACCTCTAGCGAACTCCAACAGACCTGCAGCTGAGGGTCCTGTCTGTTAGAAGGAAAACTAAGAAACAGAAAGGACATCCACACCAAAAACCCATCTGTACATCACCATCATCAAAGACCAAAAGTAGATAAAACCACAAAGATGTGGAAAAAACAGAGCAGAAAAACTGGAAACTCTAAAAAGCAGAGCGCCTCTCCTCCTCCAAAGGAACGCAGCTCCTCACCAGCAATGTAACAAAGGTGGACAGAGAATGACTTTGACGCGTTGAGAGAAGAAGGCTTCAGACAATCAAACTACTCTGAGCTATAGGAGGAAATTCAAACCAAAGGCAAAGAAGTTGAAAACTTCGAAAAAAATTTAGACAAATGTATAACTAGAATAACCAATACAGAGAAGTGCTTAAAGGAGCTGATGCAGCTGAAAGCCAAGGCTTGAGAACTACGTGAAGAATGCAGAAGCCTCAGGAGCTGATGCAATCAACTGGAAGAAAGGGTATCAGTGATGGAAGATGAAATGAATGAAATGAAGCGAGAAGGGAAGTTTAGAGAAAAAAGAATAAAAAGAAATGAAGAAAGCCTCCAAGAAATATGGGACTATGTGAAAAGACCAAATCTACGTCTGATTGGTGTACCCTGAAAGTGACAGGCAGAATGGAACCAAGTTGGAAAACACTCTGCAGGATATTATCCAGGAGAACTTCCCCAATCTAGCAAGGCAGGCCAACATTCAGATTCAGGAAATACAGAGAATGCCACAAACATACTCCTTGAGAAGAGCAACTCCAAGACACATAATTGTCAGATTCACCAAAGTTGAAATGAAGGAAAAAATGTTAAGAGCAGCCAGAGAGAAAGGTTGGGTTACCCACAAAGGGAAGCCCATCAGACTAACAGCGGATCTCTTGGCAGAAACTCTACAAGCCAGAAGAGAGTGGGGGCCAATATTCAACATTCTTAAAGAAAAGAATTTTCAACCCAGAATTTCATATCCAGCCAAACTAAGCTTCATAAGTGAAGGACAAATAAAATCCTTTACAGAAAAGCAAATGCTGAGAGATTTTGTCACCACTAGGCCTGCCCTACAAGAGCTCCTGAAAGAAGCATTAAACATGGAAAGGAACAAACAGTACCAGCCACTGCAAAATCATGCCAAATTGTAAAGACCATCGAGACTAGGAAGAATCTGCATCAACTAACCAGCAAAATAACCAGCTAACATCATAATGACAGGATCAAATTCACACATAACAATATTAACTTTAAATGTAAATGGACTAAATGCTCCAATTAAAAGACACAGACTGGCAAATTGGATAAAGAGTCAAGACCCATCAGTGTGCTGTATTCAGGAAACCCATCTCACACACAGAGACACACATAGGCTCAAAATTAAAGGATGGAGGAAGATCTACCAAGAAAATGGAAAACAAAAAAAGGCAGCAGTTGCAATCCTAGTCTCTGATAAAACAGACTTTAAACCAACAAAGATCAAAAGAGACAAAGAAGGCCATTACATAATGGTAAAGGGATCAATTCAACAAGAGCTAACTATCCTAAATATATATGCACCCAATACAGGAGCACCCAGATTCATAAAGCAAGTCCTGAGTGACCTACAAAGAGACTTAGACTCCCACACAATAATAATGGCAGACTTTAACACCCCACTGTCAACATTAGACAGATCAATGAGACAGAAAGTTAACAAGGATACCCAGGAATTGAACTCAGCTGTGCACCAAGCGGACCTAATAGACATCTACAGAACTCTCCACCCCAAATCAACAGAATATACATTTTTTTCAGCACCACACCACACCTATTCCAAAATTGACCACATAGTTGGAAGTAAAGCTCTCCTCAGCAAATGTAAAAGATCAGAAATTATAACAAACTGTCTCTCAGACCACAGTGCAATCAAACTAGAACTCAGGATTAAGAAACTCACTCAAAACCACTCGACTACATGGAAACTGAACAACCTTCTCCTGAATGACTACTGGGTACATAACGGAATGAAGGCAGAAATAAAGATGTTCTTTGAAACCAACAAGAACAAAGACACAACATACCAGAATCTCTGGGACACATTCAAAGCAGTGTGTAGAGGGAAATTTATAGCACTAAATGCCCACAAGAGAAAGCAGGAAAGATCCAAAATTGACACCCTAACATCACAATTAAAAGAACTAGAAAAGCAAGGGCAAACACATTCAAAAGCCAGCAGAAGGCAAGAAATAACTAAGATCAGAGCAGAACTGAAGGAAATAGAGACACAAAAAACCCTGCAAAAAATTAATGAATCCAGGAGCTGCTTTTTTGAAAGGATCAACAAATTGATGGACCGCTAGCAAGACTAATAAAGAAGAAAAGAGAGAAGAATCAAATAGACGCAATAAAAAATGATAAAGGGGTATCACCACCGATCCCACAGAAATACAAACTACCATCAGAGAATACTACAAACACCTCTATGCAAATAAACTAGAAAATCTAGAAGAAATGGATAAATTCCTCAACACATACACCCGCCCAAGACTAAACCAGGAAGAAGTTGAATCTCTGAATAGACCAATAACAGGCTCTGAAATTGTGGCAATAATCAATAGCTTACCAACCAAAAAGAGTCCAGGACCACATGGATTCACAGCCGAATTCTACCAGAGGTACAAGGAGGAACAGGTACCATTCCTTCTGAAACTATTCCAATCAATAGAAAAAGAGGGAATCCTCCCTAACTTATTTTATGAGGCCAGCATCATCCTGATACCAAAGCCGGGCAGAGACACAACAAAAAAAGATAATTTTAGACCAATATCCTTGATGAACATTGATGCAAAAATCCTCAATAAAATACTGGCAAACCGAATCCAGCAGCACATCAAAAAGCTTATCGACCATGTTCAACTGGGCTTCATCCCTGGGATGCAAGGCTGGTTCAATATATGCAAATCAATAAATGTAATCCAGCATATAAACAGAACCAAAGACAAAAACCACATGATTATCTCAATAGATGCAGAAAAGGCCTTTGATAAAATTCCACAACGCTTCATGCTAAAAACTCTCAATAAATTAGGTATTGATGGGACGTATCTGAAAATAATAAGAACTATCTATGACAAACCCACAGCCAATATACTGAATGGGCAAAAACTGGAAGCATTCCCTTTGAAAACTGGCACAAGACAGGGATGCCCTCTCTCACCACTCCTATTCAACATAGTGTTGGAAGTTCTGGCCAGGGCAATTAGGCAGGAGAAGGAAATAAAGGGTATTCAATTAGGAAAAGAGGAAGTCAAATTGTCCCTGTTTGCAGATGACATGATTGTATATCTAGAAAACCCCATTGTCTCAGGCCCAAATCTCCTTAAGCTGATAAGCAACTTCAGCAAAGTCTCAGGATACAAAATCAATGTACAAAAATCACAAGCATTCTTATACACCAATAACAGACAAACAGACAGCCAAATCATGAGTGAACTCCCATTCACAATTGCTTCAAAGAGAATAAAATACCTAGGAATCCAACTTACAAGGGATGTGAAGGACATCTTCAAGGAGAACTACAAACCACTGCTCAATGAAATAAAAGAGGATACAAACAAATAGAAGAACATTCCATGCTCATGGGTAGGAAGAATCAATATCATGAAAATGCCCATACTGCCCAAGGTAATTTATAGATTCAATACCATCCCCATCAAGCTACCAATGACTTTTTTTTACAGAATTGGAAAAAACTACTTTAAAGTTCATATGGAGCCAAAAAAGAGCCTGCATCGCCAAGTCAATCCTAAGCCAAAAGAACAAAGGTGGCATCATGCTGCCTGACTTCAAACTATACTACAAGGCTACAGTAACCAAAACAGCATGGTACGGGTACCAAAACAGAGACATAGATCAATGGAACAGAACAGAGCCCTCAGAAATAACGCCGCATATCTACAACTATCTGATCTTTGACAAACCTGAGAAAAACAAGCAATGGGGAAAGGATTCCCTATTTAATAAATGGTGCTGGGAAAACTGGCTAGCCATATGTAGAAAGCTGAAACTGGATCCCTTCCTTACACCTTATACAAAAATTAATTCAAGATGGATTAAAGACTTAAACCTTAGACCTAAAACCATAAAAACCCTAGAAGAAAACCTAGGCACTACCATTCAGGACATAGGCATGGGCAAGGACTTCATGTCTAAAACACCAAAAGCAATGGCAACAAAAGCCAAAATTGACAAATGGGATCTAATTAAACTCAAGAGCTTCTGCACAGCAAAAGAAACTACCATCAGAGTGAACAGGCAACCTACAGAATGGGAGAAAATTTTCACAACCTACTCATCTGACAAAGGGCTAATATCCAGAATCTACAATGAACTCAAACAAATGTTCAAGAAAAAAACAAACAACCCCATCAAAAAGTGGGCAAAGGACATGAACAGACACTTCTCAAAAGAAGACATTTATGCAGCCAAAAAACATGAAAAAATGCTCACCATCACTGGCCATCAGAGAAATGCAAATCAAAACCACAATGAGATACCATCTTACACCAGTTAGAATGGCAACCATTAAAAAGTCAGGTAACAATAGGTGCTGGAGAGGATATAGAGAAATAGGAACACTTTTACACTGTTGGTGGGACTGTAAACTAGTTCAACCCTTGTGGAAGTCAGTGTGGCGATTCCTCAGGGATCTAGGACTAGAAATACCATTTGACCCAACCATCCCATTATTGGGTATATACCCAAAGGACTATAAATCATGCTGCTATAAAGACACATGCACACGTATGTTTATTGCAGCACTATTCACAATAGCAAAGACTTGGAACCAACCCAAATGTCCAACAATGATAGACTGGATTAAGTAAATATGGCACATGTACACCATGGAATACTATGCAGCCATAAAAAATGATGAGTTCATGTCCTTTGTAGGGACATGGATGAAATTGGAAATCATCATTCTCAGTAAACTATCGCAAGAACAAAAAACCAAACACCACATGTTCTCACTCATAGGTGGGAACTGAACAATGAGAACACATGGACACAGGAAGGGGAACAACGCACTCTGGGGACTGTTGTGGGGTTGGGGGAGGGGGTAGGGATAGCATTAGGAGATATACCCAATGCTAAATGACGAGTTAATGGGTGCAGCACACCAGCATGGCACATGTATACATATGTAACTAACCTGCACATTGTGCACATGTACCCTAAAACTTAAAGTATAATAATAATAAAATAACATAAAAAAAGAAAAAAAAAGGAAAAGTAATTGTGGTATTTTGCTATTACTTTTAACACCTACTTTTAATGACAAAAACACAATTATTTTTGTACCTGTCCTGCAGGCTTGACTAAATAGAAGAAAGAATTAATGAGCTTGAAGACAGGTTATTTGAAAATACATAGTCCAAGCAGACATAAATAGAAAAGAATAAAAACAATGATACATGCCTACAGAATCTAGAAAATAGCCTCAAAAGGGCAAATCTAAGAGTTATTGGTTTGAAAGAGGATATAGAGAAAAAGATAGGGGTAGAAAGAGATAATAAAAGAGAATTTCCCAACCATGGAGAAAGGTATTTATACATAAGTACAAGAAGGTAATAGAACACCAGGCAGATTTTACCCAAAGAAGACTACCTCAAGGTATTTAATAATCAAACTCCCAAAGGTCAAGAACAAAGAAAGGATTCAAAAAGCAGCAAGAGAAAAGAAACAAATAATATACAATGGAGCTCCAATACATCTGGCAGCAGACTTTTTATTGGAAACATTCCAAGCCAGGAGAAAGTGGAATGGCATATTTAAAGTGCTGAAGAAACATAGTTTTACACTAAGAGAAAAACATTATCCTTCAAATATGAAACAGAAATAAAGACTTTCCAAGACAAACAAAAGCTGAGGGTTTCTGTGAACACCAGAACTGCTCTACAAGAAATGCTAAAGAGAGTACTTCATGTAGAAAGAAAAAGGATATTAATGAGTAATAAATCATCTGAAGGTACAAAACTGACTGGTAATAGTAAGTACACAGAAAAATACAGACTATTATTACATTGTAACTATTGTGTAAAAGCTACTCTGATCCTAAGTAGAAAGACTAAATGATGAACCATTTAAAAATAACTACAACTTTTCAAAACATAGATAGGACAATAAGAAATAGAATAAAACAAATGTTAAAAATTGGGTGAATGATGTTATAGAGATTTTTTATCAGTTTTTTGCCTGTTTTTATGATGTTAAGTTGTTATCAGCTTAAAATAATAGTTATAAGGTAGAAGTTGCATGACTCATGATAACCTCAAAGCAAAAAACTTAGAACAGATACACAAAAAATAAAAGGCAAGAAACGAAATCCTATTACTAGAGAAAATCACCTTCACTAAAAGGAAGACAGGAAAGAAACAAACAACAAAAGAGAAGAAGATAGAACAACCAGAAAACAGATAATCAAATGGTAAGAGTAGTCCAGGCGCAGTGGCTCACATCTGTAATCCCAGCACTTTGGGAGGCCAAGGTGGGCAGATCATGAGGTCAGGAGATCGAGATCATCCTGGCTAACATGGTGAAACCCCATCTTTACTAAAATTACAAAAATTAGCCAGGCATGGTGGCAGGTGCCTGTAGTCCCAGCTACTCGGTAGGCTGAGGCAGGAGAATGGTGTGAACCTGGGAGGTGGAGCTTGCAGTGAGCCGAGATCACACCACTGCACTCTAGCCTAGGTGACAGAGCAAGACTCCAACTAAAAAAAAAAAAAAATGGCAATAGTAATTCCTTTCTTATCAATATAACATCAAAAGTAAATTACCTAAACTCTCTAATGAAAAGACAAAGTGACTGAATGGATTAAGAAACAAAGCCCCAATGATCTGTTGCCTACAAGAAATATAGTCAACTGTAAAGACACATATAGACTGAAAATAAAATGATAAAAATAATATTTAATTCCAATGGAAGCTAAAACAGAGCAGAAGTACCTATATTCATACCAGACAAAATAAAGTTTAAGACATAAACTATAACAAGAGACAAAAAAGATTTTTATATAATGATAAAGGGGTCAGCACAAGGATATAAGAATTTAAAATATGTATGCACCCATCACTGTAGGAGCCAGATATGTAAAATAAATATTATTAGAGCTAAAGAGAGATAGACCCAAATACCAAAATAGCCAGAGACTTCATCACCTCACTTTCAGCATTAGATAGATCTCCTACACAGAAAATCAACAAATTAACATCAAAATTAATCTGCACTATAAAACAAATGGACCTTATAGATCTCTACAGAAAATTTCATCCAATGGTTGCAGAATACACATTCTTTTTCTCAGTACATGGTTTATTATCAAGGATAGACCATACGTTAGGTCACAAAACAAGTCTTAAAGCATTCAAAAAAAATGAAATAATATCAAGCATCTTCTCCAACCACAATGGAATAAAACTAGAAATTAATTACAAGAGGAATTTTGGAAACTATGCAAACACATGGAAATTAAACAATATGCTCTTATGACTAGTGAGTCAATGAAGAAATTAATAAGGAAATTGAAAAATCCCTTGAAACAAATGATAAGGAAATACAACATATAAAACCTGTGAGATACAGCAAGAGCAATACTAAGAGAGAAGTTAATGCCTACATTAAAAAAGAAAAAAAAATTTCAAAAGTTAGTGACTACATCAAAAAAGAAGAAAACTTCAAATACACAACCTAACAATCCATCTTTAAAAATCTAGAAAAGCAAGATGAAACCAAACCCAAAATAGTAGAAAAAAATAAATAATAAAAATCATACTGGTAGTCAATAAAATTGAATTTTAAAAAATACAAAAGACTGATTAAACAAAAATTTAAAAAAAAATTAAACAAAATTGATACACCTTTAGCCAGACTAACAGAGAAAAGAGGAAAGAAGATCCAAATAAATAAAATGAGAAATGAAAAGGAAGACACTACCATGGATATGGCAGAAATTCAAAAGATCATTACTGGCTAGTATGAGCAACTGTATGCCAATAAAGTGGAAAATCTAGAAGAAATGAACAAGTTTCTAGACACATAAAACCTATCAAATTTGAACCAGGAAGAAATCCAAAACCTGAGCATACCAATAACAAGTAATGAGATTAAAGCTGTAATAAAAAGTCTCCTAGCAGAGAAAAGCCCAAGACCTAACAGCTTCACTGAAGAATTTTACCAAATATTTAATGAAGAATCAATATCCTTCTCAAACTATTCTAAAAAATAGAGGAGGGAACACTTCCAAACTCATTCTACAAGGCCAGTATTACCCTGATACCAAAACCAGACAAAGACACATCAAAAAAAGAAAACTGCAGGCCAATATCTCTGATGAATATTGATGCAAAAGTCCTCAACACAACACCAGCAAACTTAATTTAACAATATCTGAATAAGTTCATTCATCATGACAAAGTGGGATTTATCCCTTGGAAACAATAATGTTTCCACATATGCAAATGAATCAATGTGATACATCATATCAACAGAATGAAGCATAAAACCATATGATGATTTCAATTGATGATGAAAATCTTTTGATAAAATTCAACTTCCCTTTATGATAAAAGCCCTCTATAAACTGGATATACAAGGAACATACCTGTACCTAGTAAAAGCCATTTGCAAGAGACCCACAGCAAGTATAATATTAAATGGGGAAAAACTGAAAGCCTTTCCTCTAAGACCTGGAACATGACAAGGATGCCCACTTTCACTACTGTTATTCAACATAGTACTGGAAGTCCTAGCCAGAGCAATCAGAAAAGAGAAATAAATAAAAAAAATCCAAATTGGAAAAGAAGAAGCCAAATTATTCTTGTTTGCAGATAATATGATCTTACATTTTGAAAAAACTTAGACTTCACCAATAAACTATTAGAACTAATAAATAAATTCAGTAAAATTGCAAGATACAAAATCAATGTGTAAAAATGAGTAGCATTTCTGCATGCTGACAGTGAACCATCTAAAACAGAAATTTTTGAAAATGTAATCTCTTTTACAATAGCCACAAATAAAGTTAAATACCTAGGAATTAACCAAATAAGTGAAAGATCTCTATAATAAAAACAACACTGGTGAAGGAAATTGAAGAGGACACCAAGAAATGGAAAAATATTCCATGTTCATGATTGCAAGTATCAATATTGTTAAGATGTACACATTGCCCAAAGGAGTCTACAGATTCAATGCAATCCCTATCAAAATAGCAATGATATTCTTCACAGAAATAGGAAAAAAAAATCCTAAAATTTATATGGAACCACAAAAGAATCAGAATAGCCGAAGCTATCCCAGGAGAAGAGAACAAAACTGGAAGAAGCACATTACCTGACTTCAAATTACATTACAAAGCTATAGTTACCAAAACAGCATGGAACTGGCATAAAAACAGACGCATAGATCAATGTGAATAGAGAACCCAGAAATAAGTTCACACATCTACAGTAAACTCATTTTCAACAAAGGTGCCAAGAACATACACTGGGGAAAAGACAGTCTCTTTCATAATGGTGGTGGGAAAACTGGGTATACATATGCAGAAGAATAAAACTAGACCATTGTCTCTCACTGATATGGTTTAGATTTGTATCCCCACCCAGATGCAATGTCAAATTGTAATCCCCGTTGTTGGAGGTGGGGTCTAGTGAAAGGTGATTGGATCATGGTGGTGGAATTCTCATGAATGGTTTAGCATCATACCCCCTTGGTACTAAGAAGTGGGGCATTGCTATAAATATACCTGAAAATGTGGAAGTGACATTGTAACTGGTTAATGGGCAGAGGTTGGGGAAGAGTGTGGAGGGCTCAGAATAAAAAAGGCACATGAAGGAAAAATTGGAACTTCCTAGAGACTTGTTGAATGTTTATGACCAAAATGCTGATAGCGATATGGACAATGAAGTCCAGGTTGATAAGGTCTCAGATGGAGAAAAGGAGCTTATTGATAGCTAGAGCAAAGGTTGCTTTGTTTTGCTTTAGTGAAGAAGCTGGAGGCAATGTGCCCCTGCCCTAGGAATCTGTGGGACTTTGAAGTTGAGAGTGATGATTTAGGGTATCCAATTGTTTAAAAGTGTGTGGCACCTCCCCCCACCCTCTCTCTCTTACTCCCACTTAGTCCATGTAAGAAGTGTCTGCTTCTCCTTTACCTCAGGTATTTCTTTATAGCAGTGAGGGAATGAACTAATAGACTCACCATATATAAAAATCAAATCAAAATGATTTAAAGACTTAAATCTACAACCTCAAACTATGAAACTACTATTAAATAAAATAAAACATTGGGGAAACTCTACAGGACACTGGACTAGGCAAAAATTTCTTAAATAATACTCCACAAGGACAGGCAACCAAGGCAAAAATGGACAAACGAGATCACATTAATAAAAAAAATCTGGCTGGGCATGGTGGCTCACACTTGTAATCCCAGCACTTTCGGAGGCTGAAGCAGGTGGATCACCTGAAGTCAGGGGTTCATGACTAGCCTGGCCCACATGGTGAAATCCCATCTCTACTAAAAATAGTAAAAATTAGCCAGGTGTGGTGGTGGGCACCTGTTATCTCAGCTAGTCAGGAGGCTGAGGCAGGGGAATCACTTGAACCCAGGAGGCAGAGGTTGCAGTGAACCGAGATCATGCCATTGCACTCTAGCCTGGGCAACAAGAGCGAAACTCCATCTCAAAGAAAAAAAAACAAATTTTGCAAAGCAAAAGAAACAATCAAAAAAGTGAAGAAACAAGCAAAAGAATGAGAGAAAATATTGGCAATACTCACAAACACCCCATCTGACAAGGGATTAATAACCAGATGTATAAGGTACTCAAACAACTCTATAGGAATAAATGTAATTATTTGATTAGAAAATGGACAAAAGATTTGAATAGACATTTTTCAAAAGAAGACACACAAATGGCAAATAAGCCTATGAAAGGTGCTCAACATCATTGATCATCAGATAAATACAAATCAAAACAGAGATATCATCTCACCCCATTTAAATGGTTTATATCCAAAAACCAGGCAATAAGATGTGGAGAAAAAGGAATGCTTGTACACTGTTGGTGGGAATGTAAAGTATACTCTATTGAGAACAGTATAGAGGTTCCTCGAAACACTAAAAATTGAGCTGCCACATAATCCAGCAATCCTACAGCTGGGTATATACACAAATGAAAGTAAATCAATATATCCGAGTTATTTCTGCACTCCCATGTTTGTTGCAGCACTATTCACAATAGCCAAGATTTGTAAGCAACCTAAGTGTCCATCAACAGATGAACGGAAAAAGGAAATGTGGTACTTACACACAATGGAATATTAGTACTATTTAGTCATAAAAGAAGGAGGTCCTATCATTTACAACAACATGGATGGAATTGGAGGTCATTAAGTGAAATAAACCAGGCACAGAAGGACAAATTTTGCTTGTTCTCACTTACTTGTGGGTGCTAAAGTTAAAAACATTGAATTCATGGAGTTAAAAAAGTAGGATGGTTACTACAGGTTGGGAATGGTAGTGGTAGGGGTGGGATAAAAGTAGGCATGGTTAATGGGTACAAAAACTAGAAAGAATAAATAATGCCTAGTTTTGATAGCACAACAGGGTGACAATAGTCAATAATAATTTAAGTGTACATTTTAAAATAACTAAAATAGTATAAGTCAATTTTTTTTTAATTTAACAGAGTTTACTTGAACAAAGAATGATTCACGAATAGGGCAGAACTCAGAACCAGAAGTGGTTCAGAAAGCAGACTGCTGAGCCATGTGAGCAATGAGATTTTGTAGCCCAAAGTAGAGAAACCACCTGACTGGATTTTTTGCAACACAAAGGATAAGTACTTGAGTGGATGAATCCCATATTTTCCATAATGTGGTTATTACACATTGCATGTCTGTATCAAAATATCATATGTGATCCATAAATACATACACCTACTATGTACCTACAAAAATTAGAAATTAAAAATTAAATTAAAAAAAGATAATAAGACCATGATCAAGTGAGTTTTATACCAGGGATGCAAAGATGGCTCAACATGTTCAAATCAATACATGTGATATATCGCATATACAGAATAAAGAACAAAAATCAAGTAATCATCTCAATAGATGCAGAAAAAGCATGTGATAAAATTCAACATCCCTTTATGATAAAACCTTCAAGACAATAGGCATTGAAGGAACATACCTCAAAATAATAAAGGCTATACATGACAAAACCATAGTTAACATACTGAATGGGGGAAAGCTGAAAGCATTTTTTTCTAAGAAGTGTTAGAAGATAAGGGCGCCCACTTTCACCATTCCTATTGAACCTAGTACTAGAAGTCCTAGCAAAAGCAATCAGGTAAGATAAAGAAATAAAATCCATCTAAATTGGAAAAGAAGTCAAATAATCTATTTGCTGATGTTGTGATATTACATGTAGGAAAATCTAAAGACTCCACCCAAAAACGTTTAGATTTGATAAATGAATTAAGTAAAGTTGCACGATATGAAATAAAAACAAAATTTAGTAACATTTCTACACATCAGTAACAATTTAGGTAAAAAAGAAATTAACAAAGCAATTTCACTTACAATAGCTACAAAAAAAAGAAACCCTAGAAATATATTTAACCAAGGAGGTGAAAGTTTATTAATAAGAAAAGCTATGAAACACTGTTGAAAGAAATTGAAGAAGGCACAAAAAAATGAAAAAATATCCCATGCTCTTGGATGGGAAGAATTAGTATCATTAAGATGCCATGCTGCCCAAATAAATCTATAGATTCAGGGCATTCCCTGACAAAATACCAAAGTCATTTTTCACGGAATTAGAAAAAAATCTTAAAATTAATAACAACCAAAAACAAAAACCTGAATAGCCAAAGCAATTTTTTTTTCTTTTTTGAGGCAGAGTCTTGCTCTTGTCACCCAGGCTGGAGTGCAATGGCGTGATCTCTGCTCACTGCAACCTCCACCTTGCAAGTTCAAGCAATTCTCCTCCTGCCTCAGCGTCCCTAGTAGCTGGGATTACAGGTGCCCATCCAGCTAATTTTTGTATTTTTAGTAGAGACAGGGTTTTGCCACATTGGCCAGGCTGCCAAAGCAATCTGAGCTAAAAAAAAAAAAAAAAAAGAAAAAAAAAAGAAAGCTGGAGAGATCACATTATCTGACTTCAAATTATGTTACAAAACTATAGTAACCAAAACAGCATGATACTGGTATAAAAACAAACATATAGACTAATCAAACAGAATAGAGAAATGAGAAAGAAAGCCACATATTATGCAGCAAAATGATCTTTGATGAAGCCAACAAGAACATATATTGGAGAAAGATACTTTCTTCAATAAATGGTGCTGGGGAAAATTGAATTGTCATATGCAGAAGAATAAAACTGGACCCATATCTCTCAACTCAGCAAGAATTAATTCAAGATTGATTAAAGACTTAAAACATAAGACCCCAAACTATAAAAATACTTAAGAAAACCTAGGGAAAACTCTTCTGGACATTGGTCTAGGCAAACAATTTATGAGTAAGGCTTCAAAAGCACAGATAACAAAAGCAAAAATATATGAATTGGACTTAATTAAATTAAAAACTTCTTTACAGCAAGAGAAACAATCAACAAAGTGAAGATACAACCTTTTGAATATGAGAAAATGTTTGCAAACTATTCACTCAACAGGTGAATAACAAGAAACTCAAATACCTCAACAATAATAAAATATTACTAATAATCCCATTAAAAAGTGGGCAAAAAACATGAATAGCAATTTTTTCAAATAAGACATACAAATGGTCAACAGGTATACAAAAATGCTTAACATTATTAATCATCAGAGAAATGCAAATCAAAACCAAACTGAAATATTATCTTATCCCAGCCAGAATGGCTAAAATAAAGATTAAAAATAACAGATGTTGACCAGGATTCGGAAAGAAGGAAACTCATTTACCCTGTTGGTGATAATGTAAATTAGTATAGCCTCTATGGAAAACATAGCAATTTCTCAAAGAACTAAAAATAGGACTACTCTTCACTCCAGCAATCACACTGCTGGCTAACTACTCAAAAGAAAAGAAATTAATATAGCAAAAGAACACCTGTACTCATATGTCTAAGACAACATTATTTACAATAGCAAATGTATAGAATAAACCTAAGTGTCCATTAACAGATGAACAAATAAAAAAAACGTGGTATATATACAAAATGGAATACTATACAGCCATAAAACATAAAGGCATGTATTTTGAAGCAACAAGGTTGTAACTGGAGGTCCATATCTTAATCAAAATAAACCAGGCAGAGAAACACTAATATCACATGTTGTCTCTCATAAGTGGGTACTGAAAACGTGCTCACATGAACATAAAGAGTGAAATGATACACAATAAATACTTGGATGGGTAAGAGGATGGGAAAGGCAAGAATAATAAGAGATTTATGAATGGGTACAATGTAAGTTATTTGGGTGATGGATAATCTAAAATCCCTGACTCATACACAATCTATGCGTGTAACAAAATTGTGCATGCACCTTATAAATTTGTACAAAAGGAAAATAATAATAAAGTACTTTCAGATGAGTTGAATTTTATCTTTTACTGAAATTAATATGAATGAAAAACATAAAAACCTCTATTTTTTTTTTACTTGTTGAGACCCACTGACACATTTTTATCACTTGTTGGAGGAGACGGCAATCCAAATTATTGTGTCAATATTATGCTGCTTTTGGTTCAATATACTTACTCTTTTAGATCACAAAATAACGTCTCTGCTCAAGTTCTTTTTATTTATTTATTTATTTATATATTTTTTATTATTATACTTTAGGTTCTGGGTTAAATTTGCAAAACACGCAGTTTTGTTACATAGGTATACACATGCCCTGGTGGTTTCCCACACCCATCAACCCATTAATCTACATTAGGTATTTCTCCTAATGTTATCCCCCCCAGCCCCCCACCTCCCAACAGGTCCTGGTGTGTGATGTTCCCCACCCCCGCCATGTCCATGTAATCTCATTGTTCAACTCCCACTTATGAGTGAGTACATGCAGTGTTTGGTTTTCTGATCTTGTGATAGTTTACTGAGAATGATGGTTTCCAGCTTCATCCACGTCCCCGCAGAGGACATGAACGCATCCATTTTTATGGATGCATAGTATTCCATGGTGTATATGTGCCACATTTTCTTAATCCAGTCTATCATTGATGGACATTTGGGTTGGTTCCAAGTGTTTGCTATTGTGAATAGTGCCACAATAAACATATGTGTGCATGTGTCTTTATTGTAAGATGATTTATAATCCTTTGGGTAAATGCCCAGTAATGGGATTGCTGGGTCAAATGGTATTTCTAGTTCTACATCCTTGAGGAATCACCACACTGTCTTCCACAATGGTTGAACAAATTTACACTCCCACCAACAGTGTAAAAGCATTCCTATTTCTCCACATCCTCTCCAGCATCTGTTGTTTCCTGACTTTTTAATGATCGCCATTCTAACTGGCATGAGATAGTATCTCATTGTGGTTTTGATTTGCATTTCTCTAATGACCAGTGATGATGAGCATTTTTTCATGTCTGTTGGCTGCATAAATGTCTTCTTTTGAGAAGTGTTTGTTCATATCCTTTGCCCATTCTTTGATGGGGTTGTTTGTTTGTTGTAAATTTGTTTAAGTTCTTTGTAGATTCTGGATATTAGCCCTTTGTCGGACGGATGGACTGCAAAAAATTTCTCCCATTCTGTTGGTTGCCTGTCCACTCTGATGATAGTTTCTTTTGCTGTGCAGAAGCTCTTTAGCCTAATTAAATCCCATTTGTCAATTTTGGCTTTTGTTGCCATTGCTTTTGGTGTTTTAGACATGACGTCTTTGCCCATGCCTATGTCCTGAATGGTATTGCCCAGGTTTTCTTCTATGATTTTTATGTTCCTAGGTCTTATGTTTAAGTCTTTGATCCATCTTGAGTTGATTTTTGTATAAGGTGTAAGGACAGGATCTAGTTTCAGTTTTCTGCATATGGCTAGCCAGTTTTCCCAACACCATTTATTAAATAGGGAATCTTTCCCCTATTTAATGTTGTAGCTGTGTGGTGTTACTTCTGAGGCCTCCGTTCTGTTCTATTGGTCTATATATCTGTTTTGGTACCAGTACCATGCTGTTTTGGTTACTGTAGCCTTGCAGTATAGTTTGAAGTCAGGTAGCATGATGCCTCCAGCTTTGTTCTTCTTGCCCAGAATTGTCTTTGCTATGTGGGCTCTTTTTTGGTTCCATATGAAGTTTAAATTAGTCTTTTTTCCAATTCTGTGAAGAAAGTCAGTGGTAGCTTGATGGGGATAGCATTGAATCTATAAATTACTTTGGGCGGTATAGCCATTTTCACGATATTTATTCTTCCTATCCATGAGCATGGAATGTTTTCCATTTGCTTGTGTCCTCTCTTATTTCTCTGAGCAGTGGTTTGTAGTTCTCCTCAAAGAGGTTCTTCACATCCCTTGTAAGTTGGATTCCTAGGTATTTTATTCTATTTGTAGCAATTGTGAATGGGAGTTCACTCATGATTTGGCTCTCTATTTGTCTGTTGTCGGTGTATAAGAATGCTTGCGATTTTTGCACATTGGTTTTGTATCCTGAGACTTTGCTGAAGTTTCTCATCAGCTTAAGGAGGTTTGGGGCTGAGACAATGGGGTTTTCTAAATATACAATCATGTCATTTGCAAACAGAGAAAATTTGACTGCCTCTCTTCCTATTTAAATATCCTTTATTTCTTTCTCTTGCCTGATTGCCCTGGCCAGAACTTCCAGTACTATGTTCAATAGGAGTGGTGAGAGAGGGCATCCTTGTCTCGTGCCGGTTTTCAAAGGGAATGCTTCCAGTTTTTGCCCATTCAGTATGACATTGGCTGTAGGTTTGTCATAAATAGCTCTTACTATTTTGAGATATATTCCATTGATACCTAGCCAGACTAATAAAGAAGAAAAGAGAGAAGAATCAAATGGACACAATAAAAAATTATATAGGGGATATCACCACTGATCCCACAGAAATACAAACTACTATCAGAGAATAAAACACCTCTATGCAAATAAACTAGAAAGTCTAGAAGAAAGGGATAAATTCCTGGACTCATACACCCTCCCAAGTCTAAGCCTGGAAGAAGTCGAATCCCCGAATAAACAAGTAACAAGTTCTGAAATTGAGGCAGTAATGAATAGCCTACCAACCAAAAAAATCCAGGACCAGATGGATTCACAGCCAAATTCTACCAGAGATACAAGGAGGAGCTGGTACCATTCCTTCTGAAACTATTCCAAACTATAGAAAAAGAGGGAATCCTCCCTTACTCATTTTATGAGACCAGCATCATCCAAAACCTGGCAGAGATACAACAACAACAACAAAAAAAAAAAAAAAAAAAAAAAGAAAAGAAATTTCAGGCCAATATCCCTGATGAACATCAATGCAAAAATCCTCAATAAAATACTGGCAAACCGAATCCAGCAGCGTATCAAAAAGCTTATCCACCACGATCAAGTTGGCTTCACCCCTGGGATGCCAGGCTGGTTCAACATAAGCAAATCAATAAACGTAATCCATGACATAAACAGAACCAATGACAAAAACCACGATTATCTCAATAGATACGGAAAAGGCTTTCCATAAAATTCAACACCCCTTCATGCTATTTATTATTATTTTTTTGAGACAGATTCTTGCTCTGTCACCCAGGCTGGAGTGCACTGGCATGATCTTGGCTCACTGCAACCTCCGCCTCCCTGGTTGAAGCCCCGGGTTCAAGCAATTCACCTGCCTCAGCCTCCTGAGTAGCTAGGATTACAGGCCCCCACCATAATGCCCAACTTATTTTTGTATTTTTAGTACAGACAGGGTTTCATCATGTTGGCTAGGCTGATCCGCTCAAGTTCTTATCCAACCTATTCCACTTTCAGAAGCAGGTCATTATTTCCTTTCAGCTGTTGGAGATCACCTGACTGCTTTTCCTTTCCTGTCATTTTCAAACAGGGGTATTTTTTAATATCCTAACCAATCCTAGATCTGATATTTTTGTGTATCTGCTTTTCCCCCCAAGTCTTATTTGTTTGGCAGTTATTGAATGCAAGTCTGCAAATTAGATCTCTGTCATATTACTTTTTCACAACTCTGCATGTAGACATATTTTCATGCTACAAACAATAAACCATATTTCCCAGATGATTTTGCTTAAGCAGGAGGATGAGAAAAAGTACGCAAGCATCTGGGATTCTGCCACACCTGACAAATTTTATTATTGATTAAGATTCTCATCTTGGTTTATTGAAGAGTAATCACTTATTTGCAGCTACATAGCAATCACTGGTGGAAACTAACAGAATTTCAGCCTCCATAATATAGCTTTATTCTTTTCTCTTAGGAGGAAAAATATTGTAAGTGAAAATTATGTCTGCTTTTAAGACCTGAGAAAATACTAAGTGGTTGAACAATAAATTTCAGAAGTTCCTTCGTATAGCTGAAATTAAGGTTAATTAAGTATTTTTTAAAAACCAAACTATGAATTGTTCTATGAATTAGAAAAAACAGTATCTTTTTTCAAGTGTCTATCAATTCAAACATTGACAACTTCCCATAATGTTGGACACGAGTAGGTGCAATCTAGAAAAGACAATGGTAATAGAATGGCAAAAAACAGGTGAATATTGACTTGCTCCTTTTTTACTGCTTTTACAGATGGCTAATTAATCTGTTAATATTTATTTATTAACTGAAAGTATCTAGAGTAACTATGTGCACTTTACCACCAACCTGAGCCCACAAACATGCATTATTTTATTCTTCCTTGGAGAAATTTCTGTTAGTACAGTGATTGCACCTTCAAAATAAGTCAATGAATACATCAAAAAGCTTATCAGTTAAGATATAATCAAATTAAAATATGTTCAAATGACAGTGTCTCAGGCAACAAGAATATTCATTTTCTCACATTGCAAGAAGCCCAAAGTTAGGCAATTCCAGAGTAGCAATTTAGTGATTTTTAACATGACTAGGTCTTTTATCATTTCTCTGCTCTCCAATCCTCAGTGTATTAACAATTTCTTCTCTCATGGTTGCAGCATGTCTGTCTCAACTCTGGAAATCATATTCTCACATACCAGCCACGAAAGAAGGGAAGAAAAGAGTAAAAAGAGATTGTTGCTCCTACTTCACTTTTTAGCACAAAGGAAAATATTTCTAAGTTATCTGCCAGCAGACATTTTTTTTTTATTCTCGTTGGTGGAAACTGGGTCATACATCCATCCTGAAATCAATCACTGGCAAAGATGCATTAGCCAACCATAATGTCATAGCCCAGTTAAGGCTTACCCTTAAAGCTGGGAGAGGGGCACATCTTGGTGTGCATGTTGCTGCTAACCTACAATCTCAACACGTTTGAAGAAAGAATGGCTGTTGAATAAGCCACAAACCACTTCTGCCACCAGAGTGAAGTAGTTTTAATTAAATTTTCACTGCCAAGTATGTTTGGGAAAGGTAAAAATGCATGAAGAGAAAGTTGTTGGAGATAGCGTGGAATGTAAATGAAATGGAAAATTTCCAAGTACATATTATGATAATGCTGAAATCATTCTCGGAAGATTTTTTAACTTAAACGGCCTTTCTATCAAAGGTTATCCCACATAGAAAAAAAGCCTGCAACCTCAAGGAAGGAGGAAATTTAAAACCATCTTTGAGAATAGCTTTCACATTATTGACTGCCTTTAGAAAAATTGACCCTCAACACATATCCATGCATATTTCAATTCTATTTACTCTGTCTCACCTTTTCATTTGTCAAAACTGGAAATCAGGCTACACCTTCCTTGGCCTTACACCATTAATCTGGCCTGACCAATATTTAGAAGTTATCTTTGTATTACATCTGCCCATCTTTCACTTTTTTATTGTGGTAATCTATACATAACATAAAATTAAACATTTAAACCATTTTATAGAATTCTTATTTTTTGTACAAAGTACATAGTACTTAGTAGGTACACAGATGTATGAGGTACCCGAGAATTGGACACAGGCATATAACGTGTGGTAATAACATCGGGTGGTGGGGTATCCATCACCTTAAGCATTTATCCTTTCTTTGGGTTACAAACAATCCAATTATATTCTTTCCATTGCTTTAAATGTACAATAAATTATTGTTGACTATAGATACACTATTGGGCTATCAAATACTAGATCTTACTCATGCTGTGTATTTTTTGTGTCCAATAACCATTCCTACTTCATTTCCCCACCCCACTACCTTTCTCAGCCTCTAATAACCTTCACTCTGCTCTCTATCTTTATGAGTTCAATTGTTTTAATTTTCAGCTTCCATAGATAGGTAAGAACAGGTGAAGTTTGTCTTTCTGTGCCTGGCTTATTTTACTTAACATAACTCCATCAATGTTGTTGCCAATGACAGGATCTCATTGTTTTTAAATAGCTAAATAGTACTCCATTGTGTATATGTACTACAATTTCTTTATATATTTTTCTGTGGATGGACACTCTTACTGCTTCCAAATCTTGGCTATTGTGAATAGAGCTGCAATAAATGTAGAAGTGCAGGTATCTCTTTGAAATACTGATTTCCATTTTTTTTTTTTTGAGTTTATGTTTTTTGGGTATGTCTTCTTTTGAGAAATATCCATTCAGGTCTTTTGCCCATTTTCTAATGAGATTATTAGACCTTTTTTTCCTTAAAGTTGTTTGAGCAACTTTTATATTCTGGTTATTAATCCCTTGTCAGATGGGGAGTTTGCAAATATTTTCTACCATTCTGTGGGTTGTCTATTCACTTTGTTGATTGTATCCTTTGCTGTGCAGAGGATACAATTCCCTCCTCTTCTATTTTTTGAAATAGTTTGAGTAGGATTGGTATTAGTTCTTCTTTAAATGTTTGGTAAAATTGAGCAGCATTTTTTAACTTGATGCAATCCCATTTGTCCATCTTTCTTTGGCTGCCTGTGCTTATGGGATATTACTTAAGAAATCTTTGCCTAGTCCAATGTGCTGTAGAGTTTCTACAATGTTTTATTCCAGTTGTTGCAGAGTTTGAGGTCTTAGATTTCAGTCTTTAAACAACTTTGATTTGATTTTTGCATATGATGAGAGACAGGGGTCTAGTTTCATTCTTTTGCATATAGATCTCCAGTTTTCCCAGAACCATTTATTGAAAAGACTGTTCTTTCTTCATTGTATGTTCTTGGTAAATTTGTAGAAAATGAGTTTGCTATAGATATGTGGATTTGTTTCTGGGTTCTCTCTATTCTGTTGCATTGGTCTATTTGTCTGTTTTTATGCCAGTATTACGCTGTTTTGGTCACTATAGTTGTTTAGTATAATTTGAAATCAGGTAATGTGTTTTCTTCAGTTTTGTTCTTTTTGCTCAGGATAGTTTTGGCTATTCTGGATGTTTTGTGGTTTCTTTTTTTTTTTTTAGAATTGTTTTTCTATTTCTGTGAAGAATGTGATTGGTATCATCACATTGAATCTGTAGATTGCTTTGGGTAGAATGGATATTTTCTCAATATTTATTTTTCCAATCCATGAACATGAACTATTATTCCATTTTTATGTGTCCTCTTCAATTTATTTCATCGATGTTTTATAGTTTTTATTGTAGAGATCTTTCACCCCTTCAGTTAGGTTAATTTCTTTGTATTTTATTTATAGATATTACAAATGGAATTCCTTTTTTATTTCATTTCCTGATTGTTCACTGTTGTTATATAGAAATGCTACTGGTTTTTGTATAATTATTGATTTTGCATCCTGCGATTTTACTGTATTTGTTTATCAGCTATAATAGTTTTTGGTAAAGTTCATAAGTTTCTCATACTATGTACAAATGAGGATAATTTGACTTCTTCTTTTCCAATATAGATGTCCTTTATTTCTTTCTCTAGTCTGATTGTTCTAGCTAGAACTTACAGTACTAGGCTGAATAACAGGGATGAAAGTAGGCATCCTTGTCATATTCCAGATCTTAGGGGAAAAGCTTTCCGTTTTTCCCCATTCAGTAGTGATACTGCTGTGGGTCTTTCACATTGGCTTTTATTATGTTGAGGTATACCCAGTTTTTTCAAGTTTTTGACGTGAAGGGAAGTTGAATTTTATCAAATGCGTTTACAGCATCAATTAAAATGATCATATGATTTTGTGCTTCACTCTGTTGAAATGATGTATTTCACTGATTGATTTACATGTGTTGAGCCATCCTTGCATCCCAAGGATAAATGCCACTTGGTCATGATGAATGAACTTTTTAGTCTGTTGTTGAATTCAGTTTGATAGCATATTGTTGAGGATTTTTTAATCAATGTTCATCAGGATACTGGCATAAAACTTTGTTGTTTTTTTTTTCAGGGGTCTTTATCTAATTTTGGTATCAGGCTAATACTGGCTTCATAGAATGAGTTTGGAAGTATTCCATCCTCCTTTATTTTTTAAAATAGTTTGAATAGGATTGGTATTAGTTCTTATTTAATAGTTTGGTAAAATTCAGCAGTGAAGCCATTAGGTCTCAAAGTTTTCTTTGCTGGGAGACTTTTTATTATATCTTTTATCTCATTACATGTTATTCGTCTATTTAGGTTTTAGATTTCTTCAGGTTCAATCTTGGTGGGTTATATGTGTCTAGAAATTTGTCTATTTCTTCTAAATTTTTTAATTTGTTGGCATATAGTTGCCCCTGGTAGCCTGTAATCATCTTCTGAATTTCTGTGGTATCAATTGTAATGTATCCTTTTTCTTCTCTGAATTTTTTAGTGTTTATATTTATTTATTCAATTTTTAGCTTTTATTTTAGTTCACGGGTACATGTGAAGTTTTGTTATATAGGTAAATTGCATGACGTGGTGGTTTTGTGTACAGATTATTTTATCACCAGGTAATTAGCATAGTACCCAATAGGTAGTTTTTCGCTTATCTGCCTCCTCCCACCGTCCACTTTAAAGTAGGCCCCAGTGTCTATTGTTTCCTTCTTCATGTCCATGTGTACTCAATGTTTAGCTCCCACTTATATGTAAGAAAATGTGGTATCTGGTTTTCTGTTCCTGTGTTAGTTCACTTAGGATAATGGCTTCCAGTTCCATTTATGTTGCTGCAAAGGACAAAATCTCATTGTTTTATATGGCTGCATAGCATTCCATGGTGTACATGCACCACATATTTTGTATTCTTTCCACCACTGATGGGCATTTACATTGATTCCACTTTTTGCTATTGTGAATAGTGCTGTGATGAAGATACATATGCATATGACTTTACTTATTTGGGTCTTCTCTCTTTCTCAGTCAGGCTAAAGTTTTGTCAATTTTGTATATCTTTTCAAAAAGCCAACTTTTTGTTTTGTCAATTTTTTGTATTGTTTTCTTAAGTTCAATTTCATTTATTTCTGCTCTGTTCTTTATTATTTCTTTTTTCTACTAATTTTGGGTTTGGTTTGGTCTTGCTTTCCTAGTTCTCTAAAATGCATCATTAGGTTGTTTATTTGAAGTTTTTCTACTTTTTTAATGTAAGCACTCACAGCTACATTAAAAAATTACTGTTTTTTATTACTGGTTTTATCATATCCCAGAGGTTTTGGTATGTTATGTTTTCATTATCATTTGTTTTAAATGTTTTTAATTCCTTTTTAATTTATTGACCCCACTGGTCATTCCAGAGCATATTGTTTAATTTCCATTTGTTTGTACAGTTTACAAAATTCCTGTTATTAATTTTTAGTTTTATTCCATTGTGGCTAGAGAAGATACTTGATATAATCTCAATTTGTTTACATTTTTAAGGCTTGTTTTATGACCTAACCTATATTCTATCCTTGAGAATAGTCCATGGGCTCCAAAGAATTTGTATTCTGCAGCCATTGGATGAAATGTTCTGTAGAGATCTATTAAGTCCATTTGATCTATAATGCAAATTAAGTCTGATGTTTCTTTGTTGATCTTCTGTCTGGAAGTCTGTTCAATGCTGTACATGGGATATTGAAGTCTGCAACCATTATTGTATTTTGATCTATCTCTCTCTTTAGCTCTAATAATATCTGTTTATGTAACTGGTTGCTCCAGTGTTGGGTGCATATGTATTTCAAATTGTTATATTCTTGTTGAATTGTTCCTTTTATTATTAGTGACCCTTTTTTCTCTTTTTATAATTCTTGTCTTGAAATCGATTTTTTCTTATGTTAAGTATAGCTACTTCTGCTCTTTTTTGGTCTCCATTGGCATAAAATATATTTTTCCATCCCTTTATTTTCAGTATATGTTTGTCTTTACAAATGAAGTTTTTTTTTTTTACTAGGCAACAGATTACTGGATCTTTTTTCTTTCCTTTTCATTTTTCATTCAGCCACTCCATGTCTCTTTGGAATGGAGGGGTTAGTCTGTTTATGTTAAATAATATTATTGAGAAGTAAGGACTTATCAATAAGTAATGGACTCCTGCCATTTGTTATTTGTTTTCTGATTGTTTTGTAGTCTTTTATTTCTTTTCCTTTTTTTCTGTCTTCCTTTTAGTAAAGCTGATTTTCAGCGGTAGTATGTTTTAATGTCTTGCTTTTTATATGTTTTTGTATCTGTTCTATGATTTTTAATTCAGGTTACCATGAGGCTTACAAATAATATCTTATAACCCATTATTTTAAGCTGATGACAACTTATCACTAATTTCATAAACAAACAAGCAAAGAGTAAACTAATAGAAACTCTACATTTTAACTTGGTCTCCCTGCTTTTTAACTTTTTATTTTTTCTATTTATATCTTATTGTACTGTCCATGTCTTGAAAAGTTGTTGTAGTTATTATTTTGGTTGGTTCACCTTTTAGTCTTTCTCCTCAATATATGAGTAATTTACACACCAAAATTATGATATTTTAATATTCTGTTTTTCTATTTATTTACTATTGCCAGTAAGTTTCGTATCTTCAGGTGATTTCTTCTAATAATTTTTTTTTCTTTCAGATTAAAGAACATCCTTTAGCATTTCTCTCAGGAAAGGTCTGGTGTTGATAAAATGCCTCAGGTTTTTTTTGTTTTTTGTTTTTGTCTGGGAAAGTATTTCTCTTTCCTGTTTGAAGGATATTTTTGCTGGACATACTATTGTAGGATACAAGTTGTTTGTATGTTTGTTTTTTTCTTCTACACTTTAAATAGGTTATGTCACTCTCTCCTAGCCTGTAAGTATTTCACCGAGAAGTTTGCTGCCAAACATATTGGAACTTCACTGTATCTTATGTTTCTTTTTTCTTGCTGCTTTTAGAATCATTTGTTTATCCTTGACTTTTTGAAGTTTGAGTATCAAATGTCTTGAGTTAGTCTTCTTTGGGCAAAATATGTTTGGTATTTCATAACCTTCTTATAATTGAATATTAATATGTTTCTCCAGGTTTAGGAAGTTCTTCTTTATTATCTCTTTGAATAAACTTTCTACCTCTATCATTCTCTACCACCCCTTTAAGGCCAATAACTCTTAGATTTGCTTTTTTGAGGCTTTTTCCTAAATTTTGTAGGCATGCTTCTTTTTTTAAAATTATTTTTCTTTTGTCTTTTGTATTTTTAAAAGCCTGTCTTCAAGCTGAGTAATCCTGTCTTCTGCTTAATTCTTCTGTTAAGAGAATTTGATGTATTCTTCAGTATGTCATTGCATTTTTTCTTCTCCAGAATTTCTGCTTGATTCTTTTTAATTATTTTAAGCTCTTTGTTAAATTTATTGAACAGCATTCTGAATCCCTTCTATGTATTGTTCCAAATTTCACTGAGTTTCCTCAAAACAGCTGCTTTAAATTTTCTGTGTGAAAGGTCACATATCTCTGACACTTCATGATTAGTTACTGGTGTCTTGATGCTTGTGGATGTTCTTTGGTGTCTGGACATTAAATAGTTCGGTCTTTATTGAAGTCTTCAAAGTCTAGTCTTGTTTATATCCACCCTTCTTGGGAATGATTTCAATGTATTTGAAGGGACTTGGATGTTGTGATCTAAGTCTTTGGTCATTGTGCCATATCTGCATTAAAAGGTACCCGAGGTCCGATAATGCTGTGGCTCTTGCAGACTTATGTCTTTGTGGTCTTGAATAAGATCCAGAAGAATTCTCTGGATTACCAGGCAGATAATCTTGTTGTATTTCTTCTTTTTTTCCTCCCAAACAAATGGAGTCTTTATTTCTGTGCTGAGTTGCCTGGAGCTTGAGGATATGTGACATAAGCACACTTTGGCCACCACCACTGTGTATGCACTGGGTCAGACCTGATGCTAGCACAGTATTGCATCTCATACAATGCCTGTGGTAACTACTACTTCGCTACCACATATGTTCATTCAAGACCCTAGGACTCTCCAATTAGCAGGTGGTGAAACCAGCCAGGCTTGTGTTCTTCCCTTCAGAGTGGTGAGATCCTCCCAATCCCATGTGAGTCCCGAGATGCCATCTTGGAGCAAAGGCCTATAGTCAAACTTTAGGGATCTACCTGGTGCTCTATTCTTCTGCTACTGAGCTGGCACCCAAGCCACAAGGCAAAGACCTTCCCACTCTTCCCTCCCCTTTCTGCAACCAAAATGTTCTCTCCCCATGGCCACCATCAAACTAGGCCAAGAGTCAGTACTGCCTAGCTACTGTCAATGTTTATTTGAGGCCCAAGGACTCTCCAGTCAGATTGTGGTGAATGCCACCAGGCCTAAGACTCTCCCTTCAGGGAAGTAGGCTCCCCTGTCACCCAGAGAAGGTCCAGAAAAGCCATCCCAAAGCCAAGTCCTTGAACTGGGGACCTCAAGAATCTGCTTGATGCTCTACCCCACTGTGGCTAACCTAGTACTTAAGCTGCAAGACAAAGAACCCTTTACACTCCTCTATCCTTTACTCAAGCAGAAGGAGTCACTCCCCACAGCCACCACAGCCTAGAATGCACTGGGTCACACCTGAATCCAGCACGTCCCCAAGTCTCACCCAACCCACGATGAGTGCTGCCTGGGCACCACTTCTGATTATTCAGGGGCCAAGCGCTCTTTAGTCAGCAGGATTTAGACCCAATTACCCCAAGACTGGGTTCTTCCCTTTAATGCAGCAGATTCTCTTCTAGTCCAGGGTGTGTCTAGAATTATTGTCTGGAGGTTAAAGTCTGGAATGGGGACCTTAGGACTCTGCCTGGTGTTCTATACCACTGTGGCTGAGTTGGTATCCAAGTTTCAAGACAAAGTCCTTTTTACTGTTCTCTCCTCTCTCCTCAAGCAGAAGGAAGGAGTCTCTCCTGGAGCTGCAAGCTGTGATGCCTCAGGTTGAGGGATGGCTGGTGCAAGCACTCCCGTGGCTGCCCCAGCTGATGTCTCATTGGGTTGCATGCCTCCCTGCCTCCCAAGTCCACTGGCTCTGAACACAGCATAGCACCAGTGCGTTCCCAGGAATGGCAGTTCTTGAGGCCTAGACTGCCTTTTAAGTTTATTTAGAACTCCAGAACACTTTAGCCTACAGTGGAAAGGCTTGCCAAAACTCAGGTTCTGACTGCTGGGATGGGCAACTCCCCTCTGGCGAGGGCTTTTCTAAATATTCCCACTGTAGGAACCAGCTGAGTTCTTCTCAGTGTTGCTTTCTGCTGCTATAGGTCAGCATTCAATTCCAATGCAAAGTCCCACAATCACTACACTCTCCCTTCCTCAAGCACACAGATTCTCTCTCTGTGCCATGTGGCCACTGCTGGGGGATGGGGAAGGAGTGGCATCAGCACTTCAAGACTATCTTTTCTACCCTTTTCAGTGTCTCAGTTAAATGAAGTTAAAACCAGGTGCTGTGATAACTCACCTGATTTTTTGGTCCTTATGAATCTAAATATTTTTTGATTTTTTGTGTGGATAGTTGTTCAATTTGGTGTTTCTTCAAGGAGGACAATTGGTGGAAGCTTCTATTCAGCCTTCATGCTCTGCCTCCTCTCCCTATTTTAACCATTTTTTAATGTACTTTTAGTGGCATTAAGTACATGTACATAGTTTTACAACAATCATCACCATCCATCTCTGTAATTCTTTTCATCATGAAAAACTTAAACTCTTTTCTCATTAAACGATAACCCCCATTCTCACTCCCTCAGCCCCTGTAAGAAATTATTCTAAATTCTGTAGACTTAGTCTATGAATTTGACTATTCTAGGTATCTTGTGTAAGTGTAATCATGCTATATATCAACCTCATGTCTGGCTTATTCACTTTGCCTATTGTCTTCAAGATTCGTCCACATTGTAGTATGTTTCAGAATTTTCTTCCTTTTTTTTAAGGCTGAATAATATTTCTTTGTATATATTTTATCTACTCATCTGAAGGTAGACACTTAGATTGCTTCCACATTTTACCTATTGCAAATAGTACTGCTATGAATTTGAGTATACAAAGGCTATGGACTGAATTGTTTACCCACAAAATGTGTATTTTGAAACTTTAACCTTCAATGTGACAGTATTTGGAGATAGTGTTTTTAGGATATAATTATGATTCAATAAGATCAAAAGGATGGGGTCTTTATCTGATAGGACTTTTGGCCTTGGAAGAGAAAGAGATTAAATGATTTTTCTCTTTCTCTCAATGCACAAAGGAAAGGACATCTGAACACACAGGGAGAATGCAGCAGTGTGCAAGCAAGGAAGAGAGACATCACCAGGAATGAAACTGGCTAACACTTTAATCTTGGACTTATCAGCCTCTAGAACTATGAGAAATAAATTGCTGTTGGTTAACCCACCCAGTCTATGGTATTTCATTATGGCAGCTGTACAGGACTAACATAAAAAAATAGGTTCAAATTATTGTTTTTAATTTTTTTAGTAGACACCCAAAAGTGGAATTGCTAGATCATATTATAATTCTATTTTTAATTTTTTGAGGAAGGGCCATGCTGTCATTCATAGCAGCTGTACTATTTTGCATTTTCACAAGCAGTGAACAAGGATTTCAATTTCTCCACATCCTGGCCAATACTCATGAGCTGTTTTGCTTTATTGCTAACTTGTCTTTTATAATAACCATCTTAGTGTGTGTAAAGTGGTATCTCTTTATGGTTTTGATTTGCTTTTCATAATGATCAGTTATGTTGATGATTTTTTTTTTTTTTTGAGACAGACTCTCGCTCTGTCACCCAGGCTGGAGTGCAGTGGTGCGATCTCCGCTCACTGCAAGCTCTACCTCCCAGGTTCACGCCATTCTCCTGCCTCAGCCTTCCGAGTAGCTGGGACTACAGGCGCCCACCACCATGCCCGGCTAATTGTTTTTGTATTTTTAGTAGAGATGGGGTTTCACCATGTTAGCCAGGATGGTCTCGATCTCCTCACCTCGTGATCTGCCCGCTTTGGCCTCCCAAAGTGCTGAGATTACAGGCGTGAGCCACTGTGCCCGGCCATGTTGATGATATTTCACGTCGCCTTTCACCCTTAACTCTCTTTTATTCTTATTCTCTGAATTATTTAACATATTTTCATACTGTTTCCTGTGTTTATAATAAAAATTGCACCTTATTTACCGGGAAAGAAGTTCAATTTTTGCTTAAAATCTATGTTTTTTGTAAAATCTTCATGAATCCTATTTTCATATTAATATATCTTTTTCTGGATATCTATTATCTTCTTTATTGATGATTACTGCAATTTCCACAGCTTGAAGTGGATTATAATTAGACATATATGGGTCTTCTTCTACTTGACAAAACTTTGTTCTTATTCATTTTGTTTTTCCCAGCATCTATAAATGCTGAATTAATTCATTCACAAAGAAGAACTCTTTATTTAGAATATTCATTAGTGCTTTTGTATACTAATGTGTAGTTTTATGCGTGATTATGCCATGAAATATAAATTGTATTTCCTTAGGCACGTCTAAATATCTAGGTAGAAAACCTAAGTATATTTGATATTGATGTCAGAAATAACTGATGGCTTGGTGTAAGGGAAATATTATTAGAATATATCTTTTATGAATACTTGTACGTATATGTCATTGAATAGAACTTTGATTACTGTTTAAGTCTCTTCAGGTTGGTAATATTTATATCCTTGTAGCTAAAGCAGATATCCAAAGGTAAAAAGCTTTTCTAAGCTTCATTTGACCAAATTTTCTGGTAAACATAAATCTAATCTACTGTAGAATTTTCTTCTGTCAGACTCAAGTAGGAAAGGGAGAGTCAGAAATTTGATTGCAAACAGCAACTTGTAATTCATATGTTCCTATGACAATGGGTACTGTAAAATATTGTCCACTGAACCCTGAACCAATGGAGGGAGTTATAATATGGCATTTTTGATAGCTATCCTGCAAAATTTTGTGCTAGTCTCATCTGTTATTCTTCCTAGCAACTTATTAAAGGGGAAAGCACTATTAATAGCAGATACAAGAAAGGACAAGGTAACACTAAAACAACATAAAATTTTCTTACACTGGGCCCAAAAGCATTCTGCAACTATAGAAAGTTTATGGAGAAGAAATTATATTACTACTTAGAAATCTAAGGTGCTATTCCTAATCTAGTGCCTTGGGTACCTACAAAGTATATAAGAGCAGAGATAAAACTCAAAAAAGAAATAATAGTAGAGCCCCACTCTTCTCCCTCTGGTAATAAAGACAAATCCTCAGTTAAAGAAGTAATTTCTATTTGGCATCATACTAATCAAGACTTCATGACTAATTTACTGAGATATTAACTAAAAATAGCCATTGGTAAAAAGGGTGAAAAATTTGTTTTCTGCTTTTCAACTTAATCTTTTTTTTTTTTTTTTTTTGAGTCGGAGTCTCACTCTGTCGCCCAGGCTGGAGTGCAGTGGTGCAATCTCGGCTCACTGCAAGCTCCACTTCCCAGGTTCACGCCATTCTCCTGCCTCAGCCTCCCGAATAGCTGGGACTACAGGCGCCCGCCACCATGCCCGGCTAATTTTTTGTACTTTTAGTAGAGATGGAGTTTCACCGTGTTAGCCAGGATGTTCTTGATCTCCTGACTTCGTGATCTGCCCACCTCGGCCTCCCAAAGTGCTGGGATTACAGGTGTGAGCCACCGCGCCCAGCCCAACTTAATCTTGTTACTAAATGATGATATGAATGTACAAGAGATCAGTTCCCAAGAGGCGGAGTGAAAAATCAGACCTTGAAATAGCAAATATTACTTAGCTTAAGTGCAATAATATGTTTCATGGTAGAACACATTAAAATGTATGACTATTTATGTGAAATTTTTTTCTTGCTTAGTTTTGTCTAAGAGCCCATGACAGTAAGTATTACCTACTCCCATATTTCAAAATGATATGCCAGACCCTCTAGAATTGACTCACAAAGAAGTTGATTGAAAACTGATGTTTTAACCTTTAGATGACTATTCAGTTTCAGCTTGTAAATTAGACTGGAAAGGCCAAAAAATAGGTAGAGATATAATTCTTTTGGAAAAAAAAAAAACAGTGATAATTACTTGGCATTTATTTAAATGACAAGATTCCATCTAAAACAACACATACCAGCACACCAGAGAGTCAGATGATGACCACACATGGAAAAGAAATAGGATTGTGTTGTTCTATGTCCTTCCAAAGAAGGGTATCTGGAAGAGAAAGGATAACTCAGCAGCCAAATGCTGCGGAGATCTACTCCTGGTTGTTCAGAGGTGATGGGAAAATGGACTACTAGGGGGTGGTACATAAGGAAATCACAAAGTTCCACAAGAATGAAAGTTATTTTATTCACATAAGCAACAATCACATGTGAACCTCAGTTTACAACTGGAAGGTCAAATGAGAATAATTCCGTGGCTCATTGCCTCTTATTTTCCTCCAAAATGTTAAATGATCAGTATGTCAGAGATTACAATTAGGAAGCTAGGAAGTAGGCTATAAGAATATTTGAAGAGATATAATAATCTATTCAGTTTTGCCTTTGCCTCTGGCCAGCTCAAACGGGGAAGGGCATTAAAATTAGAAAGTTACTGTTAATGATTACATTGAACTGGGCATTACTATATTAAAAAGATTGATTTTTGTTTTAAGCGACAGAATTATTTTTTATTATCTGAAAGTTATTGGTAAGACTACACCCTAGACCAGGAAATGAATTAGCCATACAGAGTCTATTGGAAAATGAAGATCTGGAGAGAACGTTTGCTCATTGATACTGAAAGGATATTGTTTCTAATGCTATTTATTGACTATACTAAAAAAACAAATGTTAATTAGTACTGATACTTCTGATTTCAAGTTACAGTTCACATGAACATTTTCATGTTCCTAATTTAATAAAAAGGGTTTCCCATTTCTTTTCCATTTGTGTTTTTAAATTTTGTTTCTTTTAGAGACAGGTTCTGGCCATCACTCAGACTGGAGTGCAATGACATGATCATAACTCACTGCAGCCTCAAACTCCTGGGCTCCAGCAATTCTCCTATCTCAAGTAGCTAAGACTACAGGTGCATATCAACACACTTAGCTAAATGTTGTATTTTTTTTTTTTTTTTTTTTTTTAGAGACAGTCTTGCTATGTTGCACAGGCTGGTCTTGAATTACTGGCCTCAAGTAAGTGATCCTACTGTCTCAGCCTCTGAAAGTGCTGGGATTACAGGCTTTAGCCACCATGACCAGCCTCTCCATTTTATAATTGTGTCTCTTTTAAACTGAATGAGAATTATTCTAGTAAAGTTAACATATCAATATATCAGATCTTTCCTGGAATTTACATAAAATAGTTAAAATCTCACAATTATGAAAAATAATAAAAGTCCTGAGGAATGATTTTTTTTAAGCCCGAAATATATCAACTAACACCATGCATTCAAAGTGCTTTATCCAAAAGTCACTTGAAATCATTTTTGTGTCTTTATTTGGTATAAAAATAAATACACGCTCCCATATTTTATTCATCTTAAGGCTTTTCTTCTTCATTTTTAACTTAATGGTAGTGACATAATTTTAAAAATATGGAAATGGACATGATTCCAAAGTCAACATTATATCAACAGGTATACTATTCTCTACCTCATTTGAGTTGTATACTCTAAGTCATCTAATTTCTAATCTGAAGATTTATTTTAATTATATTGTATCAAATTTTACCCTGTTCAAATTTTTTCTGCATCATTGTTTTCTTCTCTTTGTGAGTTTCACTGCTGAAAAGTCTTGGTTTTCCTTTCTAAATAGAATATCCACATTATCTTAAATTGGATGTTCCAATTTGACTTGAATGTATGCTACCGTCAACATGCCTGTTGACAACTTGATTTTGTTTTCCTTTGTAATTGACTTTTTCCTGCTTTGTCTTTAATATCTAGTATTATTTTCTCTCAGTTTTCCCAGGTAAACAGTGAAGTCTTTCAGGAATCAGGTACTTTAATATCAGCAAAGTTGTCTTGAATCATAAATTGTAAATTTTGGTTCAGATTCATCTTTTCTTTTTACTTTTTAGGCAATTAGAAGCATTTTGGATCACCCTGGCCTATCTTCTATCTATCACTTTTTCTCTGATTCTTTCCAAACTTTTAAACTAATTTTATTCTTGTTTTTTTTTCATTTCTATTCAATATTTAAATTCAGAGTTAAAAATAGAAGCAAAATAAAGGGTGCGTGTGGAAGAATAAAATACATATTTTATTTTTCTGTACCTTAAATACATATATAAATAAAACTTAAATACAAATAAATTAAGATAATGAATTAAGCACAAATGTAAAGGAAAATCAGAAAAACCAAAAGATAAGGAAAAAAGAAGAAAATAACGACTGAAAAGAAAAATATAGACCAAATAATAATTAAATAAATTATCAAATCATTTAAAAAGTTACAAACAAACCCTCAAGTAACCTCATTTTGGAAAACAGAAAGCACAAATATATAAAGTAAGAAATGAAAAGTGGAAAATAACTATTAAAACAAAAAATGACTTAAAAAAGAAATTACTTTGTGCAAAACTATGAAAATAAATTTGAAAGCCCTGATAAATTGGATAACTTTTTGGAATTCCATCTTCATTGGAAACTACAACAGAGACCAAATGTCTAAAAGACAAAAGAAAAAGTGATAAGGGATCTGCCTGCCCACCACCAAAATGACTAATTCCTGGTAATTTCTAGGAATTCTAACAAATATCCAAAACTTAGAGATTGCCATCGCTATTTAAACTATTTCAATCACTTGCAACATAAAAGAATGTACAGAGCAATTATAAACTGATATCAAATCTTGATAAATATGACAAAAGAGAAAAAACAAATTATGAATACATATGCAAAAATAAAATATTTGTAAATCATAGCCAGGGGACATTCTAAAGGTAACCCCTTAAGATAACCCAAGTCAAGTTTATCTCAGAAACAAGGCAGGAATCAAAATGAGAAAACCTATTAGCATTTATCATATTGACAAATTTAAGGAAAAAATTATAAGATCACCTCTTCATATTCTAAAAATTTCTCAATATATTTGATTACATGAGATCAATATAAATTCCTCATTATTAAGAAAAACTAGTGTCCAGGTAAATATTTGCATAAGGTGATTTTACATAAATGCAAACAAATATGATACATTAATTTGAATACTGCAATTCCAAAAAGAAATGTATACTTGCTAGTCATCCTAAGACTCAAATCCTGCATTTTACCTCATAGATCTCAATTTCTAGCTGAACAATGACAACTGCCATCCATGGACAAATAAACACATACACGTATGCATACCTGAAATTCTTTCATAGTAAATAAATTTAGATACATGACAGATAATGAAATAAAATAAGTGATATAATAAAAATTTGGCCTGATTAAACATGATCATACATACATGGTCCTCAGTCACAGAGCCAAGAGAGGTCAAATGTTGGGATGTATACAAAATCTTTATCAATCCATTGCCATGATCCCAATTACTATCTGATGCCTACATTGCTCAGGTCTTCACGGTTCTCCTAGTTCTAGTTGCACTTTTATTAACTACAGTATTTCCTAAGAAGCGGAATCCAAATCACCGGTGATTCAGGAGAAGATTTTAGGCTTAAGCTGAGGCTCTTGAGGCATCTGCAGACTTGTGGTTCTTTTCCTCTAGTACTCCAGCTGTGGCCTTGAGTCTGTTAGGATTCTGCATGGCAGGGCTACGATGCAATAATGAGTGCCCTTTGTTATCAAGGTTTAGACAGCTGTGACCACCATGTACTTCTCTCACTTCAGGTTGCACTAAGCATAAGCAACACAAAGGCATCTCATGCTTTATGCCCTTGACTTACCCCCACAGCTACTTTCTGAGTCTGCTAGAACCTGAAAGCTCTGGATGGTGGAAGAGAAAAAAGGAAAATCTTTTAATTCATTAAGTTTCTTGAAATCTCTTTTCCTGGGGAGAAAATGAAGACAGGCACCAGGTTGCCTCTAGCCTCCTTCATGACTGTTCAAAGAGTTCCCAGTACTTGAAATTACAATCTAATAATGTCACCCTTTCTTACCATGGATACATTTTCTCAGTGTCATGACTTTCTGAACTAAGTAGTAGAATTATTATGTGAGCATAGAGCCTCATCTTCATTTTAAACCAAGAAAGACAAAGTTAAATATCACTCCTTAAAGAGTTTTATTCTTACTGAGAGAAAAATTTTCAGGCACAAAATATTTTTGATAAATTACTAAAATCATTTAAAATTGTGCTTATAATTAATTTTTTACACTTTATGGTTTAATTGCATTATTTTAATATTTATTTTCATATGGGACAATTGACGGTGTTTGTTTTCATTAACGACACAGGTAGAAGGTTTTCTTTTAAAAATAAATGTATGTAAGTAAAAACATGAATCAATTTAAAGATAAATATTAAGCAAATTATAGTACTGATGGTGAGATTTAACAAAAATTGTGAAAATGCTATGCAAATGCCTGAAGTATAATAATACTGGCTGAATAAATATGTAATCTTAGTTATCCCATGTTTTCAACAGATGTATGATGAAATCCCTGTCTCCGCCCCTAAGCCTGTTTTCCTATTTCTTAGCATGGCTGTTGATATTATCATCTATGCAGTCTAACAGTGATTCTCTCCTGCCTCTTCCCATGATTATTTCCCATTTGTTGTTCTAGTAAGTTATAATGTTATCTCTATATGTATCTTTAGTATTATATTTGATCTCCCTCTATATTTATGATATTTATAATATCACTGGAACATGCACATATTTTACATATTGATTTTTTTCAACCTCCATAGTTCAACCCATCTTTTGTTTAAACAATTGTTTTTCCTGTGTCTTTTTTTTTAAAAAAAAATACTTTAAGTTCTTGGATACATGTGCAGAACATCAGGTTTGTTACACAAGTATACATGTGATGTGGTGATTTGCTGCACCCATCAACCTGTCATCTACATTAGGTATTTTTCCTAATGCTATCCCTCCCCTAGACCCCCACCCCTGAAAGGCCCCAGTGTGTGTGATGTTCCCATTCCTGTGTCCATGTGTTCTCATTGTTCATCTCCCACTTATGAGTGAGAACATTCGGTCTTTGGTTTTCTGTTGCTGTGTTAGTTTGCTGAGAATGATGGTTTCCAGCTTCATCCATGTCCCTGCAAAGGACATGAACTCATCCATTTTATGGCTGCATAGTATTCCATGGTGTGTATGTGCTACATTTTCTTTATCCAATGTATCACTGATGGGCATTTGGGTTGGTTCCAAGTTTTTGCTATTGTGAACAGTGTTGCAATAAACATACATGTACATGTGTCTTTATATTAGAATGATTTATAATCCTTTGGGTATATACCCAGTAATGAGATTGATGGGTCAAATGGTATTTCTGGTTCTAGATCATTGAGGAATCGCCACACTGTCTTCCACAATGGTTGAACTAATTTGCACTCCCACCAACAGTGTAAAAGCATTCCTATTTCTCCACATCCTCTCCAGCATCTGTTGTTTCCTGACTTTTTCATGATCACCATTTTAACTGCTGTGAGATGGTATGTCATTGTGGTTTTGATTTGCATTTCTCTAAAGACTAGTGATGAGTTTTCATGTTTGTTGTTGGCTGCATAAATGTCTTCTTTTGAGAAATGTCTGTTCAAATCCTTTACCCACTTTTTTGATGAGGTCGTTTGTTTTTGTCTTGTAAATTTGTTTAAGTTCTTTGTAGATTCTGGATATTAGCCCTTTGTCAGATGGATAGATTGCAAAAATTTTCTCCCATTCTGTTGGTTGCCTGTTCACTCTGATGACAGTTTCTTTTGCTGTGCAGAAGCTCTTTAGTTTAATTAGATCCCAATTGTCAATTTTGGCTTTTCTTACCATTGCTATTGGTGTTTTAGTCATGATGTCTTTGCCCATGCCTGTGTCCTGAGTGGTATTGCCTGGGTTTTCTACTAGAGTTTTTATGGTTTTAGGTCTAATGTTTAAGTCTTTAATCCATCTTGAGATAGTTTTTGAATAAGATGTTAGGAAGGGGTCCAGTTTCAGTTTTCTGCATATGGCTAGCCAATTTTCCCAACACCATTTATTAAGTAGGGAATCCTTTCCCAGTTGCTTGTTTTTGTCAGGTTGATGAACATCGATGAGAAAATCCTCCATTAAAAACTGGCGAACCAAATCCAGCAGCACATCAAAAAGCTTAACCAACACAATCAAGTCGGCTTCATCCCTGGGATGCAAGGCTGGTTCAACATATGCAAATCAATAAACATAATCCATCACATAAACAGAACCAATGAAAAAAACCACATGATTATCTCAATAGATGCAGAAAGGCCTTCGATAAAATTCAACACCGCTTCAGGCTAAAAACCCTCAATAAACTAGGTATTGATGGACGTATCTCAAAAGAATAAGAGCTATTTATGACAAACCCGCAGCCACTATCATACTGAATAGGCAAAAGGTGGAAGCATTCCCTTTGAAAACTAGCACAAGACAAGGATGCCCTCTCTCACCACTCCTATTTAACATAGTATTGGAAGTTCTGGCCATGGCAATCAGGCAGGAGAAAGAAATGAAAGGTATTCAAATAGGAAGAAAGGAAGTCAAATTGTCTCTGTTTGCAGATGACATGATTATCTATTTAGAAAACCCCATTGTCTCAGCCCAAAATCTCCTTGAGCTGATAAGCAACTTCAGCAAAGTCTCAGAATCCAAAATCAATATGCAAAAATCACAAGCATTCCTATACACCAGTAATAGACAAACAGCCAAAACATGAGAGAACTCCCATTCACAATTGCTACAAACAGAATAAAATACCTAGGAATCCAACCTACAAGGGAAGTGAAGGACCTCTTCAAGGAGAACTACAAACCACTGCTCAAGGAAATAAGAGAGAACACAAACAAATGGGAAAACATTCCATGCTCATGGATAGGAAGAATCAATATCATGAAAATGGCCATGCTGCCCAAAGTAATTTATAGATTCAATGCTATCCCCATTAAGCTACCATTGACTTTCTTCACATAATTAGAAAAAGCTACTTTAAATTTTATATGGAACCAAAAAGGAGCTCATATAGCCAAGACAATCCTAAGCAAAAAGAACAGAGCTGGAGGCATCATGCTACCTGACTTCAAACTATACTACAAGGCTACAGTAACTAAAACAGCATGGTACTGGTACCAAAACAGATATATAAACCAATGGAACAGAACAGAGTCCTCAGAAATAATGCCATACATCTACAACGACCTGTTTAAACAATTTTTTTAAAACCTTCAGTCTTACTGATTTGTAACTCATGTTGTGCCTCTCAGCCACCCTCATGCTCTCCCCAGAATTGTCATTCTAAAACACAATTCTGATCACATAACTTTCTAGATTTAAAAGCCTTAGCCAATTTTTTTGTTTTCTATAAAGCAGCACTCAATCTCAGTATGGCAAGTTGTGTCCTTTATGTTCTAGCTTCAGACTAAATGTTCAATATCATCACTCTCTCCACACAAATCCTTGTAGCATCCAGGTATGCTAGGCTTTGTAATAATAATTTATGTTTTAAAAAAGTTACTACTTCTGACAGAATTGGCTTTGTCCTCCATTTTATCTGTTAAATTCCTGCTCCTCATTTAAGATGAAACTCATTTATCATTCCTTCTTCAAAGTCTTAAGTTCCTAAAAGCAACATTCATTATTCATTCCCTTATGATAACACTTAGTGCTTTACTATATTATTATAGAACATTCTACTTTATATTGTGTGATTCACATCAATGTCTACTTTTATTACTGCATAGGAGGTCTTATTCATGAGAAGCAGTGCAATACAGTGCTTCAGATCTAATATTCTGTGGTCAATAACACCTGGGCACAAAGTCCTAGAAAAGTTGGATTTCTGGTAAATCTCAGATGAATAAATAAGTGAATGAGTTAAATGAGCTGAGAATCCTCCCATACATCAAACTATTCTTTATCCCCAAATCTTCCTCACCTAGTACATTCCTTAAAGGCCTTGTTCCTTTTATCTTTTAACAAATTAATCCTACTTATTGAGATTTTTTAAATGGATTTAGCAGATGGTGCACAAATGACCATTCTGTAATATTTGGTAAAATGTCACTTGTTAAATGAGTGGGTTGAACTGGATAATATATGCTTCCTTCCATTTCCCACAGTCTCTGACCTCAAGGAGCACATCCCTGCTGTGTGATAGGCTTATGTTTAGCCATGCCTTTTAAAGATTTTATTACATCAGTAAAATTATGTCATTAACACATACAAATTATGTGATTAAAGCTATTTACATTAAACATGCAATTAGATCAAATTATGCTAATAGGAAAATGCAGGATAACGAAAATTAATTTTAAAAGCAGAGAAATTAACTCAGATAAACTACATTTAAATACCATCACACGTTTAAAAGTAAGCAAGCAAATATTCCTGTTTTATCTCCACTAGTTCAGACTCTAATCAACTTGTCTTCCTGCTTTCATCTTCCCTCTCCAGTCCAAACTCTATGTATGACACAGTTACCTGTCCAAAATACAGATCCAGCATGTTCCTTCTCTGCTTAAAAACTGAGAGTGGCACTCATTCCTTGTGAGAAACAATTTGTACTTTCACTCCTCAACAGTAGGTGTGACATTAGCTTTCACTAAGTTCTGTGAGTCTTTTTAGTGAATCATCAAAACGGAGGGTGATTTGGAGGAACCTTGAATTTGCATTTGCCATCTGATGTGAGGGTAATCTTGTATGGACTCTTGCCTCTCACTTTCTATTTGACTTTAATTCCTTACAGCTGGAGTGAAAATCATGGGGAAAATTGGCTTTCTAGAGGATTGCACCCTTACCCTTGAGTTTGAGTTTGGCTAATTCTGGCTAGAAGCTTTTGTTCAAATATTTGCAATCATTTCAATAAATGCAATTTATTTATCAGAAAACTACTTTGACTTCTTCACACAAGTTTAATATTTAGAACTATCATTGTCATTTCACTCAAAGCACTTGGTAATTTCTTTCTGATTTCTTCTTCAAACCCAAGAATAATTTAAAGTGTGTTTTAGAATATTTAGGCTAGACATATTTTGAACTCTCATTTGTTAGTTTAAAATTTTGTTAAATTTTTAGTCAATGAATTAGACCTACAGAATATCAATATTTGCAATTTAAGCTTTCTGTCTAACGCATACTTAAATTTTGCAGAGATTTATTGTTGGACTAGGGTAATACTTAGCTGTAAGACAAATACTATTTTGTCTGTTTTTAATTTAATATAGTAAAGCTCACTCTTTTGATTCTAAGTTTTATGAATTTGACAAATGCAGCGTCATGTAAACATCACAACAAACAAGATTCAGGACAGTCCTATCTGAAGTAAATTCCTTTAGCTTTTAGTTATTTGTAGTCAAATCTTTTCTCCACCTCTAAGCTTTAGAAAACACAAATCTGCTTTCTTTTCTATAGTTTTGTTTTTTCCAAAATGTGTATAAATGGAGTCAGATGATATGCATTATTCTGAGTGACTTGTTTCATTTATCATAATTCATTTTAGATTCACTGATGTTTTGTGTGTGTCATTAGTTTGTAACATTTGATTATAAAGTTGAGTAGCATTTCATTGTGTAGATGTGCCACGGATTTTCCAGCCATTGACCAGTTTAAGCACATATGGGTTGTTTCCATCTTGGGGTGACAGTGAATAAAACTGCTACAAACTTTTGCATAGAGGTTTTTGTGTATATAAGTTTTCATTTTTTAAATCTAAAACATTAAAAGTAAAATAGCCATATTATACAGTAAGTATATATTTAACTTCATATGAAATGGCATAACTATTCTTTAGAGTGGTTGTACCAGTAGTCTTCGTATCAGCAGTGTATGAGAATTACAGTTGCTTCTCATCTGTGCCAGCATTTAGTATTTTCAATTTTTAAAATTCCACTCTAATTGTTTTTTGTTGTTGTTGTTGAAATGACTAAAACCTAAAACCCTCAGCTTCTTTTTATTAAATTGGGTTACTTATTGTATATTCTAATAAAAGTCATTTGTCAAATTGTGATTTGCAAATATGTTACTTCAGTCTCTGGTTTGGCTTTTAAGTTTAATTTTGCTGAAGTCCAACTTATCAACTTTTTTTAAAACATAGTATGATTTTAGAGTTATATATAAAAACTTTTTACCAAATGTTTTCTCCTATGTTTTCTTATAACAGCTTCATAGTTTAGGTTTTATAGTTAGGTCTATGATCCATTTTGAGATAATTTTTGCATAATATGTGAGGTATATATTAAGGTTTATTTTTACATATGGATATTAAATTTTCCAGCATCTTCTTTGAAAATATTATCTTTTTTTCCAAACTAATTGCCTGTGCATCTTTGTCAAAAATTAATTGATCACATTGTGTGGGCATGTATATGGATATTCCATTCTGCTGCATCTGTCTGTGTGTACCCTTTTACGAAAACCAGACTAAAAAATTCCTTTAGCTTCTTAAGTTTTGAAATCAGGTGGTATGAGTCCTCCATATTTGATCAATTTTTTAAAAAGTCTTTCTTTTATAATTACTTTGCCTTTTCAAACAAATTTGAAAATGAGTCTGTCAGTATCTACAAAAAATAGCTATGATTTGATTGGGTTATTATTGAAATTAGAATCAGTTTAGGAGAATTTGGCAACTTAAGTCTTTAAATACATGAACACAAAATATCTATTGATTCAGGTCTTTTTTTATTTCTTTTATCAGTCTTGTGTCATTTTCACTATGCACATCTGGCATATATGTAAATGCATATTTAGATTTATAAGCATTATATCTTACTGGTGCTACTTAAATGGTTCTGTGTATTTAATTTAAATTTCAAATAGTTTCTTGCTAGTAGATAGAAATTATATTGATTTTTATATATTTTATTAGTTTAGCAGGGCTGCCATAACAAATTAGCACAAACTGGTTTGATAAAATGGCAGAAAATTATTGTCTTCCAGTTTTGGAGACTAGAAGTTCACAATCAAGTTCTCTACAGAGTTAGTTCCCTCTGAGGACTATAAAGGAAGAATCTGTTCCAGGCTTCCCTCCCTGGCTTACAGATGGACGTGTTCGCCCGGTGTCTCTTCATCTTGTCTTTCTTCTATGCAAGTCTGTGTCTATGTCCAAATTTCCACTTCTAGTAGGGACCTCACTCATGCTGGATTAGGGGACCACTACAGGTTTAATACTCTGGTACAACTTCATTTTAACTAACTGTATGTGCAAGAACCCTTTTTCCAAATAAGGTCACAGTCTCGTATACTGGGAGCTAAGACTTTAGCATGCAAAATTTGAGGGTATACAACTCAACTCATAATAGTTTACCCTTTTCTCCCAAAGATTCACCTTTTCTCACATGCTAAATGCATTCACCCATTCCAACATCCTTAGAAGTCTTTATGGCATTAACCCTAAATCACAAATTTCATCCAAATATTATCTAAATTAGGTGTGGGTGAAACTGAGAGTATTCATTCTGGTACAAAATTTCTCTTTGTCAGTGGAACTGAAAGGTTATTTGCTTCCAAAAATACAATGGTAGGATAGGCATATGATAGATGTTTCCATTTCAAAGGGGAGAATTCTGAAGAAAAAAAGGGATAATGTATCCCAGACAGATTTGAAACCTAGCAAGGAAATTCCACTAGACTTCAAGGCTTGAGAAATAATAATAATCCCCTTACCTTGATGCTTTCTTTTTCTGGCCCACTCAGGAGGCCACCCTACCCTCTGCCCTGATATGCAGCCCACCCTTTAGAATGCAGGAAGTGGCCCCACCCTTAGCATCAATTTTTCCCTTTATTGAAGGATAACACATGTGCACAGCCAGACATCTTCATTGACCCATTTCCTGCCTATAAAATCCCATAAGTTGGGATTTTATTTCATCTCATCCTTTATTTCATCTTCCTTCCTTTATTTCATCTCTGTCCTTTTCAGTTCAAAATTGTAATATTTCTGCTGAGATGGTTGATTGGATCCACAAATTCCATAACTAATGTCTTTTTCAACTGATTGTTCATCCATGCCCATGATGTTCTCTCCAGAGCAAGCTTTCTAACATTTTGCAGTGTGGATTGGCTACAAGTTTTCCACATTTTCAAGTTCTGTTTTCTTTTTGCTTATCAATTACCTCTTCAATTTATCTCTTTTCTCACATTTATAGGCCAAAGGAAGGACCAGGCTGCACTTTTGATAATCTGTTTAGAAATTTCCTCAGTTAAATATTGAAGTTGATCAGTTAAAGTTCTACTTTCCATCAACAAGAATACAATTCTTTCGAGTTCTCTGCCACTTTATAACAATGATTACCTTTTTTATTAGTGTACAATATGTTCTTCATTTCTATATGAAACTTCACCAGAAGCACCATTTATATTTCAAGAACCATTCTGCTTATAATAATATATGTATTCTCTGAGAGAGGTTTTCCATATAGTTCCACTCTTTTGTTTCTGAGCATTCACCAGAATCTCCTTTAATGTCAAATGTCAGTACTTTACCAACAGTCTGTTTAAGCCAATCTAAGCTTTTTCTATCATGTACCTCAAAACTTTTTCAGTCTCTACCCATTACCCAACACCAAAGTTACTTTATCATTTCTGGGTATTTTTATCTATCAGCACCTAACTTCCCAGTAACAAAATATGTTCTGTGTCTCTTCTCTAGCTTCTGGTGATTTTATAGTAATTTTGCTGTTTCTTGTCTTGTAAAAGCATCAGCATAATCTCTTCACATAATATTCTTTGTGTGTGTGTGCGTGTGTATGTGTCAAAATTTCTTTTTTGAAAAAAGAACATCAGTGATACACGATGAGAAGTCCATCCTACTCCAGCACGATCTCATGTTAATTCATATCTTCTATGCCTATTTCCAAACAAGGCCACACATTGAGGTACTGGGGGTTAAGACTTCAACATATATATTTTTAAGGGGGACACAACTCAACCCATAAAATTAACCTTGTGTACCGAGACACCGTTAACTCACTTATTAGTTTTAAGTGAGAATCTAGCTTATGTAGACTACTCAGGATTTTCTATCAAGACAATCATGGTTTCTTTATATAGTTTTTTGTAACAATTTTATTGAGATATAATTTGCATAGCATACAACTCACCCATTTAAGATGTGTAGTTTAATATATTTTAATCTTCACAGAGTTAAGCAACCATTGTCATAGTCCATGTTAAAACATTTTCATGACCTCCAAATAATCTCCTTAACCTTTAGTCATCACTCCCAATCCTGTATTTTCTCATCCGTAAGCAATCAGTAATCTACGTTCTAGTTCTATAAATTTGCTTATTCCGTACATCTCATATAAATGGAGTCTTATAAGATCGAGTCTTCTGTGACAGGCTTCTTCCACTTAGCATAATGTTTTTAAAGTTTATTCATGTTGTAGCATGTATCAGTACTCCATTCCTTTTTAAGGTCAAATTATGTTCCATTGTATGGATATCTCACATTTTACATTTTATTTATCCATTTATTAGTTCATTAATATATGGGTTGATTCTGTCTTTTAACTAATATGATTATTCCTGCACTAAACATTTGTGTACAAGTTTTTGTGTGAATATATCATTTTTTTTCTTGAAGTGGAATATAATTGCACCTAGGAGTGGAACTGCTGTGTAAATTATTAGCTCTATATTTAACTTTTTAAGAAACTTCCAGACTTTTCCAAAACAGCCGCCTCATTTTATATTCATGAAAGCAATGTATGAGAGGTTCTTATTTCTCCACGTTCTCAGCAAGACTAGGTATTATCTTTTTGATTCTATTAATTCAAGTGGATACAAAGCATTGCAATATGATTTTCATTTGTATTTCCCTGATGACTTAACGATGCTGAGAATCTTTTCATGGGCTTAGTGGTTATCTGTACAACTTCTTTTAAAATATTTTTATTTTGGTTTTTTGTCTATTTTTAATTGGGTCATTTTCTGCTATTTTTGAGTTGTGAAAGTTCCTTATATGTTCTAGGGGTGCAAGTCCCTTGTTAGGTATATAATTTTTTAAATTTTTTCTTCTATTTTGTGGATTGTTTGCTCACTTTCTTAATAGTGTCCTTTGAACAAATATGTTTTTATTTTATATGAAGTCCAATTATATAATTTTTTTCTTTTGTTGCTTGTGGTGGTGGTATCATAAATAAGATTCTATTTTCAACTTTAAAATAATAAAGATTTACTGCTGTTTTATAAGATTTCTACAGTTTTGCTTTTACATTTAGGTATTTGATACATCTTGAATTAACTTCATATAGTGTGACGTATAGGTTTAGTTTCAGTGTTTTCCATATGTTTATACAGTTGTCCTAGAACCATGTATTAAAAGAACTATTTTTTATTCATGAAATTGTCTTGGCAGCATTGCTGAAAATCAGCTGACAATAGATGTGTAGGTGTATTTCTGATTTTCAGTTACATTCCACTGATATGCCTCAATTACTGTTGCTTTCTAGTAAGTTTCAAAATTACAGGGTGTCAGTCCTCCAACATCTTTTTCAAGATTATTTTGGCTATTTAGTTTCCTTGAATTTCAAAATTATTCTTAGGATCAGCTAGTCAATTTCTGTAAGAAGCTTAATGCATTTCTGTAAGAGTTGGGTTGAATTCATAGATCAATTTGGAGAATATTATCATCTTAATAACATTAAGTCTTTTGATCTATGAAATATCTTTCCATTTATTTAATTTTTTTCTGTAAAGTTTTATTGTTTTCAGAATATGTGTTTTTTTTATTAAATTTATTTCTAAAAATTTTATTTTATTTTGGGTGCTGTTGTAAATTAGATAGGTTTAATTTCATTTTGGACTTTCATTGCTAATTGTAATGATTAATTTTCTGTTAAATTGGCTAGGTCATGGAACCCAGTTTTTGGCCAGACACTAATTTAAATATTTCTGTGAAGCTATTTTTTAGATGATATTAAGATTTACATCAATGGGCTGGGCGCAGTGGCTCATGCCTGTAATCCCAGCACTTTGGGAGGCCGACGCATCCAGATCACAAGGTCAGGAGTTCAAGACCAGCCTGGCCAACATAGTGAAACCCCGTATCTACTAAAAGTACAAAAATTAGCTGAGTGTGGTGGTGCACACCTGTAGTCCCAGCTACTCAGGAGGCTGAGGTGGGAGAATCACTTGAACCCGGGAGGCAGAGGTTGCAGTGAGGCAAGACCACGCCATTACTCTCCAGCCTGGGTGACAGAGTGAGACTCTGTCTCAAAAAAAAAAAAAAAAAAAAAGATTTACATGGATGATCTTTGAGAACAAGGAGCTTACCATACATAATTTATGTGGTCCTCATCCAATTAGTTGAAGGCTTAAGGAAAACCTGAGGTTTCCCAAAGAAGAAAGAATTCTGCCCCCAACTGCCTTCAGAATGGAACTGCACCGTTACCTTTTTCCAGAATCTAAAGTCGGCCACTCTGCCCTGCAGATTTTGGATTTGCCAACGCTTACAATTGTATAAGCCAATACCTCTCTCTCTCCCCCCCCATTCTTATGTTAATAGATGGATTGCAATTAATTTTTGTATCTTGATCTTGTATGCTGCCACGTTACTGAACCAGTATTAGCTCTAATATATTTTAGTGAATTCTAAGTCCTTAGGATTTTCTATTTACAAGATGATGCCATTGGCAGACTAGGATAATTTTATTATTTCCATTGTAATGTATATATCAATTTTATTTTATTTTATTGCCTACATTTTCTGGCTAGAAAATAGAAATGGTGACAGTGGATATTTTTATCTTGTTCCTGATCCTAGGGAGAAAGTTTCTAGATGTTTGTAGATGTTCTTTATCAACTGAATAAGTTGAATTCTATTTCCAGTTTTCTTAGTGTTTTCATAAGGAAGGGGTACTAATATTTTTCAAATACCTTTTCTGCACCTTTTGAGATAATCATGTGTTTCTTGCTTTTATTCCATCAATATAGCTAGCAATTGAGATTATTTTATTTCTCTCTAAGTGTTTATCTCTCCATCCATCCATCTATGTAAGTACTTATAAATCATCAATGAGATTTATAAGCCTGTAGTTGCCTTTGTTGAAAGTTTATCTTTAATAAGTTTAATTTTTAACAAATATGGAGGAAATATGGTTATCAATCCCTATCAGAATGTGATTATATATTCATCATCATCTAACTATGTAGCAATCATTACCTATCTATATATCATGTACACATTTGTTTCCCTATTGCACTAAATACAGTTGTAGTATAATATCGAATAGGAGAGGCAAAAGTGGACATTATTTCTTATCAGTCTTAGGAGAAGTCATTCAGTTTTTCATCATTAAATATTATATTATCTTTAGACATTTTTGTAAGGATCCTTTATGGGTTTAAGAAAGTATCATTTTATTTCTAATGTTTGAGACCTTTTCTCATAAAGAGATATTGTATTTCCCTTTTCTATTTCTGTTATAATAATCGTAATTTTTTCTTCTTTAGTTTGTTATATATGGTAAAGTATATCAGGTGATTTTCAACAGTTTAGCAGCTTTGCATTCTCAGGTGAGACATGCTGCATTATCTTTTTTGAAGCATTGTTGAACTTAATATGTTGTTGAAAATGCTTGTGTCCATATTTTTTGATGCCTATATTTTCTTTCTTGTTATACTTTTGTCTGATTTTGGTATCTGCCAAACTTGCCTTTATTCTATTTTTTCTTTATTTTCTGTTTCAATAATTGCTCATCTAATCTTCATTATTTTTCCTGTACCATCTTTGGGTCAAATTTTCTCTTTTCACTCCTACATTTCTTAGAGGTTTAGATTACTGTTTAGAGATTTTTCTTGTTTTCAATATACACATTTCATATTCTAAACTTCACTTGACATTTTGCTCCAGCTCTCTCTCAAATTTTGATATAATGCATTTTTTTGTATTTTGTTAAAAATATTTCTACTTTTCTTAAGGCTACTTGTTTTCTCCAGTAGGCTGAAATGTGTTTTTTAACTGACCAATATTTGAGTATTTTCTACATATTTTTAAAAATTTATCCTTTAATTTTATTGTGCTCAGAAAAATGTTTTAAATTATATTAATTTTTTAAGTAAAGGTTTCCTTATGACCTAAACTGTTTGATACCTAGGTTAACTTCTCATATGCTATTGCCTTGACTGTATGGAGTGCTCTATAAATGTCAATTATACTATGTTGTTTGGTGGTATTTTAAATTCCTCTATATTGTTGCTGATTTTTTCTCTACTAGTTCTTTCTATTATTTAGAAATGTCTCCAACTATAATTCTGGCCTTATTTATTTATTCTTTCAGTATTATCTGTTTTAGCTCCATGTATTCTGAAGCTGTGTTGTTAGGTACATACACATTTAGGATAGTTGTGTCATCTCGATGAATTAATACTTTTGTCATACGTAATGTCTGTCTTCATTTCTGTTAATTTCTTTGCTCTGATGCCTATTTGTCTGGTATCAATACAGCCATTTCAGTTATTTTTTATTAATGTTTGCAATATATAACTTTTCTCATCAATTTACATTTAGGCTATCAATACCATTATAGTTAAAGTGAGTTTCTTGTGTAGAGCACACAGTTGCTCCATGCCCATCAGACCATTTACGTTTAATGCAATTTTTGATATGCATAAATTTAGGTCGACCAGTTTTCTGGTTTTCTCTATGTTCCTTCTAGTATTTTTTTCTTCCATTTATTCCCCTTTTTTTGAAACTTTTGGATTATTATGACTTTTTATATATTTTATTTTAAAATATGTATTGTGATTTTAACTATGCCATTTTAATATATTATTTTAGTGATTGCTTTAGAAATTACACAGAAAGTTCTCAATGTTTTACAATTTACTAATAATCAATAGTTTACTACTTCAGTTTTAATGGTGAAATGTTACTACCTTATATTTTACTTTACCCTCTCCTCCTTTAGGCTATAGTTTTCTTCTAAACTACATCTATATACATTGCCACTCTTTTAGCCAATCATAAATTTTGCTTTGAATTGACAGACATATTTTAAATAACTCAATTGGAAGAGAATATATTTTTAAATTTAGCCAGATATTCAAGCTTTTTTGAATGTCTTTTATTTCTGATGTTCTAAGTTTCCTTCTAATATTTTCTTTCATTTAAGAGCTACTTTTTAACAATTTAGAGCAAGTATAAGGGCTAGTATTTTCTTGTTTTTAATTTGAGAACATTTTTACTTCTCTTTCATTTCTAAAGAATATTATAACTAGAAAAGCAACTCAGGTGACAGTTATTTTCTTATAACACTTTAAAAATGTATTGCTTTCTTTTGTCCCCCTTGTTTCTGAAAGGCAGTAAATAAATGTATTAAAAAAACAGATTGGTAGAATTTTAAATGGCATCTACATGTAGAAACTATACTGATTGAGATATCCTAATGGAATCAAGAATAACAATATGTAAATAAATTACTTCCAGGAAAATTATACGGAAAATAACCTTCCCAAATTGGCTGAAGAATAAATATAAAACACACAATTACAAAAACCAATGTTTTCTTTTTAAAAGTCATTTTTAAAAAGCACAAGAATTTAAAGACTTACAGGTAAGCAATACCAAAAGTTCAACGAATGGTCCAGAATGAAAGCAGAGTTTGAAGACTTCTAAGCTCTATGTATTAGGTTCAGCTAATTTTAACACAAAAATAAAATAATGCTAGTGGGCAAAATGTAATGTAGCTCAAATTCACTTGTGTCATACTTACAGAAATACCAAGTAAATACTAGCAAATTAAATCCAGGACGTATACATAAAGATAATATGACCAAATAAGATTTAATTTTTGAACTGAAAATATTATTTAGGCTTAGAAAATTTAATAATGTAATTAATGTTTTAATATATTAAAGGGGAAAAACCAACTTAATTATTTTAAGGAATTCAGGAAATCACTAATTATTAATAATAAAATATCTCAGAAAAAATAGAACAGGAAGGAACTTCAGTTTGATAACAAAAATCCAGAGTAAACATCATATTTTAACATAATACACTTTAAATATTTTCTTTAAATTCAAGAGGAATAATACATTTCCCATATTGTACTCTATACCACCCATCGACTCCTTACTGGTTTATATATTGAAATACTGTGTTTGCACAAAGAAATTATTTTATTCACTTCAACTTAATAGTTTTGCTATGCTGTCTTTAGGTCCCAGAAATTCTCTGGTTTCTACACAGATATTTCTCTTTTCTTGATCTAACAAATAACTTTTTATAACACTGTCCATGCTGTTTTTATAATACTGCATGGAGCTCTATGCTATTTAATGAGGCATTTCTCTTAATCAGTCTGAGGAGCTCTGAAATGTTTTCATGCTGTGCACAAAGGCAAGAGTTTATAGAATATGCTTAACTATAAATGTTCTCTATTTTCATCCATATGTAAATCAATAGACTTGGGAAGCTGGTGATCTCCTTAGTGTTTAGCTCACATTTTACTCACAAGGATATAGGTGGGCTATTGAAAAAACTATTCACATAATTCTAAGTAAGTTTGAAAAAAATAATATAATTACGTAGAGTCCCTTTGCCTTTCATTATTAACAAAAAGAATTAAAAAATCCATTATTATATGTCTGATTTTGAATTCTACACAGATGTTAATATTTAATTTCAAATATCTTCCCAGATGACTTTTTCTACGTGATGGAAAACATTAGGAGAAAAATGTGGGGCACCGCAGCCATAGATTTCATTGTCTCAAACCATGAAAAATAAAAAGAGCCACATCTGACAGAGACACACTTTTAGACTATATACTGTAGAACTGAATCAGTTGTACGTAACGACCAACATGCTGAGCTAAATTCCCATTGATGTGGTTCATTCGTCCACAAACGGAAACAGTGCTAATGTAAAAATTAATGTCACCTTTGTTTCATCTTCATTTTTACTTATGATGAAGCTTTGTTTCACCATATCCTTAACTTTTCTAGTTCCTTATAGCCATGTAATGAAGGTGAGAAAGAATATTTACTATCATTTCAAATGTTGGCTCTTTTATGTCTAATTCAAATGATTTCCTGAAGCATTGCTCTTAAGAGCTGGTTAGGGGTATGGTTGTGGACTGATGTCTGTAGATTACCATACATTTCTGTACTTTCCAATAGTGAGTAGAAGTGAAATAAAATTAGACTTTGTAAGCATAATTTAGGCATAATTCATCATGAAGATGAAACAATCAAAACATAAAGGCGGATTATATTTTGAGTGCACAAAAATAGCAAACAGTGGATTTTTTAACAGCATTCATATTGTTAAATATCTACACTCTGTCTTAAACTGAGGCAATGAGATTATAACCTTAATAGTTAAGCCAAGAATGCTAGTTGTGGTCAGATGACTCAGTCATTATCATTAGAGTACACACAGGGAATTTGGTCATTGTGTTCCCAGCTGGCAGCTTTTACTAACATCTGGGTTATTAACATCAGAATCAGCAATCTAGCAAATTGTTCTCTCTAACATATCCAGCTAATCCTGGACCCAAATTAGTTCCCTTCCAAACCCACCTGCAGTAAATCCAGCAGTCAAAATTACCCTTGCACAGAATTACTTGAATTATATATAAAAGTAGATTAGGATTAAATATTCCAGAATTCATGCCTGGCTTTCTATCTGTAGACAACATTGAGTATGCTTTTGGAAAGTGAAAGTCAAGATGCCAACATTATTTGCTTGTCAGCGAAAAATTTCAATGAAGATTCAGAGATTCTAACTACCACTTAATCAAAGCTATTTGGAAAAAGAGACATTTTCCTCATATTTGAGACAATTGCAACAAATATCTTATCATAAATATTTGAACAGTTTTGAAACTGTTTGCTTATATGAAATATACTCATAACAGCTTTAAACGGCAGTTCTGCTACTATGTAAGCTTCTTGATCCTTAAGATGGTTTCTGCCTTGTTCTTTATCCAGCTTAAGGAAATTTTATAATGCAGTGAAATGCAGTGAAAGGAATCTAAAGTTCCTGTGATAAATCTAACTAATATAAGTATTCTTACTGTACTTACAAACCATTAATATAATTTAATGCCAGATCATTTAAAAGTGAGATTTCTCAAATAGGTTCTTAAAGTTTAGTTGATTCTCTCTGATAAAAGGCAAACTCTCTCAGGGAAGAAAAAACTACAATGTAACACATTCATATGCACATAATTTAAAATTCTTGTGATGCCATCATAAACCAGCATGGGTTTTCTTTCTTTCTTTATTGTCGTTTTCTCTGATTGTATATCCCTTACGTAGAACCCTGTTGCTTTCCCAGGGAACACTGATTTTGATTCAAATACACATCTGACCAAACCCAGCTCTACACTATTTCTATTAGCTCTCCATTCATGCATCTTGCATCTTGATAAAAAATTCCTTCGTTTTCAGACATGTTCCTTCCTCTACTCCTTTGTTATGCTGTTCCTTTCTTTTTTTAAGTGAAAGCAAGTTTATTAAGAAAGTAAAGGAATAAAGAATGGCTACTCCATAGGCAGAGCAGTGGCATGGACTGCTCAAGTTATTTCTTGATTATATGCCAAACAAGGAGTGTATTATTCATGAGTTTTCCAGGAAAGGGATTTCCCAGAACTGAGGATTCCTCCACATTTGAGACCATATAGGGTAACTTCCGGAGGCTGCCATAGCATTTGTAAACTGTAATGGCATGACAGTGCCATGGCATGTTAGGGAGTGTCTTTTAGCATGCTAATTAACATATAATGAGATATTTTTGACCTTTGTTACAAAGATATATTGTACTCAATACTTTGGATACAGTATCTTCAGTGTTGAGGTTGTTAATAGGAAAAATAAAGGTTTCCATAATCAAATATGTTTTGGTAAATGCTCCTAACAATATTTCTATCTTGCGGATATATAAAACATGTCCATCTTTAGAGCATAAAGTTTCAGAATAGATATCCAGTGAAAAAATCCGTATTTCCTTAATTTATTTGATACACAGTGCTTCTCTGGTATATGCAAACTCTTAGACTTTTAATACACAGAAGGACCTTACAAACCAATAGGGAAATAGGCTTCCTTAGAAAAAGAAACTAAGATTTGTAAAAGCAAGTTTTAAAGGAAGAAAAGTAAATTGTTTTCTCCAATAGTAATTAAGAAATAAAGATTAAAACAACCTTAGCTCTTTCCTACAAAGTTTTAAAAGTTTAAAAAGAAAAATGAGTGTGTTTAGAAACTTGTAAGCTAGTAGTGAAACTGAAAACCGGCTTACATTTCTAATAGGCTAGCTAGCCATACTTAACTGTGGTTAAAATACACATACTATTTTATTTGGCTATTTTTAACTACTTATCTTATGAAAATAATAAGCACTGTAATAAATGTATTCTGCAAGGTTGATCATTACAGTAGGATAGAATGAAAAAAAATCTAAATGTCCCACAAAATAAGATTAGTTAAATAATTTATGGTATATCTGTATCATGGAATTCTAGTCATTATAAAATCATATCAAGTAGATATTTTTACATGCAAATATGATCAAGAAAAATTATAAAGCAAGAATATGAAGTATTAAATACTAAATAGAGTATAGTTGGGTGTATGTTTCTGTGGTTGTATTTGTGTGTATACATATATGTATGTGTATATATATCCACAAATATATATATATATATATATACAGGCACACACACACACACACACATATATATATATATAGGGCATGTCTGTGTGGGTGTGGGTGTGCATATACACACACGGATTTTTTTTCACTGACAAGTGTAATCACTAATATGGCAATAATTACGTTTGAGTGGTAAGTTCTTAAAAGTTGAATTTAATTGCTTAGCTTAGTTACATTTACAAAAATTTCTCTAATGGGATTAATTATTGCTAGCAAAATAAAGTCATTTAACTTTTCTTCAAGTACTTCATCTAGCAAGCTTTTAGTGGCTCTTTCAGGCAGTTAAAGATCTTTCTTCCATGTTCCAAAGGCACTTTGTTCACTTATCATATGGGTATCAATATATGTTTCCTTGATTGATTTACCAGTAGATTTTGAGCCTCCAAAGAGAAAGGCTGTGATCAGATTTTCTTTCTATTCTCTGGTATTAGCACAGTGCTTGACTCATAATAGCATTAATAATAGTTTTTGGAGCAAATGAACGAATAAATCATTAAGTAAGTTTGACCAAATGCATAAAAAGATAAATGAAATTGTTCTGGCTAGGTTTAATTATCAAAAACTACTTCAAGCTAAATGCCGCAGGTATTTAATGCATTTCTACCTTTTAAATTAAAATAGCTCATCCAGAGCCATGCACGCTCTGAGCCCTCAATTAGTATTGATTGATATAATTCTATGAGAGGCATGAGTTAGGTTAGTAAATGACATGGGGAATCTCAATTCAAATCATGTTTCTAAGTGGTAACCAAAGCTGTAAGTGAATCTGTTACGTGGCAATTCTATTTAGAGAAGAGAATTGGGGCTAGGCTTTAAAGTAATTTTTAAAATAAGAAAACCTACAATATGTTTTAATTTGAAACATGTTTACATTTCATTCCAGCATCATAACACAAAACCATATAACATTTGTATATGCCTAAAATAATAACAGTAATAATAATTATAATTTGCTACATTGAATCACCTAATCACAACTATTTATACATATTGAGAGTTAAAAAGGGAATGAAATATTTCCTTTTTCATTTTTGATAAAGCCTAATCCTGGAAAATATTACAGTAATTATAGCAAATATTTGCTCTCTTCATCAATCTGTTTGTCTAAGACCGTGCTAACTAATTTATATATCCTTGTGATCATGTTAATAGCTGCATAAGTAATTATAATTCTCCATATTTTATAGATGAGGAAACTGTAGTACAAGAAGTATAATTTATTTAGGGTCATATAATTTCTCCTTTACAAAACTGAGGCTGGCTAGTATCAGAATCTGTGCTTTTAAATGCAATGCTAAAGTGAGGAAAATTATTATGACCAGAAGAAATCTCCACTTAATGGAAAATATTCAATCTTGTGTGTTATAAGTCAACTAGTAAATGTTTTTATATGCTTTATATATTCAGTATTCTATATTTTATATATTTTCTGGGTTTCAAAAATTATGTGTATATATATATATATATATAGAGAGAGAGAGAGAGAGAGAGAGAGAAATGACTTATGGAAGATAATAACCAAACAGTTAAATGAAAAGTGCTTTTGAGTCAATGTCAAAAAGCAACATATAAAATGTGAAAGACATTTTCTTAAGATGCTGATTTGAAGAAGAGGACTACAAGTCAAAGTGTAAGGGTACATGCTTTCTTTCCCTGATGTCAAGATACAGCATACCCTAAATAAAATGAAAAGTATATATTAAGTGTTTGACAATTTTTAAAATCCTTACACTATCATATAAAATATTGGTCCACTATAATCTCTGAAAGACATAGACAATCACTATCACCAGATGCGAATTTTTGAAATGAGAGAAAATTCATCTTGGCAAAGAGACTAAGATACAAAGTCAAGATTAAAGGCACTATGATTACTAAAAAAGGCAAAATAAGCTTTAACTAGGAATGTTTCACATCTTAAAAGAAAGACGAACAAATATCTCAGGAATTAGAATTGGAACTATACTTATCTGACTCCAGTGATAGAGCCGTAATGTTGTTCGTACTCAGCATCAAAGAATGTTTATACAAATTCACCTACTCTCTTCATCAAGTAGTGAGAAATGAATGGTAGTCCTTGTCTAAAATCATGAAAAGAAAGCCACATATATTTTCATAATATGTTTTAATACTCCTGGATATAATAGATTTCTAGGTGAGTCTCAAAGTGTTGACAGGTGTCTTGCTTGTTTGAGTAACTGCTAGTCTCCCACTTCAAATGGGAAGAGGGATTATGATGGACAGTGGAGTCTCAGAATTTATTTCTGAAAGGTCTGTAAGCCAAGTCAAATTTAACATCATGGACTACAACACAGAACACAGCCTCTAATCTGGTGAACATTTCCAGAAACTTGATAACAGCTTTCTTTCCCAAACAAAAACATTTCACATATTTTAAGAAATTGTCTTTTGCACCTTAAGTGTGTTTTTTACATTTAAATACGTCCACTAAGTCTTCATTAAAATAGTAAGAGTGAGAAATGGGCAAAACATTCCCAACTAAGGGAAATATTGAAATAGATATGGTACATCCATATGCTAAAAAAATGCAGTTTATATAAATCTGTCTAAAATAATTTTAATGACATGGGAAAATGATTATTACATAAAAATTTTAAATAAAATATCATGTAATTTTTTTACATGTTTTGAATTTCTCCCTCCACACTGTCAGCCTTGCTGCTATGGTTGCTACTTATCTTTCTCAAATGAACAATGTATAAAATTCCCTGGAAGATGAAGAGGGAAACAAACAGAAACTGAGATTCGAATTTTGGACATTTAGTCAGTTCATTGACGTAATTCTCAAATCCTGCACAGCAGCCTTCAAGTGGACACTGTTTAAATGTACACATCAGCTAAATTATAAAAAAAATTTTACCAGTCATGGACTGTCAAGTTTTTTAATTAATGTATGAATATGACAAAAATGTACATTTAGAAATGTCTTAACTATGAAATATATGAAAAATACCTCTCAAAACCTCCTCTAAATCTACAGGAAATTTTTCTTGAATTTTTTTCTTGCTGTTGCACAATTTCTAACGGGGAAAGTGGGGAGAAATGTATATAACTATAGACCACTGCCATCCAGGAAGAGGCAGCAGCAGAAAATTCAGCATTATCAAAAGTCTTGCTGGCAGCCTTGCAAGCCTAATGCTTGATTTTGCTGGTGTTTCAGGGTGGAGGTTGATTCACATTCACAAAATTCCTAAGAAACAAATGCTTAAAGCCGGTGTTAATTTATGTATTACAAGAGAAATAAAGATGTCAATAGATTGAACATTTGTGTTAGTGTAACTAGCAGATTCTCCTTCTAAGACAAGCAGGATCCCTATTTATTATGAGGTGGCTTGGTGAGACTGAAGTTACTGTCAGACCAAAGAGAGTAGCTCTCTGATTCAATATATAATTACTCAAGCTCAGCTAGCTTTGTGGGAGCCTAGTGTTTCCCACTCACTCAGAGCAATGCAACTGGGAGGAAGACCTTAAGGCACAAGGCTGTGAATGAACATGTTCTATGGCCATTGGTTAGAGGGATAGGAATCAGCAAAATTGTTTATATGGCTTCCTTTGTCCTTATTTTTATTTTACTAATCAGCCATCTGCCAACAAACACTCACAGACAAATTTGTTTGAAATCTTTCCTGAGCTATGTTAATATCATCAGTCAATTTTTCACATATGTCAATTTAGAGGCATTAAGTGCTGAGTTTTTATAATTATTGTGGATGCATAATAGTTGTTCATATTTATGGGGTACACGTGATGCTTTGATATAGGCACAAAATTTGGAATGATCAAATCAGGATAATTGGGATATCCATTACCTGAAGCATTTATCATTTCTTTGGGTAAGAAACATTTCAATTCCACTCTTTTAGTTTTTTTGAAATACACAATGAATCATTGTTAACTATAGTTGCCCTGCTGTGCCATTGAATACTAGATCTTATTCATTCTCTCCAACTACATTTTTGTGCCCATTTTTTAACTTAATCTTGACGGACAAGGTCTGGCTCTGCCCATAAGTTATACTAATACAAGTTGAGCATGTTTTATCCAAGATATTTGGGACAAGAAGTGTTTCATATTTCTGACTTTTTCAGATTTTAGAATATTTACATGTACATACTGAGATGTCTTGAAGATGAGACCCAACTCTAAACAGAATTCATTTATAATTTCATATTCACCTTATAAACATAGCCTGAAGTTAATTTTATACAATATTTTAAATAAATAATTTTGTGCATGAAACAAAGTTTTTGTACATTGAACCACCAGAAAACAAATGTATCAGGTATGAGATTTTCTACTTGTGGCATCATGTTTGCACTCAAAAAGTTTCGGATCGGGGTGCATTTCAGAGTTCAGATTTTCTTTAATTAGGGATGCTCAATCTGTATACTGTATTATGTGAAATTTTGTCAAGAAAAATACATCAACTATGTTTATAGCCAGACAAAATCTATATTTTTAGAAAGGAAATATTTGCAAAGGAAATTTAACATAATTAAAGACTAACATTAATAAAATATAATTTTTGAACCTGAATAAGCTACTTTCTGTACGTTCTCGACAATTCAGCAAGTAGCCTTATTCCCTCCAAGGTGTAAATATGAGGCTTCTCCCAATACAGACCAAGTTTTATTTTGTTTTTGTTGCACTCATTGTCATTAATCGAAATAATTTTTTAAATGTGCAGATTGGAAGAATAAGTGCTTTTTTAAATCTTCCACAGCATTCAAATCCTCTTATTTCTAGTTTTCCTTAGTAAAAATGAGTTCTATGTCAACATAACAGAATTTTTAGCTCAGGACTGAGCCACAGTTGGGCAATGATGTCATTGCATTATGCTCAAAACAAGTTAACTCTGGAAGCCATTTGAGCCCCATTCATCTTGAAACCTGATTCTCAATTTTCGCTTGCCAATAGTACCTCTGTTGCTTACTGCCAGAGCTTGTTGTCAGCTAGAATTTTAGATAGAGATTATAGCTCAAAGAAAGGGAGAGCTATGTAACCACTATATTATACTTGGACCACAGAGGTAATTAATTACCTTTTCATCTGAGAATTTCAAAGAAGCCTACTAATTGTGTTTAATGAAGCTTCAGGTTTCCCTAGGGAGATGTGAATTTGGGTTATATGCCTTTGAATGCTGTTGATGGGTCACTACCAGGATTCACTGTTTTACTTCAGTCTACCACTTGCATTGAGTATTGAGGATCTCTACAAATCAGCACTGCCACTCATAAACCATACAAGAAATTAAAACATGGAATCCAAGCCTGAACAGGACCTGTGTTTTAAGTATTAAGGGTAAAATACAAAATTACTAAAAAACTACTGAAAAACTGTATTTGATACTTCTCCATCTAATAAGAAATTATCTTCTTACTGTGCCACTGCCACTTTCAAAAGATGAGTGACCACATCAAACATCAACAAAAGACCATTTGCTTTTTCCTGACTCAATTATTAAATGGTCCGTTACAAGATGGCCTTTTATTCTCTTGCAGCAGGTGTTTCACACTCAAATAATGAGCCTTATGATGTAGGCACTGCATCCTTAGTTCCAGCTAAAACCTAGACTCCCACCCAGTTGGGCAGAAGTGAATATGATAATTGACTGGTGACTCAGAGAGGACAAAGGACATTTGTGATTCATCCATGACTTAATGATGAGCCTCTTATAGCCCATCAACTATTTTAGCAATTTTAAGAGAACAGTCTGCCAAAGTGTACTCCTGCTGGTATTAACATGACAATTCAACTAGTAAAAGAAAGATTTTGACTATTTGTGTAAACCCCAAAATATCTGAATGAAAAGGAAAACATTCAGCCATTAATAACTTTGGTCTTCTATGGAGAAAGTATCTAGATAAAATTTGTTTCTTCATCTAAGTGTTGAGACATTGCAAGGTACTTCTTTTCTGAACAAAAGGTTACCTGTAATGTTATTAGGCTGGGATGTCGAATTTTTATGAAAAAACTGTTATTAAATTATGTAAATGCTACTTTTAAAAATGTATTTTTATTTTTTGAGACAGTTTTGCTCTTGTCACCCAGGCTAGAGTACGTTGGCACGATCTTGACTCACTGCAACCTCCGCCTCCTGGGTTCAAGCGATTTTCCCACCTCAGCCTCAGTAGCTGGGATTACAGCCTCAGTAGTTGGGATTACAGGTGCCTGCCACCACGCTTAGCTAATTTTTTGTATTTTTAGTAGAGATGGGGTTTCACTATGTTGGCCAGGCTGATCTCGAACTCCTGACCTCAGGTGATCTGCCTGCCTCGGCCTCCCAAAGTGCTGGGATTACAGGCGTGAGCCACTGCACACAGTCGTAAATGCTACTTCTTAAAGAAAACTTAAGGCCAGTGACTTAGATGCTTACAAAATTTCTGCAGGAGGAGGAATAGAACAAGAGGGCAGAATAGAGCCCTTTAGCAATTGTCTTCCTGTAGCAACAGATTAAACAATCCATGAAAGCAAGTACTTTTACAGGCCCCCGAAAATTAAGTGAGCTATTACCGTACCTGGTTTCAACATAGCATCAAGGAAAGAGGAATTGCAGAAGGTAGAAAGGACAGTCTTGTATTGCCTATGTCACTCTTCTTCCAACCTTAGGCAGCTCAGCACAGAGAAAATCTGTGTGCTTCGGAGAGGGAGATAGAAGTGAGTGTGAAACTTTGCATTGGGATTCAGTGCTGCCTTGTCAAAGTGGAATACTGCAGAGGGTAGAATTCTGCCAATGCTCATGGAAGGAGTATTTAAACCAGTCCTGTGCCAGAGGGAAATTCCCCACCTTAGCTGGAGGAACCCAAGTCTGAACTGGCTTTACCACCAGCTGATGAAAATGACCTGGGAACCGGAATAAATTTGAATGGCAGTCAGGTCACAAAGAATGCAATCCTAAGCCAAGCCCTGGTGCTGCACTCATCTCAGAGACAGTGGACTTTGGTTGTTACCCAATGCAACACCAGTTGTGGCAGCCAGTGGAGTACCTGTGTCGCCTATCCCCCAATTCCACGCAGTGTAACTCTGGGAGAGATTCCTTCTGCTGGGGGCAAGAAGAGGGAAGAGTAAAGAAAAATGTGTCTTATAACTTGGGTACCAGCTCAGCCACAGTCAAATAAAGCACAAAGCAGGTTCCCGAAGCCTCAAATTTCAGGTCTTTGCTCCTGGATGGTATTTCTAGGTCCACCTTGGATCAGAAGGGAATCCACTGCCCTGATGGGATGAACATAGTTCTGGAAGAATTCATCACTGCTGATTAAAGTGGTCTTGGGCTTTGAATAAATATCAGCGGTAGCCAGGCAGTAGTGAACACAGGTCTTGTACAAGCTCCAGTACTGTGTTTGTCTGCAAGGCCTCAAGTGCAACCTTGTGCAGTGCCAGCTATAGTGACCACAGCAGTGCCTTTGTCACCCATCCTCCATCTTAATTTATTCATTGACCCAGTGGTCATTCAGAAAAAAATATTATTTAAAATCCATGTGTTTGTACAGTTTTCAAAGCCTCTATTATTGAATTCTAGTTTTATTGCTTTGTTGTTGGGGAAAATAATAGATACGATTTAAATAATTTTTTTAAAAAATGGAGACTTGTTTTGTGTCCTAATGTGTGATCTGCCTTTGAGACTACTCCATCCATGACCTGAAGAAAATAACATGTACTCTGTAGCTGCTGGATGAAATGTTCTATAATTATCTATTAAGTCAATTTCCTCTATGTACAGAGTAGGTTTGATGTTTCTTTTTTGACTTTCTCTCTACGTGATTCACAATAGCCAAGATTTGGAAGCAACCTAAGTGTCCATCAACAGATGATTGGATAAAGGGAATGCAGTACATACATACAATGGAGTCATAAATTCAGTCATAAAAATAATGAAACCCTGTCATTTGCAACAACATGAATGGAATTGAAAGACATTATGTTAAGTGAAATAAGGCAGACACAGAAAGAACAACTTTACATATTCTCATTCATTTGTTGGATCTACAAAATAAAACAATTGAACTCATGGAGACAGAGAGTAGACTGATAGTTACCAGAAGGTAGTAGGGGACAGAATCAGTGGGGATGGTTAATGGGTAGAAAAGTATACTTAGATACAATGTATAAGATCTAATATTTCATAACAGAACAGAGTTAACACAGTCAACAGTTTATTGCACGTTTAAAAATAAATAAAAGAATAAAATTTGAATGTTTTTAACATGAATAAATGACAAATACTTGAGGGGATGGATATCCCATTTATTCTGATGTGATTATTATTCACGATATACCTGTATAAAAATATCATCCCAGCTAAGATGGCTTTCATGCAAAGACAGGCAATAATAAATGCTGGCAAGCATGTGGAGGAAAAGAAATCCTCACACAAAGTGGGTAGGAATATATTTTACTACAACTACTATGGAGAACAGTATAGAGGTTTCTCAAAAAACTAAAAACAGAACTAACATATATGATCCAGTAAACCCACCTATAGAGTATATATTCAAAAGAAAGAAAATCAGTATATAGAAGGGATTTTCTATTTTCTGCACTTTCATGTTCATTACGAGATTATTCACAATAGCCAAGATATAGAGTTAACCTAAGTGTTTATTAGCAAATGAATGGATACAGAAAATGTGATATATATATATACACAATGGAATATTATTTGGTCACAAAAATAGAATGAAATCCTCTAATTTGCAACAACACGGATGGAACTGGAGGACATTATGTTAACTGAAATAAACCAGACACAGAAAGAGAAATATTACATATTCTCATTCTTATGTGAAAGGAGAGAGTAGAATATGGCTACCAGAGGCTGGAAAGGGTAGTGGGGAGGGAGGAAAAAAGAGGGGAGTGGTAATGGGTACAAAAGTACAGTTATAAAAGGAATAAGAGCTAGTGTTCAAAAACACAATAGGAAGACTATAGTTAACAATAATTCATTTCATAATTCAAAAAACTAAAGGAGTGAAATGTTCTTAATATAAAGAAATAACAAATTCTTGAGGTCATGTATACCCCAAATTACCCTGATTTGGTCATTACATATTGTAGATTTGTATCTATAAATATCACATGTACCCCATAAATATGGGCAACTACTCTGCATCCATAATGATGTTTAAAATTATTTCTAGTTCCTAAAATATGACAACACAAAATTCCTCTGGGTTATCTTAACATATTGCTTAGATAACATATGGTATCACAACAAAAGGAGGAGGAGGAGGAGAAGAAAAGAAGCAAAGAGGAGGAGAAGGAGGAGAAGGAGAAGGAGGAGGGGGAGGAGAAGGAGAAAGAAAGAGAAGGAGAGGGAGAAGAAGGAGAAGAAGCAGAAGCAGCAGAATAAGCAGAAGCAGAAGAAGGAGAAGAAGGAGGAGGGGGAGGGGAAGGAAGGAGGGGGAGGGGGAGGAAGAGGAGGAAGGGGAGGAGGAGGGGGAGGGGGAGGAGGAACGGAAGGAGGAGGAGGAAGAAGAGAAAACTCACCTAAGATACTGAATACACAATGACCAAATGTACTCTCAGACAAAATGACCAAAACAAACAAACCCACAGGCACTTTCCAGTAAAAAGGATGGCAGCTGAAGAGAGAAACGAAAAATTAAAACAGAAGGAAAAAGATGTGGGTAAGTGTTTCTCATATTCATTCAGAAATGTATAATTTGGTCTCATTGTGAAACTTCCAAAATGTTTTCAAAGTGTTTTTATAGAGTTTTGGTTTCTCTTTTTTCTTCAGAGCAGAAAATATAAGCTTAAAAAGGAAACTTAACAAGTAACTTCTCTGTACTGAGAAACTTGGAAATTATTAAGGACAGATTTTGTGTTTCTTAAAAAAAAAAAAAATGGACTGACATATATAAAGTCACTAAGATAAAGCAACACATATAAGGCTCAGCTCACGAAATAAAAATATCAAAAGTTTAAAAACGTAGACTGTGGATTAATTTAATACATTTAGCTTAATTTAAATAAAGACACTTGGCTTAACTTAAATAAAGGATATCTCTATGGCAAAGATTCCGAAGTGAATTTCAGGGATCTGATAATACAACATGTTCTTGTAGCTCAGAAAAATCTAAGGATTAAGTTAGATAAACAAGAACTTCTAACTTTACTAATTGTGTTCAATCACCTTTTTTTCCTATATAATGCTTCAAATAAAATTACCTGATTCATAGTCATAAAATATTATATTCTATGAGAATTTTAGTGTGGAAGTACTGTGCCTGTAATTATTCTTATTGTTTAAAATAATAACTTTATTATCAGAAATCTAAACTTTTATTGAGCATTAGATTTCAGATAAAAGCCAATATTACTCAATATATGATTATTTTAACATAGATAACAAAGCTCAGTTTACACCTTTTATAGAATGCTATATACGTTAAACTTTGATCCCTTCAGAAAAATTCTTAAAAATCTATATGGTGAAAATTTCAGATAACTTTGCGTCATGCTAGGGTCATGAGAATCGACTTAAGTCATAAAAAAACAGGCAAACAACAGCGGCTTTTAAATCTTTCGATTATTTTAGTAAAGGTAATTTTTACCAGTTAATATTTTTATTTAGGTTAAGTTAAAATATTATCTGTGGCTACATGCCTAGAAAATGAAATGATAAATAGTATTACTTATTGTAGAATATTTAAAAATTAGTAAAAGTTATATAAAATTTAAAATTTGTTTTATTCTAAACATTTATTTGAAAATAAATTTCATCTCTTTTTCTTATTTCTTATTTTAAACATGTATTTTAATTGTATATATTTGAGATGTACAACATGATGTTTTAATATACATATACACAGTGGAATGATTACTAGAGTCGAGCCAAGAAACATATCCATCATCTCACATAATTTTTTTCCATGGTAAAAGCATCTAAAATCTACTTTTCTAGCAAATTTCTGGTATACAATATTATTAACTGTAGTCCTCATCCAATACATAAGACTTATTCATTTTATATAACTGCAACGTGGTACTCTGACTTATATCTATTTTCCCCATGTTCCCACCATCAGAAATCAGTATTTTATGATCTGTTTCTATAATATACATTTAACTAATTTTAAACTCTACATATAATTGAGATCATGCTTTAGTTTTCTTTCTGTGTCTTGCTTATTTCACTTAGCACAATGTTTTCCAGATTTATCCATTCTGTTGAAAATGGAAAAATCACCTTTTTTAAGGCTAAATTTTATTTCTTAACATATTACTTTTTTTATTCATTCATCTAGTGGCAGAAACTGAGGTTGTTTCCATAGCTTGGCTATGGGGATTAATGGCTCAATGAACATAGATGCACAAATACAAGATACTGATTTCATTTTCTTTGGATTTATACACAGAAGAGAAATTGTTGGGTCACATGGTAATTCTAGATTTAATTTTTGAAGAAGCCCCCAATTTTCTATAATGACTGTATCAACTTACATACCCAACAACAGTGTACAAGCATCCCCATTTTTCCACCACCTCACCACCACTTATTGTTTCTTCTCTTTTTTATAATAGTCATCCTAATAGATTTGAGGTGATATTTCATTGTTGTTTTGATTTGCATTTCTCTTGTGATAATAGAAATTAAGCACCTTTTTAAATACCTGTTTGTCATTTATAAATCTTGAGGAATAGATATTTCTCAAATGAAAACATACAAAATGTCAGTTCCTTTGCCCATTTTAAAATTAAATCATTTGTTTTTTCGTAATTGAATTGTGAGAGTTTGTTATATATTTTGGAAGGTAACTCTATTAGATATATGGTTCACAAATATTTTCACTCAATCTCTGGGATGCTTTTTTGTTTTGCTGATTGTTAATTTTGCTGTACAAAAGCCTTTAAATTTAATGTATCTACTTGTTCAGTTTTGCTTTTCTTGCTTGTACTTTGGTGATCATATAAAAAATCATTGCTGAGTTCAATGTTGTCAAGCATTTGCCCTATATTTTCATCTAGGTGTCTCATGTTTAGGTCTGTCATGTATTTTAAATTTATTTTTATGTATAGGGTCCAATTTCGTTCTTTTGCATGTGGATATCCAGTTTTCCCTTCAGCAGTTATTTTAGAGATTCTTCTTTCCTCTTCTTTTTTTTCATAGTGCCCTTGTTGAAAATTAGTTGATCATACATGCTTGGGATTATTTCTGGGCTTTATTCTGTTCCATTGGTCAGCATTTTCATGCCAGAGACATACTTTTTTGGTTCCTATGGCTTCGTAGTATCCTTTGAAATCAGGAAGCGTGATGCCTCTGGTTTTATTCTTTTTCTTAAGATTGCTCTGACAATTCAGGATATTTTGTGGTATTATGCAAATTTTAAGATTTTTTTTCTATTTCTGTGAAAACTGTCCTTTCAATTTTGATAGGTATTAAACTAAATATATAAGTTACACTGGGTAGTATGAACATTTCAACAATATTAATTTGTTCAGTCCATAAGCACTGAATATCATTTTATTTGTTTCTTCTTCATTTTATCAATATTTTATAGATTGCAGTGTACACATTTTTTATCTCCTTAGTTAAATCTACTGTTAAGTATTTTACTCTTTTCGATGCTATTATAAAAGAGATTGCTTTCTTAATTTCTTTTTGGATAGGTCATTATTTAGGTGAAGAAGTGCAAATAATTTTTGTATTTTAAGTTTGTATCCTGCAATGTTTCTGAGTTCATTTATCAGTTCTAACATTTTTTGTGTGATCTTTAGAATTTCTACACGAAAGATCATGTGATCTACAAACAGGGATAATTTTACTTCTTTTTTTCCAATTTTGATGGCTTTCTTCTTTTCTTATCTGATCACTCCTGCTGATACTTCCAGTATAATGTTAAGCACAAGTGACAAGAGTAGGCTGTGGTTATTTATAGTACCTTTTTATACTAGTTATCAGTTATCAGTGATCTACACACCACTACTACAGCAGTAGAGTATACTCAAGTTGATTATATATTTACTTGTACCAGTGAATTTAAAATTTCATATTGTTTTATGTTACTAATTCTCCACCTTTTGTTTATGCTTAAAGAACTCCCTTTAGTATTTATTGTAAGGCAAGTCTAGTGGTGATGATCTCCCTCAGCTTTTGCTTATCTGTTATTGTCTTTATCTCTCCTTCATCTTCAAAGAATAATTTATTTGTTGTAATATTCTTAATAATTTTTGTTGCTTTTTCCAACTCTTTGAGTTCCAGTCTCTCCTGTCCTGCAAAGTTTTGCTGAGAAAACTTCTTTAACCTTATCAAAGTTCCCTTGTCTGTAATGTGCTTTTTCAATATTATTGCTTACAAAATACTTTCTTTGTCTTTGATTTTTGACAGTTTGATCAAAATGTATCTTGGGGAATTCTCCTTTGGATCGAATCTGATTGGAGATCTTTTAGTTTCATGAGTCTGGATATTCATATTTTTTCTCAGACTTGGGAATTTTTAAGACGTTATTTCTTTTAACAAAGCATTTTACACATTTCTCTATTTTTCTCTCTCTTCTTCAGAAACTCCTATTATGCAAAACTTAGCTGTCTTAATGGCTTAATGGTATCCCACAGATTCTGTAGGCTTTTTTCATTCTTTGTCATTTTTTCCTGTTTTTTTCTCCTCTGACCAAATGATTTGTTTTCAAGTTCACTTATGCTTTCTTCTACATAGTACAGTCTTTGTTGAAGCTCTGTGTTTGCATTTATTTTACTCATTGTATTCTGTAGCTCTGAATTTTCTGGGGTGCTTTTGTATTCTAACTCTTTGTTGACATTCTTGTTTTTTCTTGTATTTTTTCCCAGATTTCATAAAAAAATTTATTCTGGATAATCTTATAGTTCACTGAGCTTCTTTAAACAATTATTTCTAATTGTCAGGCAATTTATGGAACTCCAGTTCTTCAAGGCCAGTTATTGAAAAATTATTTTCTTTCTGTAGTGATGTCATGTTTCCCTGATTTTTTGTGATACTTGTCACCCTGAAAAGGTACTCATTTGAAAAACGTAGTCATATTTTCCAGGCAGTATATATTAGCTTTGGTAATAAAAAGCCTTCATCTGGTACCAGGGGAAATGGGTCACTCTTGGGCACACTGTGGCCACAAATCTAGTGGTGTAGGTTGCCAAGTTTGTGGGCCTGTGGTGACTCCAGGTCCAGTTGGACATGGTGTCATATTGAGTTAGACAACTGAACTCTGGGATGTCAACAACTGTGTGATCCTTGGTGGTGAGGGCTGTAGGAGGTCCACAGTGGCCATAAGGGCTCTTAGGGTCCTTAGCAACAACTTGGGTTCAGCAGCAAGGTGCTGGGGCAGGAAGTGATGGGAGCCAGAACTTGTGTGTACACATTCTGCTGCAGATGTTGGCTGACAGCACATGTGTAGCAGCAGAGTGCCAGCTGCAGCCTTGTGCATGGTGGTATGGTACAGAGTTAGAGGCAGGGGCTGGAGTCAACTGTGGTGCATGAGTTTTGTTGGAGGCTGGTAGTATGAATGTGCACCACTGCAAAGTCAACTGTAGGCTGGCAACAGGGGTCAGACCAGCTGTGTGTTTGTAGGTTTCTGAGGGCACAAACTAGAGTTGTATATGTACATTCAACTATAGGAACTAGCTATGGCTTTCAGCAAACACTAGGCGGTAGAGTTGGCTGCTTGTGCACATGCAGCTACGGAGGCTGGTGTTAGTGGCATGAATGAGCCTACATACAGGGGTTAGCTATTGGTGCATGGCAATGGGGCAAGAGCTTACGCTGGGAAATCCCAGGTCATTTGCATGCACATGCACAGTGGCTATGCTGGGTCCCTAGGCCAAAGCACCCATAGCAGCAGCATGTTGGATGGCTCTGGGGAAAGAAAAGGGAGAAGGGTGGTTGCTGTTCTTTCTCAAGTGAACATTGAGCTCTTCCAGAGTTATTTTCATTCATAAATAGCTACCAAATTCTTGTTCTTTGTGGGAAAAAGCAATGCTGGGACCTCCTACTCTACCATCTTGCTGAAATTGCTCCTTCATTAATGATTCTTTTCAGTATCAAAGCTTTTTCTTCTTCATATGCCAGGCTTATCATATTGATTCATAATGTTTTCGGAATAAAGAATTATTCCAAGTTGTTTTATGTATTGTTCTTAATTGTAGAGCTTTTTCAGAACCACTGCACAATTGCTTTGGCTTTGGGGTATCTGAATATATTGAAGAGAGTAATTTTAATGAATCATCTGTTTTAGCAGGACACTGGTCAAATATCACCCACAAGAGAATGTTAACATATTTAATCGCACTAGTCAAATTCTATGTACCCTGTTTTGATAAACAGCTTTGAGGGGGGAAGACAAAGAAAATTAACATTTATTGAGTACATGAACTCTGGTAGATATTAATTGACACAACTAACCTGGAACATAAATATTACTATCCTCATTTTATAGGTGAGGAAACCGAGGCTCAGAGAACTTTAATTATTGGGTTAAGTTTAGACTTTAAGTTTAGATACTTAGAAAGTAGCATAATTGAGAATTCTCTTTAGGGGTTCCTGTCTCTAAAACTCATTGATGTTCTTTCTTTTCAAAGATACTGCATCTAACACAGTTTTCTAATCTAGCAGAGTTGGATTGTTTTCTAATCTAAAAAAAGTTGGATGTATTAGTTTATATTCTAAAATTTTGTGACACTGTTCATTTGTGTCTGTTGTAAAGAGCTACTAATGTGGCCTCTTTTGGGCTCTATGATTAGCTGAGAGATTTCTACAGGTCCCCCCACCTTCCTCTTCTTTTTTGAATATCACTATAATTGAATTTTGATATTTCCATCTTGAAAGTCACCCAAAGAGGCCTCTAAAAGATGCCTCTGGTGCACCCCCTTTGCAAATATGATTAACTTGGGCTATGCCATCTGACAGGGTTACCCCCAATGTTCATCAAGGGGTTTCTTTGAAACTTCCCCTCGTTCATCTCTCCATATCCGCTTCACTCCCAATATCCAATCATTTGTCAAGCACTAATGTGACAGTAGCCATAGGAGAGGAAAAAGGTGGATGGATTTGAAAGGTTTCCAGGCATGTTGGCTAATGCCCGCAATCCCAGCACTTGGGAAGCCAAGGTGGGTGGATTCTTTGAGTCCAGAAGTTCAAGACCAGACTGTGCAACATGGCAAAGCACCATCTCTACAAAAAATACAAAAATTAGCCAGGCATGTAGACCCAACTACTAGGGGGCTGATGTGGGAGGATCATTTGAGTCCAGGAGGTGGAGGCTGCAGTGATCTGAGATCATACCACTGCACTCCAGCCTGGGCAACAGAGCAAGATCCTGTCTCCAAAAATAATAATAATAATTAATTAAAATAAAAGGTTTAAAGTACACAGCACTGAAAGAATGATGTAGCTAGTCCAGCTGTGTGGAATACAGTAACATTGTCTTTTGCCTCCTCTTATGTCTCTGCATAAACATAACTGGGCTACAGGACCAGTTAGGTGCTCCCTAAAAATATTATCATTGTGCCTTCCATTTTTCCTTGTAGCATTTCCCATATATTTTAATAAATAGTTGTAGGTACACAATCTGTTTAGTGTGTATCTTCCTAGTGGATTCAATATTCATAAGGGAAGGCAGATGAATTTTGCCTTGTGGAACACTATTCTATTCCAATATGTAACATATTACCTGACACATACTAGGAACTAAAAAAAGGTTTGTTGAAAAACAAACAATTCTGTAGTCCCAGCTACTCGGGAGGCTGAGGCAGGAGAATGGAGCCGAGATCGCGCTACTACACTCCAGCATGGGCGACAGAACAAGAATCCATCTCAAAAAAATAAAAAAGAAAAACAATTGATTGTTAGAATCTAAATATTTCCCCTGCTATCAAATTGATTTATTAAATTTTAACTTTTGATTTTCCATAATAGTTATGAAGTATTCCTAATTTATCTTCTAAGAGTATTCTATTTCCTATCTATGATCTCTGCTTATGTGCAACATTCTTTAATTGGTTTTCATTTGTTTGTTTGTCTTTTTTGTCTCTCTTTTAGGGGCATTATGTAGATTGTCTCCAAGTTTACATTGAAGCTGGCTGTTTTGAACATCTCTCATGCATCATTTCAGATGCCCTAACCTTCTCCTGTCTTTTTTTGTTTGTTTTTGTTTTTGTTTTGTTTTGTTTTTGAGACGGAGTCTCGCTCTGTCGCCCAGGCTGGAGTGCAGTGGCATGATCTCAGCTCACTGCAAGCTCCGCCTCCTGGGTTCACACCATTTTCCTGCCTCAGCCTCCCGAATAGCTGGGACTACAGGCGGCCACCACCATGCCCGGCTAATTTTTTGTATTTTAGTAGAGACCGGGTTTCACCGTGTTAGCCAGGATGGTCTAGATCTCCTGACCTCGTGATCCGCCTGCCTCGGCCTCCCAAAGTGCTGGGATTACAGGCGTGAGCCACCACGCCTGGCCTCTCCTGTCTTTTTCAAAGCAACCATTGTGTAAAGCAGTGATCATTTCTGTAAAGTTCCAATCAGCCTCATGTTGGACAGCCTGGTGGCATCCAAATTGCACATGCGCCTTTCAGCTCCTGCACTTGGACTTCTTTGTTGAGAGATGGGTATAGGACTCTGAAGAAACCTCTTTGTCAAAATGACTTATGGGCATACGACTTGCAGATTAAATGCATTCCCCTTCCTTTCCCAGAGAGATGGTCCTGAAATATATTTCACAAGGCTTCTCGGAAAGTTCCACAGTGTAGAGAAGCCAGTTGCCTTTAGTGATGGCCAACTGGTTCCCTCATCATTGATTTGGCTTTGACACTTCCTAGTTTGCTCCCACTGTCCCTTCCTCTTCAGGAAAGGGTTCATGCATATGACTTTGCTTCAGGTCTGCTTTCTCAAAACACAAGCACAGCAGTGGCTTGTTCAGTATAACCTATTCAAATGGCAGTAGAATATAACCAGAATCCCAATAACCAATAAGAATTCTGTAATAATAACAGTGTTTCTGCTTTTATATGCTCCATTAACACAGCTTCACTGCTTTTTAAATTTTCTTTTCCTTTCATCGCAATGAAATCCATACACTTACTTTGTCATGTATGGGATTCATCTTACTTATAAGAAATCAATTACATTGAATTTTGACAGTTTGCTTACGAAATAAAACTATAATACAGATTTTATTGTTGTTGTCTTTCGATGCTATCAATACAAGCACATTAAAAAAAGATTAGTAGGAATATAAGAGCGTGAATGAAGGCTGTACACTGGCCTGGTTCTCACATTTTGAATTATGTTTCTTTAAAGGTCTTTATTAAAGAATGTAGGGGACAGGGAATATAGACAAGGAAAGAGGAAAAGAGATCAATAGTTACAAGACAATGTTAGAGATAGGAAGAGGCATCACTTTAAAAAAAAGCTAACTCTTAGATAAATCATATATAATACTCTTCATACAACGTATATGCATAATTTAAAGCATGATAAAAATGTAAATACTTATTAGCTCACCACTTAGCTTCAAAAATAAAACAAGCACCAGAAATTGCTGAGAATATACTTGTGCAGACAACACATTTAAGGCAAGGAAGATAAACACTGTGGAATCTGGTAGCCTGAATATGAAAAATACTAATAATACAATACTACTACAGGTGACCTTAAGGAGAAGCACTTCTTTCCTTTGAGACCTTTTTATTTTGTAGAGAAATGTGGCACAGATTAGAGTATACGACATGTCAACTTGAAAGAGTTTGTTTTTGTTTTGTTTTGTTTTTGAGATCGAGTCTCGGTCTGTCACCAGGCTAGAGTGGGGTGTCGTGATCTGGGCTCACTGCAACCTCCGCCTCCTGGGTTCCAGCGATTCTCCTGCCTCAGCCTCCCGAGTAGCTGGGACTACAGGTGTGTGCCACTACGCCCAACTAAATTTTTTTTGTATTTTTAGTAGTGACAGGGTTTCACCATGTTGGCCAGGATGGTCTCAATCTCTCCTGATCTCATGATCCGCCCGCCTCCACCTCCCAAAGTGCTGGGATTACAGGCGTGAGCCATGGGTCCCGGCCGTTTTTGTTTTAAAAGATACTATGTTTGTGAAAGTAACTAAGTTACCATTTCTTTCCTATTTCCTTAAAAGATGAAACTATGCAAAAGATGTTTTAAAATGGTCTCGAATAAAAAGAGATTGTGAAATTTCTTTGGAAATCAGTGCTTTCCAATTATGTGTCTTTTGGGAATAATAGCAAAATTTAGGCATAATCTTATTCCCAATACAAAAATCAAGTATTTTTAGAATTGTGGGAAATTTAAAACATTTGATTACACTCTTCAACAGCTGAAAATAAACTCAGAAATACATGAATTTAATATAAAAGAGAAGTCCAAGAATAATACATAATTTTACATTGTATTTTCAAAATTGCATATTCATAATTAATAAAATATCCCTTTAATTTAAAAGGGGGAATCATTTTTTAAAAGAAAATCCATCTCAATGTTATAAACATATCTGTTGTATAAAGGGAAAAAAAACCCTAAGCTTTAATTTGTGATCTCGTTTGTTTTAATGTGGCTTTTGCATCTCTAGATCTTGATTCAATTGCAACTTGTGCCACTTCACGGGCAATTTGCCTGGATAATGCCTGCCCCCACTTCCCCTCCCATTAGCTGAGGGGGTGACTTGGATTCGGACAGTCAGAAGTTATGCTCCATAGGGCGCCAGTTCCTTATGTCACTCTTCCTGCCTCCCTGCTACTACATTACTTATGGTTAGTTTCACGCTGAGCACATTTTCTTCCACGTTAACACGCAGTTATTTTTCAAGTGGCTTTGCAGAACAGATGTTCATATGTGAGTTTCCATCTTTCTTCTTCCTCCTGAATATTTTTCACAAAAGACTCCCTCGCTTTTCTTCATTTAGTCCAGAAGGAAAAAGAAAAAAGAAAGAAAAGAAAGACCCATCCTAATTATCCTAAAAAATTTGTTTCTTAGATATCTCCCTATATAATTAGTTCCCATCTATTTCTCTTACTATATATCTTTGTTGAAAAGAAATTTGCTTCCTGGTTTTCTTATCTATTCCTATGCATAATTTTTTTGCCTGAAAATTATGTTTTTATTTTAAAATTTTATATAGATGGCTATTACATAGCCCTGTCCACATCATCTGCATATACTGCTTCTATTCCAATTTTCATCCAGACCTAAGCCTGAGGTCATGAGTTAATCTTCAAGAGAATTAGCTTATTCCCTTCCAACGCTTTCTGTTGCTCCTGTTTTAAAGTTTAAGTGTCATATGTCCTCACATTTGCTCTCTGTGACTTGTCATCGTGACTTGTATTCTGTCTGCAATTTTAACAAATTAAAAATGATCTTAAATTTCTCTCTTTCTGAAATCTGAAATCTATTCACTAGGGAGAGACACTGCAACCTTTGAAAGAAAATGAAAAGTTCTGCTCTTAGTTCTTCAAGAGTAAAATAGAAGCTTTTAGATCCAGAACCAATTAGATCTCTGGCCTTCCCTCTCTGTTGCTAATCTCGGCAAAAATCCCAGTGTACAATTAACTACACACATATTGATCCCCCAGGACATTAGAGTTGTAGTCAATTGGGAGTTTTCAGGACTAAAAATCATTTACAAATCGAGGTTAAAACAAACAAACAACAACAACAACAAAAATAAGCATTTGCAGAGTAAGCACTTATTTCAAATATTTGTCAATAGTTCATTCTATAGGTAAAAATTCTTATTTTGATGAGAGTCTTTTTTGAATCCTAGTCCACTTTTTATTTATTCCATATGCCCTTGAACTAAACTCTTGGCAAAAACTTTACAGATTGTAACCCGGGTGGGGAGAAGATTGAGTGTTAAATCATGAGACAATTAAATTGATCAATTACAATTCAATTCATCTCTCTCTCTCTCTCTCTTTCTCTCTCCCTCACTCTTTCTCACACGATAGAATTTGTAAAAAGCAAAATAAAAGGCTTCTAAATAGTTCCACAATAGTAGATTATACACTTTAATTATTCTTTCTCAAAAACTTCTTTAAAGGAAAGAGAAGTAGAAATCTTTCCCAAATGTATTACAAATTCAAAACCTCTATTACTGAAGTATTTAGACATTTATCATTAATAATAGTAATCTTGAATCCTAGAGCTTCCTGTCACTTTAAAGTGCTGCTTTCTTTAATAGAAAGAAAGAAATCCCGATACCCCATAGCCCACCATTAAACCAAAGTCATTTCATACCTGCAATGTGCCATCAGCCATCTCTTCCTGAGAAGGAGGGCAGCATGCTGCTAATCCATAGCTGTCATTCACACACATGGCTGGTGGGCAACTGGGGAGAAGAATGGAGCCATTAGTCTGTAATTCTTAAAATTTACATCCTCTGTAATTTTCAGCAAAGGCTTTCCTTTTTTAGTATCTAAAATAGACTGAACCACCACTAACACAACCAGTTCATGGCATTTTCCTAGAGTGAAAACAGACAGCCCAGTTAGGTATTTCAGGATAAAAAAAAAAAAAAAAGGGGGGGTGGTTTTATCTGCATCTCAACTTCCCTGTGACGGTCAAATAACAGAAATTTGTTTATTCCATCTGCCTTCTTTAATGATCATGAACAGTGACAGATCCCTGAGAGAATGTACAACACTTTCTGCTTTACGGTGCTCAGTGTCATTCTCTGTCAGAAAAAATTTACAAGTTGGCTTTCATGTTTGTAAAGTTCAATTCCCAGAATAGTAGGTTATAAATAGCAATTACCATAAAATACCCCACATCTAGATGTTGTTCCAAGAAAAAATATGGAACTGGCTTTTGTTATTTCTTTTTCTGGAAATGCACAAATGTAACATAGCTGCTCCTCATTCCACTCCTCATTTTAGGGAGTTCACACATATGTAGATTATTTTACTTAAGAATGGAAGAAAACAATTCATTAGCTAAATTCTCATATAGTAGGTATGAGTCCAAACATCCTCTCCGGAGTTCATTATCTTTTCACCCTGACATTTTAAAACACAATGCAACAGACTAGGAGAAACGAACTTTGAGTAGATGATCTGGGTTCTAAATTCTAGTTCTGACCAGGTGAGCTAGGATAAGGTGCATGGATCCCCTGAGCCTACATTTTCTCATTTTATAAATAAGGAGACTAAAACCAACAATGTGTAAGTACAAATTCTAATAGCCTTGGATATATTTGAAGCCAATAAGAAAGATGTTAGAGATAGCAGAATTGAGTTTTCACTTTAGAATTCTTCTTCTAAGTTTTCTGTTCTATTCTGAATAGCTCAGGAAACACTGGACAAGCTATTTGGGCTCTCTAGCCTTGGTTTCCTCATTTGTAAGACATAGAAGATAATACTACCCTATTGCCCATGTTGGTGTGGGAATCCACAAAGAAGGACACAGCACTGTTCCAAGTCAAGATAAGGTGTCTATGAATGGTGACCACTGTTATTATTTCAGAAAATCAGTAATAATACTGAAAATTATGTTTTCCTCTCCTTAGCAATTGCCTTCTAGGAGAAGAGATCTTCTTTTTTTTCTAGTGTAATAAAGTATGATTGGTTACTCTATTGTTGTACCTATGTGACAAATGCATAGCAAACTCAGAAACATTCATTATTGATGAAACAAGAGTCACATACATTAATCATAATAATGAAAGGAAAAGAGAAGTGTAGTCAGTTCTGCTATAATCCAGCATATGTGTTTCTATGCCAAATTACACAACAAAAAACAAAGGGCTTAGGGGAGAAAAGAAGTTAGGAGAACACCACTCAGAAATTTCATCAGTGACACATGAAAGACTGGTAGTAATATAATGAAGATAGTAGCACAGTTAAATGCTTAAGGAATGCATAAATACTTCAATAAATATGCAACTTTACCTTAAAAACGAGGTGAGCCTGCTCTTGGAAGGGTTGTGACATGTAAGTTATTGTGGAGTCGTGGAAGGGGGTTATCTGAAATTGGAAGGTAAGTTCTAACACCATATGTGGGTGTTTGTGGCTCATAATGTGTGATGAACTGAGGTAGCTGAGAGATAGTTGACTGTGTGCCTGTGTGCATTTTGTGTATTCCTACTGGGCTCAGTCCAGCCATGTGCAGCTATCTGCCTTCTCTTGGTGTTTCTCGCTGACAAAATCAGGCATAATCACACATGAAATTTGCATTATGCTCAAATTGTTCCTTAATATATCAATTTCTTTGGAACAAATTTGTGTTTTCAAAACAAGCATTACAGTGGAAATGACAATATGTAGATTTCCTCAAACGTATTCCTTATAAAGATTATGTATATATGTATATGCGCATGTCTGTATATATAACATTGAAGATGAAAATATGAATAGAATTCACTGAATTATGATTTTCTTTGCTATGATCATAATAAAATTATTCATGGTTGAGTATCTTTGCATAATGCTGCATTTTTTCCAGCACACCAAAGGACATTATTTGTTTAAAAATTCCAAATACTAGAAAAAAAGAATACATCTTACCAAATCCTTATAAGCACTCTTTTGATTTAAACCTTTTTTCAAGTTTCATATGTGTCTCAATTTCCAGCTTCAGTGAAAACAAGAGAGAAGGTGGTGTGGAAGGAGAGATACAGAAGAGAAGAGAATAGAGTAATGGAAATTCAGTTTAAAATGCAGACAAATCTGCTGTTTCTGCTTGATAGCCTGTAACATTTCCATGTAGTGCACTTTGCATGGCAGAATAGCTACTAGTAATAGAATTCTCTCACAGTGGAGGTTAATTACTTTTCAGCTACAGCAAAATAAATTTCCTGTCAAGCTCATGGACAGGAGTATGCCAGTGTCCCCATTTTTACCTTCAGTTTTAATTCAATGTTAATATCTGACACTTGCTTGCATTTAGTGGGCTGTTCCTCTGAAGAGTCAGAGCCCCAAAGGAATACTGAGGGACTGTCAGTTATGTAGTATCAAAGTACGTGTTAAAAAAGTGGTTTGCCTCTCCCACAGTGTACCATAAAGAAGATTAACTGACCTGCCTCTTACTTTAGAAAACAGGATGACCCTCCCGGCAATGTGGGAAGTGAAACAAAACACAAGACAAGGAACCAGGGAATTCTATCTTTCCCAGTCCAAAGGGCAGCAAACCCTGGATTTCTGTTGCTTCTCACACTGATTGTAGGGAGGCTTTAAGAGTCATTCATTTCCATCAATTTTCAATTTAATAAGACCAAGCCCATTACAAAAAAAAAAAATGCTGAACTTTATAGGATAATGTTTCAGCAGCTTCCCTTAATTATCCAATTTGGTAGCTCAATTTTTCTCCCCCAGTGAAATATCCTGTTTATGACCATCATCATGTCCTATCATTGGGACAGGCACTATCAGTCTCTTAATCTGTGCCAAATTTGGCAATCCTGAAGGACAGATGGCATAGAGAAATGATCCTACATGAATGACTTCCCACTGTATAGAAAACTGTTCAGGGAAACAGGAATAAAGAACAAGGAAGCAGGCTGGGCATGGGGGCTCACGCCTGTGATCCCATCATTTTAAGAGGCCAAATGAGAGGATCACTTGAGCCCAGGAGTTTTAAGAGTAGCTGGACAAACTAGAGAGACCCATTCTCTACAATTATTTTAAGTGAGCTGGGCACGGTGTGGGGTGCCTGTGATCCCAGCTACTTAAGAGCCTGAGGTGGGAGGATCACTTGAGCCGAGGAAGTTAAGGCTGCAGTGAGTGAGCCATGATTGCACCACTACATTCCAACCTGGCAAACAGAGTGAGACCCTGTCTTTAAAAAAGTAGGGGAAAGAAAATAAAGAAGCAGAGTGTACTCTGTTGAAAAGCCCAGACTTCATAGCTAAAATATTTGTGATTGTCAACAAGAAAAGAACAGATATGAGAACATATTTTCAAGTGTATTCTTCTTTCTACAATACAGCTCTTCATTTTCAGAATTCCCTGCCCTGCATTCTCTTCCCATTAAAATCTTTTAGTTCGATATATCTGAGTAGTCAACACATAAAACCTATTCTGATTTGGCTAGCCTCACTATCCTTTGAAATGCTATAGCGTTCTATCTTATTCTTTACTGTGACACTTATTATATCGTCTCGTATCATAGTTTTAGTTTTTGGTTTCATTTTATTTTTTGTTTTTAGTTTACTGCATTTTCTAGCATGATGCCTTGCATCTAGTGAATCCTCAATGAGTTTTTTTTAATTGACTTTTCTTGATACATAATACTCTTCTAGTACAGAGGAAACTGGGGGAGAAGACGTTCCGTGCATTAGAAGCTCCTTTGTATCTTCAACACTTGATATTAAATTCATTTGAAATTCAAGATTCCTATATAAAATGATACTTGACAGTGGATTTCTGAGGGTAAAAACAGTATAACGTGATAAGTAAATATTTATGTATGTGTTTCTGGGGATTGGGAAGAAAATTACCCATACCCATCTTACCCCTCCCAAGGTTGAAACCAAACTGAAAATATAATACCTGAGATAGAATAATGGAGATCAGAGTATCATTTTTACTAAGCATAAATGTGGCTGACATGCCACGGTTAAATCAAGCTCCCTAAAATTTCACCCCTGGACAACGTTATGCATTGTTTGAAAGAGCAATAGAAACCACTCAAGTAAAGTGCATGACGGCAGAGTAGATAAACTAGGTGGGCTTTGTGGACAGGGAATCCAAAAGGCTGAGGCCTACACATATAGGTTCTCCTCTAAACTCACCAACAAAAACAGTTACTGCTTTCTGGCTGGTACAGAAAGGTCTGGGGAGGGAAATGCTTTTCTTTAACAAGAACAGAGAAAAATGTCTTAGGACAGGATGAGTGGGGAGTTAGCATTCCTGCCTGAGTCACTATGATGTCCATTTTTATTAACTGCCTTTGATGATGATAGAGAATGGTGTTTGCTATTAAGGGTAAGTATAATTTGGAATTGAATTCTTTCTTAGAAAAAAATAATAGCAAGTGGAAAAACCTTAGTGAAAGTGAGGGAGAGCCCTACAGCCAGATGGGAAGGGATCAGTCTTGGTCTATAACTGCATGTACTGGACAATGCCCAGCTGAAGGAAAAAAACTCTGACAAGCAACAGAAAAATGGAACACATTTCTGAGTATCTTTTGCCTTGAAATTTTGTAATAATTGTTCAACCATTTGTTTAGTAGTCCAGAGAAATTGCTCATCTGACAGAGTTTCTGAACCTTGAAGATAAAAGTCCTTCTCAGTCATTACATTTCTATTTGGAGTAGGGATGAAGCATAAAAAAGAAGAAATAATGTTAGAAAAATGTTCAAGTACCATTGAGGTAAAACAGTCTGTTATATATACATAACATAGTTATATGTATTCAAAAGTTGTAAACTCTGTTTATATATATATATGTGTGTGTGTTATACATAACAGTTGCAAACTCTGTTATATATACATAACAGCTATATATATATAATTATACAATATATATTATATAATATCTATGTTATATATATAACTTTTTCTGTAAAGAGTCAGGAAATATTCTAGGCTTTGTGGTCTATACTGTTTCTTTCCCAAGTACTTAACTCTTCTGTTATATCAGTAGCTTGAAAGCAGCCAAAGACGTAAATGAATAAGCATTGCTGTTCCAATAAAACTTTATTTATGGGCACTGATATTTGTACTTTGCATAATTTTTATGTGCCACAAAGTATTATTATTCTTTTGAATTTTGTCAGCGATTCTCAGCTTGCAGGCGACACAATGAGTTGGATTTGGTCTGTGGACCCTTGTTTGCAGACCTCCAAAACAAAGAGTTCACTGAAATTTGAATTCAATCTTATCCTGAGTAAACCCAGAAAATGAACTTAGTAATTAGCAGTTGTCTACTCTATAATCTATAGCTTAAATTCTGAACCAAAACTCCTTCTCTACTACTGTGAAAAAAAGTTTTGTAAAAGCCAGCGTCCATGAGATTTTTAAAAAACCTACAAAAGAAAAGAAGATGCAGATTATCCATTTTGATTCTTGCCAAACCAACATTTCAGTGTATATTTGTACAGGCCTTAACCTAATGGATTTAGAATGGAAACAGTAAAGGTCAAGAAATTGTAGAAGCTTAAGAATCAGTCTAATTTAGGGGTACAGGATAGGGACTTAGAATTCCTATGTGGGGTATCCAATTATACCGAAAAATGTTAAGCAGAGGTAAACTGATGTCATTTCTCTTCTCGCTTATTTCATGAAAGAGCAAAGGAGTGAACTTCCACTAGACAGCTTCACTATGTTCTGCGGAAAATAAAACTGGAAGTTTCTCAGGGTGTAACTAGCTCAAGCTAAATTTATTCCAGAGCTTTCCATGGGTACCACCTGAACAGTAATGGCAGGGCAGGCAACTGTTATTCATTTAGAAGCTCAACATCCCCTTTTCCTTCTCTCTTTCCATATCACAAAGCTGCTTTAATGTTCCCTAATCTTGATTTTCTTCTCTCCTTTTCCCCCTGCTTTCCCAGGTTTTGTTCTTCAAATTAATTACAGATTAATATGTAGTAGACACAGGACAATTTTAAATAAAGAGCAACATTGTATCTTCATTTCTTCCTTCTATTGCCCTTCTCATGGAATAAATGCTGCTGTTTGTGGTGTACACTGATACACATTTGAAGTATAAATATATACACAGTTAGTTATTTTAATTTTAATTATTTTTATAGTAATTACATTATCCTATATTTTTCTGTACTTTTTAAAAGCACATTTTACTGTTTTTTATGTTGATTTATTTAATGTCGGTTATGAATATATCATGGACACCTATCAAAGTCAGTACACAGTTACTTTGTTTTTGGCTTTATTTTTTCCCTGCATAGATTTTCATGTCATGAATAAAATATTATGTATGTAGTCTGCCTCTAGTGGGTAAGCTAAGAGAAGATTTCCACTTTTTCTTTTTCCTTTATTTAAAAAATACATGCATACTGAGGAAGTTAGACTATACAGTCTATACAGTTCTTTCCATTTCTAAATTTCTGCGATTCTCTGAATGCATTTCCATTGCATTTTGCCAGGTGCTCTACCAAGAGTAGAGAGAGGAACTGTACTGTAAGCCAGTTTTTTTTTAAAAAAGAGAAAACCAAAGAAGGAAGAAAATGCCTATAAAATATGATATGATAGTTATAATAATAAAATAATTATCTGTAAAATATTTTATAATAAATTTAGGTTTTGTGTCCTGGTTATTAAAAAATCTAAATAATTAATAAAAAAGTAATAAATTAACTAAAATGTATGTTAGAGAGGAATATAATTTTAATGTTATTCACTCACATATTTGATTTTTTAAAGGAAAATCATTATTTAAAAATTTTACAAGAAACTTCAGTCTCTCCCTAATTCTTGCTGGTTAGAAGGTTTTTGCACTAAATGGAGAAGGAAAGGTAGCAAAATGTTAACACATTTAAATGGCCTCTAAACTTAACTCTTCACCAATATATATAGGCTGAGGTTTAAAGTGCATATAGGAGCCTCTAAACGGCACCGATTCTGTGTCTCTGGGCAGAAAATCTCATATAATAAGGCCAAAGCAGTTACTGGAAAAGAAAGTTGTGGTTTTAATGCATTGTTACTCTGCTCATAATTTATCTAGGGTTTGTAATTTGCAGAGGGTCTGTTGTTCATCTCATTCATCACAGTGAGACACCAAGGAGAGAAAAGCTGTACACACAAAAATTAAAAATCGATTTGTTGCCCTTGGCATGCTTTCATTTCTTGTTCAACTCAGATTGTGTGTTTACCACTTATTGGTTTATTTTGAACTCCACAAAAGAAAAATGAGTCTGTTTGGTTCATCTCCTCCTATAGAAATGGACTCTCTGGTTATCTCTAGGTTTCCCTCGTCATTTTGCATCCTTATTAATGATACTAAAATGTACAATTGCTGCGGGCTGAAAAGATCACAATACTTCTGCCATATTTCCTATTTCACACTTCTATTGAAAGCATTTACTCTTTTTCAGGAATTATTTGAAATACATATAACAACCAACATTTCTTTCACACTCTTGCCAATAATTCGCTACAGAGAGGCGGAATGCTATAGTATTTAAAAGCTCAGACTCTGCAGACAGATTAGCTGAATTCAAATCTAAACTCAACCCATTTTATGTGAGTGGCCTTCAGCAAGTTACTTAAGACTATCCAGACCAGGCATGGTGGCTCACGACTGTAATCCCACCACTTTAGGAGGCCGAGGAGGGCCTCCTAAGGTCAGGAGTTTGAGACCATCCTGGCCAACGTGCTGAAATCCCGTCTCTACGAAAAATACAAAAAGTAGCTGGGCATGGTGACTCATGCCTGTAATTCCAGCTACCCTGAAGCTGAGGTATGGTAATCACTTGAACCTGAACCTGGCAGGCGGAGATTGCAGTGAGCTATCTGCCTGGGAGACAGAGTGAGACTCCATCTCAAAAAAAAAAAAAAAAAAAAGACTAACGAGGCCTAAGTTTATAAAGGGGGATAATAATAGTGCCCCCACATCTTAAAGGCAGCTAGGGGATTAGGAGAGTCATTACTTATAATACTTAGGATAGCTCCTGTCACACACCATGAAACTGATAACAATGATTATACATTTTCGGAGGCTTTGGTTACTTCATCTGTTATGGACTGAATCTTTGTGCACCCTCTCCCACTTCATATGCTGAAGCCCTAACCCTTGTATGTGGCTGTATTTGGAGATGGGGCCTCTAAGAAAGTAATCAAGGTTAAATGAGGTCCTGAAGATGGGGCTTTGAGCTGATAGGCTTGATGTCCTCATAAGAAGGCCACTCTCTCCATGAGCACTGTGTCTCGAGAAAGGCCACTGAGCACACAGCAAAAAGGCAACTGTCTGCAACTTAAGAGGAGAGCCCTCACTAGACACCAGTCATGCTGGCACCTTAATCTTGGGCTTCCAATCTCCAGTACTGTTAAAAAATAAAATTCTACTGTTTAAGCCACTAGTCTATGGTATATTCTTAGGGCAGCTTAAGCTAATGAATATATGACCTTCACTTTGTAATATAATTTATAAAATTAGCTGAAAATATTTATTTTACTCAATGAGATTTTTATTTCAGGGTTTTATCTTCTATATATATATTTTTTTAATTTCATTTTTCCCCAGTAAGAATAGTTTTTGTGCTTACCTAAATTTCTAATTAAGGTAATTCTTAAAAAGACCCAACAGAACCCAAAAGAAAAACCTTATTAACCCAACAGAAAAAGGAGACTTAAAATTAGGCAAAAAGGTAAGCAAAGCCTGTACACTCAAAATAAAAGGAAACATTGATCTGCAGATTAATAAGATTTCAATCAAAATCTCAACAAGGTTTTTTTAAGACACAGAAAATCTTATTCTAAAATATTTATGGAAAGGTACAGGCCCCAGAATAGCTAAAACTACCTTCCACATGTAGTGACTCATTGAATGGTTTTGACCAAAATGCTGATAGTTATATGAACAATGAAGTCCAGGCTGAAGTGGTCTCAGATGGAAATTAGTAACTTATTGGGAACCGGAGTAAAGATCGCTCTTGCTATGCTTTAGCAAAAAGACTGGGGCATTTTGCCCCTGCCCTAGAGATCTGTGTAAATCTAAACTTGAGAAAGATGATATAAGGTATCTGGCAGAAGAAATTTTTAAGCAGCAAAGCATTCGAGATGTAACCTGGCTGATTCTAAAAGTGTTCAGTCACGTGTTCACAGATTACCTGAAACTGGAACTTTATATTTAAAAGGGAGGCAGAGAATAAAAGTATGAAAAATTTGCAGCCTGACCATCAGGTAGAAATGAAAATCCTATTTTCTGGGGAGAAATTCAAGCCAGCTGCAGAAATTTGCATAAGTAATGAGGAGGCAAATGTTAATAGCCAAGACAATGGGGAAAATGTCTCCAGGGCATGTCAGAGATCTTCACAACAGCCCCTTCCATCACAGGCCCCGAAGCTAAGAGGGAAAAATGGTTTTGTTGGCCAGGTCCAGGGCCCGTGCTCTTCTATGCAGCCTCGAGATTTGGTGCCCTGCTTCCCAGCCACTCTAGCTCAAGCCACAGCTAATGGGGGCCAAGGTAGAGCTTGGAACATTGGTCTGAGGGTGCAAGCCCTAAACCTTGGCAGCTTACACGTGGTGTTGGGCCTGTGCACAGAAGACAAGAGTTGAGATTTCAGAGCCTATGCCTATATTTCAGAGGATGTAAGGAAATGTCTGGATGTCCAGGAAGAAGTCTGCTTCAGGGGTGGAGCCCTCATGGAGAACCTCTACTAGGGCAGTGCAGAAGGGAAATGTGAGGTTGGAGCCCCACCACAGAGTCTTCACTGGGGCACTGCCTAATGGAGCTGTGAGAATAAGGCCACAATTCTCCAGACCCCAGAATGGTAGATCCACTGACAGCTTGCACCATATACTTGGAAAAGCCACAGGCACTCAATGCCAGTCTGTGAAAGCAACCTTGGGGGCTGCACCCTGCAGATCCACAGGGGTACAGCTGCCCAAGGCCTTGAGATCCCACCCTTTTCATCAGTGTGCCCTGGATGTAAGATATGGAGTCAAAGGAGATAATTTTGAAGCTTTAAGATTTAATGACTGCCCTGCTGGGTTTCAGACTTGCATGGGCCCTGTGGCCCCTTTGTTTCAGCCAATTTTTCCCATTTGAAATGGGAGTAACTACCCAATGCCTGTACCCCCATTGTATCTTGGAAGTAACTAACTTGCTTTTGGTTTTACAGGCTTATAGGTGGAAGGGATTTCCCTTGTCTCAGATGAGAATTTGGATTTGGACTTTTGACTTAATGCTGGAATGAGTTAAGACATTGGGGAACTGTTTGGGAGGCATGATTGGTTTTGAAATGTGAAAAAGGCATGAGATTTGGGAGGGTCCAGGGGTGGAATGATATGATTTGGCTCTGTCTCCACCCAAATCGCATCTCAAATTATAATCCCCACATGTCAATGGAGGGACCTGGTGGGAGGTGATTGGATCATGGAGGCAATTTCTCTCATGCTGTTCTCATGATAGTGAGTGAGTTCTCCAGAGATCTGATGGTTTAAAAGTGTTTGGCAGTTCCCTGCTGGCTTGCTCTCTTTCTCTTGCTCCCTCACTCCTGCTGCCGTGTAAAATGTGCCTTGCTTCCTATTCACTTTCCGCCATGATTGTAATTTCCTGAGGTCTTCCCAGTCATGCAGAACTGTGAGTTATAAACTTTTTTGTTTATACATTACCCAGTCTCAGGTATTTCTTTATAGCAGTGTGAAAATTGACTAATATATCACGTATTCAATAAAGGAATAGTATCTAGAACTAGTATTTAGAATTCTCACATTCGACAACAACAAAAATTCTATAGACAATTCAATTAGAAAATAAGGGGAAAAAATATGAATAGTCATTTCATAGAAGAGGACATACAGATGGAAATAAGCTGACAAAATCTATCAGAAAAATGCAAATTTAAGCTACAATGAGATTACTGCACACCTGTCAGAAGGGTTAATTTTTTTTTTAGAAAAGTGACACCACCAAATGCTGAAGAAGACATAAAAAAGCTGTATCACTTATATATTGCTGATAGGAATGTATAATGATACACCCACTCTGGAAATCAGTTTGACAAATTCTGATAAACCTAAACACATAATTACCATATGGCCTAGTGACTGCATTCTTGAGCACTTATCCCAGACAAATGAAAATTTTTGTCTACATGACAAACTGTACATAAGTGTTCATACCAATTCTATTTTTAATTGCACAGAACAAAAAAATCAAAATATTCTCCAACTGGTAAATTGTTAAACAATTTGTGGTACATCTATAGCATGAAATACTACTTAACAATGAAAAGAAGGAATTATTAGTACTTACAACAACTTGGATAGATATTCAGAGTTGTGCTGAGAAAAAACAAAAGCCAAAAGCCAATTCCAAAAGGTTATATATACTCTACAATTCCATTTATGCACATTCCTGAAGTGAATAATTATATAGATGAAAAATATTAGTGGTCACCAGGTATTAGAGACTTGCGTGGATGGAAGGAGATAGATGTGGTTATAAAGGGGCAGCACAATAGATTCTTGTGGGGACAGAATAGTTCTTTATTTTGACTGTAGTAGGCAGTACAGAAGAGAGTGCATGTAAAACTAGTGAAATTTGAGTTTAATAGGTGGATTGAATCAATGCCAACATCCTATACTATAGTTATGCAAGATTTTACCATTGTGGAGGACTGGGTGCAGGGTATATGGGATCTCTACTATTTCTTACATGCATTGAATCTACAATTATCTCAAAACAAAAGTTTAGTTAAAAAGTCAAAGGGACTAAACTAAGAGAATATAAATTGATTCCTTAACTTTGTGATTATACTGTCACCAGGGTAACTAAGTATTATAAATGAGCACCTGACTCAAGATTCTGTACAGCATTGTGTCTAGAATGTATGTAGTGTGTATATTTATTTGTTCTCCTAATAATGTTAGAGCTTTCTAGTCCTTGAAAATTCTAATTTGCATTAAGATTTGATAGAATAATTAAGACTACAGAAATTATCATGCATAGCATTGGTCTCAAGTCCCCCAGTACAAGAAAAGTTGAACTTTTGACATGGATATAAAGCAGACCCAGAAGCCTGCTGTTAAGCACAGTTTGATTCTTGGATTCAATTTCTGAGCACTTTGAAGTCATTTTATGCCACTTGACTCAAATCATTCATCTTAGTGAAAATTTGTTAGTTAAATGTCAGCTTCTTGGTGTTAGTCTATAGACTTCACGGAGGGAACCAAGGCTGTCTAACAATATTTAAAAAGACACTTCTAGCTCAGGTAGCATGCCGGAGCAACAGAGGAACTGTGGAATATCCTGGCCATAGGACAGTTTTGCTAGCAATAAATATACCAAGAAGCAATAAATAACACATTTAACACCCTCAGTGAATTGTAGCATAATTCCTGCTGAGAAGAAAATCTTTCTGGTTTTTGTAAATATTTTAACATTCTTTCCAATTTCTAGTAACATGGTGATTCAGGAGTAGCTACTACTGTCATTTGTAAAAGACATAATGGAGATTTATTGCTTAAGGTAGCTCTCTGCATGTGCTGCATGCAGGCTGTCTACTTTAAGGTACCATCTTATTCTCCCTGGTTTCAAAGACAGCCTCTATTTTGATCACTCTCTGTTGTTTTCTCACTGATTGTGGCTGATGTTAATAATAATTACAAGATTCGCCTGTACTTTAATTGTCAACAGAATCAGGAAGAACAATATCTAGGCAGGAGTAATTACAAGTAAATCTAAAGAAATGAAATGTTAGTTTTCAAACTTAAGCTAGTTTCAGCTATCAAACAGACAGCAGATTATAGTTGCATGTTAGTGCATTTAAGAGGATGCTGGCAGTATTTTAAAATAATCAAAATATTATAATACACATGCTCTTATAGGGACCAAAAACATCTCTCCTTTAAGAGGTATTGCAACTGAATATATATTTGGTCTGTTCATGAGAACATGTGTAATTGTTAAGATGACATTACTTTCAATCACAATAGGTGCTAGATATCAATATAACCTGTTATAAAAAGAGCTATTTCATCATATTATCACTTAATAACAGGACAACTAACATGTCTCATCATTTTTACTTTATTGTCTCAAAGTTTTAATTATTACGATAAATACATGTTGTCTCCATAAGTAGAGTATTTTTAAAAACTAGTAAATATTTTGATACAGTAGGCAACAGAAAATATAGGTACATGGCAGCTTATTTTGGGGGGAAGTAAAAAGAATAGAAAGAAAATTAACTTTTACAGTTCTGACAATAATGAAGACAAGGTTTTTTTTTTTTAAGTCATTTAGAGAGTATCTTTTAAAACCAATAGTAGCTCTTTGTCATTCTCTGCATGCTCCAAGATTCCTTCTGTCTAATACACAATTATTAACAAAAACACTATCTTCTAATCTTGGCTGCCTTAAAAACATTAGCAGGGGCCATTTATCATCATATTTCTTATTAAAGCTTGGAAGAAACACCACACAGCAGTGTATCTTGGAAGTTGGAACCGTGAAGAAAATCACTGTCTGTTATTTTCTCACCGATTGCAGCTAATGTTAAAAATAATTACTATTACAAGATTTGCCTGTACTTTAATTGCTAATTTTCACAGATCCATTGACTTAAAATTTCATTCCTATCGTGTAGAATTATTCATAGTTGTCCTTTTCTCCCATTATTTGGATGTCCTAGAATTATCCAAGATAGTATTTTGAGTTTCCCTTCTCAGCTGTCCTGGCAAAATCAGTTCCCTAATGAAGATGCATGGAACAGCCACTGGGCATTGCCATGGTATGTTTTTAAAAAACACACAAAAAATAAGTTTGATCTGTTTAGACTGACAACACAGTAAAAAATCTGATGTGTTTCTTCATTTGTTATTTATTCTTCTTATCAGTTTTTTTCCACTTATTAACGGTTCTTTAGAGATATTTGCCTTCAATATTCTGCCCTTAAGTTATTCTTTTCAGCAAATGATTTATCATTGCTCTCATACCATAAAGAGGTGACAATGTTTTCTGTTCTGAATGCGTGATAGAACTGAAATCAAGCATTCTCCTTTCAGTGGTCTGAATCTTTCCAGAGCTTTCTTTTTCTTTTTTCTTTTTTTTTTTTTATTTGAGACAGGGTCTGGCTCTTGTTGCCCAGGTTGGAGTGCAGTGGCGCAATCTTGGCTCCCAGGTTCAAGCGATTCTCCTGCCTCTCAGCCTCCCAAGTAGCTAGGATTACAGTAAGGTGCCATCACGCCCAGCTAAATTTGTATTTTTAGCGGAGACAGGGTTTCACCATGTTGGCCAGGCTGGTCTCAAATTCTTGACTTCAAGCGATCCGCTCACCTTGGCCTTTCACAGTGCTGGGATTACAGGCGTGAGCCACCACGCCCAGCCCAGAGCTTTCTTATTACATAAAGGCATAAAGAATATGAACATAAATGGTTATTTTCCTCTTTTCCAATATTAATGTTAGCACATTGTATATCACTACCAGCAATTTTTCACTTAGACATAGTTGTTTAATAAAACATGTTGAGCATCTCAATTCATTTTACTCATGCTTATAGCTGCATCGTATTTTAATACTTATTGACCAAGTTTCTTTTTTTGCTGCACTATACCATGCTTTGTTGAATAACCACATATATATATAAATATGTGGTTATATATATATATATACACACGTACATATATACACACACATACATATATACACACACACACACACACACACACACACACACATATATATATATATATAGCATTTATTGGCCACTGGAGGTTAAATTCCTAGATGTGACAGACGTACTACATATGTGATGTAATGTTTGAACAATATTATAAAATTAAATATACGGCAAAGTTTCTTAACAGCAACACTATTGACTTTTTAATTATTGGCCAGATAATTATTTTTTATGGAAGCCATCCTATGTATTTGTAGGGCATTGAGCAGTATCCTTGGTCTTTACCCACTAGATGCCAGTCGCAACCCTCTCTACAGTTATGACAAACACATGTACAGATGCTGTCAAATTTTCTCTGGGAGGACAGAATCATTCTAATTCAAAATCTCTGTTCTAGGTTGTTTTACCAATTTATAGCACTGCTTGCTGGGTAAGATTATCTATTTTTCTTACCAACAAAGTATATAATCAAACTTGGAAGTTTTTGACAATTTTATCAGAAAGGGAATAGAATATCTGCAACATTTCCATTTTAATTTCTTTTATTATAAGAGAATGAGCATTCTGTCATTTTTTGCCCTTTCTATATCTGTTCTTTACACTGTTTATTTTATTGTTAGTCTATTCGTACTTTCCAATTGAATGTATTTTTTATAAATTTTTAAGACTTTTGTATCTTAGAGTGGTAACTTCTTTGAAATATAAATTAAAAATGCTTTTTTCAGTTAGGCATTTGTTTTCTGGTTTTCATTATGCTGCTATGATTATGCATATTTTTAAAAATCTTTTATTTGGTTGTGTTTATCAATCTTTAATTTTATGACTTCTGAATTTTGAGTCATAATTGGAAAGGCTTCCTTGGTCCATGATTTTTAAGGTGTTTACACATATTTTTGTCTAGTACATTTATAGCTTTGTTTCTTTAAATCTGCCATCAAATGTGAAATTTATCCAGTATTCAGGGTATTAATCTTCTTTCTGCAGAATTCTTTATTAGAATCTTTAAATTATAGTATTCTTTTATGGATTATTTCCTTTTAGCTAGCCAAAACACAACTAATCAAAAGACCATTTAGAGGCCACTTGCAAGTGTAGTCTAAAATTACTTTCTAATCTTTAATATAATTTTTAGATTCTATTTCAGACTCTGTGTAAAGGATGTGGTTAGTAGAATCTGTATTCTAATTTTAAATATAAAGTTTTGCATTTTTAATAGTAAAATTGTATTTTTTACAGTTTTTTTGGGATAGGTCATATTCAAGAATCTCAAATGGAGATTTCTAAGAAAAACTTTATTTCTATAATATTTGAAACTTATGAGATGATATATGAGAACTCTCTTCTGGAGTTTATTGGATTTTAATATGAGAAGTATAATATGTATCCTGTGAAGATCTGCCTGTGCCTTTAAAAGGAATCCTTTTATAATAAGAACCACTGCATACAGAAAAAAAACTTCCTCCTGAGCCAGGTTTATTTTTAGGTAAAACCACAGAATCTAATCAGGCTTCCTGTTATAATGTAAAGTGGAAATATAAAGATGCCTGATTATTTTGTGTTAGGACCAACCGTTTCATTCTATCATCTGTCTTTTTCCATCACCTCCAGTGTGATATCCTGGAATGGGGCTCCTGACACATAATAGAAAGCTTCAGAGGAAACATTAATATGTTCCTTAGTTCAAGTAGTTCATGTTATCACAGAAGCAAATGAAAAGTCTCCCAACCTTTTCATTTACTTCTATGACAACATGCTCTGAGAGGAAAGATTCTCGCTAGCTGTTTTAGTTTTAAATTAAGTGCCATGAATGGTTTCATTTCTGGATCACCCATAGCAACCATTACATGCAAGTGCAAGATGAGCAATGGGTGCATGTGAAATTCTCAAGAATTTAAGTTCAAGAGCTCTGAATTATTAACAAGAAGGTTTTGTTAGTTTGGATTTAGCAAGGTAGGGGAAATTTTACATCATTTATTTATTAGTTTCTACCTTCTTTTCTTTCTGACTTTTTAAAATCCATGTCCTTTAAAAATATTAATTCTTTATGCATAACCCTACTAACAGTAAAAAACACATTTCAGATAGGTTTGGAGTGTGTTTCAGTGGCCTCCTGACAGAAGCAAGAAAGCTTCAAAAAGAAAGCAGAGTAAAGATCAAGACTTTACACCTGTTACCACTTTTCACTTTTTAGAACCTCATGTTAGAAGTGACAAGTTTTAATTTCTGCTGATATTGCAGTTATTCTCTGTTTAAAATTTACTTGTCATTTGTTTACTTATTATTTTTCTCCACCTAATTTGTTCTTTCCCTGTTCTTCTCAAGAACCTAGGAGCCCTAATGAATACAGAGCCTTGGCTTCTGACAGCTTGACATTGCCGAGATGTGCCTGCAGATTAGAGTCCACACTGATGCTTGATAGGATCTTGGGGGAGGCACTTCTCCTCAATGTGTAAATTTCTAATTTCTAAAGTCCTTTATTTTTTTCTAATTCAGCAGTACTATAAAATACACTTTGATTATGATTTAAGCCAGGAGGTGGCAATTTTTGTTATGGAGTGCCAGATAAGCAAATATATAAAGTTCCATGAGCCATTTGGTATCTGTTATAACTACTCAATTCTGTTGTTACAGTGTGAAGGGCGTCAGAGACAACATGTAAGCAAATGAATGTGGCTGTGTTCTGACAAAACTTTATGCACAACTGAAATTTAAATGTTATACAACTTGGAAGAGTCATAAAATATTATTCTCTTCTTGAATTTTTTCAACCAGTAAAATCATGTAAGAACTATTTTTAGCATGAAAGCTTACAAAGAACATGAAAAGGGCCAGATTTAGTCCACAGGCCTTATTTTACCAACACTAACCCTAAGCAGTGATTATCAAGTTTGAGTGTGCATTGGAATCACCTAGAAGACTACTTTAAACAGATTGTTGGATTACCTCCAAAATTTCTGACACAGTAATTCTGCATGGGGCACAAGAGTTTTTATTTTTAAGACGTTCCCAGCTTATACTAATGTTGCTTGTTTGGGAACCACACTTTGAGAACCACAATCTAGATCAGATTGGCAAACTTCTTCTGAAAAGAGCCAGATAATAAATATTTCCAGCTTTCCGGACTCTGAGGTATCTGTTGTAACTACTAAACTCTGCCACTGTAGCACAAAAGCAGCAATAGGCCATACATAAATGAGTGGATATGCTGTGTTGTAAAGTTTTGTTTACAAAAACAGGCAGTGGGCTGGATTTGGTATATGGATGTAGTTTGTAGTTTGCTGACCCATGATCTAGAAGACTGCCTCTCCGTTTTTTTTGTTTGTTTGTTTGTTTGTTTTGAGATGGGGTCTCACCCTGTTGCCCAGGCTGGAGTGTAATGGCCTGATCTCGGCTCACTGCAACCTCCACCTCCCCATTCAAGCGATTCTCCTGCCTCAGCCTCCTGAGTAGCTGGGATTACAGGCGTGCGCCATCACGCCTGGCTAATTTTTGTATCATTAGTAGAGACAGGGTTTCACCATGGTGGCCAGGCTGGCCTCAAACTTCTAACCTTGTGATCCGCCCGCCTCAGCCTCCCAAAGTACTGGAATTATAGGCGTGAGCCACCGCACCCAGCTGAAGACCGCCTCTCTTATTCCAGACAAGTAATTAAAGAATCTATCAACATTATGGTTACTAAAGTCTGTTTGTATATAACTTTCTGAGCATATAATGATAAAAACAATTTCAAAAAGTGAATATTTAATAAATAATTTATCACCAATAAATTAAATAGATCTATGTCAGACTTCCCTGCTAATACTGAGAAATTAACAACCGTAGAAAAGATGTCTGAGCTAACTGATGAAATGTGCATACAAATAAATAAAAAAGCAATTATTTCTTTTGTTCTTTTGTTCCTGTTCTGCTAGCTACTAAGAAATAGGTTTAATTATTTTCATTTTAGATATTTACCAAATAGCTTGAGATCTGGTACTACAAAAAAAGTTCTATAAATTATAACTTTTCCCCAAATTTTCTGACTCTACTTTGATCATATATTCTAAAACATTTCTTTGGATATACCTTCCAAACATTTTACTGAGTTTTACATCATATATATATACACATATACATATATATATACACACACACACATACATATATATACACACACACCCCCACATATGTGTGTGTGTATCTATCCTATATAGTAATATATGTGTATTATATACATGCATAATATATACATATTATATGTACATAAATATATAGTATACATATATAATAGTCATATGTAAAAATAATATAATGCATAATCTTATCAAATATCACAGATAATCTGAGAGGATATCCATGTATATTCATGTGCATGCATGCATACATGCTTAAAACTCTATTAATAATTTCCCAAACCAGCTCAATTTTCTGTGGGCCTGTTTTCCTGTGTGGTAGGCTAATTTTTCTTTTATACATTTCTCAAGTATCTGGTGATTTGATTTTTTATTAATAGCATAAAATGAGAGGACAGGAATATTTATAGAGCCTTGTAGATATGTGAGTGGATGGGTTTACATTAGGCTGAGTATGTAGGTAGCCACCTGTTACACTGGAATTATCTAAATACTAAATTAGAAGGCTTTACTCTGAGGTGCAGTGCTAATACTAACTGTCCTAATTCTTCTAAATCCCTTACCATATCAAGTATTTTTTAGGAAGATAATCTTCTGGCATTTTGCCTGGTGTAAATGCCTGGTGGCAGATACAGTTTCCTTGCCTAGAATGCCAATGAACGGCCTTGTTTATAGACTCACTTCTCTCTCCAGTCCCCAGTGTACTTTCTGTCTTTGACTACTTTCAGGCTGATATATAACGTCATGTTATTTCCACACATGCACAACATCCTCATATTCAGTTTGCAGAGAACTCAAGACTATTACAAAAATACAATCTGGAAAAAAAAAAAGAAGGGTCCTAGAACTGAAAAGTATTGACGAATGTGAATGTTTGTATCAAAGAAAGAGTCCCTTAAAATTAACCAATCAATAAGCACTGCCATCTCTAGTTTATTAAATTTACAACTGAGTGATCAAGTTAACAAACTGTGTATTGCTAATGTTTTTGAGGTGAAAATTATTTGACTTTTAGAAATCAAGACTACATTTTCTCAATTCAGTCTCAATTATCAGGTTATACTGTTTCTGTTCTTCTCATATTCAAGCCACATTACTCCCTGAAGACTTAAGCCTATGCTTGTTATTTTCTCATTAGGTTACAGGGAGAATGGAACAAGTTTCAGTAGAAGAAACTTCACCTAACTGCTTTAATTCCAACAGTTCTTGAATTTCCTGAAAAATCTATTGGTAAGTTTTTCATCCAAACTCCAAGTGGATTACAAGTATTGTAAATGCCTTTGGTTTGACATGGTGTGATGGTACATGTCAAAGTCAATTGCCATCAAGTCTAATTTATTACTTTATTGAAAAGTTGGACATCTTGAGGTTCAGCTTAATTGAGATTGCTCATTACAAGCTATCGTCCCAGAATGGAAATATAGAGTGAATGCCACTTTAAGTGCAGGAAGAAAAAGTTTCAACCATAATGTAAAAATAGCATCTGATGAGCAGATAAGAATCCTGTGTAAGGCACGCTATTATCAGCAACCACAACTGCTCCTACTGTAGCAGTTCTGTAGCACAAGCTCTGCAAAGGAAGCCAAAGCAATCATAAGAATTTTTATAGCAAGGCTGTTCATGCTTTTATAGTACTCATTGTGTCAGCACTTTAATTATAAAATCTCTTTTGTCAGAGATTATAGCAAAGCTGTAAACCCACCAAAATTATTCTTTAAAAACTCACTTGTTTAATATACAATAATTGAATAATATTTTTTAATGCTTACCAGAGTTGTCCATGTATCAAATGGAAAGCACATTAATTAATATGTGCAATAATAAGGCCCTTGCAAAAGTGGATGGCCAATAAAAACAAAATTAAATAATTCAGAAATGTTTGGAAATATATAGTACTTATAGGCAATATGCAAATGGAAAATTGTTATAATATATACAATATTTTGTGTTAATATTTAAAAATAATAGGTTAGAGTCCACATCATAGATTACATAGCATCTTATATTTTTAGTTCATGGAATTTATATAAATTGCAATTAGGTAAATACCACTGTGTGCTTTTTGAAATGTGTTTAAAATAAGACTGCAAGTCAAGAGAGACAGTAATCACATCTTTCTCAGTTTTATTCCCAGTGACGTATATCCACTTTTGCCCATAGTATGTTTTCAAGTTGAATGAAGAACCAATAAACTTATGATGTATAGATTAACAAGTAACTTATTGGTCAACAAGGAACATACATACCATCACTTTATAATAATTGCTCATTTCATCCCATCATTTCAGTTTCTGAGAAAGCATATATAATTTGATATATGAATAAAATCACATGCATAAGAAATTTATTTTACCTTAGTACATATGGATGTTTTCATTTCACTTACATAATTTTTCTATATTTATTCTGAGTAATTAGTTTCTTGTATGTCAACAGGAGAACAAATCTGGTTTTGAAGATGAATTATCTATTGCATCCAAATATGGGTTTGGTTGCTAAGAAAAACATTTAGCCTCATTTTTTGAAAATTCTAATGTCATCTTCCACTTTAAAATACTATTAGAATAAGTTCTAATTGTGAAGTTTTTATACAACAACATCCAGATCTAAATCATCAAATGAAGTGTCCTAGACTGCAGAGTCAAGAACATCATGTAGGGTTATCTTTCGTTAGTCCACAGGAGGCAGTGATGCTGAGGGCAGGGCATCAGGGGTAGTTAGGGAAGAGGACTTTTATTGTCTCCAGTGGTGCTGTTATTCAAAATTCTATTAAGATTAATATAATTTAATTTAATTCTCTACTAAACTAAGTACATTTAAAAGTTAAGCATATAAAGGTAATATTTAAAATGTTAAAAACATTTTAATCTAAACTGAGAAACTGAATTTGTAAATGTATTTGCTGTCCTTTATAGGAAATCATGATGAAATAATGCTAATATAAATTATAAAACATTTTGAAATATTCCTTTCTGTACAGGTGACAAAAACTGATCAAACCCTCGAACCTCACATTAGATCTGACACAGCTTGTCTCACTTGTACACCTTTTTTTAATCCCCCTCATCATATATGTCATAAATTGAGAATGGTGCTTATCTCAGATACAGAGCCAATGGCTATTATCAGATTGTCACAACATTAAAACTTTTAAACTATGAAGTGCTTTTTATAGAAATTTTTCTATAACATTACATGCAAAGATATAACTGTAGCTTGCCTGACAGAGCGTCTTAAAGATGAATTGTTGCTCAGAATGCTTTAAAGTGAAAGAAGTTTATGCAAAAGAGCTATTCAAAGACTGTAACATTGGCGAATTTCAAATACCACAGCCTATTGCATTTGTGTGTGTGTGTGTGTGTATGTGTGTGTGCATGTGTGTGTGTGTGAGGCCACCTGAAATCTACTCTGTTAGCAAATTTCCAGTACACAATTCAGTATTATTAATAGTCATTGAGCTGTACATTAGGTCTCTAGATTTATTCATCCTACCTAACTGTAACTTTGTATCCTTTAACTAACATCTTTATATTTCCCTCACCTCCCTGCCCCTGGAAATCACTGTACTATTTGCTGTTTCTTTGTATTTGACTTTTTAAAATTCTGCATATAAGTGAGATTATGCAGTATTTATTTTCTGTGCCTTGCTTATTTTGTACAATGTTTTCCAGGTTAATCCATATCATTGCAAATGGTAGGCTCTCCTTTCTTAGAACTGAATAACATTTTATATTGCTTCTATATCTTAGCTGTTGTGAATAATGCTCCAATACAGATGGGAGTGCAGATATCTCTTTGAAGTACTGATTTTATTTCCTTTAGATGTATACCCAGAAATGGAATTGTTGGATCACATGGTAATTTTATTTTTAATTTTTTTAGGAACCTCCAAACTGTTCTCAATCATAGCTGTATCAATTTACATTCCCAATCGTGTACAGGGTTCCCTTTTCCTCAAACCCACCCCAACACTTGCTATTGCTTCTCCTTTTGGTAATAGCCATCCTAACAACAGTGAGGTAACATTTCATTGTGGTTTTAATTTGCATTTACCTGATGATTAATGATGCCGATCACATTTTTATATAACTTTTGGCCATTTGTATGTCTTCTTTTGATAAATATCTATTTAATTCTTTTTCCCATTTTAAATTGGGTTATTTGGGGTTTTTTCTTATTGAGTTGTATGTTCCTTATATATTTTTGACATTAACTTTTTATTATATTTTTCAGATGGTTTCACAGAAGTTTGAATGTTTTAAACGATAGTAGTTTCACCACCTAAGAAGTTGTCTTTCAATAAGAAGACCAAAGAGGAAGATATAAAAAGACTTATTTTGGTGTATCTCTAGGATATTTCCTAAGAACTGGTATACAATTGGTCTAGATATTTGAGGAAGTCTGAGTTGATGCATAGGCAGGTATGGTCAATAAGAAATTAGGCTTATCAGCCTGATTTGATTATTACTCAGACTGGTAAGAACTGAGGACATAAGGGCTGAGGACATGAAGGTCACCCCAGCCCTTATGCTGAACCTGCTTTTTGGCAGGTAAGTTCTTGCCAACCCCTAATCATTTCTGCTAACTCCCTTGTATTTCCAGTACCACCGTACTCAATTAAAGATCCAGACTCATCTCTTACAATAGTAAAACATACCTAAGATCAGGCTATAACGTTTACACAAGTTTATTATTACCGTTAGTATTTTATTCAAATAATATCACAAAGCATTAAAAATTTCAGAAATAAACCTATAGACACACCCCTAAAACTTTATATGAATATCTCTGGGGCAATAGGCCATGGTTCTCTGCAGGTTAGTGGTGTATTTTTCACTAGCTGTTAAATTATTCAGTGCTTACACAGTCTTCAAACCAAATGTATACTTTTCTTTTTTCACTCCCATTATCTAAGTAGTCACCATAAAATAGCAATATTTACCAAAAATATCTCTCATATCTGTTCCATCTTCTCCAATTCAATAGAATTGTCAGTGCTAAAAAATCTGCTATTTAGCTTAAGCCTCCTCCAATTATTTATTTTTCATAATGGGAGACAGTGTAGCACAGCTGTTAAATATACAAGTTCTAGACTTAGACTGTGCATGGTTCAAATTAAGATCTGACTAGTGGTGTCATCATTGCCAAATTACTTAATTTCTCTCACCCATTGCAGAATTAACAAAAAGTACAATAATTATGATGCCTACAAGCATTAAAACAAACATGCCTATATACATATATATGTAAAATGTGTTTTATAATATCTGGAACAAAAAGTCCATTCAATAAATATTAGCTACTAGTATTATTGCCATTATTATCTCCAAAATTTAGTTCAAATATTTCTTTTTCAGTTACAATTTGAATATCTCTGGGAAAAATGTCAATCATTTTACTCTGTCTTGTGATGTCATCCTGTGAAATGTATTCTTTTTTTGGCACTGATAATATTAAATGGATGAAATTTAAAATAACAGGTATTCTCTCTGAAGAACAATTTATGCAACTTGAAGATGGTCCAAATACAAATCACATCTGATAGTTAACCAATGATACTGACATCTGCCTTCCTGAAAGATCAATAAGATTGGAGAAGATTATTATAATTGGATGAGTGATGACATCACAAGGCATTTTTTATCTGTAAATGATAGAAAATGGTGTTTACACTTACCTGGGAAGTAGATTTCTAATATGGATAGAATTTAAAAGATTTAAAACGTGTACACTGCTCTAAAGTGTTATTATAGTCAAACTAATAAGGCTTAACTTTAAGTGAAAAAAAAACAAGAAAAATGTGCAGAAAATATCTACTATATATTGTGATAAATGACAGCTACTATCAGTTGTTAATAAATTGAACTGAAATAGCAGAATATAAATAAAGAAAAGATCTATATCTAGCCTATTTAAATCTTGCTTCTTAATGGAATTTTATCATTACTTCACTTCTCTATTTTATAGTACATTCTATAAGTTATTTTTTAAATTTACGACATAAAGGAGGCTTTCTATTAAGAGCTTGCTAATGAAATTACAAACTGAAACATGAGTCATAACTGACATGAAGATTTGAATAAAAGAATACATTAATTCACTAATCTAGCTGATGATCAAGAAAGGGATGCAGGAAAGAACTGACAATCTGTGCATATATAGTGTGCCAGATATCCCATGTTGAACATTTATACAGTAGAATAAAATAAAAGTAGTGGTATTGCTAGAGCAGCCATGGCTTAATAAGCCTGAACCACAGACTGGTTGGTTCTGTAAGATAAAACCAAAATATGAAGACTTTGAGAAACCACATTATTTCTTTTTATATAAATATTTCTTTTTAAATTAGTAATCAACAAATATATGTGCCTTCAACAATTGCAGATTACATAATTTCAGAACAACGCTCCTTCTGAAGAAAATTAGAAAACAGTAGGAAAAAATTCTTCTTGAAGGCAAAAGACAGCTTGGTGCTGTTATCCCAGTAGTTAGTGAGTTCTCTCTCTCCAGGACTGAAGTAGTTCTGGCAGAAATAGATTAATTCCCCATGAGAGTGGATTGTTATAAAGCCAGGACGGTCCCTCAGGCTTTCCCCTCTTTGCACATGTCTACTCTCTTTTGACTTTTTGCACCATGTTGTGATGCAACAGGAAAGCCCCCACCAGAAGCCAGGACCATGCTCTTGAACTTCTCAACCTGCAGAAACGTGACTAAATAAACCTCTTTTCTTTATTAAGAAAAAAGAGAATTAAATAATTGATAGGCCCAGATCAAGGAGAAGACAGAGATCCAGAGATAAGGGCTTGATATCTGGAACTTACTCAACCTTGGGGTGTTTGTTTATTCTAAGAGATTCATAGCACATTAATTTATAGCCTCCTCTGCTAAAGGAACAAAGGTGGAAGAACATGTCCACCTAAATGTGGGAGGGCATAGTAAATTATGTGAATTTGTATGAGACCCACATACAAATAAGGATATAGAGGGTTATATCCTTAAAATAAGGCTAAATTAGAAGTTAACTGCTCCTTCCCAAGACTTTATCCCAACTCCAAATTATCTAAACACCTGAAATTCTATTAAGATGGTTCTAGATTGTCAATGCCCCAGACACATGAGAGAAGTAAACATAAAACTTTTGTTTATGTTTTAAATTTAAATTTAAATTGCATTCTAGTAATATTTAGATTGCATTCTAGTAATATTTCTGAAAACCAAAGGACTAAAGCAGAATATTTTAAAGGCAACAACAGAATGAAAGATTGTCTTCAAAGAAAAGTCAATAATACTAAGAAGCTATTAACCAGTTCAATAGAGACTAGAAGATAAACCCTTTTGAAATGACATTTTAAGGTGCTAAAATATAGCTGTTAAATTAGAATTCTATGTCCATTACAAATATTCACTAAGTATTAAGATAAGTACACTTATGGACAAGCAAAACAGAAAATATAGCTCTGATGAGCAGGTTGCCTGTTCACTCTGACAAAGGGCTAATATCCAAATCTACAATGAACTCAAACAAATTTACAATAAAAAAACAAACAACACCATCAAAAAGTGGGCGAAGGACATGAACAGACACTTCTCAAAAGAAGACATGTATGCAGCCAACAGACATGTGAAAAAATGCTCATCATCACTGGCCATCAGAGAAATGCAAATCAAAACCACAATGAGATACCATCTCACACCAGTTAGAATGGTGATCATTAAAAAGTCAGGAAACAACAGGTGCTGGAGAGGATGTGGAGAAATAGGAACACTTTTACACTGTTGTTAGGACTGTAAACTAGTTCAACCATTGTGGAAGACAGTGTGGCGATTAATTGGGGATCTAGAACTAGAAATACCATTTGACCCAGCCATCCTATTATTGGGTATATACCCAAAGGACTATAAATCATGCTGCTATAAAGACACATGCACACGTATGTTTATTGCGGCACTATTCACAATAGCAAAGACTTGGAACCAACCCAAATGTCCAACAATGGTAGACTGGATTAAGAAAATGTGGCACATATATACCATGGAATACTATGCAGCCATAAAAAATGATGAGTTCATGTCCTTTGTAGGGACATGGATGAAATTGGAAATCATCATTCTGAGTAAACTATCGCAAGGACAAAAAACCAAACACCCCATGTTCTCACTCATAGATGGGAATTGAACAATGAGAACACATGGACACAGGAAGGGGAACATCACACTCTGGGGACTGTTGTGGGGTTGGGGGAGGAGGGAGGGATAGCATTAGGAGATATACCTAATGCTAAATGGCGAGTTAATGGGTGCAGCACACCAGCATGGCACATGTGTACATATGTAACTAACCTGCACATTGTGCACATGTACCCTAAAACTTAAAGTATAATAATAATAATAATAATAATAAAGAAAATATATCTCTGAGAAATCTACAGCAAAGGAAAAACTAAAGGGAAGTCTATAGGAAGAAAGAAAAATGTGCAAAAATTGCATTTTGTAAAAGCAAAAAAAGAAAATAAAGAGCAAGAAAATAAAAATGTTCTATCACCTGCCGGCATTTACATATATTAATGAACACAATGGTAGCACATAACTAATGATGTGGTAATAAGATTCAAAGGTCCTTAACAAAAGGTAAGGCCCCAACTAACATTAGACTTTGGTAAGTCAAGATTAATGTGATAATTTTTAGGTTAAACACACAACATTTTTTAAAAATAGGAAATGAGCAAACAAAGAAACCTACAACAAGAGTGAAAAATAGAAAGATCTCAGTAAAATAAATTTAAATCCAATTATAATAGTAATTACATTAAATATAAATGGATAAAAATCTAATCAAAGTTGCTATTCTTGATTTCCTAAAATCACAGTTCTATTTGCTATTTACAGAAAATTAAAATACAGAAAACATAATAAAATAATGCAAAAAAGTTATGCTACATAAAGACAAATTAAAATAAAACTGACGTAGCAGTATTAACATGAGACAAAGAAAACATTTAGATAAAGAGCATTCCTAAAGAAAGAGAGGAAAATTTCATAGTGATAAAAGATTCAATGTAACAGAAATACATAATTTTAATTTTGTTTTCAACAAATTAATATTAGCTTACTATATATTAAACAAAAGATTATAGAACTAAAAATAGAAAAAAACTGATTCTGTAATTATATTTTTAAATGTTAGTGGATTCTCTCTTTGATAGAACAAAGGGTACAAGTTAATAATAATTGACTAGAAGAGCTAAGCAACATTAATAAGAAATATAACTTAATGAAGATATTATAGTGTGTATACTAAGTGCTATGTCATTGCATACAAGAACTGCAGAATATTGACATACAAAGTTTCAGAATTGAACTGAGAGTATGTTCTCTGATTACCATGCAATTGAGGTTAAAAAAAATACTGAAAATTTAACTAGAAAAAATAAAATATTTGAAAATTAAGCTATACACATTTATACAACTCAGGGGATACAATGGATCACAAAGTATATTAATAACTATGTTGAAGTTAATAATATTTAAAATATTACCTATCAATCTTATGGGAGACAGGGAAAGCCATACTTAAAAAACAGTCTGTAATATATCTATCTGTATTTATGTGTGTGTGTGTGTATTAAGGGGTTAAAAATAAAAATGAAGTAAATTCTAATAAAATATAAGGAAATAAATAATTAAAATGGTAATCTAAAGATATGCTAAAATAGTGTTGCTCAAATTAAAAAATCATTCATTATAATATCGCTTAGAAAATACAAACACAAAAGAAATTTTGAAATTTAATACATGACATCCATAAAAATGTGTAGCACACATTATATTTAATGGTAAAATATTCAAAACTTCCCCTTGGAAATCAGGACAATACACTTCTTACCATCTTTCTCACTATTTAAGAATGTAGCTTAAGTCCTAGCCAGTGCACTAATAAAATACACATAAATTATAAATTTTAAAAATAGTAAGGAAGACATGGAAAAGCTATTTTATTAGATGACAGGATATTACATCTAAATATTCAAAAGGAACCACAGTAACATTCCAAATTAATAAGTCAGTCTATCAGAATATCATGAACAGTATCAAAAACCAATTACATATCTACATACAAACATTTCTACTGATATACACACATTCAACTGGTAAATAATATAAGATGCCCATTTACAAAACAATAATATAAAAAAGCAAGCTAATAAAAGCTTTTAAGACTTCTACAAAAACAATAAAATATTATTAAGAGGAATTTTAGAAAAACTAAGATGAAGAAATTCCTTGCCCATATGCTACCCTCAATCCTTTTAAACATCCAGTGGTGAGAATGCTGTTAATTCATTATAATACAATCTACTTCCTTAAACAAATTAGAAGCCATTTTGGAACAGTTCTTCATATTGATAATTTTTTTTTATATTATTTAAATTTTTAATTTTTTCTCCAAAACGTAAACATTTAACTTTCACTTATTCTATTATCTTCAGTTCCAGTTATCTTTTTAGTGGTCTCTAATGTATACTTTAGGCTGGGCATGGTGGCTCACACCTGTAATCCCAGCATTTTGGGAGGCCAAGGCGGGTGGATCACCTGAGGTCAGGAGTTCAAGAACAGCTTGGCCAACATGGCAAAACCCCATCTATACTAAAAAAAAAATGCAAAAATTGGCTGGGCGTGGTGGCATGTGCCTGTAACTACAGCTACTCAGGAGGCTGAGGCAGGAGAATCACTTGAACCTGGAAAGAGGAGGTTGCAGTGAGCCAAGATTGCACCATTGCATTCCAGCCTGAGCAACAAGAATGAAACTCCATCTCAAAAAAAAAAAAAGTATACTTTAATGTTTTTATATTTCAAATTTTGTCATGATTTTTTTCAACTCTCTTATATCCATTTCTTTCTAATCATATTTCTCTTAATCTGATCCATATATCTGTTTATAGTATAATGTTCCTTTTTCATAAGTAATCGCATTTAATTGGGACACACTGTATGACAAATCATTTTTTAAAAATTTATTATGGTCTCTGTACTAAACCATTTCCTGGCAATCGGTTCTTTCTCTAAGTAAATATGCTCTCTTTGCTTTCGCAAAATTGTTCCACAGGTCATATGTAATTGTTTTTTTTAATTATTCTTGAATAATAGTAATTATGACAATATCTCAATTTTTAAATGCCAAATAGATGCCAAATGCTGTATAATCTTTAAAATAACTCAACAGTTACACATGTGGGTAGAAAAGCTGAGGTTTGCATCCATATTTACCTAATTGCAATGCCACCCACACCATACAATTCCATGTTAGTCCTCCTTGAAGGAGATCTTTCCAAACCTATATTAATCACATAGCCTCTTTGTTTGGATAGCCTTTTGTCTCTTCTCTGTCAACCTGGACAATCCCTTTATCACATCTAAAACAAAATAGCAGGCTGCTATGTTAGGTATTTTAATTGTATGTTGAGACTAGTGTAAGATTTCATTTAATTATTTCTATAGGTCTATCTTGAAATCTCCTTTTCTACCTATTTGTTTTACTGCATGCATAGTGTATTAAAAGTATGTGAAAAACACTGCACTACTCTAAAAGATCTCTAGATGATGTTTCTGTCAAAACAACAACAACAACAACAACAACAAACTCTTTATTTCCAGAAAACACACCTGTGGTACGCAATACCTAATTATCAGCATCCTTCATATCTTGCTTAGTTGGTTTCTGGGAAATGCAGCTTTTGAATGGTTGTGGGGGAGAAGTATTGCTGGAAGAAATGGATGAGTGGGAATCATGTCTTTGCTATTTTGAAAAACTCAGTCATGTAATGCTTCTTGTAACTTATACTTCTGAGCTAGAGTCTAGAAACCAGATTTAGAGAAGGAGGCAGGAGCTTATTCTGACCCATAGAAGACAAGATGTGTTGAAAGGCAATTGTTTCTTTCAATTCAGTTCCATTAGTCTTGCAGAAATTCTCTTTAGATTACAGCAGTAGTTTTGTCCATTTTTTGTCCATTTTTCTGTGTGAGTTTCAGTACATATTTCAATGGAAAATCAGGGAAGGCTATGACCGCGTTACCACATGCCATTTTAGGCCTCTGTATTTATTCCTGCAATCTTCTACGTATCTTTCAGGCAGAGGTATGATTTGAAAGGCATGCACAAACTGTTTTATGCTACTTTCCTACTTGATTTTAAATGATGAAGAATAGTGCTTAAAATTCTTTAGAAAATAGTCTTGGTTTGACAATATACCAATGGGATTTGAGAAAAATCTTACATTCCTTTACTTGAAAATGAAGGTAGCTTTAGAAACATCTCCGTTAGTAGTCACTAGATCATGAACGGTCAAACCTTTGGAAGAAGAGCCACAAAATAAAGTTAATAAAAAGGAAAGATTTCAGGGGTAATAAAAGAGGAGAAGGAGATCTTTTGGCAAATAATATTAAGTATCCAGTACTGAATGCAGACCATTTGAAGAGAAGTGGTATAAGGTAAAACACTTGAAAAGTATATTTTTAGAACCACTAAATATATTAGAGTTAAAAGGAATTTAAATGTGTCTGTTCAACCACCTTTCTTTCTTCAGTTCTCACAGCTACCTGCCAAATAGTAGTCCAACCCATGCTTAATAATTCCAATGATCCATTTCATTTTCAAGCTTTTCTTTTAATGCTTTTACAGAATTTAAACTTGTCACCACCCTAGGAGTTCAAGACCAAACTGGGCTACAAAGTGAGGCCCCCCCAACTCTACAAAAATGTTTTAAAAACTTAGCTGGGCATGTTGACAGAAGCCTATGGTCTCAGGAATCTGAGGAACAATGAGCTGTGTTTGTACCACTGAACTCCAGCCTACACAACACAGTGAGACCCTGTTTCTTAAAAAAAAAGAAAAGAAAATCTGTCACCACATTATTTTGTATTTAGGAATTGACAAACCAGAAGGATAAATAAATTCATCAAGAATGTTGTTGGCTAGAAAACTATAAAGAAGGTAAGTTATTCCAGAAAATAAAAAAGAGGTAATTACAAATTTAAGTTGAGAGCTTTCTACATTTATAAAATGTAAAATTGAAAAAAAGTTGAACTGAAGGTACAAAATCAGGAGGGGAAGAAGTTAATATAAATAAAAACCCTACATAAATCTGACCAGTGCGGTAGCCCTGAAAAATAGAAAAGATGGGATAGAAGTTAAAAATCACAGTAGAAATAAATCTTGTAGAACCTAACAACTCATTGGATATAAAAAAGCAAGGGAAAATAAAAGGGCTTAGGAAAAAGCTTTCAGATTTTGAGCTTGTTTGAGTGAGACCTGATGAGTTTCAGATTTTTGTTAAACATGACGTGCAAATAGAACACATATGTAGAAACATCCTACAAATAACTAGGAATATTGTATAAGAAGATAAGTCAAGCTAGGGTGAATGAAGGGGAATATACAAAAATCATCAGCATGAAAGTGACATTGAAGCTCTACATGGAGACCTAAAAACTAAGCATTCTTACAGGCAGAAGATAAAAAAGCCTTCGAGAAATAAAAATTGAAAGTATGAGGCAATGCTTCTCATTATTTTACTAAGCAATATAGAACTTTTCCAAATTTTCTTAAACACATTTCCAGTAGGCTTAGAACATATGCCACCACTCTAAAGAAGTCTATCAAAGAAGCATTTTATTCACTTGAAAAGTAATAAAGTTATTCATTTTAAAGTAACATATAAATATTTATAATTTAAAAAGATGCTAATCTATGTTTCTAAGATTTCAAGTGATATTTTAGATGACTCTGACATAGAAACCATTTTTATTTGAACTTGAGCAACTGTAATACTCAATATTATTCCTGCAGCTCCTATTATATGTATGTTTTAATTGTAAGAGACTTCCTCATGTTGTTACAAAAAATATTAAGGATCCACCTGTCTGTGGTACTAGTTACAAGAATCAGTGTGTGTGTAAAAAGTATACATCAAAAAGAGTAAATTCTACTGTATTTCAATTAAAGTTTTTTTAAAAGAATTATTCTGTATCTTTCAGGCACCAGTTCCTTTAATCAATCCCTAGTTTTGTAGCTGATTTTTTTCCTTTATTTATTCCTTCCTCTCTACCTTCATTGCCTTCATTATCTTTCTTCTTATCCCTTTTATTTTTCTCCTGTATCATTACTTCTTGCTTAGATCCATTGTGCAAGAGCTTGACCAGTTATAAATCTTAAGTATACATTCAGTTTTAAAAGTGAAAAATAGAAAACAAAAATCAACTATGTATTTTTTAAATCAGACAAGTTTGCACATATAGAAATAGGTATTTTTAAAGGTATTATTCATAATGTTATATTTGATAACATGGGATATACATTCAAACAAGACTGATACAATTTTTATACCAGAAATTTACTAATTTTGTGATAAAATTTGAAGGAAATATGGAATTTATTGATTTTTAAAATCATCTAGACAAATGGGAGTTTGGCAAATTAGTGGTTTATTGCAGTCAATGAATCAAGTAAAAAGCTGAAACCAGAATTGAACATTTTAGGCTTCATTTTTTAATGATAACTCTAGCAAAAAAAGGTATGCTAAAAAATGTGTCTTCTAGGTTTGAAGAGTTGAGAGATCAATAGGAACAAAAAGGGTTTATTTCTCTTTGAGGTCAAGAGTGAAAACTTTGGTTTATGTTTCCATGAGGGAGTTTGTCAGATAAATACTAGTTCATTCACTCATTCATCCAAAAAATATTTACTACATAATTTACTGCATGCCAGACACTAATTGTTTGGATAAGTGAATAAACAAAACTAATATCTTTGCAAATAGTAGTTCTTCAGCACAGAGGAAGGTGATAAACATTAAGGTAATTCTGTAGCATTCTGGAAGGCACTAAGAGCTATAGAAAAATAAAGAGCGATATAAAGGGAATCAGGATTGCCAGGGCTTAAAGGGGCAGGTTTCAATTTTAAAAAGAATCGTTGAGGGATGCCTAGATTACATGTAACAATAGAACAAAGACTCAATAGAGTTGAGTGAATTAGACATATGGCTATTTGGGAAGAGATTACTGAACGGGAAACATAGATACAGATTTCCTAATGCCAAGAATGTGCCTGATGTAGTGAAGGAGGGGTAAGGCAGCCAGTGGCTAGATTATTGAGAGACAGGGTAAAAATAATGGGAGATAAACTTATAAAGACAAAGAGTTAGGCTGTTGAAACTGACCTGCTAGGACCTTGTAGGCTATAGTGAGGATTAGGGCTTACCAAAATTCAAAAAAAAAAATGAAAATGAAAAAGATTGCAGGAGAAGGAGTACAGAGTGTGTAGTATGCATTTGAAATGGTTATCTCAAGTAGGACTCACCAGACACCAAATTTGTTGGTACCTTGACAAAACTTAAGGGAGAAATAGAGCAATACAATTGTCTTACTCTGTTTGGGCTGCTATAAGAGAATACTATTAACTGGGTAGCTTATCCAATTTCACAAAGTTCTGGATCAAAGTTCAAAATCAAGGCATCGGCAAATTTGGTGTCTGGTGAGGGCCTACTTGCTGGTTCATAGAAAGCACCTTCTTGCTGTGCCCCATGTAGTTAAAGGCAAAGGATCACTTTGGGGCTTCTTACAAGGCACTGATTCAATTCATAAGAACTCTGCCATCGTATTCTAATCACCTCTCAAAGACAGCGCCTCCTAATAATATTACTTAAGGGCCAGGCTTTAAACATGAATTTTGGGGAACAAAAACATTCAGACTATAGCTACAATAATAGTAGAAAACTTCAAAATACCACTTTCAGTAATAGACAGAACATGCAGACTGAAGATCAGTGAGGAAAAAGAGAACTTCAACAACACTGTAAACCAAATGGACCTAGTAAACTACACAGAACATTCTACTCAAAACATCAAAATACACATCCTTCTCAAGAACACACAGAATATTCTCCAGGATAGCTTACATGTTAGGTCACAAAACAAGTATTAACAACTTTTGAAAAAATAGTATTTAACAAAATATCTTTTCTCACTACAATAGAATAAACCTAGAAATCAGTAATAGAAGAAAGATTGGAAAATTCGCAAATATCTGGAAAGTAAACAACACCTTGAACAATCACTGTCATGAAGAAATCAAAAAGAAAACTAGAAAAAAAGACAAATAACTAAAACCAAAAACTAAAAAAGAAGATAAAAATGAGAACACAATATACCAAAACTAATGGGATGCATCAAAAGCAGTCCTAAGAAGGAAGTTTATTGGGATAACCCTACCTTTAAAACGAAAAAAATGTTTCAAGTAAACAACCTAACTTTATACCTCAAGGAACTATAAAAAGAAGACTAAGGTAAGCTCAAAGTTAGAGGAAGAAAGGAAACAACAAAAAGTGAAACAAAAGAAAATAACAAGTGGAATTTTATTTCTTTTCTAAATAAAAGAAATGAAAAATAGAAAACAATTTTAAAAATCAATGATGCTAAGAGTTTTGTTTAAAAAGATACAAAATATTGGCAAACCCTTAGCTAGAACAAGAAAAAAAAAAGACTCAAATAAATAAATAAATTAGAAATCAAAGTGGAGACATTACAACTGATGCACCAGCAATACAGAGAATCACAAGATACTACTATGAATAATATATCCCAACAAACTGGATAACCTAGGAGAAATGGGCAAATTCCTATAAACATACAACTCACCAATACGAAATCATAAAGAAATAGAAAGTCTATATAGTCTATAGTTATAGTCTACCAATCTATTAATAGTATGGAGATTGAAACAATAATCAAAAACTCCCCGAAGCAAAGAAAATTCCAGGACTAGATGACTTCTGTAGTGAATTCTTTCAAACATTTAAAAAACAATTGACTGCAATATTTTTCAAACTTTTCCAAAAACCTGAAGAGGAAGGAACACTTCTAAATTAATTTTATGGGGCCAGCATTATCTTGATACTTAAGCTAGACAAAGATACGAAACTACAGTCCACCGTATTGTGATAAATATAGATGCAAAGTCCTCACGAATATGTTAGCAAACCAAATCCAACAGAAATTAAAACGATCATACACTATGATGAAGTGGGATTCATCTCTGGGATTCAAGAACTGTTCAACAGATACAGATCAATAAATACGATACACCATATTAACAGAATGAAGGATAAAAATCATGTGAACATCTCAATAGATGCAGGAAAAATATTTAACAAAATTCAACACCCTTTCAAAATAAAAACTCTATGAAACCTCAAAATATGAGAAAAGTACTTCAACATAACAAAGACTGTATCTGAAAAGTCCACAGCTTAACATTACATTCAATGACGCAACTGAAAGCTTTTCCTCTAAGATCAGAAATAAGAAGTATTCCCACCACTTCTATTCAACATAGTACTTGAAATCTTAGCCAGAGTAAGAAAAGGATGAAAAAGGAAGAAGAAAAATTGTCCTTGTTTGAAAATGACATGATCTTATAAATAGAAAAATAGAAAACCCTAACATCTCCATTAAAAATCTGAAGAACTAATAAATTAATTCACTAAAATTGCAGAGTTTAGAGTCAACATGCAAAATCAGTTGTGTTTCTACACATTAGCAAAAAACTATCTGAAAAGTAAATTAGGAAAACAGTCACATTTACAGTAACAGCAAAAAAGAGTAAAATACTCAGGAATAAACCTAACTAAGGAGGTGAAACACTTCTATACTGAACACTACAAAATACTGATGAAAGGAATTAATAAATACACACACAAATAGACATTATGTGTTCATGGATTAGAAGACTTACTATTTTTTTTCTGTTTTTTTTTTGTTTGTTTGTTTGTTTTGTTTTTATGTTTTGTGAGGCCAAATTTTAATTTTAAAGTACAAAAATCAACTGGGTCACCTCAGAATTTTTTACAAGCAAGAAAACCTCCAAAGGATTTCATTTCATTTCACTGTTGTAAATGACAATCATTTATGATCCATACATAATAAAGAACAGAAAAAGTATAAAGAAAAGATGAAAGTGGTGGAAAAAATGAAGTATTCAAAACACATTTTATCGTTACAAGTCCAATAAATTATACTGTTCATTGAAAAAAATTTCTATTTCCAAAGTTTAAGGACAGTGTTTTCTCAAGCAATTGTGTGAGGCTGCATGTGCGTACTAAAATATTAGAAACAGAAGAGCAAAAATCCCCACAACTGTCTCAAGTCTGCTTCTGAAAATGTGCAGAAGCATTTTCTTTTTTTTTTTTTGACAAATTAAAAATTATATATTTTAAAGGTGTACAATGTACTATTTTGGTATATGTATACATTGTAAAATGATTACCACCATCAAGCTAATTAACATATCCATTACCTTATATGGTTACCTTTTTTTATTATTATTAAGTATTTATTGATCATTCTTGGGTGTTTCTCGGAGAGGGGGATATGGCAGGGTCATAGGATAATAGTGGAGAGAAGGTCAGCAGATAAACACATGAACAAAGGTCTCTGGTTTTCCTAGGCAGAGGTCCCTGTGGCCTTCAGCAGTGTTTGTGTCCCTGGGTACTTGAGATTAGGGAGTGGTGATGACTCTTAAAGAGCATGCTGCCTTCAAGCATCTGTTTAACAAAGCACATCTTGCACCGCCCTTAATCCATTTAACCCTGAGTTGACACAGCACATGTTTCAGAGAGCACGGGGCTGGGGGCAAGGCCATAGATCAACAGCATCCCAAGGCAGAAGAATTTCTCCTAGTACAGAACAAAATGGAGTCTCCTATGCCTACTTCTTTCTACCCAGACACAGTAACAATCTGATCTCTCTTTCTTTTCCGCACATTTCCCCTTTTTCTTTTCAACAAAACCGCCATCGTCCTCATGGCCCGTTCTCGATGGTCACTGTCTCTTCGGAGCTGTTGGGTACACCTCCCAGACAGGAGGGCCGGGCAGAGGCGCTCCTCACTTCCCAGACAGGGCGGCCGGGCAGAGGCACTCCTCACGTCCCAGAGGGGGCGGCCGGGCAGAGGCGCTCCTCACTTCCTACCAGACAGGGTGGCAGCCAGGCAGAGGCGCTCCTCACCTCCCAGACAGGGCGGCCGGGCAGAGGCGCTCCTCACTTCCCAGACTGGGTGGCCGGGCAGAGGCGCTCCTCACCTCCCAGACGGGGCGGCCGGACAGAGGCGCTCCTCACCTCCCAGACGGGGCGGCCGGGCAGAGGCGCTCCTCACCTCCTAGACGGGGCGGCCGGACAGAGGCGCTCCTCACCTCCCAGACTGGGCGACCGGGCAGAGGCACTCCTCACTTCCCAGACGGGGCGGCGGGGCAGAGGCGCTCCTCACTTCTTAGAGGGGGCGGCCGGGAAGAGGCGCTCCTCACTTCCCAGAGGATGGGCGGCCGGGCAGAGGTGCGCCTCACTTCCTCCCAGATGGGGTGGCGGCCAGGCAGAGGCGCTCCTCACCTCCCAGACGATGGGCGGCCAGGCAGAGGTGCTCCTCATCTCCCAGAGGGAGCGGCCAGGCAGAGGCGCTCCTCACTTCCTCCCAGACGGGTGGCGGCTGGGCAGAGGCGCTCCTCACTTCCCAGACGGGGCGGCCGGGCAGAGGCGCTCCTCACTTCCCAGAGGGGGCGGCCGGGCAGAGGCGCTCCTCACTTCCTCCCAGACTGGGTGGTGGCCGGGCAGAGGCACTCCTCACCTAACAGACGGGGCGGCAGGGCAGAGACGCTCCTCACCTCCCAGACGGGGCAACCGGGCAGAGGCGCTCCTCACCTCCCAGACGGGGTGGCGGCTGGGCAGAGACGCTCCTCACATCCCAGACGATGGGTGGCCGGGCAGAGACAGTCATCCCATACGGGATGGCGGCGGGGCAGAGGCTGTAATCTTAGCACTTTGGGAGGCCAAGGCAGGCAGCTGGGAGGTGGAGGTTGTAGCCAGCCGAGATCACGCCACTGCACTCCAGCCTGAGCAACATTGAGCATTGAGTGAGCGAGACTCCGTCTGCAATCCCAGCACCTCGGGAGGCCAAGGCCGGCAGATCACTCGGGGCCAGGAGCTGGAGACCAGCCCGGTCAACAGGGCGAAACCCAGTCTCCACCAAAAATACAAAAACCAGTCAGGCGTGGCGGCACGCGCCTGCAATCCCAGGCACTCCGCAGGCCGAGGCAGGAGAATCACAGGAGCCCGAGGCAGGGAGGTTGCAGCGAGCTGAGATCACGGCAGTACAGTCCAGCTTTGGTAACAGAGGGAGACGGAAGAAAGAAGGAGAGGGAGACCGAAGAAAGACAAAAGAAGAAAGGGGAGGGGGAGAGGGAGAGGGAGAGGGCTTACTATTGTGAAAATGTTCAAAGTACCCAAAGCTATCCATTGCAATTCCTATCAAAATCGCAAAGGAAATTTCTTACAGAAGTAGAAAACTAATAAGATTGAGACGAAAGAAAGGAGATATCACACTTTCTAATTTCAAAATTTAGTACAAAGCTGCAATAATCCAAACCATAGAGCAAAACTAAAAGCTTTTTTCTCTAAAATCAGAAATGAGGCAAAGAAGCACACCCGCCATTTTTATTCAAAATAGTACTTGAAGTCCTAGCCAAAGCAAAAACAAAAAGAAGAACAACGATGGAATACATCAGTGGAAAAGAATAGAGAACCCAGATATAAACCCATTAGTATACAGTCAAGTAATTTTCAACAAAGACGTCAAAAACACACCATGTGGGAAGAATTATCTCTACAATAAATAGTGTTGGGAAAATGAGACATCTGTATAGGAAATAATGAAATAGAACCCTTATCTCATTTTATATATAAAAAATCAACTCAAAATAGATTAGAAATACAAATGTAAAATCCGAAACTGTAAAATAAAGAAAACATAGAGAAAAAGCTTCATGATACCGGTCTTGATAGGTTTTACTGATATAATACCCAAAGCACAGGCAACCAAATAAATAAATAAATAATTAGGACTATATTAAACCAAAAAGTTTCTGCATAGCAATCAATAGCACAAAAAGCAACTTCTGGAATGTAAGAAAATATTTGCAAACCATATAACTAATAAGAGGTTAATCTCTAAAATATATAAAGAATTCTACAATTTGGTAGCAAAAGAACTAATAACTCAAATAAAAAATGAATAAAGGAAATGAATAAATATTTCTTTAAAGAAAACATACAGATGTCCAACAGGTATATGAAAAAAAGTTTAATGTTAGTAATCATTAGAGAAATGCAAATCAAAGTAATAATGAAATATCATCTCACACCAATCAGGATGGCTATTATAAAAAATAATAAGACAAGTATTAGTGTAGATGTGGAAAATGCAAACCCTTGGACATTGTTGGTGGGACTACAAAATGATGTATTCATTATGGAAACCAGTATGGGGGTTCTTAAAAAAATAAAATTAGAAATGTAATGTGATTCAGTAATCTCACTTCTGAATATTTAGCCAAAATAATTGAAATCAAGATCTCGAAGAAACATTAGCATACTCCTGTTCATTGCAGCACTATTTATAATAGCCAAGATGTGGAAACAACCTAAATGTTCACGGGCAGATGAATGGTTAATTAAAATGTGGTAAATATATAAAATGTTATATTACTAAGCCTTAAGAAGGAAATTCTGCAATATGCAACACCACAATGAACCTCGAGGATATTATGCCAGGTGAAATAAGCCAGTCACACAAAGACAAATACTACGTGACTCTACTTATATGAAGTATCTAAATTAATTAAATTTATAGAATGCAACAATGTTATGGTGGTTGCTAGGGGTTGGGCAGGGGAAGGAGTAAGACACTGATCAATAAGTACAATACACCAGATAAGTAAGATAAGTAAGTTCTAGAGTTTTGCTGTGAAACATTGTATCTATAGTCAAAACACTGTACTGTACACTTAAAAATTAAAAAGGGTAAATCCCATGTTAAGTGTTCTTACCACAATAAAATAAAATTTCAAAGTTGAATAAATTTCACATGGAGCAAATTACTCCTATTTTTATAAACCATATAGTCAATTCTTAGTCCTCTTGGAACTTAACAAATCACAGCATCTGACAGTGTTATTCACTACCTCCTCATTTTAAAACTGCACTTAGTTCAGGTGGTATCTAGGATGTCATGTTTTTCTTGTTTTTTTCACCTATCTCACTAATTTCTTCCAATAGTCTTTCTTTGGTTTATCTTCTTTTCTATGATCCTTCCTTTAGTGATATCTTCAAGCCTTATTCTTTAAATGCCATGTATGTGCCAATAACTTCAAATTTGTATCTCTAAACCAGAACTCTCCAGATTTTGGACTTTTATATCTAATTGTTTACTCAGACTCTCCACATGAAGACTACGAATTTAACCCTCAGCTTGATCTTGTCATTTCCTCTCTCTTCCACACACAAGTATGCACCACCCACTGTATTCGTTTTCTCATTTGACGGCAATTCCAGCCTTCCAGCTGGTCATTTAAGAAACTTTGAAGCATTTCCAGTGCCTGTTTCTTTCACAGCCTTCATCCAACCTATCAGGAAATTCTATTGGTTCCATCTAATAAATATATCCATAATCTGAAATTCCTGGGGGCTGAAGGAAAGAAACCTATTAAAAATAGTATGTCTACATTTTCTGCAGAAGAACAAAGAAACCTATTTTTTTTGTAGAAAGAGAAATTTCACAAAAGTGTTAATATTTTTGCATTTTACTTATTTTCCTTAATAGAGGTTAAAAGTGCCAAAAGAGATTTAATATTAATACGATTTGCAACAGCATGGGGCTTTGCACTTTAACAGCTTCTAACTAGCAAAAACTGTGCTGCAAATACATATTTGTGAGCTTGTTATTTTAGTTAATTACATACTTGATTAGACACCATGGCAGAACCTGGCAGTTATTATGACTACAAGTAAATGTTTATTTTTGTCGTTCTAGATTTTATAACATAACAACTAAACAGGAACTAAAAATTTTTAACCATTAGCCTTTGTGAGTCATCTAATTCTATGTCTTTAAATACAGTGCCTTGTTTGACAGTTTTAATAAACATGGTGGGTAAAGCAGTTGAAAAATTCACTGCAAGACCAAGATTCTTAGGGGTTTTTTTAAAGTAATTGTGTGTAAGTTTGTTCATTTACGTATGGCAAATGCAATGATCATTAAACCTTCAAAAATATATTTAGAAAAATAATAAAATAGAAACATAATTTTCAGAACTATCAGTAATTGAAAATTAAATTGTTTTTCTCTATATGTAGCTAAAACACAAAAAATGACTATTTCTTATAAAAGATAACAATTAAATACTAGAAGAAAATGGTATGTGTAACAAAAGCTCTACAGTCAATAGGATTATATTTTTTAAATGACCATCATACTGTCTGCATATAGTCAACTTGTTTTAATCTTTCATGCTTTATTTCCCTTGTTTTAGATTACTATTATTCAATAAAAATAAAATACAGAATGATCTTTTATTAAACAAACCACAGTATTATTTGTAATATAGCTTATCAAAGTCATTTTCTTTCTCAGTACCACAATGAAAAAGGAATATTTTAATACTGCCTCAACTGTCAGGACACAATTATTAAAAAGAAGGTACAGGGTGAACTTTTATTCTGCAAATACATGGACACTACTTATTCAAAGATTATTAGAATGTAAACTAAAAAATTTGCCATTATCAGGTATGTATTATAAGATATTTTACATATGTAACTAACCTGCACATTGCGCACATGTGCCATAAAACCTAAACTATAATAATAATAATAATAATAATAATAATAATAAATATATTTTAAAGAAGGTTCTTCAGGCATGAGTGAAGTGATACCAGATAGTAACTCTGATCTATATAAATGAGGATCACTAGAAATAGTTAGTATGTGATGTTTTCAGAATATGTTTTATTGTATCTTAACTTTATTAAAGGACAAGGGACTGCTTGAGACAGTAATGAAATTATATTGAGGCATTTCTGCAAAGGCACATATTATAATAAAAACAGTATGATAGATGGGTAGTATAAATATTACATTATATGTGAGGTAGTTTAACTTTGTTTTAAAAGAGATAGTGGGAAGTTACAGAAACATACTTTAGTCCCAGGGGACTAATAGACACTGAGGGCTACATGTGAGTGGAGAGTTGGAGGAGGATGAGGCTGAAAAAACTACCTATCAGGTACTATACTCACTACTTGGGTGATAAAATAATTTGTATACCTAACCCCAGTGACACAATTTACCCGTGTAGCAAACCTACACATGTACTCACTGAACCTAAAGTAAAAGTTGAAAAATAAAAACTAAAATTGTGAGATACATTCAAAATCATGCTTAGAGGCAAATCATAGCTTTGAATGCTTATATTATTAAAAAATGTTTAAAATCAACGGTTTAAATTTCCAGTTTAATAAACTAAAAAAGAAGACCAAATCAGTTGGAAAGTATACAGGAGAAAGCAAATAATAACAATGAGAGTGGAAATCAATGAAAAAGAAACATACCAATATTAGAAAAAAAAAAAAAAACAAAGCTAAATGCTGAATCTTTGAAAAGAATCAATATAGTTGATAAGCTGCTGGCTAGACCAAACAGAAAAAAAATGTTGCCCAAAACAGATGTAAAATAACAAATGTTAACTATGGCCTCTAGGCTCATAAGCTATTTATGTCAGTAAATTCAACAATTTAGATAAAATAAAATTATTTATAAAAACCAGAAAATTACCAAAACTGATCTAAAAAAAGAAAATAAATGAAGAATCCCTTATGATCTTAGTGTTTGTGTCCTCCTAAAAGTCATATGTTGAAACCTAACTTCCATGGTGATGATGTTAAAAGGTGAGGCATTTGGAGGATGATTAGTTAGTTTATGAGGGATCTGCCTTCATGAATGGAATTAACAGCCTTATAAATGAGGTTTGTGAGAGCCCTTTTGCCCTTACTACATGTGAGAATACAGAGTAGTCATCAACTATGAAGAACAGGGTCCTCACCAGACACTGCATTTGCCAGTGCCTTGATCTTGGGCCGTCTATGCCCCAGAACTGTGAGCAATAAATTTCTATTGCTCATAATTTACCCAGTCTATGATATTTTGTTATAGCAGCCCAAACAGACCAAGAAAACCCATCTTCAAAAAATGAATTCATAACTAAATATCTTCCCCCAACAAAAACTTCAGGCACAGATTGTTTATCTGGTGAATTCTTTCAAATATTTAAGAAATAAAAAATACCAATATTAGAGTCTTGTAGAAACAGAGGAGGAGGAACCACTTCCCAACTCATATGCTCAAGGCAACAAAATTTTAAATATAAAAATAGACAAGGCCATTGCATCAAAAGATAATTATACAACAGTATTGCTCATTTATAGAGATATAAAAATCCTTAACAAAATATTTGCAAAGCAAATCCAGAAATGCAACATTGGATATTCAAATATCAATGTAATTCACCAAATTAACTAAATAAGAGAAAACTGATTTAATTTTATTAATGAGTGAAAATTGTAATATAGTTTTATTAATTTTTAATAAAATTAAAATTTTTAAATAAAATTTAGCATCAATTTAAAACAAAATAAAATAAAGTAGATGCTTAGCAAACTAGGAAGAAAATGGAAAGACTTCACTGTGATAAAGACCAACTAGAAAAACCTACAGATGCCGTCATAACGCTGGATGACTAGACGTGTTTTTAAATTAAGATATAAAACAAGGCATGAATGTTCATTACTGTCATATCTATTCAGTCTTGTACTATATGGCTAATGTAATAAGACCAAAAAATGACAAGAAAGGTATAAGAAAGTTACAAGATAGAAGGATATAATTGGAAAGGTATGAGAAAACCGTTTCCACTCACACATGATTGTATTTGTTAAATGTCCCAAAAAATCTAGCAAAAAAACTTACTACATATAATAAACATACTATCAAGGTCAGAGAATATATTTCAGTGCCAGAAAATCCACTGTATTTGTATGCACTAGAAATGAAGAATTATAGATCAAATTTTTAAAATACCATTTTCAATAGCATCAAGAACACAAAATCATGAAATACATACAGAAAAATTAACATGTGCCAGACTTGTACTAAAACTACAAAACTTTAGTGAGAGAAATTGAAGAAAAGCCATATGAATCAAGAGATGTGCCATATTCATAATAAAAAATTCAGTATTGTTAGATATCTGTTATGGGTTGAATTGTGTACCTCCCCATCACTGAGCCCCCGTGCCAAATTCATATGTTGAAGCCCTAACTTCCAGTGCTCTAGAATATAATTTTTGGAGACGAGACTTTTAAAAAGGTGATTAAGTTAAAATGAAGCTACTACAGTGAATCCTTATGCAATCTGACTTATGTCCTGATAAGCAAAAGTAAGGACATACAGAAAGACACCCAGGATGTATGTGTGCAGACAAAAGACTATGTGAGGATTCAGCAAGAAGGCAACCATCTGCAAGTCAAGGAGAGAGGCCTCAGAAAAAAACAATCAAACAAGCACCTTTATCTTGGATTTCTATCCTCTATAACTGTGAGAAAATAAATTTCTATTGTTTAAGCCACCCAGTCTGTATTATCCTATGGAAGCCCTAGCAAACTAATACGATGACAATTCACCCAAAATTGGTAGATTCAGTGTAACCCTAACCAAAATGCAAGCAAACTTTCTTGAAGAAATTGATATGCAAATTGTAAATTGTATATGAACATAAAAGAAACTACAATAGCTAAAACAGTGCAAAAGAAATAATGAAGAACTCCTTCTACTAATTTCAAAACTCACTATAAAACTCCAGTAATTAAGAGAGTGTGCTTTTGGCAAGATTTTGAAAACATGAATCCATTGAAAAAATAGAATCCACAAATAGACACTTACAGAGTCATTTTTTTTAAAAAAAAGACACCAAAGCAATTCAATGGTGCTGAAAACTACAACACACACACACACACACACACACACCCACACACCCTTTCTCTTAACTCACACTGTACACAGATTTCAACATGGATCAAAGACCTGATACAAGAGTTAAAACTATAAACCTTCCAGAAAAAATAATAAGAAAATCTTGTTATGACCATGATGAGTAAGTAAAAATTTCTTAGACTACAGAAACGTTTAAAACCATAAGATCAAAAATTTGTTAATTGTACTTCATTAAAATTAAAAACTTGTACAAACTAGAAACACTGCTAATAAATAGCTAAATTACAGCTTAGGCAAATATATTTGCAGTATCTGACAGAGGATTTGTATCTAGAATATATAAAGAATGCTTATATTTAATAAAAAGACAAACTTCTAGTTAAAATTGGGCAAAAGACTGTAAGAGATAATTTGCAAAAGAAGATATTAAAATGGCCAATAAACACCTGAAACATTTTGCTGAGCATTATTAGTTGCAACTGCAAATTAAAATAGCAATAATATTTCACTACACATTCACTAGAATGGCTATATTTTAAAATTATTCACAATATCAAATGTTGGCAGGGATGTGAAGCAACTGGAGGAGGTGTGCAGTCCTGTGGGAGTGTAAAATGGCACAACCCTGTTGAAAAACTTTTTTGGCAGTCTTTTTATAAATTTAAATCCATGCCTACCCCAAGACCCAGCAATTTCTTCTCAAGACATTTACCTGAGAGAAATAAAAAGTGTGTTCATAGAAGACTTATATAAGAATGTTCATTGCAGCTTTATTCACAGCATCCCTAAACTGGAATCAACCCAAATGTCCATCAGTAGATAAACTGTTATATACAATCGGGAATCTCCTCAGCATTTGGAAGGAATCAACATAGATGACTACCAAAAATATTATGCAGAGCAAAAGAAGTCAGATGTAATACCTGATTCTGACTTCAGCATAATACCTGGTGACTTCAGTTATAAGTACAGATAAACTAAGCTATGGTGATGAATTGGCTTTATTGAGACTGGCCCTATTGTCCCATAGAACTGATGTTTATAGTCTTTTTTAATAAACATAGAAATTGATCTGCTCTTAAAGCTTGAAACTTGTATTTGTCTTATCTAAGTTCCTTTCTCAAGAAACCGACCCTCAGGTCTCCTAGACAGTATCAAGAAACTGGAACTCACCAGATTCCCACATCCAGACAATGAGAAGCCAGGCCTCTCATTTCTCATGATTTCATTGACTCTCCCTAATTCCTATTTTCTGGCATATAGATACATTCCTTCCCTGATATATAAACCTCCAGTGTTAGTCTGTCAGGAAGATGGATTTGAGAATGATCTCCTATCATCTCAACTGCAGCACCTGAGTAAAGCCTTCTCCCCTAGCAATACCTGCGGCCTCAGTGACTGGCTTTCTGTGCTATTAACCACAAGACCTAGACCTGAAGTTTTGGTAACACTATCACTATTAATAAAATTATTGCCTCCGGAAGTAGGAAGTGGGGATTGGTAGAAATAAAATACAGGGAAATACCTGGAGTGACCACACTTCATAGAGGTGTGGGTTGTATGGGTTAAACATTCCTCAACATACATGAAGCTGCTTTTTTTTCTGTTTTTTTTTTTTAGACTGAGTCTCACATTGTTCTCCGGGCTGGACACAATCTCGGCTAGTAAGCCTCTGCCTCCCAGGTTCAAGTGATTCTCCTGCCTCAGCCTCTCGAGTAGCTGGGATTACAGGCACCTGCCACCACGCCCGGCTAATTTTTTGTATTTTTAGTAGAGATGGGGTTTCACTATGTTGGCCAGGCTGGTCTCGAACTCCTGACCTCATGATCCGCCCACCTCGGCCTCCCAAAGTGCTGGGACTACAGGGCAGCTGCTCATTTTAACCTGTGCATTTCACTATTTGTATGTGATACTTTGATTCTAAAAGGTCAGTTTAACAACCTTAAGGTGCTTTGATAACAAAAAAAATACCACAAATTTATTTAGTGTTTGAATTCTGGAATATGTACCACTTAGATGTCTGAAAATATAGTGTCATTTTCATTCTTTAGCCTATAACTTACTTTGTATTTAATGCTTTAAATTAGCAAATATTTTCTGTAAAGGGCCAGAAAGTAACAATTTTAGGCTCTGAGGACACTATATTCTCTGTCACAATTACTCAACTGGGTTGTTGTAGCCCAAAAGCAGCCATAGGCCGGGCCTGGAGGCTCATGCCTGTAATCTCAGTACTTTGGGAGGCGGAGGTGGGTGGATTATTTGAGGTCAGGAGTTTGGGACCAGCCTGACTAACATGGTGAAACCCTGTCTGTACTAAAAATACAAAAATTAGCCGGGCGTGATGGCGGGCGCCTGTGACCCCAATTACTTGGGAGGCTGAGGCCGGAGAATCGCTTGAACCTGGGAAGCAGAGGTTGCAGTGAGCCAAGATCATGCCACTGCACTCCAGCCCAGGTGACAGAGTGAGACTCTGTCAAAAAAAAAAAAAAAAAAAAAGCCAATGAATGAGGCTGGCTGAGTTCCAACAATAAATCTTTATTTACAAAAAAATCAGATTACAGGAGAGATTTGTCCTGGGGAACCATTGTTTGCAAACTCTTGCTTTAAATAGTATAGGGTTATGAGCTGTAGCATTTTATTTTATACTATGCTACACTACATATTTTCCCTGACACCTTCTTTAAAGAAATGGCTTTCCGAAGTTATATAAATAAATAATCAATATAACTATGGAAGCAATTATTATTTCAGATGTGTTTAGGAAAGCAAAATTTTAAAAGATTATGAATACTTAGTAGCTTATTCCATAAGACAAGATTATGCACCAATTGAATGGGGAGTTGAATGGGCACTAAATTATAAAGAAAATCATAGAAGAGGACATCTGTCCATAGAAGCTCAATGAGCATTATATTTAAATATATTTGATTATGATTTAGAGTATGTAGCATAATAGATTTTCAGCCAGATGTTAAGGCAGAAAAAGAAATATTATTTTACTAATTGTAATTTTCAATAATATAAACCATTCTAAGCATTCATTACTGCCACATTCTTAGAACATGTCATTTCCTTCCTTCTCCATGTAAATTGTTTGTATGACAACTGGGAGCTAAGGGTGTGGTCTTCTCTTTTTTTCAGTGTTTTCACATTGCCATGGAAAATTTTGAAAGATCATGTTAACAGTTCCAAAAATATGCTTCAATTATTTGCTTCTTATGACCTAATTTTTCTTAAAGCCTGGCATTATTCTTTAGTCTTGCGCCTCACTGAATACATTGAAATTCCAAGTGTATTTTCAACTCAAAAGATAACCTGTGCATATTTGGCCGTTACTTACAGACATCTCCACATTTAAAAAAATAATGACAGTAAAAAACATGTGAATCCAATATCCAGGCTATATAAAATGTGGATTCCTGAGTGCAAAAAAAATATGGAAGCTGGAAAATACCCCACTTCTCTACTTTCCCAACTCTCAAATTTGGCTGGTTCATGTTTGCACTAGTAAAGTCAGTGAGAAAGATATTGCTGAATATGTGGAAGACTCTTCTTTGATTGTATGACATTCTATCATACATTTTTCTCTTTTAGTAATAGGTTAAAATTCTCTTTCACCTGCTATGGATAATTCTCCTTCTCTAGAGTGATATTTTTGCATTCTTATTCTTTTATATTATTGTAGATGATTAGAATTGTGAGTAGTTCCAGTTATTGATATCGACTCAAACACGTAAATCTAATACATACTCAAATGTAAGAATATATATCTTTTTAAAAAATCATTTTATATTTTTAATACCTCTCTTTGTTTTCAGCTACAGTTCTATTTTTTATTTTCTCCTTATTTGAAATCTGTACATTCCAGAAATAGCTGGTCCAAGTGATGCTGCATTTCTGCAATGTGATGCCTTTTCAGTGGAACAAAATTCTGTATATTCAACTAATGTTGTAATGATTAAAAATTTATGTACATAACACTTTTAGGATATTAAGAATTTTATAGGTTTGAGAAGAAAAAAAGAACATAATTATGTATTTGCAAAGGCTACTCTGAGATGGTAGAAATCCAGTTGTTTTTCCTTGTACCAGTAAATCTAAATGAGAGGTGACAATGTCTTTTATAACAATCTCTAGACAATCTCAATTATAAAAAATGTTTACTATACCACAATCAGCCTTAGAAATAATGATAAATCAATTATACTGAGAAACGTTTTTCTTTTTTTGTCATTTCCATGGCTAAAATCTTAAGCTTTTTTTTTTTTTTTTTTTTGGTACCAAATTCAGGGTATTATGTCTTTGTATCTTTCCTCCCTTCCCTTTCTTTGTTCCTTTTTCTTCTTTCTTACTTTTTTCCTTTTTCTTCCTTCTTTCCTCCCTTCATTAGTTCCTTCTTTACTTTTTTCTGTTACTTTTGCTCACTCAGTGTTTTTGTAGCAGTTAACCTAACCTAGTTTTATTTTGAGTGCTTCTCCCTTTCAAGTCAATTAAGCTTTTCTCTTTTCCCCTCATCTTTATATTATTTTTTAGCTTTCAGGTAAAGTCTTACACAATTGTTTTCCTGAATTTAATTATGCAACTTTAAGGATTAATACTGGAGTTGAGCAGATTTACACAGCACTCAATTCTGTGAATTACATTTCCAGGAGTATCTCTTCTGGTCACTCCAAAGGTCCCTTAGGTGGCATATACCTCAGACCATCTAGAAGTAATGAAGACTCTCCTGTCCAAGGTATGGCAGTTTTCTACCCCATTCATAGGTCTCATCAGCCACTGCTCAAATCCTTTAAGCCACCTAGCACAATGACAAGAATTGTGAAAGAAAACTTGGAAGCAAAAGAAGTGGTAGATGAAATACAAAGCAAAAACTCCAGACTTGGAGGGAGATAAAGAGTAGGATGTAAGTGGTATTGGAAAGAGAGAAGAAAAAAAGGTAGATAGATAAAAAAAAAGAAAGGAAAATAAGTACAATATTTGTAACATAAACCCTTACTTCATTTATTTCTACTTATGTGGTTGTCTCTGAAATTGTACTAGATGAAATTAGTCAATATGACTATTTGCAAAGGTATTAAAATCTTTACAAAATATCAGTTATGTTTTCATCATAGTGGAAATGTATAGAGAAGACTTTGTATGCAGAAATGCATATATAGAAAATCAAGGGTTTAACCAAATAGAAGATATAAATGCCTACATTCAAATTTTAAAATCTCATGCTTTATATAAAATTAAAAGTTGGGGAGAAATCACGAGCAATGCATTGTTAACAGATTAAAGTTCTTGTTTCTATACATGTTAGTGATCATAGATGGCTTAGTGTAACTACAAAATATAATTGAAATCAATTGAGAAATAATTGAAATCAAGGCAAAACTAAAAAATATGTATTATATATAATCATTTTGTATTTTATTTTTATTTTTATTTTTCTTGTGTTTCTAACACATTTTATTTGATATTTTATACATGGAAAAATTCATTTCTGCAGTCAAAAACATTATTAAGCTATTGTCATGTCATTTGCAAAAGAAGCAATAATAAATGAAAACTAGTATCCAGCTACAGGGAATTGGTTAACTTATTGTGCAGATAAATGATGGACTATTATTGCAAACATTCAGAATTATGTTTCAAAACCAACTTGGAAGTAGGGGAATTGTAACTTGGCTTTTCAGCTTTCCTTGCCACAGCTGCAGTCTCATATTGAATACTTTCTTCACTTGGCTTCTGGAACACTACACCCTGTGTTTCTTCTACATTGTAGTGTTCTCCTTTGGTGTTCTTTGTTAAATCCTCTCCCTCTAGATGTTGAAGAGCCGCAACCTCCATATCTCTTCATTTCTCTATCAAAACTCACTTTCTAGTAAGCCAATACTTTTCATGGCTTTAAATTTACCTGGACATGGAAGACCACCAAAATTATATCTCCAGCCTGCACAAGGCCCCTCCATTCCAAATGTTTATCTAAAACTGAACACCTTTACTTGTACGTTCATTAGGCATGTCAAACTTTTTTTTTTTTTTTTCTTGAGACGGCGTCTTGCCCTGTCACCCAGGCTGGAGTACAGTGGCACAATCTCGGCTCATTGCAGACTCTGCCTCCAGGTTCAAGCAATTCTCGTGCCTCAGCCTCCCAAGTAGCGGGGATTACAGACGTGCCCCACCACACCTGGCTAATTTTTGTATTTTTAGTAGTGATGGGGTTTTGCCATGTTGGACAAGCTGGTCTCGAACTCCTGGCCTCTGGGGATCCACCCATCTTGGCCTACCAAAGTGCTGGGATTACAGCCGTAAGCCACCATGCTCACCCTAGCCATCTCAAACTTCTTATGTCCAAAGTAAATATTAATTAATCTCTTCTCTAGTGTTCTTCATCTCAGGATCTGGCTCCACCATTCACTCATTTGCTGAGGTTTATAATTCTCATCTCCCTTCTATTTTTTCCCATATGCATTCCATTATCAAATTCTTTTGACTTTGTCTTCAAAATATATCTCCAATATAAGCTACCATTTCTGTCTACTTTTGCTACTATCATCCTATCAAGACATATACTCTCTCTCCTATATTCCTTTAATAGCCTGCTACCTGATCTCCCTGCTTCCATTCTTAGCCCTACATTGTACTATAAAAGCCAAAGTGAATCCACTTAACATATCAAATTATGTCACTGCCCTGATCTAATATTCTCCAATGGAAGAAATCCAAAGAGGTTCAACCAAGCCTTCTCAATAAGTTACAGTAAATATGCCCTTAATATTTATTTCTAGATTCCTATGCATTCTTAATTTTCTATAATAATCATATAATCATTTATTGCATCTAAAAAAGAAAGAATATAAACATATATGTATATATATCCTACTTTCAATATTTTAGAATAATTGGCTTAGCGTGTTAGGATGATAAAAAGAGTTAACACTGTTATAAAAAGAAAAGAACATTTAAAAGACATTTTAAAATGAGAAACAGTTTGTTCCATTGCAATATATAGATATTTTATTTCATTTATTGCAGAGTGAAATTAATAAGATTATACAGAAATAGTGTCAGAAAAATACCTATTATCTTTTATTGTATATGAAAATAATTGCTATTACATAGTTCACTTCAAAATATCCAAGACCATAAAAAATTCCTTCTATTTGTCTTTAAATATTAAAAAGACAGAAGACATACCTGGAAACATCATTGTTGAGAATGACCACATTGAAAACCTGAAAATGAAAGCTAAATTACCATGTCATTAAACTGATAATGTATAGGTTAGAATTAATGCAGACTCAGTGTTTGGTATTATTGCTTTCCTGGTTATTTTGAGTAAATGGAAACCATACATAAAATTTTGATATAGTATGGATTTTACATCCCCATAATTTACCATAAACTCATTGAATATTAGAGATTTAAAGAAACTGAAACCCTATATGGAAGAATTTATTTCATGTCACATAAGAAAACTGAGACCTAGAGACCACAAACCACTTTTGTTAAGTTTGGCAACAGAAATTAATAAAACAAATGCTTGAAGTTAGTAATCCTAACACATCATATATTGCTTATTATTGCATAATCGATGATGCTAAATTTCCCTAAATTGGCATTGTCATGCACACTTTGGCCATGTTCTTTAATGTAAACAAAAATCCTGAAACTCACATTATAACCCAAGGGATCCAAAACTTGTGAACACAAGAAGATGGGAGATAGCCATCAGTCAGGGATAAGAATATGTCACTGATCATCACTTTCTTCTTTATGCTTACTTACTTCCAGATTTCACTCCTAGGTTGGCAGTTGCCAAAATCAGGCATTGTCTCAATGTCTCAATGTTACAAGCGATGAGAGAGGCTAAAATACAAAGGGAGATGGACATATAAATGGGGCAGGTCATCTATTTTCTAGTCAAAGCTACCATATTATTGTACAATCTCAGCAGGAAGGATCTTAAAGACCATCTGATGACATTTCATGAAAGATGCATGTGAATCTCTATGGAATGCTTTTCAAGTGCTTTTCTAGGTTATGACTGGACACATTTTTGTGAAAATAGAAATATTATTTCTTATGAAATACCTTTATAACTTTGAATGATTCCTTTTAAAAATTTTAGATTCAAGGATGATATGGTTTGGCTGTGTCCCCAACCAAATCTCATCTTGAATTGTAATCTGCATAATCTCCATGTGTCATGGGAGGGACCCAGTGGTAGATAATTGAATCATGGGGGTGGTTTCCACCATACTGTTCTCATGAAAGTGAGTGGGTTCTCATGAGATCTGATGATTTTATAATCATCTAGCATTTCCCCTGCTAGCACTCATTCTCTCTCCAGCCACCCTGTGAAGAGGTGTCTTCCACCATGATTGTGAGTTTCCTGAGGTCTCCCCAGACATGTAGAACTGTGAGTCAATTAAACCTCTTTTCTTTATAAATTACCCAGTCTCAGGTATTTCTTCATAGCAGCATGAGAATAAACTAATATAGTAAATCGCTACCAGGAGTAGAGTATTGCTACAAAACACCCAAGAATGTGGAAGCAACATTGGAACTGGGTAATAGGCAGAGGCTGGAACAGCTTGGAGGACTTAGAAGAAGACAGAAATATGTGGGAACGTTTGAAACTTCTTAGAGACTGGTTGAATGCCTTTGACCAAAATGCTGATAGTGCTCTGAACAATAAAGTCCAGGCTGAGGTGATCTCAGATGGAGATGAGAAATTTGTTGAGAACTGGAGTAAAAGTCACTCTTCCTATGCTTTATCAAAGAGACTGGTGGCTTTTTGACCCTGCCCTAGAGATCTGCGGAACTTAGGGCTTGAGAGAGATGATTTAGGGTATCTGGCAGAAGAAATTTCTAAGCAGCAAAGCATGCAAGAGGTGACAAATCATAAAAGTTTGAAAAATTTGCAGCCTGACAATGCGATAGGAAAGAAAAACCCATTTTGTGGGTAGAAAGTTAAGCCTGCTGCAAAAATTTGCATAAGTAACAAGGAGCTGAATGTTAATCACCAAGACAATGGAGAAAATGTCTCCAGGACATGTCAGACACCTTTATGGCAGCCCCTCCCATCACAGACCCAGAGGCCTAGCAGTGAAAAATGGTTTTGTGGGCCAGAGTCAGGGCCTCCCTGGTCTGTGCAGCCTCAGAACATGGTGCCCTCCATCCCAGCTGCTTCAGCTTTGGCCATGGCTAAAAGAAGCCAAGGTACAGCTCAAGACATTGCCTCAGAGGGTGCAAGCCCCAAACTTTGGTGGCTTACACATGGTGTTGGGCCTGTAGGTGCACAGAAGTCAAGAACTGAGGTTGGGGAACCTCTGCCTAGATTTCAGAGGGTGTATGGATAAACCTGAATGTCCAAGCAGAAGTTTGCTGCAAGGGCAGAGCCCTCAGGGAGAACCTCTGCTAGGGCAGTGGAGAAGGCAAAATGTGGGATTGGAGCCTCTACACAGAGTTCCCACTAAGCCACTGCCTAGTGAAGTTGTGAGAAGAGGGCCACTGTCCTCCAGACCCCAGAATGGTAGATCCACTGACAGCTTGTATCATGCACCTGGAAAAGCTGCAGACACTCAATGCCAACTCATTAAATCAGCCAGGAGGTGGGTTGTACCCTGCAAAGCCAAAGGGGAAGAGCTGCCCAAGGTCTTAGGAGCCCAAGTCTTGTATCAACGTGACCTGGATGTGAGACACAGAGTCAAATGAAATCATTTTGGAACTTTAAGGTTTAATGATTGCTCTATTGGATTTTGGACACGCATGGGGCCCATCGCCCCTTTGTTTTGGCCAATTTCTCCCCCATTTAGAATGGGTGTATTTACCCAATGCCTGTACCCGCATTGTGTCCAGGAAGTAACTAACTTGCTTTTGATTTTACAGGCTCATAGGCAGAAGGGACTTGCCTTGTCTCAGACAAAACTTTGAACTTGGATTTTTGGGTTAATGTTGGAGTGAGTTAAGACTTTGGTAGACTGTCAGGAAGGCACAATTGTGTTTTGAAATGTAAGGACATGAGATTTGTGAGGGGCCAGGGGCAGAATGATATAATGTGTCCCCACCCAAATCTCATCTTGAATTGTAATCCCCATAATCCCCTCGTGTCATGGGAGGGACTCAGTGGGAGGTAACTGAATCATGGGGCTGGTTCCCCCATGCTGTTCTCATGATAGTGAGTGAGTTTGCACAAGATCTGATGGTTCTATAAGCATCTGGCATTTCCCCTGCTGACACTCATTCTTTTCCTGCTGTCCTGTGAAAAGGGGACTTCTGCCATGATCATAAGTTTTGTGAGGCCTTCCCAGTCATGTGGAACTGTGAGTTAATTAAACCTCTTTTCTTTATAAATTACCCAGCTTGGGTATTTCTTCATAGCAGCATGAGAATGGACTAATACAAGGGGGACTAATACAAGTTTGTTACATGGTTATGTTGCATTACACTGCAGTTTGGGGTACAAATAATCCCGTCACCCAGGTATTGAGCATAGTACCCAATAAGTAGTATTTTAGCCCTTACCCTCCTCCTCCTCCCTCACCACAGTATTCCCTAGTGTCTGTTTTTCTCATTTTTATGTCTATATGTACCCAAAGTTCAGTTCCCATTTATCAGTGAGAGCATGTGGTATTTGGTTTTCTGTTCCTACATTAATTCAATTAGGAAAATGGCCTCCACCTGCATGCAGGTTGCTGCAAAGGACATAATTTCATTCTTTTTTATGGCTGCATCTTTGAGTAATTATACATTTTAAAATCATTTTAAATATCTTCCAGTGAATTTCTCCCTATGATCCTAATTTATGAATTTTTTAAATCTCTCAATACATACAGATATATACATGGGTGCATGTGTGTGCGTGCATGTGTGTATGTGTGTGAAGAGTTAAATAACCTCTCCAGTTGAAATCTGAATAGGACAGAGTCTCAAATAATTATCACCTTCAAAATGAAAATAGTAATTTTTATTATATCTAGGAGTTCAGAAAATTCTTGTGCCAGACTTTGTGTAAAACATTTACTCACATTATTTCATGCAACTATACAATAAACTAATGAAATAATATTATTAATCCCTATCTTTGTTACTGAGAGAGGTTATATAACCTGCCCTAGGTCACACAGCTACTAATGGTATAGAAATTTGAATTCAGAGTCTTTGTTCTCTGCTACTTTCCAGTATTAATACAATACTCTGTTAATGCAAACTGAGAATGAGTTGGCTATTTTGTTACATACCTCACGCCAGACATACACTAAGCTTACTGCAGATTATAAAACAAAAGTAAAATAAAACAACAGAAAATGATAATATTTAATATTATATTGCTTTGAATATTTACACTTTTAAAAATATGGTTCTACTTAAGATATATGTAATTATTTACTCTTGTAGACATCTTATGTCTGTTGGTGTTATCACTGTTGTTGTTGTTAAAGAGGTATTCACAGTCTCACAAGTTAGGATTGTCATAATGAGAACTCAAAATCATACTGACAAATGGACTTAAGCTAATTTTTGTTCTTCCCTAAAACTTTAATTTTTTTTCAATTCAAGCAATGATGAGATATAATTTCGATATTCCAGTTGGAAAAGAAACATAGACCTCTTTCCAAAACTGAATTTGATAGTCCTTTGATCTTCAGACATTATCTCAGTTTTTTAAAAATCACAGCAAAATGCAAACTACAGAAAATGATGATCCACCTAGTTGTGAGTTTTGATTCAGTGTCATGTAATTAGTTATAGAATAAGTTTGGTAATCTTGTTAAGGCATCTTATTTGGTATCTTGGCAATTTTGAGTTGCTAGGTTTCAGAACATGTGTATTTTCATTGGAAATAACAATTTTTCCTAAATGAGACCATTGTTTTATAAAATAAGAAAAACCCTGTTCAAAAAGTTTTCATTTGTGTCATATTTGAAAGTTCAAAAGTATGATATATTATATCATATGTTATATTTATTATTCCTTGAAAGATAAGGAAACTAATGTATATTTTCAGATATTTTAATTTTTAATGGGTACTTGTAAAGAGAAGAAAGGTAATTATTTCACATATAAAACTTCAAAAATATTAAATTTGGGGTAATTTCATATATGCGATTTTAATCCATCCTAATTATTTCCTTCATAAAGATACCAACTGTGTCTCCAAATATCTAAGGCAAGAAAACTTCTCATCTATCTTTCATTAGGAGAAGCAATAACGCTTTCTGGTCAAAAAATGTTTTAGGCTAATACTGCCCTGCAACAGAACTCAACTGTACATGGCAAATTAGTCAAACAACTTGGTTACTTTAATGCCCATTCTAGAGCAAGTAGAATGCTTACACATATTTTTAATATTTCTAGGAAAGTAATGTTTCTTTACCCACTTCCCTATGCTGGCAATATTATTCTAATTAAAAAAGTAATTACACGCTATTATTTAGCAAATCTCACAGCTATGTACAAAAGCTCCCACGTTAATCATTTATAATCAAAAGAGTAGGAAATACAACAATTAGATTTAAAACATTTGTAGTTATTTAAAATTATTTTGTTTCTTGTACTGTTTGATATAACTATAAGTCTCCAGGCATAAAAACCTGACCAAAAGAATAACTAGTTATAATTTCTTACATCTACATAAAAATAATTTGACTTTTTTTCCTGGAATTGTTAATAAAAGAAGCACTCTAATATATATTTCCCCTAGTTTCTGTAGTCTCCGTATGTTAACTATCACTCATAAACTTCCTTCCCTGTCCCATGTATCACCTACTTCATTTGATTATTGTGTTATTGTGCCCTGAAGTTTTTCTCTCATCCATTGTAATTAAAGTCCAACTATTATTATGTTCCACATTGGATAGTAAGTTGATTTGAGTATAGACATTTATTTATTTTTCTCCCCAAGGATATGTGATATTTACCTATTGAACTTATGTAACAATAAAAGTCAATAGAAAGTAAGAGCAGACAAGGGATGGGAATTTACATAGCTAAAGTAGCATCTCTTTTATAGAAGAACAGAATAATGGAATAATTTTCTGATGTTTCCTAAAAGAGGTTTTTTTCAATTAATTGAATTTTTAAGAAGTGAAACATTAATTATTTGTTAGGAAGTTTAGGAAAGCATAGTCTAAAGTATGTTTTAGAAAAAGACAACTCATTTTCTTTAAATTGGCAACAAGTTAACCATTCTTTCCAGTCTTGACAATTACCAAATAAATTAAAAGGAAATACTGTCCCAATAGCAGATTATTTTGCCAAACATTTGGATAAATAGAAGTAATGACTTTCAAAAAAACACTAATATCAGGTTGTGAGATTTCTAGGTAACATCATTTACTTTTCCCAACCCAATTAAAGCTAAATGTTTATGCTTCTTAACCTTTAATTTATTGTTCCTGAAAGCCTTTTCTCCACTGCCCCCACTAAAGAACTTCTAGTAACAACAGAGTTTCTTGATCTGAGTAAGAGATGAATACTAGAAATTTTAGCAAACATGTCCTTGGATCTATCAGAAAATGCATATGCAAATTAACATTTTCAATTTCTCTGATTTTTTTTAATTTTTGGAAATAAGTGTTAAAAGATGTCAGGATTTATTAAAAGTCCATATAAATTGTTCTTTGTGTTGATGCCTTATAGACATGTAAATCTCTTTGAAGACAGATTGGATTTATAGTTCACTCAAATCCACCAGTGCAGAAATAACCCTCATTAGGTTTACCTGAAGCATTTTCAGTTTCTATGATGGTTAACATTGTGCAATGGGATAGGATAGTTGGAATGAAGAGAGTCAACCTGCAAATAAATAAATTTGTTTTCTTATTTTCCTTTTTTGGATTTATTATGGAGACCTGGTATTCATATACACTGAATGTCATTTGGACATAATCAACTACAAACTTTAATAATGTTGATAAGCTACCTCGAATCTTTTCTTAGAATTAATGTCAGCAGCAAAAAGTAAGCCTAATACTGTCTTTCTCAGTGGTTCTAAAACTTAACAAACATTAGAATCATTTACGTTTTGTTAAAATACAGATTTCTGGGCCCCATTTCTAGAGCTTCTAACTCAGCGAGTCTGGGCTGGCTCTCGATAATTTTCATTTCTAATAGTTCACTGATGCTGTTGATGCTGTTGGTCTTGGAAACATACTTTGAAAATCACTGGCCTACTTTGTTAATCACCATTATTACAAATCAATTGTCAATTAATCAGAGTTAACAAAATATATAAATATTTGTCTCTATAGATAACATATGCATGTAATTAAAAATTTTACTTTGGATCTTGATGCTAAGGGAGTCTTGAAACTGAGAAAGAGAAAATAGTAATAGAAATTAGGGTAGTTTAAATTTTTTACTTTCACAAATTTTGAGGGAAGACAATCACCTTGGAAGACTATGAAAATTCGCTTGCCAATATATATTTAATAGCAGACACAGCCACTTTTATTGTGGGAGCTTAGGGGACACTTATTGTATTGACTAACACGGTCCTTCCCTTGGTCAGAGACCACTAATTTCATATGAATGTTCTAAATATCTTTTCACTGTGGAATTACTATTTGTTGCCCACCAGTCATGAAGTCGATATTAAGAAAAGATTTTCATTTATTTACTACTGAGTTGGATGAATAAAAGTAAGAGATCACAAAGACAATTTTCAGACAAATAAATGAAACAATGTAGCAATTCATATATGGCAGAAGTTAAGGAAGAAACTTAACTTGGTCCTTGGTCACTAAGTGATCTTTGACCACATTAAAGCGGTCAAAGAAGTTATTTCAAAACACGGAAAAGTGCCTATCAACAACTTACACCACTGTGTGTTGTAAAGCTATTGTTTATTCTTCAAATTGTATGTGCCCAGAAAAGCTGGAGAAAATACAGTAAGCTCTTATCAGTACCCTTTACCAATAGAGAATGTCATAAGGGACAATCTCAAATAATCCAATGAAATATTCATCACTCCCATTAACACTTAACTTTATGTTAATAAAAACAACTACATTTGTTTGTATCATTTGTTAATTAAAATTATTACCATTTTTAAAACCAGGCTAAAGAAAAAGACATGAGGATGCTCTACTGGCCTCGTTGTTGTTTCCTGTGCACCAAGGGACTCAGATGCTTCTGGGCTTTGCACTGACATTTTCCTGTGTTAGGAAATCTCTTCACACAGATCATCACTTCGTTCAGTGTCTCACTATGCTCAAATGTCATCTCTTCAAAAAAGACCATTTCTGAAATTGCACAACCCTGTAACTCTCTGTCCTGTTAGCCAGTTTGATTTATTAACACAACGTATTTCTTTATAATTTTTAATTTTTTTAATTGTTTCTATTGTTTGAGACAGAGTTTCACTCTTGTTGCCCAGGCTGGAATGCAATGGCATGATCTCAGCTCACTGCAACTTCCACCTCCCAGGTTCAAGTGATTCTCCTGCCTCAGCCTCCCGAGTAGCTGGTATTACAGGCACCCACCACCACACCTGGCTAATTTTTTGTATTTTTGGTAGAGGTGGGGTTTCACCATGTTGGCCAGGCTGGTCTCGAACTCCTGACCTCAGGTGATCCACCCGCCTCGGCCTCTCAAAGTGCTGAGATTACAAGCCTGAGCCACCATGTCCAGCCACTTAACATATTTCAATGAGGCTATAACACTAGCATATCTAAGAAGTCCCATTAGTTTATTTACTATATGGTAGTTTTCAAATAGATTTTTAAAATCCCTGACTCTCCCTCCTTCAAAAGGTAAGCCCAAATTCAATCCTCTTGAATGTGGATCAGACTTGATGACTACTAATGAATAGAATTTGACAGAATTGGCAATGAGTCTAACCCTCTCGAGTTGCTTCCTCTGAGGGAAGTCAGCCACCAGGTATATTCATGAAGCCGGTGCAGAGAGGCCCATGCAGGAAAGAAGTGAGGCTTCCTGCCAACAGTCATCACCAACTTGCCAGCCATGTAAGTGAATCACCTTGTAAGCGAATCATTTAACTCCAGTCAAGCTTTCAGATAACTATAGTACCCGGAAACATTTTGATTGCAATCTCATGAAAGAACACAAGCCGAAACTGCCCAGCAAAGAAACTCTGTAATTCCTGATGTTGTTACAAATCAGTACACAGCTAATACCGCTAATGAAAAAGTATGGCCAATTTTACTAACAAAATTCTCTCTTATCATACAAAATTCCGTTTTATATTTAATGAAAGAGATCTTTGAAACTAATTTAGACTCAGATTTTAATCATATATCACTCTTGTGCATACTCATAAAAAGAAATTGCAACTGAAAGAAATTGATGATAAACTTAAAACTTCTTCACATTTAGTATCCAATTTCTCTGACTATATTTTCAACTTAGTATGATCAGCATCTGTGTTTTTCAACACAAGACATCTGCGGTGTCCTTAGAAGTGTTGATGAGGAGAATTTTTTAAAGGAATTATACTATTTTCTTTAAACTTTTCTTCTAGGTGGTCGACCCTCATTATGCAAGTTTTGTTGTTAGTGATTTCTCAATCTTACCAAGCTGTCTGGTGATAAAAATCACGTTATTCTTATTTCCTGGTCAATAGTGACTATAAGATGCATCTGCAGCCAGACGTCAACATGTTAAAAAATACATTTTAGAATTAATGACATAGAGAATATACAAATATATTTATTTGTTAATTATAACTATCCCTGCTAAAATGTGAAATGCAGTGACTTTGTCTTGTGTACAGTTGCATCCAAAGTGCCTGGCACATAGTAAGTGTGGAATAAGTATTTATCAAGTGACTGAATAAAGAAACACATGCATACATAAAATTACAGTATCATGTATACTAAGGAAGAGCATTCCCTGGTTTGTCATCTATGTAAACCAAAAATTTTAACTAAATATTGTAGTAAATTTTGTTTAAAAATTAAAGTGTAAGACTGAAAATTATCAACATTACCTTTAGGTAACTTAAGATCATTGTTTTGATTGATATATTATTTATTATTTGACATTCCTATTGCTATCGGTTATATAGGAAACACTAAAATGTTGTACTGCATGAAACCCCCAACAGAGCTTTTTTTAAGCAATCCTAAAACTCTGCATTTTGAACTTACATAAATTTCTAGAATCTGGTATATTAGTTAATTTACATAATATAAGTGTTTAAACAAAATGTTATCTCACTTTAAAACTGTTTCCATTCCAGATGTAGGTTATGAAGGGAACATCCACCTTTCAGTATCCTCCATTTTGCTTTCATACAACAACTGCTCACATGTGACTATTTCTACTGCTATGTAAGCCAACTATTTCCCATGTCTATATTACAGACACACTATCAAGAAATAGGAACTGTTCAATGTGGCACATATTTTCCAGGAACTGTGTCCATTTTGCAGAGACAATATGTTTTCATCACCTCAAGGATGATTGACCAAAGGCCAATCCCCAGCAAGTGATGCCAGCTAAAGAACTTTCCCATGTAGAGTGAGACCACAATTAATAACAGTTTTACAGCCCTATAAAGCTCAAAACAAATACAAATAAAATGAACAGGCATCCCTGTTAAAGTCAAGAAGACAAGTCAGAGGTATATTGATTGAGTGGAATGTTAATATATTAATAACATTGTTGACATAAGTGATTTATTTCATTGACAGAATTCAGAATGAGATTCATTTATCATCATCTCCTACTCATCCATCAGTAGGATATTGTCCCAAGTAGTTGGCCTTCTATTACCAATTTAAGTTTTTTTATAGTAATTATATTAGAGAAAGAATGTATTATGGTTGTGATTCACTATATTATAAATAAAATATAAACGAAATTAATGTTTTGTATAAACTAATATGTTATAATATTCAAATGATAGTTCTATTACTTCGTTTTACTTATTTTATACTGCACTAACTCCTACCCTCTCCAAATTACCTAGTTTGGAAAGACAATTAACTTTAATTCTACACTAATACACTTCTCTTCAAAAAGGAGGATGATAATAAGCCCCTGGTAAAAATGAATACCGTTTAAATAATGTCCACTTGATATGTAAGATCTCCAATATTTAACCAGATAACATCAATAAATTCCAATGTGTGCACACTTCAGAGAAGATGGATGAGTATAACCATATATTGGCCTGGAAGCTTTCTCTACTTCTTCAGAAGCTCCTGAAGACTCATTTTGGAATCTGAATGGTTCAATGACAGTATCTTACCAATAGGGACAGATAACAGTGGAAAAGTAATAGAAGAGCAGCCTCTACACAACTGGCCAGAATTTGTGACACTTAGATCCAGTTCTAAAGACATAAATGAATAAAGAAGAAATTTAGGGCAGATGACAGAGGACACATATGAATGGGGAGAGAATATAAGGTACGTGGAGGTGAATATGTCGAAAGAAGTTGGGGTAAGAACATGAAAATGTTGTCGATATTACAATGGAGTTTTAATTTTATTCTTCAAAGGAAGAGTGACCAAAGAGTCTTAAATTGGAAAAGAAATGATCAAATATGCAAATTAAAGAGAGATCACCCTGACAGCTATATGAAGACTGGTCAGGAAACCAGAGGTGGTTAGGACATCAAAACAGGTCAGCCAAAACTTTTAGACATCTCAAAAGCTTCAAGATCCAAAGGGATACATCTCTAATTATAAAATTTAAGACCCTGTGACTTGTAAAGGTATTGTGTGACTAAAATTTTCTCTAGTTTTTTTAGATCACAATGTGCAAAGTTATTGCTACATAGTATATTAACAGAAAAAGACAATGATAAAGTTAAAACATACCTAATTCAACAAACTAACCAGAAGCTGATGAGTTTCTTACCTCATGAGATGGACACTAGAAGTGTAAACATATATTTCAATAAAGCCAATGCATTTTTCAAATATGTGTTTTGATTGCTACTAAGTTTAAGTCACTACATGCTAAGCCATTATATTAGGTATTACATTAGATGCTAAGGCATTATGTTAGATACAGGGGCTGGGGAAGAAATGGAATAAAAATCAAGGGGTAAAGATGAAAAAAATAAGGCTACTGATGGACATAAATTACTTTTATGTGTCCATTTTTAGTTCTTCAGTAGTTTCATTCGTTTTCTTACCATCTTAAAGCACTTTACGATAGCATGGTTTGGAAGGAGAAATAATTTTAGAACCCAAGCACTGTTAGTCTTGGTGACAAAGGGCCTTCAAGGGATGAGAATGAAAGAAATCAAAAAATATTTTTATGCATATCTACTTGACCTGAATGCTATATGCCTCACTCACTGATTAAATCAGATCCTGGTGCTACTGGAGTTTAAAATAATGACTGAGGAAATTAGAACAAGTCTTAAATTTACTGATAATTTTGGCAGATGTTGAAATCGGGTCCATGTGCAGCTTAGCCCATTATGCTTCAGTGGTTTTTAATGTACAATGTGCTTTAAGATTTTTTTTTTCTCCAGATAGAAAGTGTCTGCCTTACCTTCAGAGAAATTGTATCCTCAATGAAAGATCAGATTAAATGGAATAAGTGTTTGCTTATAAATTTGGATTAAGAGAGTGCAGCTGAAAGGATGCTTAAAATGTATCTTTAAACCTAAGTGCAAAATTTCCATATGTACCTTGAAATATGTATTGGGGTGTTAAATGTGCTCAATAAGCTAAGCAATGTGTTAGATAATTAATAAACATTTAACAGCATTGATTTTTACAGCCTGCCTTATTGAACTTCTTATCAGTATTGAGCAGATGGGTCATAACTATGAAAAATTATATTTTAAACACGATTACTATATGTGGATTATATTTGAAAAATACTGTTCAGTGAAGCATTTACAAATGTAATTTAATGCACAGAGCAAGACCCCAAAGTTAAGGTAATTTTTCTTGCATTAAATACAAAGGTACTTAACTGATATATAAAGAACATTATGGAGCTGTTTAAAAATAAATGAAAAAACAACCCCCTATATGAAAGAATAAAGTAGTATGTACAGTATCAGCTAGGAGTAAACAATTAATTGATTTTTGCTTTTACTTAGCATATAACAAATTCATTCTAATTACTTTTTAATATTGTTCTTGATATTAAAAATACATTTGAATTTTTGTATTACTACTATAGAAATCGGTATTACTATAATAATCTCTTGGAATGACAACTACTGTTTTATAAGCCTTAAATTGTAGTGAACACACATACACACACACACACACACACACACACACACACAGACGAGTCAAACATTAACTCATTCCTGATACAGGACTGAGATAATGTGAAAAGCCCTAGTAATTTTTTTTTGCAATTTTTTCCAAATGAATTTATTTGTTAATATTTACATATTTCAGCCATTATTTTATTATGACACAAATATATTTAAGATAAACACTGTAAAGTATAGGTTATCCTTTTTAGAAAGTGGTAGGACCAAAACAAATGATTATTGAACCTATCACAATTTTCAAGAAAGGTAACCAGCCTCTAGCATGGTCCCCAATAATCAATGCTTTCTGCTATTCAAACTTTTGTGTAGTTAGTATGTCACCTTTGACATCTGATTATTAAAAGCCTGTAGCTTCAGTCTTGGTCCCTCTCTCTCTTTTTCTTCCCCACTCTTACCACTGCCAGCCCAGCTTTCTGATTGTTCACTCTGAGGGAAGCCATATTCCATTCCAAACAGTCCCAGAAGAGGCCACTGTGGCAAAGAACCGAAGTCCTTGGCTAACAGCCAGTGAAAAAAACAGATGCTGTCAATAACCAGGAAAGTGAGTTTGGAAGTGGATCCTTCCCTAGTCAACTCTCCAGATAAAACTGTGGCCACAATACACTTCATGTGGGACCTTGAGTCAGAACTACTCAGCTAAGACTCTCCCAGAATTCTGGTTCACAGAAATTGTCAGATAATATTTATCTTAATCTCCTGAGTTTTGGGATAATTTGCTGCATAGCAATTAATACACCAGATGACATATCTATCCAATTGTACCCAAGAGACATCATGCTTGATAATATGAGACGTACATAAAGAGTGGACAGCATGTGAATGCTCAGCATATTTACAATCTAGTTAAAATAATTAAGATACATACAAATAACATAAGACAGTCAAGAAAAAAATGTGTACTAAAATAATGATATTAAGAAAATGACATTGAAACATAGGAAGTAGAGTCATTTTTGTTGAGGAGCTGCATAAAGCCATATAGAAATGGTACAAGCAAACTGATGTGTGGCTGATGACTATGATTTGTACATAAGGCATTCCAGGATGAAGACAAAGTTTGCACAAATGCATAAAAATGGTAAAGTACAGAGTGTACAAAAAAATCAGAAAAAAACTTAGTTGGACCAACTATATAGCGACATATGTAATAGATTAGAAAAGTAATACCTATTCATGAGACACAGAATGTATTAATATTCCAAGTCTAGCATAAATTAGGTGATTTGGGGAACCACAATTTATCTAAATTTTCATATATGCTTTTGTTAAGGTGTTAGCAATTGTGATATATTCACAGTCTTGCAAAAGCATCTGTATTATAGGTTAGGATGCCCTTGCAATGCTATTTCACTGCTGATCCATTACCAACAATCAACTGGATACATGCAAAAAGAGAAAAAATTGCATCTGAGAAACAAAGATAAAACTGAAAAAGTTTATAATTTTCTGGAGTTTATACTTGAGCATAGTCATGGATATTAAGTTATGTTCAGCATTCCAACTCTCAGGAATTGGTAGTAATTGCCTAGATATCTGTGTTGTATAGGAACATAGGCTATATCTGAGTTTATAGAAAAATTGTGCCATGATCATTTTGGAATGTCTGCCATGGCAACAAGAGAGGAAAGAGGTGGTATTTGTACATGCTATTTGCCATATTTGTATAGGAAAGAAGAGGTAGAACATATACAGGAAAAGAGGACCATAAAGTGATTATGTTAGCTCAAGCTGTGACACATTTACAATAATAATTATTAAGTTTTTTTAAATATTTAAAATATTAAGATTTGATTATTATAGGAAGCTTTAGAAGAACAGAACTCAAGTTCAACCTTAGAGAATAAGTTGTATATTATTAGAAAATCTTTAAAAATGAGAACATTTGTATTTACAATTTAAGTTTTAATGTTGCATCATTCAATGTTTATTCCCATTTAACTTAGTTTTACATATTATCTCTGGATTCTATCAGTATTATGGATCAATTTATTTGTAAGTGTTATATTTGGTCAGATAATTTCCATACTATCCACATAGGTAACAAACTAAGCAAATCAGTTGAGAATGCATTTATTTTCAAGTAATAGATACTTGACTAACCGCAAGTTGAACAAAGAGGGGTTCTTTTCTTCACATATGAAAAAATCCATAGATACACAGTTGCTGGCATTCCTTCTGGTTTTCAGTGATGACATAGTAGCCTCATCTGTTTCTACCTCTCTTATCCACCAAAAGCATGCTAGCATCTCACCTCATGTTTATTGGCTTCTGGTTACAAAGACTGGTATAGCTCAGGACACCAAGTCCAGGCTCAAAGTAAAAGCATGGTAGAAGGGGAAGTAAGGGCCCAGAAATAGTTCACTCCTTTTAACAGGACATCAGATATCACCATAAATTTGATTGTGCAGAACTTAGTCCTTTCTAGTTGTAAGCAAGGCATTATCTATTTCTTAGGGATAGGTACACTGCTACTCCAAATAAAGTCAGCACATGGATACTAAAGAAAAAGAGAAGAATGGATAATTTGTAAGCAATAAACCATGCCTGTTTCACGAAGCATAACGTTACACAAAATGTGTGCGGTAAGCCCACAGAATTTATTTTCAAGAATCATTTAATGAATTATGTTATCCTTGATAGTTGTAAAAAGAATTATTATTCATTCACCAATAATTTATAAATCACCTACTATGTGGCAAGCATTTTTAAAGTTCTAGGAATGTAACCATTCTGAGGTTTATTTTGGAAACAAGTTACTTTTCAAAAGCCAAATATATCAGAATTTACATTTTTAATATAATCTTGGAAAACTAAAGCATTGAGTAATTCATAACTATAATAATAATTAAAATATCGTATATGAAAGCAATTTTATTTTTATAAACTAGAAAAAACTGACAAGTGAAATAAAAATACCACTTACAATAGAATAAAAAACATCAAATATCTATGAATAAATATAACAAAAAAAGGTCAACATCTCTACAATGAAAATAACTAAACATGAGTAAGACAAATTAAACAAGATGAATGAAGGGTAATTCTATATTCATGAATTGGAAAACCTAGTATTTTTAAGATTTCACTTTTACTTTTACAATTTGACATAAGCATTTAATTCCATCCCAGTCAAAAGCCTAGCACGTTCTTATGCTATCTATCCAGTGATAAAAAATGTATATGAAAATGCAATGTATCTGGTATAACCAAGAGAATGATGAAGAAGAAAAAGTTCAGAAGCTACCCTACCCTATCTTAAAACTTATTACGAAGCTACAAAAATTAACAAGCACGGAGTTAGCCTAAAGATAGATGAATGTACTAAGGAAAGTTCAGAAATAGACATATACATGCATAGTCATTTCATTTATGACTATTAAATAATTGAGCCAAAGAAACAGACACAAAGAATACACAGTGTGATTCCATTTATTTAAATCTCAAAATCAGGCAAAACTAATGTATAGATTAGAAATCAACATAGTAGTTATTTGGGGCAGAGGAAAAGCTGTAATTGGAAGGGAGCAGAAGAGGACTTTAGAGGTTCTTGTAATAACCCACTTCTTGCTGTGGGTGCTAGGGTGTTCATTTTGTGAAAATGTAATAAACTGTGCAATTATGATTTTAAGTATTTGTATGTGTTATACTTTAATAAAAAAGTTTACGTAAAAATCAATGGTTCCTATGCACCAGCAAGAACCATTATAAATGTTATGTTAAAAAATAGAACGGACCCTTTTTAATAATAGCCATTCTGACTGGTGTTAGATGGCATCTCATTGTGGTTGTGATCTGCACTTATCTAATGATCAGTGATATTGAGCTTTTTTCATATCCTTGTTGGCCGCATGTATGTCTTCTTTAGAAAAAAGTCTGCTCATGTCCTTTGACCACTTTTCACTGGGGTTGTTTTTTGTTTTGTTTTGTTTTTTTCTTGTAAGTTTGCTTAACTTCCTTATGGATGCTGAATATTAGACCTCTGTCAGATGCATAGTTTACAAGTGTTTTCTAGCATTCTGTAGATTGTCTCTTCACTCTGATGATAGTTTATTTTCCTGTGCAGAAGCTCTTTAGTTTAATTAGGTCCCATTTGTCAATTTTTTGCTTTTGTTGCAATTGCTTTTGGCACAGTCATGAAATCTGTGCCTGTTCCTATGTCCAGGATAGTATTGCCTAGGTTGTCTTCCAGGATTTTTATAGTTTTGGGTTTTACATTTAAGTCTTTAATCCATCTTGAGTTGATTTTTCCATACAGTTTAAGGAAGGGATCCAGTTTGAATCTTCTGCATAGAAATAACAGATGCTGGTGAGTTGCGGAGAAAAGGGAACACTTATACATGGTTCGTGGGAGTGTAAATTAGTTCAACCACTGTGGAAAGCAGTATGGCAATTCCTCAAAGAGTCAAAAACAGAACTACCATTGGACACATAGATCTCATTAGTAGGTATATACCCAGAGGAATATAAATCATTCTATCATAAAGACACATGCATGCAAATGTTTATTGCAGCTTTACTCACAACAGCAAACACATGGAATCAATCCAAATGCCCATCAGTGATAGACTGGATAAAGAAAATGTGGTACATATGAACCATGGAATATTATGCAGCCATAAAAAAGAATTAGATCATGTCTTCGCAGGAACATGGCTGGAGACGCAAGGTATTATCCTTAGCAAACTAACACAAAAACAGAAAACCAAATACCACAAGTTCTCACTTATAAGTGGGAACTAAATGATGAGAACTCATGGACACAAAAAAGGGAACAGCAAACATTGGGGTCTTGTTAGGCGGGGTGCTGGAGAGGAGCAGAAAAAACAACTTTTGGGTACTAGGCTTAGTACCTGCGTGACAAAATAATGTGTACAACAAACGCCTGTATCATGAGTTTACCTATACAACAAATCTTCACATGTATCCCTGAAACTAAAATAAAAGTTAAAAAGTAAATAAAGAAATTTGATTCCTTCAAAAGTGATAAAACTGACCCAATGTACCAAAGATTAAATATCTGTAGAATGCCTCAGAATAAATTCAAGATAAAATGTACAAAATCACTATAGATTATAAAATATTGTAACAAAAAAGACTTGGCAAAAAAATGAAATACATACTCTGCTACTGAATGAGAAGACACACTATCACAAATGTTGATTAAGCCTCAGGTTCTAATACAAATTAAAGGGACCTTCAATCTGAATTTCAATATAATTTTTCATGGTATTTCCCAAATTGACTCCTATATGTAATACATTTCAAACTAGCCAAGTCAAATCCTAAAAATAAAATGAGATGGTTTTGGACTAACATTAAACAACTGATTCTAAAAGTCTGAAATTAGATCAGAAATAGACAAGTAAATCAAAGGAATAGAAGAGTGCTTGTAAACATACATATATGGGAACTTAGTGTATGTCAAATACAGCATAAGAAATCAGTTAAGAAAGGGTAAACTATTCAGTAACTGATATGGTGGTAACTTAATTTTTATATGCTGAAGGCATCCTATCTACCAAAATATTCAAAAACTAAATTCCAGATCTAGTTCTATTTAAAACTCCAATTTGAAATATTATTGTTTAAAAATTATTAGAAGACAATATAAGTTAATATCTTTACGATCTCCATGAAGAGCAAGTATTTCTTAGGCAAGTCCCTCAAAGAATAAGTCAGTAAAAAATGATAAATTTAAACATAACAAAATCTAAATAGTCTATTTAACAAAAAAAAGACAAGCAAAAACCTGGGAGAAAAAATAAAGATAGTACACACTATATTACATATAAAATATAGGAAAAATAAAATATAGGAAACACTATACTACATATGAAAAAAGATAAGTATATACTATATAAAGAACTTCTGTAAATTAATAAAAACAAATTACAATAGAGAAAAAGAACATATTAAGACAGGTCACAGAACAAGAAATAAGAATGAAAAATACACTGTTATTTTGATAAGATCCTTTTGGCTGTCTGAATAGAGTGTAGGCAAATAATGCAGAAATTGGGAGACTAGATAGAAGTCTATAGTAATGATCCAGGTGAGAGATACTAATGGTACAGATCAGGGTGTAGCAGTAGAAATTCTGATACATAGCCAGATTCTGTGTATATTCTGTTGATTGTGTCATAGCATTAACTAATGTATTACATGTGGAGTACGACAAAAGGGAAGTGTCAAGGATGAGTTCAAATTTGCTCTGGAGTTAGCATAAGTAACTGGCAATATGAAGTTGCTGTTTTCTGAGATGAAAAGTTCATATCAGGAAAAGGTTAATAGGAGAATACCAGAAATTCAATTGTGAATCTGTTAAATTTGAGGTGCCTATAAAATACCCAAATATTGGCCAGGTGCAGTGGCTCACGCCTGTAATCCCAGCACTTTGGGAGGCCGAGGCGGGCAGATCACGAGGTCAGGAGATCGAGACCATCCTGGCTAACATGGTGAAACCCCACCTCTACTAAAAATACAAAAAATTACCTGGGGGTGGTACCAGGTGCCTGCTATCCCTGCTGCTTGGGAGGCTGAAGCAGGAGAATGGCTTGAACCCAGGAGGTGGAGGTTGCAGTGAGTCGCCATCACGCCACTGCACTCCAGCCTGGGCGACAGAGCGAGACTCCATCTCAAACAAACAAAGAAACAAACAAAGAAACAAACAAAATACCCAAGTAGTGTCTCCTCCTTTCTTTCCAGGAGATAGTTAATATATGAATCTGAATTATGCAGAGAGAAGGGGACCTAGAATTGAACACCGGGCCACTGTAAGTTTTAAAAGTTGGGGAAAAGACAAGTAAAGGTGTGAAGTGGAAAGAAAGGGAAGTAAATAAAGCATTCCAAAAGAAAGGATGGGACTGAATATATCAAAGTCTGCCATTTGTTCAAGTAAAGCCAGGACTGAGAATTTAAATTAAGTTTAATTTAATTTAAACATAACAAAATCTAAATAGTCTATTTAACAAAAAAATACTAAAAAGACAAGCAAAAACCTCCGAGAAAAAAATAGATAGTATACACTATATTACATATAAAATAAAATAAATTTAAATTAAATTAAACCTAACAAAATGGGCCTTTGAAAACTTGTCAAGAGGTTTAACTAATTGGCGAAGAGTCAGGAGAGGAGGAGAGGAATAAGGAGAACAGAAAACTCTTTGCAGAAATTTTGTTGGAAGTATGGTTGCATATGGGGAGAGAAGTAGGATTAAGAATGGTTTGTTGCGTATTTGCTTACTGTTAGTAATAAGTGTTCTCTTGAAAGATTTACACACACACAAGAGTATATTTATACATGTAGAGTAAAGAGATTTAGTATGAGGAATCGGCTTACATGATTCTGAAGTTTGAGAAGTCCCAGAATCAGCAATCTGGAGACTAAAGAAAGCAGGTGGTATCATTCAGTTCAAGTCCAGAGGTGTAATAATGAGTGGAGCTGATAATGTAAATCTCAGGTCAAGGGCAGGAGAAAACCAATGTCCCTGATTGAAATCCTAATCTCATCTGTAAACACCCTCATGAACACACCAGAAATGTTTCACCAGATAACTCGGTATCATATGGCCCAATAAGTTAACACATATAATTCACCAGCACAAGTCTACTGCTTGCTAACTTGGCACCCATACACATCTCCTTAAGCCATACTTACTCTCCAAATAAGATAATAACTAGATCATAAATCATAAGTCTGCTTAACTTGATACAACCGTCCTGCACACAACTGAAGACACATGATCTCTTCCCCCAAAAGAGGAGGTAATGTCTTTGAGTTTTATTAATTCATCTCTTTGATATCCCATAACTTAAATACTATGATGTAAAATTAACAATACTTAAATACTGTGATATAGAGTCAATGTAGCTTATATTACATAATAAGGGAATAAAATAGAAAGAAAATAAATCAATTTGATACACACAGCTGTATTTATAGCAAACTAAGAAGAAAATACTCATGACAGTTACAGTCCTTGTTTCTGTAACTAGTCATGTGTTTATAGCTGGTATTTATAACTACTTATCCTACTACTTATTTCTTTTGCCATCAGCAAGCACCTCAACTGGCAGTGGTTCTCTACCTGGTAGGATGACCCAGACCTTCATACCTGAGGGTTCTGGGGCATTAGTAGTTTTTCCTGGATTGGATTATTATAGTTTTCCATTGACCTTAATCACAGTGCACGGTAACAGTAAGAGACACCCTAATGAATCTCTTGTATTCCAGATATACTCTTCCTTACCTTCATTGTGGAGTAATTGTCTAATTTCCCTTTGTCAGGATCAATTACTCACTTCAGCCAGCTCTGTGACTCCCTTCTTTGCCTCTTGATTCAAGGCTTGAGGAGCCCAAAGTGGCTAGGCAGCAGTCTTAACTTCCAGTTCAATGAAGTCATTGTTGGTTGTGTCTCTTGGTAGAAGAACTACTGCCTCTAGAACTAAGACCTCTGGGCCAGCAGAGCTTAAGGTTACAGGAACAGGAAGCAAGAATTTTGCTAGTAGGTCACTGAATGTGAATGAGTAGTGTCATTCCCATTACCATGCCTTGATTCCTGGACCCATGAATCTTGGATATCAGAGAAACAGAACCGAATATTGAATGATAGTTCAGAAAGCATGCAGTCTTCTGAAGAACTTTGTCCCATCCTGACAAATGATAGCCACCTAGCTGGTCATCAAAGGCCATTTCACTGTTCTATCAAACCAGCTGCTTCAAGATGAGGGATGGGAAGGTGCATGGTAAAAACAGTGAATTCCATGGCAAAGAGACCATTACCACAGTCTTTTGCTGTGAAGTAAATTCCGTAATGAGGTAATGCTGTATGGAATATCATGAGAGTGGATACAGCATTCTGAAAGTCTGTGAGTGGTAGTTTTAGCAGAAGCATTGTGTGCAGGGAAGGCAAATTTGTGTCCAGAGTGAGTGCCTATTTCAATAAGAAAACATTGCCTCTTAGATGATGGAAGCAATCTAATATAATCAACCTACCACCAGGGAGCAGGCTGATCATACCCCAGATAATGGCGCCATACTGGGGTCTCAGTTGCTGACAGGTTGGGCATTCAAAGGTAACCATAGGAAATTTGGCATTGCTGAGTGACAGTCAATGTTGCTGAGCTCATGCATAATCTCTATTCCCACTTCCATAGCCACTTTGTTCATGAACACACTGGGCAATGACAGGAGTAGCTGGGGAAAGATGCTGTCTGGTATCCACAGAATAGGTAATCCCATCGGCTGGATTACTGAAATCCTCTTCATCTGAAATCGCCCTTTGGTGAGTATTCACATGGGATACAAATATCTTCACGTTGTTTTCCATTTAAAGAGATCTATCTACTTACCTCGTCCCCCAATTTGTTTCCCAATTTTCTTTGTCATCAGTTTTTCTATTATATCCCTTCTAAGCCCTGACCATCGAGCCAAACAATTAAACACAGTCCATGAATTTGCATATAATCATAAGTCTGGCTATTTCTCCTTCTAAGTAAAGTGTGTAACAAGGGAACTGCTTAAATTTATATTCACTGGGAGGATTTCCCTTCACCACTATCCTTTAGGATGTCCCAGGAAGGGACTGTAGTACTATAGCTGTCCATTTTCAGGGGATGCCTGCATATTATGCAGATTTATAAACCAGGCCCAAGGCTTCTATGTGTCTGTCAACTGACCATAGGAAACTTCCCATTAGGCCGTAGATGCAAGCTGAGAGAGAAAGGCTTGTATATCAGCAGTGGGGACTATGAGCATTTGGGCCATTTCTTCATGTAAAATACTTGTACCTGTTCAAGCCTGATTATGTATATACCATTTCTGTTTGATGATGCAGTGCTGCTGTGTACCCTCACTTTATGGCTCAGTGGGTCAGATAATACCTAGTTAATGACAGGCAGTTCAGGTCACATGGTAACTTGGAGGCCCATGGTTAAACGCTCAGTCTCTACTGTTGCTCAGTAGCAGGCCAGGAGCTGTTTATCAAGGGAGGCATTTTCTGTGTAGAATGGTCAGGTATTGCTCCAAAATTCTGAAGATCTTTGCTATGATTCACACAAAAGGGCCTGGTATTGTCTCCAAAGAGCATTCCTATCTGCCACTGACATTTCAAGCACCATTGGATCTGCAGATCATATGGCCCAAGAAGCAGAGAAGCTTGTACAGCAGTCTAGATCTGTTGCAGAGCCTTCTCCTGTTCTGGGTCCCACAAAAATCTAGCAGCTTTTTGAGTCATTTGGCAAATAGATTAGGGTAACACCCAAATGAGAAATATGTTACCTCCAAAATCCAAAAGGAATTACTAGTCATTGTGCCTTTTTTGGTTGTAAAAGGATCCAGATATAGAAACTTACCCTTTAACCTTAGAAGGAATATTTCAACATGTCCCACACCATTGGACTCCTAGAAATTTCAATGACATTAAAAAATTGTGAATTTTTGTCACATTTATTTCCCATCCTTTAGCATGTGAGCATCTTACCAAGCCTAGAGTAGTTGGTATTTCTTGTTCACTAGGACCAATCAGCATAATATCATCAATGTAATGGATCAGTGTGATCCCTTTTGGAAGGAAAAGTCAATTAAGATCCCTGCAAACTAAATTATAAATAGGGCTGGAGAGTTAATATACCCCTAAGGCTGTACAGCGAACATGTATCTCTGGCCTTGCCAGCTGAAAGCAAGCTGTTTCTGGTGGGCCTTATTGACAAGGATGGAGAAAAAGGCATTTGCTAGACCAATATCTGCATACCAGGTACCAGAAGATGTGTTAATTTGCTCAAACAATAAAACCACAGTTGGTACAGCAGCTGTAGTTGGAGTTACCACCTAGTTAAGCTTGTGATACTCTACTGTAATTCCCCAAGATCCATCTAGGTTTTGCTCAGGTCAAATAGAGCTGAGTGGAGATTTAGTAGAAATCATTATCCTAGTATCTTTCACGTCCTTGATGGTGGTAATAATCTCTGCAATTCTTCCATGAATGTTGTATTTATTATGGTTTACTATTTTTCTAGGTAAAGGCAGTTGTAGTATTTTCTACTTGACCTTACCCGCTCTATAACAGCTCTTACTCCACGGGTCAAAAACCAGTGTGGGGATTGTGCCAGTTACTGAGTATTTCCATTCCAATTATGCATTCCAGAACTGGGGAAATAACTACAGGATGGGCTTAGGGATGCACTGGGCCTACTATGAGATGTCCCTGAGCTAAAATACCATTGATCATCTGGCCTCCAAAAACTTCTACTTTGCCTAGTGGACCACAGTGACATTTTGAGTCTCCTGAAATAAGCATCAGTTCAGAGTCAGTGCCCAGTAATCTCCCAAAGGTATGATTATTTCCTTTTGGAAATAATATTTCCCAATATTTCCCAATATAGAGTTACCCTGATAAAAGGCAGTAAATCTCTTTGGAGGAAGCTGGGAGAAGGATTAACAATATAAATTTTTGGTATTGGACCCAGATTCTTCCTCAAGAGGACCCAGCCTCTCCTTTATTCAAGGGGTTTTGGGTCTATAAACAAGCTCAAGTCTAGTAATTGATTGACAAACTGTGAGTCTATGTTTTTGATTCAGGTCAGATTTGTTTCCTATAATTTTTTCTCCCTATACAAATCAAGTAAGAATTTAGTAGGCTTCCTATTTCACTTTCAGAAACACTGTGATCAAGTAGCCAACACGATTAGTCTGTGTGAGTCAGGCTGTTCTGATTGCTTCTTCATCTCTGCTGTCTGTTATGGTGACCACATCCACCTTGTCTTTGAACGCTGAGTGCCACCACTTGGCCCCTGGTGTCCCAGGACCCAATTACCCTCATTGTATTTATGTTTTCCAATTTGGTAACTGCAGTTTCCACTGTGAGGTTTGTCCTACAGAGAACAGTGATCAAAGAGCTTGTTAAGGATGCTGGGGCCTCCCTCACAATGTGTTTCTCACAATTTTGGTGAAAGTTATCTCTTCTGGACTTCCCCAGTGTGGGTGAGGTCTCCAATGACAAATCCATTCTAAGATTCTAATCTCCCTAAGAATTAAATGGCTTTCTCTACATTAAACCAAGGAAGGTATGGCATCTATAAGTTGCTCACTGTGGGCCACTTTTTGACCCATGTTTCAGTCAACCACCCAAACTGTGAGAGCCCCTTCTAACTTCCCAAGCTGCAATATATTAAATCCAGAATTTCTGCTTAGTGGGCCCATATCAATAAATTCAGCTTGATTCAGCTTTATGTTTCTTTCACCATTACCTCACTCCTCTAGCATCCCTTCCCACACATGTTCACTGGATTTCTGTCTGTGTAAATAAATTATAAAACTCAAGTGTTTTTTTGGTGTTTAGTTCACTTTCTCACACTTTGTACTTCACCTTTGGGGCCCTACTGGGACTTGAGTCTAGTTATAGGTCTAGACATAAAGAAGTGTGGTACGGGTGGATCCTGAAATGAATCAGCATTCCCTTCCAAGGAAACTGCCTCAGAAGAGGTCACCACAACTTCCTCACACAATACAGAATGATTTCTCTCAGAATTCAGGTGAAGAGGCTGCAACTACTGAGACTAGAGGAGCTACACAACTAGGGGTGGAGAGTCTCTTCCACTAAAATGAGGAAGGCAATTCTGCCTAGAATGGAGAGGTCACATACACTGGCAAAGAAGACTGATCAGAATTTCAAAGTTCAATGTGGTCAGCTTCATCATGGTCTACCCCCACATCCTCATCCCAACATACAGGATCCCATTCTTTTCTAAACAATGCCCTCATTTTAGCAGTAAACATTCTGCAAGGCTAGGAGTTCAATTTGCATTATAATCCAGCCAGTTCCAGGATGAGATTCTATGCTTGATTTTTAGCAATCTAATTCCCGAGTCTACAGGACATAGGCATTTCTTTTAGAGCACACATGAAAGGTTACGGATCATTTATGCAGCCCTTGAGCCATGAGTTTGAATCTCTGACCTCATTGTTTTGGTACTACTTTCACCAGTGATATTAGAAACAACTAGCTAACCTCAATTATATTCATTAGTTTTCCAAACAATATTTGCAAGTATCACACAGATAGTCTCTCAACTCATTGCTTCTTATAAATTGCTAATCTGAAGTCTCCAGTAAAGATTTTGTGTATCTCTATTGCCAGATCATGCCATGGAATGTCACTGCTCTCTTTACTACTGGAAATAGAGTCTTTAGTGTCTTTAATTCTAATCAGATTGGAAAGCCAATTTCAAAAACTCCAGAATCAACTCAGAAAATTATTATTAGCATTCTGTTTTTCTAGACCTACTCTCGGGGTTAAAATATGTGTTAGTCATTGCTCTCTAGAGAAACAAAACCAATGGGATATGCACACACACACACACACACACACACACTCACTACAGTTGTCCCATGAGATTATAATGGAGCTGAAAAATTCCAATTGCCTAGTAAATTTGTAGCCATTGTAATGTTGTAGCACAATTACAACATGTTAAATAGCTATTATTTTAGAATGTTAAAATAGCTATCATTAGTGACTGTGAAAAACAAGCAATCCAAATATTCACCAATAAAGTCTTTGTAATGTAAAGTATGACACAACTTTACTATAGAATACAAATTAGCCAGTAAAATTATTATATCAATCTCTATAAAGAAATTATCAACAATATATTAAACAGGTGACAGTGGAGAATGATCCCATTTTTCTAAAATTGAGTACATATGCATAGAAAAAAAGTTAAGGAAATACTCCAAAGTGCAGCATTTTATTTCTAAAATATGCAATTATGGGTGCTTTTCACTGTATGCATATATCTATATCTATACATCCTCAGCTTTTAGATAAAGAATATTTTTAAAAATATTACAATTATATAAGGAAAGAAAAAGTATCTCTAACAACTTTTTGATTTAAAAGAAAAAATCTCTCTCTTACAGGCACAATAGGATATATACTATCAATCAGGGACCCAACTTCTAAGTTGATAATGATGGATCATCAAAAAGAACTAGTCCTTGGAATTTACTGTTATTCTTTCACTGACAAGAACAATATCAACCATCTCCATCTTGGGGAATAACACCATTACTTTTCTTCAGAAACCAGTCTACCTCATACAAAAATCCAATCTCTCTTCATTACCGGCACCTGAACAAGATGTCTATTTAGTCAATTTTCCAGGCAAAGAAAAACAAGAGTTCTATAGTTCACTCTAAATCTCAAAACCCCAAACGATTACATCAAATGGATAAGGTCCAAAATTGAGAGTTTTCAGAGAGCAGTAAGAGCCATTTTGCCTCTAGGGTGTCTCTGCTTTTAGAACGAAGTGATGCAAACTTTCATAAAACCATTTGTCACTGCAGATTTGTGAGATTCAGTCTCCCTTGAGGCTGATGATTGCTCAATGTTTTTTGTATCATGATGCCAGACTTGTCAGGGTTTTATTATTATTATTATTACCTTCAATGACTAAATTGAAGCTTAGAAAATCGAGCCATTCTGTTTTTATTGCCTTATGATAAGTAATGGTTAATAAATGTAGAAAGCAAGCTTTAGTAAACATTTTCACCAAAGAAGCCCGAGAAAGCCTGAGATGACAAGTGTCCATGGATCTTCAGCGGGATGCTTATTCCTGCTTCATGTCATGGATACTTTTGCGTTTCTTTTCTATCTTTACTTGAAAGTCGTCTTAACTATTCCAAGAGCTTAAAAGATCCATGACCATTTCTTGAGGTCATTTTAAGAATTGTCACACAGGTAAAAACAACTTTGGGTCAAATGTAATGCACAAAATGTTTTTTAATTGTCTTTCAGTTGTATGACTTTCATAACATTATGAATTTCAGCACCTGTTTTCAACCAGTTCAAGAACACATTATTTCATTAATATCAACCTTCCTCAAAGTGTCAAGTAGAATAACGAGATATAAATTTGCCATAACTGATATGTTTAAAAAAGTAAAGTGATAAATAACTCTGCTATTATTTGGATATGCACACACAAAGAAAATTGTCACTCCTCATTTTTCTTTTAACAAAATTGCAAAAGGAAAAGAAAATACAACTGTTATTCATATGTTCCTTAAAATAATATTTTATGGCTTTTATATATAGGTTAATATTTTTCATTTTATATGTTATATATCCCTGGGTTCTAAATATTTTATAGATAAGACAATAATCTTTTAAAAAATTGTATTAGTTTTTATGAGGACATACAGGTAGTAGGTGGTAAAGCTAGGATTTCAAATCTGCTCTGCTGTGCAGGAAGCCCATCTTTAGTTTTGCTTATTACATAAAAAACTTGATTATGTGAATTGGTGGCATTTGAAAGCCCTTTCCCGCAGCATTGTGACGCTATTGCAATAATTGTCATTTTATGAACTACATTTAGATTTCAATTATATTCAAAAAATACTAACTTAGGAATATATTTTATTAAATATAATTACCTTAAAATAAATTTAAATAAAATCATAATATAAAACATATTTTTAATTCAATTAATCAAACATAAAGGAAGTGACAGATACAGTAAGAACATAGGCTTTGCAAGCAAATATATGTATATATTTGTTTCCAATTTAGCTCCTGCCTTCCCTAGTTTGTTCACATTAAGCAATTTACTTTATTTCTGTATGCTTCAGTTTCTTTATCTGCAAAACAGATCCTCTAATTCTTGGAAACAATTTGAAACTTTTTGACTTTTCTGTATCCTTTTCCATTTGTTCTACTGGTATCTTGATTTACTCCTATGCAAATTCTTCATAGTCTATGGTCTTAGTAGGACCATACCTTTCTCTGCTCACTCTCACAATCTAACCCAAAAGAACAGAGACCTTTATCTTCCTTCCCTTGAGAATGAACTGAAGGGAACATATGTCCAAAGTGTGATAAATCAGAGGCTGACCACAGGACTTTAAATTAGAGAGTGTAAAACAAGGCAGAGAGGATATTTAGAGGCCAGATTCATCACAGTGGGGAGGACTGAGCATGCGGGAGGGCCAGGAGATGAGCATCGGAAGAAGAGGGACATAATCTTGACTCTGACTCTTACTGCTTAAACCCATGAATACCCTTGTTTCCTATTTTTTCAAACATCATCTCTAAACCTCCTATTAACTCTATTACCTTCTCACCCAAATTTTTCCTAAGGCAATTCTTTTTAGAAACTAAATATAGAATTTTTTTTTCTTTTCTTGTAAACCAAAACCTGGTTTATACAATAATAATCAAGGTAAAATGATGTAATTTGTGTGAAAGTATCAGAAAAACTGGCATAGCAAAAATTTTAGCTATTGTAGTTTGTTTTTATGATTATTACTTTTAAAATTTTCTTCAAAAAGGATCTGTGAATATTAGAATTATTTAAATGTGTTCTGCACACATTCCTCAGAAAGAATACTCCTAGACACAAAACACATTGCTAAGCACCTGGAATAAAATATCTCAGTCTTATTTAGCTTTTTTTTTTCCAGGTCCTTAACAATGTGCTTTATACATAGGAGTGCTCTATAAGTATTTGTGGAATGAATTAATTCAAACCCGAATTAATGTGTACAGATGTTCTTATTACTCTGCTCTATTTTTACAATGAGATGGTGAGAAGATGAGAGTAGCAGAAGATGTGGTTACTAGCTAATTTCAATGTCGAGAGTAGCAGAAGACATGGTTACTAGCTAATTTCAATGTTGTTTATAGAAGTGAACCTTTTCTTACTAAGAAAAGGAGTGGCGCTAGGATTATGATATAACCATTAGAACAAAGAAACAAATGTTTCTAAATACTAAATAATGTGGAAATAAAAGGAAACTTTAAAAAATGTGCATATAGTTAGACAGAAGAAACCAAGTGGAAGGGACAGGAATAGAAGCTAGATTTATTAGAATATACTTTGATTTGCAAATTTGACTTTACTAATATGAACTTTACATAATTTAAATTTTAACACCATAAATTGAAAAGGAAATTAAACAAACTAATTGTATATCCAATTGGTGGCAATATTACACGAAGACCAGTCATTTTAAGTGACTCTAATATACTGTAACTTGATTGTACAACTCCAATGAGATATACACTAGAGAAAAATTAAATATTAATTTGGAAACTACTTTCAGTAATAATATTGATGGTAGTTTTTACCTTACTTTTATTGTGAAACTATTTTGGGAATTTATGGGATAAATAAAATTCATTTAAATTGGTCTTTACAACTGACATTTGCAGCTTAGAAGAAAGGAAACATCTGAAATCTGTGATGTAGCCTTGATGCTAAAATGTCACTATGGACTTCTGATGCATTTTTTCTTTTAAAAATGTATATACAACTGATAACTCTGCTCCCTAAGAAGGCCTGAAAACAATGCACCAATGTAGCCTAGACATTTTTTCATGAAAGAAAGCAAAGAAGGTATCATGACCAGTATGATTATGAAGAGAGTGTGCAAGCTCAAAAGCCAAATAAAATAGGCTCCAATCGTAGGCTGCACTAAATTGAAGTAAGTCAAATATATTTAATTCTATGGATTCATAATGCTAAAGAAAAAAAGAAAAAAAAAGCCCTTATTGGTAATTGGAATGGCGATGGGAAATCAACTCGTTACTTTGGAAACTAGTAAATAAAATTTATCTTTCCTATATAAACTGTACTTTAGACTTACTAATAAGTTGAGAATGAGAAGTGTCTTAATTATAGAAAAGTATTCCAGCCAATAAAGGAATAAGAAATTTTAAAAGCCGCCATCTTAGAACCTCTGATTAATTATTACATCTAGATGATTATCATCAAGAGATTTTAATATCATGTAAAAAGATAAATATTGTATATCTCTTTATGAGGTAGTCTCGGGAAAAAAAGTTTCTCTAAATTTGATCAACCTTCAGGTCTAATTAGGAACTTACAGAAAATGTAAGGGACAGAGGAAAATGTGTAAGAATAGCATGTATTTAAAAATTATAAAACTCTAAGCTGTAAGAAGCTGTACAGGAAAAATACTCCAGTGTGTTTAACAGCAAAAACAAAAGGATGTAAAAAAGAAAAGAAAACAGGTGATGGAGGGGTAAATATGAATCGAAAGGGACTTAGAAAATATAGCAACCTAATAATAATGCTTTAATTTGATTATTTTTTAAAAATCCTGATCCATATAATCAAATTGAGAAAGAGAAATAGAAGAAGATGGAGAAGGAGGAGAAAGGGAGAAAAAAAAGGGGAGGAAAAGAAAAAGAGTAAGGAAGATTATTACTGAACATTAAATAGATATTCAATTATATTAAAAATTGTCATTAAATTTTTAAGCTGTGGTAATGTAATGACATTGTGTTAAAAACTTCTTAAGTTGTAGACATATGTACAGATGAGGTTTTCTTTAAAATATTCTGAGGAGTATAGTGATAGATAAATAGAGTACAGAAAATTATAGATGAAACAAAATTGGTTTAGGGTAGCCCATTTATGTAATTAGATGTGAGATACATGGATACTTACAGTATTAATGCTACTTCTTTATATAATTAACATTTTTGTAATAAAATATTTGAAGAAAAATATATGCATATATGTAAAATTTTAAATGCTTAAGCTATGCATGTGTATATATATAAAATGTTTATAAAAGCACATATGTAAAATATTTTAAATTATATATGTGCTTGTATATATATAAAATGGTTAAAATATATATAATTTACTTTAATATTTTATTATAGACATAAAATTTAATTGTAAATAATATATTACATATATATGTATATAAGTGTATATTTGGCATATCTGGGTGGCAGCCCACAGACAAGTTCTCTTTTGTCTCTATGGGTAAACCAACTTTTTAAAGCAAAGTTTCAGGGTCAAATATGAGACTAGAAGTTAGAATTACTGACAGAATAAGGAACTAGATACCTATTTTTTAGAGTCACTAAGCAAAAAGCAAACTTCAATGCATTCCAGGACTAAAATGTGTAACCATACTTACGTAGGTACCTAGGCTTATACCTTCTACAATAAAAGCGTCATTGAAAAGAGTTAGTAGTGCGCACAGGCACATATATGACTTCGAAAAAAATACTTCATGGTGATTTTTAAAGTATTTCCTATGTGTTCTAACTTATTCTGTAGGAGCATTATGCATATAAATGAACACACTGACTAGTTAGCATTTCAAATAGCTCTAGAGGTGATGAGCTATGCACGAAAATACACACACTGGAGTCAGATAAATGAGTTAAATATTATCTCTGCCACATACAAGCAGTGCAGACATGGAAAGGTTATTTAATTTATCTGAATCTCAACTGTCTCCTCATATAAAATGAGGAGCCAATTACACATATAACACCCTGCACATAGTAAATACTCACTAAATAGTTATTATTAGTAGTCGTTATATTAGAATGTGTTTATTTCTAAAATAACTTTCCATTTACCCACAGAACTTTCCCAAAATGAACTTTTTTACTGTTAAAAAATAATTTCTATTTGTAGTCATTTGAGTACATGTTATCTAAATACCATTTATAGAGAAAATGAATTAACTCAATATATGCATACGAATGGGATCACGCATTCATTTTTCACCTCTGGAAACTTCCATTCAAATATTTGCTTTAGTCTTGAGTGAAAACAAATTTAATGTTCTCCCTCATCAATGGCCCCATTATCACAAAGCCACCATGCAAGTCTGGATAATTTTGTGCAATAGCTATTCTGTCCATTTCTGCTCAAAATTAAGGAAGATTAAAATTAGCCGATTGTTTTATAATTCTCTGCACATTTCCAGAACTGTATCAGTAAGTCCTATTGCTTATATCATTTTAGCTCTAGGTAATGTTATAAGTATGTGTGATTCACAGCTGACATGCTCCAAAACTATGGTTTTCTTTTTTTTTTCTTTTTTTTTTTTTTTTCCCCAAAATAAACCACTTTACAAAACTTTATCTTACGGAAAATCGCAAACATATACAAAATTAGACTAGTAAAATGAATCCCCATATACCTATCATCCAGCTTCAACAATTACAATTTCTGCTCATCATTTGAATGGCACACACACACACACATATTTGTGTGGATATATATGTGTTTGTAGTTTTATATATATAAATAAAACTACATATATAGTTATAGTTGATTCTTATATATATAAATGTAGTTATATATATATACATAGATAAAAAGTTGATTATTATTATTCACAGATTTCATATTTGCAAGTTCACTTACTTCAGACTTATCTATAACCCCAAATCGATACTTGCAGTGCTTTCAATACTATCTAAATCTTAGGATCAACTGCAACATTTTAAGAAATATTTATGCTCATCCTTAAACCCAGAAATTCTAATTTCATTGGTCTTGAGTGGAACTCAGGAATTAGCTCTAAGTAAATAAAGATAATTTTAAAAATATATAAACAAATATATGCCCAGGATACTTTTTTTGGTACTAACGCTTAGCCTTTTGCTACTCAAATTTAGTTCATGGGCCAGAAGATTTGGTTTCACATAGGAAGTTAGTGGAAATGAAGAATCACAGGCCCCAACACAGAAGTACTGAACACAACCAACATTTGACAAGATCCCCAAGTGAATCATTGCGTGTTACACTTTGCAGAGTATTAACCAAGTCTGCCTAGAATTAACAGAATTTCCACCTAAGCTAAAATTTAGAATTCCACATGATGCCCACTAATTAAGCTTTTCAATTACATTAACAAAAAAGAAGAGAAGGAGGTGAATGTAATATCCAGAGTTATAAATTATTTAAAACCTGTAAAAAGAACATTTGTTTGCTTCGAGAAAAAGAAACTAATAGCATTTTCAAATATCATCATAATCATGAACTGTTTCCATTGGAATGCAAGAAATGTCATCTGAATTATAACTTAGACTTACAATTGAGCATTTATATTAACAGCAAGTAAAATTTCAGAAGCTATTTTGATAAATTGAATAAAACAGTTTGTATTCCGTTCCCAAAAGAATATGCATATTTATATTTGTAGATAAATACATATGACATTAATTCTATTTGCATAGATTATATAGAAATTATAAATCTATATGCTCCCTAATCTCTGACTCTCTTCCATAATAGCCAACATAAATTTTCAAAGACCCCAAGTAGAGTTATATAGTGTGAAAATTTAGTTGAAAGTTTTTGCATTCTTAACCATACAGCAGACAAAATAATCATTTCAGAAACACAAATCATATCATAAAATTTCCCTGTATAAATTCTCAAACAGCATTTCATTTTATTAAAAGTAAAGCAAAACAAACAAAAACAACAACAACAGAAAACCTCAAGCTTTTTAGTCTGGTCTAAAAAGCCCAGGCTACCACTGCACCAACACCTCTTCTTTTAACCACTCACAAATAGAGGTCCAGCTTCTTTCCTTGGCTACACCAACTTTATTTCCTACATGGAACTTGTGGACTAGTTCTTCTCTTCTCTCTTTTGCATGCCTGACTCCTAGTTGTTATTTAAATTTCAGGAAAGTTTGCTCTAAATACTCAACCCATAATAGCTACCTAGCCACCCTCTATACAGCACCCTGTATAGCACTTTTCAATCTATTCTCCTGTTTATTCACTTATTTTTATTGTCTATTTTATCAAATAAAAATGTAAGATTCAAGAAAAAGGGGATACCGGCTCTCTTGTTCATTACTGTAATAAATTAAAAATAAAATATTATAAAATTATAAGCCCTAGGGAAAACTGGAAAGCATATGAAAATCAGTTGGATGATAATGTGGGAAATTTTAATATTAAATATTAAACATTAAAATTTCCCATATATTAAGCATCTACTATACCAGGCATTATAATGGGCTGTTATATACACTATCTCCAGTCCTCACAGCAGCACTCAAACACAAAATAGGCACAACTTTACAATAGATAAATTTGTGACTCATAAAAATTACAGAACTCATCAAAGGTCCTATGACCAGTAACATTGGAATCAGGACTTAAACTCAGAATAATCTATACAAAATACTTCCTCCCATTAAAAAAGCTTGATGGCACATATAAAGGAATAAAGGAATCAAACAATTTAATGGTACTTCCTAAGAGTCATGCACTTTTAGTTGAACAATGAAAACACATGGACACAGGGAGGGGAACATCACACATCAAGACCTGTTGTGGGGTGGGGGTCTAGGGGAGGGATGGCATTAGGAGAAATACCTAATGTAGATGACAGGTTGATGGGTGCAGCAAACCACCAAGGCACGTGTATACCTATGAAACAAACCTGCAGGTTCTGCACATGTATCCCAGAACTTGAAGTATGATAAAAAGAAAAAAATATATATCATCTATAGTTCAATTCAATTGAGTCCATTGGAAATAATTTTAATTAGTTCAAAATATTGAACTAATCAAATAACTTCGATTAGTTCTATGTTATCATATTTATGCCCCATGTCAGAGGATAACATGTCAAGCATATATACATGCATCTATATATATAATATATAAATAATAAAAATTATTTGATATAATGAGTATATATATACTCATTTACTTATATAAATTAAGTTAAATTAAATTACTCATATAAATTATTTACTCATATAAATTAAGACATAGATATAATACATCTGTCAGGAATTAATTCAGTCTTTTTCATAATAACTCCCTCCTGCCCTCAAAGTCTCAAAATAATTTTTCAAGTACTAAAAATTGTTTTTCCTTTTAAATTAATTTTTAATTTGAGAAAAATTGTGAATTTATATGACAATTGTGAATGTAGTACAGCGAGTTCACATACACCCCACACGCAGTTTCCGCTATCGTCTCATATTAGTACGGTACATTGTGTTATAATTATTGAGTCAATATTGACACATTATTATTAACTGAAGTCAATATTTTTATTATACTCTCCCTGGAGTTTACCTAACAATTTTGTTCTGTTCTGGGATCCTTTCCAGGTTACCATGTTATATTCAGCCATGATGTCTCCTTGGGCTCCTCTTGACTGTGACTGTTTCTCAGACTTTCCTTGCTTTTGACGAGCTTGACAGCTTTGAGAAGTAGAAGTACTAAAAAAAATTCCACAGAATGTCCCTAAATTTGGAATGCCTGATGTTTTTCTCATGATTATACTGGGGTTATGTACTGGGGAGGAAGATGACAAAGGTAAATTGCCATTTTCATTACCTTATATCAAGGGAATATGCTATCAATATTTTACACTACACATCACTACTCGTATGTTCACCTTTGTTGCTTGACTGAGGTTGTGCTGTCAGGAAAGTTCATCTTATTTCCCCTCCCCAAACTGCATTCTTTGGAAAGAGGTCACTATATGTTTCCCACACTTAAGGAGTGGGAAATTAACCCATCGCACTTTGAAGGATGGTCAGCTACATAAACAATTTGGAATTCTTCTGATTGAGAGATATGTCTATGCTCCTCCTATATAATCGTTTATGCAACCACTTATATATGTAAATATTAAACCATATTTTATTTTATGCTTTGGATTATAATCTGATATAACTTTATTCTGCTGTTCAAATTGTTCTAACATTGGTCATTGGAAACTCTTTCAGTTAGCTTCTGTGTCACTTTGATATACTATCATCATTGTGGTGGTAGTGTTTTGTTTAAACTATATATGAGCACAATAAGATGATCCAGCCTCATATTGCATATTTCTTGCCACAGTCTTAAATCAGCCATTTCTCCAAGGATCTCTGGTTTCCTTTATTGGAGAACAGTACCTTAAACCAAGAACTAAGCTCTAGATGTGCTAATTATCACTGGAGTGCTGTAGCTTTTAGGCTTTCTCAGCTGACAAAGGAAGGAAACATGTGTATGTCTAGAGTACTTAACTGTGTATATATACATACCAATAAATATTTCTATACGTAATTATCTATATCTATATTAAGTTAAACTTGAGTTCAGTCTTATGTTTCCAACTCTATTCCATAACCAGATGGAACACCTCAGCCTCCAACCTATAATGATCTGCAACTCCAAACTCCAAAAGGGAAAAGCTTTGCTCACAATATGGATTGACTTAATTGTTCAATTCTAGCACACATTTATAGCAATATAACAATTGTTAGCCTGTACTCTCATGCGAATAAAACTTTATCAACTACAGTATACTCTTTATACAGTTTCTTTTGTCTTTAGTCTTATATATGCCACTCATTTCCAAAGTTACTTAGGCCAGTCCCTTTTCTTTCATACCCATAAATGATATGGTTTTCTACATTTGTAGAAATGTAGAATGTGACATTTGTCACATTCTGCATTTCATCCTGGAACTCTCAATCTCCTAATCTTTTTTTTTTTTGAGACAGTCTTGCACTGTCGCCCAGGCTGGAGTGCAATGGCGCAATCTCAGCTCCCTGCCAGCTCTGCCTCCCAGGTTCAACCGATTCTCCTGACTCAGCCTCCTGAGTAGCTGGGATTACAGGCACCTGCCACCATGCCCGGCTAATTTTTGTATTTTTAGTAGAGACGGAGTTTCAGCATGTTGGTCAGGCTGGTCTCAAACACCTGACCTCGTGATCCACCCACCTCAGCCTCCCAAAGTTCTAATCTTTTTTTAAATTTGCATACATTAAGGCTCAATTTTTGTGCTACAAAGTTCTATGAGTTTTCATAAATGCATACCAAGTATTTTACATTAGAATATCATAATGAATAGTTCTACTGCTTTGTAACTAGGAGAAGAGTAATTCAAAAGCAACATATTTTTCTTTAAATACAAAAGTAATACTGCATATCTGGAGAGATTGCAGATATTAGTGACACTGTCAAAGAACTAAAGAATACAGGGCTGTGCTGGTCCATATGACTCAGCATATCCAATGGTGCTTGAAGTGTCAGTGGCAGATAGGATGCTGCTTGGAGCCTGTGGCAGGGCCATATAGGTGAATCACAGTGCAGGCCTTTAGAATTTTGGAGCAAAGCACTGTCATCCTCTGAAGATAACTATTTTCCATTTGAGAAACAGCCTGTTACCGGGTCTTACCATTTAACTGTTCCTGCTAGTTTATGGCTGCAGAGTTTCTGCTAGAGGTAGGCATATTTCAGCTGTGACTCTCTGCCCCATCTTCCCAGATTTAAGGATGGTGGTTTGCCCTACAACCTCAGTTCGCTGATATGTCCAAGAAAAGCTGTTGATTTTCAGCTTGCTCAACTTTTTCTTGCTGTATGCACAAGAGTGGTGACTTCCAAGCTTTTTATACTGTGGAAATGAAACCTAATGTCCCAATCATTTTTCATGTGAAATAAGATGCTGGAATTTGTTTCTTCTTCATTATCTGGTCAGTGATATCTGAGAGGCATGCAAATTTTGGATAACAAAATCAAAAGACTTAAAGAATATGTGATTTTGATGAGTTATTTTAAAGCCCAACATTATAAAATTAGTGTCCACCAACACTAATTTTCCATTTTCCTCCCTATATTCTGTGGGATCAATTAATCATATTGGTGTGCAAGGGACACTGTTGAGAAGGCTGAATCCATGAAGAACATTTCTTAAAAGAAGAAGATTAATCATTCTACATAAAGTCCTTGAATTCTACTTACTAAATTATTAGATACAAAAATACTTCGCACCACATTATTAAGTTGAGTTTTTGGAAAAGAAAATCAAATTCAAAAGGTCAAGATGTAACTGTTCTCAAAAATATTCAACCAGAAATTTGTCTTGAGCATAGTCAAGCTAATACAAATGTAGAATGTATTTTTGTATCTCCTTTCTCTAACAGCCTGTTACATAATCCTTAGGGGGCAAGTAATTTTTCATAATGATAGTAATTGCAATTGAGTTTAAAGTGGCTAAAAGCCTAGGCCATGTCAAATTTTTATGTCAAATATACAGAAAGATAAAGAAAGGAGGGGTTGGAGCAAAACGGAAGTGGTGAAGAAAAGAGAAAACATGTGTGGTCCCCAACATTATAGACATGCAATGTGCATGAAGCATACCGAGTTTAAGACTGCTGCCATGAAATTTGCATCCTAGAATTTTTTTAGTATGAAGAGTATTTAAAAGCATATGCTCTGATGTGTTGTGACAGAAAAGTAGAGAATATTTCACTGCTAATTACCCCTCTAACATTCCAAACACATTTGGACAGCAGTATAATGAGGAATTCAGTGATCTATACATATTTTTCTGCTTTGCCAATAGGTGTCAATGTTTTTTTTTTGTTTGTTTTCTTAAGAAATGGAGTCTTGTGTTGCAAGATGAAATGAAGTGTGCAGTCATAACTCACTGTAACCTTGAACTCTTAGGCTCAAGCAATCTTCCCACCTCAGCCTCCCAAGAAGCTGGAATGATAGGTGCAAACCACTATGCTCAGATAATCTTCAAATTTTTTGTAGAGAAGGGATCTCATTGTGTTGCCCAGGCTGGATTCAAACTCCTGGACTCAAGTGATCCTCGCATGCCACCTTCTGAAAACACTGGGATTACATGTATGAGCCACCACACTGGGCCAATGGCATAATGCTTTAATCAACTATCAAGAAATATCTTGCACAGCACAAGGAGAAAAACAATAGTTTTCTTGCCATAGGTCTCAACAAAATAACATCATTTCCACTAATCATAGTCATTCTGATAGAACAGTATAATAATAACTGTGTATTATTTATAGTTTATAAATACATTCAACATAAAACATCCCATTTACTATTTTTAGCAATTTTTTCAAGGAGGAATTATTAAAATTTTATATAATTTGCCCAAGGACACAGCTCATATGTGATAGGGCTTCACTGAAGTCTTCAAAGAAAACTCTTCTTGTTATTGTGTCATCAAGGAGTCCCATAAGTAAAGAAAAGAGGACTTGAAAATTAAAGACACCTTTCCTTCCCTTAAGTGTCACATAGAGAAGGTTGATCTAATTGGGCCAGCAGCCTTCCAGAGAAAAAAATACTATTTTCCATATTTTTAGATGTTCATAGACCTCCATCCAAGTCAAGGATAGATACATTTTTAAACATTACATTCTAGCAAAGTAGAGAGGCCACCTTGGCTATATCCAAGGGTATTTTTCTTTTTTAAGAAAAAATAACCTTGCTAAATGTTGTGATACTAAAAAGCTTTTTGATTAAATTATATTTTTGTGAACTCCTAGAAAAGTACCATTAGCCATATAAAGAGTAGCAAGATATCATTTTTGATGACCAGGAAAGTTATGAAGGTGAGTGAATTAAAAACTTCAACTGTGTTCAAGGATGAATGTAAGGTCTCTAGAGATATGGACTCTGCTTCATTCACATAGGTGGCTGTTGTGTGGGAAACTAACTTGATTTAATGATAGGCTTCCAATGTACTACCATGAAAATTACTGTTGAAACTGGCACATTGGATAAAGAGTCAAGACTCATAAGTGTGCTGTATTCAGGAGACCCATCTCATGTGCAAAGACATACATAGGTTCAAAATAAAGGGATGGAGAAATTTTTACCAAGCAAATGGAAAGCAAAAAAGAGCAGGGGTTGCAATGCTAGTCTCTGATAAAACAGACTTTAAACCAACAACCAAAAAAGACAAAGAAGAGCATTACATAATGGTAAAGGGATCAATGCAACAAGAAGAGCTAACTATCCTAAATATATATGCACTCAATACAGGAGCACCCAGATTCATAAAGGAAGTTCTTAGAGACCTACAAAGAAACTTAAACTCCCACACAATTATGCTGGGAGAACTTAACACCCCACTGTCAATATTGGACAGATCAACGAGACAAAAAATTAACAAGGATATTTAGGACTTGAACTCAGCTCTGGACAAAATGGACATCTACAGAACTCTCCACCCCAGATCAACAGAATATACATTCCTCTCATCACCAGATCACACTTATTCTAAAATTGACCACGTAATTGGAAGTAAAACACTCCTCAGCAAAATGCAAAAGAATGGAAATCATAACAAACAGTCTCTGAGACCACAATGCAATCAAATTAGAACTCTGGATTAAGAAACTCATTCAAAACTGCACAACTATTTGGCAGCTGAACAACCTGCACCTGAATGACTACTGGTGCATTAAGGAAATTAAGACAGATATAAGTAAGTTATTTGAAACCAACGAGAACAAAGACACAACATACCAGAATCTCTGGGAAACAACTAAAGCAATGTTTACGGGAAATTTATAGCACTAAATGCCCACATCAGAAAGTGAGAAAGATCAAAAGTCGACACCCTAAATCACAATTAAAAGAACTAGAAAAGCAAGAGTAAACAAATTCAAAAACTAGCAGAAGACAAGAAATAACAAAGATCAGAGCAGAACTGAAGGAGACAGAGACACGAAAAAACCATCCAAAAAAAAAAAAATCAATGAATCCAGGAGTTGGTTTTTTGAAAAGATTAACAAAATAGATAGACTGCTAGCCAGACTAATAAAGAAGAAAAGAGAGAAGAATCAAATAGACACAATAAAAAATGATAAAGCGATCACCATTGATCCCACAGAAATACAAACTACCATCAAAGAATACTATAAATACCTCTATGCAAATAAACTAGAAAATCTAGAAGAAATGGATAAATTCCTGGACACATACACCCTCCCAAGAATAAACCAGGAAGAAGTCGAATCCCTAAATGGGCCAATAACAAGTTCTGAAATTGGGGCAGTGATTAATAGCCTACTGATCAAAAAAAGTCCAGGACCAGACAGATTCACAGATGAATTCTACCAGAGGTACAAAGAAAAGCTGGTACCATTCCTTCTGAAACTATTCCAAACAATAGAAAAAGAGGGAATCCTCCCTAACTCATTTTATGCAGCAAGCGTCATCCTGATACCAAAACCTGGCAGAGATACAACAAAAAAAGAAAATGTCAGGCCAGTATCCCTGATGAACAGTGATGCCAAAATCCACAATAAAATACTGGCAAACTGAATCCAGCAGCACAGCTTATACACCATGATCAAGTTGGCTTCATCCCTGGGATGCAAGGCTGGTTCAACATACACAAATCAATAAACATCATCCATCACATAAACAGAACCAATGACAAAAACCACATGATTATCTCAATAGATGCAGAAAAGGCCTTTGATAAAAATTCAACACCCATTCATGCTAAAAACTCTCAATAAACTACATACCGATGGAATGTATCTCAAGATAAGGATATTTATTTATGACAAACCCACAGCCAATATCATACTGAATGGGCAAAAACTGGAAGCATTTCCTTTGAAAACTGACACAAGAAAAGGATGCCCTCTCTCACCATTCCTATTCAACATAGTATTGGAAGTTCTGGTCAGGGCAATCAGGCAAAAGAAAGAAATAAAGCATATTCAAATAGGAAGAGAGGAAGTCAAATTGTCTCTGTTTGCAGACGACATGATTGTATATTTAGAAAACCCCATCATCTCAGCCCCAAATCTCCCTAAGGTGATAAACAACTTCAGCAAAGTCTCAGGATACAAAATCAATGTGCAAAACTTACAAGCATTCCTATACACCAATAACAGATAAACAGAGAGCCAAAGCATAAGTGAACTCCCATTCACAATTGCTAAAAACAGAATAAAATACCTAGGAATACAACTTACAAGAGATGTGAAGGACTTCTTCAAAGAGAACTACAAACCACTGCTCAAGGAAATAAGACAGGACACAAACAAATAGAAAAACATTCCATGCTCGTGGATAGGAAGAATCAATATCATGAAAATAGCCATAGTGCCCAAAGTAATTTATAGATTCAATGATTCAATGCTATCCCCATCAAGCTACCATTGAATTTCTTCACAGAATTAGCAAAAAATATTTTAAATTTCATATGGAGCCACAAAAGAGCTCACACAGCCAAGACAATCCTAAGCAAAAACAGCAAAGCTGGAGGCATCATGCTACCTGACTTCAAACTATACTACAATGCTACAGTAACCAAAACAGCATGGTACTGGTACCAAAACAGAGATATAGACCAATGGAACAGAACACAGGCCTCAGAAATAACACTACACATCTACAACCATCTGATCTTTGACAAACCTGACAAAAACAAGCAATGGGGAAAGGATTCCCTACTTAGGAAATGGAGTTGAAAAAGCTGGCTAGCCATATTCAGAAAACTGAAACTGGACACCTTCTTTACACCTTATAAAAAAATTAACTCAAGATGGATTAAAGACTTAAATGTAAGACCTAAAACCTTAAAAACCCTAGAGGAAAACCTAGATGATACCATTCAGGACACAGCCATGGGAAAGTACTTCATGACCAAAACAATAAAAGAAATGGCAACAAAAGCCAAAATTGTAAATTGGGATCTAATTAAACCAAGAGCTTCTGCACAGCAAAAGAAACTATCATCAGAAAGGACAGGCAACCGACAGAATGGGAAAAAATTTTTGCAATCTATCCTACAAAAGGCTAATATCTACAAAGAACTTAAACAAATTTACAAGAAAAAAACAAACAACCCCATCAAAAAGTGGGCGAAGGATATGAGCGGACACTTCCCAAAAGAAGAGATTTATGCAACCCACAAACATATGAAAAAGAGGTCATCATCACTGGTCATTAGAGAAAGGCAAATTAAAACCACAATGAGATACCATCTCATGCCAGTTAGAATGGCGATCATTAAAAAGCCAGGAAACAACAGATGCTGGAGACGGTGTGGAGAAATAGGAATGCTTTTACATTGTTGGTGGGAGTGTTAATTAGTTCAATCATTGTGGAAGACCGTGTGGTGATTCCTCAAGGATCTAGAACAAGAAATACCATTTGACCCAGCCATCCCATTACTGGGTATATACCTAAAGGATTATAAATCATTCTACTATAAAGACACATGCACACAAATATTTATTTCAGCACTACTCACAATAGCAAAGACTTGGAACCAACCCAAATGCCCATCAATGATAGACTGGATAGAGAAAATTGGCACATATACACCATGGACTACTACGCAGCCATATAAAAGGATGAGTTCATGTCCTTTGCAGGCATATGGATCAAGCTGGAAACCATCATTCTCAGCAAACTAACACAAGAACAGAAAACCAAACACTGCATGTTATCACTCATAAGTGGGAGTTGAATAATGAGAACACATGGATACACAGAGGGGAACATCACACACTGGGGGCTGTCAGGGGTGGGGGGCTAGTGGTAGGGATAGCATTAGGAGAAATACCTAATGTAGATGATGGGTTGGTGGGTGCAGCAAACCACCATGACACGTGTGTACCTATATAACAAACCTGCACGTTCTGCACATGTATCCCAGAACCTAAAGTATAATTTAAAAAAATTACTGTTGAATACCAGTATATGAAACAGAAGGGCTCACAGACCAAATTAAACTACTCTAGTCCCACAGAGTATTAAATCACTTTAGGAAACAATGGTGAAGCTAGGGCAGGTTAGCACACTTAAGATAAAAGTGATGGAAAGATCATACTATCTGAATCTTGAGTAGTACAATGTTCATTTGTATGTCCTATCTCTGAGCAGCATCATATTAGTGTAGTTACAAGATCTAGAGTTGTGACTGAGCAAAAGAGCTCACAGACAGAAGGTTGCCTGAGTCAAGGACATACACTTGCTCCATCAGAGTGACACAGAACAAGAATGTCTGACCAATGGCTGTAGCTTGCTGAAGAGCCATGGGTTTTATTTTCACTTTGGGGTAGAGGATATATGAAGTTACACTTGGTAGCCACAGTAAGTGGTCAAAGTAAGGCCTTGTGAATACTGAATGTCTCTAATGTCTCATATATATCCCTCATATATAATGTCTCATAAGTATGTTATAGTATATTTATTTATTTATTTAGTCATGAATATTAAATGTATTTTCTTCTATCTCTTTCTCCAGTGTTTAACATGCCCATACTTAATATAGTTTAGCTGTGTCTCCACCCATATCTCATCTTGAATTGTAGCTCCCATAATTCCCACATGCTGTGGGCAGAACCCTGTGGGAGATATTTGAATCATGGGGGCAGTTTTCATGGTAGTGAATAAGTCTCATGAAACCTGATGGTTTTGTAAGGGGTTTCCCTTTTCACTTGGCTCCCATTCTTTCTTGCCTGCTGCCATGTAAGACGTGCCTTTCACCTTCCACCATGATTGTGAGGCATCTCCTGCAATGTGGAAGTGTGAGTCCATTAAACTTTTTTCTTTATAACTTACCCAATCTCAGGTATGTCTTTATTAGCAGTAGGAGAACAGACTAATACAGTAAATTGGTACTGGGAGTGGGGTGCTGCTATAAACATACCTGAAAATGTGGAAGTCACTTTGGAACTAGGTAACAGGCAGAGGATGAAACCGTTTGGAGGGCTCAGAAGAAGACAGGAAGATGCGGGAAAGTTTGGAACTCTCTAGAGACTTGTTGAATGGCTTTGACCAAAATGCTGATAATGATATGGACAATGAAATCCAGGCTGAAGTGGTCTCAGATGGAGATGAGGAACTTGTTGGGAACTGGAGTAAAGGTGACTGTTGCTATGTTTTTGCAAAGAGACTGGCAGCATTTTGCCCCTGACTTAGACATTTGTGAAACTTTGAACTTGAGGGAGATGATTTAAGGTATGTGGTGGAAGGAATTTCTAAGCAGCAAAGTATTCAAGAGTTGTCTTGAGTGCTGTTAAAGGCAATCAGTTTTAAAAGGGAAACAGCATAAAAGTTCAGAAAATTTGCAGCTTGATGATACAATAGAAAAGAAAAACCTATTTTCTGAGGAGAAATTCAAGCTGGCTGAAGAAACTTACATAAGTAATGAGGAGCCAAATATTAATAGCCAAGACAATGGGAAAAATGTCTCCAAGGCATGCCAGAGAACTTTGGGGCAGCCCTTCCCATCACAGGCTCAGAGGCCTAGGGGGAAAAAATGGTTTTGTGGGCTAGGCCCAAAGCCCTTCAGCTGTGTGCAGCCTAGGGACTTGGTGCACTGTGTCCCAGCTGCTGTAGCCATGGCTAAAGGGGCCAAAGTACAGCTTGTGCCATGGCTTCAGAGGGTAGCAAGCCCCAAGCTTTCACAGCTTCCATATGATGTTGAGTCTGTGGGTGCACAGAAATCAAGAATTGAGGTTTGGGAACCTCTGCCTAGATTTCAGAGGATGTATGGAAATGCCTAGATGTTCAGGCAGAAGTTTTCTGCAGGGACAGGCCTCTCATGGAGAACCTCTACTAGGGCAGTGTGGAAGAGAAATGTGAGGTTGAAGCCCCCACAGAGAGTCCCCACTGGGGCACTGCCTAGTGGAGCTGTGAGAAGAGGGCCTCTGTCCTCTGGATCCCAGAATGGTAGGTCCATCAACAGCTTGCATCATGTGACTGGAAAAGCTACAGACACTCAATGCCAGCCCAGGAAAGCAGCCTGGATGGAGGCTGTATCCTACAAACCCACAGGAGTGGAACTGCACAAGACCATAGGAACCCACATCTGCATTAGCATGACCTGGATGTGAGACATGGGGTCAAAGGAGATTACTTCAGAGCTTTAATATTTGGCTGCCCCACTGGATTTCAGACTTGCATGGGGCCTGTAGACCCTGTGTTTTGGCCAATTTCTTTTATTTGGGATGGATGTACTTACCCAACGTCTGTACCCCCATTGTATCTAGGAAGTAATTAACTTGCTTTTGATTTTACAGGCTCATAGGCAGAAGGGATTTGTTTCAGATGAGACTTTGGACTGTGGACTTTTGAGTTAATACTGAAATAAGTTAAGACTTTGGGGGACTGTTGGGAAAGCATGATTGGTTGTGAAATGTGAGGATATGAGATTTGGGAGGGGTCAGGGCTGGAATGATATCGCTTGGCTCTGTCCCCACCCAAATCTTTTTATTTGTTTATTTATTTTTGAGACCGAGTTTCGCTCTGTCGCCATGCTGGAGTGGAGTGGCATGATCTCGGCTCACTGCCACCTCCACCTCCAGGGTTCAAGTGATTCTCCTGACTCAGCCTCCCAAGTAGCTAGGACCACAGGCACCTGCCACCACACCCAACTAATTTTTGTATTTTTAATAGAGATGGGGTTTCACCATGTTGGCCAGGCTAGTATTGAACTCTTGACCTCGTGATCCACCTGCCTCAGCCTCCCAAAGTGCCAAATCTTATTCTGAATTGAAGCTCTCATAATTCCCACATGTTGTGAGACGGACCCAGTGGGAGATAATTGAATCATGGGTGCAGCTTCCCCCGTACTGTTCTCATGGTAGTGAGTAAGTCTCAAGAGATCTGATGGTTTTATAAGGAGTTTCCCATTTCACTTGGCTCTCAATCTCTCTTGCCTGCTGCCATTGAAGACATGTCTTGCTTTCCACCATGATTGTGAGGCCTCCCCAGCCATGTGGAACTGTGAGTCCATTAAACCTCTTTTTCTTTGTAAATTAACCAGTCTCATGTATGTCTTTATTAGCAGTGTGAGAACAGAGTAATACAATACTCTACACCTAACAGCGTATTTATACTTAGCACATCTTATGAGTTTCAACCGTCTCATTTGTTTTCTTTTTTTCTGAAGAGTTGAATATTCTAAAACAAGTTTTAAAAATGTACATTGTGGTAGTCCCTGATATATCACTTTCTATACATCCAGAAATACAGTTTGTCCACATGCAGCCATTCTCCATTATCAATTTCCAAGGGTGCTTATCACAAATAGCAATAAATTAATCTCATTCAATAAAAGAAGGACTTTATTCTATAACCTATGTAGCTATTGTTGTATCATTTGGAGGATATATAAGACAAAACATGAATAGAATGTGAACAATAACAACTCACATGAGAACATAAATCATAACACTAGTTCTAAAGGAGTAGATATTTTAACATAGCAACAGCAAATGTTTTCTTTTGTTACCTTATTTTAATCTGTTAAACTAAAAAATACAATAAATTGTGAATAGCACAGTAACTTTGTACAAATTTTACAGTTTAACTATTACTTTGCCTTCTATGACAGCCTTACATTTCATATTGGTACCCAAAGACATGCACATCAGAGATATTATATTTTATGTGGCTCAGTTTTTCATTACTCTTCTTAAGGTATGAGGTAACAAGGAATCCTTAGTGTAATTTTTTAATATTTCTCCAAATTTGAGAAAATTCATACAAGTAATAGTAAAGAAAAAAGTATGTTTAAAGAGAGATAAAAACTGTAATCACAGTAATACGCAAATTTTTTAGAAGACTATAAGCATTCTACATAGGCTATCAGAAAAGACCAAGAGTTACATTAGTCATGATTTTTTTTTTAATGAATGTAAATTTCACTGATAAGCAGTTACTCTTTGGAGGCTAAATGATGTTAGGCATATTAACTCTTTAGGCTGCTTAGAATATATTAGCATTGTGCTAATCTGTAAATCGTTAGATAATAGGAAAAATTTGCACCAGCATATATTAATGTGTTTGCAATACTGGATAGTAAAAATTTGTGCTTATATTCAGTAAACAGCACTCATGCATGTGATATATATATTTTATATATACTTATATGTATTTATTTATATTATTTATATGTATATATTATGTATTTATATTTATATATGTAAAATGTATGTGTGGGTGTGTGTGTGCATGTGTGTGTATGTAAGGAGCACCTGTTTTTAGTGTTTTGTATATAGAGTTTTCCCTATGTATGCAGCACAAATCTTTCTTTTTCTTGTACACTCTTACTAGCAATCCAAACATTTTTTAAATCGAATCATGAGCATCATCAGCTACATCATCTCGTCTGCATTAGTAATGCTTTAAGTCTAAAAATACACACTGCCAGGGCACTCATTTAAAGCTTTATTTGAAATACGCAGATTTAATTTGGAGAAAAGAGAAGACATGATATTTATTTCATTTAAGCTAGATACACATATATTATTTGTGGCTCAATTCTTGTTTGGGAATTTAATATATGTGTGTACCTGTGTATGTCTTTCAAGAGGACCACATACCAATTTATTTTTATTTCTTTAAGGTTTTTTTTACAAGACACATATAAAATGGGATTTCCCCTGTGTATACTCCCAGGATTACCACATCAGAGAGCACTCATCACATCTAATTTTCATAATTTAATTCTCTCAGTTTCAAATGGAATTTTTTGTTCTTTTTGGATTTTTATGATCAAAAAATCACTGCAGACAGAGCTATGCTTAAGTATCTACTGATATATAATCTGCCCTCTTAGAAATCATGACCTTATAACTAAATTCCACTCTCTAATCTCAGCAGTACTCAGCATTATTTTTTGGCTGTTTTTCTCACTCCTCCAGCCCAAGTGCTCCATATCCCTTTCTCTAAACACAGAGGGCAGATTAGGCTTAACAGGCTTTCAACCATAAACTTCAATAGCACTTTAAACAGCCTCAAAATGGAATTTCTTCTTTAACTAAGAAGATGTTACTTTGTACATCATAATTGAAATACATCAAAAAGTTCCTTGTTAAAGCTCAAGATATATTACAAAGCCATTCTATAGCACGGCTGCAGGGCTTTGCTAATTAGAAGGATGACAGATCAAATTCCAGAGAAAGTTATGTCAGTTGAAGTACTGGAGATAGAGTAGCTTATTTAAATTGTGTACCCAAAACAATCAAGGAAACACATCAAACCATGGTATTTTGTTTTATTTTGTTAAAGTGCAACACAAACTAAAATCAAACATTAACAATGCTTTCATTTGCCTTTATGAGTGTATATATATGTATGAGTATATGTATGTTGATAAATACTGAGAAAACTTCAATATTTTAAATGTATATCACAAGTGTATATACTTTCATACTCAGTAATCTGGAAGTGTTCTTGGAAGACAGAATGTTTATAAACAAATAAAATTTTATTATTTAAATTTGACTTAAGGGACTTATTTTAAATAACTCATTTCTGAGAAAGACGTTATTTGTATTAGAGTTTGAAATTATCAGTTGTCTCATTTTTAAAGATTTCCCAATTACTAGCTATTTTTATTTAATTGATTAAAAAGTTTTCTCCAAAACCAACTGATGTCTACTTTTACTTAGTACAAGTTGCTTACGCACGTTACACGCTGCCAGAAAAATATTTTATTTCTCTGTTCAACTCTCTGTGACGTTTTGAAACTTCTATTTTAAGTATTCTTTTCAAATATTCCACCTTGAACATGCCTAACCCCAGAGAGTCTTCGTTTACTACCTCACAAGGAAATCACTAACTTCTACTACCGAAAATATCAACTTGTCCTCCAAGCCCTTTAACAACTTGTCTGCACCTCTCCCTCCACAATAGAAGGAAGAGAAGCACCCTCCGCCTTGGAAGACCACTCCCTCCCTGGGAGTCTTCAGATCTCATCAACCTTCTCCAAAATCTGAATCTATTAATGACCCCTTCTCATTCGTCTTCAGCTGTATTTGCTGTGTACAACTGCCTACCTTGGATTCAACTGCTCCCTCTCAACCATGTCTGCCCAGTGGCATTTTAAACACGTTCTACACTTTGTCCATTTTCAAAAGTACTTTAAAAGGAAGGAATAAAAAGTTCTCCCTCTATCCAATGTTCCCATCTTATCCAGTTACTGCCATATTTATTTTTCTTCTCTATTGAAATACTTGTAAAAACAGTTGTGTGTATTCACAATTTTTCCTTTCCTGCCTATCACTCATTCTCCAACCCACTCCTGCCTGGCCGCTGCTGCTACCACCCTGAGTTCAGTTAACGCCTGTCAGTCCTTGCATTACATGCTTGCCCTCTCAGTGGTGTTTGTTACTGTCCATACATTCATTCATTTACTCATCATTATTTATTGATTCCTGGAGGGTATACTATGTGCCATGCCTTAAACTAGATATAGGGGCTACTGCAGTGAACACCATAACTTAAGGAGGAAAGGAGACAGATAAGAGAAACTAAGTAGTATTGCAGATTTAAAAAAAAAAAAAAAAAAAAAAAAAAAAGCAAAGCAGAGAAATAAAGAGTTGCCTGTGGTGATTTTGAAATGTGAAATCCATATTCAAAGAGAATGTTAAGAAAATGTTTCACTGCCACAATTTTAATGCTCAAAATCAGAGATTGCTGAACATTCTGTCTGGTACCACCACACATTCTTGTTCTTAACTCTGTCATATGTTTTGTCCTTTCTTGCAGGCTGCTTCTTTTTACCAATATATAAATGTTGGAATGCTTTTAAAAATGGTGCTTTGTTTTATTTTCTTCTCTTTGTAAAATTCCCCTCTTGATACTTTCTCTACAAATATGGTGTCAATGGTCATCAATATAGGTATCTCTTGTTAAAACCTATTATTTGCATTAACGACTTGCATATCAAACAGCCAACTTGAGTCACAATTTGGATATCTCAAAGATACCTTATACTCATTATGTCCAAAATCCACTCTTGATTTTCTACAAGAAAAATGGTCTTCCTTTTACTGTTCTCTAGCTTACTGAACGACACTAACTTTCTTTAGAGTTTCCCAGCCAAAAAATTCGATAGTTAACATCAGTAACTCCTTCTTTTATCATACTATGTAGCCCATCAATCATCAGGTTTTTTTAAGTTAACATCTTAACAATGTCTCCATTTTTCTCTTTTCTAATCCAAGGAACTATAATCTCTCAATGGAATAATGAAACATTGTTCAAACACTTCCTTTCTTTAAAAAGTTATTTACATTGTAATCAGGTTAATTGTAGATTTCATCCTATGTTTTAAAATTTTCCTTTGGATATATACAATTTTAATTGGTCAATTTAATTTTTTTTTCTTTGAGACAGAGTTTTGCTTTTATTGCCCAGGCTAGAGTGCAGTGGTGCAATCTTGTCTCACTGCAACCTCTGCCTTCTGGTTTCAAGCAATTCTCCTGCCTCAGTCTCCCAAGTAGCTGGGATTACAGGTGCCCACCACCATGCCCAGCTAATTTTTTTGTATTTTTAGTAGAGACGAGGTTTCACCATGTTGGTCAGGCTGGTCTCAAACTGCTGACCTTGTGATCCACCCACCTTGGCCTCCCAAAGTGCTGGGATTACAGGCGTGAGTCACTCCGCCGGCCCTAAATATTTCAAAATTTAAAAAAATGTAAAAATTAATAGCCTCCATGCTCTTCTGACAAAATTCTAAATGCTTAATATGGAATACAAAACACTACTATCTGATTACTATACCCTCTCTGGCCACACCAGCCACAATTGCCTTTTCCTTGTCCTGTGTTCTAGACAAGCTAACCTTCAGTTCCTCAGATGATGTGCTCGTACAGTAGGGCTTTTGCACATGCTCTCCTGCTCCTTATATTGGAATTTTATCTTCAACTTCTTTACTTACATAATCCATATTTACCCTCCATATTTCATTCCATAGGAGAATTATTCACATTAGCCACAACCTACTAGAATGCACTGGATTCTATGTTATATGCTTCCGCACACCATATACTTTTCTTTTACAAATGTCATTACAGTTGTTACTTTTCATGTATGAGAGCTATTGTTTAACCAATGTTTATTTTCTCAACTCAACTATAAATTCATTAAGGACTGAAACTGTTTTGATTTTGTTTTACTGCTGTGCCATTATATATTTGTTGGATATATATATGGGTGAAAGAGTGAACTAATAAACACATTTATATTTTTGTTTTTGTCTTTGTTACAATACAGTTTTTACCAATATTTGACTGTAACTTTTGTTTTTCCACTTTTTAAACATATTCCTTTTGACAAATTACACAATCTTACTAAATATTAATTTTGTAATCAGTAATTTCAGGATAATTATTGTTCCTACCCCGTAAGTTAAGATGAATGTAAATTCATCTTTGTAAAGAATATAAAATAGGTAATTGCACATAGTTAAGTGCTCAATAAATAACTTTGTTATTTTTATCTTCTCTGAACTGCCTAAAACAATAACTTAACTCCAAATTTTCACTTGTACGATTAATTGAGTAGTTTACTCTCTATAAAAAGCATAATTACCTAGAGATTAGAATAATGTGTGAACTGTAGGCATTATATTGAACTGCCATTAAGTGTAAGTTTTTATTTAAGAGTTTTAATTACTTCTTATACATAAAGGGTTGAGAGGTTCCTACAATTTATCCTTACCAAGCAGTGTTTTCCCTTCTAGGGAAATCAATCAATTAATTAATTACTCTCTAGTAATGGAATCAGCCTTCAGCAGATCCCTGACCTGAAAAACACTCATCTGAAATAAATAAATAAGAAAGACTACAGCACCAGTAAATATCATGTTGCCACCTTCACCAAAAATTTCCTTAGGACAGCAAAGAAAATAAAATGGAAATGAGAACTCTATCCTTTAAGACACCCATAATCCCAGATAGCAATATTCAAGGAAAGGCTGCCAAATTCAATAAAAATAATGTTGCATTTAGACAGATGTTGAGAGAGAACACTAACAGAACATGTTTTCCAAATGTAGGTGTCATGCTCAGGGAAGGAAGCCCAACATGTTATTTTAGAATGACAGAAAAAGAGTATATGGGCTATTGGTAGAATCTTTCCTGGGTCGAGTTTGTTCTAAATAATAAGCCAAGATAAAGGCACAAGAATTAACAAGAAACTGCATACTTTTGCATGGTTTGCAGAATGCAGTCTCTTGGTAAAGAAGTGAGAAGGACAAACATTATTCACTGTGAGTAACTTTATGGCTGTCAATCTGCTCATTGAAAGAAGTAAAGATTAGACAATACACAGAGAAAAATTTGTGTTATTAAAAACTGTATTGTATACAAAGGAGAATTGCTGCTGCTGTGAAAATCATGTGTTTCCTCAACTTCCTAGTAATTTCTTTCAAAGGCCTTATCCAGTCTTTGGACCATAAATGCTACGCAAACAGGAACTAGCAAGGAGTTTACATAAAAGTACTGTAAGAAAAAGAAAAAGAAAAAGAACAGAAAGAGAAGATGAAAATAGAAAAAGAAAGTGACAGATTAAAAATCCTCCCTAATTAAATTAAATTAAATTAAAAATTTGCCATCAGCCAGACAGAAATTGTAATCAAAACTATCATGAATTTAAGAAATGAAATTATCAAAATTATTAAATTATTATACAGATATTATTAAATAATCATTAAACTATTATTCAAAATTATTATAATGAATTGTAACACTAAACTAAAATTTTTGAAAGTCTAGGATTTTTATTTCAGAGGTAAAATTTAAAGAATATATGAAAGATTATGAAAGCAGATTACATCCAAGGTGTCCAAATTTGAGCTGGCAGGGACAGAAGATAAAAATAATGGGAAAATTAAAATAAAGATCACAATTTGAACTGTACAAGGGAAAGTAATCATTGCTGAAACTATGATGGTAACATTGATAATCTGTAGGTGAATTAACTAAAGCAAAATCAAATGGAAAATAGCATAAAATTAAAATAATATTTAGAAAGAAAATGACATATGAAAATCAGATAATGGAAATCAATAAAATGATAGTGTCACTGAAGAGTACTGAACAGAAATAGGGAGATACATAGATGATAAAAAGGCAGATGATAGACTTAAAATATATTTAAGTAAACTATCTCAAGAAAATTTTTTCAGAAATATAAAACAACTTAAAACTATATGTGTACTGGATATAGTGTTGAAATTAAAATGGGAAAATGAACATCAATACCAAAATTATTCAAAATTGAAAGAAATTTTTGAGAAAGAATATCTATTCCATTTTTTCCCCCTTTGAGACAGGGTTTTCCTCTGTGGCCCAGGCTGGATTGCAGTGATGTGAACACAGCTCCCTTCAGCCTTGACCTCCTGGGCTCAAGAGATCCTCCTACCTCAGTCTCCCAAGTAGCTGGGACTACAAGTGCACACCACCATGCCCAACTAATTTCTTTATTTTTTTTTATAGAGATGAGGTCTTGCCATGTTGCCCAGGCTGGTTTTCAACTCTTGTGCTCAAGTAATTCTTCTGCCTCAGCCTCCCAAAATGCTGGAATTACAGGCATGAGCCACCCTGCATGATCCAAATAATTTTAAACATAGATAAATTCTCATTCTAGTAAAAAAGAAACAAACATTTTCTTAACACACTATAATTTTAAAACAGTTCCCAAGAACTCTTCTGGAAGAAACTTCTATAACAAAATATTTTGGCAAGCAAGAGATAAAAGAATAAATTATAGGAAACAGACAGATTATAAACATTGAGCTATGATTATCACATATAATGTATTTGTTTTATACCTGAAAATGTAGAAGTAACATAACAACTAAATTTGGAAATGAATGAAAGAGAGAAACAGGGGTAACATGCATCGATCAATTTTGATATCTTAATGTTTCATAGCAAAGGTTCAAAAGATGATATTTATACCTGATAAATTGAATAATACAGATATAACTAAGTACACAGGTACCAGTAATCATTAAGAAAAACAATGTAACCAGTTAACAGTTGGCGGCAGAGAGAAGGGAAAGGAAGTTGAAATGCACACATTTTTATTGCCCTTATTTTGTAATTAGAGAACATAGTGCATTATTGTGTTAAAATATTGTCACAAGTGTGAAACATTGTATAAAAATACTCTGCAGTGCTTTTTCTAATTACAAATGGACATCAGGCATCAAAGGAAGGTGATTTCCTGAGAAATGGAAAGACAACAAGGTGAGTCCTATGATCACACAAAGTTTCTACCTTGAAAAAGTTTCCAGGTCATAGTGCAGGGACGGGGAACCCAGGTGAAGCCTGTAGGATTCCTCTGAGACAAGAGACAAAGTTGGGAAAGCAAGGAAGCTACTGTTCACAGGAGTAGCAGAAAGGAGAGAACTACAAAGGGAGAAAACTCCAGAATCCTCAAACAAGAGAATAAGTATTACTCAATTTATCCAAAAGAAGACAAAATTTTAAAAAGAGAAAAATAGGAACAAAAAACAGATGAGACAAATAGAAGCAAATAAGATGACAGATATAAGTCAAACAATATCAGTGATCACATTAAATAAAAAATGTTTTCAGCGTCCCCAAAAAGCAGAATATCAGATGATTTTAGAACTGTTTTTCCTCGGGTATTCTGCAGAGTACCAATGAGCACAAGCCTATGAGAAAACTAACTGAGGCTGAGGACAGGATCTTACTAAAGGATTAGCACTATGTGACACTTACACAGGACTGGGAATAGTGCTTTTGTCATTTTAATGGTGAGATTTGAAAACCTCTTAATTAATGGGAAAATGGGTAGTTTTCTCAGAAGTGTTTTGCCTAAGTAATGAAGAAAATGAGGAGGACAAAAGGTGAAAAATAAAAAAGGAAAAAAATCAATCAATGGAGAGGGATCCAAATGAACACAGATGTTAGAAATTACAATCAATAATATTAAAACATTTATTTAAACTGCATTGTATGTGTTCAAAAGGATAAGTATAGACATGGAAGATGTTAAAAAGACCCAAATCAATCTTCTGGGGATAAAACAATACCTGAAATGAAAAATACACTGCATGGGATTAAATGTCAATTAGAATTTGCAAAAGAAAAAAAAAAAAAAAACATAGTGACCTTGAAGACCTAGCAATGAAAACTATCCACAATTGAATGTGAAGTGATAAAATAAAAAACAAATTCAACATCAGTAATTTGTGCAACAAATTACTAATATATGTGTAACTGGAGTTCAATAAATCAGCAGGAAGGACCAGAAACATTTTTTAAGATATAACTATTAAAATTTTTCTGAATTTGGTGAAACTGTAAATGTAAACAATCCATGATTCCAAGACTAAGAACTATAAATAAAACTATACCTATGCACATAGTAATCAAGTTTCTCAAAACAAGTGATCAAATGACACTCTTGTAGGCATTTAGAAAAGACACATTGTATACAGAGGAACTTAAACAATAATCACAGCAGATTTCTCATGGAAAATGATGCAATTGAGAAGACAGTGAAGCAATATCTTTAAAGTAATGTTTAAAAACTGTTAACCTAGATTTCTACTCTCAGCAGAATAATATTTCAAAACTGTTGGTAAAATAAAAAATATTTCAGAAATATGTATGCTGAAGGGATTTATCACCAGCATACTCACACTTCAAAAAATGAATGCTAAAAATATTTACACAGAAAGTGATATCACGTGCAAATAAAGAGCTACACACACACACACACACACAAAATGAGCACCAGAAATGGCAAACACATTGGTATATTTATGTATACTTATGTATGTAAGTTTATTATTATTTCAATTTCTTTAAAAATTATTAACAGGCTGAGTGCAGTGGCTCATGCCTATAATCCCGGTAACTTGGGAGGCTGAGGCCTGTAGATCACTTGAGCCCAGGAGTCAAGACCAGCTTGGGGAACATGGCAGAACCCTATCTCTACAAAAAATAAAATAAATAAATAAATAAAAGCCAAGTGTAAAGTAACCGCTAAAATGACAAAACAAAGAACTATAGCATGTAAGTAAAATATGGACATAAACTGGAATTATAAAATTTACTCAATTTATTGAAAAGACAAAATAAAAAAGAGAAAGGAACAAAGAACAGATAACACAAATATTCACCAAAATATCTTCTGGGCCACAAAGCACACCTTAATAATTTGAAAAATATACAAATTATAAAATGTCTGTTCATATACAACAACGGAATTCAATTAGAAATCAATAACAGTAGATTGAAAGTGCTAAAATACTTGGAGACTACACAACACACTTCTAAATAATACATGAGTCAAAGAAAAACTCTCAAGAGAAATATAAAATTATGTTGAACTAAGTAAAATAAAAATACAACTTATTAAAATGTGTTGGATTCAGCAAAAACAGTGAGTAGAGTGAAAATTTATATCATACAATGCATATACTAAAACATGAAAGGAATAAAATCAGTCATCTAAGTCTTGCCTTAGGCAACTAGAAAAAGGAGAACAAATTAGGTCTCAAGTTACCAGAAAAAAAAAAATAACAAAACTTAGAGCAAAAATCAATAAAATTGGAAAGAGAAAATTAACAGCGAAAAATCAATGAAACCAAAAGCTGGTACTTTTAAAAGGTAAATAAATTGATGAATTTAGTCTAGTCAGACTAACAGAAAAAAGAAAAAAAAGACACAGAATAGTAATATCACTAATGAAAGAGGGGCCATCACCACTTATTCAATGAACATTAAAAGAATAATGAAGAAGTATGAAAAACTGTATGCTCACCTATTTGCTATCTTAGATGAAATAAACAAATTTACTGAAAGATACAATCTAACCAAACTCACACAAGGAGAAATAGACAAATAGACCATCTGAAGAGGCCTAAATATATTAAACAAAGTGAATCAATTTCAGATAAACTTCTAAAGGGGATTCCAGGCCTAGAAGATTTCCCTGTTAAATTCTACTAAACATTTAGGAAGAAATTACTCCAATTCTACACAATCTGTTCCAGGAAAGCAGAGGGAAGACTTCCTAATTCATTTTGAGGCTAGTATTATCCTAACACCAAAACCAGGCAAAGACATTAAAAGGAAGAAAAATTACAGACCAATATCTTTCTTGAAAATAAATGTAAGTATCCTCAACAAAATATTAGCAAATCAAACCTAATAATATAGTAAAGAATTATAATCACAGCTTAGTTGGATATATTCCAGGTATTCAAAACTACTTCAACATTCATCAATGAATATAATTAATCACATCAATAAGCTAAAGAACAAAAGTTATATGATAATATCAATAGATGTAGAAAAAGATTTGACTTTTTTATAACAATCATTAGCAAAGTAGGAATAAAGAGAAATTTCTGCAACTTAACAGAGAAAATCTGAAAAATATATATATATTTAATGGTAAGAAACAGATACTTTATCAAGAACAAAGTAGAGATGCCCCTGTTTCCTCTCCTATTAAAACATCTTACTGGAAGTTTCAGCTTACACAGTAAGACGAGACAAGGAAAGAAGAAAAAAAAATACAGATTGGGAAAGGAAGAAATAAAACTGTTTTTGCTTGTGGATGACATGATTGTCTACATAGAAATTTCTAAAGACTATACAACAGCAATCCTGGAACTAGTAATCAATTACAGCAAAGTTGCAAGTTACAAGGTAATATAGAAAAGTCAATTGTGTTCTTGTATGTCAGCAACAAACAACTGAAATTTGAATTAAACTACACTGCTATTTATATTAACACAAAAAAAGAAATATGTATAATCTTATAAAATATGTACAAGATTTACATGAGAAAAACTACAAAGCTCTCATGAAAGAAAGCAAAAAAAAACTAAATAAATGGAGAGATATTTATGTACATAAATACAAATACTCAATACTCTTATGATGTTAGTTCCTCCCAATATGGTCTACAGATTTGATACAATTCCAACAAATAGCTCATTGAACTATTTTATTGATATCAAAAAACTGACTCTAAAGTTTACATAGAAAAGCAATGGACTCACAATAGCCAACACAATACTGAAGGAGAACAAAATCAGGGGCTGATATCATCTAACTTTAGGTTTTAATATGAAGCTACAGTAATCAAAACAACATGGTATTGTTGAGAGAATAGACAAATAGATCAATGAAACTTAATGGAGAACCCAGAAATTGATTCTTACAAAGATGATCAACTGATGAAAGGAGCAAAGTCCAGTTACTTAGGCACAATTTCTTGAAAAGGCTAAGTAATTGGACACCCACACGCAATAAAAATTAATCTAGACATACACTTTAAATCTTTTAACAAAAATAATTAAAAGAGATCATGGACTTTAAGACGGAAAGTTAGAAAACTTTAAAATATGGCTTAGGAAAAAATCTAGGTGACCTTGTGTTTGGCAACGGCTTTCTATATACAATACCAAAACCACAATTCATGAAAAAAAAATACGCTAGACTTTATTAAAATTAAAAATTTCTACTCTGTAAAAGAATTGTTAAGAGAACCAAAGACAAGACATCAACTGGGAGAAAACATTTGCAAAAGATATATCTGATAATGACTATTATCCAAAATACACGAAGAACTCTCAAATATATATATTCACTATATATAGATGGTAAATAAGCACATGAAATAATGATCAACATCATATTTCCTTAGGGAATTACAAATTAAAACAATGAGATACTATTACATATGTATTAGAATGGCTATAATCTAAAACAATACCAAATGAGAGTAATTATGTGGATCAATAGGCACGCTTTTCATTGCTGGCGTGACTGTACGGCGATATAGCCACTTTGGACATCAGTTGTCTGTTCAGTTTTTTGTTTGCTTCTTTTTTGTTTGTTTGTTTGTTTGTTTTTGAGACGGAGTCGCACTCTGCTGCCAGGCTGGAATGCAGTGGCGTGATCTCGGCTCACTGCAACCTCCGCCTCCCAGATTCAAGAGATTCTTCTGCCTCAGGCTCCTGAGTAGCTGGGAATACAGGCACCCACCACCACACCCGGCTAATTTTTGTATTTTTAGTAGAGACAGGGTTTCACTATATTGGCGAGGCTGGTCTCGAATTCCTGACCTCGTGATCTGCCTGCCTTGGCCTCCCAAAGTGCTGGGATTACAGGCGTGAGCCAACGTACCCGGCCCAGTTTTTATCAAAGCCAAAGACAGCCTTGCCAAATAATTCAGCAATTGTACTACTAATAACTTACATAAGTAAGTTGAAAACTATGTCCACACAAATACCTGCAAATAAATGTTTATAGCAACTTTATTAATAATTTCCAAAACATGGAAGCAACCAAGATGTCCTTCAATAGGTAAATATATAAGTAAACTCTGATTCATCCATACAATGAAATATTACTCTGCAAAAAAAAAAAAAAAGGAAATTAGCTATCAAGCCATAAAAAGATGTGGAGGAAATTTAAGTGTATATTTTTAAGTGAAAGAGGCCAATCTGGAAAAAACTATATAACTGTATTATTTCAACTTTATAACAGTCTGGAAAAGGCAAAACTATAGAGAGAGTAAGCAGCTCAATGCTTGTCAGGGGAATGAAGGGAAGGATAAAAGGATAAATAAATTGGTGGAAGAAAGGGAATTTTCAGTGCAGTGAAACTATTCTGTATGAAACTGTAATGGCAGAGACAGGACATTTTTCATTTCTCTAAACTGATAGAACAATACAACCCACAGACTGAACACTAAAGTATTGACCTTCATTAATAATAATGGATCTATATTGGTTTACCAATTATAACAAATGTACCCCACTAGTGGAAGATGTTAATAATAGGGCAAACTGTGTGCTGGGGGAGAGCCAGCATATAAAGACTTTCTGTACATATTGCCCAATTTTTTGTAACAAGAAAGCTTCTCCAAAGAACAAGGTATATTTTTAAGAAAGAGAATAATTCATTAGACCAACTAGAATTTACTCCACAAATTCAAAGTGGGGCTTATCATTCAAAACACAATGTAACTGACCATATTAAAAATGTTAATAAACCATATAATCATTTCAGTAGAAGCAGATAATCTCATCCACAAAATTCAGAATCCATTACTGATTTAAAATAAACACTTAGGAAGCTAGGAAACATCCTCAGTTTGATAAACAGCATATATGAAAGACAGATAATAATATACTTAATGTTGAAATACTGAATAATTTCATGCTAAAATCAGAAATAAGACAAGGATGTCTGCTTTCACCACTGTTCAACATTTTAGTGGAGATTCTAGACAGGGAAATAATGCAAGAAAGAGAAATAAAAGACTTCTCAATTGAAAAGGAACAAATCAAGTCGTTTTATTCCCAGATGATATGATCATGTATGTGTAAAATCAGATGGATTCTACTTGAACTCATAAGTGAGTTTAACCAGTATTAGGATATAAAATCAAAGTAAAATACAAACTATATTTCTATAGATTAATAAGGAATAATTAAACATTGAAATGTGTGAAATATATTAATATAAAAATGAGAAATTAGTGATAAATTTGACAAAAGAGGTACAAGTCCTTTACACTAAAAGTCATAAAATATCTCAACAAAAATAAAAGACTTAAGTAAATGGAGAATGTATTATATCCTATCAACGTCATAGGCCAGAATACTCAATATTGAGTAAGATATCAATTCTTCTCAAATTATCTATAGTCTACTGGAATCCCAATAAAAATCATATGTCTTTTTAATTGAAATTGATAAACAGAGTCTATAATTCATATGGAACTGCAAATTTCATATATTTGATAGCCAGCTTTGAATTAAAAAATAGAGATGGAGAACTAATTCTATCTGATTAAAGACTTATTATAAAGCCACAGAAATTAAGGCAATGTAGTATTAACATAGATGTTTAGACAAATGGAGTGGCATGAAGAGCTCAGAAAGAGATCCTCACATAAATGAACTTATTTTCAACAAAGATGCCAAGACAATTCATTGGAGAAATGTCAGTCTTCCCAACAAATGGTACCGAAACAATTCCATATTCATATTTTTTTTAAAAATCTTTGATTCATATCTTGTACCATAAAGATTAACTCAAAATGGATCATAGAGCTAAGTATAAAATCTAAAACTCAAATTTCTAGAAGAAAACTTGGGAGCAAATCCTTGTGAACTTATTTTATGGGAATATTATTTAGATATAACAATAAAATATACTCTGTCAAAAAAGACTGACATACTGAACTTCAGCAAAACCAAGCACATAACCATAGCAAGTGTTGGTAAGGATGTGGAGTAGCTGAAGCTCTCAAATAGTTCTGGTGGAAATACTAAATTGGGAAATCACTTAAAAAATTATTTGATGTTTCTTAAGAAGTTAGAGATAGACCTACTATATGATCCAGTCATTCAAATCTTAGCTAATATAACATATGTCTATAGAAAGAGTTTTATGTGAATGTTCACAGAAGCCTTATTTGTAAGAGCCACAAACTGGAAACAGTTCAGATGTCCATTAATAAATGAAAGGAAAAAAACATTGTGATAAAGCTATAACCATGGAATACTTACATCAAAAGAGTAAACTATTAATAATTGCTAGGATATGAATGAATAGCAAAGTAAAAATGCTGAGGCAAAGAACATACGCAAAAAAATAGTATATACTGTCTGCTTCAGTTTATATGAAACCCTATACATTACATACTAATCTATAGTAACATAAAGCAGAAGAGTGATTGACAAGTGGGAGTAAGAATACTCAGAGACTTGAAGGGAAAGATTATCAGAGAACAATAGAAAATTTCTTCAGTGATGAATAATTTCATTATCTTGATTGTGACAATAATTTCAAAGGTGCAAACAAATGTTAAAACTTATCAAATTGTACCCTTTAAGTAACTGCAGTTGTTAATGTAGCTCAACGCAGCTGTTTGGTTTCTTTTTAAAGATTGGTAATTTAGATGACAATCAGGATTTAACTAGCTATCCTTTCTCTCAGAGCAAGGGATAAAACTAACAATACATATTTTTAAAATTAATGAGTGCCTTCATTTAGATATAAACTCAGTTGCACAAATACTTAGTATTCAAAGCTTTGTTCACAACAAATTTCAAAAAGATAGTTAATCGGTTTCTATTAGATGCCCTTTAGTAAGCTAAGAAAATATTCTTCAACTCTTACTTTGCTAATACTATATTTTAGGTGAAAAATAAATGTTAAATATTATGAAATATCCTTTCAGTATCTTTTAAAAGTATCAACTGCATTTATTTATTTATTTATTTATTTATTTATTTATTTATTTTTTAGACAGGGAATCTGTCACCTGGAGTGCAGTGGCGTGACCACGGCTCACTGCAGCCTTGATTTCCACAGGCTCAAGCAATCCTCTCACCTGAACCTCTCAAATAGATTGGACCACAGGTGTGCACCACCACCTCTGGCTAATTTTTTTAATTTTTTGTAGAGACAGGTTTTTGCCATTTGCCCAGGCTGGTCTTGAAATTCTGTGCTCAAGCAATCTGCCCACCAGCCTTCTGAAGTGCTGAGACTACAGGTGTGAGCCACCACAAGTGGCCATTAACTGCATTTATTTAGTAAATCACATTAATAATTTCCAAATGTTAAAAAGGTAAGATTTTTTTTTTTGCTTGTTTATATAAGGAGAGTCAAGAAAGAAAAGAATAAATTGATAATGATGAACACTACAGAGGAACAAAATTACACCATCTCAACAAGATTCTTCCCCCGTATTCTTCTCTGAATCTCCTGAACGTGCATGAAACATCAATACAAACCAAATACTTCATGACAAAATTGACATATAAAGACTAAACCTAAATCTGATGCCCAGAATATCCTAAGTATTCTAACAGACTAAGTAAAATTTCTTTAACTATTCTATACTGCATTCCCCTTATCAGTAAAATAAAGATAATTGCATGTGTTTCACAGGTGATTTTAGCATGTAATTAATACATGTAAAATACTTAAAATGGCACATAATATGTAGTTAATCCTCACCAGTTTCAGATAGTTGGCACCTATGGAGCATATCCAGTTCTCAGGTTTTAAGAACAAGGTATTTTAGATATAGCTTTTCTCTCTGCTTCTGTGTCTATCTCTTCCTCTTTCTCTGTCTTGCTCTCTCTCCATCTTCTCTCTCTCTCCATTTCTCTCTTTTCCTCTAACACACACACCACATACAGCAATGATAGAGATTTATCATTTTACACCGAAAAAAAGTGGACTATCAGAAATAAAATTTTTCCAAGGCTACTTTAACACAGAACTGAGCCAGGAATATAGTTAAACCTGCAGACTCCAAGTCTTTTACTTTTCGACTACAGTTTTGAAAAACAAATATTTTATTATATTTTTATAGGAAAAGAAAGGATGAACTCGGAAACCCCAACAGTCTCACTGCTTATTTGCCATTTGTATATTGTCTTTGGTAAAGCGTCTGCTCAAATTTTTCACAATTTTTTGTGGGTTTATTTTCTTGCTGTGGAGTTTTAAGGGTTCTTATGTTCTATATACAAGTCCTTGTGAGATATGAGATTTTTCACATGGTTTCTTCTGTTTTGTAACTTGTTTTTTCATTTTCTTAAGTGTTTTTCACAGAACAAAAGCCTTTTTTTTTTTTTTTTTTTTTTTTGGCGATGGAGTCTTTCTCTGTCTCCCAGGCTGAAGCTGCAGTGCAGCAGCGCTATGTTGGCTCACTGCAACCTCCACCTCCCGAGTTCATGTGATTCTCGTGCCTCAGCCTCCTCAGTAGCTAGGCTTACAGGTGTGTGCCACCACACCAGGCTAATTTTTTGTATTTTTAGTAGAGACAGGGTTTCACCATGTTGGCCAGGCTGGTCTTAAACTCCTGACCTCAAGCAATCCACCCCCCTCAGCCTCCCAAAGTGCTGGAATTACAGGCGTGAACCACCACACCCAACCAAGACTTTCTGTCTATATACATGTGCTCCTCAAAATTGAGAAAAAAAAATGAACTAAATAACAAGAGGAATTTATAATCAATTATTACAGTTATTTAAGACAATTAAACAGCAAGAAAACATTGAAGCTTTAAAGAAATGGCAATGCCACAGAAAAATTATATTAAGTGTAAATATCTCAAAATACAAAATTTTACTTGCATGTTTATATTAAGTGAAACGATTTCTGCTCAAAAAAGTATTATATAAAAGTCCTGATGATGGCTATTTATTTGATTTGAGTGGTTTCACATCTACTTTTAAAATGTGTTTACTTTTAAGATTTTATATTATGAACAATTATTCATTTTGCCAACCCAATCTGTTACAAAATTTCTTGTGAGAATTCCACAAATTTAACTGCTATAGAGGAATTCAAGTTCACTGAAGACAGAAATTCAGTAAGATGCATTTTTGAAATACAGTGCATAAAAGAATGTCCCACATTTGAATGAAACTTGATAAATGTTTATGGCATTGAATTAGCTTCACGTTATGTGTGTTCTCATTGAATTTTATTTTCAATGCAACAATATTTGTTTTACTATACTTTATATTTTAATATGACCACTTTCCTCACAGACGACTACAGTCTAGAATGCAAGGAGCCCGCTATTTATAGATACTTCATGTCTCCAGCAAAACACATATATTTTATTTATTGTAGGTTCTCAATAAATAGAGTCAATTTTAAAGCACCATTTTAAAAATGATTTAAATAATGAAGTGATTTCAAAATTTCCATTGCATTCAAAAATGTACTCGAAAATACTATTTTACTTATATGTTTTAAAATTCATTTTCAGTCATTTTAACGTGTGGAACAAACACTTTCTCTGACTGGACATAGCTCATCTGCTACTATGCAAAAAGACTATTTTAACCCGCAAAACATAATATAAACATTTGTTATCACCTATTCTTATAACTGTGTGACTGTATAGTCTAATGACTGCTTCCTTTTACAAAAAACTCTTCCTCACTGTCCTAAGTCAGCAGCAAATTAAAAGAAAAGAAAGGTTGGAGGGAATAATTGGTGAGTATGCAATGTTGCTATTGCCCTCTGTCACAACAGAGAAGCTACTTAACTCAAATTTGTGGTGGTGCTATTAAACTATGGCACATTCATTATTCTTCACAACAACAAAATCCCCTTGTAATCAGGTTAGAGTTGAGAGAATGTGGTTGTATTCTAAACATGAAGCGTTTTTAATGTGGTTGACTTGGCAAGATTTACTATGCATTTCATCACTAGATGTTGTCATGCATATTAATTTTTCTTTTTTCCATGTATCAGTTCACTCTTTTCTAATTAAGTCACATTTAGAGCATCTGACTGATCACAGGAGACAACTTTGTAATTAATTCAGCCTGCTCATAGAGGCAAGTATTTTCAATTAAAAAAAAAAAGAAAGAAAAGAAAAGAAATACTATTGATGATTTTCTCAAGAACTATAATGGACCCAGTACTATCGTTTTACCACTACACGAAATTGCCCTCTTCAAAGTCAATAATGACCTCAGTGTTACTGAATGCAATTTTAGTTCGTCAACCAAAATTCTTTTGACTTTTTTGCAGTGTTCTGTATCATATCTCCCTTTTTGAAAATTCTTTCACCTTGGTTTAAATGTATACTTTCTTGGTATAGTTTCTTCTCACCTTGCTGTGTGTACCTTCCCCAAATATTTTTGGGAGTCTTTCATTTATTTACCTATTTCTTGAGTATTATTTTTCTAATAGTTCTGCTATTAGCCATCTTCCCCTTTAACTCTAGTGGTTAGTCTTGCCCTCTCCCATGGCTTCATAACCATTTATACACAAATGATTCTGGAATCTATATTTACATGCAGAACTGCAAAAAGCATGCATACCAACCAAGGAGAAGGCAAGCCCAACCCTTCAGAGTGAAAACTCACCATAAACAATAGGCACGGCTAGGCTATTGAGTACTGACAAGCAGCCTTGTCTGCAAACCAGACCTTTCTTCTGAGTTCCAACCCTGATCTTATACATCTCAAGAACAGAACCTTCAAACTAAGTGTATCAGTGATCTATTGCGGTGTTACAAACCACTCCAAGACTTTGTGGTTTGAAGCAAACACTTATGAGTCTGTGGGCAATTATGCAGATTTACACCAGCCTCACCTTATCACAAGTGGACTTCTTCATTTGTCAGCATATGAGCTGGGATGGGGCCTGGCTGGTCTAGGATAGGCTCACATGAAATAAGTCAAGCTGATCTGCTTTTCTCCCAAATCTCTCTAGCATGCTAGTCCAGGTTTATTGCGATGGTAGCAGTGGTGATCCAAGAAAGGAAGTAGATTGCACAAATACATTGTCAAGCCTCCACTTTTGCCACTATCCCAAGATGAATCACATCACCAAGCCCAAAGGGATTAATTGAGGACACTAATGTAACCTATTGACCCAACTCAACATGTCAATATTACTACTTACTATTTGTTGCTTTACCTCTTCTTCCACTCTGGGCTGCCTATGTTATTTTCCAACTGGATCAACTGCCTACATTTAATAAGTCACAAAATTCTGTTGATTCTACCTCACAGACATTCACTGCTTTCTCTAGTTTCTTCCACATATACTGCTGCTATGGTGAGTTCCCATCTTTCACCTCAATACTCTAATTGGCCATGTCATCCCCAAACGTGACCCCCGAAATGTATCTTTTACATAGAAACCACTTTGGTTCAGATATTTCTGAAATATAAATGCTATCAGGAAACAGCATACAAGAAGCAGTTTTTTCTTGCCCTTAGCATAAACTTCATATATGACTGATACGAACTTTGATGATTGGGTGTTTACATTCCCACCTTTATTTCTAGTTCCTTCTCTTCTCAAATTTTATGATCCAGCTATAATGAATTACATTTAGTTGTTTTGGATAAACTACGCACCTATTTGCACATGCTTTTTGGCTAGAACACACCCTTACATGACTAATAAAGAAAAGAGGGAATTAGTTGTGTTCTGTATATATAGCTAAGAAGTTAATCCAGGATTTGAAGTTTTCTGAATGTAAGCAAGAAATAAAGTAATTTTACCTAGAGTTAACTACTGTAGGTAAATGGTGTTCCACTATCAATTGTTGAATAACAACCAATCCAAACTTAGTGGCATAAAACAATTATAATTTATTATGCTAACAGAATCCATGGGTCAGATATTTGGACAGAATAAAACAGAGATGGCTTATTTCTGCTCTGGAACCTCAGCTGAAAGCTTCAAATGCATACAAAGCTCCTAAATCCTAGCTACTCTACCTTACTTGCCATATATATGCTGCAGCATGTATAAATGTACAGCTGCACCTTTACCCTGTCCCTGCACCCAACTCCCTTTGTAGCCCTGCACAACAGCTTCTCTCCTTTGTAGCTATAAATAGCAAAGGGTTCTGCCTTTCATCTCTCCCAGTATAATTGTGTTGTATTCCACCATCAAAATGATGGCAGTGGTGACCCATCTAGAACGGCTGCTGCCATGATACCCCTTCTGAATTAGCAGGGTGGGAGCCTCTTGCTCCCCAGCTACAGCTGTGGCTACCCAGTCATGGCTACAGACCGGGGCATCCCTGTGATCTTGGGGGCTGGGAGCAGGCAGGAGACTTACCCTTCTGGGTGCAGCTGTAGCCATCCAGCTGCAGCTGTGGAAGGAGGCATCTCTGTACTCTTGGGGGCCCAGGAAGGCCCCCTCCCCATGCAGGCTCAGAGGTGCCTGCTTCCACTGCCTGGCCTCTCCCCACTCTTGGCACCTGCTCCAGAGTTGGGGCCAAGTCTAGGCACTGTTGCAACCTGGCCGGGTGTGTGCATACATGGGGCAGCAGTAACATGCCACCCCTCTGCTACCTCGGCCCCCTCCAGACTTTGGCCACCAATGATCATGGAAGGGAGGTTAAGGGGGGCTGAGGGCAGCTCAGCCCTGACCTGCAGGTGCCCTTGACATGAACAGCCTGGGCACCATGAACACTGGCAAGATGCAGACAGACTCCTGGACAGAAGGAGTGGGTCCCCAGTAAAGCCCCACTCAGGCCCAGGGAAGGCCTGAAGCCTGCCTGGGGCCAGGCTTCCAGCCCCCACGGACTAAAGTGGAAACCTATGGTGCTTTTTCCAGGCCTACCCATAGCCACCCATGGACCAATCAGCATGAGCTTTCTCCCCTCCAAAGCCTATAAAAACCCTGGACTCAGCCAAACTTGAGGAAGCAATGGGACAACCTGTCTATGGAGAGGAGTCTCCACAGGGTCCCCTCTCTGCTGAGAGCTGAGATGATGGACTGAACAGCTGCAGAGAGGACCTACTCAACACAGGGTCTCTTCTATGCTGAGAGCTGAACACCCATCAGGACACCCTGGCTGCGGAGAGGAGCTGCCATCTGCAGGTCTCCTCTGAGCTGTTGTTCTATTGCTCAGTAAAGCTCCTCTTCACCTTGCTCACCCTCCACTTGTCCACTCACCTCATTCTTCCTGGACACAGGAAAATAACTTGGGACCCGCCAAATGGCAAGGCTGAAACAGCCATAATACAAACAGGGCTGAAACATGCCCCATGCTCGCCATGTTGTGGGTGACAAGAAGGAGAGAACAGAGGAGAGAAGAGCTGTGGCCCTCTGGGGAGCCCAGAACTAGGAGCTCCCCAAGCTACGGCTGTGACACCCTCTTTGGGGCTCTGTGGTTCCTGGCATCTCCAAGCTTCCAGGTGCCACCTCATTCCCCAATGCCAGCCATGGAAGCTGCTTGTGGTACGCCTGGCACAGCCAAAGACTCGCAGGGTGCTGGCGTCCCTGCTGGCACTTGGAGCTGCCTGCCCTACCACAGCCAGTGTTCCTGGCTGTACACAGTGGTTGGACCCCACACTCACTCACTAACACACGCTTCACCGCTCTGCTCTCCCTCGGAGGCATGGGATCCAGGCTGGTAGCACAAGCTGTGCACAGCCTGTTCAGGCTGAGTGAGCCTGAGAAAAACTCGGCAATGGTGCCACTGGCCACAGAGGTTTTCCAACCGGAAAAGCAACACCTCAAATATCCTGTAATGAAAAGAATCTTTAAATCATACAAAATACCAAGTCTTTCCTCATTTTCAACACAGTAAATATTAAATATACACACACACATACACATATGCAAATATATACTATACTTAATTATATGTTAGCTTTCTCATATATGTTTAGATATATATATATATCCCCAGATATATAGATCTATATATATAGATATATATCTAAACATATAAGTATATAAGCACAGTTTTAAAATATTACTATCCCTCAATCAGTAGAATGGGTTTGACAGAGCAGAAGCATCATCATCTTGGACAAATACCACCACTTAAGGTTCCAGCTCCCTTTCTAATCTCATGCATTTCAAGGAAATCACTTCTCTTCTAACAACAAACAGCCAGAAAAAACAGACAATAAAACAGTTAAGATAGTTCCAGCACAGAGGGAGGGGGGAAAGTCTCTTGGGTAACCACCAAACTTCACATTCATACAATGGACCCCAGTAAAACAGTGGGCCCTAATAAGCACATTCCTTTCCCTTCAGGTGCAGTAAGATAGAGAAGCTAAAAGGAGACTTGGGGTATATGCCTGCAGTTGCAGGAAAATGTATGGAAAGAGACACAAAACTCTCCCTCCCAGATAAGTAAGACAAAGAGACACAGAAACATTCTGATCCTGTGATAAGCCCCTGCCCTGAACCCTTAAAAACTCTTAGTCTGTAAGACAGAGTGCCTCTGACCTAACTGGCCAGAAGCCCCTCTGAGGTTTATTTTCCAAAACAAACCTATCTTTGACTGTTGAACCACTTTTTGTGTTCCTTTCCTCTTTCTTTAATTCTTAGAGGGGTGAGAAGAGATGGCGAGGAATTCAAGAGAGTTCCTGAAAACCTATTTATTAAAGTTTGAGTAAAGAATTAGCATATTAATGCTTCAATTCAGCCATAAATAATAGAACTCGAGTGATAATAGAATAAAATAATGAAAGTATGAACCCATTCCTGGTTATATTTTTACTTGAAAGTGGGAAATACAGACAATAATTTACTACATATTTTGAGATTATTAGAAAATACTTAAGTGACAATATTTTATTATTTTTTCAAAATTTAACTTTAAATATTTAAATATATGTTTTGCCAGAATTTTTTTTAAAAAAGAATACTTTTAGTTTCTAGAAATCTCAATTCACATAAGTTGTAACTTTGCTGAGCATATGTCTTACACTTCTAGATAAGACTTAAATAAAAGATGACCTATAGGACCCCTGAAGTACCACTGAGCTATGAATATTTTATTATATTTGACCAAAACTGGATGTATCATGTCATAACTAACCCACATGCTCTTCCACTGTTGGTGTATGAAAATCTAGACCACACACATGAGCTTATTCTACGCTAGTAATTTTCAAATTATGCTTTCTAAGGCTCTAGTGGTTCCTTTAGGAGGCCCGCAGGCCTACTGGGGAAATGAATGTGTAGCACTTGAGGCTCTTCTATCAGTTATTTGTTGCTACAATAACATTGCATAAAAACCAGCCATAAAACTCAGTGGCATAAAATATTGTTTATTGCACATGTGTCTGGAGTCAGTTATAGTCAGTCAGGTAGATCTATTCATTAGGGTTGTGCCGGTTCATGTGTGTGTGCAGAATTACTGGTTGTTGACTGATCTGAGCTGGAGTTGTCTCTACTTTTTTGCATATTCCTCATCCTCCTCTAGTATTTAGCAAGCTATTTCAGATATATCCTGCTGTGATGATGTAAGTGTAGGTAGAACACCAAGCTTCACTGCATAAGCCCATTTCAATCATCTGCTATCATCCAGTTGGTCAATACAAATCATATGACTGACTGACATACAAAAGGTTGGTGCAGGTCACATCATCTAAGGTGGGAGGACATTGCAAAGTTCTATGACAACAAGTGCTGATAAAGGGAGAAGAAAAATTAGAAGATCATCATTTCAATATCTCTATAGTGCCTTAATCCAAAGTACTTTTACTTTTGTCTATTTCATATATTGGACTACATGGCAAAATGGCAACTGAAAGAGCAAGACATTCTCTTATTTTTAAAAAAATATGAAAATATTGTACAAAATTGTGCCAAATTCCTCAGACTCTCCCCACCTAACCTGAACCTGCTTGTGCTGATTTCACTTTACAGGTAATAATTTTGACAGCAAACTACATCTACCACATATAGAGCTGGGACTTTGCCTGACACCTATACTATAATTTTGTAACTCTACACTTGCAAAAATGTCTGTTTGTTCTATTTTTTTCTTACTCATCTGTCTTCTTTAGTCTTTCAATGCCTGTACTATATGATAGATTCCTCAAACCTAAATCCAAAAGAAAAACACCATTTTTTGTATTTCTAAATCAATGCTGGGCTGGCCTCAATTCTCTCACAGTGGAATGAGCAGAAGAGATTAGGATGTTATGTTTCTTTAATTCTTTTCTTGTGTGTGAACTGGTCCCCAACTGTGCTATTTACTGCTTTGCCTTTAAAGCACTTGGGTCTATCAGTTGCTTCCATATGCTATAGGGTTTCAGTGGTACAACACATGTTGCAACAACGAGGCACAAAGTGCTATTCTACTTGAGAAACCGAATTTGTATAGCCCACCACAGTGCCAGTTACCATTTCTACTTCTTTCTAATTTCTTTGACTCATCATTGATTCACATGCATTCAATAATAATTGATTGAACTAGAGTAAGTAGTTCTACCTTGAGAATTTCAGTGCCCCACAAGAATGACATAGAAAACAACTGCAATTATATTGATTACCTACCATGTGCTGTTTTTCAATATCATTTCTCTATTCTTAAAATACCATAAAATATGATTATTATTTTTCCTTTTTGACAGATGATAAAATGGTGATTTTGGGGGATGAAATAACTGGGCCAATTTTATAGAAGTAGTAAGTTTTGGAGATGAGAAACAAACATAATTTTGTTTTATTTCTTCCTTAGGCTTATGATTCAGATTTACAATGGAGTTGTCAAAAATTACCAGTTTCTTCTTGTGTGGCCAAGGGCAAGTACACAAATATAGTCAAGTATATACATTTGATCCAAAAAACTGTGTTCATTGGTTTCTGGTGGTGTGCCAAGTGTAGTCGGAGATGCTGGAGAGCAACACATGATAGAAGCATGGCCCTGCCACCCACAGCTTACAGACAACCTAAAAAACCTGTTGAAATACACTTGCTCCAAGCTGGACCACCTACAAATATTCTGCTCATCCACAAAGAAAGAAAATATTCACGAAAACTATAAAAATGTTACTGTTGCTGAGATGGCCAAAAGAAAGCTACTAGAAAAAGTAAGATAAAAATCCAATGTAACACCATACCCATGATGAAGAAGGATACCTACAATTGTTTTCTAATTTTCAGTGTTTTAAACTCTGCTTATTGCTCTAGTTTAAGAGTATTGTTTTTTCTTACTTAAACTTTACAAAGTGCCCCACGAAAGTCTTACTCTTTTCCCTAAAGGACTGAAATCTTAAACCTGGAGACACGATTCAAAAAGGCTGAAAACTATTGTTGAAGCAAGTCTTTGGGGATTCTCGGTTTTGCTGAAGCACAAACATTAAATATAATTTTTGCCCCATCATTACACATGTTAACAATTTTTCTATAACTAGCATTTGATTTACTCAATCTAGTATAAATTTGTATTATTTTTATATAAATGATATAAAAATCAGTATATAAGAAGAGGATTGGCTAGTATTCTCAAAATAAAAAAAAAAGAAAAAGAATGTGGGTGCTCTGATCTTTTCTTTTGATAAACTATTTAAAACATTTCAAATGGCATTCAATTGAAGAGTTATCCATTATGTCACAACACATTACATGAAATGATTACCACAAAATTAAAAAAAATAGAAAGCCAGACAAACACACATAAAAACAAAGAAATCTATGGGAAAAATCCATTTAAATCTTTGTGAGGGATATGGGGGAGGGGAGTCACACAAAAAGGAGGGAAAAAAAAACATGCTGCTTTTCATTGACTTTAAGCAGCTGCCACTGAGCGATGACAGCGTAGGCAGCCTTGAGCTGCAGATGAAAATTTCCACGTGTAAATTGAGTGGTTGCAAATTCTTTCAGTACTGTTACTGTTATTTTGTAACCTCAAACTCACATAGTCTAATTGTTTGCAGTATGATGTTAGGCAAATGATTTTTATTGGCGATAAAGTTCAGAAACAAAGAGGTCAAGGACTTACTGAGTTACTTAACAAAAAACAAGGAGAGCTCCAGAGAACCCCCCTCTTTAAATTGCACTTGAAGGTACTTCAAAGAAACATAAAAGGGGGAAAAAGGGGAACAAAAACATCAAGAGTAGAAGAGGAAGGTCTGCATCTACATGCTAATTATGTTTCACTTAAAATAACTATGCCTACTAATATCCTGAAAATGTAGCAAATTGTATTTGCTATTAAACACCTAATTTGGCTTAATATTGTCCTCAGAAATGTAAAACACTTTCTTTCAAAGACAATGGTTTGTAAACTTTATACAATAATTGAAATCAACTTAAGAAGCTTTAAGGAAAACAGGCTTTATCCCCACTTTCATTCATTATTTCTTCTATTTATTCATTCAGTAAACTGCAATTATTTGGGAGGAAGCTTAGTAGGCACTCATAGTTTTTGAACCATTAAATTAATGAAAGGTAAATGCTTCAAAGAGACATCTCTAGGGAGTCATTTCCCAGACTTCACTGCAGCCACAATGAAATTTGAAACAGAAGAATAAAAGCAAATCCAATATATAAAAATCCAAATGTTAATAAGAATAAATAAATGGTGATTATTTGTGCTAGAAATGAATTCTTCATTACGCAAATGGTTTCCCATAGAAATCATTGTAATGGTGAACTGCTTGTCTATCTTAAATATTAAGAATTTATATAAATGAAACAAATTCTTTTTTTCTTTGTGGCATAATTTCCCTAATCCCTTTCCCCGGAAGACTCATTTTGCTACGTTAATACTTAAATGGGACTGGACAACAAAATTCACCCACTCTTACCAGACTATTATTAATATCAGCAGCAAATCCACACGAGTCTACATCAACTCAATTCTTGCCTCTTTAGAAGAAAGAATTTGACTGAGGAGCATGGGACAGATGTAGAGACCTAAGCAGGTTTTAGAACAGGAGTGAACGTTTGCTAAAAAGTTTTAGAGCAGGAACAAAAGGAAGAAAGTACACTTGGAAGAGGGCCAAACAGCCGACTTGAAAGATCCAAATGCCTCTCCTGACCCTTGACTTAGGGTTTTTCATACCTTGGCATGACTCTGGGGTTTCCATTTCTTCTCTCCTGATTCTTCCCGTGGGTCTGCATGTGCAGTGGCCTGCCAGCACTTGGGAGAGGCCGCATGTCCAGCGTGTTTGCTGGAGTTGTTCACATGCTCATTTGAGGCATTTTTCTCTTAATCAGTCGAGCGTTCCAGAGGAAAGTCAGAAACCAGTTAAACTGCCATTTTGCCTCTCTTAGTGCGCATGCTTAAACTCACCCGCCCAACTCCTGAGATCTTATTGGGAAACGGCTCATTACCAGCTTCAGGTGTTTTCTATCTACTGGGAGACTGACTTTTCCTGGTACTGGCTGCAATTAATTATTATCTTAGAGAGACAGTTTAACAACTGCCTGACCATCACCTGATGGTTGCCTGATATTCTTGGAGTGAAGCCCTCTCCTGCTCTGATCATGTCAACCTAGCTACATACTCTAACAAGACTATTTTAATAACTGCTTTTAAAAGATTCATCTTCTGAAGTCTTTGCTTTGCCGCCTGAGTTAGGTATGAACAAAAGCAGAGGCAGATTACTTAACACTATATGAGGAATTAGAGAGGCTTTGGGAGAGAATAACATAGAGGATGAAAGAGAATGAAGAGTGGAAAATAATTGTTGAAATAGGAACCAAATGCTTACAATGGGGATTTAATGCAATGATTGTGCAGTGTGTCATTACTTCTAGGTCTTCTTTTGGGGATGCTGGAAACTAAACTCTGAGCCTGCCCTCAATGTGGATACAGAAGAAAGTAGACTATTCACAGGGAGATTCAATGTAAAATGCGTACATTAGCCATAATTAATGCTCTGATGAATTCATGAAATATTATTAAACACTAATGGCAGACGTAGAGAGGTTTTACAATTACATATGTAAATATAATAGAGCCCCTCCCTACCTTTGTATGAATAACAGGCATGAATATAATAGAGGGAGTTTAGGATACATGACCTCAAAATATTTTAAGCTGAAGGAATTTGAGTAAAGGAAGAGATGTCTCTCTAACCTTCCCACTGCCCTTCCTTCCTGAAGCAGGTCATAAAAGCTGGGAAGGGTTTTCTAGCGTTCTCTTAAAATAGGTTATAAAAGCTTCATGTGAGAGGTGCCCTCCCTATATCCAGAGAAATGAGCATTTTTGTCTTTGAAGACTCAAGGACATAGAGAAGCATCTGAGTCAACAGACTCTGATAATGTTTCCCTCAGTTTACTCCCACTAGATCATATTCCATTTTATCATATTTCTCCATGACTCTGCATTTTACATCAAACATAGCATAAAAATATGCAGGTTTGACTGTTTCTTTTGGTCTTTCCTTACAAAGGCTCCAATGTCACCTAAATAATATAATATAATATTATATTATTATATAATACATAATATATAATAAAAATAATATAATAAATACAATCATCCCTCAATATCCACGGGAGATTGGTTCCAGAACACCTAAGAATACCAAAATTTAAGGGTGCTCAAATCCCTGTTATAAAATGGCACATAATCTATGCACATCCTCTCATACACCTTAAATAATCTCTAGATTACTTATAGTTTCTAATACAATGTAAATGCTATATAAATGGTTGTTATACTGTATTGTTTTTATATACATTATTTTTATTGTTGCATTGCTATTTATGCATTTTCAATATTTTTGATTCATGGTTGATTCAATCTATGGGTATGAAACCCACAGATATGAAGGGTAGACTGTAAATCTGCTTGCTTTTCTCTTGTTAACCTGTATTTTGTTCTAGGAGCCTCAGTCATGAACCTAAAATCTTTTACCTGGGTAAAAGAAAAGCAATTGTCTTCCTTTATATCATCATAAACTGACTTAATTTTGAAGATAGACAAATATACAAAGTTCTGGAAAGACAGAAAAAAAGCAACTCAGACTTTCTGAGGAGATCAGGAAAATATCATAGAAGGCTGCAGGGGAGAAAGAAATTTTCATCTACGCTTTTATTAATGGCTGGAGGATCAGTGTATTAAACTGACAAGCAGATTAACAAAAGAAAAGGCTTACATATTTATTAATTTTTAATTTTACATGCACTATGGCATCATTAAAAAAAGTGAATACCAAAACGAGAAGCAAGATTTGGAAACTTGTATGCCACCTTAATAGCGGAAAGGGTAGGGGATAAAGGCCACTTATGGGAGAGAAAAAGAAATTTCAGGAAATACAAATGGGCCCTTATAAGAATAAATGGGAGACAGAGTTTGTGGCAATGACTGGCTGGGTTTGGTGCAAACTTCTCATCTCTTTTCCTATGACAAGAGTCAATTTTCCCTGGTCAATGAAACTTCCAGGGAGGGAATTTGGACAGTTTAAATTTTTTTTTTTGGGAGGATATATTTTCAGGCAGATAAGGGGAGTTCACAGAAAGCCACTTCCTGCATTTGTTGATTCTCAAATGTCTTCAGCTCAAGATAATCCTTACGGCACTGTGGCATATTCTGTACCCTTTCAAGGTCAGATTAAGTTCACTTGTAGTAAGAGAACTGTAGACCAGATGAGTTAAAGAAACAAAGATAGAGAAATGGATATGGTGCATGTAGAAAGATTCCAAAAAATGAGAAAGACATAAGTAAGAATGAATGTGTGAAAGCCTTCATAAAGTTAAATTTCATAGAGTGATTATGCAAGCTTTGAGCACATAACACAAGCATCAAACTGTCAGAAGATGAGAAAAAGTCAAATAAGAATAGAGTACTAAAGGCTTTGTGCAGTGTGCTTCACAGTCTGGACTTCAATTCTTCACAAACAGACATAGTAATGAAACAAAATGAGATGTGGATCATGGGCTAAACCTATGACCACAAACAGGAGAGAGAATCTTGAGCAATGCCCTCCTGCCAATGCATGTAGAAGAAGGAAGTATCTTGATGAGGTTCAGGACACACTATTCCAAAAGATGGCACCTTGACATACTGAATAGGTGAAGGAATTTGAGGAAATCACAGAAGTAGGAAGGTGATTCAGATCTTTTCTTGTTCACCTTTCCTGCAGCCGGTCATAAAAAGTAGGGAGGATTTTCTGAGCCTCTCTTGAAACAGTTTATGAGACCCTCATTTGAGAGGTGACCTCTCTATAACTAGATAAATGGGTATAGGCAGAAATGCCCATTTTTGTCCTGTTACATTTTTCCAAGAGTCTCTGAGATTCTTCATCAAATTTAGCAAAAGAAATACTCAGATTTCACTGTTTCTTCAGGACTTTATTTCCTTACATAGGCTCTCATGCACGTATAACATATTCAATAAATCTGTATGTTTTTCTTTTGTTAACTTATCTTTTCTTATAGGGGTCTCACTCATGAATCTAACATGGGGAGAGGAAATTATATGTTTCCTCCCTGCAGTTCTCCAACGTTCACAACTCAGTGGTTTCCATTTATATTTTTTCTTTATTGAAATGAGAAGAGTTGCTTCTTATCAAACATCCCCATGAACAGAACTTCACATATATGTATCTTCCCACATATCCAAAGCATGATAGACTATATCAGTAAAGAAACAGACCATGAGAGTTCACAGTATAGGATATTGAGTACTGCTGGATGAAAAAAATGCAGCTTATTCATTACTTCTCCTTTGAACAATTATTTAGTTTGATTACTACCTTCAAAGACCTATTTTAAGACGTTTAATTTTAAATTCTTTTTACTGTCATTTTAATGATCAGGCACTGTTAAAGAAAAAATTACTCTAATACTTGTTAAAACAGTAATGATGACTTCGTTAGAGACTTGCAACAAGGCAGAGAGATCAGGCTCAACTCCGAATACAATAAGGACAAGTGGGGATTTATGACCAATGTGCAAAGTGAGGGATCTATGGATGGAAAGTTACTAAGAAGAGACATCAAGGGTAGTGGGATTCTTGCTGAGACATCAAGGGTAGTGGGATTCTTGCTAAAGTGACCCAGTAAGATTCTTGCTAAAGATAAGCCAAGTACTTATTAATCAATGATGGAGATGAGGAACTTGTTCAAATGTCAAGGGTGATCAGATATCAAGGGTAGAGGGACTATCACTAAGCTGATTTGGCAGGATTCTTTCTAAATTTGGGATATGCAGGCCTGGCAAAAACAGGATAAACATGAAAGGCCAAGACCAAGGCCAATTCAAAAAGAAGGCTCGAGGGTCTTATCAGTGAGAGACTATTAGTGAAAGAGTCTTTGTCAGCATGCTATTTAAAAATTAAGAAAGGTAAAACATATTGACAAGGGTGAACTATAATAAGCTTTGCTCTGCCTGTCTACAGAGATGGAATAGACACTGCAGATAACATGAGATGGAATTTATGTGTCTGCTAAAGTGCATGTGCCAGTAGGAATTTAGAAGTTTTTACACAAGACATGTCTTTGCACTCTGTGTAGTATTCACAATCAAGCAAAGACAATATAGGATACCTTTATGCTACAACTATACAAATATATATTTTTTCTTTTCATGTCTACGGTTATTTTTCTGCTTCTTCTTTTTAAATCTCATATTCCAGTTAACATAAAATAATGCTTTATACAAATAAAAACAATTCTTTTTAAGATACTGTGACTACCTGTTATGTTTCCTGACAAAATTAATTATGTCTTTGCTAATCTACTCAAGCTCCAAATAGCATTATGCAGTAACTTATCAATACTTACATCCTACAGGGAATATACTTTATCATCTAGGGTCTATAGACTACTTTTAAAAGAAAACAATCAATAAATTCTTTAGGCAGAAATTTATCATGCCATTCTCTCTTTACAACACAAATTGAAATGAAATCCACTAAACAAGCACAGAACAGTGACAAAGTCCATATGCAGATTTTTAGATACTATTGGTATGTTCCCTCCTTTCTCTGGAAAAATTTCACTTTTTCCTTATATTCTTCAGGGCATCCTTTTCTAGATTAGCTCTTCAATGTATTTAAACCAGACCCAGAGAGCTGAACTGAACAAATAATTAAAAGAAAACATAATTAGAGAACTTGGGGCCATATTACAAATATAAAAAGTATTTTAAGTAAATACTAAGTTGGAAGAAATGCAATAAAATATTATATTAATATACTGCTAACAAAATATTAAATGATCAGTAAGCATCAAACATTACCAAAGTATATTGTATTTTGCCTGTGAGGATAAAGAGAAAATGAATACTAAACTAAGCATCCAGCTCAATAATTTAAATAATTATAATCATCCAGAAGAATCCATGAGGAAGTGCATAATGAACATGAATGCATACAGACATTTGTCAGACATTTCTATGATATCCTTACATTAAGCCAAATACAAGTTATCATCGTCTTGGCAGTATTTATAAAAGTAATCCAATTCTGGACCAAATCCTGACAAAATGATTATAATGTTCATCAGGAAGATCAAACTCCTATTTTTTGCAACAGTCTCTTTTCTTAGCTCCCATGTAATAATGTTCTCTTCATTTTTCTTCTTCATCTAGAGGATTCCTTTTAGTCTCCTTCATCAGATTTTCTTCTTTGGTTTTAAATATTGGAGTTTCTCCAGTACATGTACTAGATACTTTCAAGACTCAATATGCAGTTCCTAGAAAATATCCAAATCATTATTCAACATTTAAAAAAAATTCTATGATTTGCTACTGTATTTTTGGGCTAGAACTCTTGTCTGTGCTCTCACTATATTCCACAGTCTGCTCAATATCTACATAGACTGAAGAATAAATCACAAAGGCCCCTTAAAGCAATGGATCCGAAATTGAACTCATCTATTTTCTGAATAAGTGCTTCTCTATAGTCTCTTTTCTCCATAGAGCTTACCATAATTCCATCCAGTTTCACAAGAGATCCTGAATCACCCATGATACCTCCATTACATTCAACAGTGTTCAGAAATTCATCTTCAAAGCATTTGGCTTCACCTCCTGAATATATTTCAAATCTATTCAATTTTCTTAGTTTCCTCAAAAAACAACTTAGATCAAGTCACTATAATCTTTCACCTGGACTCTGCCATAGCCTTCTGATGGTCCGGTCTCTTATCAGTTTTCTTCCTCTTCCAAAGAATTCTCTATGCCACAGTCCAAAGTGAGATCAATCTCTAATATCATCACATTAATTTTAGGAGAAATACAAAAAATTCTTACATTGGCATGTATAGTTTTATATGGTCAACTTCCTGCCACTCTCTAATATTTTGTCTTAAACTGCATGCCCATGCTATCTATTTTAGCCATGCTGGCCTTGAATCAGTGATTTGAACAACTCACATTCCCTTCTGTTGCATGGCTATTGCATGTACTCTTTGCTCTGCCCTAAGTATTTGAATGTTCTCTTCCATCATTTTTGCATAATTGACTTTGCATTTTGCTTATTCATAAACTCAATTATTACCACATCAGAAAGATTTCCATGATGATAAAGTGTAGATTTTGTCCATTGCCTAAGTGTTCCTATAAAAGTATAAATTGGTTTCTTCACAGCAGTTATCATGATTTGAAATTATGTTTGTTTGATCGATAACTATCTTCTTCACAAGACTGTATAAGATTCAAGCATTAGAATACCCATGCCTATTTTGCTCACCATTTCATCCACAGCCTTCAACACAGGATGGGAAATGTGCAATAGGCAGTTTTACAATGAATGTGAGTGAATGGCAAATATATTTGTGGAAAAAAAACTATTGAAGAAAATTTTATGTGTATAAATACTAAAACACTATATTACTGACACGAAAATGGGTGAATTTACTAGTGGAGTGAAATAGATATGAAGAAAATAATGTAATATCTGATGAGAAAGCTATATTAGAGTAAGAAAGGAAGTTCTATTCAATACTTTTGAAACAGCTACCAAACAATTTTTTAAATAAAAAGAGATGGGTTCTCACCTCTTTTTATTTTAAAAATTGTTTTGTAGCTATTTCAAAAGTATTAAACATCTCACTGCATGAGTAAGTCAAAATAAATTTTTGATGACACAATTTTGAAAAAATACATAATTATTTAAACATTAAACATTTATTAAGCACTCTGGAAAGGATTAAGATTCATAGTCATAATGGCATAGCAGAAATATTTGGAGTAAGATAGACCTATTTTTAATTCCTCATGGTGTTACTTAGACAAGTTGCTTGCTATTAAAAATAATTAATAAACTTTATTTTTAAAGGGGTTTTAGGTTTGAAGGAAAATTCAGCAAAAAATACAGACAGTTTCCATATACTTCTTGTTCCTACACACACACACAGTTTCCCACTATTGACATTCTGCACCATATGAATGAATGTGCTACAATCAAAGAATCTAGATTGACACATTCTTATCACTAAAAGTCCATCATTTACATTAGCATTTACTTTGGGTACATCTGATGGATTTGGGGAAATGTATAATGACATGTATCCACTATTGTACAGTCATACTGAATAGTTTTATAACCCTAAAAATATTCTGTTCTCTACCTATGCATCCCAAACCACTAGCTACCACTAATCCTTTTAATGTCTCTATAGTTTGGCCTTTTTAAGAATGTCATACAGTTGGAATCATACAACATGTAGCTTTTTCAGATTGGTATCTTTCACTTAGTAATATGCATTTATATTTCCTCTGTTTCTTTTCAGGGCTTGATAACTCACTTCTGTTTAATGCTAAGTAATATTCCAAACTCTAGCTGTTCCACAGTTTATTTATTTGGCTACTAAAAGACATTTTAATTGCTTCCAACTTTTGGCATTTATGACTAAATCTCCTAAAACATCTGTGTGCAGATTTTTGTGTAAATATAAGTTTTCAATTCATTTGGTAAGTAGGATGAAACACAATTGCTGGACTCTAGGTAAGAGAATATTTTGTTTTGTAAGAAAATGCTGAACCGTCTTCCAAAATGGCTGTACCATTGTGCATGTCCACCATCAATGAATGAGAATTCTTGTTATTCCACATCCTCATCAGCATTTGGTATTGACAGTGCTTTAGAATGGCCATTTTAATAGATGTGTAGCAGTAAGTCATTTTGATTTAATTTGCAATTTCCTAATGATGTATAATGTTAAACATCTTTCATATACTTAATCACCATCTATAGATCTTTGGTGAGATTTCTGGTTCATTTATTTTATCAGGATTGTTCATTCTCTGATTGTTCAGTTTTAAGTGGTCTTTGTATATTTTGGGTAACAGTCCTTTATCAAATGTATCTTTTGCAAATACCTTCTCCCAGTCTGTGGCTTGTCTTATTCTGTTGACATTGTTCTTTCCAGAGCAGAAGATCTTAATTTTAACGAAGTCAGCTTAACTATTATTTCTTTCATGGATCTTGCCTTTGATGTTGCATCTAAAAATCATCACCATATACAAGATGAATTAGGTTTTCTCCGTTATCTCCTAGGAATTTTAGTGTACGGTGTTTATCATTTAGGTCTATAATTCATTTTGAGTTAATTTGGTGAAGGGTGTAAGGTGTGTATCTTGATTTTTTGCATATGGATGTCCATTTATTTTACTACTGTTAGTTGAAAATACTATCTTTGCTCTACTGTATTGTTTTTATTCCGTGGTGTAATAGCAGTTGATTATATTTACATGGTTTCTTTCTAGGTTCTCAATTCTGTTTCACTGATTTATTTCTCTGGTTTTTTTTTTTTCCCAATACCACATTGTTTTGATTACTGTAGCTTTATAACTAAGTCTTGATGTCTGTTAGTGTCATTCCTTTAACTTTGCTCTTCTCTTTTAGTATTGGATTGGCAATCCTGGGTCTTCATCCACTCTGTGTAAATTTTACAATCAATTTGTTAGTATCCACAAATTAACTTACTGGAATTTTAATTGAGATTGCACTGACTCCATAGATCAAGTTGGGGAGAAATGATATCGTGAAAATGTTGACTCTTTCTATTCATATGAGCATGGAATATCTCTATTATTTTTTCTTTGATAACATTCATCAGTTTTGTAATTTTCCTCATATACGTCTTACAGATATTTGGTTAGATGTATGAGTAAGTACTTAATTTTGGGGTGCTAATGTAAATAAAAATGTGTTTTGAATTTCAAATTCCAATTTTTTATTACTGCTACATAGGAAAGCAATTGACTTTATATATTAACCTTATATCATGTAACCCTTGTAGTAATTGCTTATTAGTTTCAAGAGTTTTTTGGCAATTTTTTATTTTTTTTACATAGATGTTATTGTCATCTGAGAACAAGAAATTTGATTCATTCCTTCATAATGTGTATACTTTGTATTTCTTTTCATTGTGTTATTACATAGCTAATGTATCTAGCACACTATTGAAAAGCAGTGCTGACAGAGGACATCCTTGTCTTGTTCTTGATCTTCACAAGAAAATTTTGAGTTTCTCACCATTAAGTATGATGTTAGCTGGAGATTTTTCATAGATACTCTTTATTGTTCAGTAAGTTTTTTCTATTTTTAATTTGTTGATAATTTTTATCGTAAATAAATATTGCATGTGATGAATTTTTTTGCATGTATTGATATGATCATGTGATTTTTCTTCTTTAGCATGATGTGATGGATGACATTACTTAACTTTCAAAAGTTGAAACAAATTTGCATACCTGGCACAGATTCCACTTGGTCATGGTGCATACTTATCTTTATATATTGCTGGGTATAGTTTGCTAATATTTTGTTGAGGATTTTTGCATTTATGTTAAAGAGAGATATCAGTCTATTATCTTTTTCTTTCTTCTAATGTATCAAAATCCCAGAAATTTTGGAAGTTGGATTCATTTCATTTTATTTAGTTCAATATATGTTTTAGTTTCAAGATTTTTGCTTTAATCTATGTGTTATTTAGGAGTGTGTTATAATCTCCTAATATTTTCGAATTTTCCACCTTTCTTTCTGTTATTGAGTCTTAGTTTAATTCTATTGTGGCGTAAGAGCAGAATAGTATAAGTTCAATTCCTTTACATTTGTTGAGTTCATTGAGGTGTATTTTATGTCCCAGAATGTGGTCTATCTTGGTGAATGTTTCATGTAAGCTTGAAAAGAATATTTAAACTGATTTTGTTAGATTAAGTATTCTGTAAATGTCAATTATGTTCAATTGATCAATGCTGCCTTTGAGTTCAACTAAGTTCTTGCTGATTATCTGCCTGCTGGATCTCTCCATTTGTGATAGAGAAGATTTAACATCTTCTACTATAGGAGTAGATTCATCTAATTCTCCTTGAAGTTCTGTTAGTAAATTGGCCTTTAGTAATGTAGTAGTAAGATGTAAGAAAAAAGAAGAGTTATATATTCCTATGATTAAGTTTCAGTGTTTGGTGAGGCTGTGTTCCTGGATTGTGAACCTTATCAGTGCTTCTGAGTCCCCCATATCCCTCATAGATGGGACAGGATGGCTAGAGGAGGCTGGAGTTAGGTATTTCTTCTATAGATCGGTTAGGCTTTGATAAAACCCCAGCATATTAGACTCTGATAAAATAATTTCTCCTGAAAGAAGACCTTATTAAGAAGAACAGAATGCTTCAGTGTGTTTTGAAATAGTTGCTTCCCATAAGTAAGAGAAAATTTTTATCTGATATTAACTATGAGAATCTGGTAGGGCTCCTAGGAGTACCATTAATAAAGCTGTGTGGGTGCGCTGATGACTGGGTCTCCCTGGAGTACTTTTTATTTCCAGACTTGTCTACCTTTAACCTCCAGCAATTTTTCAATAACAAGTCAGATTTCCTATCCCTGGCACTGGTTCCTGCAGAAGTTTCTGCTTATGAGTTTCTGCTCTGGTAAATTGTGATTCTCTGTATTTACCTGTCTGTCTCTCCAATCTGGGGGCAGTGGTTTGCCCTGTGACTTCACTTCTGGGATGGATTTAAAAAGATTTGTTGATTTTTCATTTTGTTTCCCTTTTTATTGTTAGGAGCTGATTTCTAAGTTCCTTACAGGCCTGCCAGACCAGAAACACAAAGACATTATTTGCTTACAAAACTGAGAGCCTCAATTTCCTGATTTTTAAAAGAGAGAATTTTAATACTTAACTCACATAGATGAATTTAGGATTAAATTTTGAAATATTTTATATAAATGGATTTAGGTTAAATTATATGATATCTACCCTAATATAATGTCAGTTACATATTTTCTTAAATATTAAGAAACCAGATACCAAGTTCTACCACCATAGGAATAGCTTTTATTTTTGATAGACCAACTGTGGCCCTACATACTCCTCCTGGATGACTGAAGTTTAAATATTCAAGGGTTTTGTTTTGCTTGTTGAACTCTTATAGCTATTGTAAACTTCCCAAGATGCAGGTGACTGAACTTCAGATAGCAATTTTATGATTCCCAACTCATCGAATGTCTTATTTATATTTTTCAGTTGTATATTTTTTTTTTCTAAGCCAAGGAAAACATTGGCCATCCAGGAAATTTCCTATAACTGAACTATAGTCAGGATGTTCAACATCACTTTACTTGGAGCTGGAAAAATTTGTTTTTGAAGTTGTATATAGTTATGTCCTTGCACATATTGAAAGCTTTCTATAGTACTAAAAGTTTGTTTTATTTAATCAAACATTAAACATTTTTAAGAAAATAATCAGACAGTAAAGTAAACTTATCTTCTTGAAAAAAAAAATACCTTGCATCAAAAAATAATATCCAGAAAGTTAAGCCATATAAAATTTTACATTATGGGTGTTTAAAAAAAAGACATAATATGAAAACAACAAACAGGAAAACTGTAGCATATATAATACATATTTCCTGTCTTTAAACAATAAAGTGTTAATTTTACCCTAAGAATGGAGAGAAAAACCCTTTCAATAGATAAGGTAAAAAAAAATCTGAATCTTAGTTTTAAAAAGACCTATTAAGTACATTGAAAAGTATTTAAAATAATAAGTAAAAACTTTTAAAAAAACAAACAATATAATACTTTTTGCTCATAAACTTATTAAAATGTAAAAAAGTCCAATGTTGATGGACATATGGTAAAATAGGAATTCTAATACAGGACTATTATTTGAATTTGAAAAGCCATTTGTTTTGGTATCAAAAGTCTTAAGATATTTACTCTTTTTGATTCAACAGTTTCAGTTTGGAAATCCTCCTGAATGATATCGTATACTGAAATATATTTATGCCTGCATTCGTTAATCAGTGGCATTTAAAATAACAAATTTAGAAATGATTCACATACTCAATAATAAGAAACTTTATTATGACATGTTTATACAATAAATATGTATTATAAAACAGAAATTTAATGTTTATCTTCAAGCAATAATTTACAAAAATTTCTGCATTTATTTAAAATGCAAAAGGCAGGATGGAAAGTGTTTTCATCAAATGATTTAATCTATTTAAGCCATCATCACTAAACCACCAGACACATAAACATCTTTATACAATGCATTGTTTCAGTATGCCACAATTTATAGTCTTTGCATTGGATTAGAAAATTAGATATAATTTTATTTTTATTTATACAAATTCCCAAAAGAATAAGAGGAATTTCTTCTTCTTTGCATAGAAATTAATATATTTTTGATCACTATGTACTCAAATTGGGTGTATGGCAAGTTTACCATAGATTCTATCCAAGAGGTCGTTCAGTCATATATAAGAGGAAATTGCTTCTGTTTCTATAAACTAGATACTGGTCCCACATGAGAAAATCATGTTAATTTTAACTTAGTGATGGAGTATCTAGGGACACATATCATAACTTATGGATACTATTATTAATATTTAAAGTGTGTTGAAACTATTGTTCTACATTCCCTCCATGCATTCACTCACTGAATCTGCATACAATCACAAGAGACAGATAATATTATAATCTCCATCTTGTCAATGAAGATACTAAGCCATAGAAAAATTAGGTAACTTATACAGAGTCACGAAACTGGTTCCTGAAATAAATATCTAGGATACATTGGAGATGTTCAGCTTTCAGAGCTCGTACTTCTAAAAACGTTAGTTTTTATTACTTCATGAATGATTTACTTTCAGTTATCAACATCCCCTTAAAACAGATAAATATTCTTGGA